>NC_064672.1:0-1364515 GCF_023278565.1 Colletotrichum lupini
CCTAACCCTAACCCTAACCCTAACCCTAACCCTAACCCTAACCCTAACCCTAACCCTAACCCTAACCCTAACCCTAACCCTAACCCTAACCCTAACCCTAACCCTAACCCTAACCCTAGGGTATTTATATTAAATTATATTAAGAGCTCTACTTACTTATGCCACGCTAACGATAGTTATTAAGGGGGCCTTATTATTAATATTACTAGCTTAAGTTATATTTTATAAAAACGGAGCCCCGAGCCGCCTTTTTACTATTGTTATTAGTCCTTATACTTTTTAAATATAATATACTAATACCCTTATATAGCGCTATTTATAATACTTATACTACGCCGTACTTATTAAAGTTATAGCGTATTTTAATTACTTATAAGCTAAGATAAATAATTATACTAGGCCCTATTACTTTTTAATATAATATACTAATACTCTTATACAGCCGCGTTTTATAGCGCTTATATTTTATTATACCTCGAGCTTATTAAAACTACGGTATATTTTAATTATTTATAAGCTAGGGTAAACTACTTTACTAAGCCCCGTTACTTTTTAATATAATATATTAATACTTTTATATAGTACGCTACTCTTATTAGTACTTATACTACGCCGTACTATACTTTAGGTTAGTATTTATAAAGTATTATAAGGCTTTTTAAAATAGTATATACTCTATATTAAAGAGCTTTAATTATATTACTTAAAAGCTTTAGTTACTATACTTAAACTTTTAACTATAGTACTTAAAAGCTTTAGCTATAGCCCTAGGGCTTTAATTATAATACTTAATAAAAACTATAATACTTATAAACTTTAGCTATAGCCCTACTATACTTTTAGCTACGTAATTAAAAAACTTTTAGTTATAATACTTAACCCTATTTAACTTTTTATTATAATACTTTATAATTTTTAATTATATAACTAATTAAAAACCTTTAGTTATAGCGCACTATATAGCTAGAGCTAAAAACCTTTAGCTATAACTATAGTACTTAACTTTTTATTTTTAGTTATAGTATTTATAAGCTTCAGCTATAGCCCTATTATACTTTTAGCTATATAATTAAAATATTTAATTATAGCTATAGTACTTAACTTTTTATTTTTAATTATAATACTAACGAGCTTTAGCTATAAGCTTATTATACTTTCGGCTACGCAATTAAAAAACCTTTAACTATAATACTTAACCCCGCTTAACTTTTTATTATAACGCCCTATAACTTTCAGTTATATAGCTAATTAAAAACTTTTAGTTATAGTGCGCTATATAGCTAGAGCTAAAAACTTTTAATTATAGCTATAGTACTTAACTTTTTACTTTTAATTATAATATTTACGAGCTTTAACTATAGCCCTATTATACTTTTAACTATATAATTAAAATATTTAGCTATAGTTATAGTACTTAACTTTTTACTTTTAGTTATAATACTTACGAGCTTTAGTTATAAACTTATTATACTTTCGGCCGCGTAATTAAAAAACCTTTAATTATAATACTTAACCCTACTTAACTTTTTATTATAACGCCCTATAACTTTTAATTATATAGCTAATTAAGAACTTTTAATTATAATACTTAACTATTTAACTTTTTATTATAACGCCCTATAACTTTTTATTATATAGCTAGAGCTAAAAACCTTTAGCTATAGCTATAGTATTTAATTTTTTATTTTTAGTTATAGTACTTATAAGCTTTAGTTATAGGCTTATTATACCTTTAGCTATGTAGTTAAAAAAAAATTTAATTATAGTGCCTTAGAGCTAGGGCTACTGCCGCCCTATTTATTATTCTTAGCCGCGGCTAATTAGCTTTAGTTACCCCGCGACCTTCGGCCGCGCCGTGCATTAGGCTAAGGAGATAAAGGTCTAAGAGTGCGCTCGGCGATGTCGGGTTGTGCGCTAGATTGTAGAGTATACTGCTGGCTGTAGCGAAGAAAGAGTGAAGAAGCATCTTATAATAGGTTAGAGAAACGATGCATAACGGATGTGGATACTAAGAGGTCATTTACCAGATGCAGGAGCAGTCTCCGTGAGGGATGGCTTCAATGAGGCGGATCGCTTGGCGTGACTCAGCGAGGCACAGACTGCTCGGGAGTAATGATGTTCCAGACCAACTGATTTCTTGATCGGGGGGAGATCGCGTCGTCGGGGATAAGTGGCGGTCAATCATTGTCAGACAATGGATATATGTGAGTCGCAAAACCACCTTATGGATCATCTCCCCTGCGATTTGGGTTTCTGACGAGATCAGGGAGTTCTCAAGGGGTTCCAGCTGCGCACTGGACTTCCAATAGGACAACACAGAACTTAAATCTTGTGCTGCAATTGCCCTTTGTGCCTCCGATTCTCGTCCGGCTCGGATTGAGTACAGTTGTTTATACACCTGACCCTGAATAATCGCAAGTCCTATGCGGTGGTTGAAGAGCTCCACGTTACATGTCTCAAGCTTGATATTTGAGGGCAGTCGGACATCCATGTCATCATCATATTGGCTGAAGGGTCGACAGGTCCGTAGACTGATGTCTTTGTCAAGAACGTATACTTTCCAAAACACTCGTCTCCGTGTTTCGGCTTGTTTTTCCGTGAGGGTTGGGTCGGAAGCCTCTCTGTGCAGATTCATAGCCTGTGCCAGTCGAAGGGCGGCGGCCACGAGCATCGACGCCAGCTCCGGATTCGGGGTCCCCTGGAGAATACAAGCCATACCCACTAGAGCTTGGACAGCAGAGATGCTAGCGACGTTCAATTCGGAGACGACGCCTAGGGCATTTTTCGTGTAAACATCAGCTAGATTGTTCTCATGCGTTGGGTCTAGTGTGCGCAGGCCACGGAGGCGATGAGCTATCGACAACACTACATTGAGACACGCCCACCAACTGGCATCTTCGGGGTTAGAGGTCGAGTACTTGAGGTGGAACTCTCTCAAGAAGTCCTCTTCGTTGAAAAGCGGAAGAAACCTGTTATAGTTGTTGAAGGTCTCCTTGACCAGCTCCAAGGCGACTGCCTTTATGGGAAGCTGCCCGCGCCCTTGTAGGGAGACTGGTCGTGGCCCTGAGGAAAGATAAGGCCATGGGCTGCCAGCTATAGGGTCAATTACAAAACCACGGACCGCTGAAAAATCGAGTTGGTCGTGGTCGTGTGCGCGCAATGCAACATCGAGATCGACTCCTGGACTACCCGTATGTTCTGGTGACTGAACATGTGACTCATCCATCGGGGTCCATGAATGACTTTCTTTCGTGAGTGTGATCAGTGCCGCTATTTTGGGTGATACTGCGGGATTCGTTGTCTCTTCGCGCAAATCTTTGCCTGACACAGTAGACTTTTCTCCTTGAAAATTCATGTTCTCTAGCGCTGAGAGCCTTTCTTCAAGCTGTGCGATGTATTTGAAGCTGGGCAAGGTTTAATAGATACAACCTCCATGGAGTAGAGTAACAGACTAACCCAGCTGGTCTGCGAGGCTTCCTCTTCATTGCAATCTGCGTAAAGTGGCACCTTGTGTGGTATTTGGTGCACTGAGCGCACCCTTGGGCGGTAGGTTCACAACGGATCTTTTTCTTGCGGCACATGTCACAAGCCTTATATTGTAATGTTAAGAGAGAGGATATGATGTTGATTCCTCGGGTAAACTCACACGAACAGTGGCTCGCTGGCCCCCTCGCCCATGAGTTGGCTGGACCTGAGAACCCATTTGTGAATCCATGACCTGGTGTGCAATTGCCGTTTTCAATAGAGAGGCTGCGAGAAGAATCCTCGAAAGGCTTAAGTCTTAGCGCTTTACTTCTCAAAGGCAACTTCGAGAAACCCGATGGAGCAGAACGTCCTAAGGTAAGAGGGGAAAATGTCATCCCGTTCGATGTCATGACCAAACAGCAGATTGATTATAAATCAAACGTTTTGAGAATTATTAGGCTTAGGCACAGCAAGATGAGCCGCTTATTAAGCCAGTACAACGGATTACTGGGCATTTATGCAGGGTTATCAGCCTAACGCGAACACCCCAAATATAATGAGGTACAGACTGCCAATCACGTCCACACCTCACATTGGTCGGACCATCCAAGTTGAGAACTGGGCTGCTAATCACATTCGACCGATGGATATTTCGGATGCTTCTATGAGTTGCGGGACAGCCTCTTAACGTCAATGGCCTCATGTCGCCTTGGACTAACTTCATGGCACACGCACATTCTTGTTGATCAATCTGCTTCGATACCACCCGATGTGCCGTCGGCCCAATATCGTTTGCTCTACCATGTCCAAGATCTAAGACAGGGTGATCAGAAAGGCCCCCAAGCACTTGGTGACAGCGCTCAACAGCTCCTTGAACCCTCCGAGACGCTAATTTAAAATTGAAGAACTGTCGGCCATACAAAACGGCTATGATGAAAAGCTTCTCTGTGATAGTTCCGAGGTGGGAATATACTTTTACGAATTGGCGCTCTGCAAACATTGAAGGAGAAGTCTCTGAGCTTTCCGCCCTTTTGGGCTGAACCTGATGATCAATTAGCAACCGTGGGTCTTCGACTCGATGTGTGACCCAGGTAGAGGCATATAGTAACTCTTGTCGATTTCTTATCTAAGCTTAAAAGCTGGGTTGTTCAAGCTTGTTCTATAAACCTCGCATGCATCTAAATTAGTAATTAGTGGGTACTTGTCGGCTCGTGTGATTGCTTCAAGCTTTCCGCCCAAGTTTCTCGCCCAAGTTTCTGCTGACCAAAGTAAAAGGCGACTAGTGCGTCGTCATAAAAATTAATAAGTTCGTTTCGCCTCTCGTCGTTCCTATGCTCACGATGGAGGATCTCTTCGATAGCTAAACGTGTAAAACAGGGTCAGGCCTTCCAAGGGCAGAAACGAAAGGAGGCAACGGAAGCCCTGGGGCGGCTGATCCAGGCTATAAGCCCAGTTTGAGCACGGGAGTTCCGCACAATGGAGCAGAGACGGACCATACAGGCCTGCTTTCCGATTGGATGATTCTTGGTATAACACATGAACCTCGAAATGATTAGAATAGCCACCTTTCCTTTCGCCAAGCCCATTTGTGGGTTCTTTGGACGAATTTATGGATCCTTGCACTGAGTTTCTTACTTTGCCCGAACCATCTACAGATTGGACAGATAACTTGGATGGCTTTGCACCAACACCCAGTCTTTCTTGCGAGCCTTCTGATCCCGACCCAGAAGTGCTTAACAAAAGATTGACATCACTTACAGGAGAAGCAGCATAGTCGTGGAACATCCAATTCATTCTTCAGACGGACAGGTCTGCCGGTGGCGGCATCAGCGGGACAAATGAGCATAAGGTAGATAATGTCCAATCGCAAACAGACAACGAGGAGGATGAACTCATTGTGGGACACTCTCCTGAGCCAGTCTCCTTTCCTGGGAAATCTCAAACCCCGCACTCGCTGCCCGCGGTGCCCGAGGGTGTGGATGTCACTATGCAGCAGCGAAAGATGCCATCAGCACTTGTTCTGAAAGAAAAACAGACGTTCACTGTTGATTGGATTAATTCATCATTCAGGATATTCCCACGCAGTTTTCAGGTACATTTGTCACCGAGCCACTGTAGCAAAAACATTTTTCTTCCCCCCCAGGCTAAGTCTGCATAGTTCGTGGATATGTATAACGGCCTCTAGTTGTGTATTCACTTGGCAACGCCGTTAGAATATTCTCTGGCTTCTTATCAAGGTACCCTGACGAACATACTTACTTTTGAGTGGGACACAGCCCCCCGCCCCAGCAAAAGTTGTAGCCAATCGGCTACTCCCACCCCGCTTACTGTCAAGTCCGATGCATTTGCTAATACCAAATGACGCGGTGGTTAACCGGGTTCAACTCTCAAACCGTGGTATTTTAGTTCTAAATCCGTTCAAGTTATGTTACGTATAATACTATGCAGTACCTCGTTTCCACTTCCAAGTACATCGCGCTATTGTATACGTAGGGCACTCGGGCGGCCAGGTGGATATACTCCTAGACAAGATGCATTAGCATGCGGCGCAGAGGCTCTTCATAGCGTTACATCGCTCCTGACGGATATGCACCAAGGACCGCGCCGACGATGATTTTGCCATCTGTTCATCCGCAGAAAGCCGATGAATGCAGTCAGCCTCGGCAACCCTAATTGGAGACGACTATGCATAATGGATATCAGAGCCTAGTGCTACATAGGGAAAGAGAGAGGACTATAATGACTTTGAATCCAATTAGCCTAAATGATTTGAGGAAAGCGTGGGCTTCTCTCCACTGAGAGGGTTTTTTGAGTGCATGAATCCGAGACGTACGCCGCAATACGATCCTGCGCCAAGGGCCGCGCCCACGATAGCTCAACGTTTGTCTTTCTCCGCCAAGAGACGATGAACGCAATCAGCCTTAGTAACCCGGGCAAAGGAACCCATTGCAACATCGTGCTTATGGTATTGCAACATCATGCCTCATCCTACGCGTTCAAAGAAGGCTGGTACACACATCTACTCTCGCTTTCAACCCCTGAAGCCTCGGAAACAATGAATTACACGAGAATCTAACGACGTAGAGTAGTGGGAGACTAGACTGAATGGGGAGATGAGACGCGGTGACGAGATGTTAAGAACTCTGTGATAAAATTCTTCCTGAAATGTATAAAAGGTTCGATCCTATCTCTCTCTGGAAGCTCTTGAACCCATTCCCATTCACCTCAATATCTTTAGCCTCCTAGCAAAGAAACCAGTCTTCCATCAAGCAACCTGCACAGTTTCACTCTGGAGATCATTTCTCCGTCTCTACCAAGCAAAATGAAGTTCTTCGCCGCCATCAGCCTCGTCTCGGGCCTCTTCGCTACCGCCGCCTCGGCCATTGACCTGCACCTCGAGTTTGCGGGCGGTTGCAGCACCAGCGGCGGCGGGTACATCTGCCGAGGCTGGAACCCCAACACTTGCTGCAGCGTCAATGCGGGTACCTATTTCGCCAGTGGCTCGTTCCGGGCCATCCCGCGCAACTGGAACATCCAGGCGCGTGGCCACGCCGGGCCTAATTGCGGCTCCATCCGCGAGCAGCAGGACAGCGCCGGCCGCGACTATGTCTGCC
This sequence comes from Colletotrichum lupini, assembly GCF_023278565.1. Classification (NCBI taxonomy): domain Eukaryota; kingdom Fungi; phylum Ascomycota; class Sordariomycetes; order Glomerellales; family Glomerellaceae; genus Colletotrichum; species Colletotrichum lupini. The sequence goes on from NC_064672.1 coordinate 7,080, forward strand.
TAGGAAATGGGCCCTTTGGCGGGCTGGGCTACGGTTTCAATAACAGAAAGATGATCCGCGGTGCGACCCTAGACGCTCGCGATGGCGAGGAGACTGAGGGTTGCGCCCAGCCCAACGTCCTGTACCTCGCCGACGGCACCCAGTACAACTACACCGCCATTGTCGAGACTGGCCAGGCCACCGAGGAGCTTGTTTCGCTTGTCGAGGCCGGCGCATCGGCCGACGACATCCCTAGCTTTGAAACCTTTAAGCTCGACGAAAAGCTCGTTCTGTAAAGGACAAGCATCACTTAAGGACGCGGCCCGCCATCATTCCGTATTCAAGCCTTATGGAGAGTGCTCGAGCTGTTGTTCAGGTTGTGATGCGGCCTAGTGCTTAGGACTCAGCCGCTTCAAACGTCTCCTGTCCTGTAATCTGACTATTTCTGTTACGGGGTAGCACTTCTCTCCTTCTTCATGTGCTCAGCTCGTCCGAGCATAACGATACACCCTTTTTTTGAAAATTGCGGTAAATTTACCTGGGGTACCTAAGTACCTTAATTTAGTCAAAGACAAAACCTTCATTACTGCGAGCCATGTACTCATCGGCCATTGCGCCCTATGATTACTTTCTCCGGTCTCTTTGTCAGGCCAAGTGTAACTGCCGTATCTATAAGACGTCCCATGTGCTTATCCCATTGAGTGCTACTAAACTATATCATAAGTCAACCTCACTCGCTGTCATACCCAGGCTATGTGATGATAAGAGCCTACTAGGAAGAGCAAAATGAAACAGGGATAACATCCGTGGCTTTATACACAGTACTCCGTAAATTCAGAATAATTAGAGGGACATGGTTTCATAAGGGGCTTAACAAATGTAGAGTTTCTAGTTACTTAACCGCTTGTTCCCTATTGGTTTATCAAGAGAGTATCAGCGCTTACAACCCGCATTGGGCGGAATAGCTTTTCTTGGCGCAAGTTCTCATTTGCTGAGAATACGAGAACCTGACACATACGTACATCTAGCCAAACCAGGGAGCAGGACACATGCTGCTGCGGATAGAATCAGGATTTCAAAATCCTATAACCCGCAAAGATGGGCGGCCCAACCAGCCCACCCACTCGCCTTAGTCTCGCAACCTAAGGGCCCCGGGTGATCTGACTGTGCCCGAACGATAGAGAGGTGGCTACTCGGGTCCGTCCACTCCTTAGCGAGATAATCTCGCGGCTGATGCCCTCTATTTAATTGATTCGAATGCCATAATTCTTTTACTCGGGACCCGGATATGATGCTTGGCCTATAGATTCGGATCCGAAGAGAGAGGCCCGCGTGTCCTCTACTTGGCAACGCTTACAAAGAAGACGACTGTCTACAAGGCATATTGAACGGAAAATACTACAGATTACGTATTAAAAAGCTTGTAGCTGACTATGGAAAGCCTATGACAATGGTGATAACAGAGATCGTAGGTTTAAGGCCAGGCGCAGTTGATGCTGACGCAATCCTATCCCAAAGGACTTGGGCTTTAATTATGCCATTGGCTAAACTATGACTGCAATTTTGCTATTTCCCGTTATAGTCCTATTCCCATATAGGCCAGCGACCTTGAGCGGAATGGGCAGACAAGGGCATACTACGTGATTCCGACCCAAGAGCGCGTTTCGGAATTCAATTCCTCTATTCTAAGCAAACATTGGGGCCCAAGAGGGGTATTCATAAGAGCCTCGATGGACGAGGACCAAAAGTTGCTCTATGCTCCTCCCGAGATTGGAGCCTCTAAATGAGGAATGAGTTTGCCGACAGTTCAAAAACTTCTTCGTTCTCCTTGCCACGCATTCCTATAGGAGATCTCGCGCTGTAGAATTATATAGATGATGTACTGGGCTGTCTCACTTGAAGAGAGGAGCGATATAGCATAGGTAGGATATGCCACCAGAAGATACTAGCGACTTCTTTGATCTGGACCTTTTCGCAAGGGCTCCTAAAGCATAGCATTTTGACCCCGCTTTCGTTCCCTTGTAAGAACACGGTGAGCTTCTCGCCCGTAATCTATTCAGGCTCCATTCGACTGGAGATTCTTAATCCAATACTATGTTATCGCACAGCATCTTACCTACAGGTCATGAATCATACATAATCCAAAGGAGGTCGGTCGGTTAGCACGAGAACATCAGACGTAGACCACCCCTGAATATTGCTACCGGAAATGGCCGACCTTTTGCCTAATAATCCATCATACGAGGTAGGATCCATTTTTATCTAGACACCTTATTCACTATTTGCCGGCTCCTCCTTATAGGCCTTTCCTTGATATAGCTTCAAACGCAAAGCGCCTGCCAGTATAGTTCAAAAGAACAAGATAACTCGGTAGACAAGATAAGTAAGTATTTTAACTAGTATCCTCAACTTTAGGCCCACGATCCTAGGAACCTATAGATGAAGCGCTTGTTATATCGAGGGAAACGCTACTAAGGTCAAATGAGGGTAGTAATCCTTGTGTGCCGGAAGTTCACAGACTTCCCCGGCTTGCAAATTCCCCATCGAGTTGTGCGTAACGCTGAACTTGGCTCCCTTGGTCTTTTCTGCCAAAGCCACGACCTCGGTCAGAGTCAACCTATCCCCAATGAAATACATCTCCTTCTCCCAGTGATCCAGACCCAGAGCTTTGACGACAAACTTTGCAATGTCGAAGCTGTACGCCAAAACAACAGGAACTGACCCAGAGCCTGGAACGGTAGCCGTGTTGTGCATCATGTCGACCAAAACCACTAGAGGCGTCATATGCGACTTTCCGCGAGGCATAACGAAGTATTCGGAGAGGAACCCATTGAGGAAGCAGGTCTATTCGAGCGAGGAACCCTCGAGAGCTTACATGGCAAGTACTTTGCCTTCTGCAGCTAGGAATACCTTCGACTGCCTGAACAGAACAAGTCAGCGAGGTTTCATCTTGGGTCAAGTATCCGTACTCTGGAGTATAAGTAATCCCCCACACATTTGCGATATATCGCCTCGTCACGACCGACTTGCTTGCGGCTTGAATGAGATTGAGCTCAGACTCTATGCCAAGAGACGAAGTGAGCGTTGAGATAACGGTGCTGATTGAAAAAGTCTCCAGTGTGCTACGGAGCTGGTTGATATCCGAGTAGTCGACGGAGATGATACGGGCTCCAATTTCAGCTTCTTTCTCGGGGTTGGCCTGCGGTAGACAGCATAAATATCCTCGAAATACAGATACAGATGCAGGGGACGGAAACATTACTCACTGTTCTGGCGAGAATCACTACGTTGTGAATTCCGTCGCGGACAATGGTCTCCACGATAGTGCGGCCCATAGCGCCTGTCCCTCCGGAACCAGGCAGTCTGTTCATGGTCCCCGAAGTTGCTGACGGTGCGACGTTCATGGTCGGCACCCAGTTTCCATACCCAGAGCAAGGCCGCGAAGGTTGGCAAACGTTTGCTGCCAAACCAGAGTCATTAGCTGCACTGCTCCACAATGACTACAATCAATGGCACAACACGGCAAGACAGATCCTCGATCAGTTATGCAGCGTTCCAAATCGACTTCTGAGTTGGTCGTTTGACGAAATGCCAAACTTGCCTACTTGGTCGTCATTGTCCGGAAATGTCATCATCATCGGGGATGCCGCTCACGCTATGCCAGCATCCTCCGGGCAAGGTGTCAATCAGGCCTTGGAAGATGCTTATTCTCTGTCGAGGCTTATCGCTGTAGATTGGACAAGGGAGAATTGGCCACTCAGCCTTGAGACATGGCAATCTTGGCGACAGACAAAGATTGACCGCGTACTTATAGACAGATATCGACCGCGTCAGCTGATATTGGTTCGACACTGCTAGGTCCGACGCGGTGGCTATTTGACTTGGACATAGAGAGCTTAGACGCAAGATTGGCAGCAATCTAGGATTAAGATCTTTTTTGTCGATTCAAGAAATCGATTCTACGGGAAGATTTCCAGGCACCTTTCGAAGAAAAAGGCTTCATGTGTCAAAGTTGCTCCCGTTATTATCCTAGAACTTAACCATCTGGGCTCAAAGATTATAGTCTTGAAGCAAGAATGCAGTCGGGGCTTCGATCTTTCCATCTTCCAGCCCCCGAGGCATATCTCTGTAGCGACGTGCGTACGATGCAGAATCTTGCTTGCTCTGTCTAAGGTCTTTGTGGGATACGCGTGCAGGGTTAGAAAGGGGGATGACTTTAAGCAGTCCCGTATCTCCTTGGCCACGAGACAGCTAACTTGCAACTTGATGCGGTCCAGTACGACTGTACAATCCTCGAGTACCTACGGAGGTACCCTTACATAACATAAAGCACGAAGTATGATTGCGAAAACTTCATTGCATAGACATAATAAGTTCTTGGAATGACTACCGTCATAGTAATAGAATACTAAGTCTTCCAGAGCATGTCCACTCAGTCCCGCCTCCGTGTTACCGAGTTAACGTTAGTGAACATACTGAATCTATCCATGCCGCGTTTAGTCTTTTTCCCCTTCCTCTTTTCTATCCTTTCTCGTTTATCTGATTGGCCAACCCCTATGTTGCTGACAGCGGCACAGCGAAACGTAGGTACTTGGCAAATGTGACCATGCCGACCAACATGCATGAACAATCTTATGAAAGAGGGGTAGGCCGTCGAACAGTCGAGAGTCATAAAAGACTCCTTACCGCGCCTGGTAAGTAGACCGATACAGCATCCTTTTCCTCGGAAATTCGTCCTCTCTAACGAGAAAAGCACAACGTTTTGACCTCAGCCTGTATCTGGACATCGGCAAACGGCCCAGCATGTCAGCAGCACCTGTAGCGCCCACCGCAATGAGCTCGCAGTTTCCCAATGAGTCGCCAATCATTGTTGATGAACACGTAAGCATCAAGGAACCGGTCATGTGAACTTTGGAGTTGATGAGCTATGATCTCTCCAGCTTGATGAAGACGCAACATCAGATGTCACCAGCGTTAGTCTCAGCTTTTTGCGTCTCGGGGATGTCTTACTAAAGATACATTGATGTTTGTAGACCATAGCATCCTCAATGACTAGCCTTGCAGACTCAATTTTCAATTTTCGTGTGGAGAATGGGCGCACATATCATCGATATAAAGATGGAAGTAAGTTCCTTCTGATATTCTTTTCACGCCGCAAATTACCTTGTCTACTGATATGAAGCATCTCTGATCTGTAAAGAATACTCCTATCCCAATGATGAGAGGGAAAGTGACAGACTGGGTAGGTCAGCTTTATGAGCTCCAGCGTCCTGGAGCCAATGTCGCTCATGAATCCTGCAGACCTTCAACATCACCAATTCCTCCATTCTGTCGATGGAAAACTTGGCCTCTCACCGCCGAACCAAGATGACTACCCCGCCAAGCGTGTTCTCGATATTGGTACTGGAACCGGGACTTGGGCAATTGAGTTCGGTGAGCTCAAGCCCGAAGCAGAGGTAGTGTACATCACTTCAAGTCAATGAATCCATCCACTGATGATGATACTAGGTCATTTGCATTGACTTGTCTCCCCCTTTGGCCGAGTAAAACTCTCCATTCAAACACTATGACCTATGACTCCTAAAACTAGTCAAGAGTGCCGCCCAACGTAACATTTGAGGTGGATGACATCGAAGAACCGTGGACGTTCTCCTTGCCATTTGACTACATTCACAGTCGAATGATGACGTCTAGCATATCTGATTGGAGACGACTCATTCAAAATGCTTTCGAGTTCGTATCTTAGTTTACCTGTTCGCCTCAGAACCCCTTTTACAGACTCTGACCAAAACCAAAGTAATCTCACGCCCGGTGGCTACCTCGAGCTCCAGGAGATGGATCTCATGCCTCAATCCGATGACGGTAGTCTGAAACCCGACGCTGCGGTTGTGCGGTGTTTTGCCCTCCTTGGGAAGGCGGCTACGGTACTTGACCGATCCTTTCAAGACATCCCGGATCTCGTCAACGTGATGCAAAAAATAGGTTTCGTCGACGTCTCAATCAAGAAGGTGATGTGGCCAGCAAATACGTGGCCCAAAGGGCAACACTATAAATTACTAGGGCAATGTGCCCACGAAAATTGTATGTCCGGGATTGAGGATTGGACTATGGCACCTTTGACACACGGCCTTGGCTGGGGTAAACAAGACGTGGAGGTCTTTTTGGTCGAGCTGCGAAAAGAATTTAAGGGCCGACGCATTCATGCATACTGGCCTTAGCAAGTCACCTACATTACCTTACCCAATAGGAACATATCACACTGCTGACTGGATCACCGTATAGTTATGCACTATATGGAAGAAAACCTAAAGCCAGGTGATAGATCATGCTTACGTAGCTTGCGCGAAGTCTCGATGAAACGAACTGGACCAGGCCACCTGCTTCTTAGGGTTAGCATTTCACCTGGCATGTTAATCTATCACAAGATGGCCACATTCTTGTTCACTTTAAGGGATATAGGAGTCTTTTAAAATTAAACGAATGAATATCAACCTGCTTGCCTATGCCCCAGTCTGAGAAGTAGGACTCCCAGACCTATCGGTCGTCACAGATTGTGTACTGCCTTTGGAGGAACTTCCTCTATTCCACATTTCGAACTCCCTCGCTATGTCGTCCAGCCCTGTATCAACTGGAGACAGTGACAATTCCGTTGATGGGTCATCTGAGATCTTGCTAAACTTATCTCTTCTATAGGTCGGTTGGTATTCCTCGGAGGGTGTTGCATCCGTTGTTTTCTTTGGCTTTCTGCTAACCAAAAATCGTAGTAGTGGCCGAAGTGCAGGAAGGCTTGCACACAGAATGGCACACGAGACTTCAACTAAAGACCAATTGATGACGTCCACATTGTCCCAGGTAACATCAGATGTGAACGAAAGATGAACCAGAAATTTCAATCTGACCATACTAGTGACACATCCACTGAAGTACCGTCGAAATGGTCAGCGAGTTCTTTCCGTAAAGGAGCTGGCTACTTACAATGAGCCTAGCCCAAATATGAGACTGAGCCAGAGTTTCTTCTTGGTACTGAGCTGAAGTCGAAGAAGCTCTGGAATGGGAAGAATAAGGATAGCAATGTCCTCAATGACGCTGAATACTGCACCAGAGTAGCCAATTGCTACAATATTCATGCATTTTCTAGATGGATCGTCGAGATTCCAGGTTGAGGTGACTGGCGTGCATTCGAAAATGACAAGAAAGAGGAATATCGCCGCGTGCAGAATCAAGAACAGAATAAAGAGTTGGGTCGTAAGATAGAACCATCGAGAAGAGAAGAAGATGCGCGAGAAGAAAAGCAGAAGTGAGATCTTAGCCATAATCTGGGCCAAGATATAGAGTTGTTCGCCAATATAGAACATCTGAATGAGTCTTGTGCTTGCCCAAGGTTCGACATGCCAGTAGTGCAAGCCAAACCCTAGGCCGGTTCCCGCAATTTGGATGCCTGTTATTGCGGCGAGAAGGACCTGGTATTGGTTTGTTAGTATGCGATTCCCATACGTCGCTCAATCTTCATTCTTTATATTGCATACCGTTGCTGCAATGATCATCCAATCATCCCACCAAAGTCGGTGGTCAACCAGGTATCGTGAAATGCATCGAAGTCCGACAACAGTGAAGGCAATGATAGATAATGATATTGCCACTGCTCTTGCTTCTTCTCTTCTTGACGGCTTCGGGAAAGTCGCACAGAGGTCTGTCTCAACTTGAGCAGCACCTATTGAGACATAAATCATCATCGATTCCATTCAAGGGTGGCGTCGCGCATGGTCTCACGCTTTTGGTCCTCGAAAGAACATTTCAGACGAACACATGACGACAGGTCTGCCTGGAGTTCGATGTCTATACACAGACAATTGGCGATAGTAGAGACAGAGTCCAGCTTACAGCCCCCATGTTGGAGACCAGTAAGAAGGCAAGGAAGCTGCAAAGACGAATGGCATGTCAGTTTTGAAGTCCCGCAACTCTATCGTGCCCCGACATTTGAGCTACAAATACGAATTGAGACCAAGTTATGTGTACTCACCGCGCATGATGGAATCTGTGATACAAGGCTGGTGAGGGTGGTTTCCGCACCCCGTACGGACGAGAAGTATGGCGATAGCAAGAGCACAAGAAGGTAATGCTTCATCTGCCTCATGTTCGCCGAACCATTCCACGTGGAATGGAGAACGTTGCCAAACGTGGACCTGAAAAGTAAACGCAGATGGAGGAGAAAGGGCACAACGTGCCCACTCCCCAAGTGAAGAGGGCTTTTTTCTGTACATAAACAGTGGATGAAAATTGGGAGGATGCACTAACAACGGGTTATGGCGTATGGCGTCCCTCTGAAACGCCGTGCCGGCTGCTAGTGTCCAAGCATCTCTGCACTATTGAGTACTAAACTTGCGCCGTAAGACACCAGCTCTTGATGCCACTGCCAATTCCGTGTGATCTACCACCTCAGGAGAGGAAAAGGGGTTAATCATGCCGTGTGCCAGATGATATTGTCGTGTTAAACACGTTGCTGGTGCCAATGCAATCTACGGCAATTATGCCAAACGCGTCGCTTGCGCGCCTCTGTCGCCGTCTATATCCGGTTAGAGAGAACAGTCAAATTAGGCCGCCTTGGATACACCTACCTTCTGCAGGTAGAAGAGACCTGGGCTTTGAATAAAGGTCAGGGTCACATTGAGAGTCCAAATTAATAAGGTGCCTTTGTCTGATCAGCTTGGCTTAAGAATTTGGGCAAGGAGAAGTAATCATCGACACTGTCCTAAATAGCCTACCAAGTTTACGTCGCAAATTCTGAGGGGCTTGCAGCGAATAATCATACCCTCTTCTTTCGATCGTGACGCCCTTTTCATCATCTCATTCTTCTCATTTAGTTCTCCCTCTGTGATAGTTCCTAGCCCAGGACACCAAGTCTTGCTTTAGTCTCTAAGAAAAACAACCACAATGCTCCTCTTGATGGCACTTGGAAATATGTAAAGTAGCGCAGGGCCATATTCTAGCTGATTTTATGTGTCTCAATCACTAATTGGCTCGAGAGGAAGAGGCAGGCCCTACTAAGAAAAGGTTCGCATATGTGGACCGAGTTGTAAAGACTAAACTCTAGGTTTCCCTTGCTCTTCAACAGCTACTTTCATCGCTAACTCTTAAACATCGCCGCACAAGAAGGCAAAGTTTTTCGAGTAGGTAATCAGTGATATTCAAAGAGTCGTAGGCCATTTGCGTTCCCCGAAAAGCTGGAAGATCCTAACTGGTAAGTCGACCCACCCCCTTTTGGCCACCCCCCCCTTTTAGCCACCCCATTTCTCTATCCCAGCTACCGCATTAAAACCCTACCCACGATTTTTAAACTACTATAATAATTATAAAAATCGTCTAAATATAATTCTTTTTTATATACTTATTTATTAATATATAATAATCTCGTATATTAAAAATAAAGTTATTTAGGCTCTTAAAGTTATTAAAAGAGGTCTCTTAGTTAATCGGGCCTCGATTAAGTTCGGAGTTTTAAAGTTAACTCTTTATAACTATAAAAAAGGCTACTAAACGAGGGTAATAATATTTATAGACCTCTAGAGGCTTCTTTTATAATAAAAAAACTAGCTAGTTTAATAAGTTCGTATTTAATATAATTTAAGTATTATATTAACTTATAAATAGCTTATAAAATTCGCTAAATAAGTTCTAAGATCCTAGGGGGATATAAATCCTTTTTAAAAGAAATAAATAAACGCTTTTTTAAGGAGGAACTTATTAATTAAAGTCTAGAGGAGTCGTATTATTAATTCGAGGCGTCTAAATAGGGCTATTATTAATATAATTAAGTTATAGTTTAGATTACTTAATATACTAAAGATTAGTAATATTAAATAGGCTAATAAGTATAATATAAATAAGACTAGTATCCTAAAGAGTAAGGGATTTAATAGCCTAGTTTTAAGTAAAATAGAGATTATAATAATACGAAAAAAAGAGCTTAGTTTACGTACTTAAGTATTTATAATTAAATATATTTTTATTAATAATCGAGCTATTAAACTACTAATTATATATAAAAGAAAGTCGGTATAATAGTAATAGCTTCTATTTAAACTTAACCTTTATATTAGTTAAGAGTTTATAATAATAAATAATAGCTAGATAATTAATAAGACTACCCTTAAGTAATTAAAAATAATATTCTTATTATAGACTAAGACCCCCCCCCTTAGGGGGCTTAGTATACTTAATAAGCCTTAATTATTAGTTCTAAATAGTTATAAGAGTTATATAATAATAAAATTTATATAGGAATATTATAAAAATAACGTTTATTTACTATTCTTATTATTATATATTTCTTATATCCTCTAGCCGTTAGATATAGCTATTTTTAGACTTATTAAGTCTAAGTATAAGAAGGAGCTCAATAAGGAGGATATAATAAATAATTCTATTATTATTAAAAAATAGTACTTTTTAAGCTATTATTAAAAAGCTTGTTTAGTTAGTTTAATGTCGTTAAATATACGAAATAAGTAAAAAGTAACTAGATTATATCCCCTTAATATAGCTAGACTACTTACTAATTTAATAATCCTACTTAACTTAGTTATACTAACTAAAAAGACTATAGATACTAAGTAAGTAATTAGTAATATTAAAAAAGCTATTAACTAAGTATTAGTAGCGTTTATTATTAACTAGTTAATACTTAAAAAAGCTAGCGAGCTTTATAATTAATTAAAGTTATTTATAGAGCTTAGTCTAGATTATAATACTTAACGACTACTATTTAAAAAAACAAAAAAAGTATTTAGCGAGTAGGCTTATTATTTAGTAATATCTTAGTACTATATTCGAGTTCTAAAAGCTAAAATTAATTAATTAAGGCTATAGAAAAAGAAAAGTATATTAATAAACCTAAATACTAAGTTTATAAATATTTAAGATATATAAAGAGCTTAAGAGGACTCTAACGACCGTTTAGTTAGTCCTAGTTAACTCATAGGGGTCGAATTACCTAGGGAGAATAATAACTATATTATTATAATAATAAAAGATAGTTAATTAATTGAGTATAGTTAGTGGCGATGTTTTAATATTATGTTTTGATGGGGTGGCTAAAATGGGGGGGTGGCCAAAAGGGGGTAGGTCGACTTATCATCCTAGTACTTACTTTCGTTCGTGAATGTCATGAATGTCCTCTCGAACTATCTTCATCACCTTTGTACAAAACAAGTGAAAGCTTCTTTTCGTAATTACCATAAAGGATTGATGATTGTATCAGAGTTAATTATCTAATAAAGTTATTCCCCGTCCCTGATTCCAAGGTTAAGCCGGTAAAGTGATAAACCCTTTAGACATAACATCTTGGATTCCTTTGAGCCAAACATTTGCCATTTTGACATATCCTCCGTCATTGGGATGCCTCGTGTCGGCAAGATCGTCGAGGGTCGGAGCGTCTGCGCTGCGCATATCAACCATCGCGAACTTGGCGCCGGATTGCTGAAACTGTGTTGCCAAGGCTGCGTACTGTTCGTTGATTTTGACGCGACATGCATCTTGTTCGGGAACTTTGTTGGCAAGAATTGATGTAAGAATCACAGTAGCTCCTGGACTCTGTTGATAGATTTTGTTGATCATGGCTGTGACATTCGCTCCTGCATCTGGTACCTCTCCACCTTTGTTGCAATTGTTGGTGCCAGCGTCAACTAACACGAGGTTTGGTTTGAGCATATGTACAGCCTTGTCGGCAGAAGCGGCTATCTGGTCAATTTTGAAGCCACCCGTTGCCTCGACGGCATTGTCGGGGAAGTTTCCATTGGCTCTTGTGCCCACGTACGTAGCATTCATGCCTTTGGAGACAAGTAAGTCCTGCAGGTCTTTCCGATAGCTGTTTCCAGTTGAAGACCCGGTACCGAAGGTTACGGAGGCGCCCAGCGCCATTATACGTAGTGGTACGGTCGGCCCTGGCTCTTGTCGTGGAGTATTTGGAGCCGCCATCGCGCCCACGACGCATATTATAACAAGTAAAGGGCAGCGCATCTCGAATTAGTTGGGATATGTGGACACCGCGCTTAAGCAAATGAGATCGGGAGCTAAAGGCGACAACATTTGAGTTTAGATGCCAGGGACGTGTCTCTTATACCTGAAAGTTCTTTGAGTGAAAACTCAGGGTTCGGACGCTCTTGCGCCTAGAGGTATCATTCGAGCTGATGTCCGATACTCGCACGGAACCGGAAGCCGTTTCACTCCCGGCTGGCCTGCAACACAGACTTTCCGGCTGCAGCCTGCATCCCTACATCTCTTACCATTCTCCGTGTTTATGAATTCATTTCAATATTACAACACCATGCATCGCCTCGTTATTTACTAGCGGTAATAGCGCTCATGAGTGACTCGTGGTCTTGATGCCTAAGACTTCCTATATGGCCAGCTTGATGCCTCGGCGACGAGATGACTAAATAAACTGAAGTCGCTAGTCGCAATGAAATGGAAGGTGGCAGGAGTTTCATGATCTTGATATTGGGCATTCAAGACTTCAAGACGTCTTAAATTATGGGCTTTCGCATGTTCAGAAGAACAAATGTTCCAGCAGGGATGAAGCCATTCCAATGCGAAGCAAGCCTCAAACAAGCTTCCATGCTCCGGCTAAGAACACGATTGGTTACAACGGTCCAAGCTCGTCTAGGATGATTCGTCTGTCTAATGATAGGGAAATATTGAGACGAAGATCAGATGGCAGCCTTGGCATTCGTCATGGCTTGAAGCTGGGTGGCTAGGCCGTTTTATTTAATAAAAAAAAGAATAAGAAAACAAAAAGATTTGCCTAATTACTTCCTTATGTACCTTGGGGTTAGCCGTCTTATTGACCCCTGCTATACCCGGACCTAAGCGGCATCACCAATTACCTCCAGTCCATCCTCTTTTGGCTTCGAGAAAACTATAAGCTTTAGGAGTCAATCTCAAGATTCAACAGTGCAGTATTGCCGACGATCTTAAACGAAAGCTGCCAACAGTACGTTGGCATATGCCGATATCGCAGACAACAATCCGAATCAGAAGCGGCAAAGACAAGGGCCATCCGCGGTCGGGGCCCAATGCTGCGTAGTAAGCCGAAATGTGACCCTCAAGCGCTAGCGGTGGCTTTGCGGCAATCCCACCAAGGGCCAAATCCCGAAAGCGCGTCACGAATTCTGTCCATGTACAGGAACGAGACATGGCAATGTCACGCTTGAGCTGCTGCTGCTGCTGCTGCTTGTAGCTTCGCCCTTGTTTGGTTAGTAGCTATCTGGTACGATGATAATATTACTCAAAGTAATCCCCAATGGCATGGTAGAGGACATGTGCCACTTTCCAGGACTCCACAGAATGTCAAGGTGGGAAAAGTTGCGCCATTTCGGCTTGGATTATCGTATGGCTGGGTCCAATGTCACCAGACGCAAAAGCTGGCAAATCCCCGGAGAAACGGGTGTCCACTTATCCACCGGTAAGACCCCAAACCCTGGCTTTAAGCTTGGTTTGTGTAGTAGCGGGCAGTCGCCGATGCGGAGAGCGCGGGGTAGACCGGAGCAGCCCCGGTCACCCCGCCGGTGGTCTTCCGGCTTGACCATTGGCTCACCACCGTGCTGGTTAACTTATTGTTACCTACACCAGCACGATCACACACAAAGTTGGCTGATGATGACCGCTATTAGTTACCGGGTAAAGTCGAGTCATTAATCCACTCTCTGCAGGTGCCCATGAATAGGACCGATTGACCGTTGCCCATCTCGGGCTCTGCTTCACCGGCGATGACGTTTTCAATGCAATACTCCTGGTCGGTAATCAGCGATCGACGACCATCATCTTGTCTCGGTCTTTGTTTGATTTGCAGTCGACATATTAAAGTTCCTCCAAACTACTGCGTCGTCAATTTCTCGTGGCATTTCACCGGTGCCTTTTGTGATTGCCCTTCGAGATCTCAACGTGGCAAGGTCGCATCGCATTCATTGAGAACATGAAGATCGCAGGATTCTTTCTTGTTGTTGCGCTTGTCAGCTCTTCGGCCGCGGCGAAGTCAAATAGCACCGCGCCATCTGAGGTGCCATACTACGGAAGAAGTCCGCCAGTGTACCCATCTCGTAGGTCTTCGTAACCATTAGCTAAATTCAGACTTGTCTAACATGAAGCAGCCATTGGTAATGGCTCAAGCAATTCTGGTTGGGCCGCTGCCTATCGCCATGCCAGAGCATTGGTCTCCCAACTCACGGTCGAAGAGAAGGCGAATATCACTCGAGGGTGGACAGGGACATGCGTAGGGAATTCCGGCGAAGTTCCTAGACTCGGAATCCCGGCACTGTGCTTTGCTGATGCACCAGACGGAGTCCGCGGTCAGGAATTCGTTTCCGCATTCCCGGCCGGAATCCACGTTGCTGCTACCTTTGACAAAGCCCTGTTATACAAGTATGGCAAGGCACTGGGCGACGAGTACTACGGAAAAGGTATCAACGTCGCTTTAGGGCCGGCTGCTGGCCCTCTCGGGAGGGTTGCTCGTGGTGGGCGCAACTGGGAGGGACTGTCAAGTGGCCCTTCATGAATTCTCTCAAGGAGGGTGCTGCCTCGGTCATGTGCTCGTACCAGAGATCCAATCACTCTTACGGCTGCCAGAACTCTAAACTCTTGAACGGCATATTGAAGACCGAGCTCGGCTTCGAAGGTTTTGTTGTTAGCGATTGGGAAGGCCAAATGGGCGGTGTTGCCTCAGCCAACGCCGGGTTGGACTTGGTGATGCCGGACGAGGGGTTCTGGGGGGACAAGCTGATTGAGGCTGTCAACAATGGTTCTGTAACCGAAGAACGACTATCCGACATGGCCACGAGGATCCTCGCTGGTTATCACTTCCTTCATCAAGAGCATGCCTTCCCTGCTCCAGCAGTGCACTCGAATCTGCAAAAGGCTTACCCAGTCGATGTTCAGGATGATCACGCTTCTTTGATCCGTCAAATCGGAGCAGCCGGCACAATCTTGGTAAAGAACACCAATCATACGCTTCCGCTCAAGAATCCCAAGTTCCTGTCTATCTATGGTTACGATGCAACGGTCAAGGCGATCCCTTGGGAGAATCCAAGTCGCTATGGCGGCGGTTACGAAGTCAACTTCGGCTGGGAAACATTCAATGGGACACTGATCACCGGTGGTGGCTCTGGCGGCAGTACTCCCCCATATGTGGTCTCACCATTCCAGGCGATCCAAGAGCGAATTTCCAAGAATCGAGGCATCCTACGATGGAACTTTTACTCTGAAAACCCCTCTCCGCCCTACGTCAACTCTGAAGCCTGCCTTGTTTTTATCAACGCGTATGCCTCTGAGAGCTTTGATCGCCTGAGCCTCACGGACGAATTCAGCGACAACCTTGTGCAGAACGTAGCCGCAAACTGTTCAAATACTGTAGTCGTGATCCACTCAGCCGGTAAGTGGAATAAAGCGAGACATAATATCTACTGCAGGACCCTTTTGGATGCTAATGAATCCCAGGCATTCGCACTGTTGATGCGTGGATCGAACACCCTAACGTCACTGCTGTCCTTTTTGCCGGGCTTCCTGGCCAGGAGAGCGGCCACAGCCTTGTGGATGTACTATGGGGCGACATTAATCCATCTGGAAAGCTGCCTTTCACTATTGCTCGGCAGGAGTCGGACTATGGCAGCCATCTGAACTCCAGTGCCTCGGATGACTTCTTCCCTGACAGTAACTTCACCGAAGGCCTGTACATCGATTACCGTTACTTCGATGCACACAATATCACTCCCCGCTATGAGTTTGGCTTTGGCCTCTCATATACCACTTTTAGCTTTGCTGACTTGTCCGTTGAGCTCACGGCTGACGCGGATACATCAGAATACCCCGATCCCAATGTGTCGATCGTGCAGGGTGGCCATCCATCACTGTGGGAAACCGTTGCAGTTGCAAAGGTGTCTCTCACTAATACCGGTGACGTGGATGGAGCAGAGGTTGCACAGCTGTACATCGGAGTTCCGGGTGACGACACGCCTATTCGACAGCTTCGCGGCTTCTCCCGCGTCTTTCTTTCAAGTGGGCAGACGCAGTCGGTCGCTTTTGAACTCACCAGACGTGATCTTAGCATCTGGGATGTCGAAGCTCAGCAATGGCGTTTACGCCGAGGAACTTATAACGTGTGGTCTGGATCATCGAGCAGAAATCTGGTTCTGCAGGACACTATTGAGATTAAGTAGCGTACTATAGTTTACTTGGTAATCAGCCCTTGAGGCAATCTTGTCAATAATTCAATGATATGAGTACTTTATCTCATTCTTGCATCGTGTCCTGACTCTTTGTCTGATGATCTCGCTGATAGAAAAGCCTTGCTGCGTCGAGTTCATCTGTTAGGTGTTGACAGGGACGGTACAAAATAATTACATGTATTGGCATGATCAGCAAGCCACATGAATGCCTCGTCCCCTGCATGTCATCGATGCGACGCCACATAGTTTACTGCAGATACAACCCCCCTTAGCCACGTCCGGCCTAAAGTCCCCAGGTAAGTAGATTACACCATGCGCTGACTAAGGCCAACTCATTTCTTTACTCTTCTACCTTCCCTTCCTCATTCTCTTCTTTTCACCACGGCAAGCTTCTGCAAGAGCCCTCCGGCACCACTACAAACACCTCCTACCTCAACATGCCTTCGAAATCATCTCAGATCAATGTAGATGCGGAGATCGTCTATGAATATCATCGAATGCATATGGCTGTCAGTCCTGCTAAGGCCATCTTCTGCCTTTGTAGTCTCGACACACGAGTAGCAACACGCGCAGCACAGCTTTTCCTCGCTGGTTATGGAGAATATCTCATCTACTCTGGCGGATCAGGGAAACTTACGGCAAATCGTTTTGCGAAACCAGAAGCCGAGATATTTGCATGTATTGCCAGGGAGTTAGGGGTTCCGGCCGACAAGATCATCGTGGAGCCAAACTCGAGCAACACTGGCGAAAATGTTCGGTTCACCCATGCCCTTTTGAAAGAACTAGAGCTAGAGGCCACGAGCTTCGTGCTGGTTCAGAAGCCATATATGGAAAGGAGAACATATGCAACCTTCAGCAAACAATGGCCGGACCCCAAAACAGTGTTCACTGTGACAAGCCCTGAACTGGGATTCGCCCAATATCCGAATGAGGAAAACCCTCGTGACTTAGTTATTGAGATCATGGTCGGGGACTTGGTGAGAATCCGAGAGTACCCAGCAAAGGGCTTTCAAGTTGAGCAAAGGATTCCTTCCGAGGTCTGGGAGGCAAACCAGAGGCTCATTAACGCTGGCTACGATGGGCATTTACCCTGATTAATGGCCCATTTTATTGATAGAATCTTGCAAACCATTTTCTTTTATTACGGTTCTGAATGGAAGCTCCTTCTTAGGATACCTCAGATTATGGCACCCCTCGTTCCAAGTGTTCAATATGGCTTCCTCTTAAGCCTTTTTTCACTCTTCATCCGGGCTTCCAAAGTCCGCCCTTGCTTGTGATGCAATGTCATCGTCGACAAGCACTCTTACGGCAAGCATTGCCATACCCTTGGCGCACATGAGAGCCGCTTTGTGAGCTTCGTCAGTTGCAGCAGCGGCCGCGAATTTGGGATTGTGGCCTGCCACATCTGGCGAGGTCGGGATGACGAAGGCGCCGTGGAAGCTAGGCACGTGATAGGACACGTTTCCCATATCCGTCGAGGCGTTGAATGGTTTTGCCTGATGAAGCTGTATTGTCTGACCGATCGCGGCCATATCTTCCACATATGTCTTGCATAGGGTGTTATTAGCTCGTAGGTTCATGTACGTCGGCGCCCTGTAAACACCGCATCAGTAGAGTCATAAGAATTGCAGCGCTCATAACATTTACACAATGTAGTTTATCTCGCAGCCCGTCGCGGCTGCGCCTGCTTCCAAGCATGCCTTAACCCTGTTTAACAGTGCATCGGCGCGCTCAATTGTTGGGCTGCGGACATTCCAGTTCATGCGGGTATAATCCGTGATGACGTTGGGAACAGTGCCGCCGACTTCGATTACACCATGAACTCTTTCGTCTGACTGAATTTGCTGCCTGAGGAGAGCCACATTGTTGTAGGCTGCTACAGCCGCATCCAACGCGTTCAACCCTTTCCATGGCTCGCCTGCTGCATGAGCGGGCTTTCCACGGAATTCAACGCGGAACTTATGGCTTGCAATGAGCTTAAAGCCTGCCAGCCCTGAGGAACCATCTCCACTACCGCCCTGATGAGCTGCAGTTGGATGCGCCATGATGGCCGCTGCGATATCCTCGGGGGGGTTGAAAGCACCGGCATCAATGAGTTTCGCTTTACCGCCTCCACCTTCTTCGGCTGGGGTTCCGAGAATGCGTAGGCGCCCAGGGATCTTCAAGTCGACGAGTGTGCGAGCAGCCCCCAAGAATGCAGCAATTGAGGACGTTGCAATCAGGTTGTGTCCGCAGGCATGGCCGATGTCTGGTAGAGCATCGTATTCAGCGCAAACAACGACTTGACGGCCGCCACTGCCTATTTCGGCCTCGAAGCTCGTTTCGAGGCCATAGGTATGCTTTTTGACGGAGAACCCTTGCTTTTCCAAGTAAGCTGTGAGGGTGTCGTGGGCAAAGAATTCCTTGTATGCAGTTTCCGGATTTGCGTGCAGCTGTTTGTTGACGTCGTTGTGAAGAGAAGAGTCTAGGTCATCGAGGTGTGCGTTGATGATCTTGCGGGCCTGTTCGAAGTCAAAAGCCCCTTGCACTCGTTTGGGACCCGGGTTGGCGCTCTGTTGCTCCCCAGCAGCATTAGCGGCGACCGGGGTTTGAATAATAGACATGGTGATAGGATTCGTAGCGTGAATCCCTTACTCGCAGCGAAACGGTTTCAAGAAATGCCAAAGATTGGCGAGATATAATTCGAGATGGAGGAGCCTCTTCGATAAATGTTAAGTATACTGCTCTTCAAAATCACTGACTGCTCATCAACATGTTTTTAAAGGCCTAACTCCAACAAGCTCATTTGTTCCCGTCAAGACATCTCCTACGCACTGGTGTGGACGCACTGGTGTGGAGAGCTTGCGCTCCGCAGCTGAGAAGGGGGTGCCACCCATCGGCAATCGGTGCTTCTAGCCAGCCGACCAGGAGACCCTCCAGTCTTGACAGTTTCCAGATAGGCACGGAAGATAGCCGATGGTCGGCAATTTTGGTTTGTTTCCATTCGATGAGACTTAACCGCTACTCACCACACGGTATTGCTAATGGCTAAGCTCATTACTCCGTACCTTGCTTTCAATCTGTCAGTCAGCTTTCCTTATCATCCCTTCCTTCTGCTGATATTATGAAATTCTCGTTCCACTTCCGTATTCCCTCGTCGGCTAATTCAATCATTCATGAGTTCCAGCGGCGGCGCGCCGGAGGCATTTCAGTCATATCATCCACAATTTCCACTCGAATTATCCTCTTTTCCCCAGACGCGCCTACGCAGTAACGTTGTTCATTTGGGAGTTCGGTGAACACCCTAGCCCTCGATCCCCACTCAAGTGCTTCAGTTGGAAGTCTCTACTCGCCGATACAGCCGACCTCGAATCAGTTGGTTAGACACTACCAATGAGCGCTTCTCCCTCCGAAGCCGACGGGAGCTCACCCGGCAGCACAAGCTCAGTTTCAGCCGACGGTCTCCCCATTATTACCGATGAACGGCCCCCCCTAGACGCCGCCGGATTTGTCGGTATCACCGCGTCCGCAGCAGCGGCGACGGCGGCGCGCACGGGCGAGGGTCGGAGTGGACCACGTTCGAGAAATGGGTGTTGGACTTGTCGCACAAAGAAGGTCAAATGTGATGAGCAGCGGCCAAATTGTCATCGTTGCACACGTCTGCGGCTTCTTTGCGACTATGCACCTCGCGTCAAGCTTACGAAGAGGGGCAAGGCACGCAAAGATCGGCTCTTTTCGTCTCACCCCGACTCATCATCGTCTTCCTCGTCGGCTGGAGGAGTTGGCACGTCACTCAGCTTGCCGACATGGGTGCAGACAATGTCTCAGCTCGATCAGTCCAAGGCTCTATCTTTGTTTAATCCGTCGGCTCCGGGGATGGGGGCTTGCTCACTTGATCTTTCGTCGGCTGATCACGAGGCAATCCGGTACTTTCGCACATCATTCGCCAAACAGAACCACACCAAGAATCCGGATTACTCGCTGTACTCCATCATGTTCGACATTGCCCAGACCGATGCTATGGTCATGCATGTGGTACTTGCTCTTGGGGGGCGGGAGCTGGAATTCCGGCGCAATAAAAATGCCGAAGAGGCGCGTGGCCCAAAAACGCCCATTCAGCATTACTCTTCCGCTCTCCGAATGATGGCCGACACCATCGGAGGTGAGGACAATGGTCAGCTGGATCTTGATGCAGTCTGTACAGGATTGTATCTCATGCTTCTCTATGAACAAAAGTATGGAGATGGAAAGTGCCAGGGCTTGTCCAATCATCTCGTCGGTGCGAGTTTGATATTACAACACCGCTTCAAGGATTTACTGCTTCAATTACCGGCGCCCTCACCGGAGGCGAATCGGAAAAGCTTAGCCCTCACGAGGCGAGGACAAGACGCGAGTGGTTCCCGCCTATCACTGTACTCGGCAAGAATGCTTGTTTGGATCGCGCTACATGATGCCGCTGCCGCTTCATACGGCCTTGGCGGACAACTCAACTGCGCCCTCCACAAAATCATGGGTGCCCTCGATGGCCAAGTTAGCAGTGGAATATCCAGCCCGTTTCAACCGCTCGACGCCTTCGAGAGGTTACACCGTTTCTCCAATCCACTTTACCGGAGTATGTGGGCTGATTCATACCCCCAAGCGGAGCTTCTCGACGACGTGGAGAATAGGAATGTTTATGCTCTTTTGGGAGCATGCGGCCAATTGCGCTTTATGATTGCTCAGCTCGCTAATCTCATACATGAAGATGATGCCTCGCAGCAACACCGCGTCATGGCTGTCGATATGACCATTCAACAAGTGGGTTGGAAATTCACCGAACTACTGGAGGTCGCAGCAGAGCTTTCCATCAGCACGAATAACTCACATCGGCTAGTAGCCAACATTCGCGGCATTGTACCTCACTATCATGCCGTCGTTCTTGAATTTCTTCGTTTGACGCGATTTGATGCCACGCCAATGCTCTCAGCTCGTCAACGAAACGCTTTGCGAGAAATCATGAATCTGGCTTTCCAGGCCTTCAAGCATGAAGGCGATGAGGCCATGGCACGCATTGCGTGGCCACTCTTCATGGTTGCTCTGGAGACAGACGACTTACTGCACCGCGAATGGGTTATCAGCCGCTTTCAGGCTATGAGTCGGTTCAGTAAGAACCTCGACAGGGCCCATGTCTTTCTCAAGGACATCATAGAGATGCAGAACAATCTTGCGAGACGGGTAGACGTTCGTGAGCGTTTCCAATCCGGCGAAGTGGGCCTCTTTGTTATCTGAGCCACCAGTATGAGTTCGGTGTTTGTCCGGTTCCCCCAAGCAGGCTTGAGTAGCGTCGACGGCCGCGATAGCCATGTCCCTTCAAAACTAGAGTCCGGCATTTTTCCCCGCATCGTTGGAACATGACATGGGCCGGCACGGCGGATATGTGGATCGGCTAATGTCCATGCCCCCAGAGCTGCGTCGGCTATCAGTGACAAGTTGATCAGCCACTAGTCAGAGGCATCGTATTGGAACACGACTTCCGGCCAGACAGCTGTTGGTTCCGCGATGACTTTACTATCAACCCCACAATATCATCGCAAGTGGCCAATTCCGGCACTTTCATGAGGCTTTGACCGAGGCCGCACTGCCATCTGAGTGAACAGGGCTGCGCCAATTGCGTCTAAGCTTGAACTGATTGGAACGACGAGCTTCCAGAAGGCAACGCATAAATAGCATGACCTTGTTCGCTTATCGAACTTGCTTTCTCACTAAAGTTCACGGGGGCTCTCATCGTTAACCTCCTGCAGAATTGCGTATTCTCCTTTACCGCTCGCGATTCATTCATCCTTACCTTCAATATGTCAGAGAAAGGTGGCAAGCCTCATCTAGGCTTAGGCCCAGCCGATGAGACATTGAAAGATATTGGCGAAGGCACCACCTCGATCCGAGGTCTGGCTTACGGCGAAGACAAGAGGATTCTCCGAAGGATCGATTTATGGTAATTACGGAGTCCTCAATCAACCTCTCCTAGGCCGAAATATATCCTAATTCCAAGCCACAGTCTTTTACCAGTAATGGCCATGTCGTACCTTTTCCAATTTCTTGACAAATCTGCTCTTAGCTACACGGCTATCATGGGCTTACGGGATGACTTGCATCTAAATGGGTCCGAGTACTCTTGGGCAAGTAGTATCTACTACTTTGGTTACCTTATTGCTTCGTACCCTGCAGGAGTCATGATGGTCAGACTTCCTGTCGGCAAGATGATTGCGGTCTCGGTGTGAGCACTTTTCCCTAGCCGACGAAGCTAAGATGCACGACTGACCTGCAAAGTCTTGCTTGGGGAATTATTCTTATGATCACTGCGCTTTGCTCCAAGGCTGGTGGTTTACTGGCAAACAGAATCATGCTGGGTGTTTCCGAAGCCGCCATCGCGCCAGGCCTCAGTATCGTTATCTCCATGTGGTACAAACGCTCAGAGCAGCCTCTACGACATGGCGCCTGGTTCCTTGGCAACACTGTTGCCGGCATCTTCGGGGGAGTTGTTGCCTATGCTATCGGTCACGTTGATAGTATAGCTCCATGGAAGGTATCTACTTCATCTACAATCCGCCAGCGAATAAGTTGCTGATTCCTGCGAGTACAGGCCGTCTTTCTTATCTTTGGCGGAATCACTACAGCCTGGTCATTTGCAATTTTTTTCCTCTTACCTGACACGCCGATGAAGGCTCGATTTCTCAGCGAAGCTGATCGTATCAAGGCCATTGAGCGTGTCGAGGAAAACATGACGGGAATCAAAAGTGACATGTTCAAGTTGTATCAGTGCGTGGAGGCCTTGACCGACATCAAAGCTTGGCTACTCTTCGGCATTCAGATCAGTGCCCAGATTGCCAATGGTGGCGTCCATGGGTTCGGATCCATCGTTATCAAAGGAATGGGCTTCAGCACTCTCAACACCCTCCTTGTGCAGATGCTGGGGTCGGTCTTTCAGCTCATATTTGTCTTGATGGCCACTGGAGGAAGCACCTACTTCCGCAATAGTCGCACCTATTGGATGGCACTAAACCTTGCCATCTCTATCGCTGGTGCTGCTATGGTTCGCCAGATACAATCAGAACTCAAGTGGGCACGGTTTATGGGGTACTGCCTGACGATCGCGTACAGTGCCAATTTCCCCATGATCCTGTCCATGTCTTCTGGAAACTTTGGCGGATTCACCAAAAAGACTACAGTGAATGCGATGGTACGTATGACATTCCCATTGTCAGTGGGTCTGAGACTGATTTGAGTTCAACAGATTTTCATCGCCTACTGTGCTGGTAACATCATCGGTCCGCAACTATTCTTCGAGTGGGAAGCACCGTCTTACAGCTCTGGTTTCTTAGCCATGTTGATATGTTATAGTCTTGGAGTCCTGATGTGCTTCGTCCTTCGTTACTATCTAGTGTGGGAAAATAAGCGACGCGACAGCATTGGAGGGGAGCTTGACGCAGGCGTTGGAAATGATGTGTCTCTGAACCTACTTGATAAAACGGACAAGGAGATTCCCCAGTTTAGATATGTCTACTGACCATGCGTCATAGGTCAGGGGTATATGTGGTATGGACACTGCTGGTTGCTTCGCAGATCTTTGTTCGATTATCAAAATCAATGCATGATCAACGAGTTCATAGAACAAAGCATCATGTGCAGACATGGCGCAATATCTGCGGCCATGAAGAGTCCACCGACAAAAAAGATTACTCCAGCTCCCATACAAGCGGTTCCTCGTCCCTCATTGCGCGCCATTTGTTGGTCGCTCTCATGACATCCTCACAACCCTTGAGTAAAAAGCCCCATTTCTCGACAAACCTTTCTGTGACCTCCCAACCATCAGGATGCCAAGGGTCTGACCAAGCAATGATTCCCGGTTGATTAAGACAGGCATCGCCTTCTTGACAGCCCACTAAGTCAGCACAAAGATCATGCTGGCTGTACTGATCACGGAACTTGATAGCGTTATCGCGCATGCCACCCGATGGGAAAATGTCGATCCAACATTCGTGGGGTGTCGAGCTTTGCGTGGGAGTAGGCATCAAAGTCTCTGGCACTTGACAAGGTGTTGGAAATAGTGGTGTTGTGTGAAGGTCCGGTGTGCATGGGCTAGTGAGCAGAGACGTGAGAGATAGGATATGAATGTTGGTAATGGTAGCCCTGAAGACATTGTAAAATACCAGCGGGATGAGGTGATCCTTATACAGAGGGAGCCATGTAGTGGGATTCTGGAAGTAAGGCGGCACACGCCTTCCTAAGCGCGATTTGCCATTGTTGTGGTTGCGTGCAGGTCGCTGTATCTGTGCAAATATCACAAGCCCCTTCGCAGCGACACCTAGGCGAGTTTGGCTCTCATCTCTTTCAGAACGAGGATTTGAACAGCGGTGTGCTTCAGCTGCAGGCTGTCCCGGTGGAGCCCACTGTATAAAATCTAGACTTGTTCCCGAGCTCAGATTAGGTCGTGATTCTTTGTTAGAAGATCCATATGACATATCAGGCGTTGATGTTTCCGTCTGCCCAATTTGATGCAATTCGAGAGCCTTTCGCTTTCCTGTGAGCCGCGTCAGCAATCTCTCGGTAGTACTAAGCCTGGTTGGGTGGCCTCATACTGTAGGCTCTGACATTGAGGCGATTTTGTCTCTTGCGTCTTTCCGCTCGATCACGAAGACCAGTCCAGTCATCATCCCGGCATTGTGCTTCCGAGGAATGAAGCATGGGTGCCGAGACAATCATTTGTGGTTCCCTTTCCAAAGCATGCATTACGGAACTTGAGAAGTATGGAGCGGCTGACGCGTCAGGTTCTTTAGTCGACGTATTTCAGTCAGATGGAAGGTACAACTTTCGTTCGAAATAATCTGTATAGATAGAAGATGAGTTTGAGTGAAGGACGTTGATGGAATCTCAGACGAAATTGTTGTTGTTGCATCCTGCTAACTGCCAAGGGTGTATCAAGGGATTGTCCAACTCCTTCATCCTCTGGAAGTGGAGCTCCTGCAATGGGCTTACAAGGCTTTCCCTCTTCCGGACGAACCTCCCAATCAGCCGGAGATGTTCAAGACCAATGAGGGTGTTCATTTGTGTGGGGTCTTGCCGCTATGGTTGTGGGTGTTTTAGTTGGTCTTCACAATCTTCGTGCCAGGTTCCGATGCCCACGTGGAAGCAATACGTGTACCTCAATATGCCAGCAAGGATCAGGACGTTGTCGGAGAATTTCATCCGAAAGGAAAGGAAGAAAACAAGCTCAGCTTCGGTGATGCACTTTCGCTGTCAGATTTGCTGAGGATGGGACCGCGGCTGGAGTTTTACCAAAGACTCTGTGATCTCAGGCTGGACGAACAAGCACGACGGTGGTTCAAGCCATCAATACTCCGATTTCAAGGCTTTGGTAGGTTTGACAGACTCTAGCGAACTTGTAACATGGCCCTGTAGACTTTGTTTGAAAGAGTAATTCCATACTATGTTCATTACCTCCTTGAATTACGCAAAGCGACTTTATAGGCCGACTGCATTGACACACGTCCGCGATCTAACCGACGTACGAGGACACTGCATCTATCTTGCGACGTTATTATCCTCAGCCACGTTTACTGCTCCCATAATCTAGTGTGTTTGAGAATTCTGCTGATTCGAGAAAACTTCCCTAGAATCCCATCTTCATGAAAAATTTAAGGGATGAAGGGCACTGATTGGTGTCCCAATGGTTGATGGCGAACCACATCCAGCCTTAGGGAGGGAATTGCCACCGCGATGAGTATTTCCAAACTCGACATGGAGCAAACGCGGCTGAGCATGAGATTCTTTCGTCCTGCATAGCCCGAGTGCTAGGCTGCCAGGATGTGCAGAGTTATTGGCCAGCCAAGCCAGTCTTTCCGCAGCTGACAGCCGCATTGGTAACAGCGTCTTATCTGATCTCGACCATATGTCTCAGTGCTACCGCTTTGCGTCTAGCTGATCTAGTCTCATTTCTTTCACATACCATGCGAGCCCACACCAGTACTCTCCGTGGGGTGGCCGAGAAGTGTGCCTAGCTTGGAACCATGGGCTTGGGATCGGAGGCTGGACTTGTCTGGCTTCGCTTCTGGACCCTGCCGTCAACAAATCTCCCACAGGAACGCAGCGAGCCGGTGCTGCATCCCGAAAAGAGCTGATGAAGCTACATCTAGACCATCTCGTGAGTTGGCCTTGACCCCACCGCCATTGAGTATAATACATTCACGTTGGTCACCTCCTCGAAGCATCGTGTGACACTCACCGGAATCCTCTCCACGACACTCCTTCAATTGTGAAATCGTCTCATTGGCGTTTTTGTTTTCCGCAGCGGCACCTTTTGTTTATCCTCACACTCGCAGGAGTAACTTCAGCCGGTAAAATTGATCGACATTCCATTCACGTCCCGGTCACTTCCTCAATCATGTTGAGATCCATTAGCACCGCCGCAGCTTTGCTGGCTCTGCTGTCAACGTCTCAAGCCCAAATACCCAAAGTCAGCGGTTTCACCTTGGTGTGGTATGACGATTTCAGCGGCAAAGCCAACACAGTTCCAGACCAGAATAACTGGATTATCGACACTGGGACCAGTTACCCCGGCGGCCCAGCAAATTGGGGCACATCGGAAATCCAGTCATACACCAACAGCCCCAACAATATCCGAGTCAATGGCGCTGGGAATCTTCAGATCACCGCCATCAAGAACCCTTCCACGGGAGCATGGACTTCCGGCAGGATTGAGACTCGCAGAGCCAATTTCATGGCGCAGCCAGGGAAGACCATGCGGATCCAGGCTAGTCTGAAAATCCCTAATCTAGGAACCAACGCTGGTATTGGCTACTGGCCCGCGTTCTGGACCCTGGGCGCTGAATATCGTGGCAACTACTGGTAAGCTTTTCACCCCCGGCCTATCCTAGACCTTCAGTCTAACCCATCTTGTCTAGGAACTGGCCGGCAGTTGGTGAGATCGATATCATGGAAAATATCAACAATCTTGACCGCGCTTATGCCGTCTTGCACTGCGGCACCCAGCCTGGTGGCGCTTGCAATGAGCCATCTGGCCTCAGCGGGTATCGCTCTTGCCCTGGAAGTTCCTGTGCCGGTAACTTTCATACCTTTACCGTAGAGGTCGACAGATCAAAGTCTGTAGAAGCGCTTCGCTGGTATGTGGACGGCGTTCAGTTCCATCAGGTTCTTCAGTCACAAATGCCAGCAGCCACCTGGAAGGGGACTGTACAAAAGCCGCACTTCATTCTACTCAATATGGCCATTGGCGGATCTTTCCCCGATGCCATTTACGGAAAGAAGACACCTATCAGTACCACTTTGTCTGGCGGAACGTACGAGGTTGAATATGTTGCTGTTTATCACACTTAATTATGGTTAAAGCCTAGACTGCTCTACGATTTCCTCCAGGATTCTGCACTTATATCGGTTTTGTTTTACTTTAGAAATCAGGATACCACAAGAAAGTTCATTCCAGCGTTTCACGTCATCATTGCCAAATTATAATTTGTCCTTCTCGAGCTCTTCCCTCGGCCCTGACATGAATCCACAATCGATGACTGTCCCTTCAGCGAATGAGCAATTACGGGGCAACCTGCTTCGCCAATCGAATACGGAGTTCTGTCTTCAATCACAATATCGATTTACGATATGGCAACTTCATCCATTTTTGTCCATTTATCATGAGCAGTTATGGTGGTCTTGCAGCCGGCGTATTATTAGACAAGAGTCACAGCTTGCGCAGGCTCCTCTTCGTGAGAAAGAAAAAAGTCCTTTCGGATGACAGATGCTGGGAGGAAGGAGAACTGGACATGAGAGCCGCTATACGGGATATGTCATGCTTTTTCCTCCATCCTAGCCCTCCGTACATCCTGCTGGCGCGATTATATAAGGAAAGCGATAAATACAAGGGCTTAGATAAGCCAGTATCTAAGGTAAGTGAACATATGCCAAGTTGAAATGTAAAAAGAAAGGGCATAAATGAATACGGTAGAAATCCGAACGGTCCACGCATCATCGCTTGTGATTTTACATGTACGCACCGTTGCCGCAATAACGTGTGCGACTCTGGCCATTGCAGGACGGTGTGAAGTGTGCCCACTAGCAAAAAACATACACTGTGGTGGAAAGCGTCGATCCAGGAACCGCGGCTGTTCTATGACGACATGCTCGAGCTTGCACTGTGACCACAGATTGAAGTGTGACGAGTGACAACAGCTTCCTTCTGGCAAAAGGTCCCAGCCTCGCCACCACTACCTTATCATACCTAGCCATGCACTTAAGTAAATGTAGGCCACGATCAAGAGCCATATTCTATGTCTATGATAGTCGCTTGAGGCCAGCCAGCAATTACTTTGTACACAGCATTCTTTTCGCTATGAAACGCACCGCGATAGCTGCAAACCTTTCCAGTGGAAGTCAAAACGTTATCAAGAAATCACGGCCGGCAGTACCCGAATATCATTTGACACCCTCGGTGAGGGATGATCACGGCGAAATTGTGTGGCCCGCGCCAGAGAGTAAGATGGAAGCGGCGAGATCCTTCATTCGCGAATGGTACGGTTGAGAAATCCGCGAGCTCAACTGCTGGACTCGAAAATATGTCGCCTGGCGATTTCTCTCAGTCTCATACTGACACTCTACTAGTGTTTCTGCCGGAAAGCCCACATTGATTGTCCCGGACAAGGACGCCGACGGCCTCACATCTGGGGTCATCTTGGAACGTACCCTAGTTCTTCTTGGCCTAGATCCATCTCTCATCACTGCGTACTTGCCTCCAAAGGGCCATAACATCCACGACGAAGCGTGCCGGGCAGAGATGACTTCTCTTAAGCCCACCTACATCTTCGTCCTGGACCAAGGCTCTCGTTCTTCGCCACCTCTCATCGACGGCTTCCATCACGGTATAGTCATTGATCATCATCACGCACTGACAAACGACCACCCAAAGGATGCGTTGCATGTCACAGCCTGCGACTCCCCACCAGTGGCGACGAGCTCTCTACTCACGTACCTCATCTGTCGAAGTCTCCACGAGAGCGTGCGAGAAGCTTGCGACTGGCTTTGCGTCATGGGTACTCATGGAGACTTGGGAAATACCTTGAAGTGGGAGCCTCCGTTTCCCGACATGAAGTCTACGTTCAAAACATACACCAAAAAGGCTCTCAACGACGCCGTATCACTCATCAATGCCCCGAGACGAACAGCTTCGTATGACGTTCCTTCTGCTTGGAAAGCCCTCCGTGCCTCGAATTCTCCAAAAGAGCTGCTGAGCAACAAGTTCCTGCTGGCCGCCAGAGCAGAGGTTAACGCCGAAGTCGAGCGCTGCACCCACACGCCCCCCAAGTTTTCCGCCGACGGCCGCATCGCCGTCTTCCGCATCAGCTCAGAGGCCCAAGTCCACCCCGTCATCGCCACACGCTGGGCGGCACATCTGTCCTCATCCAAGCTCGAGGTTGTGTTGGTTGCCAACGAAGGATATCTGCCCGATATGGTCAACTTTTCATGTCGTGTTCCGCGCTGTGCCCGAGCCAAGGAGCCGCCAGTCAACATCATTGAGGTTTTGCGGGATGTCGCTGCTCGCGCCGAGGACACGACTTTGAGTGAGCGGCTAGGCGACTCATTTGCCAGGGGCCATAAGGAAGCTAGCGGCGGCATTGTTCCAAAAGCCGAGTTCGAGGAGTTGATGTCTGTCCTGGAGATTGGCAAGAAAGTTGAACGAGAATCCCCCAAAAAGGGGCAGAAGCCAGGGCAGTCGAACAACTTGTTGAACTATTTTGGAAAGACTTAGATATGGTACAAGACTGAAGAACTTTCAGACTCCTCTGACCGATTTGTTCGTGTTCCGCAGAGCAGACCTTTGTCTCGCGATTCTCAAATTTCTGGACCGACTATACCCCGTACTGCCGCCTTCTGGAGTATCCTACTGTAAAAGCCCTTTTCGGATCATAGAACATAGTCTTCAGAGGCTTCCCAAGGTTTCTTGATGCCGGAATTGCGTGTACCTCTATGATGTGCCCGAGTGGCGGCCCTGTTGGCCCAAAAGATCCCCACGTCTCTCCAAACGACGCAGGAGCCAAGGTCGTAGGTACCGTCTGCCCAGGGGCCAAATACATCGCAAACTGATTCGGTATGCCTTGTATCAAACTCTGATGTTGAATGGGAACCAGGGCTGGCCTATTTGGAAATCCGTCGTCGCTTTCCGCTGGTTGATATTGGTCTTTCCGTCCTGGAAGAATCAGTGTAACACAGCCGAGCTTCCACGCGCCCATGGCTGTTTTGGTCGCCGGTACAAGGATGAGGAAGTTTTGTTGTCTGACTTCATGTATTATTGGATTTCATAATGAATTGAATTTTCAATATCAAGGAAGCAGAATTATCAGCGACCTCCGTTGACTTTATGGTGAAGTGGGTAGGCTGTTGATGTGTGTCGCTGAATCATGCCCGTCGGCCTTTACGCAAGTCATTCCGCCACTGAAGTCAGCAGAGCATCTTGTTCTGAATCACTATCATCATTATTTGAGCTCTATATTTTGTTATGTGAGTTATGTTCCTGCTCGAGCAAGGGATATCCAGCGCGTTGTGCATGGTTTCCAGCAATTATTGCTCCCCCGAAATCGAGCCAAGTTTTGCAAAGTCTGAATGTGAGTAGACAATTGAAACTGCCAGAGATGCGTCATAGTCTGTACTTCACACTCAATCTCTAGTCATCTCCAAATTACAAACGACGTTGAGTTAACCTTGGTCAGATTTGATAGTTACACGGTTGTCGCAATCCATCAACCCCTTCCAAGCAACACTTGAGAAACCGAACTCTGCTCGCCTTCCAATTCTAAAGGTGCCCCACACGGGCCACCACCGGGGTGGATCCCTATCGCCGATCATGAGTGACGCTGCGGATCACGCATCGGGATCGTCCGCAAGGATCACTCCACGTTCCCAGCTGTGTGTTCTGGGCTCACGGCCCGCGGGGGCCCACAGTTTCCGGATCGATGTACCCGGAGACCCTTCGCTGTGTTTCCGTTTCCAACTCCGGCGATGCCCCATTCAGCCTTACACTCATGCGCCTGGCTGTGCCCCGGCGATCAGGTCGGTTCCTGCGTCAAAGTTGCAGATTTTAATAATCATACAGCTATCATCCATCGAGTCTATCATAACCTGGAAAACTTACTCGCCTTTGGACTATAGTAGACTGATTCGGTTTATTTACAACGACTCACGAGCGCATTGTTAATCACCATGAACAGGGAGCAAGCAAGTGTACGCAACTCTTGGTCGCCGTGCGCTCAGCACGACGAGCGTTGTCAGATTCCGATCCCCGGGTATACCTATGCTCAATGATAATAATACAGTTACAAAAGCGTATGCTGAATTTCAACCAGCTCTGTGTCCTATTTGCGTGTTTGCGCCTGTTCCTGATATGTTCCTGTGTTTCTTCCTTTTTTTTCTTTCTGTCTTTATGCAGTTGCTGTCTTCCTCGAAGTGAAGCGGTGGCTCCAATCCCGTATCCTTTTGGAGAAACTCCTCTTCACAGGCGCGGGTTCGGGCACCTTTTCGAGCCCGCCCAGATCGTCAGACTCGGCCGCATTGTCAGTGGTCACCGACTCGCCCCCAAGCTTTGTCTGGCGGCGCTGCATGAAGGCGGCTCCAGATGAGAATGTCCTCTTGGGCGCAACTGATGCGGGCTGAGTCGCAATTTGTTGCTGTACTAATGGTGGAGATGAGATCCGATTCATTTCCGTCGTTGACACCGGAAAGGTTGATGCACGACTCTGGCAGCTGCTGCCGCTAACAGTACGAGACTGTGCTGGTCTGGAGGTCCCCGGAACAGGAGACGCTGCAGACGATGCCCAGCCTTGGCCATGACGAAGGGACACCCATACGGAGGTTACGGTGATGAGGATTCGAGTCGCTTCATCGACAGGGTGAGTCTCTCGTTGTGTCGCGCCGTGGGATGCTGTTGGCAGCGATGGAGTTTCCTTGTCGCCAGTCAAATCCATGCTGAATGGTCGTGTAGGAGGATAACGACCGGAGGATTGTGATACGGTGGTGTAATTATCCAAGATTTCGAGATTAGCCGGCGTCAAAGTTGCCATAACGGGGTGTCGACGAAGCTGTGGATCGAGGACGCTGAAAGTGAATTTGTACTCCGAAGCAGCGGGGGTCGATGCCGCGGTGCATGTAGCCGTGGACAGAGGCCGGGCACTACGTCTGGCCCATCTCGCAATTGTCGTTTGGCCAGCTTCGTCAACGTGGACGAAATCGTACGACCCATTGTTTGTTTGAGTGGCAGTCCAAACTGAACCGTCCGCCAAAACAATTTCCGTCTGTTCGCCAGAATCCCTCCGCTCGCCTTCTTTCCGCGACGAGACCGGCGAGATAACGGCAACCAAGTCGCGCTTATCGAGATCTTTGTCATCCGAGTCAGAATCGTCAGCGTTATTGTCGTAGTCCTCACTCTTGGCCAAGATGAGGCCATTCATGCCCAGCTGTCCCTTGACCCTGAACATCTTGGGAAAGCGTCGTGCGAGACGGGGAAGGATCACTGTTCCAGCAATCATGCTCGAGGGGACGACATCGATGGCGGGCATGGGCCGCTTGTCGTTCGATAGTTGTTGTAGCTGCAGCAGAAGTCGCGGTCGGATGGACACGAAGCGTCGCTGTTTCGTACGAAGCTTTGGAGGAGGGTAGGCTAGCATGTAGTTGGTACATTGCCTTGCAGCTCGCCTTGATCTTTTGGATCTTTTCACAGTGCTTGTATCGCTAATCTCTGATACCAGACTGCCTTCGTCTTCGCTCACGCCATCGAGACCATGTGTTTCCTCGCCTACAACGGTAGGTTCTTCCTCGAAGCGTACGACGAGGTCCTTTCTTTGGACAAAGTCAGACACCGGTCGGATTCTGCGTACTGGGCGTGTAGCGGAGGCGGGCTCTTGTAATGAAAGGCGTCGGTTGATACGTTGTGTCGGCGTCTCGGTTTCATCGGTTGAGAATGACGATCGCTGAAGCGGCGATGCGCCTAGTGATGAACGTAGGAGAATATGCCTGCGCGCAGGCTGGGTGCCGCTGGCAGTGGTCTTGTTGGAGTATTCGTGCCCATGCAGGCTTGCGCCAGAATGGAGAAACATCGTGGTAGTCTGGAATTTAGTGACACGGTATTGATGAAATCATGGACGCGACCAGGGCGATATCCCACTCCAGTCAACGTACGATGTCGAAGGACGATTGCGTTCCAGTATTTCCCAAATGGAAATGCAGGCAGTAAAGCCGGCGTGGTTAAACCGACCGACAGGACGAGGGTTGGATCGTCTTATGCGAGGGGTATAAATCGGTCAAGCTCTCCACTTGCAGCTGGCCAAAGTGGGGTGGATGCTGATGCTGATGCTGGTAGCGGTGCAGTGCAGCTCGGGTCCTGGAAATTCCGTTCTAAGTGGTTCAATACCGCAAGGTGCGTTACACTGGTCTCGAAGTGTGCTTGACGTGGGATCGATCGTTACAGTGACTGGCAAGTCTTGTCGACACAGCGACGAGTATGGTTGATTGCGGCAGAGGCGTTGGGCGAGGCAGACGACAGGACAAAGAAGAGAGAGAAATAGGGGACGTCGATGCTGGAGAGCAGGCTGTGTGAGGGAATGAGCGGCCTACAAGTACATCATCTAGCGTCAGCCCAGAAACACCTTCTCTGATGAGGCTCAGAGAGCTATGCTGTATTTAGCGGGGGTGCAACACAGAAGGCTTTTGAATGGCTTGAGTGGCTTGACTCGTGAGCGGTCAGTGGCCCGGGGACCCAGTTGGCCTTGTATGTCCGTGGGCGCGGGATGGGCTGAGCTGAGGTGACGAGGGCAAAGAGAAAGGCAAGAGGCTTACAAGATGCTTGAAAAGTAGCGTTCGGTGTCCAAAGGGATCGTGTGATGGCGGGAATGATTCTTGGTTGACCCAGGGTGCGTATCCCGAGAAGGAGCAGCGGTGATGGAAACCCGCAAGTCTTCTTGTCTTGCAGAAGAGAGGGGAAATGGATGCGTAGTCAAGCTGGAGGAGCTGAGCTGAACAGGTCGGGATTCGTTTATCGCGTGACGTCTGACTTTCCGAAGTCAATGCAAACGTAAGTTCGGGTCGTCAAGAAAGAGGCTGCAGCGCAATGTCGTTTGTCTCTCGTGGAAATCGTGGAGTAGGTACGCAGAATATACCTGATTGAGCAAGAAGGAGACTGGAAAGGCTGGCGAGATATGCGGAAGGAGTTTGGCGAGAGGATCTGAGATGCAGGAGAGTGGTTGGAGAACGGACAAGGAGGAGCAGATGGCCACCAGGGTCCAGATGTATAGATGTAAGTTGAGGGAAAGACGGATGCAAGAGCAGGGGAGCCCGAGGCAAGGGTTGAAGGGAAGCTCGGGGAGGCAAGCTGAGGTATCCGAAGAGCAGGTTGAAAAAGACGGTAAGGTGTGTACCCCGTTCGTTTGTGCCGGAATGCGAAGTAGGTACTTTACTGGGTGTACAGTAGGTAGGTACTTGACAAAGGCGAGGCGAGGGTGTCAAGTGTTTTGGAGCCGATTTGCGAGGTGGGGAGATGGAGGGACGGAGCCGGAAAGGATGATATCAGGGGCTGACTTGATTTTGGCTTTCTCTCTCAGGTCTCCAGCGAGTGCGGGAAGCGCTGTGGAGGGGGAGGGTGAGTGCTGATGGAGTGGTGGGTGTTTACTGTGGGCGAGTGGGTGTGGGCGTGCGAGTGCCGTCTTTTGTGGTCGCCGAGGGGAAGAGAGGGGAGTCCCTGTCTTTCTTTGGGAGAACGCGATGGCAGACGCAGCGGGAACCTGGACTTGCAGTTGGAATGGTCGCCGTTTGGTGTGGTGGTTTTTTCTTCTTCTTCTTTTTTTTTTTGGTTCGGCGGACTACGTAAAGTATCCGTTCACAGGAGAGTCCGGGTACGTACACACTACCAGGTGCGAGGGTCGATGTTAGAGGAGAGGAGAGAAAGGATGTGTGTTGCCTCTGGGGCAATAACAGGGCGAACCGGCCTGCCGTCGGAGAAGAGAAGAAGGACGAGAGGGACGGGGGAATAGAAAGTTGCGAGGTTGGGCGCGCCGAGAGAGGAACGGAGATGGCAAATGTGCGAGAAAAAGAGAGAGAAGAGGAAGAGAAAAAGAAGATCCGACGGGAGCAGAAGAAGAAGACGAAGTTGAAGAGGGGACTTGGAGTGGATGGAATGGGTACGTATTGTTGGGTGGAAATACAGCGGCGGAGATATGTACCGATCACGTACCTTTTCTTCGGTTTGCAATTCGATTGTCAGGAGGAAGTGACGATGTCCAAATGAACCGGGCTGCCCAGAAGGAGCGTAAGCAGGGGGGGAAGGGGGAAAGGAACCTTAAGGACCCCAATCAAAGTATGAGCCAGGAGCGGTCCTGCTGCTCGGTACGGGCACCTACCTACGAGTATATGTATTCCGCACCCACACGTTGGGTATCCCGCACCCATACTAGGCTCGTTCAGGCAAGTAGTGGGCAGCACG
Source organism: Colletotrichum lupini (assembly GCF_023278565.1). NCBI lineage: Eukaryota > Fungi > Ascomycota > Sordariomycetes > Glomerellales > Glomerellaceae > Colletotrichum > Colletotrichum lupini. The sequence continues at coordinate 42,756 of NC_064672.1, forward strand.
TGATTGCACCGCCGCAGCAGCCACTTCTGGCCCGGAGCTACTATTATTCCGGAAATTTCTAGAGAATAGAAGGTGCGTCCCGCCTTGGTCTCCTATACCTTCCTCTGCTATACCTTCCTCTACTGCACCTTCCTCTACTGCACCTTCCTCTACTATACCTTCCTCTGCTACACCTTCCTCTACTATACCCTCTTTCCGATACTAACTATACGCGTTTCTCAAAATAACGACTTTAAAAGTCATAATTTACTTAGAGGAAATACGCCTCTAGAGCCCATATTTTAGTATTAAAAAAAGTACCTTTTTTATATTAAAAATAGTTTAAAAATGAGGTATTTAGGCGAGGGAATTACGCGTCTAGATAAAAATAAAAACAAAAGGAAGGCGCGCCGAGAGCGCAGCACGTGACTACCGTTCGGCAATATAATCACATGCTGCCCACTACTTGCCTGAACGAGCCTAGTATAGGTGCGGGATACCCAACGTGTGGGTGCGGAACACACATACTCCTACCTACCTTATGGATACAGGTACCTACTGAGCCTTCTGCCCTGGGCGTGACGGGGCACTGAGGTGGGAGGCGAATTCCGGCTGTTTCTGTTGTGAACTTGTGCAACCAAGTACAAATTGGACACTGTAGCTTACCGTACTGCGTCGGTACTTAGGTACCTTAACCCGACACGGTCAGTGAGCTAAGTCCGACATATGCGCTGCCAGTGCTCCCAGACTCAGTCTGTTCTGACTCTCTTGGGGCAAGAGCGGTACTTGCTGTCCCCCTTGGAAGTGCACTTGCAAATACGTACTTTCGCAAATCCCCTCAAAGCGGAAATTCAGGGGAAGCATCGTGGAAGACCAGGAATGTTGGTAATTCGTAAAACCTCGCTGCCTCTGGCAAACACTTCTTTCCAACTACTGTACGGAGTATATTCTACCGGTACACACTCATAGCCCCATGCCCCTTCGTGTGCTGAGTTACGGTGGAAACTTCACAGTTCTACCGTAATGGTCATCGAAAGCCCTAAGCAGGCCAAGCAAGCCAAGAAGCATCGAATGAAATCATGGATATTCTCCCTTTTCCGGCTTCTCTCTCTCATACTATGTATATCTCATCCAACTCAGGCCCCGTCCATGAAAAGACCGCTAACAATGGAGCATCCGCTAACGTGGTGACGATGCCCATATGGTCAAACCCGTGCCGTGGTAAGGCCCCACCTCCCTACGGTTCCTCTCCTCTGCATCATACCAAAACACCCTGTTTAGCTGTCTCTGCCACTGACGCATAACTAGATGGGTATTGCTTTCCGTAGGTAGCTAGTTGGCATGTTCATCAGCCCAGCATGGCATCGTGGCTTTTGGCTGCTTTGGTTAGTGGACATCCAGCTCGGCCGTTTCGATATGGGGTCGTCTGACCCAGTCTTTTGCGGAATGTGCTGTGCAATTTTGTGCTGCAACTTCAGCCTGGCTTTACCAGACCAGTACGGAGTACACAAAGACTGACAGGGTAGCGACTGCCGCCTCCACATCGTCTTTGCATCGGCTCGTCGGCGAACTGCGAGACCCTAGATCGGACGGGACGGGGTTCCCTCTCCGACCGTCTGCCCATTGCACCGCTTCTTCGTGGACCGTTAGTGACGAGCTCCCTGACGGAGGAGGGGCCACCTCCAGATCAGTGCTGATGGCCACAAGCCTCTCTCTGAGTATCAGCTCCTTCTGTGCGTCTGGCTAGAAACTTGCCTCGCTTCTTTGCTGAACTCCTGCATCCAGAGAACACTCTTCTTGCATCTGTGTTGCAAGATGATGACAGACAGCAAACTGTGTTTGTGTTTGCGTAGTGTTGGATGGGTGTCGCCGGTGAGGGCTGAACCTCCAGAGATGGATGGCTGGTCCAAATCTTCAGCCTTTCCGGTTTCCCCTCGTCTGAGGCTTGCCGGAAGAACTCTCAATCCTATCACATAACTTTGCCTGTAAAACACGGCTGCCGAGGGGGAGGTGCCCGGAAGGGTGGTTTACAACCACGTCGTCTAGTTTCTCGTCCGGCCAGCTGGGGACCACCATGGTAGCGCAGCTATAATCAGTTGGCTCCAGTACCAGTTGCGCGTCTCCATTTCCCCTCCCGCCACGGGAAGGGTTATCCCGAGTCCAGCCAAATGAAGTGTGGGCTGCTGCTGAACCTCCCGACTAGGAAAGCCAGGGGAACCAACATTTCGGGAATCGTCGATGCGCATTCGATTCGCAAGGCGTTGGTGAGAAGGACGGCGAAGAAACAACCCCGACCCCAACTCCGTTCATCCGTCATCGGTAAAAGAGCTGGCCTAATCTCAATCCCGTTGAATAGGTGAAAAGGCGGCAGACGCTCCGTGTGTCAGACCACTCTCAGAGACCGCAAAGGCGCCGACTTTCAGGGCACATTGTTGGTGTCAGTCAGATGTTCTCTCCAAGACTGACCATCTGGATCACTGGAGCCCAGTCTGCCGCTGCGATCGGGCGCTAGGCCAGTAAAGGGCAGGCACACGCCGGCTGCAGTCTCGCGTGGGTGAGGTATGGTGGGGTCGTACTCGGATTGGATAGACGGCTAACTCGGGTCTCCCTTGCAAGCTGGCCTGGCAGGGTACGAGGGTTCATCTTCCCTCCCACAAAAGGGGATGCCCACATGCCACAGGACTGGGCATCCCAAGATGCGCAAGCCGTAATTATGTGCAGCTGTGCCTACGGATAGTGCGTCTGTGTGCGTTCAGAGGTGGGAAGATGTGTAGTCCTTCTCCCTCTTCTTGTTCTTCACTGTGCAAGTGCCACAGGGTGTCTGTTGTGGCGGGTGAATCACACTCGTCGGAGCACCTCATGAAGATTAACCGTAACATACCTATGCTCGGCCTATACCCAAGCACCCAGGCTTAGCAGCCGCTGATTTGGGCCGGCGATCAACCTGGAACCGTGGTCGAGAACACCGCCCAGAAGTAGGGACGGGTTACGGGAGACGGGCGCCGTCACAGATGAAGGGTTAGCCTTTCTACCCAGTCGCAGCCACGGCGTGATACGTCTCGAGCCGATGGAAGCCCTAGATCAGACCGTCCCCCGAATCCACGATAGGCGTCCGCACCTTCTGCACCTACTGCACCTGACGAGCTCTGAACGCACGCCGAGGCTGCCCTAGCCGTGACACGTTGCAGGCCGACTGCTGTTGCTCAGAAGTAGTGATGTCGAGTCCATGGCATGTGTAAGTCTGTTTGTTTCGTTTCCAGCGCTTGTTTCGCGCTATCGTCACCAAAGCTTCTCGGAGAAACAGAAACTACCTGCAACGCCTACTAAGTGCACTCAATGTGTTTTTCGGGTCTAACGAGCCCGGCTGATTGGAACCGTCTGAACAACAATTGTCTGGCCACGCTGTACCTGCACTTGGGCCATGACGTGTTGGGCGGAATGGCTGTTAGTGTCCCCGGACGGTAGAGCTGGTTTAGGTGATCAAGACCAGCTCTGGCGCTCTGGTTCTTGAGTCTCAACTCTCGACTGAACTGAAAAAGTCGACTAGGAGGAACTACTGCCGCGAATTGTCTTGCCAATGTTGCAGCAAGGAAAGCAGCCGGGACAAGTTTAGATACCTAGGTAGTGCCTAGATAGATGATAGACAAGAGGGACAAGTTCGCTCGACTAGGTGGGGGTAATCGCTGCATCCTGCGAGATGGTAAAGGCGCATGGCACTCTCGGATTTGGGTCTGCAAGATTGGCGGCGGTGCCTCAGTGCCGATTCGATTCGTTCAGTCGTCGAACGAGATGCCGCGATGGAACACCAACACCTCTACATCGATCGTCGAGTAGCAACAGGCCATTCCAAGACAGTTCAAGATATGGAACAGCGGTGAGATCCAGGGCCCCAGCGTACGTATTCGGGTATTGTCTGCGCCGAGTGCCCAAAGGTCCTGCATCGACACCATGAGCTGTGTAACAGTTGCGAGATGGTCGCCGGCGAAGTCGCGAATCGGCCCAGGCATCAATTAGTCGAGCGGTGATGATAGGCATGCTGATCACTGAAGCCGGTCAGCTCAGCCCAACGATTGGATTCCTCGCTATTACGTGTGCCCCACTCGAGATTGCGGATGATGCTCCATGTCATCCATCGTTGGCTTCCGCAAGCAAGTGCGGCTGTAAGGTAAGCACCAGGCACAAAGTACCGCCATCATCTCCATTCTCCGAAACCATGATCTGGGGTCACAAGCTGTGATACCGAACAACCTGGGATCCAGCAGCGGGCGTTCTTACGCAGTAGACGTTGCTGCAGAGAGGACTGTTTGGCTTGCAGTGCCCTGTAGCTTCTCAGTGCCCGCCCTATGAGAACACCACTACCGTGGCCTGGAAGTATCCGTACATAAGCAGGGCGTTCGTTGCTCTCTGGAACGGGCGCGAAAGCAGTCAACCAGGAAGTGAAGGTCAGGGGTCCAGACGCAATGGCCAATCCGGTGGCTGCCAGCGATGCCGAACGGACGCGGATTGACAGTCTGGTGACAGTTTCTCAAGGGCCAAGGGTGCCCATGGATGCGAAGCTTAAAAGGAAAGTCGGAAACTGGCTGTGTCTCTTGGTAGTGTTAGCAACGACGTTCAGGGCCGCCCGCAACAGAGTCGAGTACTTCTCTCTCTCAGAGGTCAGACAAAGACACCTGAGCGTGCTGGGGCTGAGAACAAGGTTGGAGGGGTTCGTCATCCTGCTGTGTTCTGTCGTACTGCGGTAGGTAGTGAGTTCTGTGCTTGAAGGGGAGCAAGGGACGCCATGTGAAACAAAAGCAAACAATGACTGCTCGGCCTCTCAACCTTCCCTTTGTCGACCACAGGCCAAGTCCCAGCTCCGGCTGCTCACGGCCGGTTCCGGCTGCGAATTGCCTGTTGCGGTACGGAGTGGGCTTATGTAAACGCAAGGTGCATATGACTTTTAGCTTCGGCTCGCAAACATTCAACGTTCACGTCCTTTACCCAACTTAGGTACTTGGTAGTATCCGATGGTGAATCTTGACTTTTGGAAGGACCCGAACTGCCTGTGCCTCCTCGGAGAAGCCCTGCCAGGCTACAAGCTCGAGTGAGGAAAGAAGCGAGGACGGCACGACGAGAAAGGGTTCTTTACCCAAGGTACCTAAGGAAAGTGAGGGCGGAGTGGTGCTTTCCGCTCCGATGCCGATCTGCCAAAAGAACTGGGGCCGACCTGCCTTGCTGGACGGAATGTCACCTTCCCACCTTGTTTCCCATTTCCCATCTTTGGATCTTTCTTTCCTCGTCCCGCCATGCACATGTCACCATGTCCCCACGGGATGTCAATGTCCAATCTGTCAGGCACCTCCTCGCAGCCCTAGGAATTCCTTTCTTCCTTCCTAACGCCCAAGTACCTCACTCACAGATACCACAGTACATACAGTACCTTATGCAGATGCGCCTGACACATTATACCGTAAGGTAAGGTAGATGTGAGCGATGGTCTCAGTCACATGCAGCTTGCCCCTTTTCCTTTCCCTGCGTTACCTTACCTCCAGATATGGATGGTACTGCCTAACTTGCATTTGCACATGCTTCAAGGCGCCATCCATCTGAAAGACCACTCAACCATCAAGCGCGAGCTGGGCTGGATCTTGGTAAACGTCAAGTGACAAAAAAGGAATCTGGACCAGCCGCCAGCCCGCCCTCCTCCACCTTTACGCATACCGTGCCGGCTGGAGTGCAGCGGATCTACCGGGACTTGGCTCATTGGACAAGTTTGGGCCTTTTCCAAGCACACAAGTCATTGAAAATAATCATGGTGGCTGCTCGTCTGCATCCATGGTCGGGTCTTTTTTCTGTCGGTCTGCACGATGAATGGCTGGCTGCACGTTCATGCTTAGTACTCCGTCCTGGGCGTACTGCGACCACCTTCAGTCAGCATATGGCGGTAAGCAAATGCATCAACAACGGATGGTTGATACATAGATTAGATAAGTACCTGGTGTAGACATCAGATTAAGGGGACAGGCCAATATCCAGCCAGCCTCATCCTCCCTTGAACCCATGGCCCGATCCATTTTGCCATTCAAGGTGGTGCGGCCCACCTTGGTCTTAGCATGCATCTCGCCGCCAAACCGAGACTAGGCTGTGTAGGTTCTTGAGCAATGAGCACCTATTACTCCGTATGGACGAGATTCTCTTCATTTCACTCTTGTCAAGCTGGAACGCAGTCGAGGGAATCTCAGGGGAAGAAAAACACGGGGCGGCAAATTCAGGGGATGAAGCTCTCCTGTAAGAGGTTCCAGCTTCTCCCCATTGCCCACGGGCGGCCCTGGACGAGCCCTGTTCAGTGGAACCTGGTCCGAGACTTCGCCACACCTTCATCGCACACTGATCCTGATGCGGCCAAAGTCCACCAAACTTGTGCTCACTGCGCCGTGGGCTGAGCGGGCTCTCCGCTATTCAATGCCCTGGAGCCCTGGAGTACAGGCTCTCCACTGCTGCGGAGAGGAGCACAGGGGTAAAAGGAGGTTGGAATCGAGAGGGGCAGTCTATGTACTGGTTTCCGCTAATTACAATCCTGGTAACCAGGCAAGGGCGACATGGTCTTGGAGTTTTGAGTCCCGGTCCATCTTCAAGGCTTGACAGCCAGGTGGACACTGGCATCCGCAATCAACGGCTCGTCCCATGAAGACAGACGCTTGGAACGCTTCGAGAAGAAAGAAAAACAAAAAGGGCTGAAAAAATGGAGGAAGAAATTTTCGTCTCGCCCACATCGTCAACGTTTAGATGGAATGAGACCCGCTCGCATTGTGCTGACCCCGAACTCCGCCTCGGCGGGATGTCTTCTTAGGTAAAGTCTGTCAAACGGATCAAACAGTATTACCTACCTTTCCGGCCCTGGGCTCGCTCGTAGACTGCGGTGTACGGTAGCCAAAGCCATACTCCGTACTCCGTACTGAACAGAGAGAAGAGAGGAAAAAGAAATCCGAAAAAAAAAAAAAAAAAAAAAGAGTTGCAGGTGGTCTGTGCATTATCGCCGTACACCGAGTCACCGACGGAGCCGGCTCACCGAGGTCACTCGGCGGTTGCTATTGGCCACAGTTGATCCCGCCCATTCCGACGCGGCTAAAGCTCCCACTCCGTTGAACCTCGCCTCAAGTCCTCCCGTCCAACGAGACAAACGGCAATGTCAAGGTAAAGGCAACGCCAGCCAAGAGTTCATCCACAACTATCATTACCAACACGGCAGTCAAACTTTGTCTTCCCTCTCAGAATTTCCCAGCAGTGGATCTCTTGCCACACTTTTTGTCCGTTGTCAACTTGTGGTCGTTACAAGTCCCGCCGCCTTGGCACTTCGCGGACCTTTACTCGCGCCCGGAATCGCGGCATCTCCCGCTCCTCGACCTCACCTCGATTTTGCCCGACGTCATCACAATCATGTTCTCCCGCCATGACTCTCAACCCCGTCAGACCTTGATCACCGCTTTCGTCGCCTGGAAGGCCCTCCTACTGGCCATCGCCCTCGGCAGCGCTGTGGCGCCATCTTACGATACTTCGACGACCTTGATGCTCCAGCGCAATGAGTCCGACGTCTCCCTCGTCACCCGCCTGACGCGCTGGGACGCTCTCTACTTCACTCAATCCGCCAGACGCGGCTACGTGTTCGAACAGGAGTGGGCTTTCAACGCTGGTCTGCCACTCGTCGTCTCGGGCCTGATCCGGGTCGCGCGCCTGCTTGGCTTCGAGGGCGATGAAACCGGCGCGTCGGAAGCTGCCTTCAGCATCGTGATCGCTCACGTAGCTCATCTATTCGCCGCTCTCGTGCTGTACGAGCTGACCATCAAGCTCTTTACTCGACCTCGATTGGCATTCCTGTCCGCCTTGCTCCACATTTTGTCTCCGGCTGGCCTATTCCTTTCGGCACCCTACGCAGAGAGTCTTTGCGCCTTCTTCTCTTTCGCCGGCTACTACGTGCTCGCATCGGCGTCGACCTCCATCAAGGGGTCGTTTCCATGGGTCACAGCTCAGATCTTGGCCGGCGTCATCTTTGGTCTCGCGACGGCCTCTCGGTCAAACGGCCTCCTGAACGGCCTCCCCTTCGCCGTCGAGTGTCTAATGATCCTGCCCCCGCTGCTGGCCAGCCCTATGAGCTTGAAAAATATTGCGGCTCTGTTTGGTTCTGTCACAGGCGGGCTCCTCGTGGCAACGGGGTCCGTTGTACCACAAGCGCTTGCTTGGCTGCGATACTGTTCCGGCGCATCCGAGGCGCGCGCATGGTGTGAGCGGACCGTGCCCAGCATCTATTCCTTTGTACAGGAACATTACTGGTATGTACTCTTTGCGCTTCACCGTCGTTTTCTCTTTCAGGAATGAAAATTTCTCTCCAGCCTTACACTAGCCATGGGTCTGGTCATGGTTGAGTCACCCCTCCCCCCTCTGTCTGCTTCCCTCCCTCAGGCCCCGTCAAGTGCTTTGGGTCGGTACTTGCGGAGATTTGAGGTGGGATCTGGGTTTTGTGGGATCGTGAATGTCACTTGGTTCCTCTAGATTCTGTTCTCGCTTGCTAATCTTGGATCACGCAGGGACGTTGGCTTGTTCCGTTATTGGACGCTATCGAACGTTCCTCTGTTCGTTCTTGCCGCGCCGGTGCTGGGACTCCTCATGGTGTCCGGGTGGGAAGTCATCAACAGGCCTTCGGGGTTGGCGCGGAGTCCGACGGCGGAGAAGCAGCGACAAGGGCAGAGTGGCACGAAGTCGGTTTTAGTAGGTTCCATGGCCGCTGCCCAACTTCTGCTTGCCGCCTTGGCGATCACGACGTACCATGTCCAGATCATCACTAGGATCGCGTCTGGGTATGCGGTGTGGTACTGGTGGGTTGCCGGTTGCCTGCTGGACCACGGCGCCAACGGCAAGAGACGGGACGTGGGCGGCAAAGTTGTCATTTTTTCGGTAATGTACGCCATGATTCAGGGTGTGTTGTTTGCGTCGTTTCTACCGCCTGCTTGAGATACCCCGGGTTCTGCCGCTGCGGCGCATGGATCTCAGTTTAACCTGTTCATCATAATAAATAGACTTTTCTTTTGACATTGAGTCGCATGACGAGAGTGCCTTATGAATTCAACGCCCCGTACTGCATATGGGATGATGACCAAGAATGTCGGCCACTTCGGATAGCCTGGAAAGCCTCATGAACCCTTATCTGGACCCTGGCTCTTGCTGGCAGGTAAGCCAAGCAAACCTAAAGCCTTGCGTATGAGGTGTAGTCAAACAATGTGACTCAAGCATGAAGAGTGATGTCATGCTTCCCAAGGTCGGTTGACGTCTCTGGCATGTTCATGCCATCTATACGCCAATAAAATTTGTCTTCCAGAGCAATTCAGGGTCTATGATCGTGATGAAAGGCTAATATTGGATGACCACCGGTGACAAGTCCGTCATCCAATTGACCCAAGTCACGAGGCACCTTGTAATGGCTTGACCTGTGTTTATGCCTCTTTCTAGCATCAAAGTAAGTACGAGGGTAGGACTGCAGATTGCAGTAGGGGTGACCTCCTGACCATGGTTCAATCGTGGCCTATCAAATTGTTCTGAAATCATCAATTGTGAACACCTCACTCTGAGTTTACTGTTTAAAAAAGTACCGAGTAAATGGTGCATCGATCAAATAGTCTAAGAGGGCCTTAGTCGAGAGTGCAGCACAACATTAGGTATGATGATCAACACAGCTGGACTCCACGAGCTTGGAATTTGGGCCGGATGCCTTGTTGTTAAAATGTAGCATACAGTCGGCGGCGTGGGGTATGTCATGGAGCCTCGCACACTCGGTAAGAAAGGAGTCTCGGCCTTGGAATTGATAGCTATCGTTCTTCATTCGACATGTTGGGCAACCTATAACAATCATAAGATAACAAGCAAGGAACAAGGCCTTTTGGGCGTAGTTCTTTGTATTCCTGAGCTAGATGTTCATTCTGGGTACAAGAACGATAAAGCCATGATAGCTGTCCTATCCCGATGGCCTTTTGGTGATGACTAGGCATAATCAGCATGGACTCTCTCGCTCTTCAACCTGAGAAAGGACACAGACTTACAAGCCCCCATTCAGACCGTGCGTTGCCATATCTCCAGCCTTCGACCCCCTTCCAGTGCTCATCTCCTATCTTAGACTCGTATCGATGACGGTCACCTGTGATGTTAGATGTATTCTCTAATGGAACAATGGTTCGTACATATGTGTGAGTAGTATGAAAGAGGCGAGCAGTGCATGTACTATCAGAAAAGCTATCCCATGAGGACTGGTTAGGTCCAATGACAATCCCTTACTGAAGAGCCTTTTTCTTGAGCTGCATGAGGTAGGCCGAGGTGCGAGCAACCCTTTCCGTCTCGAAACTGAATTCTTTTCTGTAGCGAGCTTTCTTGCGCTCGATTTTGCGGTCTCGGCGGAGGACGTCGTCGAACTGGTGGGCTTCCAGCCAAAGGGGTAGGAAAAAGGATATGGAATCAATGAGGGGATCAGCCTGGCCGACGACGAACTTGACGATTCTGATCTCCTCGTCATCCTCACTGACCGCTGCATTGTTGCAGAAGATATGCTTGGAGCGGTCAGCAACGTAACCTTCGTTACGGGCCAGATAGTTGTCCACGGCCTTGTATCGATAACTAGGATTGAAGAAGCCTGTCATCTAAAGGAAGATGCAAAGCTCGTTACCGGTCATGGGAAGAGCCTGCGGATGATTCCTGACGACCAGGCGGATAGCGAAGGCAATAATCTGCTTGGGATCGTTGACTGCGGAGTTAATGACCTCTTACTTGGAGCCGTCGGGATTCTGACGAGAGTAGCACACGACGGAGGCGCCGAAGTGATCAGGGAGAGGGCCTGGGAATTTCAAAGGCAGGTGGCCATGGCCATCCTCAGACTGCAGGTCGCCGATGATTTCCTCATCTTCCTATCTACTGATTAGCCCGTCTGCGTGTTTCTTATTACAAGCCAATTGATTGCTTATCCGTCCGGGACGCAGGGCGCCCAGTCCCCGTGCCAGATGAAGCACTTCTCAACTTCCCACTTGACCTTGGCTTTGGCGCAGTTGGTAATCACGTATGCAGAGTCGGAGGTGGGTGTGGTTGGGGGAGGGTAGAGAGAGCCTGGGGTGGCCATTGTTCCTCTGTGCGATGATGCCGTGTTGAATGATGAGAAAGTATGAATGTTGTCTTGGGTTGGTGATGGAAGGAGCGTTCCCCAATTTCAAAAATTTCAGAAGGCGTGAGTATTTGTGAAAAGGTGTTTCAAAGCGGCGTGTGTATTCATTAGGGTTTAATATGCCTCACCACATCATCTCATCGGCGTGTCTATTCACCTACGTATACGTGCGCGATGTGTTAGAAGGCATTGTCTTCAAGCTGGGCTACCGGTTTCTTTGACCTGCGTTCACACGAGTTTCATCGTCTGGCTTGAAAGGCTATGAGCATACTTATGAAACACCAACAGCAAACAGCTGGATAAACATGTATTTTAACCAATGGTCTCAAGCCAATATCTAAGGGTACAGGAAGGCCTGGCTAGGGGTATGGAGTCTAAAGTAGGTAAGAGTAGGTCATTAGCAGGACGAGTAGGCTCTAAAGTTGCCACACCGTCTTCATTAGGATTAAATGTGAACCTAAAAGTAGAGTCCACGGATAAGGGACACTTTGTGAAGCCCGTCGCTTAGTCGCTGTCCTCGTCCCGGCCAGGCCATACGAGTTTTCTCCTGATGACGGCACGGGCACAGCAAAAGCCAACAAACAGCCAAACGGCGACCAGCGCAATGGTGAACACCGTGGCCAACCACAGCAAGCCCTCATTGCCGAAAGCCTCGCCTATGCGGATAGTGGCAATGGTGAAGCCGACGTTGGGGAATACGAAACTCCACCAGCTGAGGTGAAAGGAGTGATCGGGCATCCCAAACATCGTAGAGAGACAGGCGGATGAGAAGAACCAGAACGACAGACCCCACAGAAAGACGGCGGTGAAGAGAGCGACGGCCCTTACGGCGAAAGCGACGGTGCCTGGATTTTCCATGCCGTACAGATAAGCCGCATCGCGGAGGGAATCGGAGATGATGGATCCCTCGGAAGCGATGAGCCGGGGCACGTTGGCACCCATGGCTACCAAGGCTGCGGCGGTGAAACTCGGCGGTCCGACTGCGATGAACATTCCGGGGCGTTGGACGGGGAGGCCAATGGTCATGAGTCTGGACAGATACGTCGCGTACATGAAAGCTGAGACGAGGAAACCCAGCCCCTGAGCCGCGAGACCTGCGCCTAGCATAGCAGCGGCTTGATTTGGCGGCTGCGAGGAGGCCATGAAGCCAGCTAGCGTACCTGATAGCATGACGGGAAAGATGGGCAGAATCCAGGCCGGAGTCATGCTATCTAGTGACAGTCTTCTGCGGCCGGTGAAGAGGAGGTGGTACATGCCGACGGAGGCGAAGAAGGTGACCACGAGGTAGATCCAGAAACACACTCTCAAGGTGACGATGAGCCATGGACCACATTTCGGAACAGCGTAGTGTTGAATGTTGGAAAGGGCGGCAGCGATGGAGAGGAAGAAGGTCGGGATAAAGAGGGATTCTGAAGGGTGCGTGATGGCTTTTGCTGGCGTCTTTCGGAAGAAGGAGAAGCGGAGGCAAAGGGCCAACGTAATGAGGAAGATGAGAACAATGTCGAGAAGGAAGACGATGAGACCTATCGTGTCTAGCCCGCGGAATCGATGGGGAGTCTCGGCGATGAGGAGGGCGATGCCGCCTGTTGACATGCTGTGTGGGAGGTGTCAGTGAGATACAGGGGGTGAGGGGGCTAGGCCGGTAAGCCTGCATGGGAAGCCGTCGGCTCGGGACGCGGCATGAGACATACGTTAGGGTGTACCATGCAAAAGTGAAATGATGTATGCGTTCGCGCAGAGAGACCTTTTCCAGAAGGGTGTTGGTTCTGCTCTTTGTGCGGGAGAGGGTGGCCATGAGGGCATTCTGAGGCGGCTCGTCTGAGATTTGGCCCTCGTCCCTGGTTCGGGTCGAGGCCTTGGAGACGACATCTGCGATATTATGTGAGTACGCGAGACTGAGTATGAGAGTAGAAAGATCGGACTAACTTGTAGGTTCGTCAGCGGCAGCCATTATGATGGATTCGACATGAGTAAAGTGAATGTTTTGAGGTTCTCTTGATGAGATTGATGAGTTGTGAGAAGCGACTGATTGTTTCTTTGATGCAACCTTTGGACGCGATTCCTTGCTCGAGGTTCCTGGCGCTCAGATGATCGACGTCACTGTACTTTGGCATCCTACGGGGATGGCCCTACATTAAATTTAGAGTCTGCAGCAGATGAGTCAGCCAACCTTTGCTATGGTTCTCCCCTGCGGGTCACGCCAACGAGTCGGTACTGGAGTGATGAGAAAAGGGGGCGGTCGTACGATTTGAGTATTTTTTGAGGGCTTTCGTTCCTGGGATTCAAACCGGCTGGTCACTGCTCGGTAGGAATAACGAGCCATACGGAAGGCAAGAGAGGATGAACAGCGGTCTGGGAAATTCTTGATCGGCAGGGCCGAATTGAGGCCGGGCATCGGTTCGATACGGAGGCGGCGAGCTAGGAAGGTACTGCCGGCGTGGCGCCGTGCCATCGGGTCTTGGGGTCTTGGGGGTCTTGTGCGGATAGGTGCAAGGGTGCCTTCCAACGATTTCTGAGGGAATGGACCGATATCGTTGTGTATTTTAGCTCTGAAATATGAAGAGGCCGAGAGGGGATGGTCTCATCTCCTCTTTGGTACCAGTAGAGACGTTGCCTTTTTCTGAGTCTCCCATCGCGAATGGCCGTCCATAGATATGAAGTAAGTATGGTCGGTAATAGGCTGTCCGGCTTTGAAGACAACGTGAGTTGGGATGTTCCTCGCATGAACAGCCTCAACCTTGAGCGTGGGCAGAGGCGAAATTGTCGTGCAGGGGCATAGTGGCCATCAAATGCTTAAAATCTGGAGCATTCGGCATTTGTCGTGACTTGATCAACAAGGGACGATAATCGACCGGACACATTGTGCCTGCTCAGCTCCTCCTACGTAGACCCTGAAGGCTGAGGGAGCGGCAGCAAGATCTTGACGCGCATGCTGGAAGTCTTGTCCCACAGAAATTGCCGTTTGGATAGGGCTCAGGAATGGAGGTGTCCAGGCCCTGGATTGGTGGTTTGCTGGACGCAGGCAGACGAGACACAACGTGGCCGCGACTTCATGTGATAGAATTTAGACCCAAGGATGGAATCAATCACTGTGAGAGTGAAACACGGCTGCTTCTGGTATCTCAAGAGTAGTGAGAGTGAGCTCGTAGTGTTGGGGTGGATGATTGCGTCTTCCGAGTGCCGCCTTCGGCGAGCTGGAAGAGAAAAGAGGCGCATTGACCTGGCCAATGTCTATGATGCTCACAGCAGTAGCAGCAAGAGCCAGGAGGGCAGCGAGGACGGATAGATGTGGCGCGAGTGGCCTGCAGACGGACAGGCCTAGTTCGGGCCGGTAACACTCGGCCGGTTCCCCGCCGTGCCCGTCTGTGGGCAGATATTGTCTGTTTGAGCATGACTAATGAGCGGATGGGCATGCGAGAAGTTGGTGAGTGGTGCTTGGCTCCTCCTCAGTTCCAGGCTGTTGGCCGCGAACCGGTGCCAATACTCGGTATATCTATGGGCATGTCAGGTTGGTCGATGCTTGCCTACCGATTGGTGCAGGTGAATTTCGACGAGGATAGTCACGTAGACATGGGTAGCAATGCAGGTTGCCGTCACGATGGCAGCATGTTGGAACGCGTGGTTTGTGCTTTTTTGCAGGGTCGCAGCCGTATCCGTAACGTGAGAAAGATGAAGGCGACGTGTTGGCGTTGGTGAGGTTGACTATGATGAACTGTGTTGGAGAGACCGATGAGCATGATGGGAGATGGCAGAGTGCGGATACTTGAGTTGGAATAGATGTACGGAGTACAGATTAAATATTGAGGAGCTGTAATAAGGTCTTGAAGTAGGTGAGGTGCTCCGTAAACGTGATGCTGTGACATGTGAGCAATCGGGTTGTGCGTCTGTTTTCTCCTCTGAAGCAACGCAAGTGCAGCGACGCAATATCGAGTCCACCAGTGAGTCTCGACTGGACATGCTGCGTCACGGTCTGTATACGTAAGTGGATGAAATGGACTTGAGGCGTCGCGATTGTGTTGGTAAGAGAAGTCCGTTTGGTGATGGTTGAAGTTGCGTGGATTGTGCCCTTATGGTCCATCTTCCCGTCTCATTCAGTGCTCGCGGCAGGTTTCGAGAAGTAGTTCCAGGCTTGAGTTAGCAGACGAGATACATGTCGAGACTTGGAGGCTGAAAGAGGGGCCATTCGGGGTCCTTTTCCCCGCTCAGATGGCCCTCTTCGCAGTCACGCAGTGCACTTTAGGCAAGGTAAGTAACTAAGGAAATCGCGGCAAGCGCTGGGATGCAGCTGTCAGCCTGTCACCGAGAGAGGAAGCCAACCTAAGGTGGGGACCTCAAGCTTACCTAAGGCACCAGGATCAGCGAGGCAAGGCAAGGCTGCCAAGGGTGCGTAATGAGGTCCTGGAGCAGGTCTTCTGACATCAGATGTATCTCCACACCAGCTTTGGCACGAGAGATACTTGAGAGCTCACCTTCCAGGCTGAGGTCTCCTCGCCGGCTCTCCCCAGCAAAGGTGAGGCCCAGGCTGCTGCTCTGCTGCATCATCACTCCCTCCCGCTGCGTCCATTATTACCTGCGTACCTACCTTACCTTACCTTAGGTACGAGTAGGTAAGGTACACCAACCTGGCACATCAAGGTAGGTAGGTAGTTTTCCTCACTGCTTGGCTGCAAATGCTGCAAGGCCGCCGACCGCATACCGTCACCCGTTCCCCGGTGAAGTACGTGCCCGCCTCTGTTGCCTCTCCCGCTCCGACCACAGCTGCACCCGCTGCACCTGCATCCTGTCTGCGTCTGCATCTGTCTCTTTTTTTTTTTTTTTTTTTCTTATTTCCCTTCTCCTTCTTCCTCTTCCTCTTCCTCTTCCTCTTCCTACTCCTTCTCCTCTCCAGGCTGCTTGGAATTGGGGAAACAGAAGATTGCATTACCATCCAACGCCCTTTTTTTGTTGTTCTTGTCGTGCTTCTTCTCCTTCTTGTCCTAGTCAATTTCCCTCTTGTCCCAGGTATCCTTTCCAGTGCTCATATCCCCACGCGCCCAAGACTGGGCTGGGACAGCCAAACGGGGGTTCTGCGGAGACACACGACCCAGACAGCATCATCGTCCATTATTCATCATTGGTTCGACTTCCAACACAACGACGCAATTGACCACCATTGATAGACAACAACCATACCCAGCGGCCATCAGACATTTGCCCTAGCTGTCCGCGACAATCCCCCTCCTCTACGACTTCTTCCTGACGTCCTCTCCGTACTACCAATCCACCCGCGGATCCGCCCATCCGTCCACCTTCAACCGTCGCCTCGCCTCCAATCTCGTGCTGTACTGTACCCCCCCGGATCAACGCACGCCCCGCGACCGACGACACCACCCGACCTCCCGTCCGCTGACGCCCCCAGCTGCATTGCATCTCGCCTGCCTGTGGTGTGGGAGCGGGAGAGCTTGATTCCTGCTGCACCTGTGCGACCATCCCCATCGTTGCTACCCCTCCGCTCGGTCGCTCATCGATAGAGTCGCAAAACACCTCCCACCCATCTTCCCTACGTCCAGTGTCCTCGACACGACGCCATCGCCGCCATGGACGAGACACCGGGGCCGCAGCCCTCCAACCATGCCGCTGCCTTGTCTGCTGCCTCTACCGCACACTACCTGTCCAGCCACTTCGCCTCCGTCGATACAATCTCAAGATCAAACTCCCCCGGTCCGCCCTACACAAAGAACGACGAGGACGACAAGAAGCGATACCGCCCCCGCACATTTAGCTACTTCAATCACCTGCCCTTTCCTGTCGAAGAGGAATCACAGCGCGATGCTGCTCTGGCCGGTATTCTCAAGCACCTATACATCGCCATCAAGGCTGAAGACTTTAGCCCCGGTGCTTTGCACTGGACAAGAGAGCTCACAGGGTGGCTGAATCTCAAGTTCGAGATGACGCGAGAGCTTCGCTCAACCTTGGCCAAGCTCTACTATCACCTGTGCCTCGCCCCAGGCCTTGAGCCAAGTACTGCCGACCGCTTCTTGCGCATGGTTGTCATCTTGACGAGGTGCGCTGCTACTCCCTACCCTTCCTCTCAATCAACCCTGCTTCTTCTTCGTCCTACCAGACTAGCCGCTGACCATTACTTCTCTCGTACAGAAAGTACCACTACCTCAAACCCGTCGATGACCTCCTACTCGATTGGCGCCCCTTATGGCGCGAGATCAAGGCCCTGGTGCTCCCCTCAGAGGTGGCTTCACACCAGACAAACAGGCGCCGCTCCCAAAAGCAGTTGTGGAAGCTATGCCTCCATGCTCAGACATACTTCGACCCCAAGGACCGCAAAGAAATGCTCGACGAGTTCCTGCCCTACTTTAGCACCTCAGATGTCTCCAACGCCTATATCGTCGTCGGAACCATCAACGCGCTACTTCCCACCGATGCTGCCCCCGAAAACGTGCCGTGCTCCCAGCCGCAAGAGTTCATGCCCACACTATTCCACCTGTGGTCTTTGATCTCGAGATCCAAGAGCTTCGATGTCTTCTTCATTGACCTCTACTCTCGCATGGCAAGAGACTTTTTGCAAGCCTCCAATACATCATTCGATGCCCACGGCATCTTTACCAGGGAACAGTCTGATTGGATTTTTACGGCTATTCTTCGCTTGACAGAGATTCCGGTCGGCCAGTCCAACTCACCATACTCGACTCTCGACTACTCGTCAGGCTTGGGCCTGTATCTCGAGAAGGACAAGAAGAAATACCCCACGGCTTACATGATTGCCCGGTGGATTGTCTACTCCTTGTCGCCCAAGTGCTTGGAGCAAGAAAGCTCCATTCTGGCGAGTCTCGAGGGCCTTTTAGAAGCCATCGACACCTTCTACCACCCCTCCAACGTGGGATCATGGACCACCTTTTTGGGACAGTTTACAGTATACCTAACAGATATCTTTGTGTCTCGTTGGAACCGCGAAAAGAGCGGCGAACTGGATACGCCAGAGGATCGCAAGATCACTCCCGCCTTGAAGCAACGATTCGTGTCTGCGCTCAAGGAGGTCACATACATGGGACTGTTCTCCAAGAGTAACAGAGTTGCGCATTACTATTACGCGTCGCTTCAAGGATTGGCATACCTCGAGCCCAATCTCATCCTACCTGGAGCTTTGCAGCGATTTTACCCAAGTTTGCAGGGTCTCGTTGAAGTACACCGGACAACGTCAAGTCTGAACGGCCTGCAAATGATTGCCAACGTCATGTCCAAGACCAAAGGCTTCCGTTGCCACATTACTGCTCTTCTGGCTCTTGCCCTTCCTGGTATTGATGCCAACGACTTGGGCAAGACACAGTACACATTGAACTTCTTCCAAAGTGTCGCCTATAGCATTCCCATGGTGCCTCTCGTCAAGGACGGCGATTATGTCCACGACACCAGCCTGGCCATGCAATGGGTTCAGGGTGAGATGGAGCGCATGGAGCGTGAGGGCCAGGATATCAAACTGGACTACGAAACTGAACTTACCGATGAGGATGAAGCAAACGTCCTTAGATCATCAACAGCGGGACTCGGCGAGTTCGTCATCGCCCTCTTGGGCAAAGTCTTTACACTGTTGGAGAATCTGCCCGATGCGTCCCATATCCGGGGGGGCACGCCGGAAGACAATGTTATTAACGCGTTGCCGGCAGCTCTCTCACCTCTCTTCGCATCGCTGTCCCCTGAGCTTTTCGACACGGCCCTCGAGAAGCTCGCCTCCTTCGTTTCGACCCATGTCGTCCATCAGGCCAGAGACGCCATGGCCTGGATTCTCAACGCCCTCTGCAAGGTGAACCCGGAAAAGACTCTCAAGGTCTTCATTCCCATGCTCATTGTCAATATTCGAAATGAGATTGACTTCAATCATGCTGCATCAGACCGAAGCAGCGGTACTGACTACTTGCCGAGAGATCGCGCTCTCGTTTGGCACGTAAGCATGCTGGGTATGGCTGTTGTGCATGTTGGTAATGAGGTTTTGAAGTATCAGACCGAGCTCCATGACATCGCCAAATACATGCAAGAGAAGTGCCGTGGTTTGCCCACCATTCACATTTCCAACTACATTCACCACCTGCTATTGAACTTGACACACACCTATCCCATTGACACCGCTTTGTATGAGCCCGACATCATTAAGCGCGGACTCGACGTCACCGACTGGGGAAAGACAACCTCTCCGGCTGACCTCACAATCAAGTGGCATCGTCCTTCGGCCGGAGAAGTACAGTTTGCCCTGGAGCTGTTCGATTCTCAGACCAAAGCAGCTACAAAGAAGCTGGATCTCTTGATGAGCGAAAAGCCCCCAGTTAGCCGAACGGGAAAGAACAAGGAGTGGTCCGATGAGGTCTCCCGATTGTTCCAACAAATCAGGTTGGTGATCTCGGGAGTGGCAACATTGTTCGATGCGCATCGCGCCTCCGGCGAGAGCCCGAATGGTCATTCCAGTGTCGACGGCGAAGGCGACACGGAAATGAACGACGATGATCCTCTTGCCGAGGCGGCCGAGGACGAGGAAACGCGACCTCAATACCGCTATGATGCTGGATATCTCCTCACTGTCGAAGATCCTGCCTACCACAAGCTGCATGAGCTAAGAGAAGACGTCGGACAGCTGCTATGCCGGAGTCACGAATTCCTCAACCAAAACCAAGAAGACGATGTCTCTTGCTTCACGACGCTATATGCGGCCTATCGAACCTGGATTACCGACGTCGGCATCGAGCGGTCAGCCCATCCACTCGAAAGACACCTTCGCCTCTACAAGTCCGACATCTCTGCATTTAAGATCAGTGGCCTTCGCAAGGTTTACCCAAGACCGTTGCTGATCAAGCGAGCGGATGCATATCAACTTCTACGTGTCAAACACAACGCATCGGCGCGACAGAAGAGCGACCTGGATAAACAACTCTTGCTTAATCTCGCCCAGTCGTCTGTTTCGCCTTACGCTGATGTCAGGCGTGTCGCACAAAGCGCCCTCGACTCATCTCTCAAGGCCCTGATTGGCGGTCGGCCTCTTGTGATTCCAATTCTTCTGGACAGACTCCGGGTGGCTTTGGACGATGTTGATCACGATCGCATCAAGGGCGCCATGTATACCCTATTCTTCACCAGCTTATTGAGGACGATGGTCAAGGACTGGAGATTTGCTCCGGACGCGCTCAAGCTATACCTTCGTGCCGGGAACATCGATAAGCCCAGCATCCAGCAACTCAACGCGACGGCTCTCTTCCCTCTGCTGGACTTTGGCAAGCCCTTTGAGCGTATGATCATCGTCAACCAAGACTTTGTCGAGAAGATTCGACCTTCAGACGACTGCTCCAAAGCTATCGATAGCCGTCACAACTTCATTGTTCAACGTCGAGAGCGTGTCGAGAAGAAGAAGCTTGCGCTAGGCTTGGAGTTGACCGAAATGGCCAGAGCAGCTCACTGGAAGATTGCGTCTCGATGCGCAATCTTTGCCAGCAACATGTGCTTGCGCTTCGATACGGTCGCGCCCCCTGAGTTCATCGCTTTGGTGACGGAGGGTATCAACGACACTCATCCTGGCTTGCGGTCCAGCTACATGGCTGCATTTACCAGCGTTTTCGAAGCTGTAGAGATGCGTGCAGCTTATGACCACACCTACCGCAATTACCTGCTTGAGAAGGAAAAGGACCGGAACAAGATCATGATTGAGGTCCCCAAAGGCGATGCAGCTTTCACGCAGAAGTACCTGGACGCCTTTGCGGGCAGTCCCGAGACCGCAGAGTACATGGTCGATTCCGATCATCCTGGATGGTTGGTTTGGGGCAAGAAGTTCCTCGCATCCCGTGCGAAACCTATGCCTTTCACCGACTACGACGATACGGAGACAGCTGTCCGAAAGCAGATCGGCCAACTGATCACGAAGGAGTGGCTGAAGACCTGTTTTGAGTACCTCAAGCAGGAACCTCGCGATGCGAACGCTGACAGATTCCGTATGGGCAATGTGTACATGCTGATGCACGTGTTTGATCTCATGCACTATGGGGGCACAGCGATCAAGCTCGATGACGTCAAAGAACTCACCATTGAAGTCTATGGCGATGGTAGCGACAAGCACCAGCACCGTGCTACGGCAGAGATCATTGCGGCGCTTCTCTGCGGATCGAGCGATGATCCGCCCGAGTTCCGCGATAAAGTATGGGGATTTGCCGCGCCTCTGATGCTGAAGGTACTTAACGAGGACCTTACACCCGAGAACTTGCAGTACTGGGTCTCATGCTTGCATCTTACGGTTGACCCGAAAGATCCGCGTAGGTCGCACGAGCTTGTTGATGCACTGAGTTCTTTCCGGCTGGACATGTCTTCCAATGCTGCCTTCAAGGAGTCAAGCAAGGTCCAGGTACTAGAATTCATCATCACGGACTCGGGCTGGCATTTCCGCCACGAGAAACCTATCCTCGCAGATTTCCTCGCGCACATTGATCACCCCTACAAGACAGTGAGAGAAGCCATGGGCCGTGTCATTGCCACCATCTATCGAACCCGCTATCACGAATCTTTCGAGAATGTCGACAAGTTGCTGGAAGCCAACAAGTCGGCTTCATCTCTCGGTCTTCGCCCATACGAGGCAAGCAAGGAGTTTTCTGAGACTGTGCTCGAGATCTTCGATCGTCTCGAGAAGTGGCGGCATGAGCGTACTCCCGGTCAACAGACACCTTCGTCCTACACCAGTGGTTCAAAGACTGTCTTGACATGGCTTGACAGTACGTTGTCATCACAGGAATGCACCCAGTTGATGCCGTTCTTCCCCGAACCTTTCATGGAACAGCTTCTACACATGATGGACGTCAAGGAGGATCCCGAGCTTATGAGGCTCGCCTACCACGTTTACCGTCATCTACCGAACATTCCTTTCAGAATTGGTGAAGATGGGGCTTTCATTGATGCACTGGTCCGCATCGGCAAGTCTGCCACGAGCTGGCACCAGCGGCTGCGATCCATGGTCAACATGCAAGTGATTTACTTCCGTCGCCTATTCCTTATCGAAAAGAAGCAACGGGACATCCTGTTCAACGCCGTCAGCGATATGCTCGCCGACCCTCAACTCGAAGTCCGGTCTTGTGCCTCGGCCACCTTGGCCGGCATGATTCGATGCTCGCCAAAGCAAATTCGCGATCCCACCATTGATCTCCTCAAGAAACGCTTCGAAAACGATCTTCGGCTCAATCCGATGCCCAAGAGGAAGCTCCCGGGAACGGAGACCCCCGTCGATAACAACAAGCAGATTGTGCGTCGTCACGCCGCTGTACTGGGTCTCGGTGCCCTCATCGAGGCCTTCCCCTACGCGACGCCGCCGCCGTCCTGGATGCCGGAGGTGCTCCAAATTCTTGCTACCCGTGCTGCCAGTGACCCTGGCGTGGTTGGTAAGGCTACCAAATCAATCCTATCCGACTTCAAGAAGACAAGACAAGATAGCTGGAGTGTGGATCAAAAGGTACAGTCCATCATTTTACCCCGTTCCTCGTGTTGGACATCGGCTCACATTTCAACAGTACTTCACATCAGAACAGCTTGAGGATTTGGAAGGTGTGCTTTGGAAGAGCTATTTTGCATAGTCGTCGCGACATGGCTCAAGTATGCAACGTGCATGCGTGTGTTGGTTCAGTTTAGGACATGGGCAATCATAAAAGGCATGGTGACGGAATGATATCCACCCAGGGAAGCGGGATTGCATGGCCCTGATAGACGGGCCTAGGATAAACAGTGTGCTTGTAGACTTTTGTAGTTCACATCCATCCTTTGATCGTACATACTGACTACCTCGACCTGTTTGGCTTCGGAAGTTATTCAATGAGTTGCTTCAGTGAGAGCTTTTGCAGTCGTGTCGCAGGGCCTTCACCAGCTGGATACCGTGTACGAATGCCTCGAGTCACGACATCTGTCGGGAGACTAAACTTTATTTCGAGCACGTTTAATGCGACGAACTCAGCCTAAGCGACGCGGCGTTCTGGAACACTCTGACACGCCTTGTTCCAAGGGTCTTAATTGTAGAACCTAAATCGTTCTTCAGCATTGCGATATGAGGAATGGCGCGCGGTAGCAGGGACAGGATGCTCGCTGTCGCCGTTTCGGAGTCTCAGGCCCTGACATCTGAGACGTCCCGATGGGGCGGTTCACCGTCCTCGCGCATGACTGACTCGAGGTCAGGCCTGGGCTTGACTTCAGCTCGTCAGCTAGTCGCCTTACATTGCCTTGACCTTTTTGTGGCATGGAAAGGTGTATATAAACTGGACGAACCACATTGTCATGTTCTGGCTTTGTTCGTCTTAATTGTTAAATCATCACAGCTTGTGCAACGTATAAACTTCACCATACCATCCAGCCGTAAGCCTATCAAGAACACTACATACCCATTCATCCCACCAAACGAAACTGCCAAGATGAAGACCACAGTCGCAACACTCGTTCTCTTCGTGACCATGGGTCTGAGCGCCAAGACGACCTCCCTTTGCCGAGACGTAGGCAACAAGGTGATTGAGGACAATGGAGTATGTTCTACGGCCGGAGGCGCTCCTCTTGGCAAGGGAGTAAGTTGACCCTAAAGATACCATGAACTTCTCTCAAGGGATAATGACGTACTGACGAGGCAAAAGATTTGTTGTTTTGACCAGTCCAACGCTCTCGTTAAGTCGAGGTTCGATATTGCGTGTGATGATAAGTTGGGCACGGTTCAGTCTACTGGGGAGGCTTGCGAGGCCTAGGTGGTGTGAGGCGGAATCATTTGGTCATTTTGAGTCATCTAGCATTGCCTAGCGTCATTATAGCGAGTCGATTGTCAATAAATGCCTGCATTCGAGGGTTCGGAACTTGTGAGCTCGTGGTTCATCGTCCCAGTGCCAGGGAGTTAGCTGCTGTACACATGTGTACTGGCGGTCTTCACTACAGTCTGGGAATTTACCTGAGGGTTCAACCAGGGCACTCTAACATCAAGCGCTGAACGGAAGAGCTGAACTGGGCTTTCAGAAAGCGATTCCGGCCGTTGTAGATTTGAAGTTCGGTGCTAATACCTTCACCTACCTTACCTAGAGCCACATGCTGTGGACAACTAGACGGTGCCAAGGCCTGTTATCAACGCATCGAGGAGGGGCTATATCGACACAGAGGCCGCGAGCTCAGGATCACAAGCAGTCAAATTCCTTGAGAGCACCATCGCTGCACGACACATGTAAACATCTTAATATCGTTTTTCATACTTCTTGGTAGGTGTTCATCGGGTTTGCTGGGGATTCACATCGGATGAGTCTAGACTACAGCCTGCGGGGATAAGACGGAGACGACACACGTCAATAGCACGTTGAATGCATTGCGCCATCTGAACTATCTTTTGCGTTTGACGTGGAGGGGTTCTGGCGCAATTTGGGATCAGAGAGAGGGTACTTGCCTTGTCGGAAATGTCTGAGTGTACAAAGGCACGAGATATTCAATGCTGATGCGTTGCTTCGTGACATTGAAGCTGGAAAATAACTCCTTGCCGACTACTGCAGCCTGCTAAAGATTCCTCATCCCAGTATGAAAGCGTTCACTACATTTATGGCCGTAAGTGGTCTTGTGCCATCAATAGCAGCTGACTGGCAATTTCGCTCCCGACCTGACCTCGCTCCTCCGAGGCTTAACATCACCATCCCAGCTCGAGACTCGGTAGAAGAGGGGTACATTTTCGTCGCCCCCTATGCCGGCTTTGAGGATGGCAACAGCGGACCGAATCAACCTGGAGCTTACATCTTCCGTGATGACGGGGAACTCGTATGGTCTAGTATTGGCTACTACGCCGGCTGGGTTGCCAACTTTCGCCCTGATACTTGGAACGGGAAACAATATCTACGCGGTTTCCAAGGCCTCCTTGATGGGCATCACGGCCGCATGTTTGGATATCATACTCTTTTAGGTTCTGATTACGAAGTTGCCAAGGTGGTGCGAGTCGGGTCGCACAAGTTGGTTTCGGCCCATGAGTTCCGCCTGGTCGATGGTAAGACGGCTTTGATAGAGACACCTATCCCTAGGCCCGTATCTCTCAAGCCATGGGGAGGAAGTCAAGAACAGAACTGGATCATTTCGGGTGGATTTCAAGGTATGTTGCTCATGTGTTCTCGGACTCGGCGGAGGTGTTCGAAGGCTGACTGGGATGACAGAGGTTGACATTGAGACGGGCGAGGTTGTATTCGAATGGGAAAGTCTTGACCACGTTGACCCGAAGTGTAAGTCATCAGACAGACAGCATGAATCTTACGAACATTCCCATTTAACGCCCCATAGACAGCGCGTTCCCGCTTGACTTTGGCGAAGGCCTCCCAGGAGGCGGTAAAACCGAGGCTGATGGGTGGAACTACTTCCACGTCAACAGTGTTGACAAAGATGATGAGGGCAACTACCTTGTCTCAGCACGTAACACCGCGGCCGTTTTCAAGATCAATGGCACAAACGGCGAAATCATCTGGCAACTTGGGGGGTTCCACGGAGGTTCTTCCTTTACCCTTCCCAAGAAAGATGTCTTTGGCTACCAGCATCACGCACGGTTCCGCAGTCGCTCGGCTGATGGAACTATCGAGGTAATTTCGCTCTTTGACAACGGCGCACACTCTGCATCGGTCAAGATAAACCCGTTCTCGCGCGGCCGGATCTACCAACTCAACCACACCGACGGCACAGCTAAAGCTCTGAAAACATACAACGCTCCGGATGGACTATCGGCCCGTACCCAAGGAAACTTACAGTTGCTTTCTAATGGAAATGCTTTCATCAACTGGGGCCAAGCGGGCGCGGTAACGGAGTACAGCAATGATGGTGACGTCTTGTTCCACGCCTACCTCGACTCAAATCCCGAGGGTCACTTGGTCCAAAGTTATCGCGGATTCCGATTCAATTGGACGGGCACGCCCACAGAGGAGCCGGCTATAGTTGCCGTTAGAGATAAGGGCTCTGTCGTCAACGTATACGTGTCGTGGAATGGAGATACTGAAGCAGCATCGTGGCGATTCTGCTCTAGGAGTGCGGCGAAGAAGAGCCTTCGCCTACTAGGAGAAACCAAACGAGACGGCTTTGAAACACACTTTCAATTCTCGAGGGTTGGTGATGAAGAAGACTCGTTGGTTTTTGCTCAAGCTCTCAGTGACAGGGACAAGGTCCTCGGGCAGACTCGGGAGATAACGATCTCAAGGAATGAGTTATCGGTCCCTCCTTTATCGGTTCAGTGGTCAGAGGAGCTTTGAGCTTCTCTTCCAAGGTCTTTCAAAGCGAGTTAGAGCACATTCGACAGAGGCTGAATGCCATCGATGACGGCAAACACGGCCAGATTTGATGTTTACCGGCAGATCAGTTGCCAAGAATAATTCTTGCAACTCTTTCGTTGCAGGAGAGAAAGCAAAAGAACTCTACCTATTTGAATTTAGAAACGTATAGATCAAGCATGCATCTTTGCTACTAATGGCATCTCCTCCCGCCAAGGCATTGGCGAAAACAACGTATCATGTCGGGCTTTCAAGTGCGGTCCGAGTCGATTGCGATGTTCTTGGTCTAAACATCTCTCGTTTAAATGAGTGGAGATCAGGATTTAGATCCATGAGGGTTTGGACTGCGGCTCTACTGGGCGTGGTCATCATACAGCAGCCAAGTCGTGCTTTCAGCCAGATTCTCGTCCAAATCAGGCGGTTCGGTCAACTCCCGACTACCAAGAGATCTTGGTTTCTTGGACATCTTGGCTTGCCAAACCAACCCAGTCCTCTAATCAAGCCAGTATCGTGAAAACATGTCTGTACACCCCACAATAGGCCCATCACTTGCCAGTTTCTCGTCTTCGTTTAGCATCAGACCTTGTCACATTACCCGAATCTTCCCGAAATATCACGGGGCCAAGAAAGTTCAGCCGGAGGCCGGCTCACGCATCGAGCACTAAGGACCTTCATACTGATCTTGGGGACTTCGTGTGAGATGCATGCCGAGTGGCCAAGCCTATTTCGACTTCACCGCGGAGACTCCACCGTGATAAGCCGCTATCTTGCATGATCCCCTACCTGCTTCTTGTTGATAGCAATCATTGCCGTGGGCCTCCGGGACACAGATTTGGATGATAACACACAGACATCTGTAATTTCGTTGAGAGGGGGGGGGGGGGGGGGGGGGGGAGAACGGGAGATCGCTGCGCACGGCTCTCTGTTGGTGTTTGGGGGGGGGGGGGGAGCCCCCCAGAAGACACCGGTGTGTAGGGGGGGGGGGCGGGGGGGGGGAGGCGGGGGGGGGGGGGGGAGCAGGGGGGGGGGGACAAATCGAGACCTATGCCTGAACGTTCACCTATGGGTTCTCTGGACCCGGGGGAGACCCGCCAGAAATCAGCTGGACTGCAGTATGGAGGCGGGGTCTGGGGAAGTTCCATTCTGGATGGCGGAGAAGCATGGGGAAGTGAAGCACAATATGGACATCGGAAATAGACCCTAAGAGCCAGATTACGGCAGCTCAACGAGTATGAATCGAACAGTGAGGGACTCCAAAATATAAAGAGACGCGTCTGCCATACCTTTCATTTACTATCATGTTTCCATCTTCCATTGATACTGTCTGCGCTATACAGCTGGTACTCGTCGAGATCATTCATAATCATGGCCAATGAAGAGAGGTCCACAGCCCAGTCAGGCATCGGCACGCCCCCTCCCATTGGAAACGACAACGCCGCTACGGATCATGTCACCAAGAACCCCTCTCTAATGGAGGCTAACGAGGCCAATGATAAAGGCAACCTTCTACCTACCCCCGAAGAACAGATCGAGGCTCTTGGTATCGCCAACTGGCGTGATCTCGAAAAGCAGGTCGTCAAGCGTCTTGACATGACTCTCATGCCATGCTTATGGGTACTCTATCTATTCAACTATCTAGACCGAGCTTCTATTGCGTAAGTCACTGCCTAGATGAGATGAGAAAGGCCAGTCTGTACTTTTGCTGATTCAACGTGACCGCTTCAGACAAGCTCGCCTTAGTAGCCTGGATGAAGATCTCAATCTTGAAGGCTACCAGTACGGGACTGCAGTATCGATTCTCAGTGTCGGGTGAGCGAATCAACCACTAAATCTACTTTCGTTCATGTCGACCTCTGACTTTGGAATGAAAGATACGTCCTCGGTCAAATACCATCCAATATGATCATTGGAAAAGTGCGACCCAGTCTCTATCTTTGCTGTATGGCTTTGGTCTGGTCTAGTGTCTCGGCAGCAACCTGTGGTGTCAAGAATTACCAGGGCCTCATTGCCGTCAGATTCTTCCTCGGCGTGGTCGAAGCACCTCTGTTCCCAGGTGTACGTTATAATCCAAAATCCGTCCACCTTCGTCCGTCAAGCATTCTTCTAACAGCTCTCCAGGCTATCTACGTCATGTCTTGCTGGTACACTCGCAAGGAAATGGCGTTGCGCTGCGCACTATTGTACACTGGCCAAACACTTGCTTTCTGCACCGCTGGTCTCATTGCAGCAGCCGTATTTGGAACCTTGGAAGGCAAGTATGGCTTGGCAGGCTGGCAATGGCTGTTCATCGTTTTGGCGTCAACTGGTGCAGGCCTTGCCATGATTGCTCTCTTCATTCTCCCAGATTACCCCGATTCCAATACTGGTAGCGCCCGCTGGTCTATGACGGAGGACATGCGCAAATTGGCTGCTGCTCGCATCCTTGCCGATCGTGTGTCAACTTCGGAAGCCACAGCTGGCGTTTGGGCTGGCCTGAAGATGAGCATTTTCGACTACAAAATGTGGCTGCTTGTCGGCATGAACATCGGAATCTCAGCTGCATATGGTTTCTCAAACTTCTTCCCATCCATCGTACGGGGATTTGGCTACAACAACACAATTACTCTCGTTCTTACTGCTCCGCCTTATATCTTTGCGGCTCTTGGTTCTCTCGTGAACGCATGGCACTCTGATCGGCAGAAGGAGCGCGGGTACCACTTCGCCGGCCCGATAGCTTTTGGTTGTATCGGCTACATCATATGCCTGGCTACTGAGAGCAAGACAGCACGATACGCTGCTTCTTTTGTGTATGTTGGGGGAATGTACTTTGCAAACCCCCTCATATCAACATGGACATCCAACACCATGGGTAGGACGCCAGAGAAGCGAGCCATCTCCGTCGCACTAGTCAACGTGCTTGGTCAGATTGGTAACCTGATCGCTCCCTACTTCTTCGTTGACTCGGATGAGCCGCGCTACCGGCTTGCCTTCATCATGATGATGGTTATGGGCCTGATTGCGTGTACGAGTGCCATGGGCCTGAAGTTCTACCTTTACAAAGCGAATCAGAGATTGTACCGGGAGGCTGTTCGCAACGGAAGCGTGTATAATCCTTACGTTATGTAAGAAGAGGACGTGGTTGCCACACTTACATATGTCACAAGAGTTTCGCCGAGAGATAGCTTTGCATAACGTTTGACCTCAAATACCGAGATATTCACGGGTCCAATGCTGATAATAGCACACACGACAAATGAGTGACTGATGCAATACTTCGCTCCTTCTCCTCTCTATTTCTGCCAAGTCGTCAAGCCACGGTCAATGACTATGTGCTATTGTCTGTCCTTGCACCTAATAAGTAAAGGCACTTTCTGCCAGATCAGGTACGTCTTTTGTCTCAAAGTCCATTTCTTTGACTCCTCCGTCAGTTCTAGATCAAAATTCCAAATCAACTTGGCCAATATTATGCGCAGCTCTGCATAGGCCATGCTAGGGAACATGGTTAGAAAGCACATGGGACGAAAGTAATGCTGTCTTACCTCTTGCCTATACAGTTTCTAGGACCATAAGAAAACGGCTGACTCGCAGACTTATCGTCGTTGGCAAACATACATATGTCGCTCTTTTCTAGCCATCGCTCTGGAATGAACTCCCTTGAATTAGTCCAATTCTGTTCCGAGTGACCAGCGGAAAGCTGATGAACGCCAACTGCCGTCTACGATAAGAATGTTAGCGGCCTGCTTCTATCGCCTTCAGTGACAATTCGTCGCGGATCAGACTCACGCCCCCAGGAACCCATTTCCCATCAATCTCCTCACCGCTTCCAGGCACAAATCTCGGCAGAGCGCTTGGGCTGGGGGGATATATCCTCAGCCCTTCTTCGATGACTGCCTTAAGATACTTCAACTCCCCTGTCGATGCCATTGAGATCTCATCTTCGGTCTGAAATGCGGTTCTGATCTCTTCCGATAGTGCCGTGTGCGTCTTTGGATTGCTACACAAGTAGAAGGTGATGCCAGAAAGTGCAGTGGCTGTGGTGCCACTGCCGGCGACAATGAAAGCTGACGCCATCCTGACCAAATCGGCATTGCTGAGGTCAGCTTGTGGGTTTTCTAAGATGTAACTCATAAAATCTCTCTTATTCTCGGATTGTTGAAGTCGGCGTTTGACTTTGCCGGCAGTCAACTCGCCATGTCTCTTCAGAGCCAGCTTTTGGGCCTTTGGGGCGAGCCATTCTAGCCAGGCTTCAAGTCCATAGTAGATAGCGAACTGGTATCGGACAATTCCCTGCGCTCGAGCACCAATGACTTGCAACCATGGTTGGAATGCATCGTCTAGACACCCAGCCGCCTGTCCAAATGCCAGGTCGCTAATGATGTCAAAGGCAGCAAGGCTAAACCATTTGACCATGTCCTGAGGAGCTCCGTTCTCGCTAGAGAATCGTAGTTGTTTCATCAATTTCCCTGCGTAAAGCTGGAGGATATCCTCCTGCTCTCTTAGTGCACGGTCGCTGAAGGCTGGCAAAACTGCCTTACGAAGTCGAGAGTGAGGCTCCTGCTCGGCCGTCACGATGCCGCCATTGCGAATCGCTGGGTTAGTTACACTAGGCCCAGCGATCCCCCTTCCGTCAAAACATTTCGCAAACTCTGGTGACCTCTGACCATATATCTTTTTCCAGGCCGTAGAACTCGTGTAAGACAGCTCATCAGGTGCAATTCTGACAACTGAGCCATACTTTTCGTGGAGCTCGCGGATTTTCCAAGCGAGGTTGCCTTGAAGGTTGACAATGTTCCATGGTAGTCGAGAAGCGGCCCAAAGTCGAGGCCCAGGGTAGCGGCTTAAAGGATGGAAATAAATGTTATAGATGGTTCGAGATGCAACAAAAGCAGAAAACTACGCACTGTCAACAAATGCAAGAATGCAGCAGTAGAAGTCCTGATCAACTAACAAAAAAGCTAATAAGGAGTAGTACCAGCCCAATATGGGAGGCGCAGAGCGCATTGTAACCGTGGATTAATTGCATGAAGGCTTTCTCTCGTAGAGGAAGAGAGATCTCCCTTTCAGTTGAGAACCAATGTTAACTGACACTGAATGCAATAGTCCCTTGGCATTGCCAAGACTCGTGGCACAGGAATGCTTTTTATTCTCACCATCAAAAAGCTGTTATGGTACATCATGAGTCAGGAGACGCTTTCAGCTGAACGAACAGTGAGGCTGCCTTGTAGAACGTGTGCGGCTCCTGGGTTTTGATTCATTGCATAAACCATAATCATCCCTGCAGTGGGTCCGCAACTATTGGCTGTATTGTGGTTTTGGTGACGATTACGCACACAACAATTGCAATACATTAAATCTAACAATTATCTCAGTCTATGGGTATCATTTTTCCTCATCTTCCTCAAAGAAGTGCACGACTGATGGTGCGAAAGTGGCGTTGCCATTAACGTTTCCTCCGTACTGCAAATATCCAGCCGCATCAACAGCGGGAATGCCGGTAATGTCTTGGTAATCTCCCATGACCCAAACACTCTGCATGCCCATAACCATGTGTTGCAAAATATGACAGTGAATCTAGCCTTTGGTCAGCTCATGTCTAGCAAGTCTTGTGGAAATGAAGCAGACTTACCATCCATACACCGGCGTCCTCCACACGTAGACGCCAGCCTCTCCACCCGGAAACATCGCCAGACTTTGTCTTCTCGCCATATCGATAAAGGTTTGTTGTGTCTCGCTTGACTGGATTGTAGTTCTTCAGCCGCTCCTCGTTCTCGGTGCTATTGTAAGTTCCATTGCCACTGCCAATGTCCCAGTAATGTCCGCCATGAGCATGAAAGGGATGGAAGTCGAGGCCACCATTGCCATTGACCAGTGATCCAGTGTTGTGCCAAATAATCTCGAGAACCTTGGATCATGTCAGCTCAATATTCTATTGAGTGAAACAGAACAGCATCAAACACTCACCTCGCCCATCTTTGCCGGCCATGTCAACGTAGTCGGATCCCAGCCGTTGTTGTTCATGGCGGCAGTGTAGTTCGGAATGGCAGACGGCCCGTTCTCGTAGATGTTGATCAGGTAGGGCTGATCTCCCGCATAAGGCGTCGAAGTCTCGTTCCATTGCAGTCCGTTGAGCTGCCAAAGGGTGGTCTGGGTCGCGAGTTGACGATTATCGATGTGAATTTGCCGAGTTACTTCGCTAGCCTGGGGGAAATTGTTTGGTACCAACGGTTCCAAGGCATACTCTGCCCATTCATACGTCTTGTTGGAAAGTGTCAGAGGAGGAGTGACTGGAGCTGTTGTAATCTGCGGTTGTGCCTTGGAGTATCGTAGTACGCCATAGCCCTGGTACACCTTCGGACGGTCTTTGGTCTCCAACTGAATAAGGTAGTCGGTTTTCCCGTTTAACTCTGCCTCGGTTTTAGTCTTGAAGATGACATCAAAACGCTGACCCGAAGTCAATTGCATGAACTTCTCAGTGTGAGGTTTGGTATAGTGACCATCAGCTTCGATGATGGTAAAGTTGTCATGATCCACGATGCCTACTTGCACCATGGACAATGCCGTAGCACCAATGAAGCGCATGCGATAAGTTTTTCCAGGCTCCACGTCGATGACTGGTAGCTTGCAGTTTCCATTTCCGGCAGTCTCCCCAACAGAGACTCCGACGCCGTTGATGAGGACCGCATTCGTTTCGCCAGACCAGGTGAAAGGCGTTGCCACGAGGCCCTTCTCGATAACGGTGTCCGTTTTGTTGAAGTAGTCGGTGAGGAAGACAATCCTCTCCTCATCATATACATAGGGGGGCTCGGCCTTGTCCTCAATGATCAGTGGGCCAGAAGCTGTCATAGCCTGGAAGCCGACATGAGAATGGTAGAAGTAGGTACCGGATTCGGATCGTAGGGGGTAGACCTCGTAGTCGAAGAAATGATCAGGTGGAATAGGCCACTGGGTGGCGGATGGGCTACCATCAGAGAAAGGTGCCATGCGCATGCTCAAACCATGCCAGTGGATGGTTGCATTATGGTCTGGCATATCATTGTAGACTCTGATCCAACTTCTTCGCCCAGGCTTGAGTCTGAGCGTCGGCCCGAACAATGTGCCATTGATCAGGGCCGACATTCTTGTCTGGCAACCAATTGAGACGTTTTCGTAGGTCATTTTCAACACAAAGTCCGGCGTAAAGCTGGCACCATGCTTCTGTCGACCTCCATAGTGACCTGGGGGCCCGTGATCTGACTTGCGCGGGCCCCAAGCAGAGACCTGCGTAAGCAGGGCAAAGAAATAAAGTACCGAAACGAACGACTGCATCATGGTCAATGAACGCACAGAGGGAAGAGGAGGGTGTGGGAGCCGAGTACGTTGAGCAGAATCTGGCAAAGGGCCTCACTTTAGATGTATGCTCACGAACCCCCTTACTCGGCGCCCTGTCTCAGAGCAAAGATGAGGGAATGCCATCATTGAGTTAGCCTTCTGCGCTACCCATTCCAACATCACCGTGGGCATTCGTAGCCCCTCTTCGTTCATTCCACTAATAAAGTTACCGTTGCGTTCACCCGCCGAAGCGTTGGCTTCGTTCCTCGTCGGCGGTACACGCACACGTTGCCGGCACTGCAGGTCAAGCGGCCCTGTGCCGGTTTAGCCCCGCGATGCAAACCTAAAATGTGATTGTCTCCAATCGGAACTCCCTAGTGCTGCGAATGCGAAGAGAGTGGGCTTGAGTAGCGTTGTTGGCTTTGGAATAGACTTTGGTTGATCCTTGTACTTATTTCAAATTCCAATTAAGCCTGTTTCTTTGTTTGATGGTTGTTCCCGAAAGTCCGTCTCGAAGCTATGTTCTGCATTCGGCCACCTCGTGTCCGGAGTTCTCGGAATTGAAGTCAAGGGTCTCTTGAGATCTGCGGGCGCTTATTAGATTAGCGTCCGCCCTAGCAGGCCAGCTCACCTGCAACTGCACGCCAAAGGAATTCAACAAGCCCTATAAGGTTTGATTCGACTACGGCGTAGGCCGACCCCAGATTGGGTTCAAATGAAGAGTACCAAAAAGTCACATATCAAGAGTCATGCTCGCCTGCTAACCTCTGTCATAATCCGACAAAAGTCGATGATCATTTTGACACATCGCCTTCGCCGACGCTGGAAAGCACCTAGCGTCTCTGGCTCTGGATTGAGGTGGATAATTCTGAATATTTACGGGAATATGCAGTTGACCATACTTTCATCTGACTCGAGTGAGCGCGGAGACTCCAACAACATTACAAGCCACCCGGAATCAATCTTGCCTAATACGATGAAACTCATCGAGAACATTAGGGAATTCCATTCGATCAGGGATAACTTCGACGAGCCAAATCACGGATCCTTCTTGATCGAGGGTTTACACCTTGCCATGTACTTCGAATTGCCTGCCAAGAGGGGAGAATTGTTGGTATCCCTATTACAGGGTAGTTAGTTCGAACCGTAGGTTGACGAAGAGATCAATTGAACTATATGAATTTCTGCGTAGGTATAAAAAGGAGGTTCTAACCGTAGGTTGGGCTAGCTACGATAATCGTAAATAGGGCCCCTAATTGGCCCCTGCGCAGTCGGCCGTATGCCGCGGTCGAATTGGACTTCCAATCCGACAAGAATTGACAAAGAGGACAAAATGGACAGCTGCAAAGCGGCCACTTCCACACTTAGTTGACTGAAGACAACTTCGAGGAAGAGGTGAGAATACAGCATGCATGCATTCCTGATAACAGGAATGCCTCAATTTCACTAACCCTTCCCAAACCCCCGGTTCTTAGATAAGTAGCCGGCACCACAAATCTATGCAAAGGGTTACCGAGCCTGCTCGATGGAAAAGTGATGTTACCAAATAGCAGCCGGCTATCAGAAGGTTCCACGGTTCAAGACTGAAAGCGTCATTTTAATCCACAATTTGATGCAATATGTGCTAGTTTCCTGTTGAGTCAAGGTCGCCTAATTGGGGCTTGAGGGATCCAGCCAACCTAGTGACCTTGTCAACGGGACTCTACACATCGGAAAGCGATTCATGACGCACTTGAATCTCGAATTACACAAATATGTATGCAACAGATCATCCTCGCAAGTACTTAATAGATTACCATATGGCTCAGGAATCTAACTTGAAAAGCACGCACATTATGGTTAGAGGAGGCCGATCCCATTCATGAACTCTCGGATGTGGGAAGTTTCAATAATGCTAGAAGGTTAATTGGAGACAGAAAGGGTCTGTGACCATTGTTAAATAGACAACTACGCTACTTCAGTCACATAACCTCTCAGGAATCTGCTTTAGTATAGTACAATGGAGTTGGCTGATAGAAAGCTTTACATGAAGACGTATTTACAAGAACCAATGATGACATGTTAGAATGTGGCAGTATTTTGTTTATACTGCCACACTTGCAGACGTATATCAGCCTGCACAAGTTGACTGAGCAGTGAGCAGTGTCTCCGTACGTGTTAGCTAGTCTCAACGTCTGCGGTCTTTTGGTCTTAAACGCTAAGAGTGCGGTTGTAAGCCCACAATAAATTAATGACATGACTTTGACAGTATTCTCAATAGTGAGGCTTATGTAATAAATATGGGCTGGAAGATGGTGTTAGTATCCCTATTACAGGGTAGTTAGTTCGAACCGTAGTTAACGAAGAGATTAATTAAACTATATAAATATCTGCGTAGTAGGTATAAAAAGGAGGTTCTAACTATAAGTTAGGCTAGCTACGATAATCGTAAATAGGGCCCCTAATTAGCCCCTATATAGTCGGCTATATACCGTAGTTAAATTAGATTTTTAATCCGATACTAACTTTCTCTTTCTTTTATTAATTTAATTACTACGGTTAGAAGTATAATTCGACCTCGGGCCCGTTTACTAAGTCGTCTCCTTTTCCCCCTTTTTTCTACTCTTTTTATATAACCTATCCCTCTATTCGTATAATAACTTTTTTATTACTTATAAATTACTCTAATCCCTTATTTAGTACTATTTTTATAAAAGCGTTTATAAGGTTATTTTTATTATTAATTTAATAAATCTCGAGTATTTTATACCTTTTATATAATTACCTAAGGGCTATAATATTAATTATAAACCTCTTTTTTTTCATCGTTTTTAATTTAATAAGGTATTTATATAGCGAGTAGGAATCGGTATAAATAACCGTTAGAATAGGTAAAAGGCTAATTCGATTAATAATTTTTTTTAGCGTTATTAAAATCGTATAAGAGAGGTTAACGCTATTAATTATACCGTAGACCTCTAACGTTAGTATATTTCTTATTACTTACTTATTTTTAATTAATAAATAATAGATTATATTACTATATATAGTAAATTCGCTCTTACTTATACTCTCGTTAGCTAGGATAATAATATACCCTAATTACGAAATAAGGTCGTTATTATTCGTAAATAACTTATTAATAAAAACGTAGAGCTTATTAATTATAAGGTCGATTAGGTAGTAAACGAGACCTTAATTAAGATTCGTTTACTACTACTTAAGCCGCTTATTAAGTACTTTAATATCTCGTTTAGTTAGATTTATAGCCTACGCTACCTTAGTATAATTAAAAATTATTTCGGGTTAATAAATACTTATAATATATACCCCTCGCGCGAGCTTAGTTTTATACCGTTTTTTAATATTAATTATATTTAGATTAATAAAGTTAATCTTTCTACCCTACCCCTTTTATTAAAAAATAACGGTTTCTTTTTTAATTATAAAAATCCTATTATTAAATACTAGGGGAGTATTTATTATAAAGACCTCTTTTAGCTTCGCTATAAAGCCCGCTTTTTAAAGCTCCTTATCCTCTTTTTTTATAAAGTTAATATTAAATAAGCCTAATATATTATCGGTTTATATTCTAACGATCCTCAATTAATTACTTTTATACTCTGCGATTAATAAGCACAGGTCGTACGTAAAAGTAACTATTAATAGTTAATTAATATAAAAATCGTAGTAAATAGCTTATTAATAAGTGCCCGATTTTACGAGCCTATATAATAGCTTAAGCACTTTAATAATCGTGCTTTCTAAGTACTTACTAGCTATTTCCTTCGGTAGATAGGCTAGGATTTTCCTTATGAGCCCTGTGGCCGATTAGGTATAGGCCTAGGTAATATTATAGCTCTAAATCTCGTATCCTTTTTTCCGTAGCGATACTATTAGTACTATTATTAATCGTTAGCTATAGCGCTATATAGTAAGTAATTATATAAATAGCGTCGCCTTTTTAATATTACCGTATTTTTAAATTACGTATTTAGACTTTTCGTACAGCTAGGGTATTTTTTTCTTTTTAATCTTACGAACTATTCGTAATTTAAATATATAGAGGTTTATATATTTTTCTAAGTTATATAAGATAAATCGATAGACCCCTCGATTATAAAGAGTATTTATTTTAATAAGATCTAATCCCTTATACGGCTTTTTAATAATTATAATTACGCTTTTTTTATATAGTTTAACCGCTAGCTCGAAATCGGCTTTTTTTTTACTATATAAAAGGTATTAATTACCTTATTACTAATAATAAATTGCTACGTTAGGGCTTGCTATCGTAGTTTTTTACGACGTCTTGCCGGTAGTATTAGTGCCCTTTTAATAATTTCTTTTTCCTCGTCGTTTATTAGTACTACTACGACGATTTTGTTAAGGATAATTTCCTATGCCTTTACTACGGGTTATATAGTTTCCCCTGGCTCTTTTTCTTTTTATAAATTAGAAATTACCTTATTAGGATCTATATAGTACGGTCTAACTATTATAATTAATATTTCAAGTAGCTAGTTACGATCTCTTACGACTATATAAGAGCGCTCGTTAATAGAAATTAACTTATATAGCCTAGCCTATTATTAAGTAATTTCGCACTATACTCGTATATCTAAATTTAGTAATATATTTAGATTATTCTCTATATTAAGCCTATTATACGTAGTAATTACCTTATTAACTTACTTTTTTATACTTACCTCGCGCAGTACCTATATTACTTTTTTAATTACTCGGGCTCGTTAGCTTATACTTAGTAATAGTAGCGAGGCTAAGGTCGCTCTTAAATATGCTCTAAATATTAATAGCGTTAGTATAAGTCCGTTAGGCCTTATAGTATTATTATAATATTTAAGTGCTATTTAGAGGTATTCGTTATTAGTAGAATCCGGATTTTCCTTTTTAATAACTCTAAACGCCCTTTTTAATTGCTAATATGCCCTTTTTACCTTTTTAATATTATAATACGCTTTAACGGGTACGACTTTTAGCTATATACTATAGGCCGTTATATTATTCCTAAATTTTACTAACTTAAAGCTAGTACTAGCGTCGGTTCTAATGCTATCTAGCGGTCCTTAGTATATATTAATCTAGCTTTTTC
This sequence comes from Colletotrichum lupini, assembly GCF_023278565.1. Classification (NCBI taxonomy): domain Eukaryota; kingdom Fungi; phylum Ascomycota; class Sordariomycetes; order Glomerellales; family Glomerellaceae; genus Colletotrichum; species Colletotrichum lupini. The sequence goes on from NC_064672.1 coordinate 81,541, forward strand.
GTAGGGCTACTTATATTATCTTTACTTATAAATCCTAGAGGAATTGCCCTACTTAGAAGGATATAGTTACGTCGATTATATATAGTACTAGCCGACTATTTAAGTAGAAGATATTAACGACGATTTCCTAGTTAAAGTTAAGCTTATTACGTAATTTAAATTTAAATTTACGTAGGCTCTGCGTATTTATTTAGCATTAGTAATATACTTTTATTAACTACTCTAGCGCCCCTATTTTAATATTATTATTACCTAATTATTTTAAAAAGTTATATAGCCTCGTAACCGACGAGTGCCCGAATCTCTAGTATAGTTTTCTAAGCTCACTTTCCGTTAGGTAATTAATTAATTTCGTATTGTTAGTAAGCTTTATAAACGTATACCCCTATCGTCGTTTGACTATTTCGAAATACTTATTACTAAAGATTCTATTCTTTGTATTATTAAATATAATGCTTAGTCGATCTATATCTTTTAGATATAGGAGAAATAGGGTATTAATAAGTAAAATATAAAAAGTTATTATTCTAAAGTATATCTCTATTTCTATTATACTTAGGGCGACGATTTCCTTATTTAAGCTAAAACTAATCTTCGTAATACTTATTATTAACGTATTAAGTATTATTAATACGATTTTTTATAGTACTTAAAATTACCTTTTTCTTTTAGTTAACTATTACGATGCCCTAGTGTTTAGGATAATTTTATAAAAATCGTTTAGGCTATACTTTTTACTCGCGTAGAATACTTATACGAGCTTAGTATTTAAAGGATTTAAGTAGTATAAAAAGGACCCCTCTAGCTGCCCCTAGATTTACTTAGTATTATATTCCTTTTTTTTAAATATTAAGAAAAATAGCGTTTTCTTTTTAATTATTAAAAAAATAGGCTTTGGCCCTATTAAATTCGCCCTTTTAGCCGCCTCTATATCCGTTATCTAAGGGACCTTCCCTTACTATTTATAAATAAAAGCCTACTTATTAAGAGCTTTTACTACCCTCTATTTATTTAGCCTCGTATATCTTCTAAAGGCTAATAAAGTAAAAAAAGAGTAGTTAATATTGTTAATTTTGTTATAATTTAATTTATTAGTATAGGGGGTAAGATCTTCTTTATTTTCTAAATCTCTTATAGGGGGTATATACTTTAAGCTACTACTTTAGTTACTATTACTAGGTTTTATACCCCCAGATCTATTCTTATATATAATAAAGAATTAGTTAAACCGACGAGGGCTAGTTTTACCGTCTATTACCCTCGACTTTTTATACTATTTATACAATTTAGTATACTCTTCTTCGGAGTAGTTACTTAATTAATATCTATCTTTTTTATAAATATAGTATTACTTTTTTTATTACCCTACTTATAAGTTAAATCTCTACCTATTCGACGAATCTAGGCCTCTTTACTAATAATTACTATATTTAGCCTCTTTTCTTTTTTTATTATATATTTAATTAACTTAATATTATTAATAAGGGCTATTATATATTTAAAAGTATGTTTAGCGCAGTATTCTTACTTTAATATTAAAACTAGATCTTAGCCTCGAGTAGAGCGTCTCGTAGTCTTTAGGTACTTAGTATAGGGTTATTTTTATTTCTAATATACGCTAAACTATAGTATAAAAATATCCGACTTTCCGCTCGTTTATTTTCTTATTTAATTAGGTTTTTACTAACTTATTAATTCGATTAATAAGCTCTTCGAGGATCTTTACTCGCAATTTACCCTCTATTATCCTAGTTATAAATACGAAAAAAATCGCTCATAGCTTAAATAAGAGCTCTAGGTTCTTATCGTAAGTCTCGAAGTAGCTTCGGATTACGTTAATTATACTAAAAAAGTCGTTTTAATTAAGATTACGTACTATTTTATAATAATAATTAGAGGCTTTATTTATAAATATAATATTAATTACTAAATAGTACTAGTGTTCCCTAATTCTGACTTTTTTATAATAATTATAAAATATTATTAGGGTTTTTTATAAGACCTTATACTTCCCCCTAGAGTATAATTTCTCTTTTAAAAAGATCTTTTTAAGGTTTATAAATTACCTCGTATTTATTACTAGATTTTTAATATCTATATACGATCCCTACGTCGCTACGTATTATTAATAACTTCGGGTCGTTTACCTCTTTTTTTATTAGCTAATTAGCGCCGAATTTCGTATTAATAGCGGTAACGAGTTATAGATCGAAATAAGTAAAATTATTAATTATCGTACTTTTAATACTATATTTTACCCCGGTATATCCTTTTATAATAATAAATTTCTATTAGTAATTATAGGAAGGAAATCTAGGTCGTTTACCTTTTTTCTAAATTTATTAAAGCGATTATACGCTCTATCGACTTATACTTAGTTTTATAATATAAATTCCTCCTCTATAATTATTATTATTAGTATTTTATATAGCTCTTACGATTATAATTACGCTAGTAATACCCCTCGCCCGTAGAGGAATTTATTAACTACTTTTATAATTCCTAAGCTTGCGCTCGCGAATTATTCGTTTAGTTAATAACTAAAGTTATTTATAATCTCGTAAAATAAGGGTTACCCCTATAACCCTTTTTTTTTATAAACCTTAGTTAAATAGATTAATACTATCCCCCCGACGGAGCAATCTACCGGGGCCGTACTATGTATTACGTATTAGGGAAAACTAGGTATATTGCGCTCTATACCTAACTACTAATTAAAATAGCTCCTAACCTTCTACTACCCGCCTATAGGGCGAGCTTTACCTACTCTAACGCGCATAGGACCTCCTAGTACTAGCCCGCGTAAGTAGCTAGGCCTAGTATAATTTATTCTTTTATATAAGTATTATTATTACCCGGGGGGTCCCGTAGGAGCTATTTAAGGCGCCGGCTTATTACTTTAACTTTATATACCTCTAGCCCGTTTATTATAACTATTATAACTAAGCTAGCGTCGATATACTAAATCTTAGTATCCGTACTAGCCTAGCTATTTACGGCGCTTATAATATTACCTAGCCGAATTCCGTACTACTAGAAGGTACTTCGCTACTTTTTAGGCGTACTTACGTTAGCTACGATGGCCATAGCGTCGAGCTAGCCGAGGGCGCCTAGCCCGAGAGGGGCAGACTTATTAATAGGTATCTTTAGAGTAGGTTCTCGTCGAGGTAGTATTTTAACTAGCTAACCTCTTAACTAGTTATTTAACTAGCTATCTAAGTAGTAGTTTATGTATTAATAGGTTTGTTTAGTGGATTTATTTAGTGGATTTATTTAGTGGATTTATTTAGTGGATTTGTTTAGTAGATTTATTTAGTTTAAATAGAGAATAGCTTTAGGTAATGTTAGAAGCGATAAGGATAAAAAGAATCTTTGCGAGCTCTAGTATAAGTAGTAGATATTAGCCTATTTAGCCCTTTCTTTAGAAACCTCTACGTTATTATTAAAGTTTAGAACCTCTGCGGTTAAGGGCCGCCTCTAATTATTACGGCCGACTATAGCGGCCGACTATTATAGCTAATTATTACGGCCGACCTCTGCCGTCGACCTTTTTAGCCGGCGCCGCTATATAAAATAGCTTACTTATCCCGAATTAAATAGCGGTTTTTATATTAAAATTACTATATTACGTTAAGCGCGTGCTTAGGATATATTACGCGTATTATATAGTTAAAAAGTATACTATATCGTATAATTTCCTTTAAAAGCGTAATCCCGTTAAGGTCGATCTTTTGTACCTATAAAGCCGGAAAAAAAAACCACTACATAAATTAATACTATATTAATTTGCTTATTATTAAACTAATCCGTAATTCTATATATTTACGTTCCCTAATAATCCGGGTTAATATTTACTTATTTATAAGGGATTAGGATTCTATTTAAGATCGGGTTTTATCCTCTTTTTCTTTACCTTAACTCGCTAAGGGTCGTGCTCTAGCTTATGCCCGTATTAATAATTACTAACGTATTTAATTTTAATAAGGATATATTTAATCCGCGCGCTAGCTATAATAAATCCGTACTTTTATTACTTAACGAATTTATTAAAGTTTAAAAGATTCTCGCTTCTTTTTACTATCTCGCTATTACTCTCGTTTTTATTATTTTTAGTAATTACTACTACCCTTTTAGATCGCTAGCTATCGTACTTATTAAGGTCCTCTTTTTTATTTAGTAAAAAAGGGTAGGTTTTAGTAGTTCTTTTTAATAATAATAATAATAAACGTTTATATTATTATAAAAAGATATAGTAATTAGTTTCGTAATTTTTATTAATTACTGATTTCTACTATCCCGTATATTTCTAACCTCTTAAGCCTCGTACTCTTTATAATTTCTAAATAGCTTTTTTAGTTAATTTTTTAAAATTAATAATTTTGCGCCGGGAGCTAGTATAAAAAAGAAGCCCTTTAGCGGCCCTCTAGAGGATTCTTTTTTTTTCTTTTTAAATCCTCGTCTTTTTAGCCTTTTTTTAAGCTAATAATAACTTTAATAAGAGGTCGTAGGACTATTTTAGAATAGCCGCTTTCTTCTTAAGTTAATTTCTAAGATCTATAATACTCTTAGTTTAATATTATTAAGACTTCTAAATCCCCTCTTCCCTTATTAAACCGTCCCTTATACTATATTTTTAAATAATACCCGGGGGATAGTTAAGGGAGCTATAAAGAGGTTATTTAAATTACGGGCTTAAGGTCGTATTTATAAGATTTTTATAATAATAGATTTTTTTATATACTATAAATCTCTTAGCTTAATAACTCTTATAGGGTTATTTTTATTACTAAATAAAAATATTTATATTTAGAGATCCCCTTTTTTAATTACGTAGTGCTCTTTTATACCGTATTATTAAGCTCGTTTATCGCACTAATTAATTAAGTAAGTAGTTATTATATAGGTATTTCCTTTTACTAATTTAACTAGTTAATTTTTAATTACGGGCCGGCTATAGAAAAGTCGTTTAGTTAAAAAGCTACTTAGAGTAACGGTAAAAAGCTAGTTATTTAAGTAGTTTTATTAATTAATATAGTTTAATATAATAAACGTCGACCTCTCGTAAGTAGTAAAAGGCTACGATTACTTAATTCCGTATAATATTTAAAAACCGCCTCTTTTTTCGTCTATTTCTATAAGGTTAATTAGTATAAATCTCCTATCCCGTATAGTATTAAGAGGTTATCTCTTTTATATAGCGAGATACCTTATTAATCTATAATAATAAAATTTAATTACTAATTAATATTAATATCCTTATTATAAAGTAGTTAGTTCGAACCGTAATTAATAAAGAGATTAATTAAATTATATAAATATTTGCGTAATAAGTATAAAAAAGAGGTTCTAACCGTAGGTTAGGCTAGCTACGATAATCGTAAATAGGGCCCCTAATTGGCCCCTGCGCAGTCGGCTATATGCCGCGGTTAAATTAGACTTCTAATCCGACAAATGGATTTTAGCTCGCCTATGTTTCTTAAGGCGAAGGCGGTGAGAATTTATCGATCTCAAGATCTCAAATCTGTTCAGGCAATACCTAGACAGTTTGGCAGCCGCTTAGTAATGAAGTACTGTGAATAGTGCCGTTCAGGCGCTCGCGCCTCGCGTTTAGTGCAATGAGTCCGAGAACACGACGTTAGCGCCTCGCCACCTCACAGTTCGGGAGGAATACTACGCAAAGATGCAGAGACCCGCTGTATTGGCGTGAAAGCGAAAATTACACTGCTCCAGGTGTCAAGTGACGGTTTTCTGAAGAGAATGTGCTTCTGATTCAAAGCTATGGAGTATCAAGTAAGAGCGTCCGCTTTGAGATGCGGGAGCAGCCGCGTCACTAGCGAGAACTTTGTCAATGTAGCATGAACACTAGGAACAAGCTGTCCGTATATCGCAACGCCCTTTTCAGGGTAGAAGCAGGTATCAAGGGTTCGGTGGCGTATTACGTAGGAAGATTACTCACAGCGCCGTTCGTAACACCGAGTCGCCAAAGGAGCTCAAAGTATCCCGAGCGCAAGCCCGAAAGATCACCAGTGCCAAGATCTTAGTCTTCATGTCCAAGATGGGCTACTGATCTCTGTAAGCATTGTCGCCTAGCGTCTTTCCCACCAATACGCGAGCTTTGGTACCCGGATGACACCTCATGTGCAAGTTGGACAACGCTACGCGCAGCGGCTCAACTGGAATATCAATTAGCCATACGCACTTTTAAGCTTCTGATTGGATGCTTAGTTGCCCAATCGTTATATCAAGTTGCAAGGGGCCCCTCGGTTCCACGTAGCGGCTGTTCTGGCACTTCACGACGAGTGTCTCAGTCGGGGGAATACGCCTTCAACCATGAACAATCACACCGTGTCTTTGCTCGGTCGCCAAGCCTGGTCAGCAAATGTATCCATACGTGCTTTCAACAACCAACCAAAATCTTCAATCGTCGTTCAGTCCATCCCCACGCGTTGCGAATGGTCCATATTTGTTACTACACGATGCATGGTTTCCATTCATGCTTCATAAGCAAATGGTGACATCGCGAATGATCATAGACTTATGAGCACGTATTTATAAGAGGCCCAAGAGCCATCTGTTCCTGGTCGCGAAGTTTTTCCAAACAGAAGTGCTCAATCACATTTTACGCGATGACGGTCAACAAATCAAAAGTCACTCAACATGCTTCTGAAAGCAATCCTCTCATTCTCATGGCGGCCTTCCCCGGAGAAGGTCATACCAACCCGCTCCTTGTCATCGCAGCATACCTCGTCAAGAAGGGTTACGAAGTTGTGTTTGTCACAACTGAAGACTTCCGAAACAAAGTCGAAGAGGCGGGCGCTGAGTGGGTTCCTACCAACAACCCTTTGACCAACACGACCTACCAAGCCCTCCGCGAAGCAGCTTCTTTGCCGATTGGTCCAGAGCGGTTCGCTGCGCAGATCAAAGCTGTTTTCTTGGAGACACTTCCTCCACGAACGCTAAAGATGGAAGAGGTTCTTTCCCAATTACAAGCACGGAATCCAGTCCGCCAGATCATTGTTGTCGAAGACATTTTCAACTGGTCGCTCTTTCCTTTCAGACATGGCCGTCCTCTGCCTCAAGGCTTCAACACGGCGCCTAAGTCTATTGGCATCGGTGTGGCAGCTTTTATGATGGAAAGTCAAGACACGGGACCAGTCTCGCTTGGCTTGCCCGCTGACGCCACTGACTCAGGTCGTCAGCGCAATGCGGTTCTCTAACAGTTGGTTGAGCGAGGCTGTCGGATTAGAAGTCTAATTCGACCGCGGTATATAGCCGACTGCGCAGGGGCTAATTAGGGGCCCTATTTACAATTATTATAGCCAGCCTAACTTACAGTTAGAACCTCCTTTTTATACTTATTACGTAAATATTTATATAGTTTAATTAATCTCTTTATTAATTACGGTTTAAACTAACTACTTTATAATAGGGATATTAATATTAATTAGTAATTAAATTTTATTATTATAAATTAGTAAGGTATTTTATTATATAGAAGAGACGACTTCTTAATACTATACGAGATAGGAAATTCGTATTAATTAATTTTATAAAAATAGATAAAAAAGGAAGCGATTCTTAAATACTATACGGAATTAAGTAATCGTAGCCCTTTATTACTTACGAGAGGTTAACGTTTATTATATTAAATTATATTAATTAATAAAACTACTTAAATAACTAGCCTTTTACTATCGCCCCGAGTAGCTTTTTTATTAAATAACTTTTTTATAGCCGGCCTATAATTAAAAATTAACTAGTTAAATTAATAAAAAGAAATACCTATATAATAACTACTTACTTAATTAATTAGCGCGACGAACGAGCTTAATAATATAATATAAAAAAGTACTACGTAATTAAAAAAAGGGATTTTTAAATATAAATATTCTTATTTAGTAATAAAAATAACCTTATAAGAGTTATTAAGTTAAGAGATTTATAGTATATAAAAAAGTCTATTATTATAAGGATCTTATAAATATAACCTTAAGCCCGCGATTTAAATAACCTCTTTATAGCTCCTTTAACTACTTCCTAAATATTATTTAAGAATATAGTATAAAGGATAGTTTAATAAAAGAGGAGGGAATTTAGAAGTCTTAATAATATTAAACTAAGAGTATTATAGATCTTAGAAATTAACTTAAGAAGAAAGCGGCTATTCTAAAATAGTCCTACGACCTCTTATTAAAGTTATTATTAGCTTAAAAAAAGGCTAAAAAGACGAGGATTTAAAGGAAAAAGAAAAGAATCCTTTAGAGGGCTACTAAAGGGCTTCTTTTTATACTAGCTCTTAGTATAAAATTACTAATTTTAAAAAATTAACTAAATAATAAAAGGGATTATTAATAAGTAATAATTACCTAACTATAATTAAGTTATAAAAAAGACTACTTAAAAGATATAAAATAGGATACTAAAAGGCTATAAAAAATAAATCTCTAAGGTATTTAACCTTACTATATATAAGTAATAAGTAAGTATTTTTAATAAGTCCTTAAAATCCACGATTTTATAAAAAAGAGGGCTTAATTTTGTTAACTATACTTAACGGCTTATATAGTTCTTAATAGCTTATATAGCTCCTTTACGAGCCGCCCGGTATTTATTTTTAACTATTTTTATAAAATACCGCCCTAAAAGAGGTAAGTTAAAAAAAGAAACTATTTAGAGATTATAAAAAGTACGAGGCTTAAGAGGCTAAAAATATACGGAATAGCGGAAATCGGTAATTAGTAAAAATCCCGAGACTAATTACTATATCTTCTTATAATAATATAAACGTTTACCGCTATTATTATAAAAAGGAATTACTAAAACCTACCCTTTTATATTAAATAAAAAAGAGGATCTTAGTAAGTATAATAGCTAGCGATTTAGAAAGGTAGTAGTAATTACTAAAAATAATAAAAACGAGAGTAGTAGCGAGATAGTAAGAAAAAGCGGGAATTTTTTAAACTCCGATAAATTCGTTAAATAGTAAAAGTACGGATTTATTATAATTAGTACGTAGATTAAATATATCCTTATTAAAATTAAATATATTAATAATTATTAATACGGGTATAAGCTAGAGCACGACCCTTAGCGAGTTAGGGTAAAAAAAAAAAACCGAAACCCGATTTTAAATAAAATCCTAATCCTTTATAAATAAGTAAATATTAACTTAGATTATTAGGGGACGTAGATATATAAAATCGTAAATTAGCCTAACGGTAAGTAAATTAACGCGGTATTAATCTATTTAACTAAGGTTTATAAAAAAAAGGGGCTATAGGGGTAACCCTTATTTTATAAGATTATAAACGACCTTAGTTACTAGTTAAATAAATAGTTCGCGAGTATAAGCTTAAGAATTATAAAAGTAATTAATAAATTCCTTTATAAGCGAGGGGTATTATTAACGTAATTATAATTATAAGAGCTATGTAAAATATTAGTAATAATAATTATAAAAGAGGAATTCGTATTATTAAACTAAGTATAAGTTAATAAAGCGTATAATCGCTTTAATAAATTTAAAAAAAAGGGTAAACGACCCAGATTTCCTCCCTATAATTACTAACAAAAATCTATTATTATAAAAAAATATACTAGGGTAAAATATAGTACTAAAAATACGATAATTAATAATTCTACTTATTTCGATTTATAACTCGTTACCGTTACTAATATAAAATTCGGCGCCGATTAGCTAATAAAAAAGGAAATAAACGACCTAAAGTTATTAATAATACGTAGCGACGTAGGGATCGTATATAAATACTAAAAATCTAATAATAAATACGAAGTAATTTATAAACCTTAAAAAGATCTTCTTAAAAGAGAAATTATACTCCAAGGGGAAGTATAAGGTTTTATAAAAAACCCTAATAATATTTTATAATTATTATAAAAAAGTTAGAATTAGGGAATATTAATATTATTTAATAATTAATATCGTACTCGTAAGTAAAGCCTTTAATTATTATTATAAAGTAGTATATAATCTTTATTAAAACGACTTTCTTAGTATAATTAACGTAATCCGAAGCCGTTTTAAAATTTATAATAAAAACCTAGAGCTCCTATCTAAGCTACGAGCGATTTTTTTTGTATTTATAGCTAAGATAATAGAGGGTAAATTGCGAGTAGAGATCCTTAAAAAGCTTATTAATTAAATCGATAAGTTAGTAAAAACCTAGCTAAATAAGGGGATAAATAAGTAGAAAGTTAGATATTTTTATACTATAGTTTAGCGTATATTAAAAGTAAAAATAACCCTATATTAAGTACTTAAAAACTACAAAACGCTCTACTTAAGGCTAAGATCTAGCTTTAATATTAAATAAAAATGCCGTACTAAACCTATTTTTAAATATATAACGGCCCTTATTAATAATATTAAGTTAATTAAATATATAATAAGAAAAGAAAAGAGGCTAAATACGGTAATTGCTAATAAAAAGGCCTAGATTCGTTAAATAAGTAGAGATTTAACTTACGAGTAGGGTAATAAAAGAGGTAATATTATATTTATAAAAAAGATAAATATTAGTTAAGTAACTATTTTAAAAAAGAGCGTACTAAATTATATAAATAATATAAAAAGTCGAGGGTAATAAACAGTAAAACTAGCCCTCGTTAGTTTAACTAATTCCTTATTATATATAAGAGTAGATCTAGGGGTATAGAACCTAGCGATAGTAGTTAAAGTAATAGTTTAAAGTATATACCCTCTATAAAAGATTTAGAAAATAAGGAAGATCTTACCTCTTATACTAACGAATTAAATTATAACGAAATCGACGATATTAACTACTCTTTTTTTACCCCGTTAGCTTTTAAAGGATATACGAGGCTAAATAAATAGAGAGTAACGGAAGCTCTTAATAAATAAGCTTTTATTTATAAATAATAAGAAAAAGTCCCTTAAATAACGAATAAAGAGGTAGCTAAAAGGGCGAATTTAACAGGGCCAAAGCCCATTCTCTTAATAATTAAAAAGAAGACGCTATCTTTTTTAATATTTAAAAAAAAAGAATATAGTACTAAGTAAATCTAGGGGTAGCTAGAGGGGTCCTTTTTATACTACTTAGATCCCTCAAATACTAAGCTTATATAAGTATTTTATATAAATAAAAAGTACGGCTTAGATAATTTTTATAAAATTATCCTAAATACTAGGGTATCGTAATAATTAAAAAAAAAAAAAGGGTAATTCTAAGCGCTATAAAAGATCGTATTAATAACGCTTAATACGTTAATAATAGGTATTACGAGAATTAGTTTCGGCCTAAGTAAAAAAATCGTCGCCCTAGGTATAATAAAAATAAAGACGCACTTCGGAACGATAACTTTTTATATTTTACCCGTTAATACCCTATTTCTTTTATATTTAAAAAATATAGATCGACTAGGTATTATATTTAATAATATAAAAAATAAAATCTTTAGTAATAAGTATTTCGAAATAGTTAAACGATAATAGGGGCATACGTTTATAAAGCTTATTAATAATACGAAGTTAATTAATTACTTAATAAAAAGTAAGCTTAGAAAACTATATTAAAAATTCGGGTACTCGTTAGTTACGAGGCTATATAACTTCCTAAAGTAATTAAATAATAATAATATCGAAATAGGGGCGCTAAAGTAGTTAATAAAAGTATATTATTAATACTAAATAAATACGCAGAGCCCACGTAAATTTAAGTTTAAATTATATAATAAGCTTAATTTTAACTAGGAAATCGTTATTAATATTTTTTATTTAAATAGTCGGCTAGTACTATATATAATTAACGTAGTTATATCTTTTTAAATAGGGCAATTCCTTTAGGATTTATAAGTAAAAATAATATAAATAGCCCTGCGAAAAAGCTAGATTAATATATACTAAGGACCGCTAAATAGTATTAAAACCGACGCTAATACTAGCTTTAAATTAGTAAAATTTAAGGATAATACGACGGCCTATAGTATATAGCTAAAAGTCGTACCCGTTAAAGCGCACTATAGTATTAAAAAAGTAAAAAGGGCATACTAGTAATTAAAAAGGGCGTTTAGAATTATTAAAAAAGAAAATCCGGATTTTACTAACGATAAATACCTCTAAATAGTACTTAAATACTATAACGATACTATAAGGCCTAACGGACTTATACTAACGCTATTAGTATTTAGAGTATATTTAAAAACGACCTTAGCCTCGCTACTATTACTAAGCGTAAGCTAACGAGCCTAAGTAGTTAAAAAAGTAATATAAGTATTATATAAAGTAAGTATAAAAAGGTAAGTTAATAAAGTAATTACTACGTATAATAGGCCTAATATAGGGAATAATTTAAATATATTACTAAATTCGGATATATAAGTATAGTACAAAATTATTTAATAATAGGCTAGGCTATATAAGTTAATTTCCGTTAATAAGCGCTCTTATATAGTTACGAAAGATCGCGATTAGCTATTTAAAATATTAATTATAATAATTAAACCGTATTATATAGATCTTAACGAGGTAATTTCTAACTTATAAAAAGAAGAAGAGCTAGGGGAAACTATATAACCTACGGTAAAGGTATAGAAAATTATCCTCAATAAAATCGTCGTAGTAGTATTAATAGATAATAAGGAAAAGGAAATTATTAAAAAAGTACTAATATTATTAATAAGACGTTATAGAAGACTACGACGGTAAGCCCTAACGCAGTAATTTATTACTAACGACGAGGTAATTAATACTTTTTATATAATAAAAGAAAAAGCCAATTTCGAGCTAGCGGTTAAACTACGTAAAGAAGGTATAATTATAATTACTAAAAAGCTATATAAGGGATTAGATCTTATTAAAATAAATACTTTTTATAATCGAGGGGTCTATTGATTTATCTTATATAACTTAGAAAAATATATAAACCTCCGCATATTTAAATTACGAATAGTTTATAAAATTAAAGGGAAAGGAATACTCTAGCCGTATAAGAAGTTTAAATACGTAATTTAGAGGTATAGTAACGTCGAAAAAGTAACGCTACTTATATAATTACTTATTATATAGCGCTATAGCTAACGATTAATAATAATATTAATAGTATTATTATAAAAAAAGGGATATAAGATTTAGAGCCGTAATATTACCTAGGCCTATACCTAATCGGCTATAGGGCTTATAAGGAAAATCCTAGCCTATTTACTAAAAAAAAATAGTTAGTAAGTACTTAGAAAGCACAATTATTAAAGTACTTAAGCTATTATATAGGCTCGTAAAATCGGGCACTTATTAATAAGCTATTTACTACGATTTTTATATTAATTAACTATTAATAGTTACTTTTACGTACGACCTGTGCTTATTAATCGCAGAGTATAAAAGTAATTAATTGAGGATCGTTAGAATATAAACCGATAATATATTAGGCTTATTTAATATTAACTTTATAAAAAAAAAGGATAAGAAGCTCTAAAAAGCGGGCTTTATAATAAAACTAAAAGAGGTCCTTATAATAAATACCCCCTTAGTATTTAATAATAGGATTTTTATAATTAAAAAGGAAACCGTTATTTTTTAATAAAAAGGGTAGGGTAAGAAAATTAACCTCGTTAATTTAAATATAACTAATATTAAAAAGTAGTATAAGGCTAAGCTCGCGCGAGGGGTATATATTATAAGTATTTATTAAACCGAAGTAACTTTTAATTACGCTAAAGTAGTATAAACTATAGATCTAACTAAACGAGATATTAAAGTACTTAATAAGTAGCTTAAATAGTAATAAACGAATCTTAATTAAGGTCTCGTTTATTACTTAATTAACTTTATAATTAATAAGCTCTACGTTTTTATTAATAAGTTATTTATAAATAATAACGACCTTATTTTATAATTAGGGTATATTATTATCTTAATTAATGAGAGTATAAATAAGAGCGAATTTACTATATATAGTAATATAATCTATTACTTATTAACTAAAAATAAGTAAATAACGAGAAGTATATTAGCGTTAAAAGTTTATAATATAGTTAACGGCGTTAACCTCTCTTATATAATTTTAATAATATTAAAAAAGATTACTAATCGAATTAGCTTTCTATTTATTCTAATAGTTATTTATATTAATTCCTACTCGTTATATAAATACCTCGTTAAATTAAGAATAATAAAGAAAAAGAGGCTTATAATCGATATTATAACCCTTAAGTAATTATATAAAAAGCGCAAGATACTTAAGATTTATTAGATTAATAATAAAAATAACCTTATAAACGCTTTTATAAAAGCAGTACTAAATAAGGGATTAAAGTAATTTATAAGTAATAAAAAAGTTATTATACGAATAGAGGAATAGGTTATATAAAAAGAGTAAAAAAAAGGGGGAAAAGGAGATAACTTAGTAAACGGGCCCGAGGTTAAATTATATATCTAACCGTATTAATTAAATTAATAAAAGAAAGAGAAAGTTAGTATTAAATTAGAAGTCTAATTTAATTATAGTATATAGCTAACTATATAAGGGCTAATTAGGGGCCCTATTTACGATTATTATAGCTAGCCTAACCTATAGTTAGAACCTCCTTTTTATACCTACTACGTAGATATTTATATAGTTTAATTAATCTCTTCGTCAACTACGGTTCGAACTAACTACCTTGTAATAGGGATACCAACAGAGGCCCAATGAAACCTATGATCGATGCGTGGCAGCAGGCCATGAAGGATACTGGGTGTACGGCCATCCTAGAGACAAACATTTTCCGTACGTGCTACACGGCGCATGACTATACGTTACAGCTTTGCTCTCCCAGCCTTGAATACAACATTTCGGACTTACCACCATCTGTGGAATTCGCAGGTGTCTTGCCTCGGAAGTCTGCTGCTCCGAGCTTTCAGTATCCTTCATGGTGGTCAGAGGTCGAGAGAGCTCAGAAAGACAATCAATACCGGCATGTGGTCTTCGTCTCCCAAGGTACCGTCAATATGGATTACTACGAACTCGTTCTTCCAACAATCGAAGCCTTCTCTCAAACTGAAGACATCCTCGTTGTTGCAACCTTGGGTGGCCGTGGCGCTCAACTCCCGCATGGCTTTATCGTTCCCTCGAACGCTAGGGTCGTGGACTATATGCCTTACGACATTATACTTGAGTGTACCGATGTATTTGTCTCCAACGGGGGATATGGCGCCTTAACACATGCTGTGAGAAATGGTGTTCCCATTGTACTAGCAGGAGAAAGCGAGGAGAAGATTGAAGTTACTATGCGGGCAGTTTACGCTGGCCTTGGCGTCAGTCTATCGACCCAGAGGCCTTCGACAGATCAAATCAGGCATGGAGTTGACCGTATCTTCCAAGATACCAAGTTCAAAAAGGCGGCAATGAAGCTAAAACATGAGAATGATGGCATGGATGCATTAGCAGCGGTGGAAAGAAAGGTTCGTGCACTCACATTGTGAGGCCCGAAGGAGTCAACCGGTGTACAACGTGACTTTCTCAGCTTTACCATTCAGAACAAAGATCCCCTCTACTTGATACAATCTATTACACTGTCCGCAAACTCCTCCTCTCTTCTCAATAACAGCAATTAGCACGCCTTCTATCATGCCGAATTGATTGTCAGCCATATCGCCTTCAGCTATGTTGCGCTATATCTCAACACTAGCGACTAGATTTAGCCTCTTGTTTGCCTAGTTGCGTGCCTCATTGAACCTTTTTGAAGTTCTGGCCTTGCCTGGTTTTTGCGTTTACTCCAGCTCGTCTTCTTTGAGAATCTTTTATGGTTGTTTTTGTGCTATTGCTAGCTATGCTATTTTTACCGAGCCAATGCCTTGTGAAGTATCCCAGCGCACTGCACGCGTAAGCTTTGTCACTCCTTTTGTACATGTAGCACTTTGGTACAATTGCTCTAGATTCAAGCCCATTGCGGCGAGGGTCGGTCACAATACGGGCGCGAAGTTCTACTAGTATCTCGATATCAGTCACTGCTCGTGTCGCTATTCTTTAAGCAAGACTTACGATGCAGCTAGCGGACGCGTGACCCGACTGTGATTCGGAATTTATCCCGTTTCAGCTAAGGTAGGCCGTGATTAGTTTCCTCACGGCAGGTAAAATGCAAAAGCGGCGGATAGAACTTACCTGTACTGAGTACTGTCCCGGATAATTCGTGTCCAGGTATTCCTTGAGCTGGCTGGAGCTGACTTGAGATGCAGAAATAATGGCATTTTGGGTGCCATCCTGATTACATTGCCATTGAACCTTGCCGGAAGGTGTATGTCTTTGCTGCCAGGCCATGACGCTTACTCAAATTTGAGGTACGAAATCGACAAGGTGATTATTCGGGGAACTAGTAGGGCGCGATGGAGAAAGCAGGCAGCCAGACGCCTTGCGCTACAGTCGTCGGAAGCGAAACTCCTATTTCAACCTGGAAATGGCCCGCGGGGGAAAAAGTCGACCGCGTGATCAGAGTGGCAAGAGTCGGCACATTGCTACCAATGAATATTGATTAGTCTCCTAATTGTGAGGTCAAGAGTCGTTCCCATGAGCTCCTCATCGAGGACCTACTCAACTTATGAGGATGTGGTCGTCTAGTCCCTGACCGCCACATCATTGTCACACGGGTCTCACCGGTCATGTTGTCCCATCAGATTCCCGGCCATCAACGCAGACAACCTTGGCTTGTTGATTGGGTATGAGACAAGGGTCGAGGCGGACCACAGGCGACCCAGCCCCTCGCCTTGAGGCTTTGACCGACTGAGCCGCAGTATTAGCGTGTTGCCAACGCATGTTGGTTACACTGCAGGCAATAAAAGCAAGGTTTGCAATCCCTCACTGTCATGGGTGCGCTCCTTACATATAATCTGGTTTATTCGAACTTCGCTGCCATATCACATTTCATCAAGTGGGCTGATTATCGGTGCTGCAAGCCATCGAATCCCGTGTCTTGCCGCGACAGTGCAGTGTTGCTCGTTGGAGCACCTTGCGCAGCGCGTTCTCAACAGGCTTATCTGGAGCATCGGAAATTCAAACCTTTCGACTATTCTCATGGTAGGAGTCGGATAATATGAATAACCTTTCAAAGTCTATTCTCATTGATTGCTCTAATGCTTCCTTTCATCTCGATTGAATACCCAAAAGCATCAATGCCACTAGCCCGTCTGGCCCCTCTAAGCTCCCCCAGACACTTCCAAAGATCTAGGTACTCCGCCCATCCAGAATATATAGACACGAGAGTCACTGCTCTCTTGACAGGCTGGAAAGCTCGTCCCTTCCTGCCGTATTGCTTCCTTGCAGGCGATGTTGAGGCAGCCTGTGGGGGCTGTTGCTCGGCGTGAGGGATGAAGGTGGGTGGTGGGCCGAGGCCTCCTTAGGCATACGCTTAGTCGGGCTCTCTCGGATGGGATAAGCAGGCTTTCTGACGGCACGTGTGGAATTCGAACTGCGGTTAAGTGCAAGACACAATAACCAGACCAATCACGATACTGCCCTCATCTTGCTGCGGCTTGTTGAGATCCTGGTGCGCGCCCCAGTGCCTTACTGCTTCTACCTTATCAAGATGCCATCGCCATGTGCTCTCCGGTCGTTTCGCTGACCGAATTCTACATTAGATGCAAGGCCCGTCAACGAGGCTTTCCTAATAAGGCCAAGGATGTGTGACAGAGACTGGCAAGAAGATGGCAAGGCCAGCAAATCATGGTCCGAGGCACCACTCCATCAACTGGGGATATAGACTCTGAGAAAGGTACTTCAACTCTCACAGCCCATTCTCTATGTACGATTGGCTTTAAGATCTGCTCCATCCCGGCCCCATTTCTCCATCTTGCGTGCATGTGGATTTCGCACTTCTTCACGTAGCGTCGCCTCGTGGAATTCCTCTACACTGGCGCGACGTCTTTGCGCATCACATTTGATTGATAGGCAGTGGTTATAAGTTGCGAGAACCAGCTCTGAGGTCCGTCACTGAGCCACAATCTAGCAAAGGTACCAGTCGGACATCATTGGTGAGTTCACTGACCGGTGGGTTTTGGCTAAGAGCTGGACTCCCTAACATTGCATAGGTCAGACTACGTATTACTTGCATCATGGCAACCAAACCTCAAGAGGTTTTTAGGCTGCTGTTCCAACAAGGAAAGCTTGTATTGGATAATCCGCAGAAAGTCACACATATCCATGACAGAGGCGAGTCCTTTCGACTAAAGAGCGAACAACGAAATCCAGCAAGCCGAGGATCCATTGGGGCTTCCAGGCGACCAGAAGAGTTTCGTTTCGAACACGATGTTATCAGAATCATTGCCGAAGAACTCGACGAAGCGGCTGCCATGGTGCCTGACCTTCTTGAACCGGACAAGGACTTTATACCAAGGCGCACATTTGAACAGATCATGACACACAGCCGAGTCTTATCTGCTGTTCATGTGCTCAAGTGCTTCAAAGGCATACAGGACAAAGATCAGCTCGCCAGAGAAATCCAGTATGGTAGCGCAGATGGCTCCAAGTCGCCCTGTGTCAAGCTACTCGCAATTTTGATTGGAATTGACAAAGCCGAGGATATGTCAAAACACATGTGGACTGATGAGCTGAGGGACAGCTGCCTGCCCCTCCGAAAGGTACCCAACGACAGACGTCGAACGCTTCAGTGCAGGAAGCACAAGGAACATCGCCTACTCAATAGCTATCGTCGACCAGAAGATCGTAATAGATTTTCCCAATGGACCTACTCCATGTGCTCTCCCTTCATCAAATGGGAGCATGGAACACATCAACATTACCTTCTAGATACAGGAGACGTCTTCCCCATGGAGGTTATGGCTAAGGTTGAGGAAGAAGAAAGAAAATCAGATTCTGGTGGGAATTCATACGGGGGCTTCAGCGAGGTATACAAAGTAAAGATTCACGAAGGTCATTCTGACTTTGGAGTACATGGGGTAAGTTACATTGTAGAGCAGACCTTGAGAAGGGCCTGGGTAGGGATCAAATTAACTAACAGTTTCACCCATCTAGATTCGGCATCCACAAGGCTACTTTGCGCTGAAGAAACTCACATCGCATAGTCGCGACAGTTTCAATCTCGAGTTGTCGTCACTAGTTTCCACTGCCCAGAACTATCAAAAGAAACACATCATACAGCTCCTGGCCACATTCGAGGTTAAGAATGCAGCGACAAGAGAATCAACATTCTATCTCTTGTTTGACTGGGCCGATGGAACACTGAACAAGTTTTGGCAGAGCAATGAAGCTCTAGTGAGAGATAAACGGCATTGCAAGTGGATGGCGACTCAATTTTATGAAGTTTCCGAAGCTCTTCGCTATGTTCACAACGATCGCGAACCAACTGTACGATATCTAGAAGACCGAGACTCCAACAAGCAACTGTATGGACGCCATGGGGACATCAAGCCAGGTAAATTGACTACTCTTATCCCATTTCATACACGACTTACTGAAAGACTCTCCCCCAGGAAATTTCCTTTGGTTCAAATCGGATAGCTTTCCTGGTCTTTTGGCCTTAGCGGACTTCGGTCTCGGGCGACTGCACACTCAAGTTTCCCGCTCAAAACAAGACCCCAACAGCCTGGAAAGAACGGCAACGTATCGCTGCCCCGAATTTGACCTGGAATTTGGTCTCGTGTCACCAAGGTCGGATATCTTCAGCCTAGGATGTGTGTTCCTCGAATATGTCACCTGGTTTTTGCTCGGGCTCGAAGACGTGGAAAAAACCTTTCCCGATTTCAGACTGGAACAAGATAAACATGGTTTCGACTCTGATGTCTTTTTCTCAATCAAAGACAAGAAGGCTTATCTCAAGTCTTCGGTTACCAAATGGATAACGAAACTCAAGAACCACCGCGACTGTTCCTGGTACCTTTCGGACTTGCTTGACGTCATTCGAGACCGCATGCTAGATCCCGAGTCCACGACGAGAATCCCATCAAGCTTATTGAGCAAAAGGATGAATGAACTTTTGAAGGCTTGCACCGTCGACCCGGATTACTATCTCAAGCCCAAAAGCTAAGATTCGCGAAAGAGATGGCTGAGAAGCCCAGGCAACTTTCCTAAGACCTGGGAAGGTGAATGGATCAAATCTTTTCATGCTCAAGCTCAAACCCAGTAGCATGAGCTATCATTGAGCCCGCGTCAGACCACGAACTTTAGATTTCATCAATTACACGATTCAAAGAAGAAAGGTCGGGGCGTCCACACATGTCCGACCTTAAGACAACGTTTCAGTTCGAAAGGTCAGAATTTCCATATCCCGAGCCTGAAAGCCAACTACTAACTCAATCGCTGTAGTGGACTCTAATGCGCTGTTCGATCACTGCTAGCTCGCCCTCCAAACCCGAATACGTTAGTTCGTTCAGTTCAACTTGTGGATTTACCAGGGGGTATATCAGACCTTTTCAAGTGGCTTGGGCAGCATGAGGATGAATCTGTTGGCTCTTTCCTGTTTGAAGCTTTCGTCAGTAAATCATGTACCGGCCGTAAATGAGCGTGTCTTGTAGTAACAGCAGTATACCTTGACTTTATAATTCCCTTGGCCATAGATCGAATCCAGCGATGTTTTCAATTTTGCAGAATCATGATATCTCGCTCTCATCCTCTCCTCGAACGGGAATTCTGATCCCGGCCCGGGTTTCGTTGTCGCTTGTGTCACTTGCGTACTACTCTTTTCAGGTTCTGCCTTCGGTTCTGATTTATCACCGCGGCCCCAGCTCTTGCGGAAGAAAGACATCCCAGGCTCTCGGTGCTTTATGATGTATTCTTCCTCAAGTGCCGAAAAGGTGTGCTTCACAGCAATTTGGATGAGAGGCTTGTTGGTTTTCGGTGTCCAGATTGAGGCGAGGGAAGAAGTGGTTGGAGACCTCAAAAGGCAAAAACGGCGGGGGCGGCATCCGAGCTGGCTTCACTGGCGAGTCTCTCTGTCTAGAGAGGATAGGACCATGCGTGCAGGTATCCAATCCTGATTTCGATGTCCGCCCGCCCTGTCTTGCATGATGCATGAGAAGAACCCAATGGCGGCCCGACAACACATACATGAACACTGCCCATCGCTCCACCTCGAATCTGCCTGCATAGCTACACTAGGCAAAGAGGCTTTTCGGTTGCTGCAATGCGAGTAAGCCTACATAATACTGGCTGGTCTTGGTCCCGGCCAGCGTAGTGTGGGCAGGGGGCATGGAGGCATACTAAACCGGCCAAAGGCGTCCTGCGAGGCAGGCTAGAGAGCAGGATGTCGAGAGAGGTTTGGAAGTGTAGAAACTATGAACGACGCTACGGAAATAGCTTCCTTCTTGAGCCGACTCTCGCATACTTATACATGTATCTCTCAAGGGAGTCAACATACACAGGGAATACTATCGACGCTGTCAAAGAAACCGTCGTTCGACACCATCAAGAAGGTCCTTACCTCTGACGGACCACGCATCTCAATACTCGCGGAGTTGAGAACCCAGGAGCTTGAAAGTCTTCTTGAATCAATACTCACTGACACATCAAGTTAAAAGGATGGATTTACCAATTGAGACAATGACATGGTCGGCGTCAGATCTTGGTTTCTTTGGATACTCCGAGCGAAAGGCTGTGGTGCTCACATCCCTAGACGGTGAGGAGGTTTGTGGCGACCTGTTACATAAAGCTCTCGGGGTGGCTAACACTCCATAGCCTACAAGCCAAGTCCTTTATACCAAAGAAGACTGGGAGCGATGGTTTAGCTCTGTAAGTTTGAAGCATTCTCCACCAGCCAAGCAGCAATGCTGATTACAAGTGCCAACAGTCACAAAGTAGCTCTCCTGACTGGAGGGACTTGAAGCCAGGACTGCGTGTGATGTGAGTCGAAAGTTCTCAGATACTGGGCATCCAAACGTTCTATTCTACATCACAAGCAGGCAATGCTACTATGGCATGATATACTGATTCCGAATAGCCTGTGTAGCAGGGCTCCTCCGATGTCCGAAGCACCCGGCAGAATACAATACCTCCCGTTTACAGGAAACACTTGGGAAAGAATCACTAGAGAGTTTCACGTATCTCGAAATATCAAACGAACGATAGCAAGACTGGTCCCGTGCTTCTCTTCCGCCCGTGAAGATGACGCGACGTCAGGTCATCTCAAGATGTGTTCGTTCCTCCTTCGCTACTGTCTACCTCAAGAGTCTGACACGTACTATAGCCTTTTCTGCGCGCATGTCTTCAAGTCTGCCGGACGATCTGGCAATGTCTGCCACTTACATACCGAGTACTGGGACCACGTTCGCTGTGGTGTATGGTTGTAACGATGACCAGATGAGAAGCATTGAGTCAAAAGTGCGAAGAGCAGGCAAACAAGCCTTCCACCCACTCATGATGCCAGGGATATTCGAAGAGCTAGAGAGAGCGAGGTTGGTTGAGAGAGTCGAAGATCTGTTGGATGATTTCACACTTCGATCAGAGAAGCTTGAGACACATCCCTGGAGTCCAGACGCAGATACGGACGGCTCAAAGGCGCAACAACATTTATCTCTCTGTGTTAAAAGCCAGAGTTTGATGGACCAAATTCGTATGGCAAAACGACAATTGACAAAGTTCTCAAAAGAGATTGACATCATAACGACAGAGCTCGAGTCTCTCAGCGGGGTTGAGTACATTCACAAGAGTGAGCCAAGAGCAACAGAGATGGCGAAAGTAGGGACAAAGATGAAGAATAGGGTGGACGACATCATGATAGAATACGACGATAAGATTGATGAGTGCCAGATGATGATTTGCAACACATCATTGGCAATGCAAACAGTAAGTCATCTTTCAGACGCGAGACTTGACTCCAAGAGTCAAAGGTAGTAATGACATCGGCAGGTCTGGAACCACATTGCAAGGCAAGACTCAAAGACCAACACCAAGATGTCAAAAGCAAATGCTGCCATTGCCGTACAAACAAAGGTCGAGAGCGCTCAGATGAGGACAATCGCGCTTCTAACAATGATATATCTCCCCCTATCTAGTGTTGCGGTAAGCCATTTATTGCAATTTGCTGAGACTTCTTTCCACGAGTTCCTCTGTAAGTACTAATTGAGGATAACCATAGGCTATATTCTCTATGGATATGTTCAACTGGGAGGCAGTTGAAGGTCAGTCTATGGTATCGAAACACATTTGGCTATTCGCAGTCCTTGCAGTTGGCCTCACACTGCTCACCCTTGCTGCATGGTTCTTGGGGACACGGCGAGAGAAGGCTATGGCGGATAAGTCGGACAACTACTTCAATTCACCGCAAAGACATGACACATTCGAGTATGTTTAGAGAGGGGGGTCACTCTGTTTGACTGAGATGAGGCAAGGGACTTGTTTAGGGCGAATCCTGGTTTCATCTGGAGAGTCGGCCACCACTGTAGGAATTTTCGACTGGATATTGTGGGCGTTCAATGATGTAGGTACACAGGCGGTGATATATCACTGAGATCCAAGGTTAACAGAAGTCGGCGTGGATATTATAAGCTACTTTGCTTCATACTCGCTGGCGTGTAAATGGTGAAGTTTTCACCCTATTATTCTAGAGGCTTTAGCTTTGGCGGTTACCGCACGTTCAACTACTCACTCACGTAATTTTTATTTGAACGCCACCTTTATGGATAGTTCAGCGAGACTTAAGCAGGGAAAAGGAAAATAAGTGTACATCTAGTACGGTTTTCTATGATTGAGTCTTTGGGTCTCAATGGCCCCTTTGCCCCAGGACATGGAGAGGACAGAAATCGTTTGCATTCTCCTACTACCAACAAAAAGCTTAGGCGAGGCTCCGGCCTGACGAGTGACACTTGATGCGCAAAGGCAGAGGCTTTTCACCGGACGTACAGAAGCTTGTCATCCATTTCTCTTGATAATAATGATACCAGATACTTTACCTAGTCTATTTAGTCCACGGTGAAAATGTAGGCAAATCAATCATGTCGTGAGTCGTGTTGTTGGAGCAAGGATCACCAAGAGGAAGGTAAGGTTCATATTGGTTATCCAGTCTACAGGGGTTTCAATCCTCTTCAGATCATACAGTAACAAATGCAAGAGTTACATGTGTAAATCCAGGAACGGTGCGAATAAGATAGTCAGAAACCCTATTTGTATCCATATCCGTAGTGTTCAAAGGAGTGGAATTGACTGGCGTCTGAGCATTAAGTACGGATGCTTCAATGTTCAAAATCTTATACACCCCACATCTTGAGCCGTAAAGAGAAGAGGAACGGTCCGCAGACCTCCATGCTCAGTAAGAATGCTTGTTGTTATCTAAACAGCTCGTATTTCTAGGCTGCCATTTACGCAGTGTCATGACCAGCTGAAGCTAAAGTTCAACTGTTAGGTTGGGAAAGCAATAGCGTGAGTCTTGGACGTCTTGCATCTACCTGCACTAAGCCAGATGAAGAGATGTAAAGAGGCGTGGCCGTGTGGGAGGGATTGGAGATGGTGCTGACAGACGCCGATCGGAGGCCGCGAATCGCGGCCCCTCACTCGTACAGGCCTGTTGACGATGCCGCGGAGCCGGAATGAGGGTGGAGCTGGCGCGTGAGGGAGTTGAATGATGGCCTGCAAAGGGGAAAATTGCGACCAGTGAGGATCGTGATGGTCCAAAGACACATTTTCATACCTCGGATAAGCGTCACTTGATGTGCGTTTGTATCCGTACATAGTCGGAAGTAGGGATTGCTACTAGACTGCTCAATGGAATCCTCCTCTTCCGTTATGCTCATGAAAGTCTGGATAGTGAGTGAGTGAGTGAATGAGTGACATGGAAGTGAGTGAGCAACGGAGATTTGAGTGAGAGATGGCCGCTGACTAAAGCGCGTTATCAAGTGGATTGCGTAAGGGGACTCGACGAATTGTGGCTGATGGCGTGCGCCAAGTCGCCAACCAACGCCTGCAAGCTGCTGCATGGACGGAAGTACCGCGGCAGAGTTAATGCTTGGTGAATCCAAGGACTAAACAGCCAGTTATTGTTGCTTGTCTGATGCCTATGGGCAGTGCGACATGGGTCGTTGGATACTCAGCAGGGTAGGTAGGTAAGTCTTCAGATATTGTAGCGAGCTATTCTTAATCTCCAAAATTTGACCCTTTTTCTGACTTGACCTTTGCAAAAAACTCTGGGTGCGTAGCAGAAATAATAGACAGCAAGTCAGCAATAGGGGAACTTCCCAGTGGTGCGGATCCAATCGGTACAACGGCAGGGATGCAACGTGGAGTTTGGCAGTGGGTGGCAGACCGCAGTGCATCACAACAGGACGGAAGGTGGGTGGTGCGGCGTGCCGTGAACAGTGGAACGATGCCTTTTTTGTGTGTGCGCGTGTGTGGGATGATGAGGGAAGATGTGGTGACGTGAACAGTACGAAGTAGAGCATCTAGTCCTGAGTGCAATGTGCATCATTCCATGCATTCCATCATGCATCAATTTCAAGGTTGTCAACAATGGAAGTTTAATTGGAATGGCAGATATTTCTTGCCAAGAGCTGAGGTGCTCCATTGAGAGAGGGGCCGCGGAAGGAATCAACGGGAAGGATGAGAAACCTCGAAGACCTGTCTCGGGGAGTCAGGGAAAAAAAAAAAAAAAAAAAAAAAAAAAAAAAAGGGAAAGGGGGTAGGAGAAGAGGGAGGGGAGAGGAGGGGGAGGGGGAAAAACCCGAAAAACCAGGTCGGGGGGGAAAAGAAAAAAAAAAAAAAAAAAAAAAAAAAAAAAGAGGTGTCCGTGCTTTTAGACTTAGGTAAGCGTGAAAGGAAGGTAAGTGGGAAAATTGAAAGGTTCCTACGGATAGGTACCTAGCTTGTTATTGTTGTGTCTGCTTGCTTGCTTGCTTGCCGCCTAGTAGAAATTTGGGAAGGAAGGAAATAAGAAGAAAAAAAAGGTCGGCCGAAACGAGATGAGAAATGGGCCGTGCATCCGGTAGTGGTGATTCTGAATTTCTGATCATGAGCAGGGGAACATGGAGTTAATTCACATCTGGTCTAGTGCCACAGTGACTGTCACGGCTGGGAGCTCTAAAACCTCCTTCCATTTGGGCCTTGGCATTTACTGTGACTGCACCTTGCGATCTTCGATGCTTGAGAGACGGGGCCCGCTAGGTACTCCGTCCCCCTTGCCTCCTTGTCTTTCTGCAATCAGCAACTGGCACCACCGGGACCCTGTACGCGGCACATAACAATCTGATCATCAATGTTTGGCCGTGCAAACGACACATATATCAAAATAATTCAAGTGATGTTTGTTTGCACTTTATCTACAACCTGCTTGTGTGTTGCTGTCATGGTCGTTGTTTCCACTGCTCACCCCAACTCCCCAAGTACCCTTGCCTTACAATCAGGCACGTTGGAAAGGTACGGAGTAAGGTAAGGTAAGGTAGGTAGCTGCATGCCAAGGTCATTTCCAAGGTAAAGGTACAAGTAAGGAGGGAGAGGCACAGCTGGCAGGTGCCGGAGCTACCCATGTCTGCCGCTTGCCCAGCCGGACCTTCTTCTTCGACCTCGACCGAGCACGTTCTTGCCCTGGCATCTGATACTGGATGCGGAACTTCTTTCCAGTTCCCTCCCATTTGGCGCTTGTCTTTGATATTCCCCCAACCTCAACCTGAAAGCTGCAACACTTGGAAATCGACATCAATGTCTCACTCGCCCAACCTGGCCATCGTCATCCATTGAGTCTCTTTCCCAGCGGCATCACCTCCAGTCTTCCTGCAAAATGTCGGCCCAAAGCCATCCTACCTTACCTTAGTACTCCGTACGCCTGAACGATTGAGGGCAAATCCGCCATACCCCAACGGTTCACCACCACCGCTTCCTCGTGGCCAATGGCGCACGTCTTCCCATCGACGCTTCTGCATGAAAACGATGGATGAAGCAAACCAAAGCTGCAAAGCTGCTCTCTGTGTGGCCCCACCAGCAGTCCACCACCACCACCACTACCACTGCGTACAAAGTAGTGTATGAGGTCCAGACCAGGATGGCGCCGCATTGCCGGAACAGAAACATAGTTTCGAAGCCGTCGAGGGTTTGCGTCCCCACGCTGCCCTGCGACATGCGTCCTGCGCTTGCTTTCCCTTCCCCTGCACCCACTCCCACTCAACAGGGCACCAAGCAAGCAAGTTGGCAACCACGCAAACACTGCGCGCGGCGCGCCCCCTTTGTCTACCGCCGATGGCACCGACCCAACCCATGCCGCCCTCGAGTCAAGCTGTCGCCATGTTGCGTCTGCCCTAGCATCTGCGGCTGCGCATACCTCGCCAGCCATTCCCACGTTCACGCCTAGGATACACTCTCCACCCGCACGCTACGCCTCTACGCCTCTACGCAACGACTGTACAAATACAGATCTGTACAGAGTGTACAAATGGTCTGTACAACTACGGAGCAGAAAGATTATGGGTCAATCTACATTGGGTAGCTCAGGTCCCCGTCTCTCTCACTCCCATGGTCCATCCATCCATGGGCCATCAGGTCTTGTCACTGGCCCCATGAGCTACCTCATGGACCATCCCTAATCGCACAATGCTGCTCCCAATTCGGAAGTGTCGTGTCCCCGGCCAACCTCTAGCGGTGGCCGTCATCGCCGTGGGCCGTGGGCCGTCGTGGATCATGGACCGTGGGTCGTCTGCTATGGAATTGTGGCTGCCTTTGGGGCAGGGCCGGACTGATGTTTGGTCTGCCCCAAACTCGATCCCAAACTCTAAGCCCATTCCTCGAAGCCTTTTTCGTCCTGGTTCCTCCTCGCCGTCGTTCCAGACCTACACGCCTCCGCGCCTTTCCCTTCCTGTGCTTCGTCAAGAACCCGCTACCATTCTTGTAATGCTTATCCCCCCGTCTTCTTTCTTCTCCTGGTCTACCTTATTACCTTAGTTTAATCCTCAGTTTCCTCGACTTGCTCCCGAGTCCCCCCCCTCCCCATCTCTGCCAAGGAGACCCGTTGGGCCTGTTCCCCTGCTCAGACAACGTCAGCTCGTCTTCAGTCCAAGCCCTGCAATCGTCGTCCGATCTTGGATCCTCTGACCGCGCATGTTCCAAACAAAACTCGAAAACGGCCAGACTTGACACCTTGCTTCTGCGTAGCTGCTGCAACATCCATTTTCGATCACGGCCAACGGGAATCTTTTTTGGACTTTTAATATCATCGTGAGTTTTGTCTTGGCATACGACTTTTGCATAGACTTACACAGTGATGCCCTTTAGAACCTACATATAGAAACATATTTGTATAACGGAGCCGACAACGACGAAGACGACGGATACGACCACGATCCCTTCGAACCGAGCCTTGTTTCATTGGCACGAACAAAAGTACCGCAATGCCGAAATCAGGGGAATTTGCTTTCGCTGAAGAGCGGTCTTCATCATCCGTAGAAGATTTTGACCTCGATGACGAACACAAGGAACCATTGCTGCCCGGCTCGACCTCGATCTCGCGCCGGAGGCAACGAG
Source organism: Colletotrichum lupini (assembly GCF_023278565.1). Lineage (NCBI taxonomy): Eukaryota > Fungi > Ascomycota > Sordariomycetes > Glomerellales > Glomerellaceae > Colletotrichum > Colletotrichum lupini. The sequence continues at coordinate 109,938 of NC_064672.1, forward strand.
GAACACTGCTTGCATGGCTTAAAGGACGGCCAAAGTCATTGTTGAGAAAGTTCCGTCGACAACCTCGATCCCTCCCGCGACTCCTACTCCGATATACGTTCATATTCATACTCTTCATCATCGTTACAACACCGATATTCTTCCCGTCGTACACGCGCCATCCGAAGGACTACAAAAATTTGAGAAAAAGATGTCTGGTGTCCGACAGCCTTTCTGGCTGCGCCAATATGCAAAACGAAAAGGTATTCATTGCCGTCAGTTTATTTGACCCAGAGGGCAAGATTGCAGGGGGAGAATGGGCCAAGAATATACTGGACCTAATCCACATGATTGGCGAGGAGAACACATTCCTTAGCATCTACGAAAATGACAGTGGTGACTTGGGTACTGCTGCTCTGGAGGAGTTTAAGAAAAATGTGCCATGCAAGCACAAGATCGTCAGCGAGGGTCAGGTCGACTACAACGTCTTCCCGCATGTCACCATGCCTGATGGAACACAGAGGTTGAAACGCTTGGCGTATCTGTCCGAGATGCGCAACCGCGCGCTCTACCCATTGGACCAGTACGACACGGATGCAGGGATTGTCAAGTATGACAAGATCTTGTTCCTCAACGACGCGCTCTTTGCGCCGGTAGACGCCGCTCATCTACTGTTCAACACGAATGCGGGCGAAGACGGCAAAGCTCACTACCTGTCGGCATGTTCCTTGGACTATGACTGGAACCCTTTCCTCGAGTATGACCTTTATGCGCAGCGCGATGCTGAAGGGTACTCCAACGGCATCCCGATCTTCCCCTACTTCACCAACAAGGGCCAGGCAATCTCACGCAAGGCCATGCTCTCGCAGACAGATGCGGTCCCCGTCAAGAGCTGCTGGGGTGGAATGGTGGCCATGCAAGCCAAGTACATCCAGAACCTGGATAAGAAGCTGCCGACGAAAGACTGGCAAGCTATTGCGCACCACGTCATTAACCCAGACCACCCTCACAACACCACGACACCAGTCCGATTCCGCTACGAACCCGAGGTCTACTTTGACGCCTGCGAATGCTGTCTGTTCCTTGCCGATGTTACGAGTGTCGCAGACAAGGCTGGAGAGCCAGACATGGGCGTCTTTGTGAACCCATACGTGCGCGTGGCCTATCGCAAGAGAACACAACGCCTCGAGCGTGTTATTCGCCATTGGGAACGGCTCATGGCCCTGCCGCAGGAGATCATTACCTACTTTTCACGGTTCCCGACCCCGAACCCTCACAGAGAGGTTGTCGAAGGGCAACGCTTCATGGAAGAGATTTACCAACGCCGGGAAGGGTGGAAGATGGTTGAGCGAACGGGGCGCAACGGCATGTTTTGCGGAGTCCGGGAGATGCAGCTCATCAAGGAGGGCCCGCGCAACGGACGCAACTGGGAGAACCACTATAACATCCCATGGGCGGAACAGCAGTTGAACTTCCCCATCTGATTTCATTCTCGATTTTGACGGAGCTTGTACTGGTCGGTGTAATGGGGGACACGGCGCTTGTGGTTGGTTAAACTATGGAGCATCAGCATTACTTTTGTTCGGCGGCATTGGATGGATAAACCTATTGGGCATAACGACGATGGTTCGATACGGGGAGGAGGGTTGTTGGGTCCCAAGGCTGTATGCCACCCAAAAAAAAAGGGGGGGGGGGGGGAGGGCGCGAAAAGGGGCAATGGGGTTTTTGGAAAAGTGTCATAGACGTACTGGCACACTTTGTGCACCTTGATACCACTTTCGTTATACTTTTGAATATACTACTACCAACGATTCCTCTCGGTGGCCGCTGCTACTACCCCTTGATCATTGGCTATCGACCACGCTTGGTAAGAAAAGCCCATGGCGTCAGGCCAGTTTATATTGGATGAGTGTGTGACTATGCCAGACGCCTTCCTTATGCTACGTTGTTAGGTAAGACAAGTAACGTGCTCGAACACGCTGTCACCCATAAGAGTCCGAATCACTCAACACCGATCTTTTGCGCCAGTGAGGCCGAGAACCACACGTCGTGGACACTTTTCAACACAGGCTTGAGACCAGAGATGTCAACGAACACCGACTTCATCCATGATTGAATGTTCCCCATTGGACCCCTGTTCGGTCCTAGCTGCAGTGCAGTAACTAAACGCGAAGTAAACCAGACGAGCCCAGACCCAAACCCAGAGACCCAGACCCAAGCACAACAAGTAAGTTACCTATTTGCATTCCCACCCCATGGACCGAAAGAAACCCAAACGTGACACTAAAGAGAGGGATAACGAGAAGCTAGCCTCCCAAAAAAAATAATATGCGGACGAGGCGCGCATAGACAGGCAGTTATCCGATAGACAAGACGCCCGCCCAAGAACCCAAAGCCACAAATAGCAAGTCCAAAAAGTCCGCTCGCTCAACAACAATCAAGGTGGTATCTTGGAGGAGAAAAGACACTGGCAAGCCACGGCCGTACTGAAGATTGGTGAGAGACTCATTCATGCGTCAGGCATGCTTCGAAGAGAGAAGCAGTCAAGATAAACACTTAGGCTGCGACGGCGGGGGTCGCCTTTGCCTTTGTGGTCTTGGGCTTGGTCTCCTTCTTCCCTGCCTTGGTGGCCGCGGCCACCTTGGTTTCTGCCTTCTTGGCTACCGACTTGGCCTGCGCAAGGTGTGTTAGTGATGAAGCTCAGTAATCAAGCAATGGCAAGAAGAGTTATCAAGAAAAAGGTCTGTATCGTAGGAATGGGGTAGAATAATTGATCTCTTGTGGCAAGCGCGACTTGGACATCCAGGTTTGCTGGACAAGAACACAACATGATGGGACCGAATCCAAAACAAGATTCTCGCCAGAAGAAGCAGAGAAATTACAAGGTGGTTCTGGAGGAGAGAGAGAGAGTTGCGCGCCTCCCACACGTGTTATGTACAATGTCTCATGGACATACCTTGGTAGCGACAGAAGGGCCCTTCTTGGCGGTGGTGGCCTTCTTCTTGGTGACGCCGACAGGCTTCGCGGCCTTGGCAGCAGTAGAAGTAGTCTTGGGCTTCTTTGCGGTCGTGGTGGTCGTGGTGTTCTGCTTGCGAACAGGAGCGGTGTCGACGACTGGGAAGAGACGCGGCTTGGAGTTGCCGGTCTGGGAGCGGGTTCCTTCACGTGCCATTTTGACGTTTGGTCTGGTGTCGCGATGGAATGTTAGTTATTGCTTTACGATTACGAGATTGACGCGATTGCGATGGATGTAATGCGACGAGAAGAAGAGGTTGTGGTTGTGATAGCGCTCGTGAGAAAGTGACGTGAAGAAAGGGAGAGTATCCGTGGGAGGAGGGGAAACCTGAAGGCGAATGGCGGATGGCGCGATGGGCAGGAAAAACGGGCCAAAGTTGGTACTTTTTGAAAGACTCACGGTTGGATAAAGGCGATGTAAAAGTGACGCGTTAAAGCTTTCTGAAGCTGCAGAATTAGGTTAATCCAAAGGACGATGGAAAATGGTAAGTTTGCGACGAAGAGTGGTGGAATGGCGAGGTGTTGTTGTGAGAAAAGAGAAGATGGGAGGTGACGTGGTTTCGTGTTGCGGCGCGAGGGGAGGGGAGAGGGGGAGGACTGCGGATATGGCTGATTGAGTGCTGGCGGTCGGTGGTGCTGGTGGTGGACGGTCACAAGGGGCACACACCACACACATACGTCTTCACACACACACACCTTTTGCACGGGAGGAGCGGTGTCGGAACACATGTTTAGGATATTGGATCATCATGGGCGATGTGAAGGGAATTGATTTTCGTATTGTTGATTTTCTTTCGGCTAACTAAATTATCTTTCAAATGAATGGAGTCAAGCCGTGCCTTCTTTTTTGATGAATTTGCGAGAGGATAGAATGGAAGGAGCACCTTGTTCACCTGCGATGGCAAGATGGAGGGACGGGAAGGAAAGAGGCAGAGGCAGAGGCAGAGGGAGAGAGACAGGAAAGAGCGGGACAGCCAGTGATTGAACTTCCAGGTTGGAGGGAAGGAAGGCACAAGAGTTAGACAGCTGCGTCTGATACTGTTTCTTTCCTTTCCTTTCCTTTCCTTCCCTTCCTTAAGGTAAGGAAGGTACTTTCAGGTACCTTCTAATCTGACTACACGGTCCAAGTCCTTCCTGCTCTTTAGCCTAGACAATTTGTTTTGATCCCCCCCCCCCCCCCCCCGTGATTTTTGGGCGTCTTATCAAGAATCAAACACGGCAAGACGGCCTGATATTGCGCCCCTTGCCACTTTCATCCTTTCTTCACCACACCTAGGGTACCTACCTAAGGTACCTTAAGCTCAAAGTTGGCAGTCGCCAGTGTCCCCCCCCTTTCCCTTGGCTGTCACTGTCCTCCTCCATTTATTTCTCTTGCATCTTCCACTTCTTCCCCCCATCCTGCCCATGTCGGCCCTCTGATTTGAACCTCTCTCTCTCTCTCTCTCTCTCTCGTAAACCTTTACCTTTCCCCTCTTTTTGCCTCTCTGCTCTATTCCGCATTTCACTATGATTTTCTCCCTTAATTTCCCCGCCTTGGCGCAGACCCGGCAATTCAGCGGTGCCCGACCTTGTTAATGAGCCTGCGCCCTTCTTATCTCCCTCCCACTTCCAGCCTCCTCGGACTCGGCGTGGGGTTCGGCCTACGTTGATACCTCTCTTCGTCTTCTTTGTCTACATTTCTCATGATGTAGCCACGTTTTCGAGCGCTCGTCGGCATGTATACAGTGACCATCGAATCAAGTTTCGAGCAAAATGCGGCTACGGCAATTTCGTTAGATGGCCCCGATAGACCAAGCACATGATGGACCCAAGCGAAGGACGCGCCAGTTCTAGACCGACCGAAACGACCCCGGCACGCGACGTCCGGCGCCCAACTGCCCGGTGTCTGGACTCTGGAGTCTAACGCTCTGGGCTCCCGTTCCCGTGCTCATTCATGGCTACGGATCAGATGGCTTACGGTCTATCTTGTTCTTTACCGATGATGGATAACAGGCGCCTTCCCCGAGATTCCCCTGTACCGTGTCTACAGTCTAAACCACCGTCGACGGTTGCTCTTTCTCAAGATCGAATCTTCATCCTTCTTCAGCGGCAACGTCCGCCTGAACCGTGCAGCGCAAGCGTGTCCCATGACCACAGCAAACGCCACGCCCGCTCTCGTACCCCTTCACCGTGCTGTTCCTGCTTCACATGGCGAGCTCTTCATCTCAGGGGCGCACATCCCCGAATATTGAGGTATCGAACGAGGGAAACAAGATTTATCAAGAGCATTCCACGAAATAGGAGAATGTGACGACGCCAAATGGACAAGCCGGTTATTTCGCCATTTCCTGTCTCCATGGCCTGCGCACGTCGCCTTGTGCAAAGAATGGCAGACAGAGAAAACGCCCTAGGCTGCAGGGTATCGTGGCCACAGCGATGATCGTCCAACGGCGCGCCCCAAGGCCTTCCCGCCGCGCTGTCTGCATCAAGGGTCTGTCCGTGCTGTCCCTGCTGCTGCTGCCAGAACGTTGAGCCCCGCAAACGCGCTTCTTCAGGAGCCCACAAGGACATACCCCCACGCGAGCGACTATTTTCGAAGCAACTCAGAAGTCAGAAAGCCCATATCCATGAATCTATGCTCAGCATTTACAGATGTGACACCCGTTTGGTTGTCACTATTCAAAATCCAAAGTCGGAAGAAGAGTTCAATTTGATGGTTCACATATATGCACGAATCCTTTCAACCAAATACAGCCCCTCGTTCTGGCCATCACCCGCAACATACCAGTGTCCCCCGCCGTCCCAAGCTTGCTCTGGGTTCATACCGATAGGCGTACTTCATCAGGTCCTTTTGCAAGCTTTTGAGCTCCTTGTTGAGTTTCTTGCTGCGCTCCAAAATATCTCTTACTCCCTGCATCATGGCATCGTCTGCCCGGTTCAATTTGCCCACTTTCTCGCGGATCGCCTGCGTCCGCCGTCGCTCACACGACAAGTGGTCAATATTGACAGTCGTCACTTTGCTAACCTCGACCATGGTAACTCCGGGTCGTTGCGCCACTGCCTGGACATGACGCCATTTTGTCTGTAGTTTCAGCTGCAGAATGAATCCCCTGGATGTAAGCCGTAGTTGCTCGACTTCGGCGCTGACTGTAGGTTACAATAGGTGTCAGTTACCTGGATGACTTCTCAAGTAGAATTCGGGAAAAGGCTTGCACTCAACAACACGTTTGCTCAGCTCGGTTCTTTTGCGGCTGATCTCCAATGAACGACGAACGAGCTTGCTTGCCTCCTCCTGTTGCCGTTGGCGATGCGAGGCCCGGACTTTGGTGACGAAAGATGCCAGCGCTCTTCTCCACCATCTTGCCTTTCTGGGCTGAGCCAGCTCCTCTCGATCCTCGTACCTCGCCGAATCCCTGACATCCTCGATTTCAACAACAGTCACCTTGCCTAAACCCCAATCTTTCTCACCACAGAGAGTCTTCTCAGACGCGGACTCGGATGTGACCGACACTCTATCTGATGCGGCGTCCCCCCGTTCAGACGCTACTTGCAGTTTTTTAGCAAGGGTGACCGCAATGTCCACTCGACTCTCAATGCCTTGAGATTGCACAGCAACCTTACACAAGGAAAGAAGCTCGTCGTACCACTTGACGACCTTCTTTGTTGTGAAGACGGCCAAGTCAACATCGAGCTGAAGAGGGTTGGGCCCGAGAACCGAAGAAAACATAATGGCATTCCAGAGAGGTTGTGTGTTGTCGTCGCTCCGGTCAACTCGCCTGCGAGCCTCTCGAAGGGCGACGGAACTCGAGGTCGTTGCCAATTTCATTCCACAAACGGGATCTGTCACCTGAGCATGCTCTTTCAGCGTTCGGCACATAGTCAAGACTCGGCCGGGTTTGAAGCATACCTCCATGTACTTGAGGAGAAGCTCCTGGGTTGCCTTCTGCGCACTACCACTTGGCCCACCCTGTTCGAGAGGGTGACAGTAATATCCTGCTGGCTCGATGCCCCACGGCCTTTTACAGTCACTGGCAATGCGAGGATGACAGGCAAACGAAAAAACCTTCCTCCAATCGAGAGTGCCTCGCTCGTCGGCATTCGCCCTTGCCAACCCTGACATGATGTCTCTAAGGGCTTCCATAGTATCCAGAAACGCACGTCTCGCAACGCCCATTTGGTCGTAGGTCAGCCAAATATGAGCAAACCTCATCTACTTTATGTCAGTGATGTCTGAGAACGGGCGATCGTGCTTGGGAAACCAGTTGACTCACTTCCAAAAATACAATCTTCGGCGTCTTGTCCTCGATATTTTGCCCACGTCTCAACCTTCTCCCCAGCAACTCCCATCCTGCCAGTTGTTTTTGGTGCTTTGGGAGAAGCAGATACCTCCACAATGATGTCAAGCACTGGGGAATATCATCTCGAGTTGCATAGTAGCGGCATTTCAGGTCGAACCTGAGCCGATTTGCCGGCTGTTGCATGGACTGCCGCTGAACCGTCTTGGTGCTGGTCGTGTCAGGCTCGACCCCGGGGAGCGGCTTCTGGACGGCAATGTTGATCGAAATCGGCATCATTATGAGAGAGACAGTAAGCTTGGTATGAGAATCTCGAAATACGAGCATCCTCACGGGCTCATATGCTGAAGAGGCACGTACCCTTACGAGCGTGGCACGACCTTGGTAGGCCAGGCCCCGACTGCTCGGCGACCCTGAGGTCCTTGATTGCGGGTAATTCCATTTGTAACTCTCGGTGGCTTACATATTTCATGTGCGTTTTGCTGGGTTCGGCGAAGATGGCTTCACGAGTCGGCGACATTTTCTCACAAGTCGAAAGCTATCAGGCCTTGAGCCTTGAGGGAAGACAACTTTGGCTGACGTCTTCGTCAACCCGAAAACTCTCTCCGCAGCCACGCAAGTTACACCACCCTGACGCCACCACCCTGACGCCGTAAATATCACAGCCTACTTGACTCACAATTGAACCCTGATTATGATGGTCCTGAAAACAGCGGAGGGTGGCTTTTAAGTCTTTGCAGATTTCGCGGCCCCATCGCGGGGTGGAGATTCTAATTCTTCGGCGACCTGTTGTGGACTATTCATTGAATACCATTGCCGGCTGTTTCTTCCTCATCCATCATGAGTCAATTGTGTCGTGCAATTGACTGCCGATTATCGTGCTTTTTGCGACTAACATTTTTCTCATGACTTCACTCTCTTACGACTCGTGACAAGACCTTGGTGGAGCTACGAGTGAATTTCTCGATGGAGTCCACGACCTTTTCGATATCTCCAGAGGCGATAGCGAAGTCACTCGTCGATTAGAGAAGCCTCCAGCTGTGATTAACAGTGCTCAAGCTGAGTCAATATTAAACACTTTGCAAAGTTTTCCATGTCAGACGGCGATACGCATGACTCGATATATTTGATATTGGATTCAGAATAGGGCGTTCAACAGTTTTACACTCTCTCCCAAGCACAAGACCGAAGCTCGAAGAGTTCTACATCTTTCCAAGACTCCACGAGCTGAGCTTATAGTAGAAGACGTTCTTCGGTGGAGGATGGTCGATGTGCTTTCGAGACCGCGCTGTATCTTCAATCTCTTTCGAACAGATTTACACTTAAACAAAGGCGGAAATGAAGGGAGTCGTTGTATAGTATCCTAGCAGTGCCTAGAGTTGGGAAAGTTTACGACTACAAGAGAGAAGTAATCAGTGATAGGGATGGCGGTTTGAAGATGCCTAATTGAAGACTGATCACGGGGCATTAGAATGATCTTGCCGCTGACTTCTCATGAAGTGACTCGATCACCTGGCTATCCGATATCAAAGCTCTTTGGACTGTGTAATGATAGATTGATAAGAGTTGGAGAGTTCACCATGCATCGATGTCAGGCTGAGGGGCAACGGGGCCAACAAGTTGAAGTCACACCCTCCGGGTCTTCTCCGCATTACTACCAATGAGTCACTTGAATTCCTACGTCCCTTTACTTGGAGAGACTTTCAGATTCACGCTACGGTCCCTCCAGCGAGACTTCATAATTTGTTTTTCCGAGAGAGACAGCTGACCAAGATGATATCTTCAGGTTGCTACATGGGCTGTCCATAAAGGGGGGAAATATCATTTTCTTTTGTCTACTCTGATTCAGGGACGCTTTACTCAACCTTGGATTGTGTCAACAACTTTTCCAGACACTTCATATGTGTCGTACCTTCTTCAAGATCTTGATCAGCTATTGCCCATGTCCCCCCTCCACCGCGCGGCAAACTTCCACTGCACCCCCGCACCTATGAGTGCAACCAGCTGAGCCCCAACACACAAAGTAAAAGCCCACCCCACCCCGATCCCGCTCACCATGGGCATCACAAAACTCGTGCCGCCAGCGGCGAAAAGACACCTGGCGAGGTTGACGCTAGCGCTAGCTGCAGCGCTGCGGTCGGGGAAGATGTCGATGAGGTACGTCATGACCAGAGACTGCGTCGAAACGGCGGTCCAGCCCGTGATGAAGGTCGAGATGATGGGCACTGCGATATGTACCTGGCGAGGGAAGTTGATCGTCCATCCAAAGACTGCAATGGAGACGGATTGGAGAAGTGCGAAGATTGGTATGAGACGAAGACGCGCCTTTTCGATTGGAAACCCCGCATTGGTGTCCGAGCCCGTAAGGGTGCTGCTTTCTTGGTCATTGCTCTCGTCATACTTTGCCTTGACACGCTGATAGTCAAGATCGAGAAGCTTGCCCGTGACTAGCGTGCCGATCATGGAGCCCACGCCGTTTGCGATGAACGTCAGGCCAATGTGGGTTTCTGATAGGCCGTAGCGTGACTTGAAAAGACTTGACATGGCTGTGATGCTCATCTGCCATACCGCGTAGTAGACGGCGAGAAAGAACACGATAGGGGCAGCGCATCTGTTGAAGAGGATCCGGAGGGGTCCGGTGATGTCGACGTGCTTGACAAGTGCCTTATTTGAAGTTGCTCTGTTGGCATGCCATGATATCTCCGAGGTCCGTTGGTAGATGATCAAGGGATACTTTCCCAGACAACCCTTTGGTGTTCTGGTACCATTGCCGACGACAGACCTGAGAGTCTCTGGAAGTAGAAGTAACAGCAATGTGAGGAATATAGCACAGTAGATTGCAAGGAACCAAAAGATGCTCCTCCATCCAAAAGATCCGGCCAAAGCACCTCCAATGACGGGCCCAACGGCAACTGGAACAAGCAAGCCGGCCTGGAAGACGCCCATGTACCCGCCCCTCTCTTGCCGCGTCGTAATATCGCTAATGACCCCAGAGCCTACAGCAATTGTGCTCGCGCTACCGGTGCTCTGTAAACATCTGAGGATGATCAACGTTGCGTAGTTTTGGGTTTCTGCGAGACCGATGCACGCGCCGAGAAATACGACAAAGGTGCAGCAGTAGGCGACTCGTCGGCCTTTGACGTCGGAGATTGGACCCCATAGACTTGGTGCTAGACCTTGGAATATGAGGTAGGTGGTTACTGTGAGGTTGACGAGCTCTACTGAGACGCTTAGGTCGTCGGCGACGGTGGGGAGGGCTGGGAAGTAGATGTTTGAGGCGAAGCCTGAGACTGTGATCTAGGTTAGCAGAGAAGCCAATGTCTTCGGAATAGCTGGCTTGATTTACAAGTGGCTGCAATCGATACTAGAGATATAATGACTCTTTTCTGATGTTTATCGAAGATGGTGTACGGTTCGTGAGGTTGATCAGATGAGGAGTGCGTCTCCGTACCATCGACGTTGAGTGTTCTTTCTGCACTTGGAGGGGTCATCTTTGGCTTTGGTCTTCTTGAGTGAGATTGACGATTTTGAGAAGAATTTAAAGTAATTCCTTGCTCTTTAGACCGGAAGAAGGAGGCGTTGGTCTAAATACGGCTGCAGTCGATGTCGATGTCTCGTAAACTTGACCGTGACGAACGGCTTCCGGAGTTGAGCCCCACTATTTCGGAGTTGAGACTTTGCCCCATCGTCCAAGTGCAACAATGAGCAGCACCCTGGCCTGAGTCTTGCATCCACACCCGCTCCTGCGGGCTCCAAATGCGCTTATTGATCTGATGTACTCAACAGAATATGGTCTTAGCTTCTAAGGGCCTTTATCAGGGAGAATGTAGGCAATTCCTGCGGATGAGCACGAGACCGAGACTCAGGTACAAAGATCTCCGGATCTGTGAGTTCGGAGCCGGAGTGACGACCCACTATATCCGACCGGGCCGTCCGGCTCGTCTGACTCCACTTCAGGCGGCTGCCACCAGCTGGCAGCTTCCAGAAGTAGATCGGAGCTTCCTTCCCGAGTTGTGTGCTCATCTTTCAGGTGACTTCACCTTCTTTCCCCGACGCGACTTCAACCTTACTTCTCAACAGCATCGCATGATTGCTATTCGTGTTACTACCGCCTGAATAATGAAGGACCGGCACCATGTCGACATTCAACGGACTCGTCGCGGAGTTCCCTGACATACGAGGTAAATCCCCTGCCCAATAATGCACACAGCGATCAGCCTGCTGCCTCACAGGATTCACCTCGCACAACCAGGCATATCTGTATCGCGGCGTATCACTTACCATTCTACAGTTGACTTCTTTCGGAAGCATCCAGACCGTCGTCCGCCTCTCGCGTGTTTCCTGAGCCATATACACAGTGACCACTTGGCTGGGCTTGACTCCCTACGGTCCCCTTTCGTCTACTGCTCCGCAGCCACTCGGGAGATGCTCCTCCGTCTCGAGCGTTACCCTTGTCGCATCAATCACGCCAAAGGAATCCTCGAGGCACGCGTGCAGACGTACAAGCATCTGAAAAATCTGCTCAAGCCGTTACCCCTGGAGACCCCAACCACGTTGGAGCTGTCGCCAGGCAGTCACATTCAGGTCACGCTATTCGATGCAAACCATTGCCCTGGTGCTGTTATGTTCCTCATTGAGGATTCGTATCGCGCCATACTCTACACGGGCGACATCCGGAGCGAGCCATGGTTTGTGAATACGATTGCAAGGAACCCAGCCGTGATCGAGTACACCTCTGGCATGAAGACGCTCGATAAAATCTACCTTGACACCTCCTTCATCAAGGACATACCCTTCCAGACCAAGGCCGAAGGAATTGCAGAATTACTCCGCAAAATAGCGCAATACCCAGATAACACCGTCTTCCACATCCAAGCATGGACTTATGGATACGAACACGTCTGGATAGCTCTGGCCAAAGCTCTCAATTCCCGCATTCATGTCGACGACTACAAGATGCGCAACTTTTCGTCTCTCACTAGCAAGGTATCGAATGATCGCTTCAGCTCTTCCGTTCATCTATGTCCAGAAGCTCCTGCTCTGGCAGGCTACGTATGTGGGAATACACCCCACCCCGGGTGCCTCACCCGGGATGAGAATGTTCGACTTCATAGTTGCGAGAGGGGAAACCTCTGCAACACGGTGAAAAACTCAAAAGTGGTGTCAATTCAGCCAATCATCGCGCATCTGAGGAGCGGTGCTGACATTGCTGAAGTGGGTGTTGGCGGCGGCGGAGATGATCTAGAACGTGACGCTGAGCTCGACCCTCTGTCAACGGAAGACATCACGGCAGTCTCGAAGCTCATCGAAGATGCGGATATTTCCCCAGAGGCAAAGCTTCGTCTTTCCGAGTTCCTCGAAACGGGTGCCAAAACGGGGCGAAGCCTTTCTCTGGATCTCGATATTGCGTCATTTGGAGAGAAGAATCAGGCGGCCATCATGGACGCCTTCCAAGCAGTTGGTCGAAAGAAGCACCTGGAGGAGCAATCCACACAAATCACGCAACCAGCAATAGACGGGCTAAGCGGGAAACTGCCGAGAGTAATCACGTTTCCCTACTCCCGGCATTCGTCTTATCAAGAGCTATGTGACCTGGTTCGAATCTTTCGCCCCAAGGATGTGTGGCCTTGCACAGTGAATCCTGTCGACTGGCTCAGAAACACCACGAGTATACGATACCTGTTTGGTAATCTCTGCTCTGGCGATACCTTCGCCCACGACATGGAGATGAAGAAACTCGCCGAGAGTCTGAGAATCCTCCAGCAACCGTTATCCAAAGGTCTTGGGAATAGTCAATTGCCGGCCACTGAGGCACACACTACGGCATTACACTCATCCCATAGTTGCGAAAGCATCGCATCCGATCCTTCCGCCGTTGAAATAGAGGAGACACTTGTGCTGGGGCTCGATAGCAACCCCGGGTCCGTTGAGACACAGCTCCCCACACGGAAGCAACGTGACTTCTTCTGCCGGGGCGGAAACTCAAAGCACACTCTAGATACTCCGATCCCGCCCACTGAGTCGGTTTCGCTCATAGCATCTGCCGGTGTTTCTCGCATTCGGGCAGATGCGTATTTTGCCATGGAGCAAAATCTCCTCGGCGGGGAGTGGACGCCGATTAGCCTCCTCTCTACTATTGATCACCATACTACTCCAGATAAGGATCTTGGAATGGTTTGAGCTTGACCAATGTCTCAAGAGCTATATAGCAGGGCATCACAACGCAAGGATTGGGTCCACACTCAGTCTTAGTGACTATGATTATCATTGACGATCGGGTCTTGCTCGTTGACGAGCTACGCGAACCAAGGAAATAGGGCCTCAACGCTGTAATATAACCAACCTCCCATGATAGTGACTGGGCCATACATGGGTACACGCAAACTCCATTCACGTTCTGTTTGCCGCGATTCCTATTGTGGACGCAACGCTCCAGCTTCCGAAACACCCCACCGGCCATCAATGTACTGTCGCAAACTCTTTCCCCAGAAAGCAAGGGGCACAGCAACACCACCCACGACGAGGAGGATAGCGCCCAATTCGAAGTTGGCACCCAGGTAGCCCTGTGACCTGAGCCATGGTGTAACAGCGTAGCTCGTCGCAAAGCTCAACATGTACCCCGCTCCGCCGACGATGACCATAGCTGGCGCCGCCCACCGAGGAAAGGCTTCCGTTACCCAGAGCGTTGAAGCGATGCCGTACGCAGCCGCGCTGAAGGCGTTGATGAGGTAGGAGACGAAGATCCAGATGAAGCTCCATTTGTAGTGCACGGTGAAGCCGTACAAGAAGATACTGCCCGCACCAGCCAGGACGGCCGGGAGAAAGGCGATGAGGTAGTGTTCCGCATCTCGGATCCCGCCGTTACGGAGTGTCAAACGGCGGGCAACACGCGAAGTCAGGATGGTCGACACGGGCCAGGCGAGAAGGGAACCGATCGCCGAGACAGGGTTGACCATGGAGATGACACGCTCGGGGAGGTTATACGGCGGCTGGGACATGACCACCGCGTACGTTTCGCCAATGAAGATCATTGCGCCAAAGTTGAGGGCGTTAAGGATCGCGACCCAGAAAACGAGGGGATTGCACGCGCAGAGCATCGTCTGCACATAGCATGTCCACATCTCCCGGAACCCTGCACCGCTTTTGCGCACTCCCCATCGCCGTACCATGCCTTGCCAGACCGTCTCGGGTACAGCCTCGGGCTGGATTACCTCGCTGGTCTTTCCGCCTGGCAGCTCTTCCCAGTCGTCGTACATCTTGACCTTTTCCGAACCACCCTGGACGAGGATGTGGCCGTCAAAGGCAACGGCTGGGCGGACGAAGTATGTCTCGGGCAGGAAGAAGAAGGCGCAAACGAATACGGCGAGACAAGGGACGAGCCAAGCGGTATAGAAGCTTCTCCATCCCGGGGCCGCGAGTGCCGGGACGATGCGGAGGGACACGAGGCCACCGCCGCACCCGATACTCCAGAACATGCCTAGAGCATTAGGGCGCTCGTCGATGAAGGTCAAGTCAATGACAATCAAGATGGACTGCAGAACACACAAGTTAGGTTAGTCGAGCACCGGGAAGAAGGACGGAGAAAGAAGGGCCGTCACATACCGCACTCAGGCTCAACCCGGCCGAGAACCCCTGCAAACTCAAAGCCCCGAGGAGCTGGTAGAAACCCGAGGCATTCGCAGCCAGGGCCGTAGCGATTGTCATAAAACACGAAGCTAGCAAAAAGACTGGCCGTCTCCCGATGGCTACCGACAGGGGTATCCAGAGAAATGCTCCGAGGCCGAGAAATATTGTGCTCGGTGTTGAAACGAGAATATTCAGTGGAAACTTGTCGGCTTGCTGAGAAATATGTTAGCACCTGGTCGGCTGGGTTTGAGGCATCGCCGCCTGATAGTAGCAGAAGATCATACCTGTCCGTTGAACTCGACAGCAAGAGATTTGTACATTAAACTGGCAGCTTGCGTCTCCAGCATGGAAACAATCGAGTATAGTATGAGTACTCCCATGGCGACTAGTCGCTTCGGCAAACTCCAGTTCAACGGGTCATAGGGCGAGTTACTCGGCATGGGAAGCTTGAGCGTCTTGCCATCAGAGGTGATGAGGTAGATGCTGCCAGAGAGGTCGGCCGAGGCCGGCCGGTCTGACGATCGACTGCTGGCGCGGCTCATCTTGACTTTGAAAGAGGCAAAACGGGTAGCAAAACAAAAGAGAAAGAGGGGAGACAGAGCTAGAGAGAAAGGGAGAGATACTCGTGTAATAGTGAGCGGACACGATTATTGCAAAATTGGACCAAAATGTCAAATTAACGACGGCCGGTGTGCTGCCAGAACAACCCGATGGAGACGACAACAATCTAAGGCTGACGGGAACGGGAGACCAGGTCCCTTAATATGAAGAACATGGAATTCTCGAGAGTTTCTCTTGACATGTGGTGCGTGGAGAAAAGAGACCACGTTGGGCCCTGGGTTCGATAGGATAGAGAGACACTGGAGTAGGGCAACGGCGTGCCAAAGCCAAAAAGTTGGGAGGAAAAAAGCGTACGGCATGTTCGGTCGTCGACTGCGACAATCTTTTGACGATTTGGGAAGGCATCACAAAAAGTTTATTCGAGTTAATTACAAGCTACAACGGGCCAAGACAAGCAAACCTCGAGGTAGATTGTGTACGGAGTACCCTTTGTAGAGTAAGGCTGATTCTTCTCTCCCTCTTCTGCTCTCTTGAGCGTGCTAACCGCCATCTGAAACCCAACGCCATGGCCCCTGGACTCTCGAGGCTTGCTGCTTGTGAGGTAGCAAGGGGTGGATAAAGTGGTGTATCCGTAGGTAGGCAAGGTACGATGTGATCGTGCACCAAATTTTCCCTGGCGGGCGCAAGTGGTGTATCAACAACGGCGGAAGATGGTGTAGAGAAGGACGGCTGGGGAGTCTGGAAGTGATGGATTGGGCCCGTTCCCAGTCGCGGGGTCGGCGGGGTTCAAGCCTGTTTGGTTTCCCTACATCGCTTCATCGCAAACATGTTGGAGGTCAGTTGTAGTACGGAATCGTTGTCCGACTGCAAAAGAACAGACGAAGACGAAGCCAAGCGGTGAAGCAGAGTGTGCGTGTGTGAGCAGCAAAAAAAATGCAAACTCCGTCCGACTGACAGCAACAAGGTTCGTGCCTAAAGTTTAAATCGTCAATCTTGGCATGCTATGGAGAGGCTCGGGAGGCTTAGTCGCTTAGAAGGCAATAGGCAAGTCGATGTCGACGGGTACCCCTGGGCTATCACGGGCGACTCGACCAAAACCGTTTCAAGCGGAAGTTTATTGACAGGTTTGGCGGGCTTGGGCTGGGCACTGGACAGTGGAGGGGTCGTTCTGCGTGCTACGCTATTTACTGGGCAGAAAGTCTGATCGTGATGGAGATGAGGACTCTCCAAGTCAAATCTCGGGAGGGGCTGGTCGCCAGACGAGATTGTGAAATTGGGTGCTTATTACATAGCCTTGCGTTCAACTCTGGGCTTGGGATCTGCCTGTCGGCACCATCCGTGCAACGGTCCCAATCGGCGGCGTTTGGAGCAATATGAGTTTCGGCCGAGCCGCCGATTTAACAGCTGCTGTGGGTAGCTTGGAATTCTGCAGAAGAAGACAGACATCTTGTGCTAGATGTGAGCTTGTGACTTTGTGAGAGAAAGGATGCTGCGAGAGAAGCATGCGGAAAAACGAGTTTGCCATGGCAGAAATCAGACGGAGTATCTGCATTGGAAGACTCCATGCATACACATAACACCCAGTACACCTTCTCGCGACCCCTTATCCAAACTGGTTGATGATAGGACCCAGTCCGAGAACCAACGTCTCATATGCACCGCTCGTCCGTTTGAGTCCTTAACTGAATTCTTATTCCAACTTTCCAAGTCATATCTCCTCACTAGAGAATTCCAAGTCGTGAGAGCACGCGACTGGTTGGCCAGACAGTTACAGACGTGGTAAGCAACATTAAACCAACTAAGGTAGCCCCCGGCGGCCGAGAGCATCGGAGGGTCATCGGGTTTCAGGACATTTCGTTCGTCGTAGTCCATGGTTCGTCGTATTGCCGGATCCTTTCCTGTCTGACAGTCTGCAAGACGTGCAGAATGCGGGCAACGTGCCATCCAACGGCGGCGTGTGCCGTGTGTGTGGACTTTTCCCCCTCGGGATCCTAAGGAGCACTGTACTTAAGGTAACTAAAGCATCAAGATTCAAGGGCCCGTCGTATGCCTCCATTCGGGTCGGTGGATCGGGGCAGAATCTTCGGTTACTGATGACCAAGCAGGCAGTATCCGTAGTAATTCACGGATATTTGAGGTAGTGGGAAGTGCGCGTGAAGTTCTGGCCCCAGTCAGTTCGTCCCACAGTCCAATCCACGCGAGACGGCAAACGGGAGACCCTTCCTGCAATGTCGGCGGCTGGAAGAAGCCCTGGCAAGCCTTGCTTATTAGTTAGCACATTACGGATACTCCGTACCCCCGCAATCATAATGGTTGGCGGGGGTTCTCGGGGAATCGGGGCAGACGGAGCCTCTGCGTTTGCCCGACATTTGGGGGCCAACGGCCAGCTTGGTGTTCTTGGTGCTGCACTGCTGGGCCGCCGGAGTCTTTTCGTGGGATGCTTCCAGGTTGCGGCCCCCCATATCCGTAGACATACCTTGGACTGACTGGTTGAACTGCTTCTTGAAGTGGTAGAGATTGGTCCCGATGGACCTTCTGCAACGAACAGGTGGTGTGTGTTGATGCGCACGAAACACTGGCAATGAAACCAGGAGCCCAAAGGCAAATCTCGATCGAGGTCGATTCACATCCTCCCACCGCCAACTGACCGTCCAGTCTGGGCCGCCCCTCTGTGTCCAGCAAAGACGCCATTGGAGGCTCACATCGCCATCGGTCGCGAGCCTTCAGGTCGCTTTCGCTGTTGCTACGCTCTGATACCTAGCTTACCTTGAGGAGTGAGTGAAGGCTCACACACGCCGTTCGTCCTTCTGCCCCCTCAAACATGACTTCAAAATCCAGATGGACAATTCCCTTCTCTGGCGTCGTCACCCTCTTCGTCTGGAATAGTTGAGTCTGTCCAGTCAGCAGTTCGACCCAATGAACTGCAGCAACGTTGCAAACTCTTGGGCGAGTAAGTGTCCATCAGGAACGGAGTTGTCCTTCGGCCATCCATCCTTTCGGCCCTCACGAAGCTCTTCGGGTCCGCGTCTCAGAAGTACGTAAAAGCTGCCAGTCACATTCGTATCCGAAAACGCGCACAACATGGCGATAGTACATGACCATTATCAATGCAGGAGAAACAGGAGGAGAACCTTATGGGCTTATTGACAAGTGTTTTGCAACTGCTATCCATCGCCATTCACATGCTCCTGATTCCGCAGCGTGATTGATCTCTTTTTGGCATGAAGTCGCATGTCGAGCGCGACTCAGTTTAAGTTCTGTACGTCTTATCACCCTTTTAGCTGCGGCGCAATGTGCCCCGAGGGTCAGGATCTGAGTGGTAGGCTGCAGGCCGTCTTTTGGTCCCCGAACAGCGATTTTCAATACAGACACCTTACCGATGGGGACGAAGAAAGATAGAGACTCCGGAATTTAGCCAGTGGGATGTCCGTATGATACTAAGAAATGCCTCCAGGGAGAATCAAGCAACGCCGACTGGTATCCCTCCGCTGAAATCCCATGTCCAAAGCGACCAACAAGTCCCAAATCCCAACGGCTCTTCGCCCAGGTTTTCCCACAAACATGGGGGCGGGCGGCTTTCACGGGACCTACCACTGTCTGTATCCGTCGTACAGGAGGCTTGTACGATTCTGTCCATCGCACGCACTCATGAGACCGGGGATTGATTGGACAGAACTGTTGGCCATGACAAGGATGCCGCTCGAGGAAGAAGTGGCCTCTTGGGCCGGGGAGACTCTTATCTGAGAGACTATGAGAGACTCTGAAGGAGGAGGCCGTTCTAGGCTCTGACCAACCCACGCTCAGAGCGACATTCCGCATTTTAGCCGTGGCGCTGCTACGCGGGTTCGCGGCCCGGCGGGCAGCGCAGACGGAGGTCGTGATGGGGCCACGCGCGCTCGATCTGCCCGTAAACTCCGCGGCGCCCCCTCCCGCCCTATCTTTTTCACCCGGAAGAAGACGGTTTTGGTGCAAAGTGAGGTTTTTGAAGCAATTTATCTCGTCGCAGATGGATGGTTACCCCCTCCAGGCCAAGCCCAGAACGGCCGGACCAGCTTCTCGGCTCTGCATCCTGTTGTTCCTATGGCCATGCTGACGCGAAGGTAGAGATGGGAATTGTGGACACATTCTGCCTTGTAGTGCGGGCCGCGACCTTGAATCCCTTGATGATAAAGTCTTCGTGATGCCCCAAGAGTACACGCGTTGTTTTATTTACTTTGATTTGAAAAGGGGTTTTCTGTGGTTCTATGAATTTCAGCCACACTAACACTCATGCCAATATTTGAGTCTGTCTTCTTCTGGCCGCGATACAAACGACGAGGTCAACTACCGTTTCTTACCATTTCGGCCGTCTTGGTCCGCCACTATTTGCAACCCCTTTTGGGACGGTCACGAGGTGTCATTCTTCACTCGATTCGGAACTGCTGTCAAGAAAACCCCGAGCGACACTAGGCCCAGAACTTACTCTGTTCCTGCGCCGCCGCCCGCTGTCTGTCCGGGTTTTTGGATCATTACCTCTGCAGGACAGGAGTTGTGTCCGGTTTCCACCACTTGGGAATAACAGGCGCTGACAGCCCACGACATTGTGGTGTGGTTTGCGCCGTCACGAGACATTTCGGAATATATAAAAAGAAGACTATTGAGAGCTGGGTTTACGCGTTGCGTTTCGTTCGCTCATTTGAAAGGCCTTGCTTTGGAGGCAACGATCGGATCAACTGACAGCTTCAATCTCACCTCGGCCAGCCGGATACGATATTCGATCTCACTTCTCATGATTCTCAACAACACAACGCATCAGTCTGAGAGTCACTTGAGCACATGAGGTGTCTCTTTTTTCTGCTCTACCCGGGAACTAGACCGGCCCATACACAATATTGATCATCCATCGGTAATCGCATCTGTTGGCTAGCGAAAGATTCTGTTGAACAGGACTGAGCTTGTACTGAGCAGCTGGAAAACCTTTGGTATCAGTACTTACTTTGACCCGTGAGTCGGCTGCAGGACTCGCGCATAGGCGTGTATCAGTGTGAGTGTGTGCATCCAAACACACTACTCACGCTGCTCTCGACTCGAGGTCTCGAGTAATAAGAGTTGCTAAAGTCTCCCCCACCACACCACCCCCCCCCCCCCTTTCGATCTCTGGACGACGGCAGCTCGGATGATCTTGGCCCGCTGGGCCGCTGGCCCCACTGAGGCGCCCCCCGCAAATGAGGAGGGGGGGAAAGGAGGAGGAGGAGAAGATGGAGATGAAGGAGAAGGAGGAGCAACAGTTGGGGGAATTGGAGATGCCGGCAACACAGCGATCCTGACCGAGACGACCAGTAGTAATACGAGCTCAGGAAGCACAACACCAGCTCCCGCAGCACCCTCCTCGTCTGTCAAGTCCCCCAAATCACGGCTGGGGAAGAAGTCTGCTACTACTCGCAGGGGGCTTGGGTCAGGTACACGTACAGGGTCAAGCAGCAGCAGCGGGAGCGGAAGCGGTGGGAGCATCGGAGGAGGGATACCGTTATTAGGAGGAGGGATACTAGGAGTAGGAGGACCCGGACAACCATCAGGAGGAGGGCAAGGAGGAGGAGGAGGAGGAAGACGCAGGACCTCTTCCAGAATTATTAAGACGACCCCGCCGTCGTCCACCGCCGTGTCCCGGGCCACCTCCGTCTCCCCTACCTCTACTCTCCTCACCTCGCCCCCTTCGTCTGCGGCCATCACAGCTGCAACCTCTGCCGCGACGACGCGCTCGCCCACCTCGACTCCCACTGCTGCAGTGGCCGGTGCCGCCGCTGCTGCAGCCGCTGCAAGCCGCAAGGTCTTCCCCAAAAGTATGGAGCCCCCCGTCGTCTCTTTTTACGGGGCCGAGCCCATCCCGTTGCCATCGCGCTTCGCTGGCGTCAAGAAGCGGCTCATCGCCGGCCACGAAGCTGCCGTTGAGGCTTCGTGGCACCGTCTCATCAATGCTCTGAGGACCGAGATTACAGATATCTCCACTCGTGGATCGGAGCTGATCCCGTCCATCAACTTCACCGACATCAATGACCCTGTCCGCGTCGAAGCCTTTGCGCACAGGCTGCGCCGGTATGGTGTAGCTGTCATACGCGGCGTTGTGCCGCCCAATGATGCTCAGAAATGGGTGCACGAAACTCACGAGTATCTCGACAAGAACCGCGAGTTCAAGCCACCCGCTCTTCACGACCCTACTTGCATTGATCTCTTCTGGACGCCCGTTCAGGTGCGTGCCCGCGCGCATCCCAACATGCTCCGCGCGCAAAAGTTCGCAATGTCCTTTTGGGAATCGACAGACGACGTGCACATCACCCGGGCACCTGTGAGCTATGCCGATCGTCTTCGTATTCACAACGACAAGCTCGGCGCCGTCGGTCAACCCACCGGAAACTCGGCCGCAGACTCTCTTAGCACCACTGCCTCATCAACTGTTATCGCGCAAATCGACAGCGGCAGTCTAGAACGCTGGGAACCGGACGGTTACGGCCGTGGCGGCACCTACGAGGCCGTCTTCCGCGGCGACTGGGAGTCCTACGATCCCTGGGATCCGGCCGGCCGAGTCGGTGCCACGACGGATCTGTACAACGGCGCGGGCGCCTGCAGCATCTTCCGCATGTTCCAGGGTATTCTCGCGCTCACCGAGGTTGAGCAGGGCATGGTGCGCGTGTTGCCGTCGCCCAAGCTGGTGGCTGCGTACTTCCTCTTGCGGCCGTTCTTCTCGCCGAAGCGTGGGCCGCCAGAGCAGCCGGATGGCGGCAAGGCGGACCAGTGGGCTGCGTATCTTGATGCGTCCAACTGGACGCTTGACCTGGAGCCAAATACCATTATCCACGGAGCCGTCCCGGGTCATGCTCAGCGTCTCACGGAACGCTGGCACCCGCATCTGCATCTGCGCAGGAGTCTGGTCTCTATGCCTAGCCTACAGGCCGGTGACTACGTCATCTGGCATTGCGACCAGGCCTACTCCATCATCACGGGCGGCACCAGGTTAGGCGTCCCGCCGTCGTTGCAAAACGAGTCAAATGAGCTTTCCCTGCTCACGTACACCCCCGTTTGCCCCCTAACGCAGACAAATGCCCTGTTCCTCGCTCGCCAGAGAAAGGCATTCCAGACCGGTCAACCGGGACCGGACTTTGACACGCTGGGTGGGCTGGGAAGCGAAGCCTCGCATCAGGATCGTCCCGGTGCCAAGGAGGTCGAGGAGTACGGCGGAGTCGACGGCCTCCGCGCAATGGGATTGGCACCCTACGATGTCGAACCAGCGGGTGTCATCCCGCCCAAGCATGCGGATGCCATGGATATTGATGATGAGGAGGGCATCAGGAACAAGACAAAGACGGAAGCGGAGACGGAACTCCTGCGGCTGGCAAACATCATTCTCTTCCCGAGCCGCTACGATTTCTATATTCCTACAAATGGCACCCGAGGCAGCGGCGATCGCACTCCTCGCGCGACTGCAGGACCGCCAAAGACGGTGGTGAACGGCAGTAAGAACGGCAGCAAGAGCTGACGGCGTTGGTTGAAGGGGCGATGGCGGCGCGGCGATCGGCGACAGGTAGACTCCTCGGGTAGAGAGATTGTGGAGGAAGAGGATGAGGACGACGAGGAACCGGAGACCATCGTCGAGACTGTGACCTCCAAGGGGATGAGTGAGGGAACCATCACAGTTACAGTCACCGCGGCGGAAGTCTAGATTGCTGTTTTTCTTACCGTGATACCCTGCAATCGG
The DNA here is from genome assembly GCF_023278565.1 of Colletotrichum lupini. Lineage (NCBI taxonomy): Eukaryota > Fungi > Ascomycota > Sordariomycetes > Glomerellales > Glomerellaceae > Colletotrichum > Colletotrichum lupini. Next base: position 133,122 of record NC_064672.1, read on the forward strand.
GCGACTCGTCGGCGGAGGACTGGATGATAGAGGAAGAGAGAGTGTGTGAGGGTGGGACAGAGAGAATGGGAAGGCCGCCCCTTCAACGTGACGCTAGAAAGCACATATTACGCGTGTAGATGACGATCGAGTTCAGGATCGAGGAATGAAGGAAGACCTGTCAATATCCAGTACGACTGACTGTCGGACCGCGATTGAGGACTGGAACAATTGGTAGACGAAACTTTGCGAGATTTCATGCATCTTCATGGGCTTGGCGGGATCCGCCGTCAAGGCCCGATACTTTGTTTTAGCCCTTCATCTTACCACATTTGATTTTGTATGCAATTGTATCTGCGGTCTGCAGACTGCAGACTGTGAGTGTACGACGTGAATAATTACGGCGAATATTGATCAAAGGGGCGGGCGTTGCAGGATGGCGGCCGGGACGTAGCCGGTTCTTCGGCTGAGGAGGACCGGGACGTGTTCCCGGCTCACACCACCACACTTCCCTTTCTTAGGCTCTCATACCTAGTCTCACTTTCAGATGGCGCCGCCCCGAGAGTTTGGCACCGGGCCTGGCTCTGCGCCGGCCGCTGTATTGACCTTACAGCCGGGAATGCGCTTTTGGGCGAACCGATTAGATCACCTGGCTGTTGGGTTGTCAAACGCGCGCCCTTGAAGGGTGAAGAAGCATATAACGAAGCTCCTCCATGACCTACTGTTCATATTGATATTGCAATGGCAAAAACTTGTACCAAACTTGTACCTGTCTCGGTGGGCACATTGCGAGCACTTCACGCAATGGAGGGCACCACATCGCCGCATCTCAGAAACCCCACGCATGCGAGCCACTTCCCCGTGTTTTATTGCTCCCGGTCTTGATCATGTATTTTGCAAACAGCATACCGGTCTGTCATTATCTTCCCTTAAGCCGAATTGGTCCCAGTTTGATCGGTCAAGCGTCGGCGCCCCTCTCGGTCTGGATCCTATCTTGGGGCGCATCGACCCATTTAATACAACCAAATGTACGTAATAAAACACTTTGAAAAAGAGGGTTCGCGCGGTGATAGTGAATTTCCCCGGACGACAAGACGGGGATGCGTTAGTGCCTGACACCACTCCACTGTCATCTAATTACTATCAGGTCTCTCTGCCTCGTCTCGAACGCCGCGTTCTGGTGATGGGTTACCGGCACGAATACACAGACCGTACGGCGTAGAGTTGAGACTTTGAGAAAGCCAAGACAATTTACTGGGACCAAGGCCGGCCAAACCTAGACAAACGCGCGCCCTACAGACAAACTAGGTACGGGATTCCGAATCCTGCTGTCTGCACTCTGCACTCTGCAGACGAGCGAGTCAGGCCCCGAACGTTTCCGCAAGCCGTGATTGGGACGATGGCAGACCGCGCTGTGTAGCCTGCGTGCCTGCGTTCAGGTTGGGCGTCTTGGACCCGGGGCTGGGTTCTTTGTCGGGGTTCTACCCGCTTTCTGTGCATCTTCTCCTGCAATGGCACCGCAAATCATCCCGCCATGCTCCTTGTTTGATGGGAAAGGTACGGAACATGGACATGCCAGCCCGGAGCTAAGCAGGGCCTCCAGGGCTTCTGCTGCCGCGTTCCTCGAGGAAGCAACACACCTTTTCGGCGTGGCCGCCGGCAGACACAAGCAGTACAGAGCCGTCAGTCTTGTCAGAACGCGGTCGTTTGTCGGCAGTAATTGGAGCTAAGCCCCAAGTTTTCGCCTCTCACCCGCGCTTCTCCAAGGGTCTTTTCGGTCTTTTAGGTGCTTCAGCCAACCATCAACTCGACGTCTATCGGATAATGGGGGGGCTTCTTCCTGGTTCTCATGGCTGAATCCGACGTCGGATGTCGCTCGACCCATTGCCAAGATATTAGGAAATGGTCTGGCTCAAGACCAAAGGCTTGCGGCTTGAGGCCTTGGATTCTGGAGAGACTTGGAGACAAGCTCAGAACCTGGAGCACACGTCAGCCCGACGCCAACCAGGAAGAACTGAAGGGAGCGAACGGCGTGAAAAGTCTCAGCAAATGCTTGATGCGTGGGCCGCCCAATCGACGACTGCCGGGGATTTTCTGGGCCCCTTGTTCTACCCAGTACCATCTGTTCCACCAAGTCTCCTCTTTCGGATCAGTGGCTATCGTCGGCATCACATTCAGATTTCCTCTTACCCCAATGCTTGAGGTGATTCTCAGCTCATGGCCTGCCGTTGGCCTGTTGCTGCAATGCTTCGACCAGGCGCGGAATTCGGATGTGTACGCCAGTGGAACCCTTGGACGGCTAATAGTAAACGTGGGAATGGGGGCATCTTCATCGGGAATGGATCAAAGAAACGCGTCAAGATACTCTCAACGAGGTGACTTTCTCTCCGTTGTCGTCGGTATCGCCCGTTCTGACGTTGCCTCCCTTACCCCCAAGCAGGGATGCTTCCTCCTCGCTCTCCTCAAGTCTCCTCCCCCCGCGCCCACACTTCTGATCGCCCCAGCCAGTTGCCAACCATCCCCTGGCGCGGTTTGCTTATCTCTGCGGGGCTCCTATTAGATGGGGCACTTGGGCCCGTCCGTTGGTCTTGTCTATCACCACCCGAGTAAGTCGCATACTTACACACATACCCAGTGGTAATACCTCCGTAACGCTCCGTATTGGCTTGTCTCTCTCCCAGGAACCGGGAGACGTCAGATGAAGGTTAGCAAGCTAACCATGGAGGGGAAGGGGGGCCGCCGGACGCAAGGTAGCGTCGGGCCAGGGGCACACAACCAACTCATCTATATAGAATAACTGCCCTCCTCACTCGTCCAGGTTGTTGAGTTGTGTTTCAGTCGCATCCCATTCGATCTGCTCGGCGTCTCTGCGAGTGGTAATACCCGACCTCAGCCAGCAATTACCTATACCTAGACGACTTGTGTTTTTAGACAGTCGGACGTCGGATCACCGAAGAAAAAAAACAGATCTTACCGTCACCCGCCCAACATGGCTTCAGGGATGGAAGAAAAGACTGTCGGCCTCAGCCGTGCCGACAGCACCAACAGCAACAAGCTCGGGACTGTTATGTCTGGCACCAATGCTGCTGTTGCTCAACAGTATGGCGAGACCCAGCGTGGTCTCAGCCCTCGCCATGTCCAGCTGATGGCTATCGGAGGTTCTATTGGTACCGGTCTTTGGGTAGGTCTTCTCACAGCCTTACGATGTTTGCGATTCACAGCGCAGCTATCTCGAGATTCTAATCCGTCTTGACAGGTCGGTATTGGCGGTGTCTTGTCCAAGGCCGGCCCTCTCAGTCTCGTTCTCGGTTACACTTTCTGGGGTCTCCTCTTCATCTGGCCGCTCAACTTGTCTGTCGCCGAAATGTGCGCCTACCTGCCCATTCGCGGTACCATCTTCGAACTCGCCTCTCGCTTTGTTGACCCTGCTCTCGGTTTCGCCATGGGATGGACTTACTTCTTCGCCGGTCTCATGTTGGTTTGTACGGAATACAGCGCTGTCGCAACGGTCATTCAATACTGGAACGCGGATATCAACCCGGCTGCCTGGATTGCTGTGGCCATGGTCTCCTGTGTGGCGGTCAACTTGGTTGCAGTCAAGTACTACGGAGAATCTGAGTTCATCATGGCTTCGACAAAGGTCATACTGCTGATCGGCCTGTGCCTTATCACCCTCATCACCATGTCCGGCGGCAACCCTATGAACGACGCCTATGGATTCCGTAACTGGGGCGACGGCAACTACATCCACGCCTACTTCACCGACGGGTCGACCGGGAGGTTCTTGGGATTCTGGAAGGTTGTTATCTACGCTGCCTTCACCATTGCCGGTCCCGACATGATCGCCCTCGCCGCTGGTGAGATCCAAAACCCCCGCCGCACCATCCCCCGCGTCGCCAAGCTCATCTTCTACCGCCTTGTCGGTTTCTACGTTGTCGGTGTTCTGTGCGTCGGCATCATCTGCAGCTCCCGCGACCCCGACTTGCTCGGCGCCATTGAGAGCGGCGAGCCCGGTGCTGGTGCTTCCCCTTGGGTCGTTGGTATCAAGAACCTCCACATCAAGGCTCTTCCCGATATCATCAATGCCTTCATTCTCCTCTCTGGATGGTGAGTACCCTTGGTACGTGATGCTTACTCTCGAATCATGCTAACAGCTTTCAAGGTCCTGCGGTAACGCTTACCTCTACTCGACTTCCCGCACTCTCTATGGTCTCGCTCGCGACGGACAGGCCCCCAAGTTCCTCCTCAAGTGCACCAAGGCCGGTGTTCCCATCTACTCCGTCCTTGTCGTCACTGTCATCTCCTGCATCACCTTCCTTGTCTCGTCAAACAGCGCCGTCGATGTCTTCTTCTGGTTCGTCGACTTGACCACCACCGCCCTGATCATGACCTACACCTTCATGCTCATCACCTACATGGGCTTCTACCGCGCCCGCATGGCCCAGAACTTCCCTCCCGAGACGCTCCCCTACCTGTCTCCCTGGACCCCGTACTTCCCCGGTCTGGCTCTGCTTTTGGGCATCCTGGCTCTCATCTTTGTCGGTTTTGACAACTTCTATCCCTTCAGCGTGAGAGGCTTCATCACCTCCTACTTTGGCCTCATCTTTGGTGTCGTCACCTTTCTCATCTGGAAGGTTCTGAAGAGGACCCGCTTCGTTCACCCCAAGGAGGCAGATCTCATCAGCGGAAAGGCAGAGGTTGATGCCGAGTGCCGTCATTGGGAGGAGGGTGGCATCGAGGAGGTGGAGAGAGCGAGACTGGCTGAGATGTCTTTCGTTAGGAGAACCTGGGAAAAGATGTGGTAAAAGTTGCCGGTAGCATAACGATAATATTTGATGTTTCAATGACTATAACATTCTGTCAAACGTTCGACTATCATTCTTTCTTGACGTCTGGGCTTCGTTGAACAACTTGCTCCAACTTGGTAATGTTTAACTAAGCTCAACCACTTGGACTCAGAGATATAGGCTACATCAGCGAACCACTGCTTGCTTACAGCTGTTGACTCATATCCAGATACGTTAACCCCGGCCAGCTTGTGCTCCCATTAGAGCCAATGCAACCGACACAATCCCTGGAACTACGCTGCGTCCTTCCATCTGACTGCATCAAGTCGCTCGCTCGCTCGTTCTTTGACGGACATGATTGCCAACATAACGTTCTGGTAGCTCAGCAGGGAGAGCGGCAGGTGCCGTTCACCGCGGTCCTGCAGGTCGTGTGTTCAAATCATACCCAGAGCCGAATATCATTTTTGCTTATTCTACTTACTCAGTTTTCGATCTACGGTGTCATTACAGCGCCTATTCCAAGCCCCATAACATTTAGTACATGAACTGACACCGTCGTCTCTCAATTACGTAAAGCTCATTTTCCCCGCCTCGCTTGGACTTGCGGGGAAGTTCGCTCGTCTCCAACTCTCCAAGGTGTCCATGCAGATTCGTGTTCTAGATGCAACTTCAACTCACTTGGCGCGGCTCTCGTTGCGAAACCGGCTTATCCCACCGGGTCTAAGATGCTCAAATTCTCCAAACTCAGGCGATCATTTACTATAGCCGTGCTGGCCTAGCAATGCGGCCCGCCAGGTATTCGACCTCACGACAAAAGGCATGCCAGCCATGCGCGACCGCCAAAGCCAAATGTGACCGGAAAGCTGTGACATGTTCCCGGTGCCACCAGCGGGGCCTCCCATGTCTCTATCCACAGACTCGGACGATCCCTTCATCCGCGCCGGGTGCTGCCGGTCTGCATTCAGAGGCTGAAGCCGAGGTCGATACGGACCGCGTAGCAACCACGATATCCGCGACTGTGGAAGCGAACGCGGGGTTCTCGCCGTTTCGAATCATTCCGTCAAACGAGACGAGCGCTTCCTTCCGGGCGGGCGAACTGCTGGCCACAGACACCGATCGATCAGACGTCCTCAAGCCTGATGTGTTCGACTTCTCGGACATGAGCCTTGTCTGCACCATCAACGCTGATGACATTGCCAATCGATGGCTGAATAACTTCGTCCCAATACCGGGACAATTGGCAAAGAACTACTCGCCGAGTATATCGGCTTTCATCCAGAGGATTCTGGAATCCTACGTAGATTGTTCCATCCGCGGGCGCAAGGTTCCTCCTTTTGTACATTGGTCCCAGATAACTCTGCCATCCAGCCAACCCTTGTCAAATTGTCTTAGGGCCATTCGAAGCTTTGGTGGGCCCGATGTGGCAGGCGCCGAGGCCGTAGCCAACGAACTCAAGGTAGAGATGGCGAGGCTTTACAGCCAACACGCCTCCTACGATGATATGGCACTTCTCGCAGCATTTCAAACGCATCTTATTTACGCCATGGTCATCTTTTTCAAATTCGGGAAAGCTTATCACCCATTTCTACGGGAGGCCATGATGAGTACCCAGGACCTCGCATGTGCGGTGGCGAAGAAAGGACTCACGTGCGTTTCCGGAGATGAGCCCCGTCCCAGGTGGGAGTGCTGGATTGCCGCCGAGGCTAAACGAAGAACTCTGTTCACGATGTGCCCCTTCGATAGCGCCCTGCTGACACATGACGGCCTCTCAACTCATCTTGCCACCGAGTTACGCGGGTTATCAGCGCCGGCGTCCAAGGCGTTGTGGGAGACTCGAACGAGGCGCGACTGGAGAGGTGTATATGACCTTCAGCGAGCAGAATGGCCAGATAGTTGGCTGGCTATCGACGAATTATGGCCTGTGCCTGGAAATTTCAGCGAGACTGAAGTTATCCACAGGCGTACAAGAGTAAAAGCATGGCTGGAGGACCTAGACGAATTCGGCACAATGATATATGCTGTGACCAGCGGTACCCACGGTACCTGATTCCGGCCAAAGACATTTGTTATTCACATTAAGGTCAGGTGTCTGAGAAGCGTATAATAATTTCGTGGAATCAGTATTGACTAGAGACTGGATGTGGTCCCCCCCAAGTATGGAGGCTGAAACAAATACTCAAACTATCGTGATCATCTCTTCAGCGACATGCGCGAACCAGTCTCGAAGTGGATATTCTTCCGTGCGGCAGAAGCTAACACGACGGAACTCTTGCGGCTGGCTTGTTGCCTCTAGCAGGAGCCCGTACCAACGGCTTGGCTCTTTGACTCTTCTCGACACCTGTAAGTAGTAGAGAGGGATGTTACTTCCGCAGTAATCCTTGTCGAACACTGCTAATCCGACCATGATCCCATTCTCCTTGAGCAAATCAATTGCTAACTCTTTCCGATAGGTCGAGAACCTCTGATAACCCGGGGATTCTGGGTTTTCTCTTGGATCGGCTAGTCTGAGCTTTCCTTCTAGCTGCAGATATCCCGATTTCAACATACCCCTCGGGTCCAAGCCGAGTGGCGTTGTCTCTGCTTGAGTAATCCTCACCACCACCTCCATCTCGTTTCCCGAGGGCAGAATGTTTCCGATCTCGGGCATCATGACAGCGCCTTCCAAAGACGCCCAACTCCAACTTGGGGCGCGAAAGCCATCTGACGGGGTTTCAAGCCAATTCTCGCTTCTCCTCCAAAGCAACCCATAATGCAGGTGGTACTTCCACAACCCGGCAAGGTATCGCTGCCCGGTGCATTCCTCCATCACCTTGGCGAGACCGGAAAGCGCTGGTAGCCGGTCGTAGGACTTGGTGATGCCTCTTCTACTATATGCCGATACCATATCGTACTAGTCCCACACGAATTCTGATGTAGATAGACGTCCTTGCGCAAAAGGGTATGAAAGGTGAAGTCGTTCGTCCCACACTAACTTTTGCACTGCGAATGCATCCGTCGGTACCCCGTCTTCTGCCAGACGAGATTCACGACATTCCCAAAGAAGTTGATCAGAGTCGTAGTGTACCATTCGGGCAGATAGCAGGCGCTCTTGCGTTACCCACGCACGTGAATGTAGGATGCTTTGTGGTAGGTGACTGAAGTCACGAGGTCTAGGTCGTAAGAATACGGGAATAGACACCGATTCATCGTTCGTCTTCCGAGTACACTTAACTTGAACGTGATTTGAAGTTGAACGCGGTAAGAAGCAACCCCCTGTGGAGTCTGCGGACGCTGAGGCAGCGATAGTCAGACATGAAGAGGCGTAGATAGTGCCCATCTTCACACTCTCGAGTTCCCAGTCCTCTTTTGAGTCCTGTACGATGCAGAGGGAGTCGATCCATAGATACTGAACGCCAAGTGACCTCGTTATCAAGACTGCGTCTCTGAACGTCGGAGGTAACTTGGACATTGGCAACGACTTGATGTGGCCATTAATTGTCTCGCTAGTGGTGCGAATAACAGGATGTAAGCCCCAACAGTGACTTAATGTCATGTATCGGCCGACTTCTCCACTCGTCACAACGAGCCGAGGCTCCCTCACTCCTTCGACACCAACATCTACAACTCGTGTGGGCAGAGTAGCAGGGGCTGAATGGCAACTCTGGTGGTGGTCTTCACACTCGCGCACCCAGTCTTTCACAAGACTGAGTTGCTTAGCGGGACGTTTGATGGGTCTGCCTAGGATGGAGTTCTCTAGCCGGGTCGTCTCGTCTTTGGGATAGAAGCTGAAATAGCAGTATGCCCTCGGGCTCAGGCGATCGCAGCGGACCTTGACCCAAAAGAGTCCCCGAGACTCGTACTTCTCATCTTTGTACTGAGTGCCCCGCAAGATAACCGGCGAGTCTGTGTCATACCAAGCCTCTTGGTCAACACTGACTCCCTCGACCCGGAGCTTTTCGGTGATAGATGTGTGGAAGAGTTGACACAAATCGCACGCAGAAACATTTCTCTCGAGATCAGCGATTGAAGAATGAAGAATAATGTCTTGAACTTCGTATTCCTCATCAACTAGGTCAGCAAGATCAAGCTGACGGCAATCTTGACAAAGAGACATGGTCGAGGGCTTCTGGGCGTCAACGTGTTCCGATGAAGGTCGAAATGAGAAAATGAGCAGCTGACTTATGAGGGGTTTACCAGGAAACCCCGCTGCACACATATAGACTCGGGCTCCATTCGTAGTGAATGATACAGGAGGTTGGAGTTTATGCAGCTCTGCGTGTGCACAAAACAGGGTTACATTCAGCCGGCGTATCTTCTGCGACGCCAAGCGCTTCACTGGAGATATCAGAGTTCCACTGTACTGTCGTTACCACTGAATCACCAGCTGTTGTCTAATTTTGTACCATAGTAGGCGAAGATCACCAGTTGGTGGCGGTCTTGAACCTACCAAGTCTACATCAATTTCCGCGGGGGAAGAATGTTAGCAGCAACCATGCGATCAAAGGCGATGAGATAGCCTTCGGTCATGCCCAACTCTTCCTTAAACCCAACAGACCGGATCTTATCCAGACACATTGCCCGATTTCTCTGTAAGAGAGAAAAGCCGACCCCCATCGTGAATATCCAAGACGCAGCTGGTATATCACGGTGCTTCAAGCCATACTCGGCACACATCCTCTTGTAGTCACCTTGGTGTTCTTCCCACCACTTTTCGACCGGAAACGTTGCTGAAAAATATGTTAAGATATATCAAAGAGGAATGGCAGCGGTATAGAGACTCACTCTGGGCTCCCTCAACTGGAGGCGTTCCCTGCAGCCCGAAATAATCGACCATGACAGGCCATCGCTCCACCCAGGAAACTGGAGTTGCATTATCAGCAGTATTGAAAGCTTCCCCGTTCGATTCTTCTGGCTTCACGGTCGATAAATAAATATGAGACTTTGCAATAATATCCTGCGATGAGTCTGTGTTGGTGTGGGTGTAGTTCGTAGCTGTACCAATGAACTTGATTTCGGCTCCGGGCCCATGGACATAACGCCAGAGCGCAAGGAAAAGAGCGGTCGGCTCAAGAAACGTCATGATTGAAGTCGTACCAGAAACGAAGCCGACAATTGCATCGGGGCGAACTTCACACCATCTCCAGGATTTGCCCTTCTGTAGCTCCTCGATAGCATCTACTTGCCCGTAGTAGAAGATTTCATCTCCGTATGGAGACGGAATTCGCGGCTGAGACTCTTTCAATGGAGGATGTATCTCAATCTTGTCCTGATGTTGGAAGACAGCCACTCCGTAGCTCTATTTCAGTATCGTAAGTAAGGTAGTGGCATACAATGAACACAGTAGAGTAGCAGATGGCAGATTACTAACGTTGGTGCCAGTCTGCAAACTCAGAAATTTCAGACTTGAGCAGATCTCATCAACCGCCTTGACAGCGTTTCGAGTCATGGTGACGTTGATATTACGAATCTTCATGACGTCGACTGAATATGCTGTCGCATTTGAGTAGGCTCTTTCCGTCTCAGTTCACATACCATATCTCGTCAACGGCTGCAATACTGACCACAGTAGTACACATGCGTGATGTCCTGCATGTTGGGGATCTTGATTTTCATTTGCTCCTTGATAGTCTCGATGTCCTCACGTAAGTTGATGCCAGAGTAAATCTCCAAACGAGGATCATTCTTGGGAAGCTGGCTTCCTGACAGGTCCATCGGTCGGTTTGTTAGACCAATAATGCGGCAAAATGTGGATGCTGTGGGATAAATGAACAGATTGTTTGTGACGGCCCATCCGGAGATCCCATTAGCCCCGAAGACCAGCGCAACATATTTGCTGGAAGGCTCCATAGTTGGGAAAGACCTGATCGAATGATATGCCAGCCAGTAACTTGTTGTCAGCGGGAGGTTGGGATCTTGATGAACAGGGACTGGAGAGCGAAGAGAAGAGTTGGGATCAAAGAGCCTGACGGTGCGTATGTCGCTTATTTATGACGGCGTAGATGGCCATGACACTTGGCTAGAGCCTGATGGTCTAGACCCCGAGTCTTGAGTGTTTACCGGACAATACTGCCTACAGCAGACCTTGGACCGAGCTGTCGGATTCGAACCCTAGTCGCCCGTTGCCTGGTCCGGGCCGCGGGGTTCGAACTGTGGAGTTACAGAGAGAGTGCGAGTGGTCGAATCACGTTCTTCAGCGAAGAAGCGCTAGACCCCTGCGACGAAGCGTCGATGGGTAGGACGAGGTGAAGGGTCTCATGAAGCCTAACTACCTTATTATTGACTTCACTTCTTAGCTTTTGAAATCGTATGTTTTAAGATAGCAAGCGTCTCTAAGGAGCACCATGGTACATATCATGGCCCAACTAAACAGACTGAGGAGGTTCGGGAAGGAGATATGCCACAAGAAGACCAGCACCAAGATGATGAGACTTGACTGCAATTTTTGACGGAAATGGAATGTGCTTAAGTCGTTGTCTGCCGAGCGAAATGCCATTGAATGCCATTGAATCGTTACTACCCTACTCCCCGCTTGTCTCAATAGCCCAGGAAATGTTTTCGTTCCAACTTTGAAGCTTGTAGCCAGTCCACTAGCCTTTCCCTCCACAATCTCGATGCGTGTCTATTCAGGGACCTATTAGGTAGACAAGAGAAATTTTCATATGATCAGTGCCTAATCCGTTATGCCCGATACAGAAAAACAAGTACCCAATTTGTCCAGTCTAGTCGGCTCTTGATTGCGCGTTGGAACTCGTTCTCAAGAAAGGACCGGCGGGCCGCCGATCACGCGATTCGAGACAATTTAATTGTCTTGGGTGGTATAAGCAATATTCGAGTTAAGATTAGTACTTGACCAAAAAGGCGTTTTTTGAGGTTTGGAAAGCTCGGTTGAAGTATCCAGCCTTGCGGAAAATATCCACACATATTGAGACAAACGTACTCTCCCTGAGATTTAAAATACAAAACTCTACACGCTCAAGCTGCGATTACCAGCGGCTCCCGCTGACAAAATCGAAAAATCGCATCTACATATGTGTCAGGCAAGGTAGGTGAGTAGGTACCTTAAGTAAAGATGACTGCTGCACATGCAAGACTTGTCTATGGTAAGGCAGCTGAAATATTGTCTTCAATTTAAGAACCGACTGATAGCTTCTAATTCATACTAATCACACTTGTACCAAAGAATTGAGGCCACTCCTTCACTTGTGTGTTGTTCACCTGCCTTGATTAAGTTCAAACTCCCTTCTCCACCGCCACATGAGTGCCCAACGCATGTCCCGTATGACGCCATTCAAGTCGTATCGCTCGATACCTTACTTCCCCACGATCAATTCATGTGTTCACGCTCATGATTCCCTATTCATTCAACCCCGAAATTTGTTCCTTTGATTAGAAGCATATTGGTACCTGTAGCTATTTATTCTCAGGGCCTTACTGCAACTTGAGTCGAGAACAGCTTTTGCCTGCTGTAGAAGTAAGCATCCCTCAGAGCTTAGGGATTTTTGGAAATCGTTCAATCAGAAGTTTCTCTATTAATTACGATAGTATTAATTTATTTGTTGTGCGTTGGTGAGTCTAGCGTAGGTGAACGGGCCGACCAGATGCTAACATGAAGACAGATAGCAGTCGCCTAAAGCAATGGCAATCCAATTAAAGCTGCTGTCGAGGCCAAGTCTAACGTCCTGCTCATCCTGTTACTATACCGAGCGATGGACGAGACAACGAAACAATATTAGAGCTCCAGAAGTTGTTGGTCATCGTTATACCTCGTTGATCGGCCTGCATTGATGATTGAACTGATTCTGAGCCCTTGAAGAGCAGTTCTAAATGCTTCAACGAAAAGCTGTCGTTGATACTGCTGCTAATGCCATGATTTCGAATGTCTTCTGAGTGCGTGTTGTTAAGACCTGAGTTACGCTAAGGCTCAAAATGAAAAAGCTTGTCATCGATAGTCGTGCTTAAGGCCGAGGAAACACAGTTCAAAACGGATGGTAAGGGCCCCTACATTCAAGAAATTCTGAACTCGTCTCTACATGCGATAGGCAGCAGCGTATAATACTACCTAGAGTAGGTAGGTTGAGACAGAGAGCCGCAATTGAGGCGACAAAGATCCCGCGCCGTACAGCAAACTGGATTGGCATGTCTGCAGTTGGCGTTGACACTGTCTACCGTAGAATACCACCGATTGAATTGGCGGTCAAAATTGATGTGCATGTTGAAGCGAACGCGAGCGCGAGTCAATTGTAGGCTGGAATTTCCCCGCATGGTCGATTGCGAACTCCCGCCGGCGACCAACGTAAGCGCTCGCCGGCTTGCGCCAGTAATTATTGCCGACCGGACTTCTTGGATAGCTCGCATCGGCTACAGTGACTTCCGAGCTCAGAGTCGCATCAATTCAACGGCAATATGTGCATGCTGAGAGTTGGACTCAAGTTTTGAAAACGAGATGGCGAAGCTAAGGAGTCAGCAAACTCTTGGCTTTCTATTGCGATGCAGTAGTAGGTGTGATCAGCGGGTGAGGGGCTTTCGGCTCGACATGACCGGTCTCGTACTCCGTGGAGATCAGATTTCCGTGCCAACTTCAGACTCTGTGAGGCTCTTCGAGACTCTTGGCTGGGCTGTGCATGTTAGAGAACGTCCTTCAATGCGATGACTCTGTTTTGACAATGGTCATAACATGGCGCCATGAAATATTGACAAAAGGAAAATTCCCCAGCGGAAACGACAGCTCTTTTAGCCAAGGAACAAAGTGCCACACGATTCAACAGCTTTGCAACATGATCCCGCCCCTGAGTCAAAGCGCGCGGGGGAAACAGTACGGATGATGAACTGGAGCTTACTCCGCCCGAACACCGATGAGCAACCTACAGGAAGCTGGAAACACTTGTTGATCGGGTGGGGTTGCCCCCGCCCCAAGTGATTGCCAGCAGGATGTCGCTGGAGGTGACGAGAGATGTTGACAGGGAAAGATTTGCCGAGGTCGTATCAACCGCACACGTGCTCCGCCTGACCTTCCATTGAAGCTCTTGACATGTCACCGACGACATATTGGAGAACCTTTTGTTTTTCCGTTGCCAAATAGGATTTGAAACCCCTCTTTTTGCCTGACTCTTGGCCTGTCTCCAGTGCGAGGAACAGAAGCAAAATCCGTGCCATCTAGACTCTTGTCTGTCATGTACGGCTAAACCTTCCCCTCTCCTCGCAAACTCGTCTGATCCTACCATCATCTCGCTTATTCTTTGCTCGAAAATCCCTCGTTCACCCCTGTCTCTGCTAAGATTTCTGTCAATCCCCAAGCTAGTTTTCGCCTTTCTCGCCTCCTCCTTCCCGTTTTCTGCAAGCTTCACACCTCTAGCTACTTTTGATCATCAACCAGAGCTCCTGTGAATGCTCTCTTAAACTGCCAAGCCTGCATCATGTGCTGTTCGTTGGTTTCTGAGGCTGACCTGGGCCGCATTCCGGCGGGTCATCTCTCCACACACACGGTGCTATGCCTGCTTCTTTAAGCTTGTCAGAACGATTTCCCGGCCCCAATCTACCTAATTCGGGCTTATCAGATGGGATCAGGAATATTGGTTCCTCAGTAATAAGTCTCTTGAAGTGTGGCAGTGCTGATTCGGCCGGGGTTTGAGTTCTTTTGCTTTTGCCGTTCTGTCGGAAAGTGGAGAGCTATGATGAAGGTGAGGTTGGATGGCTAAGCTTGAAAGAGGTAGCCCGGCGAAAGCTGCCCTTGGAAGAGTATTCATATTCTCTGGGCGCCGCTTGTTCGGCACGTCTTGCTTTCGAGCTCGACAGCACTTTCTCTTTTTCTACCGGGCTATACATGACATCCCTTCATGATGGCTGATAAGTTTCTCAGCCCCAACCCCCCACATGCGGACTCCCGTTCGCGGGCCACGAGTGATGCCGACACTATTGCCCCGGACGGGTCCAATCCGTTTCTCACGCCGTCCGGGACCACCGCTGCCCCCAGTACCGCCGGTGCGAGCCTCGATCTTGAAGATATTGAATCGTCTTTGAGGCCTGACCCAGGCACGGAGCGCGACTTTCACGTGGAGAACAACCCATTCGCGTTTTCCCCCGGCCAACTCAACAAATTGCTGAACCCCAAGTCCCTCTCAGCATTCAGGGCGTTCGGCGGGCTCCGAGGTATTGCTCGTGGCGTTCAGACCGATGTACGCAGTGGTCTCAGTGTCGACGAAGCAGGCGTCAGATCAAGAATCAGTTTTAATGAAGCAGTCGACAACCACAACGATAGCAAACCGGTTTCCCCAACGACAGAGAAGCATGTGCAGTCTTCCGGGGCACCGTTCGTGGACCGTACCCGTGTGTACGGTCGCAACGTACTGCCGCCAAAGAAGCCCAAGTCGATCTGGAAACTGATGTGGATCGCGTTCAATGAAACGGTACTTATTCTCTTGACGGTTGCCGGAGTCATCTCTTTGGCCCTCGGACTATACGAGACACTCGGCGTTGAAAGGCCTGCAGGCGCACCAGCTTCTGTCGACTGGGTCGAAGGCGTCGCCATCTGCGCTGCGGTCATCATTGTCGTCCTCGTCGGATCCCACAACGATTGGCAGAAGGAGAAGGCATTCGTCAGGCTGAACACAAAGAAGGATGACCGTCAAGTCAAGGTCATTCGTTCCGGGAAATCAGTCATGATCAATGTCAACGAGATCCTGGTAGGCGAAGTGCTCCATCTGGAGCCTGGCGATATGGTCCCTGCCGATGGAATCTTGATTGAAGGACACGAAGTCAAGTGCGACGAGTCTTCGGCTACTGGTGAATCCGATGTTCTCAAGAAGACTGCTGGCGACCAAGTCATGAAGCTTCTGGACTCTAAACACAACAATCATGACGACCTGGACCCCTTTATCATCTCAGGATCCAAAGTTCTCGAAGGTACGATCTTTACCGCCTATCCTTCAAACTTATAAGCTGATAGATTGCAGGTATGGGAACCTACATTTGCACCTCTGTTGGTGTCCACAGCAGCTTCGGCAAGATCATGATGTCTGTACGGTACGATATCGAAGCTACACCTCTACAAAAGAAGCTTGAACGCCTTGCCATCGCCATCGCCAAGCTCGGCGGAGGTGCATCGGCTCTGATGTTCTTCATCCTGCTTTTCAGATTCGTTGCCAGTCTTCCTGGTGATGACCGACTGCCTGCTGACAAGGCATCGACTTTCATGGACTTGCTTGTCGTTGCTATTGCTATCATTGCTGTAGCTGTACCTGAAGGCTTGCCGCTGGCCGTCACTCTTGCCCTCGCGTTCGCGACAACGAAGCTTCTCAAGGAGAATAACCTCGTTCGCGTACTTCGATCTTGCGAAACCATGGGTAACGCAACGACAATCTGCTCGGATAAGACAGGCACTCTGGTATGATTCGTTCTTCCTGATATGAACCGAGCAGCAACTGACAGTGTACAGACAACAAACAAGATGACGGTCGTGGCCGGCACCTTCTCCACCACTAGCTTCACTGCATTGTCCCAGTCCGACAATGAGAAGACATCGGGGACACCTCACGTCACTACATGGGCCGCTGGCTTGCCTACAGGAACCAAGGAACTTATCGTTCAGTCGGTTGCTGTGAACTCCACAGCCTTTGAGGGTCAAGAGGATGGTCAGGCAACTTTCATCGGATCTAAGACCGAGACAGCACTCTTACAGTTGGCGAAAGATCACCTTGGTCTTCAGTCACTTGCTGAGGCCCGTGCCAATGAGCAAGTCGTGCAGATGCTTCCCTTTGATTCCGGAAGGAAGTGTATGGCCGCGGTCATCAAACTTCGCGACACCTCGAAGGGATATCGTGTGCTGGTCAAGGGTGCCTCTGAAATTATGCTTGGGTACTGTTCATCTAAGACTCAGCTGGAGACTTTGACTGAAGAGCCCATGACGTTCACCGAGCGACAATCTCTCGAATCAACCATCAACGAATACGCTCGACGATCCCTTCGGACCATTGGCATCGTGTACAAGGACTACCCCCAGTGGCCGCCTACAAACATGCCTTCAGAAGATGGACACGTCAAGCTTGAGTCTCTACTGACGCCTTCTGACCTAGTGTTCCTCGGCATTGTTGGAATTCAAGATCCCGTCCGAGAGGGTGTTCCCGAGGCGGTCAGGCTTGCGCAGCATGCTGGCGTCACAGTCCGTATGGTCACTGGCGACAACATCGTCACCGCTCAAGCTATCGCCACAGAGTGCGGGATCTTCACCGGCTCTCAGGGAGTGATTATGGAAGGACCAGCTTTCAGGAAACTTTCTGATGAGGACATGAATAACATTCTTCCCAAGCTACAGGTATTGGCTCGTTCGTCTCCTGAAGACAAGCGGATTCTCGTGACGAGATTGAAGGCTCTCGGAGAGACGGTCGCTGTCACAGGTGATGGTACGAACGATGCTCCCGCACTCAAGGCCGCAGATGTTGGCTTTTCGATGGGCATCTCAGGTACCGAAGTGGCCAAGGAGGCTTCCGCAATTGTTCTCATGGATGATAACTTCGCATCGATCGTGACTGCACTCAAGTGGGGTCGCGCAGTCAATGATGCCGTTCAAAAGTTTCTTCAAGTAAGTTCCTAATCGATTGAGGCGACTAGTCACCTGGCTGTTGCCCCCAGTCACTCAAATACGCATCACCAGGTTGCTAAATGTTCACGATATAGTTTCAAATTACCGTTAACATCACTGCTGTCCTCTTGGCGTTTATCACAGCCATGTATGACCCTCATATGGAGCCGGTGCTGAAAGCTGTTCAATTGCTTTGGGTCAACCTCATCATGGACACATTTGCTGCGCTCGCACTGGCAACGGATCCTCCGACCGACAAGATTCTCGACCGGCCCCCTCAAAGAAAGGATGCACCACTTATCACGATCAACGTAAGCCTTTCTCCGTTGCTGAATCCTGCAAACACAGCTGACAGCCAACTTTAGATGTGGAAGATGATTATTGGACAAGCTATTTTCCAGCTCATCATTACACTCACCCTTTACTTCGCCGGCCCCGAGATTCTCAACTACGACAGAAATAGCGAGGATCAAATGCTGCAACTCGATACGGTCATTTTCAACACCTTTGTCTGGATGCAAATCTTCAACGAATTCAACAATCGACGCCTCGATAACAAGTTCAACGTGCTCGAGGGTGTCCACCGCAATCAATTTTTTATTTTCATCAACCTCCTGATGGTTGGTCTTCAGGTGGGGATCGTTTTCATTGGCGGTCGCGTGTTTGAGATCAAGGAGGGTGGCCTCAACGGAACCCAGTGGGCCATCTCCGTCGTGATCGCCCTCATGTCTTTGCCATGGGGTGTGCTGGTCCGTATTTTTCCGGATGTCTGGTTTGAAAGAGTGGCTGTTTTCGTCGGAAAGCCTTTTGTACTGGTGTACAGATTCCTCGGGAGAATGTTTGCGCCTGTTGGCCGATTGTTCAAGCGAAAGCAACGAGATGCTACCGCATCAGATGAGGAAGTACCTGCTACAATTATTGTCGCCCCACCCGAGGAAAAGGGGCAGCAACTTTGATGAAACCCCCATAAGCGGGAAGTGGCATGGCATGGCATGGTAGAGTAAGGCACGGAAAGACCTCTATCACAGAGGCGACGTTTATTGATTTGCATGGAATGTTTGGGCGGTATTTTCGTGGCATCCTTCAAGGTGTCTTTCTCATCGAGTCTGATCCTCGGATGGGAGACTCACTTCATGTTGGATATTTGGAACATACAACGACTGAAAAGACTGTCGCTACATATAAGTAATCGTAAAAGAAGAAATAGTAAAATTTCGCCTGTTACCACCAAGAGTGCATATTGTTACCAATTGGAGTCTCAATCGTTTCAAGTTCTGAATGTAGGAATTGGTATCTTCGAAGGTTTAGCATCCTCGTTTAACAATGCATGAGGTGCTCACATAGTGTTTTTGCACCTAGGTAGACTCAACTCCAACTGATGACAATAGATTTCTGGACGGAAATAGATATTCTAGCTCCTTTCTCTGAAAATAGTTGATGTAATTACGACTTTTCACAGCACGAAAATTAAGTCCATCAACCAACTTGCCCTACACCATCTTGAGAAAAGACGCATTATAGCGAATTTGGATAGCCTTCGCTAACAAATAACAGACGATGCGTACTCTAGGAATTTTCGACCCCTTTGACGACCACAGGGAAACTTCCGGTGGAAACGAGGTCGTCTGCGTTCCAGAACAGAAGATAGGTGTCTTCCCATTCAGATGGCTTCGCCCAGAATTGCGCTTCCAGCTGTGAGTTATTGTTGTACACCAGCTGTGTCGCAAAAAGCGCCCACCCATAGGTAGTTTGGTTAACAGTGACTGCCTGAGGGATTTGAGTAAGACCCATTGCATTATCTTCGCTGTCGGTGATGGTCAAAGAGCCAGCAGATGTTCCGTTCACGAACGTGCCATTGACCTTCCAGTTCTCACCCGTGATGGACGGAAGATCCCAAGTGATCGGGACTAGGTTGGCATTGGCATCGTCAGGGGTCTGAGTGATGTACAGATATCCTGTGTGGTGAAGTCAGCAACGCTTGTTGTTACCCCAAAACTTGATTTATACGGATGACTGGAATACATACCGTCATCCAATCCATAAGCAATAGGCCATGAAGATGAGTTCGTTCCGTAAGCGTAAAGTGTTGCGTTTGTTTCGGCCTTTCGCTTGACATTGACGTTCCACGAGGGAGAGATGGCTGAGGCACAGATGAGACCGGCCTGCAGGAGAGCGAGAACTCCGACCTTGGACAAATGCATTTTGGTAACGACTGAACTAAAGGTAAGAGCCTTTGGCAAGATCGGGGCTGAGGGGACAGGAATGCGGCCGGGTTAAGTCAGAAATCCAGCAACGAAGAACGCGGAGCACATAGATGTCGATTCACACAACAGAGACTTTCCAGGTTGGCGTAATCCTTAAAGACCGCGGAGTTTACCACTTACACCCAACCCACAAGGAGATGCTAAGCATTGCCCCCCACATTGCCGATTTTGAGATGCCGCTTGCCCGGTGATCGTCGTTGGTTCTTTTGGCAAAGAGGGGCAGTTCCGAGCTCGTAAACGCAATCGAAGCCCACCCTCGGGAAGCACAGACAGCAAAATAAACAAGTCAGAGTTGTCAAAGTTGTGGGTTTATTCCTGACTAGGAAGGCTCTGATGTTTTTACCCCTGGAGAAATGGGGCCGTTCCGGGATCCTCCATCTGAAGTTCTGTTGCGGCTGTCATTCTTCCAACGTTGCGGGTGCAGGTCAGCCTTATTGCATGGCTTAAGGTGAGTGGCTAGATCCATCACCACCCGCATCTCATTTAACGGTGAATCAACCATAATGCCCACGGCCGCTCTGGAAATAGATATCCCCATCTGACCCGTCCTCACAGCCCCACCGATGCAGGCTTTCTTCTCACTTCACTGGCAGGTTTGACGTGTAGTCGACGTGTAATCTATCGCGGCCTGCTGGGCTGAGGAGGTTATCCCGGTGCGGAATCACCGTACTATGTGGGACAACTTAGTCTCTGCGAGGCAGAAACTCTGTTTGCACCCACAAGACGACAGTCATCTTGCTCCGCAAGACGCCCAAACCGACGGCAAAATCCGTTTTTTGTTGTTCATCACCAAAGCCCACATCCCGCATCATGAAAGGCGGAGTGGTTCAATTGTCCAAAGAATTGCGAAGAGAGGGATGGAGACATCAAATATTTAGAGTTGTCCCCAACTTCTCAGTGACCATCGAAACCTAAAAGGATATAAATGAGACCAGCAGACGGGGCAGATTTCGTTGTGTTTTCTCAACCACTTCTTTTCTTTAATCGTTGACTTCAACACTCGTTTCTCACTGTTTCGGCTGTGGGTTAATAGTCTTTCGTTGTTTCTTACTTGATATCACAATGGTTTGCGGGAAGCTTCTCGCCACTTGGGCAGTAGCTGTCGTTACTGGTGCCACTGCGGCTTGTACATCAAACAGACACCAGACCGCCGGTGATTCTGCTGACGTATCCCCAGTCATCGAGGCTGTTGCCAGTTCAAGCTCGCCTAGTTCATCTGCCTCGTCTGGTTCGCCTGGCTCCGGTGCCACGTGCGTCAACAGTCCTTCGAACAGAGCTTGCTGGACTGAAGGTTTCGACCTATCTACAAACTACTACGATGAGGTCCCGGATACAGGCGTAGTGAGAGAATATTGGTTCAATGTTGAGAATGGCACAGCCGCTCCAGATGGATACGAGATGCCAGTTCAGCTCATCAACGGATCCTTCCCCGGCCCAACCATTATTGCTGACTGGGGTGACACTGTTGGTACGTAATCACATACAGGGACACAAGCCTGATCTTGATTCGAGGGGCTAACACTGAATTTTGACAGTTGTCCACCTGAAAAACTCGCTTCAGACAAACGGTACCGGTCTTCACTTCCATGGCATCAGACAGAATTGGACGGATCAAATGGATGGTGTCCCTAGTATCACCCAGTGCCCCATTGCCCCCAACGACACTTACACCTACAAATGGCGAGCTGTTGAGTACGGCACCGGTTGGTATCACTCTCACTTCTACGTTCAAGCATGGGATGGAGTCTTTGGTGGCATCACTATCAACGGACCGGCTTCGGCAAATTACGACGTCGACTTAGGTCATCTCTTCCTCAACGACTGGTATCACGTGAGTTGAATGCTTGGACTGTTTGGCAAGAACTCAAGAACTTTTGATTGACTTTTCCATCCAGCAAACGGCAGATGAACTCGTTACCAAAGCTGCTACGGGAGGTCCCCCCACAGCAGTCAACGGTCTGATCAACGGCACCAACACCTTCAACGACACCATGGGCTCTAGATTCGAAACAATTTTCGAACCCGGAACTAGGTACCGCCTTCGCCAAGTCAACGCCGCCGCAGATAATCACTTCCGTTTCATGATCGACAATCATACCATGGAGATTATCGCAACAGATTTTGTCCCCATCGTCCCGTACAACGCCACGCAATTGAGCATTGGTATGGGCCAGCGCTACGACATCATTGTGGAGGCTAAGGACCTGACCGACGGCGACTTCTGGCTGCGATCCATTGCACAAGAGTCCTGCTCCGAGTCTGATGCTGTTGACGATGTCAAGGGTATCATTCGTTACTCCAACTCTTCCACCTCGGATCCCACGACCTCGGCTTACAGTTACACTGACTCATGCTTGGATGAGGCATCCTCCAACCTTGTGCCTTACCTCGCCATCAACGCGTCTGACACTTACATCAGCGCAGATGAGAAGGTTGCCGTTGAAGTCACAGACAACGCCCTCCTGTGGACGATGAACAAGACTTCCATGCATACCCAATGGGAGTACCCCACCGCCATGCAAATCTCGCAAAAGAACTCTACTTGGCTCACCAAGCAAAACGTTATCCACCTGCCTGACGCTGACAAGTGGGTGTACATGGTCATTCACTCGCCTTTTGCTCAGGACCATCCCATGCACCTTCACGGCCACGACTTCTGGGTTCTCGACTCTGGTTACGGTAACTTTGACAGCACTCAGACCGATCGTCTGACCTTGGTAAACGCTCCCAGAAGAGACGTAGCTATGATGCCAGGCAGTGGATATTTGGTCATCGCATTCAAGACGAATAACCCTGGTGTAAGTACCTCTTCGATCACATTAAATTGCCTCCAGATCTTCAGACCACTGACTGCCGTCCGATTTAGGCTTAGTTGTTGGTATCCCTATTACAGGGTAGTTAGTTCGAACCGTAGTTAACGAAGAGATTAATTAAACTATATGAATATCTGCGTAGTAGGTATAAAAAGGAGGTTCTAACCGTAGGTTAGGCTAGTTATAATAATTATAAATAGGGCCCCTAATTAGCCCCTACGTAGTCGGCCGTATACCGTAGTTAAATTAAACTTCTAATCTAATACTAACTTTCTCTTTTTTTTATTAATTTAGCTACTATAGTTAGAGGTATAATTTAACCTCGGGCCCGTTTACTAAGTCGTCTCCTTTTCCCCCTTTTCTCTACTCTTTTTATATAACCTATCCCTTTATTTATATAATAACTTTTCTATTACTTACGAATTATTTTAATCCCTTATTTAATATTATTTTTATAAAAGCGTTTACGAGGTTATTTTTATTATTAATCTAATAGATCTTAAGTATCTCGCGCTTTTTATACGATTACTTAAGGGCTATAATATTAATTATAAGCCTCTTTTTTTTTATCGTTCTTAATTTAACGAGGTATTTATATAGTAAGTAGGAATTAGTATAAATAACCGTTAGAATAAATAAAAAGCTAATTCGATTAGTAATCTTCTTTAATATTATTAAAATTATATAGGAGAGGTTAACGCCGTTAACTATACTATAAACCTCCGACGCTAATATACTTCTCGTTACTTACTTACTTTTAGTTAACGAGTAGTAAATTATATTACTATATATAGTAAATTCGTTCTTACTTATACTCTTATTAACTAGGATAATAATATACCCTAATTACGAAATAAAGTCGTTATTATTTATAAATAACCTATTAATAAAGAGGTAGAGCTTATTAATTATAAAGTTAATTAAGTAGTAAACAAGACCTCGATTAAGATTTATTTATTACTACTTAAACTACTTATTAAGTACTTCGACGTCCCGTTTAGTTAGATCTATAGCCTGCGCTACTTTAATATAGTTAAATATTATTTTAAGTTAATAAATACTTATAATATATACCCCTTATACGAGCTTAGTCTTATACTACTTTTTAACGTCGGTTACGTTTAGATTAATAAGGTTAATCTTTTTACCTTACCCCTTTTATTAAAAAATAACGGTTTCCCTTTTAATTATAAAAATCCTATTATTAAATACTAGGGGGGTATTTATTATAAAGACCTCTTTTAGCTTCGTTACGAAGCCCGCTTTCTAAAGCTCTTTATTCTCTTTTTTTATAAAATTAATATTAAATAAGCTTAATATATTATCGGTCTATATTTTAACGATCTTAAATTAATTACTTTCGTACTCCGTAATTAATAAGTACGGGTTATATATAGAGGTAATTATTAATAGTTAATTAATATAAAAATCGTAGTAAGTAGCTTATTAATAAGTACCCGATTTTACGAGCCTATATAGTAGCTTAAGTACTTTAATAATCGTACTTTCTAAGTACTTATTAGCTATTTCTTTTAGTAAATAGGCTAGGATTTTCCTTATGAGCCCTATAACTAATTAAGTATAAGCTTAAGTAATATTATAGCTCTAAATCTCGTATCCCTTCTTCCGCAGCGATACTATTAGTATTATTATTAATCGTTAGTTATAGTGCTATATAGTAAGTAATTATATAAGTAGCGTTACCTTTTTAACGTCGCCGTATTTCTAAATTACGTATTTAGACTTCTTATATAGCTAGGGTATTCCTTTCCTTTTAATCTTACGAACTATTCGTAATTTAAATATATAGAGGTTTATATATTTTTTTAAGTCGTATAAAATAAATTAATAGACCCCTCGATTATAAAGAGTGTTTACTTTAATAAGATCTAATCCCTTATATAGCTTTTTAATAGTTATAATTACGCCTTTTTTACGTAGTTTAATTACTAACTCGAAATCGGCTTTTTCTTTTACTATATAAAAGGTATTAATTACCTCGTTATTAATAATAAATTACTGCGTTAGGGCTTATTATCGTAGTCTTTTGCGACGTTTTATTAGTAATATTAGTACCCTTTTAGTAATTTCCTCTTCCTCGTCGTTTATTAATACTACTACGACGATTTTATTAAGGATAATTTCTTATGCCTTTACTATAGGTTATATAGTTTTCCTTAGCTCTTTTTTTTCTTATAAGTTAGAAATTACCTCGTTAGGATTTATATAGTACGGTTTAACTACTATAATTAATACTTTAAATAGCTAGTTACGATCTTTTATAATTATATAAGAGCGCTCGTTAATAGAAATTAATTTATATAGCCTAGCTTATTATTAAGTAATTTTGCGCTATATTTATATATCTGAATTTAGTAATATATTTAGATTATCCCTTATATCGGGCCTATTATGCGTAGTAATTACCTCGTTAACTTACTTTCTTATACTTACCTCGCGCAATACCTATATTACTTTTTTAATTACTCGGGCTCGTTAGCTTATACTTAGTAACGGTAATAAGGCTAAGGTCGTTTTTAAATATACTCTAAATATTAATAGCGTTAGTATAAATCCGTTAGGCCTTATAGTATTATTATAGTATTTAAGTACTATTTAGAGGTATTCGTTATTAATAAAATCCGGATTTTCCTTTTTAATAATTCTAAACGCCCTTTTTAACTATTAGTATACCCTCTCTACCTTTTTAATACTATAGTGCGCTTTAATAAGTACGACTTTTAGCTATATACTATAGGCCGTCGTATTATCCCTAAATTCTATTAACTTAAAGCTAGTATTAGCGTTAGTTCTAATACTATTTAGCGGTCCTTAGTATATATCGATCTAGCTTTTTTATAAGGCTACTTATACTATTTTTACTTATAAATCCTAGAGGAATTACCCTATTTAAAAAGATATAACTACGTCGATTATATATAATACTAGCTAACTATTTAAATAAAAAATATCGACGACGATTTCTTAGTTAAAGTTAAGCTTATTACGTAATTTAAACTTAAATCTGCGTAGGCTTTGCGCATTTATTTAATATTAATAGTATACTTTTATTAACTACTTTAGCGACCCTATTTCGATATTATTATTACCTAATTACTTTAAGAGGTTATATAGCCTCGTAACTAATAAGTACCCGAATTTTTAATATAATTTTCTAAGCTTACTTTCCGTTAAGTAATTAATTAACTTCGTATTATTAATAAGCTTTATAAACGTATACCCCTATTGTCGTTCGACTATCTCGAAGTACTTACCGCTAAAAATTCTATTCCTCGTATTATTAAATATAATACCTAGTCGATCTATATTTTTTAAATATAAGAGAAATAGGGTATCAACAGGTAAAATATAGAAAGTTATCGTTCCGAAGTACGTCTTTACTTTTACTATACTTAAAATAACGATTTCCTTACCTAAACTAAAACTAATCCTTATAATACCTACCGTTAACGTATTAAGTATTACTAGCGCGATTTTTTATAGTACCTAGAATTACCCTTTTTTTTTAATTAATTATTACGATACCTTAGTATTTAGGATAATCCTATAAAAATCGTTTAGGCCGTACCTTTTACTTATATAAAATACTTATACGAGCTTAATATTTAAAGGATCTAGGTAGTATAAAAAGGACCCCTCTAGCTACCCCTAGATTTACTTAGTATTATATTCCTTTTTTTTAAATATTAAGAGAGATAGTATTTTCTCCTTAATCGTTAAGAAAATAGGCTTTGGCCCTATTAAATTTACCCTTTTAGCCGCCTTTATATCCGTTATTTAAAGGACCTTCCCTTATTATTTATAAATAAAAGCTTATTTATTAAGAGCTTCTACTACCCTCTATTTATTTAGCCTTATATATCTTTTAAAAGCTAACGGGGTAAAAAAAGAGTAGTTAATATTATTAATTTCGTTATAATTTAATTCGTTAGTATAGGAAGTAAGATCTTCTTTATCTTCCGAATCTCTTATAGGGAGTATATATTTTAGGCCGCTACTTTAACTACCGTCGCTAGGTTCTATACCCCTAGATTTACCCTTATATATAATAAAGAATTAGTTAAACCGACGAGGGCTAGTTTTACTATTTATTACCCTCGACTTTTTATACTATTTATATAATTTAGTACGCTCTTTTTTAGAATAGTTACTTAACTAATATCTATCCTTTTTATAAATATAGTATTACCTTTTTTATTACCTTACTTATAAGTTAAATCTCTACTTATTCGACGAATCTAGGCCTCCTTATTAGTAATTACTATATTTAGCCTCTTTTCCTTTCTTATTATACATTCGATTAACTTAATATTATTAATAAGGGCCGTTATACGCTTAGAAGTAGGTTTAGTACGGCATTCTTATTTTAATATTAAAACTAGATCTTAGCCTTGAGTAGAGCGTTTTATAGTTTTTAAGTACTTAGTATAGGGTTATTTTTACTTTTAGTATATACTAAACTATAGTATAAAAATATCCGACTTTCCGCTTATTTATCCCCTTATTTAGCTAGGTTTTTACTAACTTATCGATTTAATTAATAAGCTCTTTAAAGATCTCTATTTATAATTTACCCTCTATTATCTTAGCTATAAATATAAAAGAAATTACTCGTAGCTTAGATAGGAGCTCTAGGTTCTTATTATAGGTCTCGAAGCGGCTTCGGATTACGTTAATTATACTAATAAAGTCGTTTTAATCGAGATTACGTAAGTCGACCTACCCCCTTTTGGCTACCCCCCCCTTTTGGCCACCCTATCAAAACATAGTATCAAAACATCGCTACTAACTATACTTAATTAATTAACTATTTTCTATTATTATAATAATATAGTTATTATTCTCCCTAGGTAATTCGACCCCTACGAGTCAACTAGGACTAACTAGACGGTTACTAAAGTCCTCCTAAGCTCTTTATATATCTTAGATATTTATAAACTTAGTATTTAGGTCTATTAATATACTCTTCTTATTCCGCGGCCTTAATTAGTTAACTTTAGCTTTTAGAACTCGAATATAGTACTAAGATATTACTAAATAGTAGGCCTACTTACTAAATACCTTTTTTACTTTTTTAAATAGTAGTTGTTAAGTATTATAATCTAGACTAAGCTCTATAAATAACTTTAACTAATTATAGAGCTCGCTAGCCTTCTTAGGTATTAACTAGTTAATAATAGACGCCGCTAATACCTAGTTAATAGCTTTTTTAATATTACTAGTTACTTACTTAGTATTTGCGGTCTTTTTAGTTAGTATAACTAGGTTAAGTAGGACTATTAGATTAATAAGTAGTTTAGCTATATTAAGGGGATATAGTCTAGTTACTTTCTATTTACTTCGTATATTTAACAACGTTAGACTAGCTAAACGAGCTTTTTAATAGTAGCTTAAGAAGTACCGCTTTTTAACGATAGTAGAATTATTTATTATATCCTCCTTACTAAGCTCCTTTCTATACTTAAACTTAATAAGTTTAAAAATAGTTATATTTAACGGCTAGAGGATATAAGAAGTATATAATAATAAGAATAATAAGTAGACGTTATTTTTATAATATTCCTATATAAATTCTATTATTATATAACTCCTATAGCTATTTAGAACTAATAATTAAGGCTTATTAAGTATACTAAGCCCCCTAAAGGGGGGGGTCTTAGTTTATAATAAGAATACTATTTTTAACTATTTAAAAGTAGTCTTATCGGTCGTTTAGTTATTATTTATTACTATAAACTCCTAATTAGTATAAAAGTTAAGTTTCAATAGAAACTACTACTACTATACCGACTTTCCCTTATATATAACTAATAATTTAATAGCTCGATTATTAATAAAAATATACTTAATTATAAATACCTAAGCACGCGAACTAGGCTCTTTTTTTCGTACTACTATAGTCTCTACTTTACTTAAAACTAGGCTATTAAATCCCTTACCCTCTAAAATACTAATCTTATTTATATTATACTTATTAACTTATTTAATATCGCTAATCTTTAATATATTAAGTAATCTAAACTATAACTTAATTATATTAGTAATAGCCCTATTTAAACGCTTCGAATCGATAGTACGACTTCTCGAAACCTTAATTAATAAGTTCCTCTTTAAGAAAGCGTCTATTTATCTCTTTTTAAAAGGATTTATATCCCCCTAAGATCTTAGAACTCGCTTAGCGAATTTTATAAGCTATTTATAAATTAGTATAATACTTAGATTATATTAAATACGAACTTATTAAGTTAGCTAGTTTTTTTATTATAAAAGAAGCTCTTAGAGGTCTGCGAATACTATTACCCTCGTTTAGTAGCCTTTCTTATAGTTATAAAGAGTTAATTTTAAAACTCCGAACTTAATCGAGGCCCGATTAACTAAGAGACCTCTTTTAATAGCCTTAAAAGCCCGAATAACTTTATTTTCGGTATACGAGACTATTATATATTAATAAATAAGTATATAAAAAAGAATTATATTTGGACGATTTTTGTAATTATTATAGTAGTTTGAAAATCGTGGGTAGGGTTTTAATGCGGTGGCTGGGATAGAGAAATGGGGTGGCTAAAAGGGGGGGGTGGCTAAAAGGGGGTGGGTCGACTTACCGCTTCGTAGTAGTAATTAGAGGCTTTGCCTATAAGTACGATATTAATTACTAAATAGTACTAGTACTCCCTAATTCTAACTTTTTCGTAGTAATTATAAAATATTATTAGGGTTTTTATAAGACCTTATACTTCCCCCTAGAGTATAATTTCTCTTTTAAGAAGATCTTTTTAAGGTCTATAAATTACTTCGTATTTATTATTAAATTTTCGGTCTCTATATGCGATCCCTACGTCGCTACGTATTATTAATAACTTTAGGTTATTTTTTTTTTCTTATTAGCCAATTAGTACCGAATTTTACGTTAATAATAGTAATAAGTTATAGATCGAAATAGGTAGAATTATTAATTATTATACTTTTAGTACTATATTTTACCTTAGTATATCTTTTTATAATAATAGATTTCTATTAGTAATTATAAAGAGGAAATCTAAGTCGTTTACCCTTTTTCTAAATTTATTAAAGCGATTATACGCTCTATCGACTTATACTTAATTTTATAATACGAATTCCTCTTTTATAATTATTATTATTAGTATTTCGTATAGCTTTTATAATTATAATTACGCTAGTAATACCCCTCGCTTATAAAGGAATTTATTAACTACTTTTATAATTCTTAAGCTTGCGCTTACGAACTATTTATTTAATTAATAACTAAGGTCGTTTACGATTTTATAAAATAGGGGTTACCCCTATAACCCCTTTTTTTTATAAACCTTAGTTAAATAAATTAATACCGCGTTAATTTACTTATTATTAAGCTAATTTATAATTCTATATATCTACGTCCCCTAATAATCCGGGTTAATATTTACTTACTTATAAGGGATTAGGATTCTATTTAAGATCGGGTTTTATCCTCTTTTTCCTTACCTTAACTCGCTAAGGGTCGTGCTCTAGTTTATACTTATATTAATAATTACTAGCGTATTTAATTGTAATAAGAATATATTTAATCCGCGCGCTAGTTATAATAAATCCGTACTTTTACTACTTAATAAATTTATCGGGGTTTAAAAGATTCTTACTTCCTCTTATTATCTTACTACTACTCTCGTTTTTACTATTTTTAATAATTACTACTACCCTTTTAAATCGCTAGCTATTATACTTACTAAGATCCTCTTTTTTATTTAATATAAAAAAGTAAGTTTTAGTAATTCTTTTTTATAATAGTAGTAATAAACGTTTATATTATTATAAAAAGATATAATAATTAGTCTCGAGATCTTTATTAATTACTAATTTCCGCTATCCTATATATTTTTAGCTTCTTAAGCCTCGTACTCTTTATAATCTCTAAATAGCTTCTTTCCTTAACTTACCTCCTCTAGGGTAATATTCTATAAGAATAATTAAAAATAAACGCTAAGTAGCTCGTAAAAAAGCTATATAAACTATTAAAAACCGTATAGGCCGTTAAGTACGGTTAATAAAATTAAACCCTCCTTTTTATAAAATCGTAAATTTTAAAAACTTACTAAAAATACCTACTTATCGCTCGTATATAATAAAATTAAATATTTTAAAAATCTTATTTTTTATAGCCTCTTAGTACCCTATTTTATATCTTTTAAGTAGTCTTTTTCGTAACTTAATTATAGTTAAGTAATTATTGCTTATTAACGATCCTTTTTATTACTTAGTTAATTTCTTAAAATTAATAATTTTATACTAAGAACTAATATAAAAAAAAGCCCTTAAGTAGCCCTCTAAAGGATTCTTTTTTTTTCTTTTTAAATCCTCGTTTTTTTAGCCTTTTCTTAAGCTAATAATAACTCTAGCGAGAGGTTATAGGACTACTTTAAAATAGCCGCCTTTTTCTTAAGTTAATTTCTAAAATTTATAATACTCTTAACTTAATATTATTAAGACCTCTAAATCCCCTCTTCTCTTGTTAAACCGTCCCCTATATTATATTCTTAAGTAATACTTAGGGAGGTAGTTAAGGGAGCTATAAAGAAGTTATTTAAATCGCGAGCTTAAAGTCGTACTTATAAAATCCTTATAATAATAAACTTTTTTATATACTATAAATCTCTTAATTTAATAACTCTTATAAGGTTACTTTTATTATTAAATAAAAATATTTACGTTTAGAAATCCCCTTTTTTAATTACGTAGTACTCTTTTATATTATATTATTAAGCTCGTTTATTATACTAATTAATTAGGTAAGTAGTCGTTACGTAAATATTTTTTTTTATTAATTTAACTAGTTAATTTCTAATTACGGGCCGGTTATAAAAAAGTCGTTTAATAAAAAAGCTACTCGGGGTAACGATAAAAGGCTAGTTACTTAAGCGGTTTTATTAATTAACGTATTTTAATATAATAAATATCGACCTCTCGTAAGTAATAAAAGGCTACGATTACTTAATTCCGTGTAATATTTAAAAATCGCCTCCTTTTTTATCTACTTCTATAAGGTTAATTAGTACAAATCTCCTATCCCGTATAGTATTAAAAAGTTATCTCTTTTATATAATAAGATACTTTACCAATTTATAATAATAAAATTTAACTACTAATTAGTATTAATATCCTTATTATAAAGTAGTTAGTTCGAACCGTAGTTAATAAAGAAATTAATTAAACTATATAAATATTTATATAGTAAGTATAAAAAAAAGGTTCTAACCGTAAGTTAGGCTGGCTACGATAATTATAAATAGGGCCCCCAATTGGCCCCTGCGCAGTCGGCCGTACGCCGCGGTCAAATTGGACTTCTAATCCGACATTAGTTAATACACTACCACATTACTTAGCACACCTCGGAGGGTTTTGCCATGCAAATCGTTGAGCGAGAGTCGGAGATCACCTATAACACGGATGTGCTGAACCAGACCTGCACCAACTAGATGAACTACGTAGTCCAGTCTGACTTGAATCAATATGATTCCGGTGTCTAAGGCTTGAGGCTAGTAATATCGAATGATTATGCGTGCTCAAGGGTCATAAAGGTCCATAATACAACGGGCAGAGAGGGCAGAAAACGTTCCATAATGTAATAGAAACTTTTCACTCCAGCACCTATCTATAAGGCTTGGACTACGTGTCGGTTGTCATGGCCTCGCTTGAGGAAATCGCCCCACTCCCATGTACCAAAACCGCACGCTCGATACTTCAGTTGAGATCCGATGCCTTCATTACTTATGATCAGCAGGACCAAGAAGCGTGACGGATGTATAGAAAGTAGTGTCATGGACCAACGTGGGGTAGTGTCCATTACAAAATATTACTAACTAACTCTCGAGTGAAGCTAAGTGAGCATTTATCAGCACGAAGTGGGCTGCCGCCTCTTGGATACTTACATCTGCAGCCTGATAACAGATCTCAAGATATCACTATCATGCAGAACAACTCTGCGCCAATACTTGTTTGATAACATGACTTGGTCGCCTGTTCCTAGTATGGACACAAGTAAGCTTAAGACATCTCACAGGCAACTGTGTTGTTCCGCCATCGACTAGCTCCAGTACGAGGCCTAGCGAACAACTCTTCCTGCTTCAGGTCTTCAGTGCCGACACCGAGCATTCCCCGCAACCCCTCAACTGCAGCGCTGCGCTATCAGCTGAACAAGATAATGATAGGATGGCCGTACCGGCATTCAGACGTGTTTTGCCGCACCACGATCGGGAATAAGATGATATCTTCGGGTCCTTTTTTTCCGGACTGAGAGATAACGACTACCGGGCCCAACCAACACCCCAGTCACCTTCCTGCAATGGCATGGTTCTCGGCGCAACGCAGCATTTGATTCGTCTGAACAGCAACGGCCTGACGATCGCCACATACTTATCGAGGGCGTGAATGGGGATGTTCTCCAACATGCTTAACATCTCCACGCGATCCTTACACCCCATTAGATATAGGTGCGTCATAGACAGCCGTGATATCAGTAGAGGCGCTCCGACGGGCAGTCCCATATAACGATGGCAGAGCCACTCGTCCCTACTATTGCTACAGCCAGAAGTTCCAGCCGCGTCTCCTCACGCCATCACCATGAGCTCCGACGGAAAGATCGATGTCGAAAAGGCCACACGCTTTGGTGGTGGTCAGTCTGAAGTATTGGTCGGAGAGGTCAGGGACATCAAGAACGCTGATGCTGCGCTGGAATTTCTTCGAGACGGCGGGGATGTCACACCTATGACAGCGGAGGATGAGCGCCTCTTAAAGCGCAAGATTGACTGGCGAATCGTTCCCCTCATGTTTGCGTGTTACATTCTCCAGTATCTTAACAAAACCTTGATCAACTACGCGAACGTCATAGGGCTGCAGAGCGACACGAATATCACTGGCGATCAATACTCCCAACTGGCCATGATATTCTACGTCAGCTATCTAACATTCGAGTTCCCTCACGCTTGGGGCATGCAGAGATTCCCAACGGCAAAATACATTAGGATTATAGTCTGCATATGGGGTACGGTATTGGCAACTACATCAGCCTACTAGCGCTTATACCCATATAAACAAATCAAATATAAGGTTCGTATTTGATTATTTAGCTCATTTCTCGCGCTATATTTAATTATTCAATAATTAATTAATAAATTTAACTAATTTCTTAATCGGGAATTAAATAAAGCTATTATAAAAGTCCTTATAATATTAACTTATAGACTTTACCTCGATTAGCTTTTTTAATTAAAAAATTAACCTCCTATTTTTATAGTACCGCTACGAAGCTAGTTCTTAAGATATTAAACCTCTTTTAATATAAAAAATCTTATTAATAATCGCTATAAAATTAAAGTTAACTTTATAAGGCTAAATATCCTCTCGTAATTTATTATTATCGTAAGGATTATAAAGATATTAAGTATAAGCTTATTTAATATTAAATAGGTTAATTAATAATTAATTTACTATTAAATTAAGTTAAGGACCGGCTAAGGGATAATTTATAAGTAATATTAATTAAGCTTAGGCGCATAGTTAATTATTACGTTTATTATTTAAAATATTAATTATTATTAGTATTACGAATCTTTTACAATACTTTTTAGAATTATAAGGGTATCAAAAATAGCTTATAACTATTATAATAAAAAAAGAGGACTTAGATAATAAGGAAGAGAAGGACTTACTATCTTATCTATATACTATCTTTATTAATAATCGTAAAATCCCTTTTTTATATTAAATAGTTAGTAGCTCTATTTAGGCATATTTTACCTCTTTTTTAACTATTTTAATCCTTACTTAGGGTAAAAAATAATTACTATAATATAAAATAGAGAGTTATTTAATTTAGTATAATACTTATTAAAAACTTACTAAGTATTAATAATTAATAATTAGAAGTATTTTCGTAAATTAAAATTATTATTAAGAAGTAGCTCTACTTACTCCCTAAGTATATACTTAGACTAAATATAATAAGGGATACTACTTAAAATTAGAGATTAAAAAAGAGGTTAAGATATAAATTAATAACGAGCTAATTACTAATAAGGTAATATTACTTATATTAATTATAATTACGACGCTATAATTTAAAAAGCCGTAAGATCTATCTTTTTTTTTTAAAAATTTATTATATAACTTTTTTTACTCCTTAAAACGGTTAATAAAGTACTCGAGACTTACTATTACTTTTTATAAATAGCTATAACTATCTCCTTTACCCTAGCCCTAATATCTTATTATCTAGAGGTAAAATAGCTTAAGTACTACTTTTAGCTTAGTTAGTAATTACTAATCGTTATTATTAAAAACGTCCTTAATAAGGATCCGTTATTTTAGATCTTTATAAACTTAACTAGTTATTAAAAAGGTATAAATCTACTTTCTTTTTATAAAGAGCGCTATATTATAAAATATATTAAATTTTATTTTATATTATTATTAAGTATTAGTATAAGCTCTTATAATAATTCCTTAAAGAGAGTAAATATATTATTCTCGTCGGTTTTATTACTAACCTCGAGGAAGGCCTTATATTATTAAAGTAACGAGTAAATAAATTTAATAACGTTCCGAAGTTTATTAATAGGGCCCCTTATGCGCTAAAGGTTAAGATTTTTTTAAAGTTACTTAGTATTAATTAATATATCTAATTCTTATTCAAATACCTCTTTATTATTACTAAATAAAAAGGTCCTATTAACGAGGTTAAGAATATAACCGTAGTACTTTATCCTCTAGTTAAGAATATTTTTCTAAGTATAAGTATAAGATAATATAGGATATAAGTAACCTAGGTAAATATCGTTATTTAAAGTATTATTATAAATAACTACTCCGACTTAGTTACTTAATTCCTAGTCGTTTATTACTAATTTTATTATCTAAGTAATATTAGCCCTATTATAAGTATTATATTATTATTATAAAATAATAAAGTATTATATTTATTACTTAGTATAGTTTAAAAAGTAAGTAAAAATAGTAATAATAGTATTCCGTATTAATAAGGTCTATAAATCGAATAATAAATAGACTTTCGTTATTAACCTCTAGATCTCTACCCTAATTATATTTTTCTTTTTAATAAAGATCTTACTTAGCTCTTTTCTTATATTTCTATATAATAATAAGAGTTCGTTAGTAATATTATAATCTAATTAATAAAGGAGGGCCCGGAGGTAAGGATTATAAAAAGTTATAAATAGGCTATTATTATTAATAATATACTTAATTACTAATTCTTTAATTCTCGTTACTTAGCCCTTTATAATAATATTAAAAATAAGTTTTTATTTCTTTAATATAAAGTCGTACTTAGAGGATTCTAATAAATATAACGACTTATTAAAGCTTAGATCTATTACTTAGTATTTTAATTTTAAATAAGCCGTTATTAAGCTTATAATTACTATTTTAAAATAAGTAATAATACTTATTTTATTATAGTAACGATAAAACTAAAAGACTTCGCTTCGAATATTTTTATTATAAATCTCTTAAGTAAAGACCCCCTCTAAGCGGATTTATAACTTTTTTAGTTTTACGCCCTTTTATAATATTAAATCGTTATTAATAAAAGTCCTCCCTTTTTAAATTATTTTTAAAAGGGCGAGGAGGCTATTGCGATTATTAAAATTGGTTAATAATATAAAGCTAGTATTAATTAAGGTCTATAGTTATAAAGTAATCCGAAATAGTAGCTACGTACTAAAGATTATATAACTTATTACTAATTAATTAATTATAATATAGTAAATCGATTAATATATAATTTAATTAATATTAATAATAATTATAATAGTTATAAAGGGTTAGAAATAATAGTACGTAACTTCGTTAGTTTTATTAATATTAAGAAAAGGGGGTACTAGAGGTTTTTTAAATTCCTAAATATAATAGGATACTAAATTTAGGGCTCTATAATACTTAGGCCCTTTTCTTTTTATAGTAATTACTAATAATCTATTTAGTTAAGTAGTATAATACCGAACTTATAATCGTAAGTAAAGAGTCGTAGGTTCGAATCCCGCTCTAAGTATTTATATTCTTAATTATAAACTTTTATAGGGTATAATTAAAAATATCGATTTTTAATTAGCCTAGCCCCGGATTTTCTTTTTTCCGGGCGACCTTATATTTAATTAAATATATTAAATATAGGGCCTTACGATATTTAATTATTTAACTTACTAAAATTCCTATATTTAACTATTTGTTTGATTAATTTAAATGGGTATAAGCGCTGCAGCCTACTACAACTGGGCCGGGCTAGTTATGACGAGAGTCCTTCTAGGCGTTTTTAAGAGTGCTGTTGCCCCTTCACTCATCGTCATTACGACCATGGTCAGTTTTCGTCGTATGTTCACATCCTTGAATCCTCCTAATGTTTCGTCTACAGTGGTACAAACGTCAAGAACAGCCTCCTAGGATGGGCATCTAGTATCTCGGCACTGGTGGCGGCACCATCGTCGGCTCCCTCATTTCTTTCGGTTTTCAGCACTACCACAGCTCCGGCTTTACCTCATAGCAGATCATGTTTCTCATCTGCAGCTTGATCACCATTGCTATCGGTATCACGGTAATTCTAATTCTTCCGGATAATCCGATGAGCGCACGCTTCCTCTCCCGCGAGGAGAAAATTTGGTCTATCGAGCGATTAAGAAGCAACCAGACTGGCATCGAAAACAAGCGATTCAAGCGCGAGCAGGCGATCGAGTGTTTCACAGACCCACAAACCTATCTTTTGGCGCTCATCACCATTGCTTCAAATGTGCCCAATGGAGCCGTCTCCTCGTTTCAGGCCACCATTATCAAGGGGTTTGGGTACACATCTAAGGAGACTGCACTTCTATCTATCCCTTCAGGTGCAGTCAGTATCGTCTCGATTCTAGCGGCTACCAACGTGGCAGGGAGATTCAATCAAAGAGCTATCAACATTATTTGCCTTCTGATACCCGGTGTCATCGGAGCTGCGCTGATGGCTTTCCTACCAGAGGACAGTAAAGCTGGTAAACTGATTGGAAACTATATGACGAATTGCATTGGGGCAACTTTGCCTTTGTTATATTCTCTTGTTGGTGCCAACTACGCCGGTCACACCAAGAAGGTACGTGGGACTTTTTCTCGACAGTCTTTCTGTTAATCCAGAACTAATGCGGGAGAGCGTAGGTCACCATGAACGCCACTTTGCTCATCTGTTTCTGTGTTGGTAACATTATCGGACCCTTGACATTCACGGCTGAGTCTGCGCCCGGATACCTCCCAGCCAAAACAGCAATCATCGTAACCTGCGGGTTGGCGATGATGTTCACGTTGATGCTAAGGTACTATTACATATGGGAAAATAAGCGACGGGATAAATTTGTTCAAGCAGGAGAGCTTAGCCACTTGAAGGATGTCGAGTTCAGCGATATGACTGATCGTATGAACAAGGAGTTTAGATACACCCTTTGAGGTTATCTTTACCTTAACAATGACTGATGTAGTTAAGACGACGGCACGAGGCTCTGGGGGCATATCTACATTTGGAAATTTACATGCAGAGTTTGCAGAGAACCTTTGAATATCAAGCAGCTTTCTGCACGCGTATTTACTTTAAGCAAGAGCTTTCACAGGAGGAAGTTTATGTCGTAATACGACGAGCTCTTACGTAACCTCCTAGCCTACCCAACGTCTTCTGGAAAGGTCATTCGATCTATACTTTATATTGGCCTTTTGGTAGATGCCAAGACTCAAGAGAATCCGAGGCGATGAGGTGTCAATGATTCGCTCATGAGAAGCTGGGTGTGAGTACATAAGTTCGGCCTAACATCACGCGATTCAATTGATTACCAAAGCTAACCACGAAAGTACGCGGGTTGAATTCTGCGTACTTGGAATCTGGATAGTTTGGACTTAGAGTTTGAATCCTCCGGTCCTATTATGGAACAGGCCCTCTGGATCAACCGAAGCCCGCACTCTTTCCGCCAACTCTCTCTTCTCTGGCTTCAATCTTCCCCAGTAGTCTTGTCGAAAGTATCCATCGTTCATGAACAGGGGCCTGTAGGCGTCTGGAAGAGTGCCGTCTTGGACAAATCCATCAACACGAGACTTCATACCAGTATATAATTTGACCATGGTATCATCAACTGCAGCGTCATCCAGTCGAAACAAGTAGGAGTAATCAAACTCGAAGATGATTCTGTCGAACCCATCATCAAGATCCAGCAGATCGCCACCTCTCTCTCGGCTGATCCGGGCTAGTGACTTCGGTATGGGCTGAAAAGCCATCGAGGCAATGATCCCAGCTACTCCTGACTTTACAGCTGACGTGTTGTACCAATGGTCATAGTAAGATCGCATCACCTTTGCGCCTGCTGCAGCTGGCGGAAGAGGTGTCGTCTCCGTAGCGATAGTGTAAACACTACCTTTCAAGACGAAGACGTTGTTCGCTTTGAGCAAGTCGGTGTAAGACCTCGTCTTACAAGTGTTGAGCGACGATTGGATATCCAAGAATTCGTCAAATACTCCAGATGGAGGCTGTGGTCCGTCGTAGAACAGAAAGAAGATCCAGATGTTGACGCTGTTCAATACAGTCAACTCTGAAGTTGCGATGATGGCTGCCTTTGGATCATGATAATTCTCAGTAAAGTTTCGAATCGCCGCGAGTATCTCATCTGTTTTGTCGCCGCCAAATACCAAGTTTCCGCCCCATATCTGCCCCTTGTATTAGCAGATTCTGTCGCCAATGGGAAGTCGCTGGTTGAGGGACCACAGCACTTACCTGTCCTATTGCATGCGCTTGCAAGTTATACCTTGTTACGATTCCGTACGCATTGCCACCTCCTTTTATGGCAGCAAGAAGGTCCGAATTGGAAGTATTGGAAGCGGTCACTACCGATCCATTTGCAAGTACCATCTCCGCTGACACTATGTTGTTCGACGCCCAGCCGTATTGGGTGCTGAGAAAACTGAGCCCCCCTTTGAAGAACGTTAGATGCCTCATTCCATGCAGGCGCCAAAGTTGAACATCAAGATACCTCCTAGAAGATAGCCACCCACGCCGACATTCCCGATGCGGCCCCCAACGACAGTCACTCCAGTTCCCTCAAGAGCTTCGTGAACCTCTTCCCATTTGTTTCCGGGACCGACGCTGACCGTGTTATTCTCCTTGTGGTACACGACTTCCTTTAGCCCTTTTGTAGAGATCAAAGGGCCACCTTGCACGCTTGCAAAGTAATTGTTCGGGTTGTGTCCTCCCGACTTAACAGCAAACTGCTCTTTGTTATTAAGCAGGGCAGTGACAATAGCTGAAACTTCTGCAGCACTCGTTGGAACCAGGATACAGTCTGGCTTCAGGTTGCTGCAAGCAGTCGACCTACTGGCGGTTAAAATAATTCAGCGCTGGATCAATGAGCCTACCAGTAGTTTTGTTGTTCCTGGGTGTACTCTATCTCAATCCCCTGGTATTGTTGGATCTTCGTCGATGCGGATAGCTGTTGACACGTCGCAGATAGAGACTCAACGCATATTGCCAACCCTAAACACACGAAGAGCGTCAATAGCCTTGATGAATCAATGTTCATGACGGGCAGGATGACAAGAGTTCAAAGTCAGTGATGCAAAGTCTTGCGAGCGTAGTCTGGAGGAGGGGCACGAGAGGCCTATTTAATGTAAATACTCTAGACACATCATGTAACAAGCACAGCTGAGGTCAGATGGGTCTTCCCGCTGCATTTACCAATCAAAATTTCTGGGATGCGATTGCTGTCAAGTTGGACACCTTCCGTAAATGTAGAAATTGGGGCGCCACGATGCTGCTTTAGATGGCATCGCTTGTCAAGTGGATCAGACGATGCGGTCGCATAAGTGCTGACAATCACACACCTTCTTTTCCAGCCACATCGACTACGATAGGAAATCACATCGGCAGGCTGCTAGGTACAACGATGCTGGTGATTGTTCAAAGGCTCAGAGTTTCGTATTTTCGGCTGTGACTTTTCGCGTACTCGTGCTTTTCGGAAATCCACACAACCTCGCGATGAAAAGCCAAATGTTGAGGGAACATCGCTGTACTCAAGTTTCAGCTCTACATGAAAGCTGACCCTAAGCGAGTGGCATTCTACTCAGACTATTGAAAGGTGTGGGTAGCTGATAGGAGCAGTCGTTATTTATTTTTTCGCTGGCAACATCGATCATTCGTCAATGCCTGGTGTAATGGATTTTGTCTCCATCCACTGCAAAGTACAAAACCTTCCTCTGCCCTCCTGCAGGTGAACCTGTGATCTTCTAGAAGGTGATAGGACGCTGATACATTGGTGGCCACCTTGGGCATCAAGAATCAATAGACATCAATAGGCGTGGGGGAGTGTTGCAACGCAGGTGGTCCGAAGCCACCTACCTACCTTGTGTGTGGATCCGCTGGTGGTGTGCTGCGTGACTGTGTGACATGGCCCAATGAATGCTTCGATTGTTGAGCTATTCACCGCAGTGCATGCGGAAGTCGGAGTCGCGGCCTAGCGAAAATCACAAAGGATGCTGCAGGCTTAT
Organism: Colletotrichum lupini; assembly: GCF_023278565.1. Taxonomy (NCBI): domain Eukaryota; kingdom Fungi; phylum Ascomycota; class Sordariomycetes; order Glomerellales; family Glomerellaceae; genus Colletotrichum; species Colletotrichum lupini. The sequence continues at coordinate 174,091 of NC_064672.1, forward strand.
TCATGTAGGGTACCTAGATGAGAGGCCATGTTTCTTGAGAACATGGAGTTACATCTACCTCCCCATTTAGCGAGCTGACCATACGTAATGATAGCGATGGCCCCTCGGTGTAGTCGCCTGGGGGAATCCTTGGCTATATTGATTCAATAACGTGCTTCTCCGCTTACTGCTGCAGGTGTACCAGACAAAGATATGTCCAATAATGGCGTCCACTCACGATGACCAATTCGAAGGTACCAGCACTAAGAAACAGTGACCTCGCCTCTAATTTACGTCCAATTATCTTTAGTCCAATACAGAAGTGGTGTCCAAATTCCGGATCCGCCAAAATACCACGAATATTTTCGGACTGTACATGTTTAGGTCCCATGCGATACCATCCAAAAAAGAAGAGAAAGAAAACGCATCTCCGTGTTGTTGATGTCGCCGTCTGTGAAATCCAACGATCCTTTCTAGGCGCACTCCCAGCTGTCTGCCAAATCAATTTCGCCGGTAACGTAACGAGCCTTCAGAGGGTAAGGACAATAGGTCTCTGTCTGGCTATTCCTCGAAGGACATTGTCTTCATGGTATTTTGTAGCCACCAACTTCTGAGGTGCAATACCCTCTTCAACCCATCGCATGATGGCATAAATTCCGTTATGGTCGGCATCGTCGCTGCCCGGCACGCCATGGGTAGCTCCGCCAATCGTCGAAATACCGGTGTACCAGGGCGCGGCGGTGCTACCAGTACAATGAAAAAGACCCGGAACCAGAAACATACGGTAAAAATCGTCAAGACTGATCTGCATAGCTTTGTAAACTTCCTCGTAAAAGTATATGCTTGCCCCGCTGCTGATTGTGTCATCTGCAAGGCCATGAAGATGGATCAGCTTGCCACCGCGGTTCTTGAAAGCAGATAGATTGTATTTATCGGCAGTCGAGTTGCCGGGGTCAATGGTATCAATCAGCTTCACGGTGTTGAAGTCGAAACTTCGCCAGTCCCAGTCTGTGTCGTTCACCACCATGTTGATGACGTATTGTAAGCCGATCGCAGATGGCTCCTCCGTGCCGCTCGCTACAAACGCAAGACTTGACCCCAGTGATGGCTTGGGAAATACAAAAGCTTGATCAACGTCAATATAATCGCTTGTTAACTGGCGGAGAGTATTGATCTGCTGCGGCGTTAAGTAGCTTGAGGCGTTGTTGTTTGTTGTCACGAGTTATAGTACGTAGCAATGGGCATACGGAGTATAATAAAAGTAGCTTAACTATTAAAATAGAAATAGATAAAAGAAAAAGGTCTATATATATAATATTTAAAATAGATACGTGATTTAGTACGTAATAAGTACTTTATAAAATATAATTACTATCCTTATTACGTAATATACCCCCTAATTACTATTACTAAGGAGCTATTATACTTAAAATAAAATCTTTAAATACTCTTATAAAAGCTTAATTTAGTTAAATATAAATAAAAGAAAAATAAATATAAGGGATATACGTTTTTTAAACTACGTTTATTATGAATATATCCCTTTATTTAAAGTAAATAAAATCTTAATTTAAAATAGTACGTATTTTATTATTTTTAATATATAAATTATTAAAAGTAAGGCTATTTAGCCGCTTTATATATATTCAAATTCTCGTAGTATTACTTAGCTATTATTTTTCTTTTTTTTTTAACTTCTCGTAGTTATTATAAGTACCCTTATTTATTACGTATACGCGCCTATATTATTAAATCGTTTATTAATTTTATTCTAAGTATAAATATTTAATATATTTAAAAATAATAATAAGTTTTATATAATTTTTATAATACCTCTTATATATATATTATATAGTTTATTAAGAGTTTAAATAGGTAATAATATCAATAAGCCCCTTTAAGTTATTTACCCCTCTTATAACCTCTTATTTACTTATTAAGGCCCGGTTACTAAGCTCTCTCTTTTTAATTAAGAGGATATTAAGGTTACTAATTAAGATATTAAGAATTTTATTAAGTTTAAAGCTCTTTTTAGTAGTTATAATAAGAGTAATAATAAAGTAAATAATAATAATAAGAGCTTTAATAAGCTTTTACTTATCCCCCCCTCGGAGTTTAAAAATAAAAATAAGATTAGTTTAGATAATAAGCCCTTTAAAAAGGGTATATTATATACTTATTATTTTAAAAGTTTATATTTAATATTATTTTAAGGTTTAAAAAATATAAAGCTAGTTTTTTTTAAAAAAGTAATAAGAAATAAAAAAGAATACTAAGAAATAAAAATACCCCTTATAATAAGTATAGTTCTTTTTATTATTTTAGACTTATTTAATATATACTTAGTCCTTAAAAAGCTTAAAAAAGAAGCTCTTAAAGAACGAGAAGTTTAATACTTATTTTATTTTAAAATAGCCCTCTAGTTTATTAACTTTAAAAATAGTAATTATTATTTTATAAAAAATAATAACCGGTATATATACTATTTTAATAGCTATTTAGCTAAGGAGTATATTGATATATTAGTCGTTTTATAATTAATAACCTAGGCCCTTACCGAGGCTATTATAAATAGTACTCCCTTTTTTATAAATATATTATCCTTTTTTATTATTAAAAAGCGTATTTTTAATTATAGTTTTAATAAGATATTACTAAGCTCTATAATATCGTTTACTAAATATATAATAATTAAAGGATATTAGAATGGGGTAGGGCGATTAGTCCTAGCGGTCTTTTTTAAAGCTAATTGAGTCTAGGGATTTATAAAAGAGCTAATCAGAGTAAAATATAAGAAAAAGGGCCCTAATTAAAAATAAAAGCTTAGTAATATAGAGTTTTATTTTAATTATATATATACTTTTTAAAATCGAACTAGAGCCCTTTTAATGATTTATTTTTAAATATAATAATATAAGACGATTAAGAAGTTTACCTTTTTAATTTAGTTAATACTATCCTCTTTCCCTTAGTTATAGCTCCGTTAATTAAGACCGTATTAACCTAATTAAAAGAGGTATCTTATATTACTTTTATAAATATTAGTAGTTTTTTTAGAATACTATATTATAAAAGTCCCTTATACTTTATACGTTTTAAATAGTCTCCCTTTTTAGAAATCCCTTTTTTATTAAATAAGAAAATAAGCGAGAAAAAGCCCGACTTAATTAAAAATACTTTAAATGATTAATTAGAGAAAACGGTATAATAATTAAAACGAATATAAGTAGTAGGACTTTAATTTAAGAAAAGGTAGCTAGATAATTAAAATATAAAAACGAAAATATATAAAAAAGGGCTTTTTATTTAATAAAACGGGGGATATAATAGACTTTAAGAGGCAAACAAAATAAATAAGTAGAGAAAAACGTAAATACTTAAGACCGGATTAGGCCTAAGTATAAAACGCTATAATAGTATAATAAAACGAATAATAAGTTAAAATTAGAACTAATAAAATACTTTAACGGGCATAACTAATTATTTAATTAGATTTCTTTTTACTAATTAATATAGCCCGGAAACTTAATAATAAACCTATTTAGAAATGCGGATACGTCGGGCTAAGGGCGCTTATAAAACTAGTTTTTAATTAAATTTATTAATAATTTTAATTAGTATTACCGTGGGCCTAATACGACGTTTAATTAAAACTTTAATTATATATATAATAAGGATTAAAAAGAACGGCCTAAATTACGTTATTTAGGATAATAGCTACGCTCTAGTTATTAAAACGGCTCTTTTTTTCTCTTTTTAAATTTTATTTAAAATAAATAGATTAATATAAAACTATTAAAATTATAAATAGAATTAATAAACTATATTTTTAATAACCTCGGACCGTAAATATAAATAACTAATATATTATTTTTACTATTATTAGCGCCTTTTTAAACGTTTAATTATATAAACTTAACCCTTTTATTTTAAATAAACTATTTATTAAACTAGCTTTTATAATTTATTAAGACTTATAGGCTATAGAGTTATTTAATAATAACAAAGCTACCCTTTTTAATAGATCTACTTATTAATCTAATTAAAAGAAATTAGTTATAGCTTAAGTCGGGATAAATACCTTAATTAATACCCTCCTAAATAGTATTACTACCTAAATTTAAACTACTATACCTTAAACTAAGGTTTTTATAATTCCTTAGCTTAATTTAATAAAGAATATAAGTTTTTATAAAATACCGTTCCTTAGTTAAGAAAGAACTACGGTTTTTAAAAATAATAATATAATAAACTTTTTAAAAAAGTTCGAGAACTAGTACGAGATTAGTAAAGTCCTAGACCGATTTAAGAATAAGCTTATTATATATATTATAAAAAGAGATTATTAAACTCTAGTTAAAAACGTAATTAAAAAACTACCCTAGGCTTAAGCTAAGGATTTCTTTTTATAAAAATATAGAAAATAGGATACTAACCGCTTTTTAAATAAAAAAGAGTAAATTAAAAAAGTTACTAAGGGGCTACTTATTTTGTTTTTTAATTTAAACTCTATTTAAGTACTGTTTACTAAAATTAATAACGCAATTACCCTTACTAAGTAATAAGACCTTTATATCGTAATTAATAAGAGCTTAATTAAGGCCGTATATAAGTAGTTTTATATTAATATTATAAAAAAAGTAATAGAAGAAGTCGGGGTTATTTTAAATAGTTTTATTAAATTCATAAAATATATAAAGTTTAAAATAGGACTTCTTAATACGATTATATATAAGAAAGAATATAGCTTATTTTTTATAAATAATTAGAGTTAACCCGAACCCTTATTATAACCCCCTATTTTTTAAGTATATAATAATACTTAGTATTAATATTTAAATTACTAATAATATCGCTAACTAATAATAAAGTCTAAGTTACCTAAGCGGCCGCTAATAATATTATTAATTCTAACTTAGTTAATAAGATAAGTAAGCTAAAGATTTATTAAAATAGTATTTATTTTTAAAGCCTTACTTATATATTTAATATAAGCGTTACGCATCCTAATTAGCCCCTAATTATAAGACTTAGGGATCGTTACTAATACTACTAAAGTTAATACTATTAAATTATTAAGGATTACGATTAATATACCCTTAATAAGGACGCCTATCTTATTATTTTAGTTTAGGGAGCTCAGTATTATAAAAAGCGTAATAGGTATAAGCTTATAAATAATATCCCTTTTATTATAATTAAAAATAAAAAAAAGCACGCAATTACTAATTACGTTACCCTCTTTTTTTATATAACGAATATATTAACTAAAAGAAATACTAAGCTTTTAGCTAAGTAAATTCTAAATTATTAAATTAGACTACTTTAATAAACTATGCTTATACTCTTTTTTACTAATCCTATGAGTATAGTTAAATACGTTTACGTAATATAACTTAATTTAAGCTATTATAACTAAATAAACGTCTATACTATTTATAAAAAAAGACCCCCTAAGAATCGTACTTTAATAACTAAACTATATTTTAAAAAAACGTATAATATTAATAGCCTAAGCTAGCTTCTATAATTTAAAAAAAAGATAGTTTCTTTTTTTAATTAAAAAAAAGAAATTATAAAGATCGATATTTATAACGAGGTTTTTAAAATAGTAAAGAACGTAATTCTTAAATTTATTTCTAAGCCCTAGCTTATTAAAATCCTAATTAATATTTATAATATTAATATTTAAAGAACTTAAGAGCCTCTTTTTTATAAAACTTAAAAGATAATAATTATAAATTAGTCCCGTAACTTTAACCTTAGGGTCGAGGCTAAAGAGTTAATAAAAAAGAGGCTCGAGGCCCTAATCTCGCTTTTTATAAACCTTTTATAAAAAATTATATTAAAATATACCGTAGTAATAATAACTTTAATACGTAATTAAGGGTATTTTAATACTAATAGAATTTTATTAAAAGCTTTAAAATCCTTAGCTAACTTAGTAAAGAATAGGTAATAATAAAAAGATATTAAGGATCTTTTTAATAAGTATAATAAAAACCTCTTCTTAAAGCCGAGCTATATAGTTAAGATTAATAAAATTAGAGGTACTAATTTAATTTTTAAGTTTTTAACTTTCATAATTTTAAACGCTTATTTATAATTAAAAATCTAAATATTTAGCGTAAATTAAGATAATAAAAGTTTAATAATTATCGCAATTTTAAATACTAGGGTATAAATTAATATTTTTTTAAAATAATACGTTAAAAAAGCTAGTATTTTTTATATAATAACGAAACTTCAAATATAAATGTTTAAATACGATCCGGCTAGCTAGATAACTTTTAATAGCTTTTATTTTATAAATATATAAATTAGTAAGTTTAAAATAACTACTTATTTTTTTATTAAAGACGAGTAAGAAACCTCCGATCCGTTATTACTAAGTTTTCTATTTATATAAGATACTAAGTTATTTCTTAAATATAATAAGTTAATAATTACTGCTCTAATTTATATTAAAAATACGAGGCTAAGGATCTTCGTAGGGATTATTAAAACTAACGGTTTTTAGAATATAAAAGATATTTTATTTTATTTTAAGTAGTACGTAAAGGAAGTTTTGAAATTAGAAAACTAAATATTAGTAATATAACTAGGAATATTATTAGTTTTAATAACCCCTATTTAAAATCTAAACTAAAAAAAGATAAGCGTATTATAGTAGTCTTAAACTAAGACTAAGCTAATTAAATTATAATTATAATTACGCTCTATATAATCTAGTTTTAAATTATATAAATTAAGAAAATAATAGTAACTACTTATAATAAAGCTAGAAATAGGCTAAATAGATTAGTTAATTAGGACGATTTACGTCTTTTAATAAAAATACTTACCTTTTAATAAAAAGAATTATATATTAAATAATAAATTAAGAAGTTAGGATAAGAAGTATTAAAGTTATATAAAGTAACTAAAAAAGCTTTTTATAGGATTCCCTGCGCTATTAAAACTAATATAATATATAAAAAAAAAGATTAAAAAATCTAGCTAGTTAATAATATACCCTTTAACAGATCAATACTTAATAACGATCCTTATTAAAAACTTAAAAAGCTTAAAGAAGTTAAAAATAAGTTATAAAACCGATCGGGCCCTTATAAAAATATTATTATACTTAAGTTTTTAAATATAAAACTAAGTTCTAAATTAACAAATAATTAACTTTAAGCTATTCTTAAGGATTGTAATTACCTCTTATTTCGTAAATAAGATCTTTTTAAATAAATACTCTTTAATTAAAAAAAAGCGCTAGCGTAGGACTTTTTTAAATATAGCTATTTTAACCTTATAATTATACTACTATAATTAATTAAAACTATACTTTATAAAGCTTAATAAGCAAAGGGTATTCCTATTTTAAAAACTCTATTACTAAAAACTTTTTAAATAATTTAAGAACGTATTACTTAAAGTATTATTAAAAAAAGTTATGCTATATATTAAAACCCCTAGTTCTTAATAATAAAAAAGGATAATAATCTTTAGCTAATTAACTTAGTAACTAAGGTTAATACTATTACTCTTTAAAACGCTTAGTAACTACTTAATACTAACGAGTTCTTAAACAAGTTTACTATAAATTAGCTTATCTCCTTTTTAAACTTCTTTTTTAATTATAATTAGATCTTTTTAAATAAAAAGAGCTACGATCTAACGACTTTCTTAACTTTACTTAAGCTATATAAATACTATACCTTCTTATAAAAAGTAATAAATTTAGTAGCCTAGTCTTATTAAATTATAACCCGTATTTTCTATAACCTAATTCTAAAATATTATAGTATTCTTATTAATAATATCGTAGTTAAAAGCCCGCGATCCCGCTATAATAATAAATATTTAACTAACTATTTTAGGATCCGGTAATTCGTTTACGAATACTTTTAGAATATTAATTAGGTCTTAGTTAATATTAAGCTAACTAGTTATACTATTTTTAAAGTAAAATTATAATAATACTAGCTATTTATAATTATTATAAGCTACTTTTATAGTATGGAAAGGAGACGGCTTAATTAAGCTAAAGTCCTTAAGATTTTTAAATAAATAAAATACTTAAATATTTTAGAAATTAGATCGTTTTTTAATATTATTATTTTTTATTATTATTAAATTAAGTATTTCTTTTTATAGTAGCCCCGTTATACTCCCTATTTAATAAGAACTAATTTTTTAAATAGGGAGCACTATAAATCGAAGTTATAAAAATATTTAAAGAGGTAATTATTATAACCCCTATTTTAGTTTTATTAAACTATAATACCGAGGCTAGGTAAATTATTTTTATAACGGACGCTAATATTAAAAAATAGGGTAGTATACTTAATTAGATTATTAATAATAACCGTATTATTATTTAATATAAGAGCGGGATATAGTACGGGTTAAAACTTAATTATAACTTTAATAAGCTCGAAATATAAAGCGTTTTAATAAACTTAAAATATTTTTATAATTACTTATTTAGGATTAATTTCTTATTAAAAACTAACGCTTAGGTCCTAATTACTTAGATTAATAGCGTAGCAAATAACTTATTATTAATAATAATAACGTACTAGCTTTCTTAGATTGAATTTTTTAACTTTAAAATTAAATATATTAATAAGAAAAAGAATACTATAATAAATAGCTTTTTAAAAAAAACCCTAGCTAATCTAACCTAGTTAAAGTAGAGCTTAATAAAAATATTAAGGACTTTATTAACGCACGAGTTTTATAAATATACGTTATAAAAAACTTTTCTTTTATAATATATAGTTATAATAACGCTATTATTAATTAAGTATAAGAAATAAATATTCTAACTAATATATTAAGATTAAACCCCCCCGACGGAGTAATCCGCCGGGGCCGTACCGTATATTACGTATTAAGGAAAACTAGGTATATTGCGCTCTATACCTAATTACTAATTAAAATAGTTAACTAACTCAACCGTTATCTTCCTTTTATTAATAGCTCTTAACTTTCTACCGCCCGTTTATAGGGTAAGCTTTACTTACTCTAATACGTATAGGACCTCTTAATACTAGCCCGTATAGGTAGCTAAGTCTAATATAATCTATTCTTTTATATAAGTATTATTATTACCTAGGGGGTCCCGTAGGAGCTATTTAAGGCGCCGGCTTATTACCCTAACTTTATATACCTCTAGCCCGTTTATTATAGCTATTATAGCTAAGCTAGTATCGATATATTAGATCTTAGTATTCGTACTAGCCTAGCTATTTATAGCGCTTATAATATTACTTAGCTAAATTCCGTATTACTAAAAAGTACTTTACTACTTTTTAGGCGTGCTTACGTTAGCTACGATAGCTATAGCGTCGAGCTAGCCGAAGAGGGCGCCTAGCCCGAGAGGGGTAGACTTATTAACGGGTATTTTTAAAGTAGGTTCTCGTCGAGGTAGTATTTTAACTAGCTAACCTCTTAACTAATTATCTAACTAGCTATTTAGGTAGTAGTTTATATATTAATAGGTTTGTTTAGTAGATTTGTTTAGTAGATTTGTTTAATAGATTTATTTAGTAGATTTGTTTAGTTTAAATAGAGAGTAGCTTTAGGTAATATTAGAAGCGATAAGGATAGAAAGAATCTTTGCGAGCTCTGAAGAGTAGTAAATATTAACTTATTTAGCCCTTTCTTTAGAAACCTCTACGTTACTATTAAAGTTTAGAACCTTTGCGGTTAAGGGTAAGTAAATTCCTTACTATAAATAAGGCTACCTCTAACTATTGCGGCCGACTATAGCAGCCGACTATTACGGCTAACTATTACGGCTAACCTCTACTATTAACTTTTCTAGCCGGCGCCGCTACCAAAGAGGGTAGCTTGCCTATCCCAAATTAAATAGCGGTTTTTATATTAAAATTACTATATTATATTAAGCGCGTGCTTAGGATATATTACGCGTATTATATAGTTAAAAAGTATACTATATCGTGTAATTTTTTTTAAAAGCATAATCCCGTTAAAGTCGATCTTTTATGCCTATAAAGCCGGAAAAAAAACCACTATATAATTTACCTTTTACTAACCTCTTAGAACTTATAGCCCTAAGTCTTTAAAGAATTAACCTTTTTAAAAATAAAAAAGGAATATTATTAAGGCCGGACGTTATAATAAGTAGTTTTAGTAATCCGATATACGTTATTAATAGCCGAAGTATTAGATATAATAAGTAAATAGATTATATTATTAAAAAAAGAAGAGAGACTAAGTAAAAAAGAATAATTATAATTAAAAAGCTATTATTAAAAAGAAAAATAAAAAGGATTAAAAGGATTAGGGAAAGGCTATTATATACCCCCCCTTAGATCTAGGGTATTAAAAAAAAAAGTATTATAAACTTCTTAGCTAATTAACGCTAAATTATAGCTATTATATAAAGAGAGGAAGGAGTAAATTATAAAATTAGGGCTTTTTTATTATTTATAATTTAATACCTTCTTTTTTAATTAATTAAGGCCGCCTCGCGATTAATATAAAAAGTTAGCTTTTTGCTTAGCTACTTTACTTTTTTTTTTCCTTTTTTAACTATTATTACTATTATTAAGTAATCGTTTTTCACCTAAATATTCTTTAGCTTTCCCTTATACTTTTAAACCTAAGTTATTACTTTTTTATAACTATTACTAATTAAACCTTTTTTAATTTTAATTTTTTAATTTATTATATAAATACTAACCTAGCTATTTATAATAACCTCCTCTCCCCCTATCTCTCTTTTTAAGCTAAATAATAAAAAGGACGTAGCGCAAATTTAGGGCCTAATTACGATAAAGAACCTCGAAAGTAATACTAAATACTAATTAGGAAAGTAGAATTTAAATAGATATATTATTTTTAATAAGACTAATTTTAAAATTATAACGAATACTAAGAGCTCTTAGTTTATCAATTTTAATACGAATTACTAATATAAATATATATTAATTATTACTTAAACTTAGTACCTAAACGAACTATTTTTTTTCAAGTAATTTTAACTTTTTATAAATTTAACTTTTTTGATTAGCTTAGTATAGGGAATATACTTCCCTTTTTTAATTAGTACCCCGAGGCTTTTAAAAATTAAAAAAACGAGAAAACTTAAATAGAATAGAGCTATTATAAAATAATAAAGGTCCTAATTAATTATTATAAGTTTTAAAAACGTTTATTATATAAAGATTAGATTCAAAAATACGAGATCGAATTTATAAGAAAAGTTATAATACGAGACCTCGCTTTAATATATAATATAGTTATAATTAAAAAGAGATAAGAAAGTATTTTTAAACTAAATAAAACCCCTACCCTAATCATTTAAACTTAAGAAATTATATAAAAAATTAAGACTTTAGTATACTTAATAATTTTCCCTCTTTATATTAATAATCCGGGCTATTTTATAAAAATAATTATTAATTAATAAGATAGTATAGTTTATTAATACGATCCGAAGTAAGATTTTAGGCGTTTAAAGAGGATATTTATTAATAATATCTAAGTACTAAAGGCTTTTTATAATTAGATTAATATACTTTTTTATATTTAATAACTAATTAACGTAAGCGCTTACATAGTCCCTATAATATAATAACTAAGTAAATAAGAATACGGTTTATATATATTTAAATAGTTTCGTAATATAGTTTAATATAGCTAGCTTAACTTAATTTATAACGCGTATTAAATAACTTATAAATATTTTAAACTATTTAATAATAAGCTCTGCGTAGCTTAGATTTAATAAATTAGCTACGAGTTCTAATATAACGGTTATTATCTTTTTAATACGATAAGACTTTTTTTAAAAAGGTTTTTTAAAAATATAATATACGATCGGGACTTTAAAAATAGGCCCTATACTAACTTAAATAACTCTAATTACGTTATAACTAATACTTATAAAATACTAACTCTTTAAAAGTCCGGTTCTTATTTACTTAGTTTTAAATCTACTAAATAAGATTTAAAAATCTATAACTTATATAATTATAATTATTATACTCTTATAAATCTTATATATTTTAAAAAAACTAAGAATATAATTAAGAGCCTTAATTAAGAACTTATTATTTTTAAAAAGTTAACCTTATTATCTCGATCTTTAAAAATATTTAAAAATACTTAAGGATCTATAATAAGTAGCGACCCTAATTAGACTTTATAAGTAATAAAATTAAAAAAGGTTACTAATTAGTATTTAAACGCTATTATTAATAATTAACTTATATACCTAATTAATACCCCTAAGACCTATTAAGTTACGTAATCCTTATTAAATATATTACTATTTAAGTTATTATTATACCTTAGCCCGGCTCTTAATAAAGCTAGTTTAAATAATTAAGGAGGTAGTTTTTTAAATACTTTAATTAGGGGCGGGAATAGCGCTATTATAGAAATTCTAATTAAACTACTAAGGATCTAGTTAAAATAGGAAGTTATTAAACGTACCCTCTTTAATTATAATTAGATTATATAAAAAAATAGTAAATATTAACGTCGAGGGCTAGCTAAATTTTATTAAAATCTTTTATAATATCGTAATATATATATAAATAAAGCTAATATTAATAAGAGTATAAGGGAATAATAAGTTGATTAGTACGACGACTTAATTATAGAAGCTATATATATCTCTAGCTTATATTCTTTAAATATTATTATTAATAAAAAGAGTTAAAAAGAATTAGGGTAATAAAAGTTAGGATCGGGAGATTATTAAAAAGGAATAGGATAAGAACTAAGTAAAAAAAGTAAAATAAGTAAAATAAGTAAAATAACTAAAAAAAGTAATTATAAAAAAGAAAGGTAAATAAAGGGCTTAAAGTAACTAACTATATATAGTAATTAGGACTAATTTAAAATAATTTCTTTTTATAAAAGATTAAGGGAAAAGAAAATTAGAGGATAATTAAAATAAGGTAGGGCGATTAGTCCTAGCGGTCCTTTTTAAAACTAATTAAATCTAGGGATTTATAAAAGAGCTAATTAGAATAAAATATAAAAAAAAGGGCCCCGATTAGAAATAGAAGCTTAATAACGTAGATTTTTATTTTAATTATATATATACTTTTTAAGATTGAATTAGAGCCTTTTTAAAAATTTATTTTTAAATATAATAATATAAGACGATTAGGAAATTTACCCTTTTAATTTAGTTAATACTATTCTTTTTCTCTTAGTCGTAGCTCTGTTAATTAAGACTATATTAACCTAATTAAAAAAGATATTTTATATTACTTTTATAAGTATTAGTAGCCCCCCGACGGAGCAATCCGCTAGGGCCGTACCGTATGTTACGTATTAAAGAAAACTAAGTATATTGCGCTCTATACTTAATTACTAATTAAAATAGTAATTAACTAACTCGACTATTATTTTCTTTTTATTAATAGCTCCTAACCTTCCCCCGCTTTTAGTTATTTGAAGGGCGAGCTATACTTATTCTAATATATATAAAACCTCTTAGTACTAGCCTATATAAGTAGCTAAATCTTATATTATATATTCCTTTTTATCGAGGGTTAGGGGGCCCTTTATATATTCCCTTATATTTATAATATAGCCTATATTAAAAGGATTTCTAGCTTTATAAAATATAATTTCTAAACTAGCGTCGATATACTAAATCTTAACGTCCGTATTAGCCTAGTTATTTATAGCGTTTATATTATTACTTAACTAAATTCTATACTACTAAAAAGTACTTTACTAATTTTTAAGTATATTTATATTAACTACGATAGCTATAGTATTAAGCTAGCCGAGGGCGCCTAGCCCGAAAGGAATAAACTTATTAATAAGTATTTTTAGGTTCTTATTAAAGTAGTATTTTAACTAGCTAACTTCTTAACTAGTTATTTAACTAGCTATTTAGGTAGTAGTTTATATATTAATAGGTTTATTTAGTAGATTTATTTAGTAAATTTATTTAGTTTAAATAGAGAGTAGCTTTAGGTAATATTAAAAATAATAAAGATAAAAAGAATCTTTACGAGCTTTAGTATAAATAATAAATATTAGCCTATTTAGCCCTTTTTTTAAAAACCTCTACGTCGCTATTAAAATTTAAAACCTCTATAGTTAAGGGCCGCTTCTAACTATTATAGCTAACTATTATAGCTAACTACTATAGCTAACCTCTATTATTAACTTTTTTAACTAGTACCGCTACGTAAAGGGTAGCTTACCTATTCCGAATTATATAGCGGTTTTTATATTGAAATTATTGTATTATATTAAGTACGTACTTAGGGTATATTACGCGTATTATATAGTTAAAAAGTATACTGTATTATATAATTTCTTTTAAAAGCGTAATCCCGTTAAGGTCGATCTTTTATGCTTATAAAGCTAGAAAAAAACCACTATATAAGTATTAGTAGTTTTTTTAAAGTACCGTACTACGAGAGTCCCTTATACCCTATACGTTTTAAATATATAAAAGTTATATTAGCTTTTATATAAAACATTTCCTCCTTATATACCCCCAGTCCTTTTTTATACTTATTATAATTATTTATAACTAACTTCTTATTACGTTACTTACTTCTATACCCTAAGTTATTAACTTAATAATCGTTCTAGTTCTTATACCCCCTATTACTTTTATTATTCTTAGTTTTATAAACTTTAAAGCGTATAAAGCGCGTTTCTTAGTATATATACTAACCCTCCTCTTTAATAACGCTATATTCTTAATAATTACGTACTTTATAAACTAAGAATTTAAATAATAAATATAAGCCTAGGTTTTTATTTTTATATATATATATTTTATAAAATAAGGTTATTTTAAGAATTTAAGCCTTTAGGCTATAAAAAGTTTTTATTTTATTTATTTTAAACTTCTAGGCCGTACTCTAAGTTCTATTTATTACTTATTTTTAAGTATTAAGCTTTTTTAAACATAGCCTAAATTAATTATTTTTAATTATTTTAACTATTTATAATAGCTTTTTACGTATTATAGAGGTTAAGAAGTATATAAAAATATTTAAACTTAGCTTATAAAAAGTTTTTAATAAGTTTATTTATTAATATATTTTTTATTAATATATAAATAACCTCGAAATTACTTTTAGTATATTCTTATCTTAGCTATATATTTTATATATTAATATAATAAAATTAAGTAGCTTTTCTTTTTCTTTTTTTTATAATAACTTAAATTATTTATTAATTATCGTAGTTAATTAACTATACTTTTCTTAAGTTAAGGATAATATTTTTAAAAAAGCGCTTTAAAACTATAGTCTCTTTTATAATTTCTTTAAAATAAAAAAGCTTAGTTTTAGTAATTAACATTATAACCGTTACTTAGTATACTAATTTTTATTAAATTAGGCCGCTAAAAAAGAATATCATATATCCCTAAAATAATCGTCGTATTACCTCGTTATTTATAAAACTAATATTTTCAGTTAGAAATAATAATTACGTACTTAATATACTACTATAATAGAGCGTAAAATATCTTATTATATAAAAATATTAAATATAATAATTAATTATTTTAATATAAGTTATACTTAGGTCAGTTAATATAATAATTATAAATAAATAAAAGTAACGTCTAGTTTAATTATAATAGCTATATAGAGCATACTCCCGACCTTTTTTTAATAGCTCTTTATTTATTTTTTTATTACTTACCTCTCGTTTAGTTTAAACTCTTTTTAAAAAAAAAGGGTAGCTAAATATAATAAATTAATAAAGTCGAAGCGCTTAGTAACTCGCTTAATATATACGTCGTAAATAAAATAAACTTTATAAATAATACGGTTTTATAAAATCCGCACTTTAAAAAAGTAATTCATCGGTCTATTCTCTTTAAAATTAATATATTTTTTTATATTATTAACGATCCCCTAAGCCGCTTTTTAATTATTTTAATAATATAAAATAATAAAGTCGTTAGTATAAAATACTAATATTACTTTCCTATTTATAGTTTAGTAAATATAGATCTTTTCATAATTATATATTATATTTATATTATAAAATATAAAAGTAAAAGTTTAGAACTAGAGAATTAGTAAGTCTTAGAGGCTATATAGAGTATATTAGAGCTTATTTATTTTATTAATAACTTTATATCCCTCTAAGAGTTTAATAATTACTAGCTTCTCGCTCTTAAAAAGCGCGTTAAGGAATATATTAATAATATTATATTAGTTTATTTTAAAGTTAAATTAGGTAGTTATTGCTATTATAAGCTTAAAGGCCTTTATAATAAGCGTCGAAGCGTACGTATTTTATAAGGGGTTAAGTAGTTATATATTTATTACGACTTAATATATATAACTAAAACTAAGGCCCGCCCCACAGGCCTATAATAGCTACGGCATACTATATATATAAGAATATAAGAATATAGAATAACTTTAATAAAATAAAAGAATTACGGATAAGTTATATATAAATAAAAAATAATAATTACGTAATAAAGTAATTACTATAATTACTTTAAATAATCGCTTACTAATATTTACTAAATAATTACTTAACGAATAAAAGTAATTATTAATAAAAAATATATTTATAAACGGACTTATATATAATATAAACTTAAGCTAGGCTTAAAAATAGACTTCCTTTAGCTTTTTTAATAATTAACTTAATATTAAATTTTATAATCGCTTTTAGCTATTTTTATTAAAAACCTTTTTTAATAAAACTATAATTAATTACTAAAGCCTTACTTATTTTATAATTTATAAATATAGCTTTAGAGAAGCTATTTATAATTACGATACTATTTACTTAGTACTTATAGCCTTAACTTCTATTAATATACTTATTATAACCCCCCTAACAGAGCAATCCGCCGGGGCCGTACCGTGTATTATATATTAGGGAAAACTAAGTATAATACGCTCTATACCTAATTACTAAATAAAATAGCTCCTAACCTTTTACTACCCGCTTATAGGGCGAGCTTTATTTACTCTAATATATATATAACCTCTTAATACTAGCTTATATAAGTAGCTAAGTTTAGTATAATTTATTCTTTTATATAAGTATTATTATTACCCGGGGGGTCCCGTAAGAGCTATTTAAAGTACTAGCTTATTATTCTAACCTTATATACCTCCGGCCCGTTTATTATAACTATTATAACTAAGTTAATATTAATATATTAAATCTTAATATTTATATTAGCCTAGCTATTTATAGCGTTCGTATTATTACCTAGCTAAATTCCGTACTATTAAAAAGTACTTTACTAATCCTTAAGTATATTTATATTAATTATAATAATTATAATATTAAGCTAGCTAAGGGCGCCTAGCCCAAGAGGAGTAGACTTATTAACGGGTATTTTTAAGTTCTTATTAAAGTAATATTTTAACTAGCTAACTTCTTAACTAGTTATTTAATTAGCTATTTAAGTAGTAGTTTATATATTAATAAGTTTATTTAGTAGATTTATTTAGTAGATTTATTTAGTAAATTTACTTAATAGATTTATTTAGTAAATTTGTTCAGTAAATCTATTTAGTAGATTTATTTGATAAATCTATTTAGTAAATTTGTTTAGTAAATTTATTTAGTAGATTTATTTAGTTTAAATAGAGAGTAGCTTTAAGTAATATTAAAAACAATAAGGATAAAAAAAGTCTTTACGAGCTCTAAAGAGTAGTAAATATTAGCCTATTTAGCCCTTTTTTTAAAAACCTCTACGTTACTATTAAAGTTTAGAACCTTTATAATTAAAAAAGGCCGCCTTTAACTATTATAGCTAACTATTACGGCTAATTATTATAGCCGACCTCTACTATTAACCTTTTTAACTAGCGCCGCTACGTAAAGGGTAGCTTACTTATCCTAAATTAAATAATAGTTTTTATATTAAAATTATTATATTACGTTAAGTAC
The DNA here is from genome assembly GCF_023278565.1 of Colletotrichum lupini. Lineage (NCBI taxonomy): Eukaryota > Fungi > Ascomycota > Sordariomycetes > Glomerellales > Glomerellaceae > Colletotrichum > Colletotrichum lupini. The sequence goes on from NC_064672.1 coordinate 191,962, forward strand.
GTACTTAGGATATATTGCGCGTATTATATAATTAAAAAGTATATTATATTATATAATTTCCTTTAAAAGCGTAATCCCGTTAAGGTCGATCTTTTATACCTATAAAGCCGGAAAAAAAACCACTACATACTTATAATAACTAGCTAGCTATAATACTTTAATTACTCTTATTTAATAAGTTTATTTTATAAAAGCTAACTAAATAATACGAATATATTAACTATTAGTAATAATAACATAGTATAGCTTAATAAAATAACTATACTTATTATTTAATAATTATATAATATAATATTTAAATTTAAAAATAAGGATAAGTAGCTTTATACTTAGCTTATAACGCCCTAACCTCCCTTAGTATTTAGAACTAAGTACTCTAAACTAAAACCTTATAACGGGTCCCTAAATACTTTTTAAGGATTTTTTATTTAAACTAAGGCTTATTTATATTACTACGGGACCTCCGTAATATTACTAAAAAAGAATAACTTCGATAAAAAAGGACCTTAAATATTATAATTATAATAAGCTAGGATATATAGCTAAAGACTACTAATAACCTAAGCGTATTTAATACTAACTTATTTTAAAAAAGCGAGCTAATATTATAAATAAAAAAGTTCCCTATAAATAACTCTTATAAATAGCTTATTATAACGATAGCTACTTTACTTATTAAAATAATAAAAAATAAATAGAATAGTACCCTAGATAACTTAAGAATAATAAATAATTTACCTTATTACTTATTAAAACTCTAGTAGTAGTAATAAAAAGGAATACCCGCTTATTAACCCTATACTCTTAAACAGAATAATATTAAATACCTTACTATACTTTTTTAAATTTATAAAAGTATAAAAGAAAAGGGTAAAACGGACCCTATTATAAAAAATATACTTAACTTCTTTAAAGGACGAATTAAGTAAAGACTCTTAACTAATATAAAAAAGTAGCTCCTTAAGTTTACAAAAAGAGGACTTAATATAAAAAAAATTATAAATAGCCTCATATATATAGTATAATAAAATAAAATAAATTAAAAATAACTTATTAAGTTCTAAAAAAAACTCGATTTAAATAAAATACTAACTAAGTCTATTTATATAATACGATGAGTAAACGTTAATAAGAAATTTATTTATAAAGTTAAAGAATAGCTTAAGGACCTCGTATATAAAAATAAAATCGAAGTATTTAAAAAACCGACTCTTAACTTCGGAATTACTAATAATAAAAAATCGACTTTAAAATTAAAAAAGAAAATATTAAAATAAGAACTAGTTCTTTTTATTTTAATAAAATAGAATTATTTTATAATTTAGATAAACCTTATAACGTTACTTAATAATATACTTAAATAAAGATCGATTATAAAGTACTACTTAGTATTAATAATACTAATTTTAGAAAGAATAATAATAAATTATAGTATAAATATATTTACTTATTTAAAGATAATTAAATTATTCAGTTCTATAGAACTAAAGAATATAAAAAAGTTATAATAACCCCTTATATAAATAAAAATTACTCTTTATTTAACCCTAAGGACCCCTTTTATAAAGAATTATTTTAAGTAGAATACCTAGATAATAAATACTTTTAGTATTTTATATCTAAATAAAATAGTCGTTTTTATTTATAAAAACGTAATAATAAAATTATTAAGAATATTTATATAAAAGATTAATTACTTAGTTAAACGTTACTAAGTTTTAATAATAATAATAGAGCTATATTCGGTCTAGACCCTAACTTTTTTATAAAGTATTTTAATAGCGAATATATAAAATAGGAAGACTATAAATATACCTAATACTATATTTATTATATTAAAAAAACTAAGACTTGGAAAGAGTATTAAAAGAAATACGAATAAGAAACTTATTTAAAGAAATAATAATAAAAAACTAAGAAAGCTAATTATAAAAAAATAACGAGAGGTAAAAATAAAAAAGAAGTTCTTATATATAACTATATAACGTCCCCCCGACAGAGCAATCCGCCGGGGCCGTACCGTGTATTACGTATTAAGGAAAACTAAGTATATTGCGCTCTATACCTAACTACTAATTAAAATTAACCGACTTAACCGTTATCTTCTTTTTATTAATAGCTCCTAACCTTTTACCGCCCGCTTATAGGGCGAGCTTTACTTATTCTAATATATATAAGACCTCCTAATACTAGCCCGCGTAGGCAGCTAGGTCTAGTATAATTTATTTTTTTATATAAGTATTATTATTACCTAGGGGGTCCCGTAAAAGCCGTTTAAAACGCTAGCTTATCGCCCTAACCTTATATACCTCCGGCCCGTTTATCGTAGCTATTATAACTAAGCTAGCGTTAATATACTAAATCTTAATATCCGTACTAGCCTAGCTATTTACAGCGCTTATAATATTACCTAACTAAATTCCGTACTATTAAAAAGTACTTCGCTACTTCTTAGGTATACTTATATTAGTTACGATAGCTATAGCGTCGAGCTAGCCAAAGAGGGCGCCTAGCCCGAGAGGGGTAGACTTATCGACGGGTATCTTTAGTTCTAGCCTATTAATTATTAACTATATACTAAGAGAGTAAGTTCTCGTTAAAGTAGTATTTTAACTAGCTAACCTCTTAACTAGTTATTTAACTAGCTATCTAGGTAGTGGTTTATATATTAATAAGTTTATTTAGCAAATTTGTTTAGTAGATTTGTTTAGTAAATTTGTTTAGTAAATTTATTTAGTTTAAATAGAGAGTAGCTTTGGGTGATATTAGAAGCGATAAGGATAAAAGAAATCTTTACGAGCTCTAAAGAGCAGTAGATATTAGCCTATTTAGCCCTTTTTTTAGAAACCTCTACGTCGCTATTAAAATTTAGAACCTCTGTAGTTAAGGAAGGCCGCCTCTAACTATTACGGCCGACTATAGCGGCCGACTATTACGGCTAACTATTATAGCCGACCTCTACCGTTAACCTTTCTAGCCGGCGCCGCCGCCTTACCTATCCCGAATTAAATAGCGGTTTTCGTATTGAAATTACTATATTACGTTAAGCGCGTACTTAGGATATATTGCGCGTATTATATAGTTAAAAAGTATATTATATCGTGTGCTTTCTTTTAAAAGCGTAATCCCGTTAAGGTCGATCTTTTGTACTTATAAAGCCGGAAAAAAAACCACTACATAACTATATAACGTAATAACGTATATTTATAAGTTAACTTTAATATTTATAAACGAATATTAGACGCTATTATTAATAGTAGTATATAAAAAACCTATATTTTATTAAGAATAATAAATAAACTTAACTTATTATAAGTATATAAAAATAAACTATATTAATTATAAATAGTAAAACGAGAACGAGTTAATTATAATTATAAATATATTAATTAAGAAACCGTATACCCCTCGATATATATTAATAATTAATAAAAGTAATTATAATATAATATTATAGAAATTAAAAATATTCATATTATCCTAAGACTTTCGTAATTATAAAAGTATAACTTATAAATAGATTAAACTATTAACTAAATCCTTTAAAAGAATCTAATTACTAAACGACTTAAAAAGAAAAAAGGTCTAAATAGATTTTTAAGAATTCCTAAAAAACGAGAATAAATATAATATATAGTTTTTATTAAGATAATAAAAAGCTTTAGGAAGTTTATAATTAATATTAATAATTAAGGATCGTAATAACTCTAAACTATACTTAAAAAGTACTAGATATATATAAAACTATTTATAAAACCTAAAAAAATAAAATTATTAAAATATAATAATTAAGATATAAAAATCGAATTTAAAAAAAGAATATAACCTGGGTTCTATTTAATATACTTAATAAATTAAAAAAAATAAAAGTACCTTAACGAATATATTAATAAAAAACTTAAAAGAGGATATATTTAACTATCGAATTCTCTTACTAAATTCCCCTTATTCTTTATACTAAAAAAGGGTAAAAAATTAAAACTTATTATTAAATATAAAAGACTTAACGAAATTATAAAAAAGAATTATTACTCCTTACTACTTATTACTAAGCTTAGAGATTTATTTTATAAAGCTAACTAGTTTATTACTATAAATTTTAAAAAAGTATTTAACTAAATTCGGATTAAAAGAAAAGATAAATAAAAAACGGTATTCTAAACTTATAAAAGACTTTTTAAGTATCTTATTATACCCTTTAAACTTATTAATATTCTAATAACTTTTAAATAATAATTAATTACTTACTTTAGAAGTACGTTAATATTTTTATTATTATTTATATTAATAATATTCTTATCTTCTCCCCCGACTTTAAAATATATAAAAGATATATTTATATAATATTTTAAAAGGTCTAAAATACTAAGCTATATACCGAACCCTTTAAGTACGAATTCTATATATAAAAAATAAACTTTTTTAAATATACTATTATACTAAGATAAATTTATATATAAGTATTAAAAATAAAAATAATTAGGGACTAGCTTATATTATAAAACGTTAAGGACGTATAAGGATTCTTAGAATTTGTTAATTTTTATTAATAATTTTTTAAAAACTATATTAATATAATTAGACCCTTTAATAACTTAATATAAAGAAATACCCCCTTCGTTTAAAATCCTAAATATAAAGAAGTATTTATTAAAATTAAAAATATAATCGTTTTTAAACTAGTTATTATGATCCCGGACCTCGAAAACTTTTTAAAATCGAGATTAATATTTTAAACTTTATTATAAGAGCGGTCTTAGGATAATAAAATAAATAAAAAAAGCTTTATTTATATTATTTCTATTTTAAAGTATTTTATAAAATAAAATAAAATTAATAAATCTATAATAAGGAACTAATAGTAATTATTAAAGTATTTTAGAAATAGAGATTATAGTTATTTAGAACTAAGTACGAAGTTATAATTTATATAAATTATAAAAACTTTATAAACTTTATAATAAATAAAAATCTAAATAAATAATAAATTAAATAAAGCGAATTCCTATTTAAGTATAATTTCTAGATTATTTATTAAAAAGGTTTAAAAATAGTAAAATAAACGCTCTTAATAAAAACCCTAACTATAAAGTCGTAGTTTTTAAAAAAATATAAGTTATTTTTAAGTAGGAAAAAGATAGTAGCTTTATATTAATTACGAAGCTCTTTATAATAATTAAAAAGATTAATACTAATTTAACTAAAAAGATAACCCCTAAGCTTATTATAAAAATTTATAACGTATTAGTATATAGCTACTAAAAGATTATTAAAATATAAAAATAGATTTATTAATATTATAATAAATCCGCTATACGTATTAAAATTATAAAAATAATTAAGGACTGCGTAACTTATAAAAAAAGCAAAAATAGCCTATATAAGCTTTATAATAAGCTATAACTATTATAATTACTAATAAAAGTATAATAGTTAATTATATAGGACTTTATTATTAAACTATTAAAGTCTAAAGAACTATTTATTAAAATATAGTATAATAGTATTTTAGTTATAATCGATTAACTTACTAAGTTTATATACTTTATTCTTTATAAAATATTAAGTACTATTTGTTTTTTTGTTTTTTTATTCTGCCTTTACTAGTTACTCGGGCAGTTCTTAATATTAATTATATAGTATTAATATATAGTATTAATAGATACTCCTATTATCTCGATAGACTATTTCTTTTAGATTTTTTAACTTTTTAACTTTCCCTCTTATAAAGTTTATAACTATAAATTATTAATAGCGATATTAGGTACCCGACGCTACTACCTTATAAGCTACTTACTTAGCTAAGTTTACTACTCTTTAAGTAATAGTAGCTTATAATAGTATAGTATTAAAAATACCCTCGTTACTATTATTAAGAATAATACCGACCTTCTTATTACTAATATACGCTTTTAACTTTAACTCGTATATATATATATACATTCGTTACCTCGTTTCCTTTATTAAAATCGAAAAACGCTTCCCTTACTATTTATTACTATTACCCTATTACTATCGCCCTATTGCTATTGCCCTATTACTATTGCCCTATTACTATCGCTATTACTATCGCTATTAAATTATTTACTTATTTATTAAAATACCGAGACGCGTAGTTATTATCGACCCCTAGGGCTTTTTTAATAACTAGAAGTTCGATCTTATAAGTATTATACTAAAGGACCCCGAACTATAGTATAGCCGTCTTAAAGAATATAGATTAAATATTATTAACTTAAAAATCGGAAAAATATATATTAATATAGCTATTACCCTAATAAGTACCTAGCTTATATAATATAGTAGCCTTAAAATACCTAATTAACTCTAGAGTATTATTAATATTTTAAAAACGTAGCGTAAGAGTAGGTTAAGAAAGACTAAAAGGGATATTTTAAAGTTATTAAATAAAGTAGAAAGTAGGGGGTAGTTTTTAGCTATTCAGAGGGTAATTAATATATTACAGCGGGATCGTTAGTATTTAGTAATAGCTACGGCTAGCTATTATTAATTATAAAGTTTATTATATAATAAAAATACTTAATATTAACCCTAATAAACTAGCTTACTTATAAAGGCGAAGATAGCCCCTAATAAGGCGGACCGGACCCTAAAGGGATATTAAGTATTATAAAAGACTTAATATACGTATTTACTAAAATTATACTTTTAAACTATAGTTTACTAAAGGAAATTATTTTTAATAAAAATAAGTTATTTATTTTAAAGTTTTAGAAATCCCTAATTTCGTAACTTAGTATAGACTATAAATTATTAATATTATTTTATTTATAAACTAATAAATAAATAAAAAGGATTAATTAGATCCTCGAGATATACCTTCGTTATTATATAAACTATAACTAGGATAATTAAATAGTACTTTTATTAATAGCTTAGTTCGTATATAATAATATAATTAATAAAAATATAAAAGAATTTCTATTTTATTTTAATTACGGATTCTAATTAATAGTATATAGAGAAGTATAATAAGGACTATAAGTTATAAAAACTATAATAAACATAAATAAACTTAAAAAGATTTATAAATAAGCCTTACTAAACCTCGAGTTTATATAATAACGTATAGAAAAGAACGTAAATAAATTAAAAATTAGAAAACTATTTTTAAAAAAAGAGAATAGCGCTTATCTCCTTTATTATAATATTAAAATAAAATAACTAAGTAATAAATTAGATTATAAAAAACTTAGACCTTTTGAAATTATTAAAAAAGTCTTACTAATTAATTACGAATTAAGATTACTAAATACAATACGATACTATCCCGTTTTTTATATTTTACTACTTAAACCTATACTAAAAAGTTTATATATAAAAAGTTATATTATTATTAAACTAAACTAATTAGAATATAAAGTTAAACGAATTATTAATTATAAAGTTAAAAATATAATATAAGAATTTCTAATTAAATAAAAAAACTATAGATATAAAGAAAATATATAAGAACTTATTACGAACTTTTAGAACTCTTAGGAATCTTTTTTAAAATACTAAAGTTAAAATTAAAACTAAAACTCTTAGTTATTATAATATCTTAATTAATTATTTTAAAATTATTATTAAATTATACCTCTCATATAGTAACTGACTTATTCTCGTTAATAATATTAAAGAAATTAAGGATTACTTTTTCCTTTTTAAATACTATCCTTTTTTTTAAAAAAAAACGATCTAACTTTAATAAAGATTAATTTATTTTAGTTTATATATAATATAAAGCCTCTATTTATTTTTAAAAAAAAAAGCTCCTCTAATTTTTTTTTTCTAACTTATTAGTTTTAAATAAAAAACGATTTATTATAAATATAATTAATATAAAAAATACTAATAAAAAAAGAAAAAAACTTATGATTGTATATAGTATTAGTAGTTATGTCATAAGAATAACTATAATATATATACTTATAATACCTTAATTTACCTTCTAATATCTTATATTTTTATTTTAATAAATAATAAAATAAATGAAATATTTCGATCTCGAATCCTCGCTCCGTAATTTTAAAAATAAACTTTAAATAATAATATATTAAAATCTAGCGGATATTTTAATATTTTTAAAAAAACTATTTAACGAGCCCTAACCTAGGCTATAATAACTTATTTATAAGTTTATAAAAATAAGACTTTTAAAAAAGAGACCTAATATTACGACCTAATATATATAACTAAAACTAGGGCCCGCCCCGTAGGCCTATAGTAGCTATAATATATTATATATATAAAAGTATAAGAATATAAAGTGACTTTAATAAAATAAAAAAACTATAGATAAGTTACGTATAAATAAAAAATAATAATTACGTAATAAGGTAATTATTATAATTACTCTAAGTAATTGCTTATTAATATTTACTAAGCAATTACTTAATAAATAAAAATAATTATTAATAAAGGATATATTTATAAGCGGATTTATATATAGTATAGACTTAAGCTAGGCTTAAGGATAAACTTTTTATAGCTTTTTTAATAATTAACTTAATATTAAATTTTACGATCGTTTTTAACTATTTTTATTAAGAACCCTTTTTAATAAAACTATAATTAATTACTAAAGCCTTATTTACTTTACGATTTATAAATATAGTTTTAGGGAAGCTATTTATAACTATAATACTATTTACTTAGTATTCGTAGCCTTAACTTTTATTAATATACTTATTATAACTAGCTAACCGTAATAATATTCCCCCTTATATATATATATACTTTTACTTTACTAACCTCGTTATTAACGTTATATTTATAAATATATACTTACTTTAATAAAAATAGGATCCCTTATTTAGGATTATAATTAACTTCTTTTTATATACTAATATCCCTTAGCTTTTTTATTTTTATATTTATAATATTTTTAAATAGCTTTTATAGTTATAATAAGAGATATTTAATATTACTAAACTTTTTTAATAGGCTTTAGAAATTAATTTTAGTAAGTTATAGTTTCTAAACTCCTCTAGAGCGCTCTAAATAAGTCCTATAAACTACTCTTTTTATTACTTAATAAAGTATTATATATCTTATACTACTTTTTTTTATAACTTTTTATTAATTAAGTATAAAATAGAGAAAAAGCAGTCTTAGAGATAGTTATAATAATTACTATTTTTTATATTTAAATATAAGAGCGTTATAAAAATACTATTAATAAAGTATTATAGAGGTCTATAGGCCCGGTTTAAATGTTTAAGACCTAACGGAGCTTTACTTAGTACTTAATAAGGTAATTTTTATAAGCTTTGTTTTCATATAATAATAAAGGTTTATTATAAAGGTTCTTTATTAATATTAACTTTAATATTAAGAATTACTTTTTTATAATTAGTATTTCGTTTACTACGTATTTTAGCGTTTTATTAAGAGCTATTAAAAATTAAAAGCTCGAGAACTTTTATAATATATATAAGCGCTTATAAAGAGGATTATAAATTATATAAAGCTATTTATAACTTAGTTATTATATTCCCTTTTTTACCCCTACCCCCGAGCTCGTATAAGGGGGTTATTTTAAAAATTAATAATAATAAAACTATATTAGCCTCTTTAGCCTTATTAACTGCACTCTAAAATATATTTAATAATTACTTAGCGTCCTAAATAGTTAAAAATCTAATAATAATACTATTCTTAACTATAAGATTATCTTAAGTATTAGTATTTCTAAAGTCTAGATTTACTTTCCTAAGTACTTAAATTAACTTATTATTAATATTAAAGAGTTTTTATATTTTTTGAATTATTAAATTTACTTATTTACTTATAATAGCTTACTCCTCGTATACGGGATTATAAAAGACTTTTTTATTAAACTTAATATTCTTTATAATAAATACTTACTTAAGTATAGGTACCTAGACCTTATATAAGTTATACGTTTTTAATATATATCTAACTAAGTATTCTATATACTTATAGAGAAGTATTTTAAACTCTTTTTAATATATACTCTTTTTATAATCCTTATAAAAAAGGTATATTTAATAACTATATATATAGAGGTTACTAAGATACGAAGTAACCAGTTTAGAATCCTATACTTAGTAACCCGTTTATTATTAACGTTAATACTACTTTTACTAATTAATTTTTATTATAAAAAACGAATTTCTTTTATTAGCCTCCCGTAAGGTAATAGTATAAATAAAGATTATTACTAATACTATTTTATTTTATAAATTTATAAAGAGGTTTATAAAAAAGCGTATTTTATAAGCTTTAATAATTACGAGTTAACTTATTTTTTTAGTATTACTTACGGGTTCTTTTATATATAGAAGTAAAAGTTCTATTTTAATTCTTAGCTCGCTATATTACGTTTTATATACGTATTTAACGTTTATAATTAAAAAAGTAGTCTTATTATTATTTTTAGAAAAGTAAATTGAAGTTCCTTTTTAATAACGAATTATTATTTTAAAGCTTTATAATATAAAAAGCTTTTTTTTTTTTTTTTTTTTTAAAAAGAACCCCCTAAGCTACTTATTATATTTATTAAAAACTATAAGTATATATTATCGTTTATTAAAAAATAGTTTAAAATAAAAGAGATCTTAGTATATATAGTACTATAACTGTAAGGCTCTTTTTAAGAGTAGTCTTTTTAAAATTACTATTTTAGCTTTAAATAATATATATACTTTATACTTAATTTATAATAGAGGTTTAATATATATACTTCGAGTTTTATATAGTAATTAATAAAGAGTATTAGGTTTAAGATAACTTATTTTAAAGTACTAAAAGAGCGCGCTATTAGTCCTTTTATAAGTATATTAATATAAATAATAGAATTTTTTATAACTAATTAGTAATATAATACTAGCTAGGCTCTATAGGATATGCTTAAGGTTTATAAAAAAAGGATAGGATTAAAAGAGCTTATATTTAAAAAAACTAAATTATTTTTTTAAATACGTTACTTTTTAATAATACTCTTATAAAGCGTTCTTTATTATAAAATATAAATTAAACTATAATACTAGAGTACGCTTCTATTTAATAAAGTTTTTAAAATTATATTAATATAAAATCCCTTAATATAAGCGACGTTCTAAAGCTTTAAATTATAAGTTCCTTTTCCCTTAGGTCCGTTTAAAACGCCCTTTATAATATAAATACTACGTACGGTAATAAGTAGTATAGTAGTTCTTAATTTAATATAATCTTTCTTATTTAATAATATATAACTCTTAAGTTTAAATAAGCTCTTATTATTAATTAAATATATTATTCTATAGTTATTTATTATTATATTTTAAAAAAGGGGATAAGTATTACTTATAAAAGTATTAAAAATTACGTTTATTTTTAAGTCTTAATTTTCTATAAATATAGTAACTACGTAGCCCTTATTTTAGTTTATTAATAAGCTCGCTATAAGTTAGTTAAAAGATCTTTTTAAAAACCTAGGTTTTTTAGGGGTTTTATTATCCCTTAGCTAACTAGCTTTTTTAAGCTTATTATAAAATAATTTCTACTTATTTAATTTAATAATAGCAAGGACTTTTTTTATATAGCTCCTTAGTATTTATATTAATAACTTATCAACGTTTTAGTTTATAAGTATTTATTTTAATTTTTAATATGCCGTAGGGTATTATAAGTATACGTAATTATAAAAGTATATAACGTTACTCTTGTTATTTACGTTATTAACTAAGTTAAAGTATTTAATAAAAGTAAAATAAGCCCCTCTTTAACCTAAAAATCGTTTAGTATATACGTCCTAAGTTATTAAGCTAAATATATATATAATTTCTTTAAAGGTCCTTATATACGTTCTAAAGGCTATTAATTTACTAAAAGTCTTATATATATATTAGCTTTATATAAAGTTAAATTTAGATTTAATTATAATTAAGAAGTTAAGTATAGCAATCTCTTTACTAATTTTTAAAATATTATACGTTTTAGTTTAGAAATAAGTAGACTACTACTCTTTATATTAATATTAGGGGTTAATTTTAGTCCTTATTTTAGTAAAAACTTATTAATATTCCTTTCGAACCGCATTCCTTATTACTAATTCGGGGGGCGCAAATTCCTACTTTAAATATTTAATAATTCGCTATATACTAAACTTAGCGCTATTCTTAATAACTTTTTAAAATTCGTATTTATATAATATAACGTTAACTAATTTTACTAACTACTAAATAAGGACTTTAATATACGTATTAATAATATTACGTTCATAAACTATAAATTATTTATATTTAGTATTAAGCTCTTATTATTTTTAAATACTCTCGAGCGTATAAATCCTTTTTATAAGTATAGTATAGGGATAGATTTATTTATATAAAATAAGTAATATAGTTAGCTTTATAATAAGAAACCTAGCTTAGTTTTATAAGTTACTTATATTTAAAAAAACTTAAAAAGCTCGTATTAAGAGTTATATTTAGAAGCTATTAATAAAGGATCTTTTAGTTTTTTTAGTCGTTCTTAAACGCTTTATAATAGGCTTAGTAAGCTCGTAGTTCTTTTTTATTATAAGTTATAACTAATTATCTAAATTTAAAGGGCGAAGTAAGTATTATAAAGGGGTCGAGGAATATATTAGAATTTAAAACGTTTAAATTAACGTATTTTTAAACCCTAATACCCTTATTTATAATATAAAGTATATTAAACTATTTAATTTCACTATTATAACTAGTTAATTTAGCTTAAACTAAAGTAAATATAAATAAGTTAATTATTTTAAAAAAATCGTAAGAATTATATTAATAAGTATATTATTATAATATAAAGTCTTAACTAAGAGCTAGGCTTATAATTATTATAAGTTATAATACGTAATTATAAGTATATAGAATATAATAAAAGTAGCTTAATTATAATAATAGAAATAAATAAAAGAAAAAGGTCTATATATATAATATCTAAGATAGATACGTGATTTAGTACGTAACGGGCACTTCGTAAGATGCGATTACTATCCCTATTACGTGACATTTGTTGAGGTGCAGAGCATGGCTTCAGGGCGGAAGTCGCAGGCGTAAGGATCTATAACGATAGAGTCCGTGATCCCGTCCTGTGGATCACATTGCTTGATCATCTCAGTCAAGATGACCTGCAGCAGAGAGACTGGAATGTGCTTCGGATCATCAGATGGCAAGTTGAGAATGCCTCTCTGCACGCCTGCTGCACCAAGGCGGGTTGTCCACCAAGCTGGCGCGTTCACAAGAACGCCGTCAAAGTCCTCGGGAAATTCCTGCACCTCCTTAAGACCTTGGCGGTCTCCAGTTGAGCAGGCAACGTAATAGGAATAATTCGGTACAGATCCATAGTACGCAGTTAGGACCGCCTTGGTCACAACAACTGAGCCGTGCATTGCACGATATCCCCAGTCGATCATGGCCTCTGGATTGTTCAGGGCCCAAGAGGTGTCACCGAACCCAGAGATGTGTCCTGTATCGGTTGACATGGATGCAAACCCGTACTGAGAGAACATTCCCATGTATGCCTAGTTGGTAAACCCGCCAAAGCCGCCGTTACCAGTGGCCATGAATCGTGAGTTCCAATTGGTGGGCATGTAAAGGGCGAAGTTGTAGGAAGAAGTAGCAGATGAGATGAGATTGACACCGACTGTGCATCCTTGTGGCAACGCAGTAGCATTTCCAACGGCTGCTTTGTCGCCAAACGTACCATTCTCGGCGACAAAGTTGACATAGTTGATGGATACACCAGGAGGTAAAACCTCTGTGATCGATTCGAGGGAGCAACGGGAAATGTCAAGATTTCGAGCCTGACAATGGGCAAATGAGAATCCAGTAGGGAGTAGAAAATAGAGGTTGATCATGTTGTAACCGGGGAAGAAGAAGAGGTTTGCTGTGAAGGAGCGATATGTCTTAATTACAAACCTTTGATTAGAGTCGTATATATATACTTATGCTCCCAGAGCCAAGTTACTTGACTTGATGCCCGTGAGGCTGTGTTTTGCAAATCGGAGCTCGCCGTTGCGGTGGTCAAAACACCCGATCGGTACCATCCTGGCACCGATGCTGACTTTAAGGAGTCTGGTTAATTTGACGTCGTTCTTGGCAGCTGCGTGGCTTCCCTCATTTCTCCCCTCTTTCTTGAGCACCTTAGAACTCATTCTTTCACGTGGTCCCTGTCTTGAGCCCTGGCTTTAGTCTCTACTTTCCCCCTCATTCTTATTATTCTTCATCGGCTCATTATTGATCCACTGTAAGTACTGAATTTGATCTTGCTCTACCTCAAGGTATATATAGTTACGTTGCAGTATCAAGGTTTTTTTTAAAAAAAAGAAAAAAGGAAGGAAGAAAGAAAGGATAGGAAGTCCTGGATTGGGTTTCAGCTCAGAGTTACGTGCAGTCAACGCACACGCCGATGTGCTTTTCCAGCAAAGCTACAAAGCTGCAATCTTAAGCATGGTTATATTAAGCCTTGGTGGCCTCAGAAAAGAGCCAGGTATCCGCAACGCTGAGGTTTGTCCTAGAGCAGTCTATGTGAGTAAAACAGAGCCTACATCACACCACGTCAATTTCTTCTTGTTTCCCCTCACTCATACCGATAACGAACTGGCTGTCCGCAGAGTTTCATCTTTCATCCCGAGTATTGCCGTGACGGAGTGCGTCCGGATGATCTGACTCCCACTCCACAGCAATGCGCTGCTGTCTTGATGCACGTACTTTGCGAGCCTGAACTCGGGGACGGAAGTATGGTGGAGACGAAGTTGGTTGGAAGCAAGGATGACAACTCCGTTAGCATCAGGGAGGTAATTACCACTGCATCTGAGCTATTCCACAGGCGGACCGGTGGGACAGAACAACCACCTGGTCGGAGAGGAGGTTAAGATAGCCAAGAAACCCAAAGAGATTGGCATGAGAGCCTGATATATCTGTGGTATGGGTAGAGAATGATCCTGACTGTACCGAGCGCAACCAGTACACGGTTTCCCAGGCTTTACAACCGATTGCGCTGCGAGGTGATCTATTCGGAAAACACATTCCAGAGTGCCTTGGACGTCAACATTTACATCGAGGATATGGGTTCAAGAGGACTAGGCGGCGTGCATGATGTGGACTCAACCTAGAGCGATAAAGTGGCCGTCACGGGCTGTAACTTCTCTGCTGCTGTCAGACCAGAGCCAGAATTAGGTCTTTGCATTTCAAGACTCCCGTTCGTGAGCACCATTCATGATGAATCCCTAATCATGATTTATAGTACTCCACGGGAACCTCTTGCCCAGTCCCGGTTTTTACTTGTGGGTC
Organism: Colletotrichum lupini; assembly: GCF_023278565.1. Lineage (NCBI taxonomy): Eukaryota > Fungi > Ascomycota > Sordariomycetes > Glomerellales > Glomerellaceae > Colletotrichum > Colletotrichum lupini. Next base: position 207,240 of record NC_064672.1, read on the forward strand.
GTGATAGGCTTAGATCACTCGAAAGACCACACTCAACCCCAACTCCACCGCACTAAGTCATATTGAAGCTCATTCGATTGCCGCACTCCTCAACGCTCCACAACAAGCAGAAATATCCCATGCCTCGAGATTATAGATGCTTTCCCTGCAAATCACCGCATCCACAACAGCTCCGGTGAAATCTGGGCTTCTGGAAGGGTGGCCGAGTTGGTTATGGCGCCAGGTTAAGGTAATCTTAACATCTGTTTCCTGGTGGGGCAACCCGCGCGAGTTCGAGTCTCGTCCCTTTCAACATTGTCTTTTGCTTCGCCCATTGATTGTGCATTATCTTACGTTGGATAATTATCCTCCTTTTTGTCTGCAGGCTGCTGGCTGATGAGGATAGTAAGGTACTTGCGACAATCTCTGTTAGTAGTTGGCTTTCAGTGTGTAAGGTAGCTCATACAAGTGTTTGATACATCATGTTGGTGTTTTTGGTCAAGCATGCGCGAGATGTATCTAATGAGTACCACGTAGCCGGAATCGCAATATTGCTTTAATATCTAGCATCAACTACTCAGAGACTCGGACTACGTAGCATGTTACTAGTAATCAGACATCTCTTTCGAGGCACACTTTCTGGCCTAGTCACTACTCATTGTGAATCAGGATTCCTTGTTCACTTCTCGGTATATCTCACCGTGAAGAGCTTCAGTCTCCAACGAACCCCTGGGTCTGTGGGTTCGTGCAGCTGATCCGATTTCATCCCCCACTGCAGCTTAAAATAGAGTTCACAGCGTGTATCAGCACGGCCTCGCTGGATTCGAAAGGCTGAACCATGGCAAAGTCAAAATACTGTTGCACCGAGTAATGTAGCATGCAATTCAGGATAAAGGACAGAAATCCCACTTCATCCCAAGGTCTGATATCTCCCCATCGTGTTCTTCATCCAGCGGCACGCAGGAAAAAAAAAACGCTTCACACCCATCCATTTCTGACTTCGGACAACCAGTTACTTTGGGCAAAGAACTAAGAGCAACCTGAAGCCACAAGATCCTCATTGACATCGAGGCACAACTGCCGAGCTTCCCCGCGTTACCAGGCTACGCTAAGACGGTCAAGACTAGGATCACCATCGCAGGGCTTCCAAATCTCCGAAACAACATGGGCATCCTCCTACAACCTCTCGTTGACTACCATCCATGGAACCAGCTTGGAACCTTGACGACACTATTACTCGCTTCTCTCGGTGCTGTAGGACTTTTGGCTTGGCATTTCCGCGAAGATAAGCCGTACGCGGGCTTCAAATTGATCGGCAAAGAACGAGGAGAATGGTCATATGAGAAGGCGAGAGAAAGATGGAACAACAACGCCTTCGAGCTCTTGCGGGCAGGATTCAAAGAAGTATACTGAAATTGACTTCAATCTTTGAGAATTCACGATATTGACCTGAATTCGTAGACACACGGCCGGCCATTTCAAGTGATATCCCCGTTTGGTCCCTTGGTGATGCTGCCTCCGAGTCTATGCGACGAAGTTCGGAATGACAAACGCTTAACATTCACCGGATTCATCGACCGAGTAAGTCTGTAGAATAGGGAACTTTGAAATGACCAAAGGTCAGGGCCTATGAGCAAGATTCTTCTAACCTCGGCGGTCATAGCAATGGCTCACGCGGTATCCCGGCTTGGATATCCTGCAAGATGGGCTTAGGGGAGAAATCATACAAGAAGCCATGCGGAAGAACCTCAACCAAGAACTGAGTAAGTGAGCTCCTCGAAACAGCGAGAGACAGGCAAAGACATCAAAAGCGCCAATGCTGATCGGTATCTCAGTGTACTTGACGGAGCGACTCCGCGAAGAGGCGTCTCTCATCCTCAGAGAACAACTCCCGTCAAGCAAAGAATGGCAAGAAGTCAAATTCTTTCCCGTGGCCACTCAACTTGCTGCACGCTTATCTGCAAAGATCCTCCTCGGGGATCGTCTCTGTCGCGACAAAGAGTGGATAGCAGTCTCCATCAACTTCACCGGTGTCATTCTCCGCGCAGGCCGAGCTCTGCGCGCCTGGCCTGTTATTCTCCGCCCACTGGTGCATCGCTTCGTGCCGACGCTGAAGTACCTGCGAAGTCAAATCACGCAGGCACGAAAGATTATGGAGCCGGAGCTTGCGGCGCGAAGGCTCGCGAGGGATAAGAAGGAAAGACCTATGGATTCATTGTCGTGGATTGACGATGTTCGGCGCGGGCGAGAGTTTGATGTCGTCGCCGGGCAGCTATTTCTCACATTTGCGGCGATTCACACGACGTCTTCTGTGGTGACTGCCATATTGTATGATTTACTGGCGTATCCAGAGTATTTCACTCTGCTGAGAGAAGAGATTGTCAAGGTGTTTACCGAGGATAGGGGTTGGAGCAAGAACAGTCTGTTCAAGTTGAAGTTGATGGACAGCTGTATGAAAGAGAGCCAGCGATTGCACATATTGGGTCCTCGTAAGCACATTCGGGCCCTAACGCGAGGATCTTGGGCCGACGACCTGCTAACACGCCCTCTAGATATCATGAACCGCAGAGTCGAAGAGGCCATGACCCTCTCTGACAGAACCCACCTCCCAAAGGGCACCTTGATCACCGTAGCCACACACAACACCCGCGATACAGCACTCTGGGGACCCGAGCCCGAAAAGTTCGACGGCCACAGGTTCCTGCGTATGCGTGAAGAGCTGGGGCAGGAGAACCGGTGGCAGTTTGTCTCGACGAGTCCAGAGTTCCTCGCCTTTGGCCATGGAACGCACGCGTGCCCGGGACGATTCTTTGCCAGCAACGAGATGAAGATTGTGTTGGCGCATCTAATCATGAACTACGATTGGAGGATTGTGGAAGGAAAGCCCCCGGCAAGCATGTTCGTCAGTCGCTTTGTGCCGGATCCCAGGACGATTATTGGGTGCAGGGCGAGGACCCCAGAGATTGAGCTGTGAGAGAGAGACAACACACGAGAAGCAAGACATGAATGAGCAGAAACGATTCAAAATTTACTCAACCACAAGGTGGACAAAAGTGTCGAGAAAAGCAAAAAGAGATTGCGTCAATCGCTGACGGGAATTGAGCCCGACGTGGCTAGGCAGAGTCAGTGATGATGTTCCATGATTATCATGTGGCATTAAGCTATAACTTACGGGTCGAACCCACAACCTTGAGATTAAGAGTCTCACGCTCTACCGATTGAGCTAGCCGGGCGGATAGAATCCAATGGCTTGGTGTGTTGTTGTGAGCAAGCCGGAATCAGTCCATGGAGCCTTTGGTGGATTGGACCGGACGGGGTGGTGTATATAATTTTCACGGCCCATCTCTAGACGTGTTGTGTCTTTTGACAGGGTTACCGCGTTTCCGGAGGGTAGGGCTTGTTTGCTATGGACTCCGGTGCGGGTCCTGGAGATTGTTTGAGAGGGGCCGGACGAAGTCCCGGGATCAAGAGATCTGCCATGACACCAGCTTTTTACCTTTGCGCGAGTCGAGTAGTCAGTTTCCAGGCCGATGTGCTCTCAATTGGGGTTGGTGGACGGTCCGGTATGCAAAACGTGCCAGCTTAGCCTTCTTTTCCGTTTCAGACTGACAGACTGACAGATTGTATGACTATCTGACGGAACACATTACAAATCCTGGAATAACAAGGAAAATACGTCCGAGTAGGATACATTCGAGTAGCTCGTCGTGCCATGGCTCTTTGAGTTGCCTCATGGGTAGAAGTAAGTTGCTTTTACCTGGTAGGTGAAGTAGGGATGATGGAGTATCTCAACTCATGGGCTCTGGAAATTTGATGAACCACGACAGATGCGATGGCTCATTGTATCCGATCGAATCGATGAGGCATATCGCCGTATTGTTCAGATTTGGCCGTCCTTACGTAAGAATCAAAGAGGGTGAAACTGCAGCAGCACACAATTGGTAACAGAAACACATCTGCTCAACATAGGAAAATTCATTTTGTAGAGTATATGCTGGTTATACACACTCGCAGACCGTTGTGGCCTGCCCGTTTTCATCCATCCCTTGAACCACCTTGCACCCCTTTTGCATACCGATACAGATTGAAAGCTGGAAAGCAATAACCACCGCTATTACCACATCGCCCATGAGCTCGTGTCTCCAGTCGAGACTCAGTGTCCACCTCCTCTGGCTCGCTTCGCACCAGCATTTCCGCCGGCTTCGGAATCTCCTCTAGGCCGCTTGTTACCAGGCTGGAAATCGTTGGCACCAGGGTTCAACGAGCCGGCATTTTGTCCTCCTCGGCCACCACCACGTCCGCCACGTCCTGCTAGACCACCGCTTGACACCCTATTTCCGGCAGCGTAAGCGCCACCCCGACCACGACCAGCTGCACCGCCTCGTCCTGGAAGAGGGATGCCACTCCTTTGGCCTGGAGCAGCCTGAGCCGGTGGTTGCGGTAGCCCATGACCTTGCGGTGCGGTCTGACCCGCCGGTGCCCCTTGTGTACTGGAAGCGAAGGGGTTCTGTTGCTGTTGTGGTGTTTGCTGCTGCTGCTGTCCTTGTGTACTCTGTGAGAACGGGTTGGCCTGGGCCGGAGTGCCATTAGCAGCACCGGCCGCGAACGGGTTCGCTGCAGCATTGTTGGCTGCCGGCTTGGTGTCCCCAGGAGTAGGTATTTGTCTCTTCTGAGGGATGCTACTGCCCGGCGCAGGGATTCCGCTAGTAGCAGCCCCGGTTGATGGTTGTGCTTGGTTGGTTGAGGCTGGTGGGGCTTGAGGACGGTTGGAAAGAGTAGAGTGTTGCACGTTCATTTGGATAAACTCACCAGGTGTCGGGGCAGCAGCTTGGGCTGGTGTGGCAGCCGAGGGCGCCGAGATCGAAGGACGGGGTGCGGCGGGTTGTGCGTTGCCAGCGAGCTTCGCCGGGCTTTGCTGCGGCGCGGCGGGAGCTGGTTTGGCAACTTTAGCTTCCTCCCAAACTTCCCCAACGGGTCTTTGAGGTGTCTTTGTTGCGGCCGTGGACACGACTTCGATCTTGGCGTTGGCACCTCTGAGCTGATTGTCCTTCATGTTGATCTGCAGCGCAGACTTCTTCTGTGCCAGCAGCTGACCTTCCTCGCGAGCGTTTGCGATTCTCTGCTCGAACTCGGCTCTCATACTCGTCTCTGTCTCGTTTTTAACCTTGGCAGTCTGTTCCTCGAGTTTCTTTCTAAGATTTCCCGACATAATGTTCCGCACGGTAGCATTGGTAGAAAGGAACTTCCGAATCTCGGCATCGGGGAGTTGAGATAGATCCGCAGCACCAGCAGGTGTACCGGTCATTGGCGTTGCCGGAGCTGCGTCCGGGTCTTGCTGCTTGATGGGCGTCGCAGGCACAGCCGGTTGTTCTCCCGCAGGCTTAGCAGGTGCGGCGCCTTGCTGCTCAGCCTTCCAAATGACCTTTTCTTGCTCTACCCTCGTGGCGAACTCGGCTTCCATCTTCTCGCGAGACTGGCGTAGCTTCTCATTGAGTGCGTTGCGCATCTTATCAGACCGCTCCTTGATGGTCTGGGTGATGTTCTCTTCGAGCTCCTTCGCCTTGCGGTCAGCCTCTGTAGCCTTGGCTTCGGCGGTAGCAATCTTCTCCTCTAAAGCCTTCCGCTCAGTGTCGGATAAGCCACTCGCGCCGTTTGTGGCAACAGGCTCCGCCGTCGACTGGGCGGCGGGCTGAAGCTGCGCCTGGGCAGCCTGCTGTGCAGCCTCGACAGCCTGGTCTCTCTCGGAGACGGCTGTCTGCAGTTGCGATCGCAGGGCCTCAAGCTCCTGCTCGGCGGTCGTCTTTTGGGCTGAGATGGCTTCCAGTTGGGTTCGCATCTCGGCGAGTTGCTGCTCCAACTGGGCGACTACTTCCGAAGATACTGGTGGAGACCCGTCTGTCGTGGGTTGAGCGGCAGGAGGTGGCGCGCTAGATTGGTTGGCTTGAGCATCCTGCTGTAGCCTTTGTACCTGTTGCTGGAAGTTCTTGACTTGCTGCTCAAACTCCGCACGCTGCTGTGTTGTCGTCTGCAAATTCTGTCTTGTTGTCTCGAGCTCGGTGTTCATAGAGTTGAGTTGCTGCTGCAGTTGTTCACGCTCAGCAATCGCAGCGTCCTTCTCCGTGACCGCCTCGTTCCGTGCACCAATTGCCTCATTCTTCTCGCCAGTGATCTTACGTGACCGCTCTTTGAACTGATCGGTCATGCGTTGGCGAGCGTTCGCCCAATTGGTCCTCTCCGTCTCCAATGTCTGCTTTATCTCCTCGAACTCTGCTCGAAGAGGGCCTTCAGACTCCTTGAGAGCGTCGCGCTCGGCCTGCAGATCATTGATGGTCTGCTTGAGTTGCTCCATCTCGGCGGGATCAACGCGGCCGTACTTTGTAAGGATGCCCTCGGTTCGCTTCTGCCACCTGTCGCGGTCCTCCTGAACTTGCTTGATTTCTTCCTCGAGGAAGCCCTTTTGAGTCTGGAGCTCCTCGATCCTAGCCTCCAGAGGCTGTACCTTGCCTTCCAATTCCTCGATCCTGGTGTTCTTCTCGGAGATTTGCGTCCGGGCGTGGGCGAGCTCGTTGCGGAGGGTGGCACTGCTCTCACGGTAAAGGTTGAGCTCGTTGAGTTTATCCATCAGATCCTTGTGGGCAACGGAGGCTTGGCCGCTCTCAGCTTGTGAGCGTCTCTCCTGGTCGAGCTTCAACCGAGCCTCATCGAGCTGGGATTGGGAGTACTCGAGCTGTTGCTGCAGGCGTTTGGATTCCTGCACCTTGAGGTCGTACTGCACCTCCAAGATCTCCTTCTCCCGTCTTAGATAATTGTTGAGTTCCCGAAGACCGTCGGCTGCACCGTCGCTGCTAGTTTCCGCGCTATCGTTGCCGTCCCCGGCCGCCGCATTGCGACCCTCCTTGAGCGCAGAGAATTGCTTCGTGATGCTCTCCAGCTGCTCGTGCAGAAGCTTGTTCTGTGCGTTGACATCATCGCGGCGAGCCTTGATTTCTGACATTTCCTGCTCGATTCGCTGTTTCCTCTCTTCCCAGGAACTTTCACTTTGAGACAGGGCAACTTTGGCCGACTCCGCCTCGGCTCTCAGAGTCGCCGTCTGGCTCTTGAGCTCGTTGTACTCGGTGCGCAACTGTTGGACGAGCTTCGCAGCCTCGGCGTGCTTGACGAGTTCGTGTTCGTAGTCCTGTTGAGCCTTGGCGGTGATCTCTGACTGAGCACGAAGGTCCTGTTGGTGGAACTTGGCGGCTTCTGAGTGGCGGTCCGCTTCTTCCTTCAAACGCTTCACTTCCTCGTCCAGAATCGTCTTCTCATCCTCGTACGTGCGGGCAACTTCGGCTTGGGAGTCGCGGAGGTGGGACAGTTCCTTGTTGGAGCTAGCGAGTTCCGATGACAGATCTTCAACACGCTGCTCCAACTCCTTAATCTTGGCGTCCTTGGCCGCGAACGCAGCATCCATCTCCTCCCTGAATTGCTCTGTGGTGGTTGTGAATTCGGTAAGAGCTTCTTCATTTTGTTCGCTGAGTTGCTTGTATTGCTCTGTCTGTTCCCTGGCATTCTCGAGCTGAGACTTGGCGATGTCAAGCTCCCTCTTGAGGTCGGAAACCTCATTGATTAACTCGCGAACCTCGGCCTCGCTGTCTTGGTCAGTCTGGGTAGGAGGTGCCATCGTGCCGGGCCTTGGCGTTGGCCGGGGCGCCAGGCGACCAGCTCTGTCTTCCGCATTGCGAAGTTCGATGGTGAGCTCATCAACGCGAGCTTGCAGGTGGTCGCGGCTGGTCTTAACAGCGACGTGCTCCTCGCGAATCTGGCTCAGACTGGTAGAGAGCTCATCGATGCGCTTCTGGGCTTCGCGAGCATCGAACTCCTTCCTGAGCTGAAGCTTCTTGCCTTCTTCCATTTCATCAGACAGCTTGCGCTTCGTGCTGTTCAGCTCTTGTTCAAGATTGTCGATCTTGGACTGAGCTTTCCGCCTGTACTCAGACTCAGAAATGTCTCGCTCGTTCTGCATGGATTGCTGGCTTGCCAAAAGATTGTTGAGTCTCGTCTTCTCCTGCACAAGACTCTCGTTGTCTTGATTGAGACGATCCTGGATGTCCTTCCATAACTTCTTCTCTGCCTTGAGGTTGGCCGCCTCGTTTCGAACGCTCTCGAGCAAGCCCTTGGCATCGATGAGTTCTTCGGCAACTTGCTGGGTTCGGATTTCGTGCTTGATGGAGTCTTCTGAGAGCGTCTGGTTGCGCTTCTGAATCTCCTTGTTCTCGCTCTGCAGCGCAACAAAATTGGAGTGGAGCATCTCGTATCTCTCGGAGGCAAGGGTAATCTGGCTGGTGATCTTTGCAACCTCGCCCTGGAGGGAATTCTTCTCGCTTGAAAGCCTGTCAATCTGCTCCCGCAAGGAGCGACGGACGGATTCCTCGTCGTTTCGGTAAGTGTCGAATTCGACTTGCAGATTACGCAGCGCAGCTTGTGGAGACAGGCCGTCGCCTTCCTCAGTCTCGATACTAGTGAGGGGGAGGCGCTGGCCGTCGTCGGAGCCAAGGATAGAAGCGAGCTCGCCGGCAGAGGCCTTTTGCTGAAGGAGACGTCTGAACATGTCGCGCTCGGACTTGAAGCTCTCCATTGTTGATCTCAGGGACTTGGTCTCTTCAATCATGTTGGCGAGCTCTTGTTGCAGTCGCTCAACCGATTGGTGATCTTCCACAGCCTGGCTCTTGGCGGCAACAGCCTCCTCGCTCTCCATCTGCTCTGCCAGCTCGCGGGTTACCCTCAGAAGCTCTTGATTCTTGGCTTGCAGCTCCTGAATGTCCTTGAAGACGACGAACTTCTGGGTAATGAACTGGTGGGTATCCGACATGTCGTTGAGAGCGCCCTCGGCGATTTCTCCACGGGAAAGTTGCTCCAGGCGGACCGTCTCCTCGCGAGTCAGCTGCTCCAAGCCCTTTTCGCGGGCATGCATGTTGAAGACCAACATCTGGATCTGTGTACTGAGGTCACGAAGTTGTGTGCGGAGGATCTTGGACTCGGCCTGAGCGTTGGCCAAGGCACTCTCAGCCTTTCGCGCGCTCTTCTTTGCTGCGTCGCGCTCTTCGAAGCTTGACTGAGATAGTTCGGACATCCTAGTAATTTCGGACCTCAGGGTATCGGCCTCATTCTGGAGCTCCTCGATCTCGGGTGTCTTGGCTTCCAACAGAGCAATCATATTGTCGAGCTCCTCGGCGAGTTGTTGATTACGGCGCTTCTCTCCGGCCAGCTGCCCCTTGACCTTGTACAATTCGTCGATAGCCTGTGTTGCGGTGATGGCGGACTTGTTTCGCGCAGAAGCAGGAGTAGCAAAAGGCGAGGCAGGCCTTCCGAGAAGGGATCCATTCATACGGGGTGTCTGAGGTGCAGATCCCGGTGGGGGTCCTTGTTCAATGCGGGCGTGAAGCTCGTCGACCTCGCCCTCAAGCTGAGTCACCCGTTCCTCCAGGGCACGGCAAGTCTCCCTCTCGCGTTCGAGCTCGTGCTGTATGCGACGGACTTCGTTTGCATGCTTCTCCTTCAAGGCTTCCTTCTCGCCCTCCAGGGTCTGCACACGGGCCTTGTGACTGTCGGCAAGTTGGTTGGTCATATCAACGACGCGCTGCTTGCTCTCGATCTCGTGCTTGTAGCTCTCCTCGCTGCGGGCGAATGCTTCCTGTTGTTGCTGGACCTTGGTGAGGGCCTCTTCCGCCTTGGCTTGAGCTGCGTCGAGGCGATCTCGGAGCTGTTGTTCACCCCGCTTCAGGGATTCGATACTAGATTTCGCGTCTTCGTTTTGTCGTTGTAATTCGGCGATCCGAGCGCCCTTCTCGCGGCGGTACTTGAGAGCTTCTTCGCTCTTGGTCTTGAGCTCGGTCTCGAACCATTCGCCATTGCGTCGAGCAAGATCGAGTTGTTGTTGTAGTGACTCCTCTCGGTACTTTGCGCTACTCACAGCGGCCTGAGCAGCCTGAACCGACTGCTGCAGAGCCGTGATCTCCTTTTGGAGTTGGACGTTCTTCTGGTGCTGCTTCGCCAACTCTTCAGACAGCTCTGAATCGCGGGCGTTTCGAGACTCAAGCAAAGCCATATTCGCGCGATTGGAAGATTGTAGGGACTCGACGCGGTCGCGGAGAGTAGTGATCTCGGAGTCGTGATCGGATCCGCGGGACTTGAGCGACTGGAGCTCGTTCTCGACTGTTTGTCGCTTTGTTTCTGTCATGGTCAAGTTAGTCACCTAGAAATTGATACCCCAATCGAACAATCTCGCCATTGTACAAACCTTCTTCTTTGAGCTTCTGGCGAATCTCCTCGACATCCTTCAGGGCCTTGTCGGCTGTCGCCTTGAATGTCTGGCATCTTGATTCGGCGCTGTGGTGTGCGCTTTCGAGCTCGATGTCGACCTGAAGCTTCTGAGCATATAACTCATCGTACTCGCGTGCCTTCGCAATGACGGCTTCGAGGAGGCTCGCGACGAGCTCGGGGGTCGGGTCGGTTGTGGCTGTCGAGACCGTCGACTCGGACAGCCCTAGGTGGCCGGCCACGTAGCCTACATCCACCGCCGCTGCCATGTTGTTTTAAGCTCAGGGTCTAGTCATGGACATCGAAAGAGGATTGCGAGGTCGTTTGTGGTCGGAATGTAGGTAGGTTTGTTTGGCGATGGGCTCGCTGCGTCGCGCGTCAAACACCCCACCGGTCGGGAAGGCTGAGGTAGGTGTTGCTGTGATGGAAACAGAAGCAGGGAGGATAGCCCCACGGAAGAAGATGAGAAATCTCTCGAGAGCCGCCAATTTTGGTAGAGGCGGTCAAGAGTTGATTCCAAGCGACAAGGAATTGGGTGGGATTTGGCGGCTAATTGGCAGATCGCAAGATTTTGGGAAGAGCGCGACCAGGCGAATGTTTTCTGGCCAACGCACAGTGCAGGTACAAGGCTGGGGGGAGCTGCCTGCAACCACGGGCGACAAAGGTACTCGTTAGGCCAATCAGAGGGCCTTGCAGAAGGAAGCTGTATTGACACCCGAGGATCATCCGGCTGAGTCATCAACAGCTTCGCTCAATCCTGGTGGGGCCCTCTCTCGGTGAGTTGATGAAGTCAAAGCTTCCTGACCGAGAACGCCGATCTTCACCTCTGTCTTTGCTCGGTAAGACTTCACCGAAACCCCAAGTCATCGAAGGGTGAGCTCCAGACTAACCAGATGCATCCCCAACTTTGACCCTCAAACAGGCTCCAATATTGTCCTCTATCTTATGGCTCTTCTTGATTCTTAGCTTTTTCCCTCCCTCGACACTCTTTTTCCTTCAAATGCGCATGTAGCTAGTTTCTCGCACCGATGCTTAAACTCTAGTCCCCTTGGTATGTGAAAATGGGTATATCTCTTCTTACGTCGTTAAACTAAGCTAAAGATTCAACAAGCATAAGTATCTTCCTGTCGTCTTCATTAGGCCTCAACTCCCTTCCCAGTAATCCACCACCAGCCCAGCCGTTATCGGTGCCATCATTGTTGTCGCTGCTGGCCCCCATCCATCTCAGAGTAACCTGGTGTTGGGCCTGCATGCCATCCCATCCCTTGAAGCTCCGCCCTGTCTCGTCCCTGCCCTTGATATACCGCCGATGGCCCACTCGGACTCTGATGAATCGGTTGCCCATGAGCCTCTGCTAAGGTATTCTGCACATGTGGCTGGTTGTAGCTGTTCTGAAGCTCGGGTGGGAGAGGCAGGCTCTGGCCATATGGTTGCTGTTGCGGATATGCCGGTTGGCCATGCTGTCCCTGGAGCTCCGAAGGCAGATATTGTCCGGCAGGCTGTAGCTGGCCGTTGGTGTTGGCTGGCATCTCGGACGGCAATCTCGTCTGGCCGTGGAGTTCCACGCCGGGGGGGGATTGGGCCCATACACCACTAGCATTTGACGCGGGCGATATGGTGTCCGGATGTGGAGAACCAGTCGTGTAAGAGACACTCATCTGAGGGCTTTTGGGTGGCAGCTCAGACAGCATCGTGCCGCCTAGTTCAGGTTTGCCCGCCATTTCAGGAGGGCCGGCGGCACCTGGAAGCGGGAACCCAGCCTCGTTCTTCTTCCGACGGCGGTAGATGATGAACGCGATGAGAGCGGCAATCGACAAGGCACCAACGACAGCAATAACACCTCCGATGATGGCTGCAAGGCTTGGAATGCTGGACTTCGATTTGCCATTGGTATTCGTACCGTCGCCAGAAGTACCCGAAGAGCCAGTAGCAGTAGCAGTAGCTTCGGCGCCCGAAGTCCCTGACCCCGTGCCGGCCTGTGCTGTTGGATAAGTCTGAGCAACTATCGCTTGGTTAGTCAAAGCCGATGCGATCATGGCGCATGATCTACTCACTTGATTCAGCGACAGTGGCCACCACCTCGTTTCTAGCTGCCTTGCAATAGTAATCCAACACGGCAACCGCAGAAGATACAACATCCGTAGCCGTAGATGAGCAATACCACTTGATATCCGATGTCACCGTGCTCATGACGATGTTAGTCACTCCATCTTTCAAGCACATACAAGATGCCAAGGCCTGAGGCCCCGTCGGGCACTGGTATCTCGTAAGCGAGTAGATAGCATCCGAAAACCCTGACTGTGCGCATGCGGCCAGCGAGCTGTATTGTGAGAGCGCCGTCATGTAGTAGGTCATATCTCCTGGAGGCGGCGAAGGCTGCGGGAACGATGTAGTGCCCTTATTCATGGCACAGTACGCATCGTAGAAAGCAAGACCCGAAGTCACGTCGGCGGCGTTGGAGCATGAGTACCGTACAAGCGATGCGATGGACCGGCTGACTCGTGCTGAGTTGTCGTTCTTCGAGCAGATGCAGGGCGCCATCAGACTTGCGGCTTCAGGGCAATACGTTGACATTGAGCTGATGGCGTACGACACGCCAGACTGGGCACACGGGGCCATGTTGGCGAACTCGGCGATATCGGTGGCATACTTGGTAACGATGTTGGTCGTAGGCGTCGGAAAGTTGACTGTCGTATCGGGGTTACAGTACTGGCTGATGACTGCCGCGGCGCTGGTCTGGTCATCGGATGCGGTTGAGCCACAGCTGTAGCTGATTGACCTGGCGATGGATGTTGAGATGGCGGCGAGGTTGTTGTTCTTTGTGCATATGCATGACTGCAAATCTGTCGGTGCTTCACCGCACGCCGAGTAGGTCTGGGAGAAGATATTGTACGACACGGCAGTCTGAACACACGGCGCCTGATATGGGTCAGTATCGTTTAATCACCATTCCGGCAAAGGTTTTGGACATACCAACAAGGTGTAAATGGAAAGATCAGTGACATAAACGATACTTGCGGCTCTCCCAAGGCCGATGAGGAAGAGAGACAGCCATAGCTGGGCTGATATCCGCGACATCTCTCCCAGGCAAACCACAACAGCAATCAAAGGATATCAAGGAACGGAACGTCGACAACGGTCAACAGAGTCAGAAAAGACAGGAGGAGCCTTTCACGAAGCATGATGTGAAGAGGACGAGGGGGCCAAATGGCAATGTCTCTGCCTAGAGTGACTGGCTAGGCATGGGAAGCTAAGCGCGGGGGAGAGACAGTTTCTAACTCGCTGCAAGGGGTAATGAAGTCCACCGTTGAGCCCGTGTACCCGTGAAAAGCGTGAAAGCTTACCCAGTTTCTCTACTTCGGCTTAGGCTGACTCGGTGTTTCGATGGTCAATCATCACCACGACGGTCACTAACCCCTGTCACTATGGCGCTGAAGTTGCACCACCCCCTTGACAGCTGAAGGGCTGAGCCAGGGATAGCTTCAACGTGATCGCCTCTGCGGTTCCGCAGTGGAGATTTCATGTTCCGCGTCATTTGTCCGGAAAAACACGAAAAAGCCGACTCATCGCGGAGTCTGGCGGAGTCTTCGCTACCCTGGAGATATCAAGCCTCATCATTTTCTGTGACAATGCCCAAGTTGAACAGCATGGACAGGTGAAGAGCTTTCGCACGTTTCAACGAGCCTCTTATCATCCTACCCTCGCGGAAATAGGAGCAGCGTTGGAGGTGTCCACAAGACAGCTTAGCTGCAGCCGCGATGGCGTTGTTTAATCAAACACTGGTTCAGCCTAGGCCAAGCAAGCTAGGCAAGCCAAGTTGATGATTTGGTAGTGTACAGCCATGGACCTCGCACTCGCAGCAAGTCACAACTCATTTGCCTCGCTGGCGGGGAAAACATCGCTTCGGAAAGTCGAAAAGTGATCCAAAAAAAGAAGACAACACTGGTTGTTCGATCTGTCGGTATCCGTACTTTCCAGACCCATCGTGATGGCGTCAGGATGGTAATATGATGATAACCTACGTGCCTTTGACCTTTGCTGGCGGCAGAAATGACTCAGGAGCCGGCAGACGCCACGATCCAGGGGCGACAGAAACCGGTAGACGCGATTGGCGTGCCCAGATGAGACATTCCGTTCAGAGCTAGCCTTGAATATTGTGGCAGGCCAACATAATTTGTTGGCGTGAAGTTGAAAGAAGCACAGCAGTCTTGATTGACTATGTATCGTGGGTGTCTGGGTTCATAATTAGGTGCTGACTGAGAGGAGGGTCCATCACAGATGGAGCACAGGCACCAGGGCAAGAGTAGGACAATTTCAGCTTACATAAGGCAAGTCAATAACTGACGGCAACCGGGTCATCACCCGGCCGAGCTCGGCGCGGTTTGTCCGTGGCATAACCAAAATGTCGCTAATAATCACCGTATTCAGAATAGAACTTGAGGATCAACGGAGTCAGTGGTGCAGAACTGCAACCAAATGGATCAACCTTCCACAGACTATCCAGGTTTCTGAATACAGGAGTCTCTCATTCTCACCGTGATGGTATCATTCTGGGCATCCTCCTCCACCTACATTACTTCCCGAGCCATGATCTGTACAAACGGTACTCATCGATGGCATCGATCCATGTTAACTGACTTCTGCCACCTTGTTCCGGAACGAGAGGTCCCTATTGAACATTGAGAGGCCTGGCCAAACACTCTCAGGATGGCAGAGCCTCCCCTTGCGGCTCGCCACTCAACTCAGCACCCGGCCGCCCGCGCCACCACCGTACATGTAGCCAGGCGCGAGACCCTCACCGAACTTTGTTAGAGTCTGGTTCACCTTGAGGGACAGCCGCCTCGAAATGCTGCTCCGCTTTTTCACTTGCCTTTCCATGCTGTCTCTCGCCTCCAGTACCTCAACGTCGCCATTCTCTCGCATGGTGCTTATGTCCACATCGCAGTTCTCGTCCTCATCGGTTTGGCTTTGCTCTTCGTCAGATTTGTAGTCGGGCATCGCACGGCTTCCGCATGTTGTGCACATGATCTGATTGGGTCGAAGGGTCGGCATCTCGCTCTTTCGCCTTGTACGATCTGCGGTGGGCGGAGCCGAGTGGTTCAAGGACGGCGTTGGTTCAGTGAAGACATCGCCCTCTGTAGCCCGCCTCCTCATCGATCTTGCTCTGCGTTCAGCCACCTCTTTCTCGACGGACCACTTGACGACAGAAGGTCTTGGTGTCTCCTCCTTCTCGGCCACTGCAGCCAGGCTCGTGTTGGCGAACTGTGTGGTCATCTTGTGCCGGCCAATCTCATTTGCCATCTCAAGCCAGAGAGCATGGCCGATGGCATCGTGAAGGACCGGAGCCGTGATGAGCTTTCGACATTCTCTTGTGCCATCTGCCATACGTAGTCTACCAAGCTCTCTGATCTCGTCCAAGGTCAAGTTGCAGACAATCTTGATGTATCCCGCCTGCAATTGCGTTTCCCATCGTTCCATGATAAAGCCTTCCAGAAAGGTGGATGCCTCTGCGACGTCCCTTTCGTGTTGTGTCATCTCCTGTTCGATATTCTCTTCCTCCACTGTCTCTGGGGATTGCGCGGCTCGGGTTTCGTCAGCATCGTAGGGGATTTCGAAGTAATTGTCGACGCTAGACTCGTCGGAGGGGCCGCCATGGTGCTGTCGCCGAGCTGAGCTGGTCACCTCGTCTTTCTGTATAGGCGTCATGATCAGAGGCGTTCGTGGACTGTAGGGCTGGTATAGCTGCTTATCCAACGCCATCATAAAAGGGGCGGCTTTGCTGATATTGCTGGCGGAGAAGCAGCTCATTCTCCTCTCGAGCCCAACCGATTTCCTCGCCAATGGAATCTTGCTTGGGGAAGAATCTCGCGACCTCCCGAAGACTGTTGATTGAATGCCGTACATGTTCAAAGTTGTTATGCTTGCTCCTTCCTTTGACGACTTGGCTTGCCCGAAACCACATGAGTCTGGGTTTAAATACATAGATACTCATAGCAGTGTTATAGTTTCTCGCCCATAGAGGTCTCCAAACAGCTCACATCAGACTTGAGTTTGTCGGGGTCACCACGCCACTAGATCATGTCATATTAGATCTCCATATCCTCATGGTCGAGGCTGACGACGGAAGCAGGAAACCTTGCGAGCCATCGACTAGGTCTAGGCTGATGAGGCGCAAGGCTTATTCTTATTCAAAGTGAGGACCTTGACCGGTCCGACCTCCATCTCCTTGACGCTAAATGAACGACGTCGGTCAAGACGTGAGAATGAGAGGCTGCTCTGGGATTTGTGCTCAGATGATTTGCAACATCTTGTTCGAGGCCTTGATCACGTTCCTCGGATGTTCCAGAGAGACACTTCATTTATGAAGATTGCGGCAGAAGACGGCTCGATCTATCAGCCCTCGCCACACAAGGTAGTCCAGTAGATAGCTATAGAGATCAATGAGTCAACAGGGTCCTTGGAGGATTGCGATGATAATGTAGCCTCAGCAGCTATTCTCGTCCCTAATACCTGCTTGGCGACTGCTCTCATTTGACCCGATTAACTTGATGTGTCGTTGACGCAGGGTTGCTACCGTTGATAGGAGTGCCGTTCTCACGGTAAGTAGTGCTTAACAATCTCATAACGATGTTCATGAGTTCTATATATCCTGCAACTAGCTCATCCATCTCGTGGAGATGCCTAGTCATCATTGGCGATTCCTTGTGAGCATATGTTTGCATTACCCCGCCACCCCGCCATGGTGTGGCTGGTACTGTGGCATTTTTTGGTTCACGATCGGGGTAACTGATAGGCCGGCGAGATCAACACCGGGATTGTAACGAGAAGCGGGTTGAGGTCTTGGCACAAGCATTCAGTAACCCACAGCCTGCAGAGCAACGGCTGGGTTTGCATTGATCAAAGGGCAGATATTAATATCGATGAACTCTAAATACTCTGAATTGCCGCCAAACACAACCGGTTTGGACTCGCTTATAGAAACTCTCCGAATTATCCCGAGCATTTTCTTGATTACTCCTCTTTGTACAAGCGGGCCCTTGAGTAGGAGTGGAAGATCCTTCAATTAGGTGTTGCTTCGAGCTTGAAACGATGCTATTAGAGAAGGCTTGGATGGCCTGTGGAAAGCAAGCTCAACGGGATGAAGTGTTTCTATTACAAAGGCTATGATAGAATGATTAATCAGGTATTATTAATCTAGGCACTCGAGGCAAGACATGATTTGGAGGTGACTTTGATGGGCGCTGAAGCGTCAGCATTACACAAAGACGTTTTCCAAGAGATACTCGATCTCTGTCGCCCTGTAGTTGTCCTCTTCAACATAGGCCAGACCCGTACGGTTTACATCAAAGACGATGTTGTTAGGCTCATCCACCGTGTACAATGGCCACGTAGGACCTGTCTTGGGGCCGCTGCAGACATTGGGGTCGGTGTCGTGGATGAACGCAACCCACATCTTGCTCATGAGGTCCGCCAGCTCGACAAAGGTCTCTGGCTTTCCTGCAAAGGGGTTGGTAGCATATCCCACTCCGTTCACGTTGTTGAACACGAACGCGACCTCTTGGAAATGGGTCGCTCCGTAGACGGCCGCGATGCCGTTGACATAGACGTTCCACAGGTAAGAGTAAACGGACAGTCCGGCGCCAGCGTAGGTGCTGGCCAGGAGCCTGCGGCCGCTGTGCTGTTGGTAGTCGCCGGCAAAGGCAGCTGCCCGCTTGCACTGAAGGCCGAATGGGTACGCCGCAGGTCGGCCAACCTGAGAGACGGGGATTCCAACATCGGGATCGTCGGGGTAAAGCTCCGAGATGGCGGCCACCTGTTCGCTGTCCAGCTGAAGGGCAGTAAGCCAGGCCTGGAACTGCTCAGTGGTGTTGATGCCCTGCTTTGCATACGCGGTGCCCTCATCGAAGTTGTTGCCGAGCAAAAGAGGAACATGTGCGAACTTGTCCGCAGCCAAGAGCTCGGATCCCTGGGCAGTGATGAAGTCGCCGTCAACCACAGCGCTGATGGTAGGCGGCGTTACGCTCAAGGGGTTGGTGCCGTTGTAGATGGCGTTGATAGTCTGCCAGGGAAGGCCTCGCAAGCAGCTCAGCTTGTCAGCGGCATCGGTACAACCCGTCTTGTCGACGAGAGCATTGAACCACGGCTGCCAGTCGTCGGCGTCGGCAAACCTCGCGATGGGACTGCCACTCTCGAGGATGGCGCTGCGGAACAGGTTGTTGTATTGACCATCGTAGGCGACGAGCTGCATGCCCAAGGAACGAGCACCCGCAGACTCTCCCCAGATGGTGACTTTGTCAGGGCTACCGCCAAAGGCGCCAATGTTCTGCTGGAGCCATTCCAACGAGAGGCGCTGGTCGCGGAGACCAATGTTGCCAGCACCGGCGTTTTGCAGCTCGTTGCTGAAGAGGAAGCCCCAATACGAAACACGGTAGTTGATGGATGCAGCCACAATAGGCTTTCCCTCCTTGACGGATTGGTCGACAATGTAGCTGAGGTTGTACCTCGGGTCGCGCGAGCCTCCGTTTACATAACTCTGTTTCGACAAAGTCAGCAAAAGTACCACGTAAAGGTTGTCTTACACTTGGCAGAAACTTACGCCGCCGTGAACCCAAACGCCAACAGGCAGATCATCTCCTGGCTGGACACCGGCCGGACGCACGACGTTGATGGTCAAGCAGTCCTCCGAAACGGGGTTTCCCAAGTTGGCAGTATCGGAGCCATACCCTATGCACATCCAGCCATATTCGGAAGCTGATCGAGTCCCCTCGAACGTCTCGTTGAGCGGTTGAGGAGCAGCGAACCGAAGAGGGCCAACGGGGGGTTGTGCATACGGGATACCAAGGAAGAGGTCCTGCGCATACTGCTGGTTCCGCACTCCGACGTAGGTCCCGTCTGAGAGGTGCACCGCAGGAGGTCCAGGCGGCGTGGGCTTGGGACGAGGACCCCAATAGGCGGGCGAGGAGGACTCGGACACGCCCAAGCACGACGAAAACGCCAGAAGAACTCTAAACGCGTGGGAACGCATGGTGGGCAAGGCTCAACGGGCGAAGAAGTGCAGCTTCTAGAATGCGGTGTAGAAGGAAAGGGAGGCTAACACCTGCGTGTGTCTCATGTCAGTCGCACAGAGGTTCAGGTAGGGAGATTTTGATCAAGCCCGTCGACGCTACTCGGGAACCAATCATGACATATCGTCTAGAAATTGCCTCAACGTCCGCTGGCGTGAAAAGAAATTTCCGTAAAGACGGCCTCTTAGTCCCTGCACTGCCCGGAATATTGGGTTACGACGACTCTAGACTAAGAGCCGTTTTGGAAAATAATCACCGGCTCTTCCAAGGCTCTGCCGATCACCCCTAGCAGACTTAGTCCATACCTTAGATTACGATGACACATACAAGAAGTCCGTACCGTCTCATTGCCCCTGCGGATGGCACTTGGCAGCCCTCCAACACGATTTGCGTGCTTCGGCTCAGGGGGGTCGATCAGATGCTACTACGTAAGTTCATCCTTGTGTCGCATGGCGAGAGCATGGCGAAGCTTCCCCATCGATCTCTCGGCCGAGGAATTCATCCATCACGGGTTCGACGGGTTGTGGCCTGATGCCCAGCGTCCCCCGCAGATTGGTGCCGCAGTTGGTAACCGTCCGTTTTGCCGCTGCCCCCAAAGGCCTGGCAGAACATCGGAGAAGCATACCTCGTTGTGGTTAGCAGAATCGATGGTGAGACCACGCTACTGCGCAGTAACGGCGCAGCCAATATTCGTGTTGGTGAGTAGACTCTTTTAGTGTCTTCTAGAGCCCCGAAACCTCCATATGGGTACTGTTTAAACGAGATATGTAATGTTGACCATCGGCTATGATCCTGGGGAAAATCGCTGGCGCACGAATGGGATCTCTCCGCTCAAGCCCCAGGATTAGAGTTCGGCACTAGAGACCGGTACCCCAGCCATCTTGAGTTGAGGAGTGGGCACATTCCCACATTCCTCAGCTGCCCCGGCATAGTTGGGCCGGCCTGGCAGGGCTAAAGGAACTTTGGTAGCAGAATCCGTTAACGAGACCACGCACCTCACTGTTTAACTCCATCGTTTTGCATTACTAGAGGATTGCCGCAGTATATATAAACGCTACCCTACCCTCGAATTCCGTACTATTTAACCTTAACCCTTTTCTTACTTATCCTTTTTTCTATTTTACCCTCTCCCTCGTTAAGGGATCGTTAGAATCGTAGTTTTAATAGCTTATTAATAAGCTAATATTACTATTTAAAAATAAGTAACTTATACTTATATATAAGCACTAGGAGTCTTATTATTATAGAGATAATAATAAATATATTAAAGTACTTAAAAAAGCTTTTTAATAGATTTTTAATACTATTTAAAGCTATAATCCTTAAGTTATAAAAAGAAGCTAAGGTATTATATTAATACGGCCCTATCCGTTTTATTAATATTAATATAAGTCTTTTTAATATAAAATATATTATTAATACTCTATAGTTACGTTATTATATTTCGTAAATCGTACTTAATATTAATAAGGATTTTAATATTATTTTTTAATTTATTTCTTAGTTTCTTTATTAAGGCTATTATTATAAGGTTAGTTTAGTTATTAATATTTTAATAAGTATTTTAACTTAACTTAGAGGCTCTTATAGCCCTTAAAAAGAAGTTTTTAAAGGACTTATAATTAAACTTTTCGCTTATTATGAGCGAAGCTATTATAATTAAAACTATAGCGTTACGAACCTCGATAATAAGTAATTAGTACTATAATTATCTTTTTCTTATAATAAGCTTAAAAAAGCATCTTAATTTAAGTACTAAGTAAGTATTATATTATTTTATTAAAACTATATTCTTATATTTATAACTTAAAAAGAATTAACTTTCTTCGATAACAAGGTACTTAGAGACCACGCACCTTTACATTTTCATAGATTACAGTTGCGTGATGCCAGTGGACCCTTTATGCGTCTGTAGAGGAGAACGTGGTCCGTATGCGGAGACGCTGTTGGAGCATGGCGCTGGATCTCCGATTGAGATGGACCCCGAGCCAAAAGCCCATGGGAACGTCCCAGTCCTACCTTACTGTTTAAGTAACCAACTTCGTGTTCCCATCAGATCATTCCAAGACAAGTGTGGTTGCAACAAAACAGCCACAGCGTCAGTGGTGAGCCGTTGACTCTTGTGAGGCTGCTAGTTCCCTTGCATCCGTACCTCCCGGTGGATTTACAGACACAAAACAAACTTGGCCCAGCGATCCAACAGTTCCGTTTGAAGTACCTAAGTGCCCGTAGTAGCAGAAATCATACGTTGGTCCCAGCACCGCCGTGTTGGCGGCCGGCCTCGACTTTTCCACGAACCCAAATCTCCCGCTTCCGCCCGCCGTGATATATGTCGTGCACCGGTCGAAGCCTGATCTGTCTTTCGCCTGTCCGTGACGAGGTGTTCCTTGGGGCAGGTGGCGGGACTTCGTCCGAACTCCGCCTCCCTCCCAGCTTCTCCCTTTGAGGGGAGAATCCTATTACCGACACAGGCAATACTCTCGCCGGTTTCGAGGGGGGGCACATAGCGTGAAAAGTCGGTTGCACTCCCCGAAACTAAGGACTGTTCATGGAGGGTAGGAGGCTTTCTGGTACCTGGGGGCCCCCTTGTTAAGGACGCTGATCTTAGATTTCATCATGTGCGATGCCAATGTATAATATGAGGGAGTGATGCACTTCCCGCGTGTGCGCTGACCTCGCCCGACTTTGAGCAGAATTCCCGGGGATCCACTGATTGACTCCCGTCCTTGTTTCTTACGACGCCTTCTATCATATCTCGTGGCACTGTGCATCTGCCGTGAGGTTGACGATGGTCGACGATAGAGGCACCAGACTCCTCGCCGTAACATGGTCTCTCTGTGTCGCTAGCGCTACGCTGCTTTCATTGCGTATCTATTGTAAGCTATGGCGTGGACGTGGTTTATGGTGGGATGACCATCTCTTGATTGCGTCAATGGTATGTGAAGAATGGCCGTCATTGTCCTACCCCCCCTAGCTCATAGTTGCAGGTGTCACTGGTGATATCCATCTCGATAAACTCCTACATCGTCTCTCTCGGATTTGGACGCCATATCGATAC
Organism: Colletotrichum lupini; assembly: GCF_023278565.1. NCBI lineage: Eukaryota > Fungi > Ascomycota > Sordariomycetes > Glomerellales > Glomerellaceae > Colletotrichum > Colletotrichum lupini. The sequence continues at coordinate 229,638 of NC_064672.1, forward strand.
GATCAGTAGCGATAACCTCAAGCTCATCAACCTCAATACGATCCTCGTCGCCACGTTCGGAATCATCGCAACGACGACTAGCAAAAGCTCATTCGCCCTGACACTGTACCGCATCGTCACGAACCAATGGTTGAAATACTTTCTCATCTTCATCATCGTTTCCATCAACATCTCGATGAACTTGGTATGGATCTTTGGCTTCGCCAAATGCACACCGTTGCAACGAGTATGGGACAGCAGCGTGCCGGGGAGTTGCTGGGATAAGAAGAAGCTCGTCAAATTCCAGTTGTTTGCTGCCTGTAAGACTGCCGCGAAACGGTGTTCTCATGAGGCTTGCATGCTCACTTGCTTGCAGATTACTCCGCCATTCTCGATTTCGTTTTGGCATTCCTGCCGTGGCCAATTCTCATGGGCGCAACGATGCGGCGTCGCGAAAGGCTTGGTGTCGCCGTAGCAATGAGCTTGGGTGCTATGTAAGACTTTCGGATTCCACCCTGGCCACTTTTGCGGTGAACTAACATCGACGACAGTGCCGGAATATGCGGCATCGTGAAAGCTGTCCTGGTGGTCAACATGACGAGTCCAGACATCACCTACGAGCGCGTTGACCTTACGATATGGACTTTGACAGAACCTGCCGCCTCGATCATGGCAGTGTCTATCCCAGTTTTGTATGTGGTCTCCCCCCTCATCAAGCGTATTGGTTCTTCACCTCTGACACCGTGTAGGAGAATGTTGTACCGAGAGCTCAAGTCAACTCAACGAAGTTATGCACGAAACAAGTCACAATCGCATGCACTCGACACAGGAACGAGGAAGGAGGTCAGATCAACGAAGAGATATGGCCCGGGGTCACAATACGGCCGGAATTCTGTTGTTGTCATGTCCACTGGAGGATGGCAAGAATCGCAGGAAGCCCTCCAAGAGGCGGAGGGCGGCCAGGCATCGCCGCTCCCGGGCATGAACGGGATCATCAAGACCGAAGAAGTGAGAGTGCGGCATGAAAGATTAACAGGACTCAGTGAAGGCGAAAGCTCAATTGAGCTCGACTCGCTCAAGGAGGGTCATAGATGAGATCATGAAACCGACAGTTGATGGACACCCAGGCTGGACTCTGACGAAGGTTTACACTATAATAATTATGAGTTAGCGCCACTTGATACCAGATATGAATGATTTGAATAGAGATTGATTGGATATGGCGATCAAATAAACTACTCGTAGTCAACATGCAATCGTATGCCCGTGGGCGCCTGATGAGCCGACAATGATTGGGGAGAGATTTGGAACAATCGTGTGAGCAAACCTGCGAATGATATTCTCTAACTTCGCTGATGCCACTGAATTTGGAGAATGCTGCCAGAATCGATGCTACCAGAATCGATGCTGCCTTGTGGCTTTGGGGCCTTGTCGTCACTCGTCACCCGTCACCGGCTCACCGAATGCTCTCCATTATTGGCCTACCGGTGGGAATCAAAAGCCAGAATTGCACGCCGCTATATGGTGCCTAACAGAAAACTTGACACTATGTATCATTCCTATTTATGATTCCGGAATACCCTGATACTTGTCGAGCCTGGCGGAGCGTGGAGATAGACGCTTTGCATTTGAAATTAGGGACCTCGGTGAGAGCTAGGTGAGACCTCGGTGAGGCCAAGGTGACTTCCAACATCATGAGATCGGAGTTCCACAATAGCTAAGGTCGACCACACACAACATGTACCGATCTTGAGAATCTTTCACATCGAGAATCAGAGAATCGGGTTTATGTGCTAAGCCATACATTTTAACACCTTTGAGATGGAAGTTCTGAGCCAACGAACTCTAGACTGTATGACATCGCGTTGGTTTCGCGATCAACGTCGTCCTCGACCTAGAAAGTCTTTACCTCTGATCAATTTAGGCCAAAAGAAGATGGCCGCTTTGAAACACAGCAGCTCGTGTTAAAGGAATTCGGTTTGAAAAGAGTGAGCTCATTTCTCTTTCAGCTCATCCCCTTTGTATGCCCAACTCATTGTATGGATAGGTGAGAAGATGCAGGACAAGACAGCTGCCCTCGATAAAGAAGCCTGTGAAACCCAAGAGATCGACTTCTCACCTTATACAAATGAGTAAAAGATGAAGAGGACCTCGTAGAAGCCTTACCCACTGCAAAAATTCTGTCGCTTTGTCAATTCGCACCTGCCTCACCTTTGCGCCTTTCTCCCGACGCACCTTCCCTCAACATCAGCTTTTCCCAACAGCGCCTTCCTCATCTTTACATCTCTCTGAATTTTCATCTTCAATTCTCACTCACACCCTCATCTCACTCGTCCATCCCCCCAATTTTCTCTTTTCTTCAACCCCTACGTGAGCCATCTTCTCAACTTCACGCCGAAGAAATCAACTATCGCAAGAACCTCCATCTGCTTGCCCACGAGATCCTTCTTCAGACAATCAATTTTCATCAAAAGATTGCATTTCTTCCTTATACACCCCAGGCCTCATATACCTCTCTCATCCATCTATTCATCGCTCGCCTAGGTTCGTCTCATCCGCCACCGGTGTCATCCCTCTAACGAACGCCGAACCGACATCATGATCGACCCGTTCAGCGTCGCTCTCGCTTTTGCCGGCATAATTGCCATCTTGATGGCTCTCAGCTATCTGGGTAGTCTGATCTACCAGCTCTTTCGCGAGAACGGCCTGCTCGACCCCAAAAGCATCGGATGTCTTATCTTCGTCATCTTCATCCTGGCTTCTATTCATCCTCTGACGGGAGACCAGGCCCTTAGCGTCTTATCCAGCGTGGGCGCGGTAATATTGGAGGCTATCTGGGGGCTCAAAACTGCTGTCATGAGTCTGTGTGATACGCTTCGCCGAGCTTCTGCATCTCGCCAGCCGGCTTCGCATACAGACGTGCAGCAAGTTGCTCTCCGACAGCTCCCGGAGCAAACAACTGAGCAACCAGTTCCTACGCCCGCGCAAGAAGACCTCGAAAGATGCTACCGCCAACGAGAGGTGTGTGACAATGCCGAGGAACGTCTGACGAAGACCTTGAGGCAGTCCAACTCCTACGCATCGGAAGTCAGCGAGATGGAGGCGAAGGTGTTGGAGCTTCAGCACGCTTTCAATGTGCAGCAATCCCGTGCTCAACAGGCCGAACACAGTTTCCGGGAAGCAAACGCGAGACTCCTTGCACACGAGACAGATGGAGCAACCATTGCAAGACTCGAGGCAGAGCTGGAGTACCAGAAAGCGCAGGCCCACGACGCCGATGTCTGTCGGGAGGCGTCCAATTCACAAGCGAAGTACCTCCAGAAGAAGATCGACACTCAGAAGGAGAAGTTCCAAGAATATGCCCGGCGCAAGGAAGACCAGATTGGCGTGCTACGTACCGACATCAAGGCACTGCAGCGTCAGAAAGACACTCCCTCTCGGGTAGAGCTGTTGGCAACAGGAACCCAATCTGAGGCGGTAGAGACTGCTCCCAAGCCAGCCCAACAGCACCTCGAGGAACAGCTCGCCATAACCCAAGCCAGGCTTTCGGTAAATCAGGCATTGGCGACCTCGGCCACGTTCGGGCGTTTCATCAGCAAGACCCAGATGAACGATCTCAAGGCTGATAGCCAGAACACGGAGCACAACTTGTTGAAGGTCATTGTCGACCTTCGCGGGGAATTGGCCAAGGCCCAAGCTCAAGCAACTACTGCCACGGAGTGGCAAGTCACTCAGCAAGATATCAAGGCATCAACGTCGGCAGATATTCTCGCGCTCCAGACAGAGTTAGCCAATGTCAAGGCCGAAGCCAAGGCAACCATTGAGTCGCAAGGCGCCCAGATCCAAGAAGCCGCAAGCTTCAAAGCGGAAGCTGAGAGAGTGGTTGCTGACCTGCGAAGCGAAGCAGAGCAACTGCGCGACGAGAAAGATGGCTACAAGCAGCAGATGGAGCAAATGGTTGCCCTGAGCCCTCAGATTGCTATGTTGCAACAAGAGACAGAGCAGACACGGGTTGAAAAGGATACCCTACAGCAGCAAGTGGAGCGATTGATGGACCAGGCCACCCAGATTGCTCCATTACAGCAAGAGAGAGACGTTGCGATTCAAAAGGCCCAGCTGGTAGAGCAAAAAGCAGTGGAGATTTTGCAAGTAAAGGCGTTGCAAGTCACCAAGTTGGAGATCGACCTGCGCACTGTCCGCGGGGAGAAGGAGAAGGCGGAGGAGGAGATCGAGGGATACATTGAGGAGCTCGCAGAGGAGCAAGAGAAGCTTCGGAAATCACTGGAGGCCGAGAGAGCTTCAATTCACACCATTGGCAACCTGAAGGTGGCCAATGATGATTTCTGCGCCGAAACCGAACGGCTGAACGTGGAGGTGCAACGCCTTCTCAACGAAAACACCAACCTGACGGCGAGGATGAGGAAGTTTGCCAACGAAGAGCTCCTCAAGGCCAACATGGCTAAAAGAAACAAGACGCAAGAGTTGTCCAACAAAGACGGAATCTTGGACCTGATCAAGAAGACCCACGAGGACGAACTTTTGAAGAAGGAGGCCGAACTTGCGAAGAAGGACGAGAAAATTGCGAAGCTGGAGTCTCAGTACTCCATGAGCTGTACGGGCAGGCTTACCTTACGTGACAAGACGAAGAAGGGACGCGAGGACCTCACACTCTTGGCCTCGAGAGTCAGAGATCTCGAGGACCAGATTCAAGACCCCAAGTCCGGCCCCAGACTCACTGCCCTGCAGACCGGAAGTGTTTCTACGGTCTTGCAGCAGATCGAAGAAGGCAAACACCTTCTCTCACTCACCTCAACTCCGGACAAGAAGCCTGAACGCGCGCAGTCAAGCTCAGGCGCGAAGTCGATGCGACCGATGAAGCCACTTCCGAATAAGAGAAGGTCTGAACAGCTTCCGAAGAGTGAGGCGGGTCCTTCGTCGGTGATGGAGGAATGAGCGAGGCCACGAGCTTCGGTTTTTTTATTGTTCAGTGCGAACAAATTTTTTTCTTGTTGTATTAGACTTCTGTGACGAGGGCCGGCGAGCCCAGTACACGGATACGGACATGGTCGTGGTTTCGGCTCGGTTTCGTTTATACTAGGATGGTCACGATCAAGAACATGGTCTACGGTTACGGTTACGGTTATAGTTACGGAATTCCGCTATGGATATAATAATTGGTCGTGGTATCGAGCCGAACGGGTAGCTCAAGAGTACCAGGAATGAAAAGTTTTGATTGCACGATTGAAATCAAATGGTATTGTCTTTTTGTGAATGCGTGAGGCTACCATCCTACAGATCTTCCAAGTCCAAGCCGTCAACCTTGCCCAGGAAATCTCCCGTGCCGCCTCGTAACAACTCCTCGATGTCGAGATTACCCGACGTGATGTACTTTTCACTGACGCCGGCATTGACGCGCTTCGACAACAACTCGCGCAGCTGCGCCCTCATGGCTCCCATCTCCGCCTTGCTAATGTTCTTGTCCTCTTGTTGCTTCTTCTTCCGCTGACTTCCACGACCCGTCCACGTCCCTGCCTTCTCCAGCTCGTCGCTGTCGTACTCTACACCTAGCTCCTCGGCAGCAGCCTTGACCCAGTCCTCGTCCTTGTTGCCCTTCTCCTTGGCTAGGGTCGCGTCAGTGAGCTTCTTCGCCAGGTCGAGTCTCGGCTTGAGGCGGGAAGCGATGCGGCGATCTATATCGATGGTGCGCATAAAGTACTTCTTCTTGCTCGAGTGCTTCTCGTGGACCTTGGCCGCGAGTCTGCGCGTCGGCACGACCTCTTCCGGCCCGCAGAGGATGATACTCAGACCCGTCTTCTCGGCACGCGCGGTACGACCGGAGCGGTGGACATACATGTCGGCGGCGCGGGGAACGTGGTAGTGGACGACCTGGTCAATGCCGGGGATATCGAGACCGCGGGCAGCGACGTCGGTGGCGATGAGGACGGACGTGGTGTTTGCTTTTGTGGCCGTGAACTTTTCGACGGAGCGGAGACGGGCTTTTTGGGCCATTTGGGAGTGGAGGCCCATGGCGTTCAAGTTGAGGTTTTGGAGCATGGGGGTCAGGCGACGGACGGCGCTGATGGAGTTTGTGAAGACTAGAGTTCGGCGGTTCGGGTTGAGCAGGAGGATTGTGTAGAGGTAGAGATCCTGCAACGTGTTAGATCAGATCATCATGATAGATTGGGCGAGCGCTTCTTTCTTACCTTTTCCATGGCACCGCACTCGATGAGACCCTCCTTGAGACCGGCGGCCATCTGCTTGGCGGGGTTGGCGTCAATGAACTTTGGCTTTTCCTCGCGGAAGTTGAGCTTCTTCAGCAGATACTCCATGTTCTCCGTCTCCGACATGAGGCCCCATTTGCCCTTGCCAGCCAGCTTCTGCTGCAGTCCCTGGTGGAACGTCGCAGAGAAGACCAGCGTCTGTCGCTCCGAGAGCTCCTTCTCATCCTCATCGTCCTCTTCGACGACCTCACGGTCAAGGGCGTCTAGGATCTCTCCCGCCTCCTTGAAGTGTCCCTCGCTCAGAAGCCTATCGGCCTCATCGACAACCAGGTACCTGATTTGCCGGAACCCCTTCAGGAGCTCCGTGCTGGAGCTGATGACCTCCCACAGACGACCTGGCGTACCAATAACGATATCTGCCTTGGCTAGTTGTCTCTGCTGTTTGAAGACTGACAGACCTCCCGTCACCGAGCAAACGAAGGGCGCGTGGGTCAGACCGGCGCAAAGATTCTTGATGTGGTTGGTGATTTGGTGTGCCAATTCTCTTGTCGGCGACAGAATGAGCGCAAAGGGTGCATTATCCGGCTTCTTCTCGTCCTCCTTTCCCTCAAACTTCTCGAGCCATCCCTCCACGATGGGAATCGAAAATGCAAGCGTCTTACCGGAACCCGTAGAGGCCTTGCCGATGACGTCGTGACCGGCGAGAATTTCGGGTATCGAGGAGCTCTGGATCTTTGTTGGCTTGGCGAACTTGAGCTTAGCAATGGCCGCAACAGTCGCCGGGGAGAGACCGAGGTCCACCCAGGGAGCCGTGTCGATATCCTCCTCGGCCTCTTCAGCTTCCTCGAGAGCCTTGAAAACGTTGCTCTCAAGCTTGGCGTCCTCCGGCTTAGGCTGAGCTTTCTTTTGCTTCTTTTCCTTCTTCTTCTTGCCTTCGGGTTCGGCTGCGGGTGCAGGTGTAACGGCGTCTGTCTCATCGGCTTTGTCTGCAGGCTTGTCCCCCTTCGTGTTTTCCACCTTTTGTGCCTTTTGTTGTGCCTTTTGTTCTGCCTTGGCGGCAGCTTTCTTCTCCTTCTTGGTCTTCTTGGTCTCTGCCTTTGGTGCTGCCTCCGCCTCCTCCATTATTGTATCGGTTTGTGTAGGGGCAGGCTCAGAGTCGCTGAAGCCTTCGAACTCGTCTTCGTCGTTCTCCTTCTCGTCGCCAGAGGGAACAGCAGCGATCTAGATTGTAGTCAGTCATGCATTGTATTCGAGAGGGCGAGGAAGAGAAGCATAGGCTGGAAGACATACAAACTCGACATTATCCCCATGTTTGACAACATCAACGCCCTCGATGACCTCCAAGCCGTAGAAACCCTCGGCATCGTCGAACATTTCGGGGACCTCGACCGTCTTCCATGGCAGCGCACTGACGGCGACCTTACGCTTCTTCGGGGCCGCGGCCTTTCCGCCAGCAGACTTTTGGCGCTTCTGGGGATTCTGGGCAGCCCCAGAAGGCTGTTGCTTCCTCTTGTGTTGCATATTGAGGGTCCTGGTATTGTATATACAAGGAGCGCAAAAGCAATGGTATGAGAAAATGCCCCGCGAGTAATCTTCACATCAACCCAAATTAAAAAAAAAAAAAAAAAGTCGATGCGCATATCGTCCACTACAATTGAGCGCCGGCGCCGCTGCGCTGCTCGAAATTTTTGGCGGGCCCGGAAAATACTTCAGCCGGAAGAGCCAGCTCCTGGGCGCCAGGCAATGCACAGACCGTACCTTAATTCAGCCCTACGAGAACAGCGCTGCAGCAAATTTTCTTTGGCGGCCATAGCGGGCGTTGACCCCTCCAAAAAAAAACATTGCTGGCAATTTTCCCCTCCCCCGCCATTTCCGTCTCATATCAGCCCTTCATAGTTCTCTTCCCGACTCTCGCTATCACTTCAAGATGGGCAAATCTTCCAAGGATAAGCGCGATGCTTACTACCGTCTTGCAAAGGAGCAAGGCTGGCGTGCACGCAGTGCCTTCAAGCTGCTGCAATTGGATGAAGGTGACTCATTCTACCCCGCCATCCCGTGACATTTTGACTATAAATGCTAAACGACGGTCCAGAGTTTGACCTGTTCGCCAACGTAACAAGAGTCGTTGACCTGTGCGCCGCCCCTGGTAGTTGGTCTCAGGTGCTGTCTCGTGTTCTCATCAAGGGAGAGAAGTTTGGTCGTTCAGCATGGGAGGATCGTGAGGCCAAGTTCCGCCAGGAGATGCTGGGCGTCTTCCCGGCTACCCCTGAATCTGCTGTCGCAGGGCAGAAGACCCAGATCGCAACTGCTACCGAAGAGACACAACCTCGCAAGGATGTCAAGATCGTGTCTATCGACCTGCAACCCATTAGCCCTCTCCCCGGCATCATTACTCTGCGTGCTGACATCACGCACCCTGCCACGGTACCCCTTCTCCTCAAGGCCTTGGATCCCGACTATGACGCCGCCAACTCCAAGAGCCAGCAAGCCAGCCATCGCGTCGACCTCGTCATCAGCGACGGTGCACCGGACGTCACGGGCCTCCACGACCTGGATATCTACGTCCAGTCCCAGCTTCTCTTCGCCGCCCTCAACCTCGCTCTTTGCGTACTGAAGCCCGGTGGGAAGTTCGTCGCCAAGATCTTCCGCGGCCGCAATGTCGATCTCCTCTACGCGCAACTCAAGATCTTCTTCGAGACTGTCATCGTCGCGAAGCCGAGATCCTCTCGTGCTAGCAGTGTGGAGGCCTTCATCGTCTGCATCAACTTCCAACCCCCTGCTGGTTTCCAGGCCAGTCTTGAGAACCCGCTTGGCGTTGGTCACGAGCTACCCGAGATGGTCGAGGAGAGGAGGAGCCAGCTGCCTGTCATTGCTGATGCGCTTATGCAGAACCCTCTGACTGGGAAATGGGACTCGGCTCCCACGGCGTCTGCGACGAGGGGAGATGGCCAGGTTGTTGAGGTGGAAGCCTACGACGAGACGGACGAGACGACGGATCATGATAAGCACATTAGATGGATTGCACCCTTCATCGCATGTGGTGACCTGTCGGCGTTTGACTCTGACGCATCATACCAACTCCCCGAGGATCACGTCTCTTTGGACCCCGTCCAGCCACCGACGGCACCCCCGTACAAGCGCGCAATTGAGTTGAGAAAAGCCGCTGGCGGAGCATACGGCAAGACGTCAATCAAGGCATGATGATTACGACAACATTTCAATACCAACATGGTGTCCGCACTCAATCCTCATCCTCCTCGTCTGACGGACCGTTGGGCATTGCAGGGCCGCGCTTCTCCAGCAGATACAGCTTCCCTGAATGTGACACGCCCCATTCCGTTGTCCCCAAGGCCTGCTCATACAACTTACTCGCTTGCGGCGAGGACGTCAGAAGCAAAAAGCGTCGCAAGTCGGGCCACTCGTCCAAGATCTCGTTCAAGCACTGCATCAGCCACGGCGCCAGTCCCTTGCCTTGATGCGTGGGGAGGACGTAGATGTCCGCCAGATACCCAATGGTGGCGTAATCCGTCACGATGCGGGCGAAGCCCACCAGTTCAGGGCCTTTCTTTCCTTCTAGAGGGTTAGGCAACGAACCTAGGGAAAAGGCGACGGAAGGCTTGTCGACATACCTGCAATGTCGGCGGTAGACTGTGGGAGTTTGTACACCCCCAGACACAACGAATTGTCTATCAGCCTCTTCAGAGCTACTTCCGGAACGCGCTTCGTCCACCACAGCAGCTCAGAATCAAAGGCATCGTTCACGGCGTTGAGGTCGACTAGCGACCGGTCAGTGGAGATGAGGTACTCGTCCTTATACCACTGCTTAGATATCTGATTCGGCATCGTAGCCCGCTGCCTAGATGAATGAATGAATAGAGGATGTAGTTGGAAGATACTTGAAACTCCCACCTTGGTCTGTGGTGCCCGGATCCGTACGAAACCTAACTCTACGAGGGTTGAGCTCGAGACTGCATGCGGAAGAGGGGGATCGAGCGGGAAGTTCAACCCCCGCCTCCGAACAAATGTCCGTCACCTCACGTCATGCCCGCCCGGACTGAGACTTTGCGAGCCACCCACCCCCCGTCTGTGAAGGGAATGCAAGTTTGGGCCGGTGAGGTGGGGTACCTAGACCATCTGCCGGGTTCCCTGCTATACCTCTCTCGGTAAGCTCGCTCCGGGTGGGGTCCCTTCGCTCCGTTGCTCGTCGCGGTCGCGGGGGCAGTTTTGTGGGGCCTTCGGGCTTCAAGTGGGGTACAATGCTATGCCGGTCATCCCATTGGTGACCTCTTTCCCTATTACTACTGTTCTCATGCTTCCATCCTCTCTTATTCTCATGATATTGCCTCTAAAAAAGAATTAAATTCGAGTACGCGGCTCAAATGACATACGGATAATACGGGTCAAAAGGCAGATCGTACAGCAGACTGTTTGGGGTTCGGGCTGCTGCCCCGAGGGCTGGGAAGAGAATGAAGCTTGTCGATAATTGTTGCAAGTCGGTCCAAATTGTGACAATGCTGGCAGTTGCAATAGCGTTACAGGGCTTGATGACTAGATTCTAGTGCTCGAGGACATGATGGGCTCTGCTGGCTATCAGCAAGGATGCGGACAGTCATTCTCAGGAAAGAGGGTAGGCTTTGATTTCACCTTGAGTACGAATGGGAGGCCTAGCTCTCAAAATCAATTTGATGTAAAGAGTGACTGAGTCTTAGAGAAAGCAAGCGACTCAAGTATGCGACGTCCTCCTACCCATTTGCTAGGGTCAAAATCGTGAATCCAGCTGCCTGCGATAGAACGACCTCGTACACGCGAATACGCGGGAAGAAAGTAGAAGCCTTGGATACGTACTTGCCCTTTGAAATAGAATCGTACCTTCCGTCTTTCTTCTACCGCTCTCCGCCTATCTCAATCCCCATTAAAGGTCGAACAATTTGCAGCCCTCCCTCCATTTCCCCTTTCTCCCTCCTCCACCCAGTGGACGTCGCCACAACCACCACAACCGCAACGCATTTGGTGCCCAGCTTCGCCTTACCGTATTAGAAACATTGCTCTAATTATTTATCTCCTTTGGCATGAGAGAATCGCTGGAGGCACCGCGCAAACACAGTCATCTACCGCTGCCGTTCAACATCGCTTATCCTTCAGGCCAAGCCACCTCCGAACCACTCAAAATCAGGCTAGTCTCTTGACTTAGGAATCTCAGGTATACCCGTGAATATTCTCTGCACCTTCCTAGACAGATGCTAACTTCAAATTTACGGCAAGAACGTCATGATGTCCACTGACCGAGATGACCTTGAGCATTTCACCGCCGAAGTGAATGGCGAGGTGTCAGATCGCCCCATGCGTAGTGTCATTGACACCAGAATTCGAAGCTTCTACAACGCGATCGATAGAGGAGACTGGGACGCGGCTAAGGGTTACCTAAGAGAGGACGCCAAGCTCGTATGGAGTCTAGAGAGCCCGGGTGCTATCCACAATGGTGCGGACTCGGTCATCCAATACTATCAGGATGACCAAGAGGAATATCAAAGCACTGTCTTCAAGCTCCTAGTCGTCGAAAGGGGCAGAGCTACTTGCTATCTGGAGGCTTTCTGGATTGAGACAGTTTGCGAAAATGAGGTTGCAGCCAAGGCTGCATCGGAATTCGAGCGAGCACGCATGGTCTGCATCTTTGATGTGGACGAGAAGTGCCTCATCAGACGTATCGAGTTCCGAGACACAGATCAAGAGACCATCACCACAGGCGGCGGCCTCAAAGGATTGAGACACGCTGCAAAGGAGTCTAAGAAGGACGTCGTGGTCATGAAGGAGAATTTCGGGTTTTAGAGAAGGTCTAGGGGCTTCACAGAGAGGGCGCCATGCCTCATAGCTTACACGAAATCCTTGAGGATAAAAGATAGGCACATTCAAACACCGGTAAATCACAGCAAAGGCTCCCAAGCACGCTTTCTTTCTAGTTCTGATTTCGTGACATCTTCGTGCCATTGCGAGCAAGAATGTGGGCATTCGTTATTTACAGCAATCTGACTACCTGGACTGATAAGAGTAAACTCACAATGCCGTCCTTTTTCCACATTGACAGCGAGCTTGGTGTCAGGTCTGTTGGAGGAGTGGGGAGACGATTCAAGATTCAGTCGCGTGAACCAAACTCTTGCACTGAACTCGCCAAAGTCTTCAATGCCTCATCCTATTGCATCAAAACATAGTGCCACTCGCCCAAGGTGAGATGCTTTCCTCGACTCTAAGACTGCCATCACCTTCCTAGGCATATAGAATTGCTCGATGGTGGATTCAGTGTATGCATCATCCCTCATGAGAAACTTGAAGTAATCGCTGATAAACAGATGTGTTTCACCTACGATGGATCGACACTCCGCTTTTTGGACTTGGGTTGCGTTGTCGATATCGAGGATGAAGATCTACTCACTGATGATGACCCAGCCTGCTCGAGAAACTCCATCTGCTACTTCGTGCACATGGTAGGTGACGCGGCCGCGGCCGGAGAGATTGAGTATGGGCGCGACTTCCAAATCTCGGTATTTGGACGCCATGTCGGAAATGTCGGTCTTGTGTTCTTTGACGATCTCGTCATGATTCTTGTAGATTCAACCCGAAACATTGAGTCTCATGTTAAGAGTCGCAACCTGAGCAAACGCCACTCCGAAATTGGGCCACCCGCGCTTGTTGCAGTCCTTGAAAAAGATTCGGATCAGGTTTGACATGGCAGGCTAGTGACACTGGTCGCGAGATTTGCCGGCTAGCTGAGATGCTTGGATTTTGTGTAGGTGAGTCCCGAGGGACACTGGTATCGACCAATTAGATAGATCGCGAAGGAAGTACGAGCGCGAGCCACGTATTAGGCAGCAGATGGATGTTGATGTGTTGCCTCCTCCTCAGAAGGCCAAGCGGCTCATGCTTTTGCTCTTCACTTTTCCGGATCATGGCATCATTCGATATTTGCCTCTGAGTCTCGTACAATCATCCCTTGAAGTCGCGGGAAATCAAGAATCTCACCTATATAAATACCCCAGATCCAAATAAATCAAAGTCACTGAGATCACCATACATGACGACCTCGAGTGTCTGGTGAGGGCAACCCAAGCACTCCTTCCCTTTGTTAATGCAGAAGTACGGAGATATCGAGAGCTATAGACGCGAGCGCACCGCTGACCCCCCTTAAACTCACAAGGGCACGATATTATCGGAGCTACCTGTTTAAATCTGGGCCTTAAATGGTGTGAGAATACTCCAAAAATCAAGCTATATCAGTGGTGAGTTGAGAGTGTATGGCCATGCCGTACGCAGACAGACAAGGCAGAAACCGGCATGTATTAAAGCAAGTAGCGATGGGGCTGTTTGTCGAGTTCAACAGAACCACTACCTGCATCGAAACCACACATCTCCGACCGCGGACACATCACCAACATTCGCACCGTGATTAGAAAACTAACCATGCTACATCTAATTGGGTCACATGTGGTTGTACGAGGAAGATAGATTTGGGTCCTGGTTGTGAACATTGACAGAAGGAAGAAGATTGAGCTTGTAAGGGGTCTAGACCTGAGGCCAACAGAGGCATCCTGATGGTCAGCAGACTTCTGAATGTCCCTCAACAAGCCTAGAAGCACACCCTCAAAGCGAAGTTGCCATTTTTCTGTTCAGTCCTGAAGGGAAGTGGTAAAACGAGGTCGTGACGCCACACAGTGCCTGTGCCTCAATTTCAACCTTCGTGATGTAAGGTCCATCATCTCGATCCTGATCTTGAAATCGTGAATAGGAAGGGCGCAAATCTGAACAGTGACTGGTATAATACAAAGAAGGGAGCATAATCTTTGTGCGACCTACCAAGCTCTCGTCTGTTCAGTCCCAGTATCTTTCCCGACACCCGCTGACACGATAATGTGGTAGGTTTGTGAAGGCTGCATCCTTTACCGATTACCTGCGCCGCCACATCTCCTAACTCGTCACTTTACCGCCAAAATGATCTGCGCTTTGGGGCGTCACAGCTTTTGGCCTTGTTCTCGCTTTGTTGTCCTGTTCATCAATGTACCGACCCTGTTTGGCGTGACTCCCGGCTTTCCCAATCTGGAAGTAATCGTATCTCATGTTCTATCCTCCACTAAGGAGGCCCAACATCAAATGTTCCTAAATAATGCTTAAATGCCAATCTGAACTTTCCAATGTGGCCAAGTGAATTTTCGTGACAACAAAAAAGACTACCAGAACATTATCTTCAGAATTCAATCGACCAAGACTCGCCGAGAACACAGCCTTATCACACGCTTCATTGCATCGACCACTAGAAAAGCTCGCCCACTTATCTGTAGAAAGTAAGGAAGATATACCTTCGTGATGCGATACCCATCTAAAATCGTGTGTAGTGGCTGCTTCTGGCAAAACCGTTCGTCCTGTCCTTGACATTATCAAGGAAGTGAAGGAGCAAGGGAAAGGCACTGGGGTCAAATACAACAACTTGAAAGTTCGCCGCTTGCTAGAAGAGGCAGCTGAAAATTTTATGCTCGGATTGGCGACGGTTGATAAAAGTGTCCTAGAATGGCTTGCCGACGACTGCACCATGATCGACCCTTCACTCGACAAAAAGAGTCATTCAGACTACGTCATCCATGGAAAGTCCAACATAATCAAAGCACTTGAAAGCGACAGTCCAACTGCATATCAAGTCAGAACCAACAGATTTATCCCACTCTCAACAGTTGTCATACAGGGACAAATCTTCTCTTTCTGGGAAGGGTTAATTCGGGATAGCACGACTAAGGGGGCGAACAAGGCCAAGGAGGCGAGCAAGACTATAGAGGCGCTTAGGGCGGAGGAAAATATGAAAGGGGACTTCTACGTCGGCAAGTTCGGGGCAGCCTTTGTGATATGCCTCGACAAAAATGTCATGATCAAGAGAGTGGAGTTCAGGTACTCAGAAATTGTGGTGCTCGACTGTGCATTCAATCAGCTTGTCAAGGCAACAAGAGCCAGAAAAGTTGATCTACACTTGGAAAGCGTCAGCGAAGAAACTGCGTAATAGTAGAGGTATTGTGTAGTTAGCTGTTATAAGAAACAAGGTGCAATGACGGGACTCGGAAGGCGCAAACTCGAACATATGTCATTGGAAACATTGAGGAACTTACCTTTTGAATATATCATTAGCATGGATTGACAAAAAATAGAAGAAAAAAAATCATTTCTTATCATCGTTAGAAGGCACTCAACGGCAAGTGGCCTCCGCTTTGCACAGGCAGGCAAGCGTTCTCAAGAATGACTTCCTGGTGTTTTGGCATCGCAACTTCTTCAATGACATCCTCCAGCTGCATGTCCGGCAAGCTCGCTCTTCCTTATCCTACTCACTGGGAACGAGAAGGAGCCTCCAAGGAGCTGTCAACATCACTTGCCATAATTTCTCCTGATCTTCTGTCGCCCCACCCCAAACAACACGACGTCCATCTACGCTCTGCGCTCGCGGTTCTTTGCCATCATCCCATAACCTCGCAGAGTCTCTTCGTTGTCTGGTACCTATCCGAATACAGGCAGAGGCTCCCCATTGATTTCGTAAGCTGCAAGGGAGAGAAAGTTTGCGGTCTTGTTGCATTGCTAAACATTACTTCAGGTCTTCACCATGAATGGTTCCCCCGAAATTGACCCCGTCCAGGAAGCCATCCACTTCTGGTGCAATGACGAGAACGTAGATTGGCTCGAAGAAATACTGCACACTCATCTCCAACCCCTCATAGACAACATCAACGCCGGAGGTCTCCATAGCAGCTGGGAATGGTTCACCGACGACGCGACTCTGACGACAAGCATCAATCTTCCACGCTGCGAAGGAACAACCTTTGAAGGAAGAGAAGCAATCAACGACTACTTCGCCAGCCAATACAATGCTGAACCCCGTATGAAGTTTGTTCCACTCCTTTGCACCTACGGTCAAGGCCACATGGCATGCCATGCATGGTATAGACTCGACGATGAACATGGCCTTTCCAGCCCTCGCGATCATCAGCTCCTCATCACGGCGGACTTCAACGATTACCACAGACTAGTCAGCATGGAAATCAGCGAGTATACGGTTGCAGGGCCGGCGTCTTATATTGAGACAGTAGACAATTGCGTCGCTTGTAGGGCCATGGCTTCCATGAGGCGAGAGAGACAGATGGAAGAGGACGCGGATGATAGCATAGATGATGAAACCTACTCGGATTGGCCTTATCGCAATGACGACCACGACCACTAAGGGTATGGGGAAGATTGACATTGTCACCGACAAAATGGGTTCGTTATGCGATGCTGAGGTTGAGGTACGAGGGAACGTGTTTGACTTTGCCGTAGCATTCAATGTACAAGTTTGATTAGCTCAATGAGTTTACTGTATTCATGGATGATTCTCAAAACACGCCCGTGTGGTGAAACCACAGTCTTGCCTGGCGCCATGTTCACAGTCGTATTGATCGGACTAGTCTACAATACACTGAACCTAGGTGAGGCGGGTACGTAAGGCAGTTCAGGCGAAATGTTAGGTATGAATCATCAGTCATTCTTTGAGGATGGCTACCTGGTGCTGATAGAAGCTGTGTAGGTTAAATTGTACCGCGAAACAAGTGAAATCCCAAGCCTGAACCCCCTTGCCCTGCTGCTTGGAAGCGCCGTCTTTGGCTCCCCATACACACCCGAGCCCCAGGGGCTAATTCCGATTTCCAGGTCAAAAGATTACCATCCCAACACCCCAAGGAACCACTTGAGGCGATCGCAAGACCAGGAACGCCAGCTATCCTCCAGCGAGTACCAAGTCAGCGTGACATCGACTGGGTATCTCTCGGGCTTGTAGAGCTTGAAGTTACGCTCATCGAGGGCAGTGTGTCCGAGCTGGGCTGCTGGGATACCTCTCTGGCGGGCCATATCGGACGCCATTCTCTCCCAGACGAGGTGGATGAGCAAGACTTGGTTGTCCTTATAGGCGCCAAACCAAGAAGCTTCTACTACATCGGCTAGGTAGTTGGGGCTATTCTCGGTCTGCAGGTTGGAGTTGTAGGTCGGGTGAGGCATCGGGGGGCAGCTGTGGAGGCCATGCATCTCGCAAACCATGTCACCGAGGAGCCAGAACTTGTCGCGTGGGAGGAACATGCTGGCACTCAGAGAGTGGACAGGGACGTTGCTGGTATTTCCGTAGTAAAACTCGCCGGCATTATCGAGATAGTCAAAGTAGGAGCGGTGCTCAGGTCCGCGGAAGTGGTTGAGATTGCCAATCTCAATAGGGGTGTCCATGTCACACTGGTCGTAGCTCGCAGCAAGCCGAGTGGTAAAGGCATCGGCAACAGTGTTTGGCTCGCACTGCTGAGGATCAGCTTTAAGGAAAACACCGGGGGGCATGTCACCCTCAGTTCCCTGTCCGATGGCCCTGCAGCCCTCGTCCTCCAAGCCCAGGTCGAAGCTCTCCATATCGTCCGCCTCATCCACGTAGTAGTCTGATGAACGAGTAGGCTTGTTGGCTTTGGCACTGTTGCCTAGGATCCAGGTGATATCGGCAGTGGGTCGAACCATGTCGGGATGCGTATCCATGAAGGACTTGGTACTCTTCCAGAGGAGCTCAGAGTCAGCGGCACCCTCGAAAGAAACCTCATTGACTCCATAGGCAATTCCGCGGTCTCGCATGAGACGGAAGACATCGACTGTAATATCACAGAGGAACTTGGTCTAGAACAAGAGCCTTGTTAGCCAAGACAAAGCAAAGGAGGGAAGGGAAGAAAGAACGATGCCTACTTACTCCAGGTTCGACCATCCAAAACCAATCGTAGGCCTGAAGACGCTTCTCTCGGGCAAAGAGTCCAGCAGACCAGCGACGTCTGTGATGGGCAGTCTTGATGAGGGCCTTGTCGGCGTTCACTCCCTAAGTGCGCACCAGACCAGCCTCGAAGCGACCGGGGTCAACAGAGCTCGGGATAGTCCAATGCTGCTGAGGGATCAGGTTATAGGTGACAGTCGAGGCAGTAGCGTTGGAGGTAGCGTCCTTGAACTCTTCGCTAAGCTCCTCATGGCTGAAGAATACCCAGTCGTAGCGGTACTTGTGGTTGAATCGCTGCTCGAGCTGAGCAACAGAGGCAACCATCTGCTCCTTTTGCTGCTCCGAGACCAGCGAGACAAAGGCAGCTCGTGGCGAAGCATCGTGAATGTGGACAGAACCACACAAAGCAAGGGGAACCTGAACAAGAGCCAGTGCAGTCCAGAAGACTAGAGAAGCACAGGATCGAAGAGACAGCTGGCTGTGCGCCGCCATCTTGGCCGCTGTATCGAGGTGTACGATCAGGGGTAAGATGTAGCCTGTAGGGGGAAAACAAGTGAAGGTGAGGGAGAAGGCATCAACTTCACGCCGTGACTGGCGCAAAAAAGGGAATCTAGCGGCGACGTGCGCTCAGGGTGGATTTGTTTGGATGAGGTTGTTGTGGGGGAGAAGGTTGGTGGAAGGGAAAGTCGAGATCGTGATGCTGACAGGAGGAGAAGTCGTGTGGGCGGCTAACGAAGAAGCAGTGAGGCACACAACCTCACTAGCGCCTCGCTTAAAATTCTTCTCATCTAGAAGAGAGGAAGGAGCGTGTATGTTGATGCCTCTTCAACACGTGATTTGGTGATCTGAAGACCTCACCGAGAGGTCTGCGCCTCAGGCGCCCAGGGCAGCTCGGTGAGGCCATACCCGGAAGATATACTCCTGAGACACGTGATTTCACCTGACGGCTTGTGTGATAATCATTAAACGCACTCTGGATGTTCATTTTCGAATCTGTGACAGCCTTCTAATTCCATGCCTTGAGCTCCCTAATCTTCACATGGCAGAACAGGAGACTGTCGAGCTTTTCTTTACCACAGCAGAAAAGCATCATTGATGTCAATGCCCAACTTGTCATCGCCCTCCGGATCTTTCAGCACCAAAGGCACCTGCTTCTGCACGAAGGGTTGCTACCAATCCAAAGACCAGCAAAATGTTGAAGAGGTCTTGCTGGCTTGGAGTCAAAGAGGAACAATGATACTGGCCTTTATAGGCAAGCTTTGACCTGTGCGTTGATTGCAGTGTCAAGCATCCATGGCCCGCTGGAAACAAGACCTGGTTGGTTGTTCATTTTTGCTGCGAACTAAGGAAAATATGATAGGTTGATCTGACAATGGTCGGACATAGGTGTCAGCAAGAACACCTCCACTATGTAGCACATGTATTCATCTCGTCCTTCGCGTTCCACTTTTTCTACCGTCGCTGCATGATACATCTCTATCTAGGAGGAACTCAAGTATTGCTGTATGTTCAAGACATATGCCATACTGAAACAGGCTTCTTCCGTGCCAAGCATGCGGACTCGCGCTATGGTTGACAAGCTTCTGTACTATGAAAATACTTCCAGCACGTATTGCCGCGGCAAGGGGAGGAATGTCGCCCATGACCCCTTTGGGGTCCATGCTGAACTTGAGCAAATAGTCAAGGACGCCCTCCCGCCATCTACGGGCAGCCCCGGTCAGACAATTGTCCCCCGAAGAATTGATGCCATAAAAGTTGAATCTAGTTGATTACAGTCCACCGCTGGATTCAAGTAGGTGCTTAACGATATACAGGTTTCCCCATTCGTAATGGGGCCGAATCACAGCATTCAGCATATGATATCCATGCTCTTCATGCTCAAAAAAAGAACAGATGTTTTTGAACGCGTCCACTGATCTCTTTTTGTAGACTGCTCGGTAACGCTCGTATACTTGTTCATTCATTGAGTCAACGAGAACGTGTCCATACGGGAACCCAGCGAATCTGTGCTGGCCGAATCGGCTCGCGAGGGGGGTCTGTTTCCGATGGCGTCGTGAAAACACGGCACTGAGACCAACACCGGTGATGTCTATGGGGCGGTGGACCTCCGAGAGATTTCAGCTTCGTAGGACCAAGTGACAGAAAATTCTAGCTTCGACTCGAATCGTGAAGTTCTCTGTTCAGGCTTATCTGGGAACCAGGAGTGTGGAACAGGGGGATCATGGTCGCAGCTACCGCCGACAACGCCTGCTGACAATTTATCTTAGATGGTGCAGTGGGCGCGATTCAGCCTGTTTCTCATGCTAATCATCAGCGTCATTCTCGCATTGATGTCCATGGCATTTACGCTCGCCGGTCTTGGACAATCCTCGCACTTCGATCTCGATTACGCAAATTCTCTGCCGTTTCCAGATGGGATATTATACGACAAAAACCGCTTTGCGGCACAGATATGGGCGTGTGGAGTCATGGACATACCAAAGTTTGATGAGGAAGGGTGGCTGCATTTTGTCTGTTGGTTATCCCAAGGATCTACGGCTCTTGGGTGCATTATGTTTGGTTTATTGGTATCCTTCAGTGTCATGATATGGTTGGACTGGAGGGGTGGGAAATGCTTGGTGACAATTTGGGTGCATCGCCGTGGGAGCTGGCAGTCTGACTTTATCTAAATCCAGAACATCGTCTGGCTATCATAAAATTTAACATGCCATACGTGCGGGTGAGCCTGGCGAAGTTGACTGAGGTTCTGAGATGTCTTGCGGAGGGGGGTTAGCAGTTCGGAGGAGTTGAACGGCGTGTTACGCCAGCCATCAAGTGCTTCGCCGGTACATGTCGCTGAAGTCCTATCTATCTAGAGATGACATCGTAGTAGTCGGGCTTGTCGGGCCATCCTTGTACAGCAACCCCAGTATGGTTTCTTAAATTTGAGAGTGACAAAAGCTGCAGTATAGAACTTTCACCCGTTTTCTAAATGTAAGTCATTTTCTGCGAAGAACCAGACTTGACTAGTCACACTGCTCTGAGTCATGCCCTTTTCAGAATCTTTTCGATATACGGTCAAGTGACTGTATCTGAGCTTCGAGTTCTAGGTTCTCCTGTCAGAGGATTGCATTACGATTCCCAAATTCTGATGATAGCCTACTGAAATCTTATGAGCCAGTGGTATCTTTGCTGAGCGTGGGCCAATTCAGAAGCCTCTAGAAGCCTCCAAGCTGACTCTCTGAGGTCACTGGTGTCTGCCAGTGACACTAAACATGACATGCAGCGTGGCGCTTAAGTACAGTGCGCCCTTGGATGACATGACTTTGACATTCCCCACCAGAGGCCCGAGGCCAGGAACAAGCTCACCGCTGATCAAGAGAGGCCCCCTCCCACAAGTGATAAGAGAATCCAATTGGCGACGGTTCAGAGTTTTGCAATCAGATCATTAGCTATTGCAGCCTCCCAGTCGCTGCATTGTCTTTGAAAACTCAAGGGACAAGTACTCGTCCAGTCTGCAGCACATCGTCGATTCGCTAAGATGGCGTCAACCAACGGCTCCAATGCTCTCAATTCCATCACATTCCGGAACCACCGCCCGGGTGACATGGGCTACATCACCCACCGACACGGCGCAATCTACTCCAAAGAATACAACTACGGCGCGCTATTCGAGGCCATGGTCAGCCAAATCACGGCAGACTTCCTCCTCAAGTTCAACCCAGCCAAAGAACGATGCTGGATCGCAGAGAGAGGAGACAAGTTTTTGGGCTCCATCATGCTCATCGAGGACCGCGAAATACCAGGCAGAGCGAAGTTGAGATGCTTCCTTGTAGAAAAGGAAGCAAGAGGCTCCGGCTTGGGAACGGAGTTGATACGACTTTGTGTTGAGTTTGCAAGGGAGGTTGGATTCGAGAGCGTTGGTTTATCAACTGATAACCACTTGATCGGGGCGCGGCGATTGTATGCAAAGTCCGGGTTCGAGTTGAAAGCCACCGAAGAACATCAAGCCTGGGGAGAGAAGCGAGTGGGAGAGACTTGGGAGTTGCAACTGAAATAGCCGAAAACACAACTTTCAATCACTATGTGATATCTAATGCCAGCGAGCCGCCCGAGTTGATCTCTCTTATTTTCCCTACACCTCTTTTTTGTCGCCAGTAGTTGGTAGCTGTCAGCACTTCGGGGCAGCCCTGCACTAGCCCGCCCCATCTCCTGAAGAATTCAGGACCCAGCTCCCAGCCATTCAAGTCCCAGGCGTCTCCCCATATGACAAGCGATGATTTGGTGGGGGAGTCCAAGTCCAAGAGGTCGCAGACTAAAGCGTTGCACAGCTCATCTTCGTCTATCTCGCCCGACTGAATACCACGAAGAATGTTATCCCTCATCTTCGGTATTGGGAATAGGTCCAGCCATGGATGATGCTTGACAGTCCTCTGTAGTGCCGTTGGTGAGAGATGAGGCGGCAGGACCTCGCTGGATCCGGGCCGCTCGGGGCCTTGATGTATAAAGAGAGAGTCGCCATCGTCGCTCTCGATCAATTCTACCGGGATGCCTAACACCAGCGCATTTCTTGCTAGCGCGTCGAACGCGTTGAGTCTTGTGAGAGCGGGAAGGTCCCGCGGGATAGGGAGCTGTAGGGTCCAGTTCGAAGAGGCTCTCTGCAGGAATTCGGCGACATTGTTGCGTATGCCGGCGCATCTGAGCAAATAGTAAATCCCAAGCATCTCTTGCATTTGAGACGAAGTCATGGGTCTACGCGCATTAGGCGCAGCAGCGGGGATCAGGCACATCTCGGCTTGAGGCTCTGCTGAAGCCGAAGCTGTAGTACCGTTGAGTGCAATACGCTTCAGGTGTCTCTTCTGCCCTGGTTGGATTGCAATATCAGCCTTCTTCGCCAACGGGATAGGATGTTTGACAGCGGGGTTGTGGAATGGACCTACTGTTAGTATCCCTATTACAGGGTGGTTAGTTCGAACCGTAGTTAACAAAGAGATTAATTAAACTATATAAATATCTACGTAATAAGTATAAAAAAGAGGTTCTAACCATAGGTTAGGCTAGCTATAATAATCGTAAATAAGGCCCCTAATTAGCCCCTGCGTAGTTAGCTATATACCGCGGTCAAATTAAATTTTTAATTTAATATTAACTTTCTCTTTTTTTTATTAATTTAACCGCTATAGTTAGAGGTATAATTCGACCTCGGGCCCGTTTATTATATTATCCCCTTTTCCTCCTTTTCTCTACTTTTTTTATATAACCTATCCCTCTATTTATATAATAACTTTTTTACTACTTATAAATTATTTTAATCCTTTATTTAATATTACTTTTATAAAAGCGTTTATGAGGTTATTTTTATTATTAATTTAATAAATCTCGAGTATCTCGCGCTTTTTATATAATTACTTAAGGGCTATAATATTAATTATAAGCCTCTTTTTTATTATTATTCTTAATTTAATAAAGTATTTATATAGTAAGTAGGAATTAATATAAATAACCGTTAAAATAAGTAAAAAGCTAATTTAATTAGTAATCTTCTTTAGTATTATTAAAATTATATAAGAGAAATTAACGCTATTAGTTATATTATAAACCTCTAATACTAATATACTTCTCGTTATTTATTTATTTTTAATTAATAAGTAATAAATTATATTATTATATATAATAAATTCGCTCTTACTTATACTCTTATTAACTAGGATAATAATATACTTTAATTATAAAATAAGGTTATTATTATTCGTAAATAACTTATTAATAAAAATATAGAGCTTATTAATTATAAAGTTAATTAGGTAGTAAATAAGACCTTAATTAAAATTCGTTTATTATTACTTAAGCCGCTTATTAAATACCTCGACGTTTCGTTCGGTTAGATTTATAACTTACGCTACCCTAGTATAGTTAAAAGTTATTTTAAGCTAATAAATACTCATAATATATACCCCTCGTACGAGCTTAGCTTTATACCGCTTTTTAATATTAATTACGTTCGGATTAATAAAGTTAATTTTCTTACCCTACCCCTTTTATTAAAAAACGATAGTTTCCTTTTTAATTATAAAAATCCCGCTATTAAATACTAGGGGGGTATTTATTATAAAGACCTCTGTTAGTTTTATTATAAAGCCCGCTTTTTAAAGCTCCTTATTTTCTTTTTTTATAAAGTTAATATTAAATAAGCTTAATATATCGTTAGTTTATATTTTAACGATTCTAAATTAATCACCTTCGTACTTTATAACTAATAAGTACGGGTTATATATAAAAATAACTATTAATAGTTAATTAATATAAAAATCGTAATAAGTAGCTTATTAATAAGTACCCGATTTTACGAGCCTATATAGTAACTTAAGTACTTTAATAATCGTACTTTTTAAGTACTTATTAGCTATTTTTTTTAATAAATAGGCTAGGATTTTCTTTATAAGCCCTATAGCTAATTAAGTATAAGCCTAAGTAATATTATAGCTCTAAATCTCGTATCCTTTTTTCTATAGTAATACTATTAATATTATTATTAATTATTAGCTATAGCGCTATATAGTGGGCAATTATATAAGTAGCGTTGCTTTTTTAACGTTATTATATTTCTAAATTACGTATTTAAACTTCTTATACGGCTAGGGTATTCCTTTCTTTTTAATCTTATAAACTATTCGTAATTTAAATATACGGAAGTTTATATATTTTTCTAAGTTATATAAGATAAATCGATAGACCCCTTAATTATAAAAAGTATTTATTTTAATAAGATCTAATCTTTTATACGGCTTTTTAGTAATTATAATTATACCTTTTTTACGTAGTTTAATTATTAGCTTAAAATCGGCTTTCTTTTTTATTATATAAAAAGTATTAATTACCTCGTTATTAATAATAAATTATTACGTTAGGGCTTATTATTATGGTTTTTTATAACGTCTCGCTAATAGTATTAATACCTTTTTAATAATTTCCTTTTCTTTGTTATTTATTAATATTACTATAATAATTTCGTTAAGGATAATTTCCTATACTTCTACTATAAGTTATATCATTTCCCCTAGCTCTTCTTTTTTTTATAAATTAGAAATTATTTTATTAGGATTTATATAGTACGGTCTAACTACCGTAATTAATACTTTAAGTAGCTAGTTACGATCTCTTATAATTATATAAGAGCGCTTATTAATAGAAATTAACTTATATAGCCTAGCTTATTATTAAGTAATTTCGCACTATACTCGTATATCCGAATTTAGTAGTATATTTAAATTACTCTTTATATTAGGCCTATTATGCGTAGTAATTACCTCGTTAACTTACTTTTTTATACTTACTTTATATAGTACCTATATTACTTTTTTAATTACTTAGGCTCGTTAGCTTATACTTAATAACTGTAATAAAGTTAAGGTCGTTCTTAAATATGCTTTAAATACTAATAGCGTTAGTATAAGTTTATTAGGCCCTATAGTATTATTATAGTATTTAAGTACTATTTAGAGGTATTTGTTATCGATAGAATCCGGATTTTCCTCTTTAATAATTTTAAACGCCCTTTTTAATTACTAATATACCCTTTTTACTTTTTTAATACTATAGTACGCTTTAATAGGTACGATTTTTAGCTATATATTATAAGCTATCATATTATCTCTAAATTTTACTAACTTAAAGCTAGTATTAGCGTCGGTTTTAATACTATTTAGCGGTCCTTAGTATATATTAATCTAGCTTTTTTATAGGGCTACTTATATTATCTTTATTTATAAATTTTAAAAGAATTACCCTATTTAAAGAAATATAGTTATATTAATTATATATAATACTAGCTAACTATTTAAATAAAAAATATTAACGACGATTTCTTAATTAAAGTTAAGCTTATTATATAATTTAAACTTAAATTTACGTAAGCTTTATATATTTATTTAGTATTAATAATATATTTTTATTAACTACTCTAGCGCCCCTATTTTAATATTATTATTATTTAATTATTTTAAGAGGTTATATAGCCTCGTAACTAACGGGTACTTAAATCTTTAATATAGTTTTCTAAGCTTATTTTCCGTTAAGTAATTAATTAACTTCGTATTATTAATAAGCTTTATAAACGCATACCCCTATTATCGTTCGACTATCTCGAAGTACTTATTATTAGAGATTTTATTTTTTATATTATTAAATATAATACTTAGTTAATCTATATTTTTTAAATATAAGAGAAATGGGGTATTAATAAGTAAAATATAAAAAGTTATCGTTTTAAAGTGCGTCTCTATTTTTATTATACTTAGGGCGACGATTTCCTTACCTAGGCCGAAACTAATCTTTATAATACTTATTATTAATATATTAAGTATTATTAATACGATCTTTTATAATACTTAGAATTACCCTTTTCCTTTAGTTAACTATTATAATACCTTAGTATTTAGGATAATTTTATAAAAATTATCTAGGCCGTACTTTTTACTTATATAAAATACTTATATAAGCTTAGTATTCGAGGGATCTAAGTAGTATAAAAAGGACCCCTCTAGTTACCCTTAAATTTACTTAGTATTATATTCTTTTTTTTTAAATATTAAAAAAAATAGCGTCTTTTTTTTAATTATTAAGAGAATGGGCTTTAGTCCTATTAAATTTACCCTTTTAGCCGTCTTTATATCCGTTATCTAAAGGACCTTTCCTTATTATTCGTAAATAAAAGCCTACTTATTAAGAGCTTTTATTATTTTTTATTTATTTAGCCTCGTATATCCTCTAGAAGCTAACGGGGTAAAAAAAGAGTAGTTAATATCGTCGATTTTATTATAATCTAATTTATTAATATAAGAGGTAAAATCTTCTTTATTTTCCGAATCTCTTATAGGGGGTATATATTTTAAATTACTATTTTAGCTATTATTACTAAGTTCCGTACCCCTAGATCTACTTTTATATATAATAAGGAATTAGTTAAACTAACGAGGGCTAGTCTTATTATTTATTACCCTCGACTTTTTATACTATTTATACGATTTAATACGCTCTTCTTTAAAATAGTTACTTAACTAATATCTATCTTTTTTATAAATATAATATTACTTCTTCTATTACCCTATTTATAAATTAAATCTCTACTTATTTAACAAATCTAGGCCTCTTTATTAGCGATTATTATATTTAGCCTCTTTTCTTTTTTTATTATACGTTTAATTAACTTAATATTATTAATAAGGGCCGTCGTATACTTAAAAATAGGTTTAGTATAGTATTTTTATTTTAATATTAAAACTAAATCTTAACCTTAAATAAAGCGTTTTATAATTTTTAAGTACTTAGTATAGGGTTATTTTTATTTTTAATATATACTAAATTATAATATAAAAATATCTAACTTTCCGCTCGTTTATCCCCTTATTTAGCTAGGTTTTTACTAGCTTATTAATTTAATTAATAAGCTTTTTAAAGATCTTTACTTATAATTTACCCTCTATTATCCCAGCTATAAATATAAAAAAAATCGCTTATAGCTTAGATAAGAGCTCTAGGTTTTTATTATAAGTCTTAAAGCGGCTTTAGATTACGTTAATTATATTAAAAAAGTCGTTTCGATCGAGATTACGCACTACTTCGTAATAATAATTAGAGGCTTTACTTATAAGTATAATATTAATTACTAAATAGTACTAATACTCCCTAATTCCGACTTTTTTATAATAATTATAAAATATTATTAGGGTTTTTTATAAAACCTTATACTTCCTTTTAAAATATAATTTCTCTTTTAAAAAGATCTTTTTAAAGTTTATAAATTATTTTATATTTATTATTAGATTTTTAGTATTTATATACGATTCTTATATTATTACGTATTATTAATAACTTTAGGTCGTTTATTTCTTTTCTTATTAGTCGATCGGCGCCGAATTTCGTATTAATAATAATAACGAGTTATAAATCGAAATAAGTAAAATTATCGATTATCGTATTTTTAGTACTATATTTTACCCCGGTATATCCTTTTATAATAATAAATTTCCGTTAGTAATTATAAAGAGGAAATCTAGGTCGTTTACCCTTTTTTTAAATTTATTAAAGTAATTATACGCTCTATTAACTTATATTTAGTTTTATAATACGAATTCCTTTTTTATAATTATTATTATTAATATTTCGTATAGCTCTTATAATTATAATTATACTAATAATACCCCTTACCCGTAAAGGAATTTATTAATTACTTTCGTAATCCTTAGGCTTGCGCTCGCGAACTATTTATCTAACTAATAACTAAAGTCGTTTATAATCTTATAAAATAAGGGTTGCCCCTATAGCCCCTTTTTTTTTATAAACCTTAGTTAAATAGATTAATACTATATTAATTTACTTATTATTAAACTAATTTACGATTTTATATATTTATGTCCCTTAATAGTCTAGGTTAATATTTACCTACTTATAAGAGATTAAAATTCTATTTAAAATCGGGTTTTATCCTCTTTTTCCTTACCCTAACTCGCTAAAAGTCGTACTTTAGCTTATACTTATATTAATAATTATTAATATATTTAATTTTAATAAGGATATATTTAATTTATACGTTAGTTATAATAAATCCGTACTTTTATTACCTAACGAATTTATTAGGGTTTAAAAAATTCCCGCTTCCTCTCGCTATCTCGCTACTACTCTCGTTTTTATTATTTTTAATAATTATTATTACCTTTTTAAATCGCTAGCTATTATACTTATTAAAATCCTTTTTTTTATTTAGTATAAAAAAGTAGGTTTTAGTAGTTCTTTTTTATAATAGTAATAATAAACGTTTATATTATTATAAAAAGATATAATAATTAGTCTTGGGATCTTTATTAGTTACTAATTTCCGTTATTTTATATACTTTTAGCTTCCTAAGCCTCGTACTTTTTATAATTTCTAAATAGCTTCTTTTTTTAACTTACCTCTTTTAGAGTAGTATTTTATAAAAATAGTTAAAAATAGATACTAAATAGCTTATAAAAGAGCTATATAAGTTATTAAGAACTATATAGGCCGTTAAATATAGTTAACGAAGTTAAGCCCTCTTTTTTATAAAATTATAGATTTTAAAGACTTATTAAAAATACCTACTTATTACTTATACGTAATAAGGTTAAATACCTTAGAAATTTTATTTTTTATAGCCTCTTAGTACCCTATTTTATATTTTTTAAGTAGTTTTTTTCGTAGCTTAATTATAGTTAGGTAATTATTACTTACTAGCGATCCCTTTTATTACTTAGTTAATTTCTTAAAATTAATAATCTCATACCGGGAGCTAATATAAAAAGAAGCCCTTTAGCGGCCTTTTAAAGGATTTTTTTTCCCTTAGATTTTTATCTTTTTAGCCTTTTTTTAAGCTAATAATAACTCTAATAAGAGGTCGTAGGACTATTTTAAAGTAGCCGCTTTTTTTTTAAGTTAATTTCTAAGATTTATAATATTTTTAACTTGATATTATTAAGACCTTTAAATCCCCTCTTTTTTTATTAAACCGTCCTTTATATTATATTTTTAAGTAATACTTAGGGAGTAATTAAAAGAGTTATAAAAAAGTTATTTAAATCGTAAGCTTAAAGTTATATTTATAAAATCCTTATAATAATAAACTTTTTTATATATTATAAATCTCTTAGCTTAATAACTTTTATAAAATTATTTTTATTACTAAATAAGAATATTTATATTTAGAAATCCCTTTTTTTAATTACGTAGTACTCTTTTATATTATATTATTAAGCTCGTTTATTATGCTAATTAATTAAATAAGTAGTTGTTATATAGGTATTTTTTTTCATTAATTTAACTAGTTAATTTCTAATTACGGGCCGGCTATAAAAAAGTCGTTTAATAAAAAAGCTACTTAGGGCAATAGTAAAAGGCTAGTTATTTAAATAGTTTTATTAATTAACGTAGTTTAACGTAATAAACATTAACCTCTTATAAATAATAAAAGGCTACGATTACTTAATTCCGTATAATATTTAAAAATCGCCTCCTTTTTCGTCTATTTTTATAAAGTTAATTAATATAAATCTCTTATCTCGTATAGTATTAAGAAGTTATCTCTTTTATATAATAAAATACCTTACTAATTTACGATAATAAAATTTAATTATTAATTAGTATTAATATCCTTATTATAAAGTAGTTAGTTCGAACTGTAGTTAATAAAGAGATTAATTAAACTATATAAATATTTACGTAATAAGTATAAAAAGGAGGTTCTAACCGTAGGTTAGGCTAGCTATAATAATCGTAAATAGGGCCCCTAATTAGCCCCTGCGCAGTCGGCTATATACCGCGGTCGAATTGGACTTCTAATCCGACACCTACGGTAGGCTCTTTAGTGAACCCTGTTCTGCCGTCTTCGTCTTTCGGCGGCGCTCGCAACGCCCGTCCAATCGTCTTCATCGTCTAGTGCCTCTACTTGCTTCGGTTCCATCTCGAGAATGATGTTTTCGATATCTTTCCGCGTTGATTATCGAGCATGCTGTGGGCGATGTTCTTTCAGAATTGTGTTCCTATGGGGGATTAATAGGTTGCTTACTCCCTTGTTGGCTGGGATGAGCCTACTACGCTCAAAGGTTCAGTGGGACGTGCTGTGTCGCAGAAATAGATTGCTTACTCCCCTGTCAATGGGGCTTGCATGGGCAGCTTGCCATTCGCCCATCTTGAGTGTTGGGGGCAAAAAAGGAATCTTCAGACTTGTTCTAGGCTGGTTCGAGGTTGGTCTGTTCGGTCGATGACCAACCGGAAAGACTCCTTTGAGCCTTTACTGCGTATGTTCTGTTTAAAGCCAAAGAACTCACGAGTCATCCACCACGAGCTGGATGCAACGGAACGGGGGTTCGCCGCCATATTTGACAATACTGTCGATCGCCGGGCACTACGAACTGGCGACCTCGTACAATAATCTGTGGTGATTTCCTCGACAGAAACCCCGCTAGCCATCGAAAGCCCACAAGCCATAGTTAACTCTACGCGTCTGACGCAACCCCGAAGTAGCGAGTCTGTCGTCAGTTAATGCCCAAACATCAAGCAAGGATCGCAAATTTGTTAGAGACAACCACACAGCGCGCTCCACGACAGCACGGGGTATTCATGCACCGCGTAATGATGAGAGTCGAATCACCATGAGGATCGAGTCGTTCTGGATAAGATATCGCTGTCCGTAGATGCTTGTCTAAGCCTCAGGATAGACATCCTGAGGATAACTCCGTGAGTTTCGAGCCGACAGCATCCGCTGCGAGATGCCCAGGGAACCGTCGGGACGTCACCGAGGTCTAAGGAGTGATACGGGGACGTTGTCCCGGCCCACACAAACGCCGAGCTCCCGGCTACGTAGCTCCCGTCCTTCCATGACGGCCCGGCATAGGTAGGTATCTAGGGATAAATCTACGTACCTTACAGTGAGGTATCTAGGTACTTTCTCCCATTGAAGGGAAGGAGCGTTACCAAATTCAGAGTCCAGGCCGGACGTGCCCGACAAGGGTGTAAGCAACGAGGAAGTCGCGAGTTGGCTCATTGAGAATGCCGGAGCCTCTGATAGAACTTATGGCTGACAGTCGAGAGCCGCCGAGACTGGGAGTTCCCGAAGGAAATCCCAGCCAGCTCCGTTCTCTTGTCCTCCTTGGTTCGAATCTTCCTCTTTCAATGGCTTGCTTACGCCCCAGATCGGCTCGTTGGACTGGCTTATCAAGCATTGTACCCTCGGGCTCGTCGAAGTTCCCGCGCGGCACCTTCAGCCGCCCATCGGCCCTCCGTTCTTCACATTCAAGCTCACTTCTGACCAATGTATTAAATCGACTCTTCCCTTTTTGTCAACGTCTTGACGTTTGCTAACATCAAGAAGTCTCTCTACCTGCCACGGTTCAAACCCCATAGTCGAGCCATTTGCACGCTCCGCCCCAAGATGCCATCCTTCACCGCCGATAACATCCCCGATCTTCGCGATCAGGTGATTCTTGTTACTGGAGGAAACGTCGGTCTTGGCTTCGAGACGATACGGCAGCTCAGCAAACACAACCCAGCCCGAATTTATCTTGCAGCCAGGTCCCGAGACAAAGCCGAAAAGGCTATCCAAGAACTCCAACAACAGAACCCCAAAACAACAAACATCATCTTCCTCGAACTTGATCTAGCATCTTTTAACAGCGTCAAGGCTGCCGCGGTCGAATTCCTCAAGAAAGAATCTAGATTGGACATACTCGTCAACAACGCTGGCATCATGATGACCCCCGAGGGCCTTACCAAGGAAGGGTATGAGATCCAGTTCGGAACCAACGTGATGGGTCCAGCGCTGTTTACCCAGCTCCTGCTACCGGTCATACGAGAAACGGCCAAGACGAACCCCGAGACGCGTGTCGTCATGCTGTCTTCGAGTGCTCACGCCCTAGCCCCGAACGATATCTACAAGTTCGAAGAAATCCGAACAACAATGCCTAACCGAGCTACTACCCAACGATACACCACGTCGAAGCTTGCTGACCTCCATTACGCCAAGGCTTTGGCAAAGCGAGAGAAACAAATCAAGATCGTTCCTGTCCACCCGGGGATGGTTGCGACCAATCTTCACCATGCTTCTACCGGCATGTTTCTCAAACCTTTCCTGTATGCAGCCATCTTCTTCGCCACGCCTGTGGAGAAGGGTGCCTTATCGCAGATCTGGGCAGCTGTGAGCCCTGACGCCAAGAGCGGGCAATACTACGGTCCTACTGCTAAGGCGGAATCTGGTTCGAAGCTCAGCCAGGACCGCGAACTTCAGGAGAGCATTTACGGTTGGATCCAAAAGGAACTCAAGGGGCATGTGGAAACCATTGACTGATGGGTATACCGATGTGGCATACTAGATCATCGAGTGGTAGGAAACACCAGACCCGGCGACTGTTCCGGCCGAGCAATATATCTAAGCATATTCGACTTGGTTGGGTGGGTGGTGGAAAGTCTTGTTGCATTTCAGTCTGGGGCTCAAAGACATGCAATGAACCTGAGTAATGAATCAAAAGCGAATTCAAGAGACTTGATATGCAAAGATCGGCCAATTGGCTGCAAGTGATCGTTTAGTCTGGCCCCGTCGACCTGCATTACCCCAGATCCCCGAACCGAACCGAACCGAGCCACATGGTGATCGAAAGGAACAAAAAGAATCCTCGAAGGAACTGCTTGCCAATGACTATACCAACAGTAGTGTCATCGTGTGTTCCATGGACAGTCTGCATCGTTTCATTCTATTCGATTCCTGGAACAAAGGACCACCAGGGCGTCAGTCGCTTTAGTAGGATTATCATGGGTAATTCACCTGCAGCAACATCGGCCGAAAAGCCCCAAGAGACGAACTCAGAGCAGTATGGAAACACCCAGAGTGCTCTGGATCGCGTGATCACAGCCGCATCTTATGTTCCTCCTGAAATGAGCCCGATCCGTCGCCGCGCCGTCATGTGTGCCCTCTGCCTGACTCTTCTACTTAGCGCCCTGGACATCACCATCATCGCCACGGCCTTACCCACCATCGCAGCAACTCTTCAGGCCACGGCATCGGAGTACGCGTGGGTGGGAAGCGCGTACACCTTGTCCAGCACGGCATCCACACCGGTCTGGGCTAAGATGTCCGACATATTCGGCCGGAAGCTCACAATTATGACTGCGGCAGCAACGTTCATGGCGGGAAGCCTGATCGCGGCCTTGGCTGGGAACATTCAAGCTCTCATCGCTGGGAGGACTGTACAGGGGCTCGGGGGAGGTGGATCGTTGGTTCTAGTCACGATTGTGATTGGCGATATTTTCAAGTTGGAGGATCGGGCCAAGTACTATGGCATGACTGGCATCGTCTATGGGATTGCGAGTGCGGTCGGCCCAGTACTTGGAGGTGTCTTTACACAGACGATTGGATGGAGATGGTGTTGTGAGAAGGAACCCCCAAATACAATACGGAGTGGCATGGAACTGACATTTGATAGTCTTCATCAACTTGCCGTTCGACGGCGTTGCCCTGGTGGTGTTATTCTTCACCCTCAAGGTTGAAACCCCCAAAGAGTCATTCATTGCCGGTCTTCGGGACCTCGATTGGATTGGGTTCCTTCTCATCATAGGTGGCACAATCTGCTTCCTCTACGGCCTCGAAACAGGTGCTGGTGGCATCGTACCCTGGAACTCTGCTTTGGTCATCTGCCTCATCCTGTTCGGGGTCCTCATTCTCGCGCTCTTCATCGTATGGGAGGCTCGCTTCGCGAAGAATCCCGTTATTCCATTCCGAATCTTCCAAAAGGTCACCAACATTGCCTCTTTCACCCTTGCTTGCATCCACAGCTTCGTTTTCATTGCATACGACTATTTCCTCCCGCTGTACTTCCAACTTGTCCTTGGTTTCAAACCGATCATCGCTGGAATTACGCTGTTTCCTCTACTCATTCCGCTCACGGTCATGACAATGCTCGGGGGGCTGTTCACCCGGAAGACTGGTAACTACATTATTCCCATCTTCTTTGGTTCGGCGCTCATGACTCTCGGGAATGGCCTGTTCATCAGCTTTGGCATCAGCACGGAATGGGCCAAGATTGTGGCATTTCAAATGATCACTGGGTTCGGTGCCGGTGTGCTCTTCCAAAGTCCCATGATCTCAATTCAGACTCACACGGAGCAAAAGGATATGGCGGCTGCTATGTCGGCCTTCAGTTTTGTGAGGTCTCTCTTTTCTTCGATGTCCATTGTCATCGGGACAGTGTTGTTGCAGCATAACCTCGGTGGTGGAGAGCTGACGGCAGGGAAGCTTGGTTCTGAGAATGGGAACGATGGAACTTCAGGGGCTAGCAAGGCTATCTACATGTCTGCTTTGCGTGTGATGTGGGCATTCTTTACTGGCGTTTCTGGTTGCATGCTTCTAGCTGCGATATTCATCAAGCCGAAGTCGAAAAAGTCAGGTCAGCCCAATACAAGCTCATAGAAATTTCTTCAGACATTCCAGAAATTGAAAAGTCTTCCAGATTACTGTTGCGTGTCTCGGCATTGGAAATGGGTTGAAGGGCAGGTACTTGACTTCTTTTGCCGACCGACCAAACTGAATTATGAGTCACGACGATTATGAGCTGTAGGGGGGACAGAGTACAGGCGAAAGAATATATGAGGTATAAAGTAGATACAAGAATAACCGCCAACACCTTAAATCCTTAACATAGAAACATTTGGGTTAGTGCGGATAGCACTTTAGTACTTCTTCAAGTCGAAGCGGTCAAGGTTCATGACCTTGTCCCAAGCAGCGACGAAGTCCTTGACGAACTTCTCGTTGGCGTCAGAGCTGGCGTAGACCTCAGAGATGGCACGGAGCTCGGCGTGGGATCCGAACACGAGATCGGCGCGGGTGGCGGTCCACTTCTCAGCCTTGGTCTTGCGGTCGACACCGGTCCAGGTCTCGCCCTCGGTGTCGGTCTTGGACCAGACGGTGGAGATGTCGAGCAAATTGATGAACCAGTCGTTGGTCAACTGGCCCTTCTTGGCGGTAAGAACACCAGTGTTGGACTGGTCGAAAGTGGCGCCGAGGGCGCGGAGACCACCGACGAGAACAGTCAGCTCGGGGGCGGAGAGGGTAAGCTGCGAGGCCTTGTCGACGAGGATCTCCTCAGTGCGAGCGCGGGCGGTACCCTTGCCATAGTTGCGGAAACCGTCGGCCTGGGGCTCGAGGTAGTTGAAGGCGCGGACGTCGGTCTGCTCCTGGGTGGCGTCGACACGGCCGGCAGTGAAGGGGACGGTGACGGCGACACCAGCGTCAGAAGCGGCCTTCTCGACGGCGGCGGCACCACCAAGAACGATCAAGTCGGCGAGGGAGACCTTCTTGGCACCGGTGTTGAAGCTGGTCTGGATCTTCTTTAGGGCGTCGATGACCTCGGCGAGGACGGTAGGGTTGTTGGAAACCCACTTGTTCTGGGGCTCGAGGGCGATACGGGCACCGTTGGCACCACCACGCTTGTCGGAGTGACGGAAGGTCGAGGCGGAGGCCCAGGCGACGGAGGCGAGCTTGGAGACGTCGAGACCGGCGGTGCCGAGAATGTCAGACTTGAGCTTGGTCACATCAGCATCGTCAATGAGCTCACCCTCCCTAGCGGGAAGGGGATCCTGCCAGCCGAAAGTCTCCTTGGGGATCTCAGGACCGAGGTAGCGGGCGACGGGACCCAAGTCACGGTGGAGAAGCTTGAACCAAGCCTTGGCGAAGGCGTCGGCGAGCTCCTGGGGGTGGTCGAGCCAGCGGGTGGTGATGTTGAGGTAGGACGGGTCGTTGATGAGAGCCAAGTCACTGGTGAGCATGGTGGCCTTGCGGAACTTGGTGCTGTCAAAGGGGTCGGGGTAGTCGAGGGTGCCGTTGACAGCCTCCCACTGGTGAGCGCCAGCAGGGCTGGTGACGAGGGTCCATTTGTTGTGAATGAGAGACTCCAAGTAGCCGTTGCTCCATCTGCAGGTACAAGGATTAGCGTCGGTGTGTCACTGCATAATCACCCGGTGTGGTTGGTGTATGAATAGCTTTTCTTGGCCTCATCGTTTGTCGCCTCATCATTTCTCCCATGACCTTCTCTTTCTCTCAAAGGCGAGTATTCGGCAAATGAGAGATACAAGACCTCTCAAGAGTGAGTGAGAAGAGGGGAAATGGGAGTGACTGGAGTGCCAAGACCCTGAGGGGCGCAAATCATATGCAAACGGAAATAGACTCATCACAATCATGACTTACTTGGTAGGGGTCTTGGTCCAGACAACCTCAAGACCACTGGTCATCTGGTTGACACCGTTGCCATCGCCAACGCTGTTGTGCCATCCGAGACCCATCTCGCCAAGGTCAGCGGCCTCGGGCTCGCCTCCAATGTTGCCTGTGAGAGACGCCGGTTAGCATTTGCATGCTCCAAAAGTGGCGGTGAAAATCGTGTGTTCCCGGGGGTGAGCCGGAGCTCTCTCCGGAGACGCTCTATTATTGCGCGTTCGTCCGACTAGCACCGAAATGGTGAAGAGAGCACGCGTGAATGAGGTGCAACTCACTTGCAGGCACAGCACCGTGCGTCTTGCCGAAGGCGTGTCCACCGGCGATCAAAGCGACAGTCTCCTCATCGTTCATTCCCATGCGATCGAAAGCGACGCGGATGTCCTTGGCCGAAGCGGCGGGGTCGGAGCTGGCATCGGGGCCCTCCGGGTTGACGTAGATGAGACCCATGTGGGTAGCACCCAGGGGCTTCTCAAGCTTGTCGGCGCGCTCGTTGATGTCGGTGCTGCCATTGTAGCGGACATCGTTGCCCTTGGGGACGAAAGTCGTCTCGCCACCCCAGTAGACGGACTCATCGGATTGCCAGGTATCGGGACGGCCAGCGGCGAAGCCAAGGGGGGTGAAGCCCATGGACTCGAGGGCGACGTTGCCAGTGAGCAAGTACAAGTCGGCCCATGAGATCTTGTTGCCGTACTTTTGCTTGATAGGCCCTGTAAAACATGGAAGAGCTAGGATTAGCAAACGTTTCTTCTCTCTCTCTCCATCTCTCAAGAGGCCCACAACATCGCTCTATTCGCGCCATCGAGCCACGGCAAAAGTGGATATCGCTACCGAGTCGATGATGCAAGTCGAACATGGGTGGGCCGAATCACAAAAGAGCGCATAAGGATGGGAAATCTTACACAGCAGGCGGCGAGCCTTGTCGAGGTTCTGGTTGTCAGGCCAGCTGTTAAGCGGAGCGAAACGTTGTTGGCCCTGCAGCAGTCCAATATTAGTAAACGCCAGTCCTCAAGAAGAATCAAACTGATGCAGAGATGTGATAAGATGCAAACAGCCCAGGTCCATATTTCGTGACGCGGTGCGAGTGGAGAAAAAGCCGACGGAGATGCTTTAGCAGCTCTTGGCTTTGATCCGGGATAGGACAAAAACCTCCGTCTA
The DNA here is from genome assembly GCF_023278565.1 of Colletotrichum lupini. Lineage (NCBI taxonomy): Eukaryota > Fungi > Ascomycota > Sordariomycetes > Glomerellales > Glomerellaceae > Colletotrichum > Colletotrichum lupini. The sequence continues at coordinate 267,527 of NC_064672.1, forward strand.
ACCAATTGATCTTCCAACGCGAGACGAATAGGACCGCGAAGAGATGATCAAGTGCAACGGTAGGCAAGGAATAAGAAATATGCTAAAATGGAGGGGGGGGTTACAACGCGGTGTTTCTTCCAGCTACCTCGTGCCAAGTGGGAAAGCACTAGGAAGACCGGGAGGGCGGGGGGGGGGGAGGGAAGGACTTTCGGGATAGCATAGCCAAAGAGAAGAGAGTAAAACATAAGCCAAGAGGTGCAGTGAAGAAAAAACGGCTCACCATTCCACCGCCACCTCGGCCGTCAATGGCGCGATAAGTGCCGGCGCTATGCCAGGCCATGCGGATGAAGAGACCGCCATAGTGGCCAAAGTCGGCGGGCCACCATTCCTGGGACTCCGTCATCAGGGCGTGGAGGTCCTTCTTCAGAGCCTCATCTGTCGTGGGGTGTTAGTGAGGATCCTCCCACACATCGTTTATTCTTCCCCCTCCCAATAGAATCTACTCACAATCCAGAGAGTTGAAAGCCGCAGTGTAATCGAAATCGCCTCCGTACGGGTTGGTCGCGGGCTGGAATTGGCGAAGAGTATCGAGTCTAAGCTGGCAAGGCCACCAGTCGTGGCTGCGGGTGCCGCCGCCAGCCTGGTTGCTGATTCTCGAGCATCGGCCGAAGCCCTCGGCCGTGTCTCTCTTGGGGAGCTCGCTGGTGACGGAACCATCGCGTTTGGCGAAAGGGCAACCCTCAGCCGTGACGGCGGGCAGAAGAGCAGAAGCTGCCAAAAGGCAGCTTGAAAGTTTGGCGTGCATGTTGACAAGACAGGTTGATCCAGAGGACGTTCAAAGAAGGAATGACTAGGTGAGAGTGAGACCGGGGGGTCGCAGACTCAACGGGTGAGAGATGAGTGTGTTCCTGAAGAAGAGGAAACAGATCTTTAGTCCAAGATGGGACGAACCCCAGGACATAAGTAATAAACTGTGACGACCTACGACTCACGAGCAATGACACGGTTTCTGGGCAGGTACCACGAGCCACGATGGAGCATCTTCATGTGGGAATAATTTGATTCCAGAACTCCATGATTAGTAACAATACCAAGACCTGCGAAGGCCGCTTCCAAGCCCGGCGTCCCCAATGCTGCGCAAGGCATCGCTGACGGGGGCCTTGGTAATAAGCTTCCTACAACGGCAGTCGAGTCGGTATTGCGCACTAAGATGCCCCATGGCAAGGTTTGCGATCCAGAATAAGCGCCTGGAATAACAATCTTGTTTGATTAGGATGGGCGTGAACATACGCAGATTGGCAGATGGCTCTTTGGTGTGGTGTGGTCCGCTTTTCACACTTTTGGGCGGGGATTGTGTCCTAAGCGATGTCCATATGGGTGAAACTTACGGCAACTTGTATGGAGAAGACATGGGGCCCAAGGAGGAGAACACACCAGGATGGAGTTGGCGTGGCCGGGATTATGAGTTCAGATGTTGATCCATAGCCAGGCATAAGCTAGGGAATCCGGGGAGCTGACGAGCTGTGCTCCCTGCTCCGATGGTCAACAGTCAACAGTATGATGCGGGCCGGTGCCAAGTTACTGGGTGACTGGAAGAGTAAGGTAGTATTTCTGTAAAGCCTGCAATAATTCACACCAACCGCGACCAATTGTGCGATGACAGTTTCCAAGCTGCGGGAGCCACTTTTGAATCTACAGTAGGGTGCCAAAAGTTCGTGTACACCCTCCCAGTGCGTCACCTATAGCCCACTAAGTACGTCTCTTTATTACTATAAATATCTTCTAAACTTAGGTATAAATAATATAATCTAAAATTATAATAAAATATTTAAGTATATAAAGTATATAGAACTATTTTTTATATTTTTTAAAATACGTTATGTTAGTACTTTATAGTATAGTATAAACGTAGAATATAAAAGAAAAAAGAATTTACTAAGAAGTACAGTGCTATTCGCACTTAAAAGGCCCTATAATCCACTATAATAAAAATCTCTTAAAACCTATTTTTTAAAAGATTTATTTAAAGCTTTTATATATGGGTAAAATATAATATAACTTGAATATATACTAATATAATAGCTAATTAGTTATGTAGTAATTTTTAATTTCTTTTTCTTATTATATTTGAGTTTTTATTTGCTGTTGAAAAGTAGTACTTTTGCGGGATACTGTGCGCTGCACACGAACTTTTGACACCCCACTGTAATAGACTTCGCCCATAAACTCCGAAGAGCAACAAATCGGATCATATCAACCCGCCCTCTCCCTGCTATATCCTGCTGTACCCTGTCTGTAAACACCACTTAGAAGTTAGGACTGCATATACACTTAGCATGTACGGAGCTGCCCGCGCGCAACGGGCTAATTGATGCCTCCGTCATTCATCTGGCTTCTGCGGACTTGCGACTTTGTTCCTAGCGAAGCTCCTAGAGAGTCTCGAGAATCCATGTCCCAGCAAAACCCCCCGAATGCAATGCCGGGTGGGAGACTAGACAACCTAGCTGTAGACAACCTGCCATTACAGGTCTAGACTCTAAAGAGTCGCACAAGGTTTTGGCCCAAATCGCGACCACCCAACATGGGATGAAGGAAGCTTTTCATCAATCGTGCATTGATTCAGCCCTACCTCCCTCTGGCGGCGGGCAAGTATTTGGGTGTGGAAAGAAGCAAAAGCAAGCCTCTGGAGGGGAGGATCTGGAACCCGAACGCCTCCCCCCTCCTAGACGACCCTCCTCGACGATCCATCCCCGCGCGCCGGCCGGCCGTTGATGGCGGCCTTCAACGGCTTCGACTGGAACGCACGGCACAGAAACACTCGGAACCACAGTCCACAGACACACTGCAAGGTGACACCACCCACACAGACATGCGGGCGGGATGGGATGCAGCCAGGCGGCGTGGCAGATCAGCACGCCAGCTGCAAGCACGAAAGAAACCCTCGACAGGCCGGGCCAACCCAGCCAGCACCACCATCCTGAACAGGAAGGCTAGATTTGAGGTACGCGAGTATTCGTGCATGCACCTTACAGTAAGAGAGCTGTCGGCCGAAAATCCTGCGACCCCGGCTGTGCCCGTGCCAAAAGATTGCCCCCGAGTAAGACTGTATAAGGTAGCCACATCAGTCACCCCGTCCACCTGTTCTGCCAAGATGCTTGGCGAGGTGGCTTCTCATCACATGCAGAGTCCCCTTGGGCCTTGGACACGCAACACCATTCCCTTGGCTTGGAACTGCGAACCCGGAGGCCCTTGGGAGTTTGCTGGGGTAAGCCGCACTGGGAAGCACGGCGACAGCAGAGGTAGAATCTGACGCTGGGAGTGGCTGAGATGAGAATGAGATTGCCGCCCTGTCAACTACCGTAGCGTGCAACTCTCTGAATCACGTTTATCCCTGTACACTGGTTTTGCTACTTGGCCGACACCCACTTGCCGACGGGCCATGAGCCTGTACTAGAAATGTGTCGAACCACATTGGCTGGGCACTGCACACTTAGTTGCCGGAAACATTACCCTCTTTCGTCTCTGCCGTACCAAATATGCGTCCGCGGTGTCCGTGGCATGCTATAATCTTTCTCCTCCACAGACCACTGTCCATGTCCACCCCAACACGTGCACGACCAGCTATAGTTACCTATACGAAGGATGCAGTATTGAGGGGGCACGGAAAGTTTACTTTTGCGATATCATCTCGGGGAACGCCACACAGCATAGGGGGGAGGGGAGCACGGGCAATTCAAGAACTGGGAGATTTGTTTTTCGGGGTTCATCTCACACCCTTCCACGCGCGCAAACTTACCAATGATGAATCATATCGCTTTTCCCCCTCCCACTATACCAAAAGTAAACTTGGAAACCTTGATCGACTCGGCTGCACCTTATTGTGATTATAAACTGCCTCAATTCTATAGGACGCCGGTCAAAGCCGTCAAGGATCACAGTGACAATAGACACGTTCTTCACTCCGTTCAACTTACCATTGTCTTCAATTGACTTTGCTCTAGGATGCCGAGGCGGACGACATTTCCATTTGGGAAGGACAGGCAAATGCAACCCGTGATCCATGTGATCAATTCTGCCAGCTTCCCTTGGAGTTGCATGCAAAGTCAAAAGTTTCCCAACTCACAGACCTGAGCTACTAAGTCAATTTTCATCGGACTTAATACTACTCAATATTATTCCTCTTCGGCGATGAACCAACTTCAAGGGTCAGCATGGATCATCATAGAAGTTCACTATTTGGCATCCAACTACCTCACTGCCGAGTTCATGCAACATGATTTTGTAGTCACGAGTGATATCCAACAATGTTTGTAAGCTCAAGGAAGTGTAAGTGAACCGATTCCCGCTCAGGAAGCTATGCCCGTCTCGGCGTTTGATCATGGGCTTGTATCGGATTCAAATGGCATTGGCTTCGTGAGGGAAACTCCGTCGCGGACATGTTTACATCCGAGAGCAATTGACTAGATGTTCTTCAAGTCGTGAACACTTATGTCCCATATCGAGCGAGCCCTTACTAACATTCGTTGTAATTGTACTCCAAAGTCAGAAACCAGAAAGATTACCGCCTTGTCTGGAAATTGTAAGACAAGACGTACAAATCAGATGCCCACGTTCCTCTGCCAGTACAGACGAAGATGAAAATAGCTCACAGCACCAAGATACTCAAAGAAAGCAGACATGTCGTCGACCTGATGTCGCAACTCAAACCAACGACGCGATGCGGACTAGGTTGAGCTGTGCATGCCAAGCTTGAGGGCCCAACTCCATCACACTGCATAAGCGGGTGATGCTCTCTTCTATTTTCAGCTACCAATAAAGGAGGCTCGGTTCGTCAGCGCTCCTTGGTCTAGTCGGTATTACATCCTTTGAAAGTGAGAAGTGGCGCGATACTCGCTTTAGACTCATCCCGAACAACGATGTGCATCAATAAACTAGACCTCTTGTGAAGATACGGACAGACGTTCCCTGTGCAACGATACAGGATGGCCTGCAAGTGAGAGTTTCTGTGATGCTACCCTTACCCCGAGGCGCAGCAGTAAGCTGTCAGCACCCAAAGGATTGCGGGGCTTGGAATCGATCCGAGTAGCTGTCACCAAGGCACATAAGCATGCCAAGTAAACTAACCGCTCGGTCAGACAACGGTGAGTTCAGCTTGACGACCTGGAGAAGTCGGTAAGTATGAGCCTGCCCGGTATCCCACCAACTCCGGTCCCATGAATCCAGTATACTGCCAATATCCCACGTGTCCCTCCACATGACCCGGCGCCGCGGGCCCGACCTTTGACAGAGTCCGTGTCCGTCCGTTAAGGGGGCCCCGCCCGGCCCGGCGCGCTTGGCAGGCCCGAAAGGGATCCCCGAGTCATAGGCCAAGTCTATCCCACTGGGAAGCCGGCCGAAATAGCCCCTTAAACAATGCTTGATAAGTTCACGGGCACTGTTTTCATGTTTTCTGGATTGATATAGAAACCCGCTTGTTTCATCCGAATTGGAAAGCAGTGCAATCATTGCGAAACTTGGAACGGACATGGGATGACTCGGGTATCCTTGGCTAATCTCAGGGGTAAGAAAATAGAATCCAGATTTCAGATTGCCGGATCGATCCATCTTTCTATAGCCCGTAGCAAAAATGATTTGTTGTCTTGTTCGCCAAGAAGAACGTGATTCTGCAAATTGCCTATTATAGGCCTGCTAGCGACCTGCAAAGAGCTTCACGGTGAACGATTTGTTTCTGATTGAATCACCTATGACTATTGCCGTAGCACCAAGCTGCATCACTTTGACTGGGCCCCTGAGCGCAAGCCTCGTTCAAGGCCGTCAATGAGCCTCCTGGCAATGCGCGCGGGCTCCCCTGATCGACCCCTTTCCGTCTCTTCCTCGAAGCTGCATCGCTCCGTCCACCAGTCTAGCCACGTCTCGGCCCGCGCACCCTCGTCTGCCCGAAGAAGCCCTACGCTGACGTCGATGACATCTGGTCGCCAACTGTCGCGCCAGAATATCGTTGCACCGCAGTTACCACAGAATTCACGAAAGACACCAGGTGAGGATTCGTATGTCTTCGCGACCCCGGCGGGCAAGTCTGCGAAGTTGAGAGGGAGGATTCCGGACTGGCCGTCGTCTGGTCCGGGGATGTGAAAGAAGATGTTGCATCGGGGGACGAATGCCCAGGTCTGAACCTCAAATCCGGAGATGAGGCGGCAAGACCGGCAAGCACAGGTTCCAGCCAAGTACTTTGTGCCGTTGCTTCGAATCCACCACTTGACGGTGTCGGGGTTCTTCATAAACTCGGCGGAATGTTCGACTTGAGCATATTGTAGGTCGGGGAAGCCGGAGTGCGGTAGATAGCTTTCTTCGGTTGGCCGTGTGATGTGGTAGCTCACCCTGCCACAGGCGCATGAGGCGTGCAGAGAGTCTTTTGAGAAGCCAGCTGGCGTGGGAGGAAGCTTCGTCGTGGACTGTGATGATGGAGTGACCGGCGTTGTGGTCGATTCTAGCCGCTGTCCATCAATCTCGGACAGCCATATCGAGATCCCGCCGTCTTTGGTATCGGAAACGCCGGTGTGCCTTGCAAAACGCGCGTCCGCGCCAACGTCGTCGGCCGTGTTATGCAGTAGGACGCCAGTGGCTGCTTCCCACACAGTCACTCCATCAATATCTCTGCGTCTCAGGACATGGCATCCGCACGTGCTGCAAAAGTATCTTGTCCACCCGTCAACGCCATGAAACACAGTCGTATCATCCGTTTGATGAGGTTCATGAATGGGGTAGTAAGAGGCGCAGAGAATGCCTGTGGCGTGTCGATCAACGTCGCCATGGTTGATGGACAACTTGAGAGTCTCTCCGTGAGCAACGACAGACTGAACCTGCTGCGAGACGCCGCCGCAAAGGCAGGAGATGTTGAATCTATTGGGTGACATAATGGCTTTCTTTAACGTCAAAGACTTGGAAGTAATTATGCTGCAAGCTGCAGCAGGCGAGTGATTTATATGATGAACGATCTCTACTCCACGACCTTGACATCGTACGTGTAATGAATGGTTCAAGCTTGGATAAGCTGTCAGCAGATTCCCCGCATCAGCTTGCAGCATTTGATAACGGCACGGCCAGCCGGATCCCGATCAACCACCCCGAAAGCGGAGAGTCTTCAAAGTGTCGGCGAATATCGACCCCGCAGTCGCCGGGGGCCTGCGTCGATCTAGGGCGTCTGTAAGGCGCGTTTACAGCCAACCGCGATTTGGGTGCGGAATATCGGGAAGCCTCTTTAGTGAGCCATGCGTTGTCATCTGACTGGTTGATTCTCCGCGGGTCTGATGCGAGATGCGCGGAGTATCGCACGACAGCCATGTTCTCCCAGAATCGTCATCGTTGACAGATTTACTGAGCGGTAATTATCCAGAGACTCCGTACTTGCGCCCGATAACGCCGGCTAAGGGCTGGAAACCTTTGGCAACAGCATCAATAGCCAGGAGGTGGGGTGTTGAGTTCAAGATTGCTCAGTACTCCAAGTCTGTTCGCCGCAGCCTTTGGGGCATGACTGTGGCTCACTCGTGCGACGAGACTGTTCGAATGTGAATTGCACTAGTCGCAGCCAAGAACATCTCCTAATATTTGGTACAGCTTGAAGACTGGGCAAACACGCCACCTGAAAAGCGTACGGGTTCTTCCATCGCGCACACACGTGGGCCGTCCCATTATGTAGTTACACCATACTGGACTTGAGAGGAACCTGGAGGGAGGTAAAACGATTACCAAACTTGAAGGCTGCAGCAGCATTTAATAGCAATGATAAACTATAATTATACCAAGCTGGTAACTTACAGACTGCCGATTGGCTTGTTATCCTAGGTCGTCATCTTTCAATGACCTGCGATGCTCTTCAGCGGTCCAGCTTGGACGAAGTAGATTCAGAAACTAGACGGGAAAACCTACGCCCCCCCGGGATCCCTTCTCAGAATAGCGGAATACAATCATTTGAGCGCTTTTGAAAATCTCATCAATACCGCGACTGGAACGATGAGGAATATTAACCAATTGCAGGAAGGGTCGCAAAAGACAGAATCCACCATCGAAGCTGTCCCAATCTTATGAGATTCACGTTCTCATGAAATGACTACGCATTTCACGTGTCTACGCCATTGCATGTTTCTGGAAGTTGCCTTGCTAGTCTCATCAATTGGGAAAGGCGTTCATGCGAGTCCATCGTCTTGCCCGCATGACGGGACCTCGAGGGTTGAGCTAAACCATAATGGCGGAACCCAGAGAACCCAGGGATGTACTCAGATAAGAGCCCACTGAGAGAGATATACTATTGAAAGCGTCAGCAGAGTATTGAAGTCACTTTTACGGAGTATAGCTTCCAGAACCGACTCAAGCCGCCATTTCATGGTTTTCACCGCTCTGGTTGGCCGTGGCGTGATTCTCCGAGTCGAGCCATCACGCTGGTGAGCCGAGCAGGTGGGGTACAAAATCTTCAATAGGCAACTTTTGAAGGCTTGCACCATCGGGTTCGCGATGACGTGCTTGTCAGAGTAACACGAATGATCAAAAGTCGTCTGACATTTGTCTTGATACGTCGGTTTCTGGTGGATGCGTCGTCTCTTATCGGAATTATGTGGATGTCGTCAGTGAAAACTTTTGGTATTTGCACCTTGCGTATGGATTTGCCCAGCCATGAGTAACGAGGCGTTGCTGATGGTGTGCTCTAAACGCTGCTGTGATGCTGCAGATGCAAGTGATAAGAACAAGCATCTTTCCTTGCAACTTTACTACGGATTACTTCTTGCGGACATTCTTTGTCAAACTTAATGCTGCCTGATCACTGATTGACAAAGACTAGTTGCATTGTCGTCTCGTAACTCGACAGTACAGACTATGGCCGACCACGACATCAAGGGAGTGGCAGAGCCATCTGCTACAGATGATATTTCCAATTCAGACGAGCGCTCCGCATCCGTGGCGTCGAACTCGGCGGCGACGGGAGCAAAGAGCCCGGAGCAAGCTGCCAAGAGCCTTCCGAAGACTGGCGCTGATGCTGCCCTCCAACTTCTCAACGAAACTGGCCCTCTAGCCCGCACTATTGACCCAGAGCTGAATAGAAGGCTCAAGCACCGCATCGATACTCACATCATGCCGCTGATTTGCATCGTATACTTCTTGCAATATATCGACAAGACAGCCATCTCATATGCCAGCGTCACGGGCATTCAGCAATCCACTGGCCTCCACGGGAACCAATTCAACTGGGTTGCTTCCATCTTCTTCTTTGGTCAGCTCGCTTTCGAGTTCCCAACCATCCGACTCATCCAAATGTTTCCTCTTGCGAAGTACACCTCCATCAATATCATTTTATGGGGCGTCGTCCTAGCTTGCCTCGCCGCATGCAAGAACTACGCTGGCCTGCTTGTCTGCCGTTTTCTCCTTGGTGCGTTCGAAGCGGCTGTAGTGCCTGCATGGGTTCTCTTCACCTCCCAGTGGTACACCAAGCAGGAACAGGCATTCCGCGTCGGAATCTGGTTCTCTGTCTGTGGTGCAGCTCAAATGTTTGGTGGCTTCTTCGCATATGGCGTCGCAACACACGTTGGAAAAGACCCCAACGCAGCTTTGAGGGGTTGGCAAGTGATCTTCTTGTTCCTTGGTCTGCTGACCGCACTCGTTGGTATCGCGTTCTTCTTCATCATGCCTGACTCGCCGGCCACTGCCAGATTTCTTTCTCAGGAAGAAAAGGCGACTCACCTTGAGCGAATCCGGGATAATGAGCAAGGTATTGGCTCGCAGGAGTTCAAATGGAAGCACGTCAAGGAGGCATTGCTCGACGTAATGACTTGGCTTTATGCTTTTTGGATCTTCGCGGCCAACATCCCCAACTCTATTGCAACCAGCTTTGGCAACATCTTAGTGCGAGGCATGGGATACACGAGTGAGGAGTCTCTTCTTCTCGTCACGCCGCTCGGGGCTTACGAGATCGTGGCGTTGGTCGGCCTGACTTGGCTAGCAATGAAGACGAGACAACGACTCTACTGGTGCATTGCCGGTCACATTCCTGCCATTATCGGTGCTATTCTCATGGCTACAACTTCGAAGGTCCCAGCCTTGATCGGGTACTACACTTCAGGAGGTATCCCAATCGGATGGACGACGATTCTGGGACTGCAGAGCACCAATGTTGCAGGTTCCACCAAGAAAGTCACCGTCGCATGCATTGGGACCATCGCATACACCATTGGTAACATCATATCTCCTCAGACCTTCCAGGCCCGGGATGCGCCTAGGTATCTCCCTGCAAAGATATCCATCTGCATTATTTACTTCTTGGTCACAGTCGACTTATTCTTGATGCGCTGGGTGTTGGAGAGAAGGAACAAAAAGCGTGATGCTGAAAAGGCGGCTTTAGGAGATGCTTATAAAGTGGAGGAGAACCACGAGTTCTGGGATTTGACGGATCTCGAGAATAAAGAGTTTAGATATGAGTTATAAGCTGAACATTATTGACGAATGTATCTTCGCCGCCTAATAGTACGTCCCTTGGGACACATGTTTCTTTTCATATACAATCTCGTCTCGCAGCTTACCAGACCTCTTCCACTGTCTGTAGTTACATTAAGATGCTGTCATTGTCTTCGAACTGTCGCACAGGTGAAACCTTGAGACGAGTTAACTAGGTGCAGAGTCGATGTTGGTTCCACAGTTTAGTCAAGAGACTCTTTGAAACTCTGTGACTCGGAATCAGTAATGATACACCGCATTGAGACCCAAATCAGTTGCAGAATGTTTCTGCACTCACCCATGGTAGCTTTCCGAATGTCTATTCTATTAGCTAGGGGCTTCACTAACGATGGATCGGCGCCTAGAGAGTCTTGGTGGTTATAGTCATTCTCCTTGGTGGCAACCCAAGACGTCGGACGGCCCTGGCTTCTCCACTGGTTTCTGTCTAAGCGTCGCGATGGCACCTGGCTGTCATACCATATTCTTCTCGGCCCAAGACTTGATGTTGATGTTCTGTACTTAGTGCGTTGCCCTCAAGGTATCGTGTTCATCGTGGTAGCGAGTGTAGCATTGTTGGCGAAAGACTTGGTTGCATCCTTCGGGATGTCCTCCAGCTGATGGCAGTCGCACTGCTTCATCCGTGTGAATGCCAGAAGCTTTTCCAGAACCGCGAATTCAACTTTCAACTTGATGCTGTAGACGATGGGTTTGCTAGTTGTCTGAAAGACGAAATAGCCCGTGTACTCCAGAATGACGAGCCCGGTGTCGAGGAGGAACACCAACACGAACATACTGATGAGGAAGCTGAGCAGGACCTTTGCCTCCTGCGCCTTGAACTCGAAGAGGCTTTTGAAGTTTCGAAATCCGGCCCTGACGAAGATTCCGGTGATGATCATTTCCTGCAGAGTAAACACCATCAAAGATGCCTTTTCGAATATCTTGAAGCGGGTGTCCCAGACTGGGCTATTGCCTGCCCAGACTCCAGCGAAGAGGACCGTCTGCGGAATGTGAACGCAGAAGAAGGACGTTATTATCAACGCTAACACCAACCGGATAGTGATGCGATTGTAAACGACGAGATGCAATCGTGACCACAATACGACGGACTGGCCCGTGACCATGCAGTACCAGCCAATATGGGCGAATATCCCCGGTATCACCGTTTTCGTCGGCTGCATAAACCGACCCAGGCCGCCACACGCATGAAGCAGGATGCCGGTGTTGGCAACTAGCATGCTCCAGAAGTATCGTCCGCTTCGTCGGCGAAATCTCGCAAAGATTAGGACGTATAACTCGAGGGCGTTATAGATACCAGCCGTCGCTAGGCACGTAATCGCGATTGCCTCCTCAGTTGACAGGTTCTGACCTATCGCCCCCTTGACCTGCGCCATATCTCGGGGCGAGGGGGCCAGAGAGGCCGCTTTCTTTGCTCAAGCTCGTACACAGATCGATGAATGATTCTTGTTTTGGCCCTGTAATATCGTGAAGTTAGGTGTAAGCCCAATAGAGATAACTGGAGCAAGCGGGGCCGATAAAGTCCGAGAAAGAGGACGTGATTAGTGGCCGGACCGAGATGGTTTTGATGTGTTTCACGGAATGCTATCTTGGGGGAAGACTCGGCTGCCCCCGACCTTCTCGCAATAGCAAGGTTCGCCCGATCGAGTCATTGAAACATCTGACCGTTTTGCCAAGATAGCTTGTAGGTACACTCGGGATCGCACTCTCGGTCTCTGCCACTTCACAAAGGTCTCAGTTCGTCTTGCTATCCGTGCAGACAATATCAAAGGGACCGAGCGAGAGAAATCGCGCTCCCTATCAAGCCAAGTATGCCATCCTGCCATGATTCTCGCTTCCTTTTACGTCAAGTTTCATCATACTCCCCCAAAGTTCGCTGCGATTGCTAGTATTGGGTTTTGGTTCGCTGTTGAGTAACTGCTTGGTTCACTTGGCGATCATTGCCAAACCTTTCCTCGCCTTGGCTGAGCTTCGCTGTATCAGATTGGACATTATTTGCATAATACTTACTCGGAATCACTTCCAGGCCCGGAAGCCGAATCATCGACTATTGAGCATTCAATAGCGCTACGCGACAGCGGTATGTGAATGGATAAAGATGAGCCGGCTTAGTGAAACTCAATGCGGAGGTAGTCTTGAGACAAGATGAGCCAAGAATTATCATCCCATCCAAAGCCACGTGGGACCATTAGATCTAGCTGCGATTCTACTTCAGACCGCTTCATTGACTTTGGCATCTTCCTTTGAGGCAATTATGACGACGCAGTATACAGCAACCGCGGCGAAGAACACAAATAAGGCAGTGATTGTACTGAACCAGCCGACGCCAATGCTTTGAATTGCAGGCAAACATGAAGCAGTACCGACAGCTGCGATAGCGTATCGGAAGAAGTAGTTTCCCGCTGGATGAACACAAAAGTTGTTGTTATTTTGATGTATAAGGCAAGCTGTAGTGTGTAGAAGAGGGACGAACCTATGACTTCGGCGCTCCGGCCTTTGAACACATCCAAGCAATACGTGTTGATGCTGGGAAATGCGATTACCTGGGCGAAGCCCTGGATAAACATGCAGATCACCGGAAGTGGGATCCCGCCGACCGCCTTCTCAATGGACCAGCCGTAAATAATGATGCAGATAGGGATCACAGCTCCCATTGCCACGAATGAGCTCCTCAGACGGTCCTCGGGGACTCTACGACCCCTGATCTTGATCCATTGCTTGACAGTTCGGTCGGCCCAGCGTCCTCCGGCATACGTGCCAAAGAAGAAGCCACACCCTGGTGCGAGGAAGAAGAGCCCTGATTCGAGAGGCGACGTCAAGTGAAACCTAGGGTTAATGACGTATCGGATAGGGGTGAGCAATGCTTGCATGTTCCACACTAAGGCCGAGGCAGCCATTCCCTAGGTCGCATGATTAGAACGGTGAATGATATAGAATAACTTCCGATTGTAGCTTACAGCCACGAAGAGTTTAGGTATCAGCAAGAGAGCCAGTACACGGAACGGGTTTGCCCAGTCCCAGACCTGAGCTACCTTTGCCTTAGTGCTCAATCCCTTCAACTCGTCTGAGCGCAGTCGGTGGCTGGTTTCTGGGAGGAATGCCACCGCAAGGATTGCCGTGAGCCCGGCGAGAGCAGACTGGAACCAAAACAATGATCTCCAGCTATGGAAGTTCACCATAACGCCACCGATAAATGGGCCAAAGCTCTGACCGATGAGAGTGCCATTGAGGAAAAATGCAAGCGCGGTGCCTCGTTCCGTGGGCTTGTAGATGTCGCCGATGCAACTGGAGCCGAGCACCAAATATGCTGTTCCCGTGAACGCCGAAAACATACGGAAGACGAAGAAGGCTGCAAGGTTTGGCGACAAGGCCGTTCCTACATTGAAGGCAAAGAAGGTACATGCTGAGACAATGCAGGGCTGCGTGTTTTCTGTGAGCTCGTGCCTAGATATTGAACCGAAACTTGTCAACCTACCCATTTTCTACCGTAAACTTGACTGATAGGGCCCCAGAAGAGGGTGCATATGCCCATGAATAGAACATAGATGGCGTTGCTGACGTTGATGGTAGTTCCAGTTGTGTTGAGATCGGCAGCGATTTCGGGGATGGCAGCTAGAAGCAACAAGGAAGAGACCGTCGACGCAATCCCGCCGCATGCTACAACGGCTGTTACGAGCCTCTTCTTGGCTGGCGTGAACCTGTTGTAAACAGCCTCGGTGTCTTGGCGGCTTAGACTAGCATCGTTCACGTCCACGGCCGGCACAATACTGCCACTCTTCTCCGCATTGGAAGTTGTCGGTGCCAAGTCCGGGGTTTCGGGCCGGCCGTCGCTGCTCGGCTCCGGCTTCTCAGACTGTTCGACTTCGTCGTGGGACATGTTTGCGGGCTGCCGATGTGGGACGAGAGACCTGGCTTGGCTTTCTCCGTTCGACCATGCGGGGATGAATCTGAGAAAAGACCGTGACTTGGCGACCACACAGCACTGCCATTGCCAAAATGAATGGGAAATCCAAGTTTTTCAGAGCTAGCTGCCCGAAAAACTCGGCAAAGAAAGGACGTTGACCGACGGCATTGCGAAGAATCCACCCGGCGGAAACGTCTACCACATTGCACCTGGCTGACTTTTCCGACCTCGGTGACTGGACTGATAGATCATCCCTCGGAATAGCCCAGTTGTCCCCGCAAAATTGGTAGATGAATTGCTTCAAACAGAAGCCATCACTGCGTCCCCACGAATCAGACACCGCCTTGCTGAATTCAAGGTAGCATTGTTGGGGCGCGGGGGTTAGCCGCAACGGACATCTCCCGACGGGCTCACCCCGGGGCGAGCAATCGAGGCCAAATGGGTGGGGTTGACCGAGATCGAAACCAGCGCGGCAATGTTTGTGTCCTTACGGATCTTTTGTGTGGTACCCAGAGCTCCGAAATCGGCCGGCTCAGAACAAACGGCTCGGTCGCCGAATGCTCAGCCGAATTTGGTGTCGCGTGGTGTCAACGGACCTGTCGACCTGTTGTCCTGTGCTGGACTCGGCTCCGGTGGTACGGAATCGTATTTTGAAACAGAGGTACGAAAGACATTGTGTGGTTGAGCCGCATCTTTATCCGTAAACTTAAAGGGAGTGTGGTAGCAGAGTGGTGCGTGGAAGGCAGCCGATCACTTGCTATTCCTCAAAGTCGCGTGTGTAGATATCCAAAAAGAAAAGCGAGAAAAAATATCGCATAACCTGTCGCAAATACAAGAGCTCTACGGGGTTCATCCACAGCACATCAACGTCAATTAAGCTTCTCCAGAGCTGTGATTTGGAAGTTAGCCCGCAACTCTCACCTTATGGGAGGAGATTAACGAAGAGCGATATA
Source organism: Colletotrichum lupini (assembly GCF_023278565.1). Classification (NCBI taxonomy): domain Eukaryota; kingdom Fungi; phylum Ascomycota; class Sordariomycetes; order Glomerellales; family Glomerellaceae; genus Colletotrichum; species Colletotrichum lupini. The sequence continues at coordinate 282,860 of NC_064672.1, forward strand.
GAGTAATTGAGAGGTGTACGGCAGACTGCAAGAGGCACTCCGCCAAAACACTTTTTTCATATGTTAAAGCAGAAATCGTATTTTACGGTCACCCTACTACCTAGGATAAGGTCTAGACTAATATAGTAACCTATAAATAAGGGTTATAAAGATTTATAACTTAAGAAATACTTTAATTTCGTAATATATTAAACTATATAGCGGTATATAAAATCGCATAATATCGTACCCCGATATAAAAGTTTTTTTTCTCTTTATAACTTTATTATAAAAGTAACTACTACTTTTTACCCTCTTATAAATAAAAATTACTCTTTACTTAAGTTATTAAACTAATAGCTCGCTTATAAATATTATAATATAAATTTATAATAACTTCTAATCTCTATATAAGACGTTACCGAACTAATCGACTTCATAATACCTTTTTATAAAGCTATTTCGAAACGACCGATTAATAATAATACTTATATAAGCTCTACTCTTTTTATATAATAAGAATATATAAACGTATAAACCTTAATATTAATAAAATCTCTTTTTATAGGCTTAAAAGAGCGAAAATAAAGTATTTAATAAATAAAAAAGGAGCTAAAATAATCGTTAATAATTAATATCTCTATTACATTATATAATATATCTTTTTTTAAGAACGAACTTAACGGTTTTTAAATAACAACTTATACTAACGTCTAAGTTATTAAAAAGTTTATTAAGAAAGTTTAGTTTAATTACTTTTTAACGTTTATTTTATATTAAAATATAATACGATCTATTATTTTATATTTTATAATAAACTAGTAAATTCTTTTAATAAAGTAAATAGTATTTCTAATTAATATAAAAAATCCTTATGATATCTTAGAGTACTATAAAATAGCGTACGAAGCTATAAGTTTAAAAAGATTCCTTTTTAAAGCTACGATCTTATATAAAAAAGATAATTACTAACTTTTTATTATTTCTTAAATTAGAATTAAGTCGCTAGTTATTAAACCTTAGTTAATAAAGAAGGGAAAAGGTCGTATAAAGCTAATTATAACTAAAACTTTAGGCAAAATAACGTATAAAAATATTCCGAAAACACGGCTTTTAATAAGTATTAGTATTAAACTAATAATAAAAATTAAGGAGGAATTATTAGTTAAATAAAAAAAGAAGATCATTAAAAAAGAGGTAAAGGCTAAAAAAAAGGTTAAAAACGATAAAAACGATAAGAAAAACGAGATTATAATAATTTAATAAGAAGATAAAGTTTATAATAATAAATAACCTAGTATATTATAAGGATAGAAATAAGCATTCTCGTTAATAAATAGTTTAAAATAAATTATAATTATATTTATAATTCCTTTTTATCCTTAATATTACTCATAATTACGAAGCTATTTAATATTCTAAAATTAATTCTAAAGTCTTCTAATTTTTACTTAATTTATATAATATTACCCTATAATTTACTAAGTAAAGTAATTTTTAATTAAAGCTTATTATATATTTACTATTTTAAATAAATATAAAGATATTAATATACTTTAAAATAAGGATAATTAGCCTTACTAAACTTCGTACTTTTAGCTAATATAGTTAAGGAGCCCTTAATAATTAAAGTATAAATCTATAAAGTAGCTTAAGGAAGATATACGTTTAGATTATTACTATTTTAAATAGCGTTTAATAATTATTAAACTTAGTCTTAGTTAATTAGCTATGCAAAATCTTATATAGTTCGTAACGTAAGTTAATAATATAGTTATTATAACTAACTAGAAATAATATAAGGGCGACCTTTTTAATAACAAATTCGATAAGAGTTCTAAATTTATACGAAGTTAATAAAATTAAAACGAATTAGTAATATATACGTAAATAGAAATATAATCTAGTTAGAGAGTATATTTATATAGAATAGCCCTTAGAACTTAAGTAGTTAGAAGTATTTTTATAAATATAAGTATACTTATATATACTAAGATATATATTACTTACCTACTAATATACTAATTTATTTTAATAAAGACGATTTTACTAACTCTTAATCTTAACGTTATAAATACTTTTACTAAAGATCTAGTAATTACGGAATATAATTAGACTTTTTATTATTAAACGGTATTATAAAAAGTAGTAATAAATACTAAACGTAAGAACGGTTTCTTTCCCTTAGTCTAAATAAACTCGTAATAATATAAATTCCTATTATTAAATAATAATAAAATATTATATAAATATATTCCGGGATATATAAATAAAAACCCTTATATAGAACTATATAATAAACCGTAAATAAGTATTAATACTAATATAGATCTTAAATCTAAATAGTAAAAGCTTATCGTACGTATTTAAAAACTAAATATAATTTAGTTTAGGAGTCATAAACCCTTTATAATAATACTTTATTTTACTTAACTAATCTTAAACTTATTATAAAAAGGTTTTATAATATATAAAATATAGTTTATTTTAACTAATAATATAAACTTATTAGCGAACTTATATATAAAAATACTCTCTATTGTACTTTTTAATATAGTAAATAACCTTTAGTATATTAAAAAAGAACTCTTTTAATTATTATTTTATAATTGCGAGCTATTTTAGTATTTATTGTTATTAAAGCTAATTTTGTTAATAAAGTATTAATAATCCTATAGCCGTAATTATAAATCCTTTAGACTAGAATTAAAAAAGGATATCTTTATTATTTAAGTATTATTAAAAAAAATAATTCTTAAATACGAATTAATAGATCCTTAAAAAAGACCGTACGCTCTTTTTATTATAAGTCCTATTTCGTAAGTTAATATTTAAAAGTTCGCTTTATAATTTTAGTATTAAAAACTATAAAAATATATATAATAATTATATTATAAGTCTAATTACTCTCTAACTTTATAATAATTATCGTTTAATATAGTAAAAGATTAATACGTAGTCGTACTATTTTAAAAAAGTAGTAATATATAAAGTAAGAAACTAAAAAAGAAATTTTAAATAAGAGGTAAATATTTATATATAATTATAGTAATATATAGGGGTATCCTTTTACTTATAAGGTCTTATAAGTATATATATAAAAATATAAACGCTTATAGGGATCTATAATACTAAAAAAGATAGAAAAGTATATAATAATAATATACGATAAATAAAAGTTCTATAATTTTATTAAAAACGTTAAACTTTAGGGGGAGCCTTTATATAGTTAGTTACGGCCTCTTATAAGCTAAACTAAGTGCGTATACTTTAGCTTATAGCTAGTAAGTACCCTATAACTCTATAGGGGCCTTATTACCCGAGTATTAAGCCTAACTATACTATATCTTAATATATACCTATATAAACTCCTATACTATACTATATAAAAATATCGAATTAATTACTCTTTACTTAGAGTCTATATAAGTTAATAACGCTCTTTATAATCCTATATACTATTATATATACCCTCTTTATTATTTTTAGCCTACTTAGCTACTTATTTAAAAGCTTTTACTATTATATAAAAATATATAGCGGGGATAGTACTTAAAGACTTAAATAAAGTACTAATATAGACTTTACTACGGCCCTTATAGTTATAACTACGCTTAACGACCTTAATAAGCGTATTATAAGCTAATACGAACCGTTAGTAAATTATAAATAAATATAAGGTAATATAGGGTAACGTATAAGTAATAACGGGAGACGTAACGAGTATATACTTATATATAGTAAATATATAGTTATAACTAGAGTAGCCCTTACTTATAAAAGTAACGTAATTAATAAAAATACCTTTACTAGTTTTATAATAAGTATACGACTTAGCACTAGTCTTAGTATCGCTATATATAGTTATTTAAATAGTATTAATAGCCTAAGTACGAGTTATAGTAATATCCGGGGGTATATAACGGCTATTCTTAATAATCTTAAAATTAAGCTTAATCTAACGCTAGGGCTAGATTATACGGGTTAGTATAGTAATATTAAATAGTATAGGGTAGTATATACTAACCTATATAATACTAAGGTTATAAATTTAGTAAAAAGTCTTTAAAAAAGAAAATAAAAAGCCTATAAATAATATAAGAATCCGTATAATAAGGAAGCTATTATATAGAAGTATACGTATTAATAAGGAGGTAAGAGGTTATTTTATAAGATATAAGGTTATTAAGGTACTACGTAAGTTAGTATATAGGGACCGTCGGGAGCTATATACCCTTAATACGGGCCGGAACGCTATATTAAGCGCTTATTATAAATATTATACGGCGTACGCGATTATTAAGAAAAGGAGTATTTTATACGAAATTATTAATATATATATATAAATAGTTAATACTAAAAAGAAAAGTAAATAAAAAGAATTAAATTATAAATAAGTATATACGCATAATTATACTTATAATTACGCATATATTAGCCTAAAAAGAAGTATAATTACTAATTAGTAAAAATTGTACTAGTAATTACGTATAAAATTACCTAATTATACTTAATTAATATTTCTAATTAATAAATTGCGAATATTATGCTTATAATTACGTATATAATTAGGTAATAGTAATAAAAGTAAAGTAGAAAAGGGTATAAAATATAATAAAGCAAAATATAATTGCTAATAAGTAACTATAGGGGCGTAAGTAGATTACTTACCTTATTTAAGGAATATTAGGTTAGTTAAGAAGAAAGGGAAATTAATTAGTAATAGAAATTAGTAAGGAGGATATGCCCCCTAGCTACCCTACTTTCGCTAAGTAGTATAACCGCCCTTACGTAACTATTACTACCTATAGTTATAAGCAATTCCTTATAATAATATACGGGATTTATTATAATATTTATTTATATATATAAGAAAGTCGCGCTATTAATACCTAAAATTTATAGTAGCCGTAGGTCTATTAAAAAGAACGGTTTTGGCAGAGTGCCTCTTGCAGTCTGCCGTAAGGTGTGCCGATAGCCGGGCTGATAATGACCCGAGCAAAGGAACAAGATTCACTGCGGGGTGCGGGCACAATATGACTGCCCTCCCTGACCATCTGAAAGCAGAGAGTTTATTCGGGGAAACTTTCATCCTATCTGCTCTTGGACAGCACTAACAGATGCCACTCCTCCGACGTTGACAAGCTGCATCCTCAAGCATTTACACAACTCGCACAACGATGGACAAGGGACCGGGTGCAGCCAATGATACGCAAGCTCTCAGCATCGACGACTTCACCGCCGCGCTTGAGTTGGACTTCATTACGTCGAACTTTGTCAACAATCAGCAACTCGACATTACCAGCTTTGGAACTGGACAAGACGAAACTTCACAGAATTTACAGGGCATTGGTTCTATTGAATCTCTCAGTGTTCTTGGTGTTGAGTCATCTCATCAACAAGATGCATTTGCGATTGGCCCCGCCCCAACCGCTCTTGGTAGCCAACATGTCAGCATGGACTTTATCGAGAGGCAACCGGTGAACAACGCCAACCAATTTGAGGAGCCTGGCGTCTTTATGTTCTCAGAAGCCTTGGGCGACGGAGAGCCTATGGGACACCTTTTTGGTAACGAAGGGAATATCATACCATCACTCCAGCCTTCAGATACCACAACGCCGCCGAAGATCGGAACCCGCTTCTCATCCAAGTCCCTCCGCATTCTGAAGACATGGCTGGCCAACAACAACCATCACCCGTACCCAACCACCGAGGACATGGAAATATTGCAGCGGCAGACCGGCCTCAGCAAACAGCAGATTACCAATTGGCTGGCCAACACCCGCAGACGGACGCGCTTCAAAGTGCCGCCAAAACGTCCGCCTTCTCCGGCGATTACCTCTTCAAGAACCATGCCCATCGACATTCCTGCAGGCTCCAGCCTTTCCGACACTTTCCAACATTTGAACCCTCTCCAGAGATGGCAGGTTTCACCTCCAGAGCATGAGCCTGCGTCCGTATCGGCTATTGCCAACGCTGTGTCTGGATTTTCGTCAGAAGGGGAAGACTTGGGCGACCGATCCTTGACAGACACCATTCCGACGCGGTCCTTGTACGGGCAGTCTTCGGCAAGCAGTGCAGGAACGTCTCACTCCAGTAGAAGCTCGGCCAACTCAGCATATTCACACAACTCTCACACGTCCCTGAGGTCTCTCGAACCCCTTGGGAAAAGTGCAGTCAAGCGGAGGCGGCGTCGAGCGCTGGCGAAACGCCCTGAGGCCAAGGGCACAGGAACCCTTTGGCAGACCAGCAACACATATCAGTGCACATTCTGTACAGAGACGTTCAAGACCAAACACAACTGGCAGCGTCACGAAAAGTCGTTGCATCTCTCTCTCGAGCGCTGGGAATGCGCTCCGACCGGCGCGACTGTCCCTGACGCCATCGGGCAGCCGGTTTGCATCTTTTGCAGCGAAGCGAACCCGAATAAGGAACATTTAGAGAAGCATAATTATCAAGCATGTAGGGACCGTCAGCCTGAGGACCGGACATTTTATCGGAAAGATCACCTGCAGCAACACTTGAAGCTGGTTCATGATGCCAAATTCTTGAGGTGGCCTATGGGAGATTGGAAATACGAAAGCGAGATTATACGTTCCCGGTGCGGCTTTTGCGGTCACACAATGTCTTCGTGGACCGACCGGATAGATCATCTGGCCGAGCACTTCAAAGACGGAAAGACGATGGCAGATTGGCACGGTGATTGGGGATTCGACGACAATGTCTTGAACATGGTCGAGAACTCGGTGCAGCCTTGTAAGTGCCGCTGTGTCGTTAGAGAACTCAAGCATGCAAGATCTAATCGGTGCTGCCCAGACTTGATTCACATGGAACGCAACTCGCCATGGCCTTTTACAACGAAGCAAGGTGTTCCAGAGACACCGCCCAATGCCTACGAGCTGATCAAGCTAGAGCTTGAACACTTTTCCGCCGAGCACCAAAACACCAAGGACGAGATGCCTACGAATGCAGAACTTTTATACGAGAGCTGCTGCGTCATTTTTGGATGCGACTCAATTTCATTTTCCAAGAGACCTGCAACGTCAACCCAGAGCTGGCTGCGAGATCTGCTCATGTCATCCGAATCCATCGTACAGCAGGCGCGGGTCCGACCGATGAAGAATAACGCAAGGTCACGATTCACGTATCTTAGCATAAACGGTAAAGCGTTCATCTTTGAGGCCTGCGGTTTGGAAGAGCAACTGCAGAGCTACGTGGAGATATCCAAGTTGATTGAGCCACAAATTTCCGACGACGAGTTGCAACGAGAGGCCTGCAACATCGTCGAAAGAATCGAGGCCTCTTCGCTCAATCCGTCGGAATTCTTTACAAACTTTTTGTTTAGTCTCATCAATGGCTCTCCTCACTGGCTTGCCGCATTCCGTCATCGGACTGGACTCTCGCCGTCGGAGGCTTCGAATGCTGTTCCTCCCTCCAGCGCATCCGAAGGCCTTCTAGGCTCCATAGCAGCTGAGGCCGGCCTTGAGTTTTCGGGGGCGAATCTTTCTTCAGGTAGTACACCTGATCCGACACAGGTAAATGCTAGCGGTGGTAAGACGGGCGACATCAGCAAGGTGTACTCGACCTCCTCGTTCTTCGTCAATGACGACAATTGCTATAGGAAGCTCATGAAAGAGCTCACTCGTTTCGTGACCATCACGACGTCGCCACGCAATCCGAACAGGCGAATTCCCACCGATGCCGAACTACAACATCAGGCGAGGTGGATTTCCTTCGAAGAGTAATACCTCTTGAACATTACCTATGATAACTCAGAGCTAACGATAGCTTAGTGACGATCCATGGAATCAGACTCCAGCGGACAACCCAGACTGGCTTCGAGACTTCAAGCGGGAGATGGGCATTCTTGACGATGACCCAGGATTGAGTCCTTCGTGAACAAGATTTTTGCCTCCAATGTGGCTGCAAGAGACTGGGCTATCAATTCGTTGGACTGCCCATGGTTCAAGGTGCATAGCTTCTCAGCCCCCATGCGTTAGACTCCACGCGAAAGGCGTAGCATTTAACCCTGTCAATCTCTGTATTCTAGAACAGGAATCCACCATTGAAGTCCTTAGAGATGATGACTCGAGAGACCTTGGTACAAATAATGTTCTCGCTCACATCGCAGCGATACCGGCCAAATCCACACGCGCCCTGCGCATTTGGATCACAAGTAGGGCGTAGGGAGCAGTTGACATGGATTTTATGGGGCTTATCCGCAGGGACTACTCCGTAACCTGTCCCATTGATAGAATTGCCGCCCTAGGGCGTGAGTCTATCTCGCTAAAACCACTGATTCATCCACCCTCATCGAATAAATTTAGAGATTTCGAAAGGTACTAGTCGTGTGTGTAGTATTAAAGCGAAACATTTGTCTTAACCGTATCCATGAATATCTTTCAATGGGAAGACGTTTTCCCGATTTTTCAAAGCCAAAGTGTTATCCATCTCACGCAGGGTAGTGTAAGATTCGAAGGTTCCGGTGCTTATCTTCATACGTGTTCATTCCTCCCTATCGCGTTTTCGACAACCATTCACAAAACTTCGAAGACCAGGCTTTGGACAATGCGTGTTGGTTTTCTGGGTTTGGGGTTCATGGGCACCCCGATGGCCCTGAACCTCGCTCACAAATTTCCACTGACCGTGTGGAACCGGACTGCTTCCAAATACCCAGCGCTCACAAAAGTTGGTGCTAAGATCGGCGATACACCGGCGGCGGTGGCCCATCAATCTGATGTGATCTTCACTATGCTCTTCGACGGCCCAGCGTTAATCTCGATTTTCAACAACGACTTTAAAACGGCACTCCGCGGCAAAACTTTGATAAACACGAGCTCGATTCCGTTGGAAGTCAGCAGACAGGTAGCGGATCATGTTCAAAAAGCGGGAGGCAACTTCCTCGAAATGCCGGTCAGCGGCAGCAAAATCCCGGCGGAGCAGGGTAAATTAGTGGGTCTCATGGCCGGCGATCCGGCCGTAGCGGAGAGCATGCGGGCGGTGGTGGAGCCGCTTACCACCGCTGCCGTATATTGCGGGCCCATCGGCTCAGGCCTAAAGACCAAGTACGCGGTCAATCTCTACCTCAACACCATGACGGTCGCTCTTGCAGAGTCGTTCAGTCTCGCTCGGGCGCAGGGCCTCGATCTCGATGCTTTCGGACAGGTACTCGACGCCGGTCCCATGGCTTCCGCATATTCGAAGATCAAGGTCGCCAAAGTTGTCAGTGGGGATTGGAGTCCACAAGCATCTATGAAGGATTGCTAAAATAGCATGCAACTCATCACCGAAGCCACGAAGCGGGCGAACGTACAGTCGCCTCTGGCAGAGTTGTGTCGTTCGATCTACGGCCAGGCGAGCGATGCCGGCCTGGGCGAGGAGGATATGATTGCGGTGTACAAAGTCTTTCAGCCAACCCCACTCTAGGAACAAATGCAAGGAATACCTGAGATCGCTCAGACAAAGGGAGCGTTGCTCGGTCTATGGAGCCCACGAAATTCTGGAGCTTCTTGAACGAGCCTCTACCCTCGAGAAGCCCGAATAACGGGTGGGGACAATACCGAGAAACCGCCAGTGTGACGTCGGACACACATAGCAAGGCAGCGACTGTCCTTGATGGAGAAGACCAAGCCCATCAAAAATCTACTCATCTACGACCTCAGTCTCCTCGAGTAGTCTGGAACACCGCCAACTGTACGGTAGAACATATCAAAATAGCAAAGCGGAGGGTACTGGGCTCCGAACGACCAGAAACAGAATGAGGGACTCGATCTTATTCACCCTGCTCTTTTGATAGTTCTGGATACCCGCTTATCTTTCATTCCCGTTAAGGGAGACGATGGGCCTGGATAAGTCCTCGATGTTGGAATGGGAACCGGAATTTGGGCCATTGACTTTGGGGACCAGTACCCGAAGTCCAAGGTCAATCCAACCTGGCTTAGTACTATCGAACATCGAATTTATCCTTGACGATTGCACTTTGAATTGGACTTGGCCGGTGAGAAAATAGGTCGAATACTTACTACTTGCCAGGGACGCAACATCAAGTATCTCTTACAAGAGACTGGAGTCGTTCACATTGTGGAACCAAAAACGAAGGCACCACCTACGTACGAGTGGCCCAGCGACCCAAAGCTAGAGGAAGCTAGGGACTTATTCCAGCTTGCATTCCATGGAAGTCTTTCTATTTTTGGCATGTATCTTCTTACACAAGTTCTGAGATTGACACGCAAAGATGTCGACGCATTGATATGATATCAGAGATGCGTAAGGAGTCCCGAAAGAAATCCAACTGCCATTGGTCCGAAGTCTAAGTGTCTAGTGATTCAGGCTTGAACCCCATGAGCTGCCTAAATTTCTGTAGGACAATCGTATATGGAAGAAAACCATAAGCCAACTAGACCGTCTGTTGGATTCCGCGTTGATGAAGACTGCTTATGGTGTGTAACCTTCATATTCGGGGGCTTGGAGAGCGGTCCAAATCCCAGAGCTCGGGCTTGGGTCAGAGGGACATTCTCATGGCTGACGCTTGGCGGAGTGCCCAGGGAAGATCTACGAACTGGTCTTCCAGCGAGAAAACGAATTTTGCAGCTAGCTTAACAAGCTGGTCACTTTACTGGACCTATTTACATTTCGATGAACTCTGGATCAACCCGTGCGATGAATGTCAAGAATGAACGATACTCGGTTGCCGTCGGCTCAGCTATCAACGGAGTAGTCCGAATGCCACACACCCAAGTGGATGAATCTGGATATTTGGAGACCGGCATAGTCACAAGACAGCTCAAGGTTTTCGGCCATGATCATAGCGGGGAAGCTGCAGCAAGACCGGTCAAGATGACGTAGATAGAACCGTGGAAGCGGTAATCACCTATGAACCTGACCATTCTCTTGGCAGGTTTGAAGAAATTGAACTTTCACTCTGACATCAAACAATAAGTACTGTAGCGCAATTAACTTACTTTAAGATGGCACAGAACGAACCTCAAGCAGTTCAAGTGACCAAGTCATCCGATGGTATTACCACTATAACCATCAACCGAGAGCACCGAAGGAATGCAATCGATGGACCGACTGCTCACAAACTCACCGACGCCTTCTTAGCTTTCGAAAACGACCCTGTCCAGAAGGTTTGTGTCTTCAATGGAGCAAATGGCACTTTCTGTGCTGGCTTCGACCTCCATGAGGTCGCAAAGTATGGGCCTGGGTCTGAGAAAGGAGGCTACAATGGGCCCATCATCGAACACAGTCATCGAGTTCAAAGCCGCAATATCGGGCCCATCGGCCCATCACGAATGCAAATTAAGAAGCCAGTCATCAGTGCAGTATCAGGGTATGCTGTTGCCGGAGATTTGGAACTTTCTCTCCTCGGAGACATCCGTGTTGCTGAAGATGATGCGGTCTTTGGAGTCTTTTGCCGACGGTTCGGCGTCCCTCTCATTGACGGCGGCACTGTTCGCTTACAAGCCATCGTGGGTCTCGGGCGAGCCCTCGATATGATACTCACCGGCCGCGGAGTATCCGCAGAAGAAGCGTTGCAGATGGGCCTGGCTAATCGGGTTGTGCCCAAGGGCCAGGCTCTGGCAGAAGCAACAAGTATTGCTCGACAATTGCTGGCGTTCCCACAGGCCTGCATGAACACTGACAGAACGAGCTGTTACTACTCGACTTACAACGCTAGCTCATTCAGGGATGCTCTGAGCAACGAATTCGACCAGGGAATCAAAGTGATCAATATGGAGAGTGTTCGGGGTGCAACGGAACTTTCCAAGGGAGCGGGAAGGCATGGAAAGTTCGAAAAGGCCAAGATTTGAGGCTTTGGCTAGATTGACGGCAGGTTGGAAACTGGCCGGGTCAAAATGCCGACATCGGAATCTGCGAACTTTAGGGAGCTTAGCCAGCACAGAAACCTGGCTGTTTTGAACTAGTGAAGGGCGCAGAATGTCATATGGGGACCTTGTCAAGAGTGCACGCGTTTCGGTGACTGGGGCGCCAAGTGGCCCACGTATGGAACAGGGTAAGCAATAGCCTTGGAGTTGGGAGTCAACTATGACTACCATCCATGAGAAATATTTAAATTGTTCTTCGCTGATTGGTAAGAAAAGTAGGGTGAGCAAGCGGATTTGAGAATTCGGACTTTCTCAGCTCACCAACGGAATGGATTATGATATTGCTGCGGAGTAGTCGGCGTAATCGGCGTAGAGTCAAGCACGCAAGTAGCGAAGTCTTTGTAGGCTTGCACACATGTAAACATGAACTAGCTAACCTATCCGAGAATAGAAGTCTTATTCTCACAGTATTCATAATTACTTTGAAAAGGCCATGTGTTTCAGTTTTTGTCCAATTTCATGAACCCCGAAATGTTGCAGAATCCCGTGCTTCAACATGACAGCCAACCAAGCTGGCTCCAATCATTGATCCAAGCCGTCAGCTTCAGCTTTCAGGTCCAGTGCTTCTGCCGCACTGTCAGGCGGAATCTTCAATGAGAAGGGAACCATGCGAGCAATCGGAAATAAAATGATGTCGATGACAAAACTGATCGGCATGCCAACGAGAAGTGACGTAGAAGTTCATGTCGACCATCATTACACGTCGAAGATATACTCCGCAGGATCCCAGGTTTCCGGCACCGTCAAAGTGAACACGCAACAGGATACAGCTTTCGGGTTCATCGAGATTAATCTCCTGGGAAAAGCCATTGTTCGACGGGAAGATGTCCACGTCATGACCGAAACGATACAGACACTCTTGAAGCTGTACATGCCTGTACCCGAATCGGCTTACCCTTCAACGAGGTTATTCAGACGTGGACACACTTACTCAATAGCCTTCAGCTTCATCATTCCGCATCAACTCACCAGCAACGTATGCCAATACGAAGTCCAAACAGAAGCAGTGCGGCACCATCATCTCCGTCTGCCGTCTTCATTGACCGGATTTGAGAAGGATGATTTAGCAACAAGTATGGCAAAGATACAATACAGTGTGAGGGCCAGGGTTTTCAATATCGACGATGGTAGTACCGTACAACTACCGGCACCGATTCTTGAGTCTGAGCATCCGATTAGCATCCTCGCGCCATCCCCGGAAGATCCGCCCCTAGTCCTCGACAAGCACGACCTTCATTACGTTCTCGAGAGTACCAAACCTGTCAGAAAGAACATATTCTCTGTACCTACAGGCCAGATCACGGCCAAGACATCCCAACCCCAAGCTATCCGGTTGAGCTCTGATGGACACGCGGCATCCAGTTCGTCAGCCTACATAGACATTGCTTTCTGGCCCACGGCGCCAGATATGCTACCGCCGCAGGTCAAGATCAAGTCTACGAATATATTGGCGCAGAACTGGGCTTCTACGCGACCGGCACAAAGCTTTCCCAACGTTGGCGTAAATCGAGAGCCAACAACACTGTCTACCCCTACTATCGTCAACGCCACAAACATAACACCGTGGGTTCAACATGTTCACATTCTGGAGGATGGAAAATCAGGAAGAACTAAGGGAGGTAATCGAGGATCGAGAGAAATCACGGTGATACGCAACAGCAGCACCCAGGATGACGGTGTACCAATTACATATACATGTTCGACGCAAGTCGATTTCGGACTGCCAACCTCAAGCCACGTTTTTCCGCCTACATTCCACTCCTGCTTGATTTCGCGGACGTATACTCTTGAAATCAAGGTCACGGCGGGAGGAGCTGAGCTTCCTCTGTTGGTGCCTGTCCAGATATTCAAGGAACAAGAAAGTGGACGCTCTCAGGCGTCCACAGAGTCGGAGTTGCCTAGCTGGGATAATGTTGGAGGCGAAGCTGTCTACGCACGTTTGAGGGGGCATCGCCGAGCGCTGTGAGGGAACATCAATCCACATCACTAAGCGGCCGAATCCAACCAAAGACAACGACTAGTCCGCTACAAAGAGCAAGATTATCTAGCGAGCTTCTTAGTTTGAGATTCGGAGTAGTTGGACGAGAGCCACATCCATAGATCATGTAAGAAAACAGGAAGGCGCGGCTTAGAAAATGCTAGATACCAGGGACAATGAGGGTAAAACTACGCTATATTGATATCTTGTGCACGATTAAGTATGTCGAGTTCTGTAATCCATTCCTGTCCAAATACGCCAGTCAATCATGATATTCATTACCATCAAATCGCTGTCACCATCCTATCTATACAGTGCCTTTCCTGCGCTTCAGCTCGATCTTTGCGTCAACGGGAGGGACAACAGTGACGCCGACCCACTGGTGTTTGGGCCTCTCGGTCAGCGGCTTAACGTCATAATTGAGGAACAAGTTGGCAACTACCATCTTCAGCTCGTGGGCGACGAAGAAGCGGCCAGGGCTGCATATCGTTAGTTCTTAGACGATGGCGGCTATATAAGAGAGAGAGAGAGAGAGAGAGAGAACGACTTACCAAGCGTGTCGTCCGTGGCCGAATGGCAGATGAGCATCACTCGTTGTGACCATCCCAAGGTTCTTCAACCTAAGCCCCTCGTCCAAGTTGCGGTCAGACTGCGGTTTCGCCTCGTACTCCTCCCTCTTCCTGCTCGTCCGGAAGGCGTCGTACTCCCTCGCGTTGGGGTTCAGTTCGTCGTCGTGGTGGAGGCCTTCGAGGTTAACGGTGAGAAACGTGCCTCTTGGCAGATGCCACCCCTCTTGCTCGTTGGTGATGCCCTCCTTGGCAATAACCTTACGCTCCATCAGGGTACAGCTAAAGTTGCTGAGCCTTTGGCTTTCACGGATTGCGCTGTCAAGGCGATACAGCCGCGATAGTCCATTCTTTGTCCAGCTGCCGCCCTCCTCGCGAAGAACGCGTTCTGCCTCTTCCCGGATACCCTCGATGTAGCCCTTCGCTGGGTCGGAGCTCAACAAGTCTAGGACAATGCTGTGGCCGGTAATGACGGTCGTGTGGATCGCGGCGAACTGGATCGGCAACAGTCGCTTCGAAATAACGTAAGGGTCAAGTTCGAAGAATTTCTTCTCAGCCTTTGCCATGCGTATATCCCAGGTGATGAAGTCTTCGGGCGCAACCCAGCTCTCGTAGGCCGGATCCCCCGCCTCCTTCTTTGCCATATCGTCGAGTCGTTTCCTAATTACCGGTAGGCTGTGCTTCGAGGCTTTGCGCCAAAGCCACCAATTGGGTAATGCGATCAAGGGTCCGAGGATGGGCAGGATGGTCTGGGGAACCATGTGCAGCGCAAAACAGTTGAGAATGACCTGGTCGACGAACGAAACCATAGCCTTGCAGAACTCCTTGGTGCGGCATACGCCCTCTCCCACGAGCATGCGATTCGTCACGGGCGGCACGATCGTCAGCCAGGCGTCCCAGAGGTTAAAGGTCTTCCAGTCCTCGGTATTCGTGCCAAAGGCCTCGTCGACAGCGACGGAGACCTCTTCTTCAATCGCGGGAATCAGTGTGCTCAGGTGGCGGGCCAGACTCTTGTGGATTACCAGAGTATGCCACACATCATCGGCGTAAACCTTTCCAAGGAAGTTGTAGTCGCTGTAGAGGACATCGTTATGCGCTTCATGGGCGGAAACGACTGAGTCAGGGTACTCGAGGAGCCATTTCGTGAGGGACTGCGGGAGGATGATGTCGGGCGCTCTACTAGCGGCAGCGGGGACTACGAATGCGCGGTTCTGCTTGTTGTACTGCATTGTCGCATACAAAGTCAGTGTCTCTTCTGGCCTGACCAAGTCGCTCGCGCCGGGAATGATAGCATACCTTCTTATAGCCCTCAATGACCCAGTCTCGGTAGCGAAACATGTAGTAGTAGAAGTTCTTGAAGCGTGCGACGGTGCCCTTCCCATAGCCCACAACGGGAATGTTCTCTGGGTATGTGGGCTTCCATGTGTGATCGAGGATGAGCAAACCAACAAAGACGATAAAGAGGGAGCTGAAGACGCGCCCAGGCGTCAGCGACTCGGTGATTTGGGCGTGAAGACTGCCCGCCATGGTGACGTAGTGTACAGCAGAGCTATCGTTTTCTGAGCATCGTCGTCTCTAGCTTGCAGAGAAAAGGAACTGATATCAACCCAGAGTGTAGGAGTGAGACGGAGATGTGTGGGTGGAATTTCGGACCTTAACAACAGACCGCTCAGGAGTCGACGATTGGTAATGCTGGTTTGGGCTTTAGGTCATGACGCGCTGGCTGCATTGGCGGCTAGGCTAGAGCCTGTCATTTGGACGGGACTTGAGCTGCCGGCGGATACCTACAGCTCTACTTTAATCAGGTAGCTACATTTCTTTTTTCAGCTGCCTCCAATAGTCTCTGACAACGAACAACATCCCCCCTCCAAAGTTCCTTATTATGCCCCTCGCTGGGCACCGTTTGCTCCCCACAAGAGCTCTTGATTGGAACTTTGGGAGCATGTCTGTCGAATCCTGCCTGCTTAAGCGAGGCACGCTGTGACCTGTTTCAGGTACGTGCCGTCTCATCTTTGCTCTGGGTCGGGAGGTAACCTAACACGATGGCACCGGATTCACATGCAGATCATGTTAGTGCAGGTTCGTGGAGGGGTGGAATAGCATATGCAGGGTATCGCTTCCTCTTGTCTCGAACCTTGCTTAGAAAGGCTAGGTGTATCGGGGTGGTCTCCGCCATCGCACTCGTATTGGCCGTGTTTCTCAAGGGCAAAGAAGCGGAAAAGACATAAGGTCATCCTTCACACAAACCGAGAGCTGTTGAATATCGAACGAAAACGAGTTTATTTTACTCAATGCCTGTCTCCCGTGCAGCACAGGGGAGTCGTTGGTGAGCTTCTGAAGAATTGAGTTGGAAACTTCCAGCCCTCCATGGATTCTCCTTGAGAGCAGTGAAGGCCTTCATCATTTCTGCATGTGGCCATCCGTTGTCATCTCAATGAAAGCTTGCCCACCCTTCCGGCTGAGCCGGACGCCCAGCAGACTCGGCCGTAAACGCACTCGACAGCGTCAAACGAGCCTGTGTCAAATGTAACCCAAGTCTTTCCAGCATCAAGCGTGATGTCGGAGCCAGATGGTCCAACTGCGACAGCCACCCCACACAGCCCCGGGGCCCATGATGAGCCCGATCGGTATCCGCCCGGAAACACCTCCGACGCGGTCCAGGTCTCTCCGCCATCCTCGGACCATGCTGATGTATGGAGTGAACCATTGTCCACGTTGAAGTCGCCTCCAGTTGCAATGCCGTTTTGCGCGTCTCTGAATCGTACCGAGAACACCCCAGCCGAGGCACCACCCGCAATCGCACTGCTCGAGACATCCCACTCATAACCGTTTGCGCTCTGGAAGACCCTGCCGGGATCAATGCCACCCGATGCAAGATACCAACGACCCGCTGCGGTAGAGATGCAAGTCCCGCTGGCTGCGAATCCGAATTCGCCCTCTAAAGCAGAGGGCATGCCGCTGGGGTCCACGATGGTCCAGGTGTTACCCCCATCGAGCGTCTCAATCAATCGAAACTTGCCATCGACTGGGTCGCTCACGGCAATGCCCCTCTCATCGTCTTCAAATTCGACGCAGTTGAAAAACGCCGATGCCTCCTCATTGGCGAAACTCTGCGTCCAAGACTCTCCTCCATTCTTCGTGATGTAAATGCGCGAGTCCGCTCCTTCGCCAATAGATAGGATGATTGCCTTTTCGGCCGAGAAGGCCTGCACGTCACGGAACTGCAGGTCGGCGTCTTCGGTCGACAATTCGGGACCAACTGATTGCCACGAAGCACCGCCGTCGGTGGTGCGAAGAACCGTTCCTCCTGTACCAGACACCCAGGCTATTTGGTCCGACACAGGTGACAATCCTCGGAATTGTTGTTGACTGTTGACCGGTAGAATGTCCCATTTCAGAGTCAGGTTCATGTTCCGCTCATGGACACCTCGCGTCACTGCAAGAGGGGACGCGCTCGCGACAAGAGTTGAGATGAGTGCAAGAAGGCGCCTCATCATGGCAGTATAGAGTTGGGATTCATCAGTTTGATAGGGGTAAGAAGAGGGGATCGTTCAAGAGAATTGGGTCTGTACCTAAAGTGCGTATACTTGTCAAGGCGGGGTTCGGGTTGTTTTGTGGTATACCAGCCTCCTCATTTCGGTGATTGCCATCTCAACATCCTTTTTGCAGATCACTGACGACCTTCCAATTTGGGCCACATCGTCTGGCGATGTTTCTTCGTCCGGACCCACTCACCAGTGCCATGGTCCTGGGATCTGTCATCTTAGAAACACGATCGCTCGTGTCCTCGATGCACCTATTCCTAGCTTACAATGTGTGTCCAAAATTCTTGATTTGGGTGGTGCTTTGCAATTCTTTCTCATCGTTTTTTTCACTCATTGGCCTCGGCTAGATACTCAAGCATCAATGTGCAAGCTCCAGAAATGTGTGCGTAGTAAAAAATTCAACCACGGCCTTGTTGATTCTCAACTACCACAGTCACCCCTCAATTGATGGTAGGTATGTACACATGCACCAGATATCATCGAGTACCAAGTCCTTTCTGCTCTGTGAGAACTTTGGGAGGTTGTCGTCTGTCCAGCTTCCCTCACTTGCCTCCTGTAGTGAATTCGCCGTTCGCGATAGCGTCAGTGATCTCTTCGTCAGCGCTGAAGTAGACGTCTAGATCGCTGCGTTTCTCTAACAAGAGGTCAGCTACCATGCGGCCAAAAACGATCTCGCCAGCTTCCCCCAAGTGGGTTCTATCGGTGCTAGCCAGGTTATAGTACTGGGCGTTTTCCTCCCCTATGGCGCTGACATAGTCGGTACTCGCAAGGTTGAGATCAAGCCACCTAACGCTGCTGGCCTTTGCCGCTGCGATCGTTTTGCCCCTCCATTCAGCAAGATCTCGAACCACTTCGCCATCTTCGAAGCGACGGCGAGTAAGAGACGTGATGAAGATCTAGGCATGGTATTAGTCGCCAGATTTGGTACACTGCAAATGAAGTGCGAACCCACCGGAGTCGCCCCGGCGTCCTTGAGCTCGGTCGCGATATTAACCAGATTGGCCCTGAACTCATCCAAAGTAAGACTCTTCTGGTCATTGTGGCCAAACTGGATAGTGACAACTGGCTCGTAGTCTGCCCTAGTGTCGTTGATACCCTGCAAGAGTGAAGCCCAGCGGCCGTTTGACTTCCAGGAGACGGTGGTAGAACCACTTTTGCCCCTGTTCTCGCCCTTTGCAAAGTCTTTGAGGTAAGACAGGAAGCCGTCACCCCAACCTCCATTGACCGCCACGGTGGAATCGCCGATGAGAAAGAAAAACGGCGGCTTCTTGGCTCGAGCCACGGCCGACCCCATGGCCATCGTCGCCGCCAATGCGAGAATTGATGTAAAGACGGTGAATCTCATTACGCGAAGTTTGTAAGCTGGAAAGCTAGTGATGACGAAGAAATTGTGATTTTGTTGACGATGCCTGAATGCACTTGGTTCATCAAGCTTGATGACCTCTCGGAATTCTGAGAGTTCTTCGATCTGACTTTCGATATTTATAGCTTTGATAGCCCCCTCATACGTCTCTCATGAGCATACGACCTCTCATCTTTGAGGACTCCCATGATGGTCACGGACCATATGATGGCTGAGTCCACCAGTTGAGTCTCAACCTTTCGACCGAGACGACATGTCGAGCTGAACTGATGCCATCTCATGTACATTATTGCGCGTAGACGCGGGGCCCCATGGTGAACTTGCCGGCATATTTCGTTTTTCTCGGAGCAAAGGAAACTTTGGCGTCCACGATCAACGCATATCCGGGCAAAACATTCGTGCCAACCCTTTATTGCAGCATTTGTAACAAATTGGAGTTGCCCGCTCTTTGGAAGAGACACCCGCACAATCATTGCCCCGAAGTGGCATACATATATTGAACTACATCCCTGTAGATGCTGTCTTCGGGCTAATGCGGGTCGCTCCGTTCAACCATACCAGGTTCCTAGCCACCTAGTGTGGGTGTTTTCAGGTGAGCCGTAGTGATCGTCGTCTGCGTGTCCAGATCTGCCGGACTGACGGGGCAAGTCTGTCGGATTCCAGGACCAGGTTGGAAAAACAAATTTCACATTCCGGACGAGATGTCCGATACGTGCAGTTTATCCATGACGAGGTCCCTGGCCTGGAAGATTGTCTCCCAACAAAGCCACCTCCATGAACTGATATTCCACATTACAAAGATGAGATTGAGAGTTTTTCGTGGAATACACGACTGTCAATAATCTGAAGCGTGGATATAGTAAAGGTATGGAGCTTTGCTGCTTCGCCCTGCCGGCAAGCGAAAAGGTGAACTACGAAGCATTTGAGGGATTCATCCGTTTCTGGCTAGTCAGATTCACTCAAGCCAGGAAAATATTCACTACAATGATCTTCTCATCTGGAGAAGACATAGGAGTAGGTAGGTCGAGGTAACATACGTTCTTAGGCCACTATTCCACTGGGGACATGAACAATGGAGTAGGCCCAAGGCAGATACGAAGCGATGAAGACGTATTTTAACTGAAACCACATCTAATTAAACGCATCTGCCGTAAAGAGGTTTCACGAATAAGGATGAAAGAAAGATCAGGTTCGATCATCAAAGCATGGCGTCCTCGTGGCAGTAGGCTAGGACCAAGTCTAAAGTTACACCCGTGCTCCAACTGTCAGCGTGTCAGCGCGCAGGAATGAAAATTTCAGGATCAGCGTAACGCCTGTCCACTGCATTCTGATGGGTTTCACCAATACGCTAAACTTCTGAAAACGTGACTGTCATCCATCGGATTCCCACCTGGGCTCTTGGCGTGGAGATAGCTATACCTTAATCAGACTCAAACCCCTGTGTTAAGAAGCGTGCCCACATCTCAACATGCGGACTGCTCCGTCAAACCCGCACGAGGGGCATCAAAGGGATATCGAGCGGAGAAGTCTTAAGAATTGCCAGGGAAACATATTGAGTCTTGAGGTAATAGCCAGTAGTCCAGCTTGATTATTGTCTTCACCTTTTGCTTTCGCTCTTGATCATACACTTTTCAGTGTCGTCGCCTTTTATACCAGCCTGCCTGCATCTTACTCGCTCATTTGAGAACCGACTTGAGCCAATTCTCTTCTACCTTAGCAACATGAAGTTCGCGAATATCTTGGCAGTTACCGGTACAGCTGGTGCCTACACCGTCACCATCGTTGACAAATTCATGTACAAGAATATCGATCCTGTGGTTATACCCGGCCAGTATGCTAGCCACATGCACACATTTTTCGGTTCTGATGCTGTGACATTGAACACAACCACCTCCAAAGAGTTGCAAGCGGGCTGTGCCACAGCGGTCAACCCCAACGACTACTCGTCTTACTGTAAGTCAAGCTCTGTCAAAGAGATAATTCCTATCAAGATAGGAAAGTCTGCTTGTTAATCCGAAATTAGGGGTTCCTACCCTTTTTTACAAAAACGAAACCGCCACTGCCCCAGTTCCCATCAGTCGATTCAGTGCATACTACGTTGCAATCGAAAAGGCAGAAGTCGCCATTCCACAAGACTACAAGGCTGTCGTCGGCAACGCCTCCGCAAAGTCCGAAGCTGATACCGAGCCTCTAGCGGGCATCCAATGGTTCTGCGAGGGTGGCCCCAGCGCAGGGAAGGACGTCAATGGTTTTCCGTCCAAGACCTGCAACACCCATCTGCAGACGATCCTCCTGTTCCACGACTGTGTCAACCAAGAGACACTCGAATCCACATACTCTGGAACCCAACACTGGACCGCCACCAGCAAGCCTGCCAACCGCTGCCCTCTTGATATGAAGAGGATGCCCCAACTGCGCTTCAGCATCCGCTATGATCTTCGCGAGGCTTTGCCTGACGGCTGGGAGGGAACCGCCCCTCTGGAACTGGCTTGCGGCCCCGCCTATTGCACCCACGGCGACTTTATCAATGGATGGCTTCCTGAAGCTGCCGAGAACATGTTACTTGCAAATTCAAAGAGGGATTTTGCCGGTGTAGATGGTCCTGCAGGCAAATACAGTGCTGGATCTGTCTGCGGTGCTCAGAACGCCACGGACGCTGATCCGGAGAACGGCACTTCCGACTATCTGATCAGCAAGCAGATTCTCCAGAGGCTTATAGACCAGAAGGCTTGATCAAGTGGATTTTGTTGTATTTGTTTGGCTTGGTCAAGTTTTATTGTGTACGCTTGATAGCCGACTTTTCCTCATCAAACCTACGATCGTCCAAGACGACGAGAGGGAAGGTGGTTTTTGCCTCTAAATCTGCGAAGACCCCTTACATCTAACCAAAGTCGTCTTATAGACTATTAGATTGATTCCTGGGCCTCGTAAACTGATAGTGGCCTTAGTTGTGTATCCTTTTTCACTGCTCTTGTATTACTACTACAACATTACTGTCACGTAACAGGGATAGTAATCGCACCTCACAAAGTGCCCGTCACGTGCTGAATCACGTGTCTATCTCAGATATCGTGTATATAGACCTTTTCCTTTTGTCTATTTCCACTTTGATAGTTAAGCCACTTTTACCACACTCCGTATGCCCATTGCTGCGTGCCATAACTCGTGACAATTACTTACCTTACTTAAATCAATAATAATTGGGCCCATCCCCATTCCATGCCCGAACACAGCTTTTGCGAAGATGCTGCATAATGTATCACCTATGCAAACCTATGATTGAACTCAAAACGCAGATCCTTATGCGAACTGTAGCGGTCAAGTGTCTTGGAATTGGAAGGCCGGATTTGACTTGGTTGCGTTGAGTGAAGGGGTGGTCTTATATTCACTGTGTTTGTTGTGTACAGCCATTCAGTACATAGTTTGTAGATCATTTATCTGGTACAGTATGGCTCACCAAGCTTTACAGAGTTAGGCACCCGATAGACCACGACCTACGTCCTAGGGTGCTGTACCTATGCGGTGGCTTCACCACAATCAACCGAAAAATGCGTAAACGAACCTTGTCATCGGAAGGAAAAGGCACGATTTCATTCCGAGAGTCTCTACCTCAAGTGTTTATGCAAGTTTGCCCTACACGGTTTAGTGAGGACAGTACTTGATTTCTGGGAGAATCATAAATTACATGGAATAGTTTGTCTACCTCAATCGGCCGAGTCGCTTCACTTGAGACCCTACGGGTGTCACCACTCATTCGGAAACTCTCACCTTAAGCCCGATAAACTGAGCCTATTCGAGGTCAAGTGTCTAGATTGAGTAATAATTACCCGGGAAGAGAGACAGCGGTCAACGGTGGAGAGCGGCGGAGAACGGTCGCCAGGGTCGATCCCTCCAAGCAAGGGCTGCTGAGCTGCTAAACCCTGCTGCGCATTAGTTGTCTTTTCCTTTCTTGTCTTTTTTTTTTCTATCTCTAAATGAGCAAACCCACACTTGATCAGAGTTGCCTTCAATTATTCTCATGTCTATGGGAATCTTCGCCTTGTGAAATATTCAAAGGATTGTTTCTCAAAAAGGTGAGCATAAGTTGAGCAGGGGGCCATGGGGTCGGGCCCTGATCAGATGCGCTGTTGGTCTATGGTATCGGGTATCGTCCTTGTTTTAGCTAGGTACGTCGTTACGACAGCACTGATGAGCGAGGTATTAGCCATCTTCGGCCTTAGTGCTAGATTGGCGACGTACTAAAGTGCTCAACTGTTAATCCAAAGCAGAGAAAGATATTTCCCAGTAACCAGATGGGGCCAAAAGGGCGCAACACGTGCATGTGGATCCAAGTATTTTCTTGCTAGCATAGAACTCGAAAATGGATTTTGAGTCAAACATATCTTCTTTCATTAACAGTGCCTCAACTTTGTCTACTCACCACCACTGCAATAGAGGAGACTGGCCTTCTTCAACGGCTCCGTTAACAAAAGCCCAGCCAATTCGAGGCAAAGAAGTGGTGCATTGAATATTCGCCTTTACGTGCAATTGACAGGACCTGCACGGAAGATGTCGCAAACGGCTGTAAAAACATCGTCCATACAGTTGAGAAACATTCACGGCCCTATAGCATCTTCACCATCTACAGACTTTCACGACGACGGAGAGAGATCAAGGTCAAGAGAGAGATCCTTCTATGTTGAACGTGATGCCGCAAGTCTCAACGAATTGACCTTTCCTGAGGGCGGCTGGCAGGCGTGGCTGGTGGTCTTTGGATCATTTTGTGCAATGCTTTCGGTTTTCGGCCTCATCAACTCGGCTGCCGTCTTTGAGTCATACTTCTCTGAAAACCAACTCGCTGATCATTCTTCATCCGAAATTGGATGGATATTCAGCCTGTACCTTTTTATTGTCTTCTTTATTGGCATTCAAGTTGGTCCCCTATTTGACCAGTATGGTCCCCGCGGCCTCGTTGTCGCTGGTGGCCTTTGCATGTCTGCAAGCCTTCTCTTATTGAGCTTATGCAAAGGTTTGCCCCTTCTCACGGCTAAACTCGTCATTTTTCCTAACGGGTGTCACACAGAGTACTATCAAATCCTTCTGGCGTACTCGATTCTAGGTGGCTTGGGTGGTGCTCTGCTAAACTCACCCTCTTATGGTGCTATTGCTCACTTCTTTGACTCGCGCCGAGGCTTTGCCACGGGCATAGCAGCCACAGCTGGTTCTATAGGTGGAATAGTGTATCCCATCTTGCTTCAGAACCTGTTTCCGACTCTGGGGTTTGGTCCGACAGCACGGATTCTTGGCTTCATTCTCCTAGGACTCACAGTACCCGCAACTCTCTTTATTCGTTCTCGGCTGCCAAAGAAGGAAGGACCCGGATCCATCTGGCCTGACTTCACCGTCTTCAAAAATCTCAAGTTTACCCTATCGGCAGTCGGGATCTTCTTCATGGAATGGGGTCTCTTCGTTCCCATAACCTACATTATCTCCTATGCCGCGACTCTGCCCGGCAGCAACGTTCATTCGTATACAATTCTCTCCATCCTCAACGCAACATCAGCAGTGGGGAGGTTTTTGCCGGGCTTAGCTGCAGACAAGTACGGAAGATTCAACGTCATTCTCATCACCATCGCCCTGTGCTTCATCACAGTTCTCGGTCTTTGGCTGCCCTCGGGCAACTCTCAACCAATGCTCTTAGCTTTTGTGGCTATATTCGGTTTCGCAAGCGGAAGTAACCTGGGCCTGGTCCCGGTCTGTCTAGGCCAATTATGTGACGCGAGGGAATATGGGCGGTATTTGTCTACGGCGATGATGATGGCCAGCTTCGGCACTCTGAGCAGTTTGCCAATTGCTGGTGCCATCCTCGAGGCAAAGGAAGGAGGTCAGAATTGGAAGGGCCTGATCTTGTTTTCCGGTGTCTCTTACTTTCTTGCTTTCATTTGCTACGCCGCGGTCAGGGTGTTTGCCGTGGGGTGGAAAACCTCAGCAAGGTTTTAAGAGAGCAGTCAATATTAATAGCAATATCCTTATCGTAATAGCTTTAACTATCTATAGCCTTACCGCACGTTACGTAACCTTAGTTATATAATTACTAAAGCCTATTTTACTTATACTTTTTATATTAAAACGAGCTTTATACTTATTTTTTATTTTTAATAAATAACCGTTCTCTTTATATATATTAATACTCCTATAATAACTTTATAATAATTATAAACTTAGTTTTAATTTAGACCCCTATATTTTTATTAAAAAGTTACCTTTTAGGGATTACGGTTTATTATATCTTTTTTTATAATATTATTTAACTCTTATTACGTCCGTTAATCTTATTTTTAAATAAACTAATATTTTTTAAAAAAACTACTAATATTCTTAAATAAAAGCTTAATTATTAATAAAATTAACCTAAGTAATACCTCGTTTTATAAATTAAAGCCTAGTTAAAAAACGTTTAGGACTTATTAAACCTAAACGACCTTATTTTTTTATTAAATTTATTACTTTTTATTAAGTTTATTCTTTTAATTAAGGAGTATATTAAAATATAAAATACTATTTAAAATTAAATATTTAAAACGGCCTTAACTAAATACTAATAAAAACTCGAGGAGTTTATTTAATAATAGATTAAATAATTAAAAAGTAAGACTATAGTCGAACCTTTTATTAAAAACGCTTAAATTAAGTAACTAGTTACTTAAATTAAATAACTAATTATTTTAATAAAACTAAAGACCGTAATAATAAATTAAGTACGTTTTATTAAAAAATACGCCTCTTTTATTTAGTAAACCGTATTTAAAATAATTTCTTACTTATAAAAAAAAAGATCGTATAAATTAATAAATTACTAAATTTCTCCTATAATTACTTAAAAAATCTTAAAAAACGTAAAAAAAGAGCTTATTAATTCTTTAAACTATTCCCTTTATATTATAATCTAGGTTCTTAAGTAAAAGTACGGACTAAATAACTTTAATTTATTTATAATTATAAAAAAAGAATTTAATATAATTATAAATAAAGCGAACTTTAGTATTAGCTTATTAACTTAGATTAAAAACTTTTTTTTAGCTTATTATTAAGTAATATAGCTTAAGCTATTTAAAATCTAGGGGACCCTCGTTTTAAAAACCTTTTTTTATATAACTATACGTTATTTTACTTTAAACTAATCTAATTAAAAGCTTATTAAAATTATTAAATTAGAATAAAAAAAGGAAGCGATCCCTAATATAAAGTATTATACTAAGATTTTTAATAACTTTTTATATAAAGAGGCAGTATATAATAAGAATTATAAACGAACCCCTATAATATTTATAATATTAATAAGTTACTTAGATTCCCTTAAGTAAAATAAAGCGACTCTTAACTTATTTATTAACTACTCTTATAAAGGGATTTATTATTAAAAACTAATAGACTATATAAAAATAGAGCTTATTTTAATAAGTAAAACGAAGTTAAAATATATTTAACTAAGTAGCAACGATATTTAAAAAATAATTTCTTATTTAAACTAAAAAAAGTATACTAACTTTTATACTAACCTTACTTAAAAAAGTTAAATTTATATAAAACCCTCTTTTAAATAGAGTAATAATAACTAAGGTTATTTTAAAAAAATAACTAAAACTAGTAAGCTAAGTAATAAAAAGAACTCTAAGGGAACTTACTCTTTAAATATTATAACTATAATTATTAACGTTAGTCTACTTTCTAAGCTAAGTATAAAAAAAAAATAGTAATTTTACTATTTTCTCTATTCCCTTTATTGATTTATACCTCCTTTTTAAAAATATAATTATAAATAACTATAATACTATATACTTTATTAATAACTAATCGCTTTTAAAATCGGATTTTATTTAATAAAATAATAACTTAGAGAATATAGATTTTAAAACGGCTTTTTATCTTATTATTACTAAGAGAATGAGGATTATATATAATATTTTTATAAAACTAAAAGGGCTTAAAATAAAGTACTTTACTCTTTATAATATCGGTTTTATTAAGAACTTTTATATAAACGTTATATTAAAAATACTCTTCTAAAAAACTAATATTTAGTACTTAGGTTTTAATTACACCCTTTAGTTTAGAAACAAATCTAAAAACGTTATTATTAAATAGCTTAAGAAAAAGGTTAATTTAGTTTTTTTAAAATATAAGCCCTATTTATCTTATTTTTTATTTAAAAATTAGTCTTTACTTATTAATATAATTTTAATATATAGCGCTTAGTACTTACGTTCTTTATATTAATTAAAGAATAACTAATCGGATATAGCCTAGCTTTAATACTTTAGATCTAAATATCTCGTACTAATAATACTTAAAAAGCTCGTCCTAGCTATTTAAGAAATAAAAATAAAAAAACTAAGCTATTTAAAATACTAATATTATATAACTATTTATATAAAATAAGTTATTTTATAACGTATTTTAAAACGAAGAATAACCTAACCTTATTATAAAATCTTATAGGACCTCTTTAACTACTTATTAATTTATAAACGAAGTAAGTAGCTAATATTAATTAAAAACGAGTATTTAAGTAAGATTTTTATTTTTTTATAAATTACGAAGACTTATAATATAGTATTTAGGGTTTTATATTTTTTTAAATAATAAGTACGTATATAAAAGGGCGTAGCCGTTTATAAAATTTAATAAAATATAGAACGTATAATAATCGTAATTAATAACGAAACTTATTTTTAAATATAAGTATAGGAGCTAAAAGTAGACTTAAAAACTATTTTTTTATATATAAAAAAACTAAATAGAGGAGGGGAATAAGTAAGCTAAGAAATTATTAATAAAACGATTAATATAATATTAATAACTAGCTTATTAAACGAACTCTAAGTAGAAGCTATATTAGTTATAGCTTATTTATATAATATTAACCCTAAGTAATATACTAACTAGCTATTATTAATTTAAATTAAAAAAGTATAGTTCGCTTATTATTTTAAGTAGTAATGATTAATAAATATACTAAAACTTATTTATAATTTATATCCTTATTAAGAGTAAACGTACGTATATAGTTATAGAGCGTATTTTTTTTAAAAAGGACTATAAAAAGAGAATTAATAAGAAACGTTTTAAAATAAAATAGAGAGGATATATTAAGTACTTTATAAGTTACGTACTAAACGTTTATAACTTATATAAGATTTAAATCCCCTTATTTTTAGAAGTTATTATTACTTAAAATATAATATTTAATAAAATAGCTTTTTATTTAAAAAATAATATTAAAACTATAATTCGTTTACTCAAATTAAAAGCTATAATAAATAAGATTTAATAACTATTTATAATAATGAAACTTAAGCTCTAATTACTTAAAATTATAAATAAGGAGGAGGCTATATTAATTAATAATAAAAAGTAACTATTATTATTTATATTTATTTTATAAAAAGCGAATAAAGTTATAAAAAAGCTTAGTTCGTTTCTAAATAAATAAAATAAGTAATTACTTACTCCTAAACTAATTTTAAATTTTAAAAACCCGGGGTTAAATACGAATTTTACTTAACTAATTGAAGTTATAAATAAGGCCGTAAGGGAAGTTAATCTTTTTATTAAGAAAATTAAAAATATAATATATATATAAATATAAATAAAGACTTTTTAAAGCTCTTATAAAAAGGATCTTTTTACTTAACTAAACCTTAATAAACCTTTTTAATAAGTAAGCTTATATTAAAAAATAAAAGTAATAAATAACCTAGCTAGCGACTTTAATATAGCTAATATATATAGCTAAAAAAAGGACGGGTATATTAAATAAAATTAAAAATTAAAAACTAATTACTAAAAGTATTTATTTAAAACCCGAGTCGATAAGAGCGACTTAGGTAGTACTTTTTTTATACTTAAATAAAAAAAAACTAGGATTTTTTTTTTAATATATATATACTTAATTAATAAAAAGCGGTTAATAAGGTAACTTAGGGGTATTAAATACTATATTACTATATTTATATTATAATTAGTAAAACGAAGTACGTTTTACTAACCGTAGTCTAATCTAACTAAATCTATATAAATTAAATAATTACCCTTCTAAAAAAATAAAACAAATATTTTTAAAATACTAGAACTTTTAAGAAGTTAATTTGTAGAGGTAGTATAGTTAAAAATCTAGAAACTAAAAAATAAATACTTAAAAAGTAGTTAGTAAGGTGTCGGTTACCTCTAAGCTAATACTCTTTAAATAAGTATTTAATTATAAACTAAATAGCGATAATTATTTTAATTATTATAAAGTAAAAATCTGCGTTAAGGGGGACTTTTAAGTATAATACTCCCTAAAAAAGACCTACGTAATAACGCTAATTACTAAGACGTTTAGGGTAGTTATAGCTATTACTACCTAATTCGATTTAAAAGTTTATTAATATAATATTATAAATACCTTTCTAAACGTAATTAAAAAGCTTAGTAACTATTACGGCTAGCTAGTCGTAATAAGTATATTAATAAAAGTTAAGGCTACGAGTACTAAGTAAATAGTATTATAATTATAAATAGCTTCCCTAAAGCTATATTTATAAATTATAAAGTAAATAAGGCTTCGGTAATTAATTATAGTCTTATTAAAAGGGGGTTTTAATAAAAATAGCTAAAAACGATTATAAGATCTAATACTAAGTTAATTATGAAAAAAGCTATAAGAAGTCTATCCTTAAGCCCGGTTTAAGTCCGTATTATATATAAGTCCGTTTATAAATATATTTTTTATTAATAATTACTCTTATTCGTTAAGTAATTACTTAGTAAATATTAATAAGCGATTACTTAGAGTAATTATAGTAATTACTTTATTATATAATTACTACTTCTTATTTATATATAACTTATTTATAGTTCTTTTATTCCGTAAGAGTTACTTTATATTCTCGTATTTATATATATATAGTATACTATAGCTACTATAAGCCTACGGGGCAGGCCCTAGTCTTAGTTATATATATTAAGTCGTAATATTAAATCTCCTTTTTAAAGGTCTTATCCTTATAAACCTATAAATAAGTCGTTATAGCCTAAGTTAGGGCTTATTAAGTAATTTTTTTAAAAATATTAAGATATTTATTAAATCTTCGATATATTATTAACTAAAGCTTATTTTTAAAATTAAAGAGCGAGGATTCGAGATTAAAATACTTTATTTACTTTATTATTTATTAGGGCGAAAGTATAAAATACTAAAGGGTAAATTAAAATATTATAAATATATACGTCATAGTCGTTCTTACGACGCGATTATTAATACTATATATAATTGTAAATTTCTTTTTCTTTTATTAGTATTTTCTATATTAATTATATTTATAATAGATCGTCTTTTATTTAAAATGAAAAAGTTAGAATATAAAAAAGAAATAAAAAAGCTTCTTTTTTAAAAATAAATAAAGGCTTTATATTATATATAAATTAAAATAAATTAATCTTTATTAAAGTTAGATCGTTTTTAAAAAAAAAAGGATAGTATTTAAAAAAGAAAAAGCAATTCTTAATCTTTTTAATATTATTAACAAGGATAAGTTAGCTACTATACGAGAAGTATAGTTTAGTAATATTTTTAAAATAATTAACTAGGATATTATAATAACTAGGAGTTCTAATTTTAATTTCAATTTTAGTATTTTAAAAAGGATTTTTAAGAATTTTAGAGGTTTATAATAAGTTCTTATATATTTTCTTTATATTTATAGTTTTTCTATTTAATTAAGAATTCCCGTATTTTATTCTTAATTCTATAGTTGATAATCCGTTCGACTTCGTACTTTAATTAGTTTAGTTTAATAATAATATAACTTTTTATATATAAACCTCTTAATATAAGTTCGAATAATAAGATATAAAAAATAAGATAGTATCGTATTGTATTTAATAATCTTAATTTATAATTAACTAATAAAACTTTTTTAATAATTTCGAAAGGTCTAAGTTTTTTATAATCTAATTTATCGCTTAGTTATTTCGTTTTAATATTATAGTAAAGGAAATAAATACTATTCCCCTTTTTTAAAAATAGTCCTCTAATTTTTAATTTATCCACGTTCTTTTTTATATATTATTATATAAACTCGAGGTTTAATAAAGCTTATTTATAAATCTCTTTAAGTTTACTTATACTTACTATAGCTTTTAAAGCTTATAATCCTTATTATATTTCTTTATATACTATTAGTTAGAATCCGTAATTAAGATAAAACGGAGATTTTTTTATACTTTTACTAACTATATTATTATATACGAACTAGGCTATTAATAAAAATACTATCTAATTATCCTAGTTATAGTTTATATAATAATAAAGGTATATTTCGAGGATTTAATTAATCCTTTCTATTTATCTATTAGTTTATAAATAAAATAATATCGATAGTTTATAGTTTATACTAAGTTACGAAATTAGGGATTTTTAAAACTTTAAAGTAAATAGCTTATTTTTATTAAAAATGATTTCTTTTAGTAAACTATAGTTCGAAAATATAATCTTAGTAAATACGTATACTAAGTCTTTTATAATATTTAATTCTTTATAGGGAATAAAATATATAAACTTAGTAAGTCGATCGACTATAACTAGGATATTATTATACTCTATTTTAATAAATAGTTCTCTAAACTTTAGTAATTTAATAATAAAGTCTTATATAATTAATTACTATACTTTTATTAGTAATTATAATAATTATAGCTTATTATAAGGCTTATATAAGCTATTTTTATTTTTTTATAAGTCGCGTAGTCCTTAATTACTTTTATAATTTTAATATATATAGCGGATTTATTATAATATTAGTAAATCCGTTTTTATATTTTAGTAATTCCTTAGTAGCTATATATTAATATATTATAAAATTTTATAATAAGCTTAGGAGTTATTTTTTTAATTAAGCTAGTATTAATTTTTTTAACTATTATAAAAAGCTTCGTAATTAGTATAAAACTACCGTCCTTTTCTTATTTAAAAATAACTCATATTTCTTTAAGGACCGCGACTTTATAATTAGGTCTTTTATTAAGAGCGTCTATCCTACTATTTTCTAAACCCTTTTAATAAATAATTTAAAAGTTAAATTTAAATAGGAATTCGCTCTATCTAACTTATTATTTATTTAAATTCTTATTTATTATAAAATTTACGAGATTTTTATAATTTATATAAACTATAACTTTATACTTAGTTCTAGATAACTATAGCCTCTATTCTTAAAATACTTTAATAATAGCTATAAGTTCTTTATTATAAATTTATTAATTTAATTTTACTCTATAAAATACTTTAAAATAGAAGTAATATAAATAAAGCTTTTTTTACTTATCTCGTTATCCTAAGACCGCTTTTATAATAAAGTTTAAAGCGTTAGTCTTAATTTTAAAAAGTTTTTAGGGGTTTAGGATTATAATAACTAGTTTAGAAATAACTATATTCTTAACCTTAACGAATACTTTTTTATACTTAGGATTTTAAATAAATAGGGTATCTTTTTATATTAAGTTATTAAAAAGTCTAATTATGTTAATATAGTTTTTAAAAAATTATTAATAAAATTAACGAATTTTAAGAATCCTTATACGTTCTTAATGTTTTATAATATAAGCTAGTCCCTCCCCCTAACGGAGTAATCTGCCGGGGCCGTACTATATATTACGTATTAAAAAAAACTAAGTATAATACGCTCTATACTTAATTACTAACTAAAATAGTAGTTAACTAACTTAACTATTATCTCCCTTTTATTAATAGCTCTTAACCTTCTATTACCCGCTTATAGGGCGAGCTTTATTTATTTTAATATACATAGGACTTCTTAATATTAATTTACGTAAGTAGCTAGGTTTAGTATAATCTATTTTTTTATATAAATATTATTATTACCCAGGGGGTCTTATAAGAGCTATTTAAAGCGCTAGTTTATTATCTTAACCCTATATACCTCCGGCCCGTTTATTATAATTATTATAACTAAGCTAATATCGATATATTAAATTTTAATATCTGTATTAGCCTAGCTATTTATAGCGTTTATATTATTACCTAGCTAAATTCCGTATTATTAAAAAGTACTTTACTAATCCTCGGGTATATTTACGTTAATTATAATAGTTATAGCGTCGAGCTAGCTAAAGAGGGCGCCTAGCCCGAGAGGGGTAGACTTATTAACGGGTATTTTTAGTTCTAGCTTATTAATTATTAATTATATACTAGGAATAGAGTTTGTTCTTATTAAGGTAGTAGTTTATATATTAATAGGTTTATTTAGTAAATTTATTTAGTAGATTTATTTAGTAGATTTATTTAGTAGATTTATTTAATAAATTTACTTAGTAAATTTATTTAGTTTAAATAGAGAGTAGCTTTAGGTAATATTAAAAATAATAAGGATAAAAAAGATCTTTACGAGCTTTAATACGAAGAATAATAAATATTAGCCTATTTAGCCCTTTTTTAAAAAACCTCTATATTATTATTAAAGTTTAGAACCTCTACGGTTAAGGGCCGCCTCTAACTATTATAACTAACTATTATAGCTAATTATTATAGCTAACTTCTATTATTAACCTTTTTAACTAGCGCCGCTACTAAAGAGGGTAGCTTACCTATCCCTAATTAAATAATAGTTTTTATATCGAAATTACTATATTACGTTAAGCGCGTACTTAAGATATATTATGCGTATTATATAATTAAAAAGTATGCTATATTGTATAATTTTCTTTAAAAGCGTAATCCTATTAAGGTTAACTTTTTATGCTTATAAAGTTAGAAAAAAACCACTATATAAGCTAGTCCCTAATTATTTTTATTTTTAATATTTATATATAGATTTATCTTAATATAATAATATATTTAAAAAAGTTTACTTTTTATATATAGAACTCGTATTTAGAGGATTCGGTATATAGCTTAGTATTTTAGAGCTTTTAAAATACTATATAAATATACTTTTTATATATTTTAAAGTTAAAAAATCTTTTTTTATTAATATAGATAATAATAAAAATATCGACGTACTCCCGGAGTACGTAATTAACTATTATTTAAAAAGTTATTAAAGTATTAATAAGTCCGAAAAGTATAATAAAGTATTTAAAAAGTCCTCTACGAGTTCGGAATACCGTCTTTTATTCGTTTCCTTTTTTAATTTGAATTTAGTTAAATACTTTTTTAAAATTTATAATAATAAATTAATTAGCTTTATAAAATAGATCTCTAAACTTAGTAATAAGTAATAAGAAATAGTAATTCTTTTTTATAATTTCGTTAAGTTTTTTATAATTAATAATAAGTCTTAATTTTTTACCCTTTTTTAATATAAAAAATAAAGGGAATTCAGTAAGAGAATTTAATAATTAAATACATCCTTTCTTAAGTTTTTTATTAATATATTTATTAAAATACTCTTATTCTTTTTAATTTATTAAATATATTAAATAAAACCTAAATTATATCCCTTTTTTAAGTTCGATTTTTATATTTTAATTACTATATTTTAATAATCCTATTTCTTTAGGTTTTATAAATAGTTTTATATATATCTAGTACTCCTTAAGTATAATTTAGAGTTATTACGATTTTTAATTATTAATATTAGTTATAAACTTCTTAAAGCTTTTTACTATTTTAATAAAAGTTATATATTGTATTTATTTTCGTTCTTTAGGAGTTCTTAAAAATCCGTTTAAGCCTTTTTTTTTTTAAATCGTTTAGTAAC
Source organism: Colletotrichum lupini (assembly GCF_023278565.1). Classification (NCBI taxonomy): domain Eukaryota; kingdom Fungi; phylum Ascomycota; class Sordariomycetes; order Glomerellales; family Glomerellaceae; genus Colletotrichum; species Colletotrichum lupini. The sequence continues at coordinate 317,919 of NC_064672.1, forward strand.
TAGATTTTTTTACAAGATCTAGTTAATAATCTAATCTATTTATAAGTTATATGTTTATAATTATAAGAGTCCTAGGATAACGTTAATATTTCTAATTTTTATAATATTATGTTATAATTGTTCTTATTAATTATTAATATATATTAAGAAGTATACGGTCTCTTAATTAATATATTTATAATTATAATTAACTCGTTTTCTTTTTATTATTTATAATTAGTATAATTTATCTTTATATACCTATAATAAGTTAAGTTTATTTATTATTTTTAATAAAATATAAGTTTCTTATATGCTGTTATTAATAATAGTATCTAATCTTCGTTTATAAATATTAAAGTTAACTTATAAATATACGTCGTTACGTTATATAGTTATGTATAAAAACTTCTTTTTTATTTTCGTTTCTCGTTGTTCTTTTATAATTAGCCTTTTTAGTTTTTTATTATTTATTTTTTTAAATGAGTTTTTTATTTATATTTTTTTAATACTCTCTCTAAGCCTTAGCCTTTCTAATATAATAAATCTAATATTAATCGTATCTATAATCTTCTTATTTTATATATTCACTATTAAAGTACTTTATAAGAAAATTAGGGTCTAGACCGAATATAGCTTTATTATTATTATTAAAGCTTAGTAACGTCTAACTAAGTAGTTAATCTTCTATATAAATATCTTTAATAATTTTATTATTATATCTTTATAAGTAAAAACGACTATTTTATTTAGATATAAGATACTAAAAGTATTTATCATCTAAGTATTTTACTTAAAATAATTCTTTATAAAAGGGGTCCTTAAGGTTAAATAAAGAATAATCTTTATTTATATAGGGGGTTATTATAACTTTTTTACGTTCTCTAGTTCTATAAAACTAAATAACTTAGTTATTTTTAAATAAGTAAATATATTTATATTATAATTTATTATTATCCTTTTTAAAACTAATATTATTAATATTAAATAATACTTTATAATCGATCTCTATTTAAGTACGTCGTTAAGTAATATCGTAAGGTTTATTTAAATTATAAAGTAATTCTATTTTATTAAAATAAAAAGAACTAGTTTTTATTTCGATATTTTCTTTTTTGATTTTAAAATCGATTCTTCCTTTATTAGTAATTCCGAAGTTAAAAGTTAGTTTTTTAAGTACTTTGATTTTATTTTTATATACGAGGTTCTTAAGCTATTCCTTAATTTTATAAATAAATTTCTTATTAACGTCTACTTATCGTATTATATAAATAAACTTAGTTAGTATTTTATTTAAATCGAGTTTTTTTAGAACTTGATAAGTTATTTTTAGTTTATTTTATCTCGTTACGCTATATATACAAAGCTATTTATAATTTCTTTTATATTAAGTCCTTTTTTTTTAAACTTAAGGAGCTACTCTTTTATATTGATTAAAAGTTTTTATTTAATTCGTCCTTTGAAAAAGTTAAGCATATTCTGTATAATAGGGTCCGTTTTACCCTTCTTTTTTATATTTTTATAAATTTAAAAGAGTATAGTAAGGTATTCGATATTTTTTTTTTAAAAATATAGGGTTAATAAGTAGGTATTTATTTTTTTATTTTTTTATTACTAGGGTTTTAATAAATAGTAAAGTAGATTGTTTATTATTCTTAGGTTATTTAGGGTACTATCCTATTTATTCCTTATTATCTTAGTAAATAAAATAGTTATTATTATAATAAGCTATTTATAAAAATTATCTATAGGGAACTTCCTTACTCATAATATTAGCTCGCTTTTTTAAAATAAGTTAGTATTAAATATATTTAAATTATTAGTAATTTCTAGTTATATATCCTAGCTTATCGTAATTATAGTATTTAAGGTTCTTTTTTTATTAAGGTTATTTTTTTTAATAATACTAAGGTTTATTAGTCCGCTATAGTACCTAGTTATAATAATCGTTAGTCTATATTTATATTTATTATTAAGCTTAGATCGGTTATTTTAAGTATTTTATTTTTTACGTTTAAAGTATTATTCGTAAAGTTAATTATTAATCTTAACTATTATATTAATACAATTATAAAGTTTATTAAGTCGGTCTTAATAAGAGAGGTTATTTTTAACTTCTTTTTTTAAGTTATAATAAAAAGCTATTATAAGTACTTCGTTACCCTAATTAAGTTTAGAAATAATTTATTTAAATTTAAAAATATACTTATTAACTAATCCTTTTTATATAAGGGTTATAAGCTTTTATTTAATAATTTACTTTTTATTAAGGTTATTAAAGGTCTCTTTAAGTCTTTTTTTAAATTTATTATAGTTATTAAAGATCTTTTTAGTATTTTTATCTTAGATATTACGTTCGTTTTTAAAATAGTTTTTTATAAAAAGTTTAAATTAAATAAGGGCGTCCTTTTTAAAAAATAAAACTACGTAATAAACCTTATTTATTTCAATAATAAATGAGGTCCTATAATAGTATAAGTAGGCCCTAGTTTAAATAGAAAATCCTCAGAAAGTATTTAGCGACTTATTATAAGGTTCTAGTTTAGAGTACTTAGCTCTAAGTATTAAAGGAGGTCGGGGCGCTATAAACTAAATATAAAATTACTTATTTTTATTTTTAAGTTTAAGTATTATATTATATAGTTATTAAATAGTAAATATAATTATTTTAATAAGTTACGCTATATTATTATTATTAATAGTCGATATATTCGTATTATTTAGTTAGTTTTTATAAAATAAACTTATTAAATAGGAGTAATTAAAGTATTATAGCTAGCTAGTTATAATAAGTATATTAATAAAAGTTAAGGCTATAAGTACTAAGTAAATAGTATTATAGTTATAAATAGCTTTTTTAAAACTATATTTATGAATTATAAAATAAGTAAGGCTTTGGTAATTAATTATAATCTTATTATAAGGGGTTCTTAATAAAAATAGTTAAAAGCGATTATAAAATTTAATATTAAGTTAATTATTAAAAAAACTATAAGAAGTCTATTTTAAGCCCGGCTTAAGTCCGTACTATGTATAAGTCCGCTTATAAATATATTTTTTATTAGTAATTACTCTTATTTATTAAGTAATTACTTAGTAAATACTAATAAGTAATTACTTAGAGTAATTATAATAATTACCTTATTATATAATTACCATTTCTTATCTATACGTAACTTATCTATAGTTCTTCCGTTTTATAAAAGTTACTTTATATTCCCGTATTCTTATATATATAGTATACTATAGCTACCGCAAGCCTACGGGGCGGGCCCTAGTATTAATTATATATATTAGGTCGTAATAATAACCCCCTTATTATTTACGAGCTTTTAAATAGCTTTTATAAGCTAAGAATATATATTAAATTTAAATAGGCCCTATATAGTACCCATAACGCTTTACTATTATAATACGAGGAGCTAGTATTAACTCTTAAAAGTCTAGGTTTTTTATTTAAAAACGAGGACCCGTATCTATTTTAGGATTTCATTAAAAAAGTCCTAGTCCTTTTTTATATAAATAATATCCTCGTTTTTTATTATAAAAACTATATTTACGAGGCTAGTTAAGTAACCGAGGGATTTAAAAAGAAATATAAAATAAAAAACTAGGGGCTAGTTTCGTAATATTTTAAAATAAGGGTCGTTTATAATTAATTAAATAAAAAGATTTACTTAGCTTATAATTAATATTTTAAAAATATAACTAAGAAGTTCGATCTTATTAACTTTACTACTCTTATAACCCTATTACTAACGGTCCTAATTAAAAAGAACTTAGGGATTATATTCCTAAATAAGACTAAGTCTTTTCAAAAAAAGTTAGATCGATATTATATATAATAATTATAATTCGGCCTAACGTCGCTTTTATATACGCTTTACTTTTTTAATTCTTAATAAACCCGTCTTATTAATATTATTCTATTATAAATTAGGTTATATAATACTTTTTTTATATATAATATTTAATAATATACTTTAGGATCTTAAGGGGTAGCTAAGTATGATTAATTATAAATAATACTTTATTTATAAATAATAAAAAGGCCTAGAGATCCTTATAAAGTTTTATAATCTCTTTTTTTAATAGCCTCGTTTAGTAAAAAATAGCTTATTAAAATATAATAATTACGTTAATTACGGAGGCCGAGTTACTAAGCTTAAAATATATAGCTAAGGAGATAATTGTTTTTAAACGCCTTTTTAAAAATATCTTACTCGAGCTTAGTAATATATAAAAGATATATTACGATAATTATTAAATAATTAAACTCGTAATTAAAAAAAGGGAACGTATTTTAACTTATTTATATTACGTTAATATTTAAAATATATAATTATAATAAGAGTACTTAAGAGGCTTATTTTAAGTAGTTTATATACTAATAAATAAAATACTAACTAACAATCTTATAAAAAACCCTTTTAAAACGAAGTTCGAGTACTTTATATCGCTCTTAAATATAAAAAATATATATAAAATAATTATACTAAATAAGGAGACGTTTAAAAAATAATAAAACGGCCCGGGGGGCCCGGTTATTAATTAAAAAACGTAGCTTATAACTAAGGAGTATAAAGTCGCTTTAGTAACCCCGTTAGGTTATTTAAAAAAAAAGCTATTTATTTAAAAAAAATAAGCGCGTATTTATTTAAAAAAGACTTTAACGCGGGCTATATATTTAAAAAAATATATAAATTAATAAAAGTATTAATTTTAATTTAAATACTATTTATTTTTATAAATAAAGTAGTTAATATTATTACGTTTTTAATAAGTTTTTTTAATAACGCTTTTAATATAAAAAGAGTATTTTTAAATACCTCTTTTATTAGGGCCTTATTTATATAAACTCCCTTATTCTTTTTTTTATTTAAAAAACCGTTATACTTAAGGGCTTTATATAGTAGTTTTTTTCCGGCTTTATAAGTATAAAAGATCGACCTTAATAAGATCACGCTTTTAAAGAAAATTATATAATACGGTATACTTTTTAATTATATAATACGCGTAATATACCCTAAGCACGCGCTTAACGCAATATAGTAATTTTAATATAAAAACCGCTATATAATTCGGGATGGGCAAGCTGCCCTAGGTATAGAGCGTAATATACCTAGTTTTCCTTAATACGTAATATACGGTACGGCCCCGGCGGATTGCTCCGTCGGGGGGACTTAAGGGCTTTATATAATATTATTATTATATAAATTAAGGTTTATATATTAAGTTATAAATAATAAATAAAACGAGGATAGCTTAGAACTTATTTTATAAAGTATAAGTAGTTTTATATTAATAACTACGGTTATTACTAACTTTTTTATTATTTTTTATTTAAAATATAAGAACTTTATACTTAGGAACTGTATATACCCCTTAAAAATAGGGGCATAACCCGACTTTTTATAAGTTTAGTAATATTAGTATTTATTATTAATATATAAACTTAGGAAGTATATATTATCTAAACGGCTACTAAAGGCGTTTTTAATATACTTAAAGTATTTATAACTAAATAAGAGAGGTAAAAGTACTAACTTATATTAAACCTCGGTACTAAGAATAGTACTAAGAAGGTCCGCTACTAAAAATTAGTTTTATAAATAATAATAATTAGAAAAGTATTATATATAGTGGTTTTTTTCCGGCTTTATAGGTATAAAAGATCGACTTTAACGGGATTACGCTTTTAAGGAAATTACATAATACGGTATACTTTTTAACTATATAATATACGTAATATGCCCTAAGTATGCGCTTAACGTAATATAGTAATTTTAATACGAAAACCGCTATATAATTCGGGATAAGTAAGCTGCTCTATAATAGCGCTAGTTAGAAAGGTTAATAATAAAGGTCGGCTATAATAGTTAGCTATAATAGTTAGCTATAATAATTAGAGGCGGCCCTTAACTATAGAGGTTCTAAATTTTAATAATAACGTAGAGGTTTTTAAAAAAAAGGGCTAAATAGGTTAATATTTACTACTCTTTATACTAGAGCTCGTAAAGATTTCTTTTATCCTTATTATTTTTAATATTACTTAAAGCTACTTTTTATTTAAACTAAATAAATTTACTAAATAAACTTATTAATATATAAACTACTACCTAGATAGCTAGTTAAATAACTAGTTAAGAAGTTAGCTAGTTAAAGTACTACCTTAACGAGAACTTATTTTAAAAATACCCGTTAATAAGTCTACCCCTCTCGGGCTAGGCGCCCTCTTTAGCTAGCTCGACGCTATAACTATTATAATTAACGTAAATATACTTAAAAATTAGTAAAGTACTTTTTAATAATATAGAATTTAGCTAAATAATAATACGAATATTATAAATAGCTAGGTTAGTACGGATATTAAAATTTAGTATATTAACGCTAGTTTAGAAATTATATTCTATAGAACTAAAAATCCCTTCGATATAGGCTATATTATAAATATAAAGGAATATATAAGAGGCCCCTTAACCCTTAATAAAAAAGAGTATATAATACGGAATTTAGCTATTTATACGGGCTAGTACTAAGAGGTTTTATATATATTAGAGTAGGTATAGCTCGCCCTCTAAATAGCTAAAGCTTAGAGGACTACGGGGGAAGGTTAAGAGCTATTAATAAAAAGAAGATAACGGTTAAGTTAGTTAATTACTATTTTAACTAGTAATTAGGTATAGAGCGTAATATACTTAGTTTTCCTTAATACGTAATATATAGTACGGCCCTAGCGGATTGCTCCATTAGGGAGGAAAAGTATTATATATATAGTTAACTATTTTATATTTTTTAAAAAGAGGTAAAAGAGGGGGCTATAAACCTACTTTGCCTCTCTAATTTTCTTAAAAAAAGTCTTTTTTTTTCTCTTTTTTATTTAAAAAAAAGCGAAAGAGGGGGTTATAAACCCTTTTTATTTACGCTATCCTCTTAAAAAATAAGGACTTTTTTTAACTTTTGAAAAAGAATAAAAAAGCGGATTATAAACCCTCCTCGCCTCTATTACTTTCTTAAATAACTCGTTTAGCTATAAAGCTACTACCTATTTAACGAAGTAATTAAATTAATATTAAATAAACGAGGCCGTATTATAATTAAAATATAAAATAAAAAAATATTATTTACTTATTTTAGGCTCGTAAAAAGGGCTAAAGGAGCCGCTACTTTTTTTTAAAACCGTAGCCTCGTATTTACGCTTCTTAACTTCTTATATTATAATAATACGAGCGGAGTTTTTAATTAATCGTTTTAATAGTATTTAAATAAAAACGATATTATTAATAAAAATCTTTTTTTAATAATACGTACGTATAAGAACGCGAATATAAAAGCGAAAAGTAAAAGTAAATATATATAATAATAATATAAGTATAGGTTAAAGAGAGAAAGAAAGTGAGTATTATAAGTAGTAATAAAAAATTTATATATTTACTACCCTTAGCCTATAAATTAATTATTTAATTAATAAAAAGCCGTCCCTCGTTCGTACTTTTTATTAATAATATAGCCTCGAGATTACTTATAATAATAAATATAGAGGTTAATTTACGGCTAATTTACCTCTTATTTATAACTCTATACGTAGACTAATTTACTTTATAATTCCTTTTATAAATAGATTTTTATATAGTTATATTTAGTTTTCTATTTTTAGCGGACCTTTTTATAATAATATAAGTAGTTAAGCGCGCTTTTTCTAAACGTATATTTATTTAGGGGGGTATATTATAATAATTTTAACTATTTATAACCTTATTATATATTACGTAACCTTGGTTATATAATTACTAAGGCCTATTTTATTCGTACTTTTTATATTAGAGCGAGCTTTATACTTATTTCCTATTTCTAATAAATAACTATTCTCTTTATATACGTTAATACCCCTATAGTAACTCTATAATAATCCTGAAGTTTAAACAAGAGCTGTATTTCTGAGACTATATAAAATTACTACTTCCTATCTCATAGACATTTCTCCAATAAGCTCAATTGTCTACTTCTCAGCTTTAGTATATACAGCTATTCCTATTAGTCTTTACTCCTATTGTCCCGGGTTTGGTAGGATCTGATCACTGCCAGTGATCTGTCTATATGTATTCTCTACGCAAGATGGGTCAGTGATCCATGTTGTGCTTGAGGTACATGATCATGGCAAATTCGGGCCGAAGCGCCGCGGAAAAGCCGATGTCAGGGCTGTCAGGGCTGTCAAGTCTGCTTATCGAGTACAAGACCCCCAGAAGCTGGACCTCATCGTGGCTCTTGTCTCAGTTCAACATGTAGTTACTACATTACTATCGCTAGTGAGTTCTCACTGAGTCATAATATAGCAGAAAAGGTTTAATGGCTCTACGGTGTAACGCGCGGGGAAGGTCCATTTAGCCGACTCTAAGCTTGACTAAGTGCAGCATATGTGAGCTGTGACAGGATTATGAGGAAGGCAAATTTCGCCTTATTTTCTTGGGCGAGCTGGTAGTGCTACTGCCCTGGTACTTTTTTGATGCGCCGATTATCATGTCAGCCGCAAATCTCGGCGAAATGACTCAACATCAAGCAGTATCTACTCAACGTCCGACTCAATGTTTCTCATAGACCCCGTGCTGAAGACTTCGAGAGTGATCTGTGAGGACAAGGAAGCAGGGCTTTTCTGCTGTGGAGGCACCATGGCATCTGGCTTGCGGGTGTTGTCGCCTAATCGAGCTAGTCCACTTAGTGAGTGAACGATCTCTTCCCAGAAGAAGACGAAAGTGAATGACGATAAGCTACTGAGTGACTCGATTCGGACACTCCTGGTCCGTGATTCTTGGCATGGCTCCATCCAGATCATATATGCAGCTGAACGCTCAACGTCCTAGAGCATGTGGAGGAATCTGCTGCTAACTGTGGTCAATGTTAGATGTCGGTGCATCTGTATGGCTCTTCAAACTACTGCCAACGAATTCCTGAGTCAGGCAAAGCGTGGCCATCGCTTTTCATCGTGTGAGGGATCCTTTGATTGGGTCAAATTCATAGCTGGTATAAGCTCTGAATGCATCGACGATGGGCTGCTCTGTGCCTTTCTGTTCATCTACCTACGGCTAGTCTAGTGGTCTGTGGTTCTGCAGTGCAAATGCCATTGGAAAGAAAAATCCTGCCGCTCACGGCCTGCTGTGGCGGCCTTATCCATATCTGCAGGATGGGAGGCAGGAGCATCATTTCGACTTTTATCTGCCCAGTCATAGCTGATCAGGAATTCTCCAACGTCATGAGCGATTTATTTAGACTTATTTCCTCACCTGTTCATGAGACGTGGTCGGATCTCGGCACAGGCACAGCCTCACCTAGCGTGCAATGAACACCGGTCGGAAACTCACACTTCTAACGGGGCAAGGCCCGACCTCCCGACAATGATCGCCATCATGAGTCTTCTTCGAGAACAACGGGGTCTAGTTGCATCCAAATGTGGCTATCAAAGAAAGCATCGCTACTCCCAATGGCCCGAAGTCAGAATATAGCCGTAACTGCCAGCGTCCCCAGATAGCCGCGGTGGTTAATAAGCCGTGGGGAGGCATTGGGAGGCGTGGGGCGGCAGAGGTTGCGACTGGTTGGACTTTCCCATCAACTCAATTTACAGTAAAAGTCATCTTGAGAAAAGAGTAAAGCTTCAGACGACAGAACGATGGGGGTTTTGTGTGAAACTGGAGATTCCTGCCCCCCACCGCACACCCGACCCCGGCATGAGAATAACGCCACGGCTGCTCCCGGTTGTGTGTAAGCCCGGCGAGTTTTGTCCTCTCGGGATATCCGGCCAGGTTCGGCCTCTCCCTGCAAAGAACGCGTGAGTATTACTACGGTATCAGGCCAAAGTTTAACCCCCTTGTCAGGTATCTTCGCCCATGCTTCTCGCGATTACATCAGCAGCATTACTTTCGAGATTCTTGTGCACGTCGAACAGAAATTTGGCCATTGAGAGTCACTGCTTTGCCCTGGTCAGACCCACACTACCTGGTAGGGAGTTTAAACATACCCCTAAGGACCAAGTATGACATGACGGATTGGCTCAACATAGTCAATGTCGGAGATATGAAACGACCCGACATGACAAGGCCCTCGAATTCCTTTCTGGGCGAAGTGGCATATCAAGGCTAGTGAAATATGCAGTACAGAAAAACGTATGCGGAAACACATGAAGCGACCAGTTGATTCCTCATTGTAATGACTATGCTCATCTGAGTGGGCTCAGCCACGTCCCATTGGCCATGTTCATGGCATATGAAGCGTTTTCGGAGGTGCCCATTCGAACTAGAAACGTTGACGCTATGCTGCTGTAGGCAACTCCAGAATGCTTGATATCACCCAGACTTCAGACGAGAAGCTCTGGCACACAGTAAGTACGCTAGGAGCAGCATAAGCTATTCTTCATGTAAGGTAGCCAATGCAAGATAAGGTGGCTATGGATGGGGACCGTGGACTTTTGCCTGCCGGCCACTTGCACCTAGAACTTTAATGAGGCGAACCAGTACCCCGCGGGACTGACAGTTCCCCGCGCGACCTTGGCGAAGTCGTGAGGCACTGAGTTTTTGTTTGCGTCAGCTCGCCCAATTGGGGCTTGCAATAAACTTTCTACGCCCAGTCATATGTGGTTGGGGATTGCTGGTTGGAGAGGCTAGCACCCAGGCCATCGGATAGGGCTGAGGACAATACGACCAAGTACGAAAGCGGGCAGAACAGGGCCAAGCCCGTTCTAGCTGGCATGGGCTTAGTCTGGAATCAGGCCACGATGGTAGTTGGTTGTGGCAAACGATGCAATCGAAAGAGTTTAACATTACCGAAGATTTACCAAGCTTCGCTAGTTTCGACTCCAGGAGACTACGAGCAAGGGTTTAGCCTGCTTTCAAACCACGAATTGGGTCGTAAGTAGAGTTCGCGCACCTGCACCCGAGTCAACGCATGCATATGTTCCTCGACACCTGAGTTGTGACCCTAGCGGGAGGTCTAATCTTGTCCAACATTCATTCGGATAACATCACGGCAAGTCAAAGTCAGGCCATTTGTGCACCGTTTGAGTTCCTAGCTCTGGTGAAGTAATCCGGCTGGCAGCGCTGATACCATTTCCCATGGCGATCATCGATGCAAGTTGCGATGGCGATGATAACAATGAACATATCTGTCGTCAGTCACTCGCCTCAGTCACTAGTTCGGACATCATTCCGGACCAGAAAGCTGTCCAACGCAGCGGGGGGAAACAACGCCCAGACCCAGGAGTACATATGAAGTGATGATTTATACCAGAGTGAGAAAGAGAAAGAGGCGACGAAAAGAAGCAGGCCGCCGCAAAATAAAACACGAGTGGGTGATCATCTTGTGAATTCAGCAAGCTACTCTACTATAAGATGAACAGATATCAACCTAGTGAAGCGAAGCTCTTGATTGTATGACCTTAAGGTTTGAGAGGGAAATCCGAAGTTGATCCACAAGTCTCTCAGACCTGCGGGCAATGCTCACCATCTGGAATAGTCAAGGAAGCCTTCTTCGGATAAACGAATCTTCTGAAACAGATCATCACAACTCTTTCTCCAATGGAACTCCGTGGCTGTCGCACTGAGCTTTTAGATAGGAACACGAAGTGAACGATGCGGCGGGTGGGGCCGACTCCAAAGAGGGGGAACGGAGGCCTTGACCTCCAGACATGTGTCTCTCTCGATATGCACCCAAGCTACTACTATCCAAGGAATAGGAACGGGCCTAGAAACAATGGGGACCTGAGCTGAAAGGTAGGGAGGGGAGGGGGGTCAAGCCATCAAAGTTCGGCTAGAAGTCCAGCAGAATCCATTCCACGAGGCGTCTGGATGATTGCGAGACTCAAGCATTGCCTGTTCAAGGTTCAGTAGCGTCCTCAAGAGACATGATATTTGTTACATGTAGGCCAAGAACCATGGCCGGCTAGATCTTTCAGGAGTCATTGGACAGGGATCGGGCTACCAGCCTACCTTACCTTGGATGGTCCTCGCGGGACGATCTCCTGCATCTCGACTCGGAAATCACGGCCCGGGGTCTATCAGTGCTTTGAACTACGCACAGCTGTGATGAACATGAAGCGGGGATGGTTTACATATTCCAAGACCCCCACAACACACCTTGACCCCGACGATATAAGCTCTCTTGTGTCTGTTTCCTCTGCCATCCCATCCATCATATTCCATTCCAAGCTATTTCATGCGATGTCTTCGCCGACTTCAGTAAACACCACGGACGTTGGCGGGAGAGTATACAAACGTCGACCTGGCGCGTGCGAGACTTGCAAAGTACGAAAGCGAAAATGTGGGTTGGGATGCTCAAACAAATCTTCACAATGACAACCTGACAATTTTTAGGCGATGGTGGCAGGCCGAGCTGTGATAAGTGCCTCGTAAGTGTACTGGTGCCTCGATAGTACCACTAGATTCTCATGATCTGCAGTCATCCGCCTCCTTCTGCTTCTATGTCACACCGAAAAAGAGAGGAAGATCCAGCCAAAACAGTAGGGAGATCCAAACAGACTGCGTTGATTGCCATACAGCAACTAAGCACAACCTCTCAGGCTTGAACGCAACAACCAGACAGAGTGCTTCATTCGAAGACTTCAGCTATGCGTCACAGCAGTCCACATCACCCCCATCACCAACAGACCACTTACGCTACTTTGGGCCATCATCAACTCAGTCGTCACTCTCTGGAGTGAACAGACTCTTGGATCTTGGGCAATTCCCGACCGCTATGACAACTGAATCCCTCGAAGAACACTGGGGACCGTTGTCAAGTGGTCTATTGAACTCGCCTGAAGCTCTAGGAACACAAAGCACGGAGATCATCGCCAGTCCAGTCTCTTCGGCATTGGAGTATTGTTGGAGCACACAGCTTTTGTCCAATGGACATAGCGTTTCTGGTCCACAGGATTTTGACGGTCTGGTAACAGCCGGCTGGAATCTTTCAAATCTGCAGACAGCCAACGACGAGAGCACTGTCGACCATCCTGTTCGTGGTATGACTACGTTTCATGATTTTGGAACACCTGAGCTTAGCTGACAAGATGATGAGTAACCTCTGCGTACTCAACAACCGATATGGTGAAGCTCCTCATAGGACGGGATCGGAGTTCTTGCAATTCTAAACAGTTCGGACAGAACCTCATGGATCTTGTAGACGAATCTACCACCTGCTGTTACAGCCCGAAGCTTCCGGAGAACACTTATCAAAGGGTTCAGCCCAGCCTTGAAACACTAGTTGAGTTTCTTCATGGTACACTGCTATCAGTTCCAAGAGCAGTCTAGATAGATATGGTGATAGGGGCTAACTTTGTGCCCTTAGCTTTCACCGCATCTGAACCATATCTGTGAGTCATTCGAAATTATAGCATACGATTCTGACAGATCGATTGTTCTCTAACAATCTCTCGTAGTGGGTCGAGATACATAGGAGAGACTGAGATTTCACGACTCTTCGAAGATGTGGTTATGAAGGGGATGTCGGACCATGTCAATAGTTCGATCGTGTACGCGGCCCTTTCTATCGGTTGTTTGACCTCGATGAGGCGATCCGGAGTGTCACAAGAGACAGAATCGCACATGAGATGCTTATATAGCAACGCAATGGTGCACATCGAGAAAATACACATGTGCCCATCAACAGCTCTGAGCTTTAAGGTACCTCTACACACCGCGCTACTTGAGTACAGCGAGCCATTCTGACTGAACTATTTAGGCGCTTATTACACTTGTAAGTATAGGAGTCGATTTGAAAGTCTTCTAAAGACTAGTATGTGAAATTCTCATTTATAGCTGACACCATTCGCAAAGCTCGTTGCCTCAGCCTTGTGGAAACCAGCGGACACGGATTGGTTGCTAGGAGTTGCAGTCTCCTGCGCCCAATCCCTTAAACTAAACAATCTAGCATGCTTGAAGACAGTTTGTCAAACGACCGAAGAGGTCGAATCATTAAAGCACGCGTTCTGGCTGCTGTACACCATCGAAAAGCCGTATCGATTGCGAAACGGACAAGCTTCGGTAAGCCTGCCGACTCTATGCATTAGCCATATCAGTCATAGACTAACCTATATACTCTTGCCTAGGCTTTGAATGATGCCTACATCGACCACGAGCCGATGTCTTCCGGGATCGAAGCTAGAAAGCCGTTGATGCAAACCTTTGGGGTTCATTACCGTCTAGCTCAATGTTGTGCCAGGATAGCAAGCGACTTTGACAGTCAGGAAGCTCTTTCACAGTCTATGGTCTTCACATCAGAGAATCTAGACAACTGGTTGGAACAGCTTCAACAGTTGAAAGTTGACGTCTTCACGACACGGCATCAGCCCGCATCAGCCATGACGTGGGATCCGAGAATCGCCTCACCGAATAGTCCGTGTATGACACCTTCAGAGGGGGATATCTCAGCAAGCCTACTCTACTTCGAGCTAGTGTTGTGCGTCTGTGGACGTTTTTCAGCTAGTTCTTTGGGTGACTCAAGCACTGATAAGATTGAACAAAGGGTTCTTGAGTCTGCTATTGATATCTTGAAATTACTCGTCGAGGTCGATCCCACCAAGGCGGGTACAGATCAGTATGTCTCCGTCGCGTTGTCTTCTTCGCTCTTAGCACTAACCTAACACTCTTCCAGGAATTCGGTGCGCATTGCCGTCAGTTCGTTCTGCCTCGTTGCGACTTTCATCTCAAGGGCGAATGAGCGAGCCACGATCTTCAGATATCTGGTTTCAACGCTCGGTTTCTTCGCTCGGATGACAATCAATTCACCACTCATGACTCTGGGGAAATTCAGCTCCGTGGTGGACTCAGTGCAAAAGGTACTCAAGAATGATGGTTGAAAAGCTATTAACTAAGGTAGTTTCTGATTTACAATTTCAATACCCTTCAATAGATTAAGCTTCGGGTTACCTGGCGAGTTTGCCTTGGTATGGTACGTCTTTTTATGCCCTTTCTCGTCTTTCTGATGGGCAGGTGTTGAAATTCCGATGGCCTTCAGTCACCTAGTTGTAGTAGAGATTTATGGACGATTGATTTTTACATGCTTTCATTTGAATAGCATATCGGAATGCTGGTACATTTCGAATATCAGCAGTCCTCCCATCCGATACTTGCTCTACGACTCTGTAGGATTCTGTTGTCTCTAGTGAACCAGCCACTCGGTGATCTTGCTCTCTTCCAGTCGGAATTGGTGGGCAAAAATGTAGTGGCATCACAGTACCTACTTGAGGCAAGTCTAAGCGCCTGGATGAGGTTAGCCATGCCTCCACTCGTCTCAACGAGTTCCTCTGCGGGGTAAACGGAGCACGCCCCGTGGAGAAGCCATACATGGCGTTACAGACTGCGTGGACCTGTCTTTCGCCAGTTCGTCTCATTCGACATAGCTCAGGGTCCGATCGTCGGCCTCGTGAGCGTGTACAAGCCGATCCATGCTCTCACCCCTCGCCAAAGTTCTCGATGTGCTACTTACCCCTACTCAATTGCCCCAAGATTAACATCATTCAGATCACAAAATCGTCTCCCGTAGCACCCTCATAACACCGTGGTACATTACTTCAAAGGATTGCCTTCGTGAACTGCGAACGCCGGCAATCAAGTTTCTATCGATTAGCAGCTGGTCTTTCCATACTTCCAACATATTCGGCGAGATGACGGACCCCACCAAGAAATCAATCGCACCTTATAGCGTGGTCGGAAAGACGGCCATTATCACAGGGGCTGGCTCAGGTATCAACCAAGCGGACCTGTCACCACCGCATTAGAAAATATTTAGTAATTTCATTAATCCTAGGTATCAACTTTTCCTTTGCTGAGCTGCTCCTTCAGCGTGGTTGCAATGTCGTCATTGCTGACCTGGCTCTTCGGCCGGAGGCGGAGCAGCTCGTTTCGAGCTACCAAGACAAGTCGAACGCCAGGCCACGCGCAGTCTTCGTCAAGACCGATGTGACATCATGCCCGGCACTATCCAACATGTTCAAGGTCGCCATGGAGGAATTTGGGAGCTTCGACATCTTCTGTCCCGGAGCGGGTGTCTATGAGCCGCACTGGTCCAACTTCTGGCACCCTCCTGGGTCATCCGAGAGCAAGGACAGTGTAGAAGGCGGGAAATATGCTCTGCTTGATATCAACATCACCCATCCCATCCGTTCTACGCAGCTGGCCATCTCGTACTGGCTTCATCCCAAGGAGGCCACGAACGCCGCCTTGCCACCTTCTATCGAAGCTTCGCCCGAAAACCCAAAGCGCATAGTTCACATTTCATCAGTGGCTGGACAGGTTGCAAACATCAATGCTCCTCTCTACGCAGCTTCCAAATTCGCTATTACTGGGTTCGTCCGCAGTCTCGCTCGCTTGGAAGAGACAAATGGGGTCCGCGTTAACGCTGTTGCACCGGGTGTCGTACGGACGCCGCTCTGGACTGAGCATCCGGAGAAGCTGGTCAATCTGGACGAAGCGCAGGATGGTTGGGTCACCCCGCGAGAGGTTGCTGAGGCAATGCTACGATGCGTCGAGGAGGAAGCTCTTGTCGGAGGATCAATTTTGGAAGTTGGCAAAGACAACACGCGCTTGGTCGAAGCTTTCAACGCGCCGGGTCCAGACCCCGACCCAAAGAGGGGCCTTGTTGCCAGAAACGGGTCAAAGGGAACGGACATGGTCTTTTCTTGGTTGAGGGATGCCACCAAATGGGCTGTTGGCAGAGATTGATATTACTACATGAGGCGTTGAATTTGCATGTATGTAGGTTGAAAACGCACTCTATGGTCGTAATGTACGTCCTGCATATCCCGGAGTGCCTGTAAGTCGACCCACCCCCTTTTGGCCACCCCCCCCTTTTGGCCACCCTATCAAAACATGGTATCAAAACATCGCTACCAACTACACTTAATTAATTAACTATCTTCTACTACCACAATAATATAGTTATTATTCTCTTTAGGTAATTCGACCCCTACGAGTCGACTAGGACTAACTAAACGGTTATTAAAGTCCTCCTAAGCTCTCTATATATCCTAAATATTCGCGAACCTAGTATTTAAGTCTATTAGTATACTTTTTTTTTTCTACGGCCTTAATCGGTTAACTTTAGCTTTTAGAATTTAAATATAGTACTAAGATGCTATTAGATAGTAGGCCTACTCGCTAAATACTTTTTTTACCTTTTTAAATAGTAGTCGTTAAGTATTATAGTTTAGACTAAGCTTTATAAATAACTTTAACTAATCGTAGAGCTTATTAGCCTTTTTAGGTATTAATTAGTTAATAATAGACGCTACTAATGCCTAGTTAATAGCTTTTCTAGTATTACTAATTATTTACTTAGTATTTGCGGTTTTTTTAGTTAGTATGACTAGGTTAGGTAGGACTATTAAATTAGTAAGTAGTCTAGCTATATTAGGGAGATATAGTCTAGTTACTTTCTACTTACTTCGTATATTTAATAATATTAAACTAGCTAAACGAGCTTTTTAATAATAGCTTAAGAAGTACTACTTTTTAATAATAATAGAATTATCTACTACATCCTCTTTACTAAGCTCCTTCCTATACTTAAACTTAATAAGTCTAAAGATAGCTATATCTAACGGCTAGAGGATATAAGAAGTATATAGTAATAAGAATAGTAAGTAAACGTTATTTTTATAGCATTTTTATATAAATTCTGTCGTCGTATAACTCCTATAGCTATTTAGAACTAATAGTCGAGGCTTATTAAGTATGCTAAGCCCCCTAAGGGGGGGGGTCTTAGTCTATAATAAGAACACTATTTTTAACTACTTAAGGGTAGTTTTGTCGGTCGTCTAGTTATTATCTATTACTATGAACTCCTAACTAGCATAAGGGTTAAGTTTAAGTAGAAACTACTACTACTATACCGACTTTCCCTTATATATAACTAGTAGTTTAATAGCTCGATTATTAATAAAAATATACTCGATTATAAATACCTAAGTACGCGAACTAGGCTCTTTTTTTTATATTACTATAGTCTCTACCTTACCCAAAACTAGGTTATTAAATCCCTTGCCCTCTAGGATATTAGTCTTATTTATATTATACTTATTAGCCTATTTAATATTACTGATCTCTAGTATATTAAGTAATTTAAACTATAACTTAATTATATTAGTAGTAGCCCTATTTAGATACCTCGAATTAATAATACGACTTCTCTAGACCTTAATTCATAAGTTCCTCCTTAAAAAAGCGTCTATTTATCTCTTCTTAAGAGGATTTATGTCCCCCTAGGATCTTAGAACTCGCTTAGCGAATTTTATAAGCTATTTATAGGTTAGTATAATACTTAGATTATACTAAATACGAACCTACTAAGCTAGCTAGTCTTCTTATTACAGAGGAAGCCTCTGGAGGTCTACGAATACTATTACCCTCGTCTAGTAGCCTTTTTTATAGTTACGAAGAGTTAACCTTAGAACTCCGAACTTAATCGAGGCCCGATTAACTAAGAGACCTCTTTTAATAGCCTTAAGAGCCTAAATAACTTTATTTTCGGTATACGAGATTATTATATATCGATAAATAAGTATATAAAAAAGAATTGTATTTGGACGATTTTTGTAATTGTTATGGTGGTTTGAAAATCGTGGGTAGGGTTTTAATGCGGTGGCTGGGATGGAGAAATGGGGTGGCCAAAAGGGGGTGGGTCGACTTACTTAATGGCGCCGGGCGACGAATGTGGCTTGGACACTTGACTACGTGTAAGTTGTCAGGTATCCAAGGTAGTCTGATATCAGAAAAGCTCGCCTAGCGAGACTGCGCAACCTTCGACTATCTCCGACCAATTCACTTGATGAGGTGCCTGGTGCACTGACAGACGATAGGAGTCACGAAATCAATTTTGGGTTGCTGCACGGGGACGTGATGAACAAAATTCACAGATCGTGAGAATAGCGCATAAGCCAATACCATTAATGACCGCGGCAAACGATAGCACAATTGTGCAGCATCAGGTCTAAACAGTACGGAGTATCCAAACTTGTGTCAGAAGAAGCGCGTGCTCCAAAGGGTTTTAGCCGAAGGCGTTTGACTACGAGGGCTGGCCTATGAGCCGTTTGACTTTCGACCCCCGGTCTGGCGGGCCTACGAGAGATGCTCCCCTCCTATGGCTGTTCGAACGAACAAATACGGACGTCTCGGCGCAGCCAAACCGGAGCAGGTACGGGCATGTATGGTCTGGTTGCCTGTCTCCAAAGTGGGAACCAGTCTGGAATCTTGTGGGTGTCAGCTCATCGCACGGAAAGTTTGCTCAAGCAGAAATTCAAGCTCAGTTTCCCAAATCAATGCCTTGTTAAGAGACTTGGAAGCATGATCTTGCCACGTGCAGTCCAGGTGCAAGAATCAAAGAACTACAACGACACTGTGCGTACTGCACGCTCAGAGTTCAAGCTGTCACTAGGCCAAAGGATGAGTGGACAGAACGGACATCCAGGGCCGACCCCTTTATGCTATTTCTGCGGCAAGGCGCAAGAAGCGCGTCGAGGATCGTACAGTGAGGTGTACGGAGAAGTCGGTAATTGCGCTCAATTTGTTAGAGTTCGACCACTGACAATTCGGCTTGCACCGAAAGCGAAAGCCCGTATTGCACTTTACAGTAGGGGCCAAGCGATGGTCTGCGCGAGTCAGGGGTCTTTCCCAGGAACCTCAGATCTTTTATAAGGATTGAGGCGATTATTGATCGTGGACGAAGGATCACGGTTGAAATTATTTTGGTTTACTCAGCTGTCCGTCGGACCATCATGAAGTCATTCATTAAGCAGGCTGCCTTCGCAGCTTGCCTCCCATGCTTGGTTGTTGCTGATTACAATGACGCGTTTGTTGTTGAGTTCGATTCATCAGTGCAATTGGTAAAGCCACCCAAGTGTGTCCCGGTAGCGTAGATGCCACTAACCTAGCAACAGAGCATAGCAGATCTCATCAGCCGGACTCAGGCATCTTTGGCAGCTTCTGGCTTAGACTGCACTGCATCTTCGCGATATCATTTCACTCACGCTGTATTTCAAGGCGGATCTTTCAACGTCGACTGCACCAACAATGGAGTTTCTCAGAAGGCGGTGCTGTCGACCATACAGTCGATTGATGGCATTCAGAAGGCCTGGCCTGTAACTTCAGCAGCACCAGCCGTCCACATACCGAGAATTCCAGGTATTTCTGACGGCGATTGGGGAAGCAGCACTCATGGTTCGTCCAAGCGCGACTTGTCTCAGGTCTTGGCTCTCCAAGCAAGAGACAATATGGCAGCCGATACCTTGCCGACGCATGTTGATACTGGGGTGTCGAAGCTACACGCCAGCAATATCACTGGTAAAGGCATCCGTGTGGCAGTCATTGACAGCGGTTTCGACATCGATACTCCGGGCCTCAGCAAGACCAACATTGTCTATGCTCACGACATGACAGACGGCGACAATGATGTTCGTGACAACTGTTCCTTCCATGGCACTCATGTTCTGGGTATTGTAGGAGCCAAGGGTGATGAGGGGAGGTTTGGTGTCGTTGGCGTGGCCCCTGATGCCACATACGAGCTTTACCGCATCACAGGTTGTACTTCAGGAACTACGGATGACGCGATCATCAACTCGTTCCTCGAAGCTGCAGAAAGAGGCGTCGACGTTATATCATGTTCATATGGGGGTGCCCTTACTTTCCCTGAAGGTAATTCGGCCCCATTCTAAGTTCTAAACTCAAAGAAGGGGAAGTACTGACAGGTTCAAGACCCCTGGTCTATCGTAGCCACACGACTGTTTAACAACGGCACCTATATCTCCCTTGTAGCCGGAAACGGTGGCCCTGGCATCTTCACAGGCGCCAGCCCTGGGGGTGCAGATGCTGTCGCCGCCGTTGGGTCTACCGACAACTCGCAAACTCCTTACTACAACTGGGGAGGCAATTGGACCGCGGGAGGTGAAGGTGGATCGCTTCGCTTTGTCCCTGGCATGCCGTTCGACTTCCCATCAAAAGAAGGGCTGACAGTCTGGACTTCAGACACACCCAACACCAATGGTTGCCAGCTGCTCCCTGATAAGTCTAGTTTGCCGGCCGACTTGTCCAAAGTCGTTTTCCTCTCCCAGTTTGACCAATGCTGGATGGCAGCCGATAACTCTACAGTCTCACTCACGAAAGAGTTTGGCATCCCTTATGTCATGTACTACAGCTGGAGCAATTACACGGTCTCTGAAGGCCCGCTATTCCTCAAGGTCTCCGCAGCAAACCAGAAAGGGGCTGTCACGGTTGACTATGAAACAGCAAAGCAACTACTGGATGCCAAGGCAAAGCACGGTTCCGTTCAGGTGTTCCTTGCCAACGAGGTCTCTGTTGCAGATGTTAGTCTCACTTATAAGGCCAATAACCGCTCTGGTCTCATGAGCTCCGTATTCACCAGCTGGGGCCCAACTCTTCGAGCAGGATCCATGCCCGCATTCCATGCCCCCGGAGGAAATATCTTGAGTACTTTCCCTGGATGGCTTGGAGGCTATGGAGTGGTCAGTGGTAAGTTGAACCTCTATCCGCGAGCTGTGCGAGCACTGTCATTGATAGGTGTGTTACGTTAGGCACTAGCCAGGCCACCCCGTTTGTCGCCGGCATCGCTGCGCTTGTGAAACAGCAGCATCCAGATTACAGCTCTGAAGATATCCGGAATGTCATCGCGGCCACATCACGGCCTGTCAAGTGGTACGATGGAAAAGGAAACACTGGAGACTTCCTGGCACCCGTCTTCCAACAAGGGTCTGGCCTTGTCGACGCGTGGGGAGCAGTTCACTCGACCACATTACTCAGCGCCTCTGCCCTTTCATTCAATGACACGGCTAACCGCCCCAAAGAGTTAACCTTCACAATCAAGAACACCGGGTTGAAGACTACCACCTACGATCTGAGTCATGTTGGAGCCAGCTCTGGCTATGTGCTTGAGAAGGTGGATAGCTACCAACTCACTGAGGCCGTGGTGTATCCAGTGTACGCCGAAGTCAGCATCAACCCTACAACTCTCTCAGTTGAGCCAGGGAAGACAGCCACTGTTTCGGTTTCGGTCTCAAAAGAGCCCGCTTTGTCGGAAGCTTCAACTCGTGTGTCCTATTTTGGAGGCTACATCAACATTGAAGCCAAGGGTGCAGCTGACATCAACAAACTCTCGCTACCCTACACCGGCTTCGGCGCGCCATTGACTACCTTACACAGCATCAACCGGGACATATCTTATCTGTCGTCATACAATGTAACTGCCGGCAAGGCATCGCATGCCGAGCCAGGCCGCGTTTATACCTGCACGTTGAACATCACCGCAGATATTCCAGCTTCGTTCCCAGGCAATGAGTTTCCCGGCATCGAGGTCTTCCTCTTCTTGCAGTCGCGCAACATGAGCATTCACATGGTAGACGCAAAGACTGGAAATGTAGTGGTCAACTCCTACCAGAGTACGTCAGAGGTCCCATGGAACGGTTCCACTTGGTATTGGGATGGTTCCGACGATAACAAAGCTCCCGTGCCGGCTGGTACTTATATCTGGCGCGTCAAGGCCCTGAAGATGCTTGGAGATGCGGCGAAGGAGGAGGACTGGGAAACCTGGGAAGCCGGTACATGGGTTCTGGAATACACTGCTGACAGCATCTTCCCTTCGAGTTCAACGATTCCGAAAAGGTAACGCAATAATATGGGAACACCGAAATAGATAAGGTCAATGCAAACCCAAATGATGAAGTCTGGCGAAGATGGGATACACATCCAGTGGTGTTGAACACGACCAGATAAAGTAAATTTATAAGGTCACCACGAAGAAGAAACTCAAACAATTGGAGTCTCCGTTCCCATCTTGAGCTCTTCAACAACGTTGCCTACCTTAGCCTGGGGAGTCGCGACAGGTTAGTCAACCCCTGTTAAGCTCGCTTGCGATGATGAGCCACGCTTGGCACTGGTCAGAGAAGTAAGACCTAGCGGAACAACCTTGCTGCCTTGCACGTACAGAGGACTTTTTACTTCCCAGTTCGGGCAAGTTTGTCTCAATGAGCCGGAAAAGATCCAATGATATCATTCTTCTGCATAGGTTTGCGGCGAAGTGCATTTACACATCATGTGGTCTGTCTTGTCTTCTGGCAATGCTAAGAGGATCCTCCTGCTTAATTCTCGGACTTTAAATAGCTGCAAAGCCATCCACAGAGCTATCAGTCTCCGCTTTTATTTTGTGCTATAACATATCGCTTGACCTCTATCTAACGCACAAAGACTTGAGCAATACAAATCTAAATTTCTCACGCACTGCGATCCATTTTCAGTATGGGCTGGTATGAAATCACCGACGACTATATTAAAGACTCGAAGATCAACATCCCAGTATGCGAAACTCTCCAACTCAGAGATGTTTACGGCGGAACCCAAAGAACCATATACCGCGTTGACCAGAGCGGACGACAGTTTCCAGTGTGGACTGTCAACGAGAACATTGAAAGCGGCGTACTTGCGATTGTCTCCGCCGACCCCAGAGCACAGGTCCCCGCAGGCAATGCCGTTGGTATCATCAAATACCACACCATGTCCTCAAGAACACAAATCACCCTACGCAGATCAGAACTCAGTCTGGGGCTTACGGACTACAGCCATGGACACGAAATCAACTTCAACGGCTGCAACTACCGATGGGTTATGTCCAAAAATACCATGTCGACGAACACGCTTTACCTGAAGACCGATGGGAATCGAATTTTAGCAAGATGGTCAGGAAAGCCCGAAAGTCGAGGGGGCGACCCAAGTCCGGTTTTTGAACTATTCGTTCCCCCTCAAACGCTGGACATGGACTTTTTGGTAGTCACCGGTTTGGCGGCTGCAGGATACTGGAAGAAGGCAGACAAGCTCAAGAGCCCGATAAGCAAGATTTTGAAGATTATGGGAGGCCTGGGTCCATAAGGTAAATTTGTTCTGGCAGGTAGTGGCATTGAAGCCCATCATGCTTTTCATTTAAATACCAATCGGCTAAGACTGTTGTAAATGCAAGGATCCTCGTGGCCTGCGTTGAAAGATTGTTTATTCCCACTTTCGGTCAGGTTCTAGATTGCCAAAGGACGGCTCTTGATGTGCACCAACAGAGGTGGTTTCTTCCAGATGGACCAGGCTTTGTGCTTAGAATATGGCTGTGTCCAATTGGTCGAAGACGAATCGAGCTTCATATCGAATTCCCATAGCAGTCGCGAAATGATGACGCGCATCTCATTGTATGCCAAGTGTTTCCCGATGCAATTGCGAGGGCCATACGAGAATGGCTGGATAGCGTCCCGCTTGTCCGCATAAAATGGAGACTTAGGGTCTTGAGCAACACTGGGAAGCCATCGTTCAGGAGCAAAGCTCTCTGGCTCAGCGAAGTTGGAAGTTGATAGACCGGCAGCGGAGTGATGAACCCCAACACGAGTCTTTAACACGTCTCTGTTAGCAAATTTTCAAGCTTGGACGAGGAGAGGGTCAAAGACTGTGAAGCACTTACCCCTGGAGGGAGAAACATTCCTTCAATGTACACTGGTTCTTTTGTGTCCGGAACAATTCTCTCAAGCGAAGTCGGCACGGGTGGATAGAGTCTGAAGGTCTCGTTGAGCACAGCGAGGAGGTAAGGCAGACGTGCCGTAGCATCCGTAAAGTTGATTTCGCCGGGTGACTTGAACGCCGCTCTGACTTCTTCAACTGCTCTTCTGTGTGCATGAGGCGTCGATAAGAGGTAGAAAGTGCAAGCCGTCATCAAAGTGGCCGTGGTATCACTCCCGGCGACGAAGAGGGTATTCGAGTTTGTGACGATCTCTTCGATGGAATTAATACTCTTCTCGTCTCTCCCACGGAGCAAACCTTGCATAAAGTCTTTGCGGATGATTTCAGAGTCATTCCCCAATCGCTTGTTTACGGCTTTTCTGGTGTAGTCAAACTGGTCCATAAAGCCCTTCTGAACATCCCGCGCTAAAATCGGCAAGACGATCCACGATAGCGGGCCAAGTAGTGTGTTAAGTTCGAAGAGCTTTCTAGCTCGCTCGATAAACATGAGGACAGAGCTTACCACATGATGGAACTCGTTATTGTCGAGACCACCCAAAGACTCTCCGAACGTCAAGTCGCCGATAATATCGAAGGAAGCGATATGGAACCATCTCCACATCTCTGTCGGCATTCGGGACTCAGCCACATCTGATAACCTTCGTACGAGCTTATCGACATAGTCGTGAATGATCGGCTCTTGGTCAGCCAGAGACCGTGGCGAAAAAGCGTGGGCTACTCCTCGGCGAATCCGAGCATGGTTGACATCATCGGCGTCGAGGATGTTGGAGTCAGGGTCGAGTTGCTTGGAGGCACTGTACTTTGGAAACTGCCCGTGCCCATGGCCGTAGATAGTCTTCCAGGCCTGGCTTGTCGTAAATGTCACCGCATCTGGCGAATAACGTACAACATTGCCGTATTTCCTGTGAAACTCGCGGATATCTTGGTCGATGGTGCCGAACAGTATCTTGAATTTGGGAATGAATGGGAATATGGTCCATAACTT
Organism: Colletotrichum lupini; assembly: GCF_023278565.1. Taxonomy (NCBI): domain Eukaryota; kingdom Fungi; phylum Ascomycota; class Sordariomycetes; order Glomerellales; family Glomerellaceae; genus Colletotrichum; species Colletotrichum lupini. Next base: position 343,419 of record NC_064672.1, read on the forward strand.
GGGGCCTGGAATGTGACTCAACCGCGAGAAATACGCTTGATAAATGCCTCGAGCTAGATAAAAGAGCAGGCAAGAACTGAGTGCCACTAAAGCAATGTGAGCCAGCGGCTGAGTTCTCAACAATAAAAAGGAGCTCAAAGCCATTGTAATAATATGGACTGAGCTGCCGGTCTTGGTTAAGTCCACGACCCAATCGACGCCAGGTCCAACGCTGGAACTGAACGTCTTTATGTCCGCAAGGTGCTACCGCAGAAGCCCCCTCTTGACTGACGCCCATAAAGCCGCCATCACATCTGTAACATCATGACTCCACTCCATTACTCAGTTTCTTGGCATATAGCTGTCGCTTGGTAAGATAGCGACGTTATCGCATGATTTGTTCCGTTGCACAACGTCACGTTTGATTCCGCCTCTCCCCCGTAACGGATGTGCCCATCCTTGCTCGACGGCTGCCGGACCAGGGCTGGAAGACACTACGGAACGGTCCGTAGCCTGCAAGTGGCTGATGGATGCTCGCATGGAGGACACCGCACACCGCATCGGGGTTTCCTCTTGGCCGCGAACCCGATGTGGCACCGCCGAGAAATACAATATGCACGCTGCCGCGCCGTGAAACCGGGAACAACGCCGGGTCGGCGCCGAGCTTCCGCAACAGGAAAGAACAGATGGTATATTTCTATGTTCGACTCACGAGCAAGCAAAACCCCGCACAGTTTCCCCTAATAAACACTTTCCATCCCTTCTTACTGGACGGTGAAATCCTGGAAGCCCGTGTTGAGCGAGTCATTGATGCGTCGAGTATACTCGACGACGCCGCCAAGGAAGTTGAGCATCTCTGCTATGAAGTCAGCGATTTTCCTTGAGTATTGAGCAAAAAGGGGCGGTAGGATGACTTCTTACCTTTAGGCTTCCCTGGAATATTGGTCCCCATGTACTCAGACTTTGTCTGCGGCAGCAGAGTCTCGTCTCCAATACGGTTGACAAGTTCTCGCCACTCTTGCTCAACATCCGGACGAGGGTTAATGTAGCGTTTGCCGTTCTTTCGCAAGTGAACAAGTGTGTCGCGGATCCAACCGCCCTGGAGCTCAGCACACGTAGGTCCGTTGCAGAACGATGTCGGACCTTGAGGCCCGTAGACGAACAGTGCATTGGGGAACCCAGCAGTCATCATTCCAAGGTGCGTCGTTGTGCCCTTCGCCCACTTCTCTTTCAATGACTGCCCATTCTCGCCTTTAATATCGATCGCCAAGATACCTCCCGTCACTGAGTCAAAGCCAGTAGCAAGAATGAGAACGTCAAACTTGTGCAGCTCGCCATCGGCGGTGAAGACACCGTCGGGGACAACCTCCGCGATGGCATTGGCCTTGGTGTCAATCAGAGCCACGTTGTCACGGTTGTAGACCTCGTAGTATCTCTGCTCGAGAGTAGCTCGCTTGGTTCCGAAGTAGTATGGCGGCTTCTCCGGGGCAAGAAGCTCCTGCATCGCGGGCTTATGGACGCGCTCCAGGACCTTGCTGCGCCAGAATTCGTATGCGTGTTGGTTGGCTTCTCTGTTCCGGATGACATCTTGATATGTCCCCAACCAGAAAGATAGTCCGCCCTTTGCCCAAATCTCCTCAAAAAATGCCTGGCGCTCCTTTGCGGTTGTCTCGGCACAAGCCTGAGGATTGAATTCGAAGTCCAGGCCAGCAAAAGTGTTCTTACGAAGCCCGTAAAGCTCCTTGTATGTCTCCTTTTTCTGGTCCTCAATAGAAAGGGGAACTTGTCGCATGGGGAGGGCGTAGGTTGGGCTGCGTTGGAATACTGTCAGGTGTTCAACTTCGGGGGCAATCTCCTGTATGACTTGAAGACCGCTTGAGCCGTTACCGACGACACCAACTCGCTTTCCCTTGAAGTCAATACCCTCCTGAGGCCACTTCGAGGTGTGACATGAGACGCCAGTAAAGGAATCAAGGCCCTTGAAGTCTGGGATGTTTGGTTTCGCAGCGAAGCCAGTACAGAGAATGAAGTATCGGGCGGTCAAGATGGACTTGTCGCCAGTGGTGATGGTCCAGTGGGAACCGATTTTGTCGAAGTCAGCACTCACAACGCGGGTGTTGAACATAACGTCCTTCTTGAGATGTAGCTTGGACTCGACATGCTGGAAGTAGTTTCGGATCTCTTCTCTTCCGGGATACTTCTCGGACCAGGTCCATGGCCTCCAGATCTCTTCTTCAGAGAACTCATAGAGAGGCACGGGTGTATCGACACGTGCTCCAGCGTAGCAGTTCCAGTACCAGACACCGCCAAGATCGGCTGCGTCGTCGATCACAAGGGTCTTGAATCCAGCCTTTCGGAGTTGGTCAAGGGTGTAACATCCGGCGAAGCCACCACCAACGATGATAACATCGTATTCGGGAGAGGACAGAGAGCCCATCTTGCTGGGAAGGAATTATAAACAAACTTAAGCCGGAACTCGGTAGGGTAGGAAGTCTAGCTAATGAGACCAATGATCATGCAATTGACTGAAAATAGAGATATGAGCAAGAACCGCATGCACCTTTATGATGCAGTTGAAGCATGGCGCCGAATGTGAGAGCTCATCGCCCCACGAGCTCACATAGGTGCGGGCAAATTTCCGCAGGGTTTTCCGGGTTGGCGGGCCTATTTGGTTCATTTACCTCTGCTCTCTCGACCATCATTGTGTAATTGGCTCTGGCATTTTCCAAGTTCGCAAGGGGTTGCGAAACTTGCGAATGATTGTTCGGACGGACTAATTCATGGCTAGAATTTGTCCGCGACTGCGCGGGCCGCATAGCCAACTGCGGCGATTTTCAGGCTCATAGCGAAGTCTAAATATGGAGACACTGCTCTCTGCCGTAACTTCCTTTCCCACTGATTGCTGAACCGTCCACAGGATAGACACAATATCTTGATTACTCTATAAGCACACTCAACATGAACGATAAGGGCTTTGTCGAAGATGCTGTCAGTATCAACAATTTCTATGCGAGCAGATGAATCTGACTGGTAAAAGAGCAATTATGCCGACATTCGGAAGCAGATTGACTTTCTCCACATGCCAGCCAGCAAAGTTAGTGATACCATATCATTGTAATTCTAAAGACAAGGCCTAGGCTGACCTTTACACTAAAGTATCACAAAGAAGAATTAGCGATAGAAGAGCAAGAAGTTATGGACCAGCTTTACCGTGGCTGGTTGCACTACTGGAACAAGGAGTCGCGCGAAGACTACCACAATGGAATGGTGGGCGCTCGGCGATTCTATGATTTTGATGACATGCTCAGCTACGACATGTTTGGCAACACCATCCGTGGCAGCTTCAAAGAGCACTTTGACTCCATCTTTCCGTATTGGAATGACGGCAACATGGAGTTCAAGGACATTGAAATCACGGCTCTGTCCAAAGAGTATGCCTACTCCACCATGATACAGCATACCTGGGGAACAGCTGGCGGTGTGCCATTTGACACAGCTTTTAGAAGGACGGGAATCGCGCGGAAGAACACAGAGGGGCAGTGGAAGTGGATTCACGAGCATTTGAGCTTTCCCACTGATATGGCCACCAAGGCCGCCGACTTCACCAGCTCGCTGGATCCCTTGAAGGCAACCAAGATGAAGTAAGATTGCATTGGACCACAGCTTCTTTAGACTGGTAGCGTTTGTTTGGGGTCAAGGTGCTATGATAGGATAGGCCATCGTGAAAGCTATCTTGTTGGGATACTGGCGTGAAGCTGTGGAGGTTGGCAGGGGGTAGAGAGAGAGAGATGGCTAGCGAGAAAATGAGCAGCGGTGGAGATCTAGAGCCTGGCAAGTTCATCCGCGATGGACCGTGATGTACCCAAATTAGTCCGCACTAAGATATCCAGATGGTGCTGTTGAACCCACCTACTCAGATGTTGAAGTCTTCAATGATCTCCTCAAGCATTATGAAGTACACATGTATTCTCACAATGCTTCTGATATTAGCTACTTCGAACAAGCCACTACTAGCATACAGGAAGCTGAAATCATCAAAACCCAGCATCGCGCTTCGTTGACCCGTCTTGAGGCCACATATGAGGTCCTTACAGTGGGATGAATGGTCGGCAGAACTTGCATTGGCGTAGTTGATATGCAACATAATATCCACAGGAGTGAAATGTACCATTCTCAGGCTTGAGACGTTACAAAGGTCGGCCAAAAATGGGTTTTCCAAGGCACAAGGGCGAAAAGCCAAGTCAGGCACCCACGTCTCAGTGAAGCGCGAACGTCCTTGTGTTAGTGTTGACTGACTGTTCTGCCATTCTAATCTCTAGCTGTCCATTTCATGTGAATAGCTACTGAAGTTGATGTCATGAAGGCGCTCTGTCGCGGCATGTGAGAGCCTCACCTGGTTAGAATGGCGTCTTCTATTTAGGACATGACGTACTTATTTGTGCATTGTGTCTCGGAATTTGTTGAGGGAATCGCGATGTATTATGTGTTAGATAGCGGCCGACTGACGGGTATTCGGAGGGTTTGAGAGTGTAAGACAAGAGACCCAGGAGCGAGACACGCCTAACTCGGAACAATCACCTAGAGATCTAAGAGGCCAGGGACACGGTTCGATCGACAGCATCTATGCGTGATATCCTGCTTTCAACAAAGTTATGAGAACAGATGCGCTAGCATATGGAGAATGCATTGGGGCTGATGTCTCAATAGGCTGGCGGAGCTGAACGATCCAAGACATCACCAACCTGTAAAGGGTTATAAGTTGAGCGTTCCTGATGGGGCTCATCCCGAAACATATGCCCAGTTCCAGGCTCGTTGCATGAATCCCTGCAATTGGGTACCGCGTTACGCGCGGTAATAGTTTTATTCGGCCAAGGGGAAGCCAGCTGCGTTATCACAGTTCGCCGATCCACGGATTCTGAACACCCGGGCTGAGACCGATCGGCGATACGGGGCCGGGTCCGTCAAACGTCCACCGTCCGAAGGAGTTGTCCATCACCACAATCACATGCCTTCTAGTAGGTGAGTAGTTCAGGGAGCGGTCAAGAAACTATCCTATGCTATCGGGTATTTTACTCGTGCTGGACTTATAAGAAGCAGCCATCGTCGTCCCAATTCAACGGTCTCACCAGAACCACCTCACATATCTTTAACCTACTGCAAAAGTCAGAGCTTTTTCTAGCACATCTCATCATGTCCACTTCATATGAAACTCAACCCTCTAGGTTAGCCAAGGTTACCAAAGGAGTGCAGTGGAACTCTTGGTCCATTGGTGCTGCTACAGTACTGGCAGGCCTGACGGCGCAGACCTACTTTGCTCCTGGGCCTGTCCACAAGCCCACCCCTTCGATCGAGTCGTGCCTGAACGACGTCTGTGCAGGAAGGTCAGATTGCGTCCAGTTTCCTAGCCAAAAGAATGCGGGAGAAGCTTCGTGGATGGCCCCTTTCAATCTCGGTCGCACAGTCACGCCCGCGGCGATCGTCAGACCCAAAGACGCCCAAGAGGTTGCCAACGTTGTAAGATGCGCAGCGAAGCATGGAGTTAAAGTCCAGGCGACGGCAGGAAGTCACGGTTGGGGGTGAGTTTGACCATTAACACAGAGATCAAGGATTCTGTTACTAACTTCAATGGCAGCAACTATGGTTCGCTATTCCCATGCCTTGTCTATTGCTGGGCGCTGAGAAAACAAAGTACACCGATTGCTAACTGCGTTGCAAGGCCTTGGAGGCGAAGACGATGCCGTATCAGTAGATATGGAACACTTCCAATATACGCAAGATTCCAGCTCAAACAACATCATAGTTGGTGGCGGTACGAGACTAGGCCAAATCGATAAGCACCTGGGCACTTCCCAGCGAGTGATTCCTCATGGAATGTGCCCCGGCGTCGGCATCGGAGGCCACGCTACCGTTGTAAGTAATTCAAGCAGATCAAGCTCTCCCAGACGAACATTGACAAATTGTGTTCAGGGCGGGATTGGCCCAATGACCCGTATGTGGGGTACAACCCTGGATCATGTAGTTGAAGTCGAGGTTGTCACGGCAAACTCGACAGTTGTACGCGCGAGCTCCGAGGAGAACTCGGACTTGTTCTTCGTAAGTTCCTCCCAACATTGATGCTACATGCTCCAATTACTGATATATTTCTCCAGGCTGTGAGAGGAGCTGGTGCAGGATTTGGTATCGTCACCGAATTCGTCATGAGTACTCATCCGGCGCCATCAAATATTGTTCACCTCAGCCAAAGTCATTCGTATAGCCACCCAGCGGAGGCTGCCAATGTCCTGCATACCTGGAAATCTGTTGCCACGGACCCTGCCCTCGACAACCGCTTCAGTACAGAAATGATCTTCAGTCCGTCGGGTGCTCGCATTTCTTCTACCTGGGTCGGCTCAGAGGCAGAGCTTGAGCAGAGTGGTATTCTCAGCCGCATTCAAATCGCTGATGTCCCTATCACAACTCGTCAAGAGACCTGGGAGAATTCTCTTGCTCACCTCGCTGCCGAAGAAGCTCTCCATACGGCTTCCATCCCGAACAAGCTTTACTCGAAGAGTTTGGGCTTGAGCAGCAGTGACGTCCTTTCCAGGATAGAGATTGCCCGTATTCTTGACAGTCTGCCAGCTGAGCTCATGGAAGACAACTGGTCTATCAAGTTCCAGGCTGCTGGTGGTGCTGTTGCAGAGGTTCCCGTTGGCAGCACATCCTATGCTCACAGAGACAAGGTCATGTTCTATCAATCATACGCCCCGGATGCTTCGAAGACGATCCGCACCATTCTTGAAAATTTTCACAGGAAGCTGATGAACGCTCTTCCTGAGGCCACTGGTACCTACCCAGGGTTTGTGGACACGGATCTTAGGGATGCTCAGAAGTCATATTGGGGGTCCAGTCTTGCTGCTCTGGAAGATATCAAGACACACTGGGATCCCAAGGATATTTTCCACAACCCCCAGAGCGTCTCTGCTCATACTTGAAAGCCCAAATTATTACTTGCTTTGAGTACCTATAACGGTCACAGGGGTGTTGCATGCTCGGGATTTATTTCACTTTGGGAGGTAATCTTCATAGCTACATATATTAGCAGTCCTGAAACGACTACTAGCTATTCGAATGGGCAACAAAACCAGCATCTATAACCAGTCTTATTACCTTATGACTATTGTGACTATACGTAAAAGCCATGGTCTGACACAATTGAGTTTGACATGTTCTCATTCTAAAGGTACTTGTCGTGGAACTTTGTGAGATCGCCTCGGCAGCAAGGGGAACGTGAAGCTATTCGCAAGTTGATGCGTACTCCTTCGAAACCAATATGCCAGGATTGCCTGGGCAATGATCATTGCTGCCAACACTTTTGCCACCATATTTCACGGCGTATGTATTCCAAACATCAACTTCATCCTTGTGAGCCTTCGGCACAGTGCCGAACGTATCCTTGTCCATGCGAATCACCTCGAAAGACTCTCTTGCAATCAAAAGGTCCGGTTTGACAACCTCTGGGCCTGTTGATTCCCAACGCCACGGCTGGGCAATCCGGACGACGGGAAGACGATCCCTACTCCAGAGGCTGAGCCTCCCAAAAAGGGCGACCTTGGCGTCCCATTGCACGTGCAATTCTCATAACGGTTTCCTGTCAACCAACCGTCAAGCTAGCATTGCAGGCCGAAAGGTTGGCTTTGACCATCGGCGGGCCGGAGCCCATACCTCGGGCTTGGGCCACTAACACGGCAAGAAAGTCTAGAAGCCAGGTCTATCCATAGCTAGTGGCTAATTTGATATCAATATCAGACTTGAACTATGGGTGTCAGATGAGGTCAACACCATAACTGACCGGGGCTATTGCACAAGGTGAACCCATGGCCACAGTGAACACGTCCTTTCGTATCACCTAGCGGAAGTGATTAACCGGCGTGCAGGGTAAGCGTCAAATGCCATGCGCGGCAAAGGTGCATCTAAGCGACAGACCAGGGACGGGAAGTATCGTGTCCCGGCCGAAGCCACCGACTCTCATGTTCACAGTGTAACGCATAATCGCGGAAAGTCTTTCGCGGCATCGGGTCCAGACCCCGACATTGGCGAGATGGGCGTCAACATCAAGGTGGTTGGGGCCTGCGGCAGGCAAACCGCCCGCGCGCGGGGGAGGAGAGCGGGGGGTGTTGAAAGAAATAAGACGCAAATATCAAAAGAACCCGGCCTTTCGGTGGCCAAGGCCGCAGAGTCTGGGTCGAACTAGCTAGGTAGGCAGATGAGGGTTGACAGATGTCCCGTGCGATGCATGCTCGCAACTGGATCGGCGCCATGAATGCCACCGAAATGAACAGGTCTTTTCCCACGGCTCTGGGGTTGTTCCCCTGAAAGCTTCATGTCACCATCTGCTGATGTTTGGACTGTGCCAAGTAACGTCTTGCCCCTCCCATCTATTACATACATGTCAATGACCATCTTAGAGAAGCGGCCTGTCTTTTCGAAAGGACCACTATGGAGCCAAGGGCAGAGTTTGCCGTCGCGCCGTAAGGCCCGTTGGGAATCGGCCCTGCTTCTAGCGTAATGTTTCAAGCCTCGGAATCGCAGTCCCGGCAAGGCCCTACCAACTTCCCCAGGCACCCCAGTCGTCTCGATCCGCACACACCCATGACGATCCGGCGGCGGTATCCAGCACCAGTCTAACTGCCAGTTGGGGTAAATGGGAAAGTGGGCGAGCGGGGGATAGGGGAGGTGAGGGGTTACATAGTATGAATGGCACATCAGTCTTGAGGTGTCTGAGCGACCGCTGATGCGAGACGGGAAAGAGAAGCAAGGCGTCGGGAATAACGATGATGGAGGACGGTATAGTTGCGGTGAATATAGCCGTATGAAGGGTAAGGGCAGTTGGGTATTGTCCTCATATGGAACGAGGGAGGTCAGGATCGGGGCTGGACAACCCCAATCTGGAGCTTTCCGCCACTCCTCCGCCAATATAGGTGATCATCCTGCCGTCTGACGGTCGCCTACTACCTGATCCGATCATTGCCCAGTTCTCGTGCAGATGCCGCCTTCAGCGAGCTGTCCACCATTAAAGAAATTTCTGTTCTCCAGCCACTCCCACCGTAGGGTGCGTTGTGAAATCCTTAGTACGGTGCGGCCTGGAGGCGAGGCGAGCCCGCCCGTTGCGGGATCACTAGGGGAGTGAGCCAACAGTCTGGCGCCCGTCTGCACCGTCTGGGGTTAGCTGATGGATAGCTTACCAACTTGCATATGCTTATCTCTGCATGTCGCTAAAGCATTCCGGCTGTGATGCCTGTTCATTGCCGTTGCAAGAGGTGCCACCTTGTGCCTACATATTGCCGTGAGGACTTTTGGTCTAGGTCAAGTCGTATGTACCATATACATCTGGTGCCCCGGCGGTAGTGTGTATGCAGCTTGAAAATGACTGTGGAGGCTGGCTGGTCAGACGAGGAACCCATGTCTGGCTTGCATCGGACAATGGCATCAGGGCGATCATCTGGATGATGCCGAGCATAGAATATGTAGGATCTCGTCGCGTAATAGAGTAGCCAGGGGTTCAAGGCCAGAAAGACGAAAAAAAGCAAATATTCGTACGATGGAGAGACCGATGATGAACGGCGCCAGGGGCTTGGCGGGCGAGCCCGAACGAGGCCTACCAAATGCCTCGTAGATTCTGTTAGATTGTTCTACCCGCCAGCCATGCTAGCCATGAGCATACTTCAGTGAAGTTCGGTCTTGGCTCGGGAGTGCCAGCAAAGTCAATTGAGCTCAGACCAGGGGATCGGAACGTCTCTGAAAGGCTGAAGGAGTATTTTCGTATCTACGGATGGAGATGCGAGGTCTGTGTTGCGGGCGTGGGCGAAGGGCGTGGGCGAATCGTAAAGCAGGGCGCCGTTGTCGAGTTACGGCGTACGGCCCGAACGTGCGAGAATCAGAACAAGCATAACCAGCTCCTAGGAGGTGCAGCGAACGAGCGCACCGTTCGTCAAAGCTGAGTTTCTCCAGCCCTGCCGGCGGAAAACTTGAGACTGTCGCATCTGCCCGCGATGCGGTTAAAAAGTGCCATCTGGTATCGAGACGCTTGGAGATGGGACGAAACTCATGTAGCCCCCAAGATCGACATCCACAAAGGCAGGACATAGGCTTCAATCATCTTGAGTAGCAGGGAGCGGTGGGCGTTCGACGAGTTGCCGAAAAGCAGCTTAATTTGGCAATTATCTCCTCCCAAGATGTCCAGTTTGGAAATCTCTGAGCCTAATTGAGTATTCGTCAAATGCCGGATTACCAATCCGGACATCTGTCCGCTCGGGATGGCCGAATTGGAAAACCTCCGACGGCAGACAAGTTTTCTAACCACCGGAGGCCAAAAAGTGTCTATACGAGTTGCGAGGACCCCGAACGCTTTTTCGCTGAGTTCCTGGATCTTTTCCGAAGTTCTTTGGCATGGGATGCTTGTTGAGACCTTAAACCGACTGCAATCTTCCTTCCGGTGGGAGAGTTCCGAATGTAGCTCAGCCCAGGCACCGTTGATGTGGGGTTTCAAGGCCGAGGAAGTCCGGTCCATCGCCGGGTTCTCTCGCTTGAAATTCCGACCTTTCGCGTGTCACACTATGCGATTTGCTCAAACTTTTTCTCTCTATGACGGCTAAAGATTCTCGCTCCAAATGGAATGTGGCTGGAGTCCCGAACGCGATGGGTGCTGTGCCAACATTGGACATTTCGGAATACCTAATATCCGGAACTGCTGGATTAACTTTCCCGCGGCTATTTTTGAGGCTCTTTGAGAGAACTCTCTATTGCAATTCCGGCCGGCAAAACTCTTCCGCAATGGTCTGTGTCGTCGTAACATGCCATGTGTGATCGTCCGGCTTGTAGCATCCAGGTCCATGCGCTTCTTGTATGAATCATTACCTGTGCTTTTTGAATGCCACCTAAGATCTAGAGGTTGATCGGGTAGTTGCACAATGCACCTCAACCAGGTGATGGAGAAAAGGATTTGATTGACTACAATATGATCTTTGAGGGCCTCTTGGCATCGCTGATATGTCTAAATGTTTGACTTTAGGCAAAATTGATAGATGCAGATGTGTATTTTGACCTACCTAAAGTGCTCTTTGGGTAAGGTAGGCCGTCAAAAGAGTGGCCAGACGCCTTGGCCATGTTCCTGTCTATCAGTAGGGCTCGGCAGAAATTGAGTGCGCATAATGCGATATCACCAATACCGAACATGATGGCATCGCACAATCATTCGTAGTTCCTCTTTCTGCGAAATACCTAGTCAACGTGAAGTTAAGTCTGCTAAATGTTACATCAGCCGTGCTAATCGTAAACAAGGGTGCTGGATATACCCTCCAAATTCAAGCTGCTGGAAATTGGCAAGTTCTCGAACCCAAAAACACCCAAGGTTCCATAAATGGTCTGAAGTGTGTCGAACAGTGTTTCTGTTGGATTACGAGGCAGAAAAGGGGCCCTATTAGGTAGTTAGGTAGGGGTGGTAGGTAGGCAGTCTGGGCCCGTGCAGACGGACCCTTCCACCTACCTATACCCACTAAGGGACCGCGGGCTCTGCCCACGATCTTCCCCTCCTATATACACGCAATAGACCTATATTAACTTATTAACCTAGTCGTAACTAAAAGGTCTAACCTATTTACGTATATACTAATACTAATTAGTAATTAAATTATATATATATTTTTACTATAGGTTAATAAGGATATAACTATAGAAAAAATAGCCTCGACTTACCTTGTTAGCTATTCTAACTTATTAACTTAGTTCTATTTATTTAATTAATAATAAGTAGTCTAGTCTATACTACCTTAGCTCTCTTTTATTACCGCTAGTTAACGATTAATTAATTAGTTATAGGTTATTAAGAGCGCGCTCTATTATATACGATCTCTTTTATTAAAACTATTATTATAAAAGGATTAACTACTTTATTATTATTATTAACCTTACCTTTATTATTAATATTATCTCCGCTAGCCTTATTACTATTACTAACTTCCCTCTAATTAAACTACTTATAAAAAAATCTATTTTAAATATATTATAGCTAAGCGCTATTTTAAATTAGTAATAAATAAGAAGAGATTAATTACTAAGAAATTAATTTAATAATCGCTAATATACTAGTACTTAGTAATAGTAAGACTTTTAGAATTATAAATACGTTAATAATAAATCTCTTATTAATAGCAAAGTATTCTAAGATATTAAGGAAAAAAAAAGATCTTAATAATAATAGTAATAGGGATCTATTTTATATTATTAACAAATCCACTTCTTTTTAACTTAATAAAAGCTCCGAGACTAAACTAATAAAATAAAATATAAAAAGTATTAAAAAGAATTACTAATTAGTAGCTAACGGAATCCTCTATTTATTATTAAAAGTACGGTTATAAAAGACCTTTCTTCCCTTTTTATAACCTTTTATTAACCTTAGTAACCTTTTATTTATATACCTTGTTAAAAGAGTAGAATTTTCTAATTAATAATAATAGCCCGCTTATTATTATTAAAACGATTACTATAACCGACCTATTATTTCTTTTAACCTAACTAACGTTATATTATAATTATAATATAATAATTATATCCTATAGTAATCTTCTACTATATAACTTATTTTATAAATATATTATAATAACCGCTAGCCTTAATAATAAATAAAAAGGGTCTAATAATTAGTTAATATTACCTCTAGCTTACTTATACTCTTAAATTATAGAACTATACCTAATTCTAATTCGTTAATAAGACTACGTTAACTTAACTTAATAAGGCTTATTTAATATTATACCCGCTCTTATAAATAATAAAAAGCTTAATATTTTTATTTTTTATATAAGAAGATATTATTATTAAGACGGCCTAACGGGCGAGGAGCTATAAAAGGACTTTAAAACCGACTTTTAAAGCTAAGAGATAGGGGACTTCTTAAGAATAAAAAGTATAATTTTTAAAAAGCTAAGAGACTTTTTTATAAATAATAGTATTAATTTAACGATTAGAAATTATAATTAAATAGTAAAAAAGATTATTAGCGCCCTTAATACTTAATACTTTTTTACTTAGATTTCTAAGGAGATCATAGCCTATTATAGTTATATTAAATATTTTAATATATTATATTACGATTTTTATTTCTTTTATTTACTATTCTTATAGCTAATAAATACTAACGATTTTATTTAGTAAGCTAGAGAAATAATAAGAAAATCCGTATAACCCTAACTTACTTAATTTTAATAATTAAGATTCCGACCTTAACCTCGCTATTAACTAACTAACTTACTACTTTTTTAAAAAAAAAAAAAAAAAGAACTAAAGAATAAAGTTATTATTACCTAATAACAAAATCTACCCTATTAAATACTATACTTTAATATAAAAACTAAAAACGATATTATACTTAATACTTATTAATTAATTAACCTCGCTAAGCTCTATAATAATAAAAATAAGTATAATAATAAAAAGTACGATATTTTTAGTAAGAAGCTTTAAATCTTTAAAGTATTATATTAATAAGTAGGAATTAGCGGACGATACTATTCTAATACTTTCCTAAATATATTTAAAAAAAGGGTATTAACCTTTCACTTTAACTAACTTAGTAGTGCCTCTAACCCGGTTAGTTTTAATATAATATACTAAAGGACCTAAGAATATTTCGAGCCGCTTACGAGCTATTAAAACTACCTCGCTAAGCTCTATAACCTCTATTAATACTTTATAGTTCGTAAAAACCTAAATAAGTCGAACTAATAGATTTTATAAGTACTAATTAACTATATTATAATCCTTTACGAAGTACTAGCTACTTAGAGATCTATTTTTAATATAAGTAACTAACTCCTCTATTACGTAAGTAGTATATTAGAATATAAACTTATTATACTTAACCCAGTACTTATATTTATTAATATTTATTACTAACTTAGTACTTCGATTAATACTATAAAAAGAGAGCGTAACCGTAATAAGTAATAGTAATATTTCTAAAATAATACTTATAATAAAGAGGTCCTTATTACTTATTAAACTAACCGTACTTATAGTAGCTTTAATAAAGAGACCTAATTTAATAAGCGGAATTAATACGGCCGCGGTATTATTAATAAAAAGTATTTTATTTATTATAAAACCGGCTATTAATTAACTAAGTACTTAGAAAAAGAGCAACGTTAAGTATATAAAAAGTATAAAAATAATAAGAAAAGAAATAAAAGATTTATACTGAGCTTATACTTATAATTCTTTATTTTTTATAAGGGAACCGCCCTTATTAATAACGATAATAATAATAATACTATAATCTAATACTTTAATAACCTCGATTTTAACTATAAGAATAACTACGAGAACGAAGTCTAGATCTTAATAATATACTTTATAACTATTATTAATAATAGAACCCTTATAAATATCCTCGCTATCTAAGTAATAAAATATAGCCTTATTAGTACTACTTTTATTAATAAGTTAAGTAAGCTTACGGAACTAGTAACCTCTTTTTCGTTAAACGGGAAGTACTTGTTAGGGGACTTTTAAAATATTATACTTAATACTAGCGCTACGGAATTCTTAACTACGGACTACCCTTAACTCCTCGTATTATAATAATAATAACTTAAAATTATTTTTAATACCTCTAAAGCCGGTAAGGTAAGTATTTAATTTAGTAATAATAAACCTATAAAGTTATTAAAATTTATAGTCGTTAATACCCCATTTAGTAATATTACTTTTTACGTCTTACTAATTAATACTCCTTTTTTATACTACCTAAGGGACATAGATAAGCTAAGAATATACTTTAATAATATTAATAACTTATTAATTAAGGGAGATATTATAGTACTTATTATTTATAAATAGGGATACCCTTAGCTTTTACTTTTTAATAATAAAAAAGCTATTACTAATTACTTAATAAAGGGTAAATTACGCCGCTTATATTAGCGCTTTAGCTACCTTTCGGTTCCTCGTCTCCTAAAGCTACTCTAATAGTCTAATAACGATATAAAAATCGTAGCCCTTAAAAAGCTTACGAAAATTTACTAATAATACTAACTTAACGCTACTACCCCTAACTAATTCAAATTCACCTTATAAAATAATTACGATTTTAATTATAAAGTCGTAATTAACGTAATATACTTAATAAATTATAAGGGCACTAACTAACTAATACTTTACGTTATTAATACTATTACTTCTTTCTAAATAATAAAGTTCTTTGCGAATATAATTATAAAGTATATATAAGAGGCTCTTTAACTATATTAAATCGACGTTTACCTCGGTTTACTAAACTAGATTATTATAAATATTAATAAGAACTTTAGTACTACAAAGTTTAAATCTTTTATTAAATTTATATTTATTAAGGTTAAAAAAGTACTTATTAAAGCTTATAATAGTATTAATAAGGCTAAAAAATACTACGTAATACTTAAAAAAGTATACGATATTATTTAAAATAAATACTTATTAATAAGCGTAGAGGCTATACTTTAGGCCGTAATTAAAGTACTTAACGATATAGTTAGCCTAAACGGCTTTATTTTTATACTCCTTATTTTTAGAGCTTTTTTACGCACTTTTAATAAATCTCTACCGTTACTAAATATTACTTAACGTATAGAGGTAGTTAAGAAAGTAATAAGAAAAGTCCGTAGACTTTATATTAATAAGTAAATAAGCGAGGCACTAGTTACTTAAAACGGACTCAATATCTCCTATATTATTAATTTATTATTATAATTAGATATTAAAGTTTAGTAAGAAGGTAAGGGATAAAAAGGCCTATTTAAGCTCGTTTTAATAAATAATACTATTTATATAATAAAATTATTTTATAGCTTAATAAACTTCTAGGCTATTATAATTAAACCTTAGTACTTAGAAGAGGTCGACCCCGAGCCGCTAGCTATAATAATAAAGTATATTAACCGCTTACTAATCCCCGTAGTTAACTAGCTAACTAATAGTAGCGCTACTATAAATAAAGTCCTTAATAAAATCGTCGTTATAATTAATAATAACCCTCTATTATAAAGTAAGAGGATTAAAAAAATATT
The DNA here is from genome assembly GCF_023278565.1 of Colletotrichum lupini. Classification (NCBI taxonomy): domain Eukaryota; kingdom Fungi; phylum Ascomycota; class Sordariomycetes; order Glomerellales; family Glomerellaceae; genus Colletotrichum; species Colletotrichum lupini. The sequence continues at coordinate 359,477 of NC_064672.1, forward strand.
AATATAGCGCGGCTATAATAATATTTTTATAACTATAACTTATTTTATATTTAAAAAGGAGGTAAATCTTAAGCTAGTTACTAAGCTCCGTAATAAAGATATTATTACTACCCTAGGAGCACTTTTTATAAAATCTATTAATAAAGAGCTTTTAAAATTAGTAAAAAGAGGGGTAATTAAATTTATTTAACTTAGCCCTAAGTATAAGGATATAAGGATATTTAAATCTTAATTTATTAATAAGATTAAGAACCTAAGACTTAACTTTATTAAAAAGTCTTATTTAGTTATATAAAAATATAATAATAAGGGGAAGAAAGAGATCTTTATATAGTCGTTAATAATCTAAAGAACTAATTAATATCTAATCCTTACCCTAGCCCCGACCCTAATTTAAAAAGGCTACGTTATTTAATTACGAAATATTACTTAAGTATATATATAATCGAGCTAACCTCTTTATTATAAGGTTTTTACTTAATTACTAGCTCCGATCCGTTATTTATACCCTAAGGGTACTATTTTATACGTTATATAACTACTATATAGTTTTGTAAAATCTAATACTTATTAATAAGTAATATATAATAAGTATTATTTAAAAATGCTCTAAATAATAATATTTACGTTCGATTTATATTTATTAATTTCAATAGGAAAAAGCGGATTATTTAGTATTATTAATATATAGATTAATAATACTATTAAATTATTAAATAAGACTTTTAGTTAAAAAGAAAAAACCGAGCTTAAGCGCGCTAAACTATTAGCTAAACTAAAATAATAATTATTAACTAACGAGCCGCTTATTTTTAATAGCGGGATTATTTTATTAAAAAGTATTAATATAATACTTAGATAAAAGAACTAAAGGAAAAAACTTAAGTAAGTTAACCCCTCGGTATTAAATACTAAATAATAATTCGTTAAGTAACGAGCTTAAAGTACTTATATTATATTAATTTACTAATTAGAAGTAGTTTTTAATACGTTATTTACTACTTAATACTAAATAGATTTATTATTTACTAATTACGCTATACTAAACTATTATATTAAATAGTAAATAAATTACTTAGACCGAGGGCTTATATTCGTATTATTAGATCTAACTATAGCTAAACTCTTTATTTTTATAAATAGGTTATTTATAAATAACGCTAATTATACTTTATAACTAGGTTATATTATTATCTTTATAAATAAAAAATAGACTAACGAGAGCTTTATAATTAATAATAATATTATTTATTATAGCTTTATAAAAAGTAAAAGGATTACCTAGAGCGTATTAATATTAGAAATCTACGGAATAGTTATAAGTATTAACGTTATTTATATTATCTTAACTACCCTAAACCTTATTACTAAATAACTTAACGTTCTAAAAATCCCTACTATAGTCTATATAAATTTATACTTATTATATAAATACCTCGTTAAGCTAAGTATTATAAAAAAAAAGCGCTTTATAATAAATATTATAATACTTAGGTAATTATATAAACGCCGCAAGCTTTACGAAATCCGTTAGATTAATAATAACGATAACCTAGCTAACGGGTTTATAAAAAGCATACTAAATAAGTCCCTCGAACGATTCGTTAGTAAAAGAATTATTATAATTAAAATAAAAAAATAAGTAATACGTAATTAAAATAGTAATATATTATAAGTAATAAGTCGTTTAGCGAACGTATATACCTCTTAAGCTTCGGTTTAAAAAAAATATATATATATATAGGGCGTAATTAAACTAATAAAAAGCTCTTTTTTAATTATACTAAATTCGACGATTTTTAAGGAGTTTAAGTATATAAATTATATATATTGAAAGATTAAGAAGTAATTAAGAAGAGAGGATACTAAAATTTTTATATAAATAATTATAATAAAAGCTATATTAAAATTTTAATATACGGCTTTAAGTACTTCTAAATAGGGGATTAACTATAGATTTTATTATTAGTTCTTACTAGCGGGGGACCTAGCCCCTATTCTAGCCTTTTCTATTATAAAAGTAAAAGATTATTAATATTAAATTACGAAGTAAAAAAGGGGCCTTATTAGGTAGTTAGGTAGGGGTAGTAAGTAAGTAGTCTGGGCCCGTGTAGACGGACCCTTCTACCTACCTATACCTACTAAGGGACCGCGGGCTCTGCCCACGATCTTCCCCTCCTATACACACGCAATAGACCTATACTAACCTATTAACCTAGTCGCGACCAAAAGGTCTGACCTGCCTACGTGTATACCAACAGTTTCCATTCTCATATCTCCCGACCTTGAATCGGAAGCGCGTTCATGCCGTGCTGGCAGCCCTGGCTGACTGGCCTCGTGACATTAGTGTCCGGTGCAGCAATCCCAGCCAATACCGTAATTGCAAAGTATAGTTACACATCGTCAAGTCTCTGTTCTTTGGGCAGTTCTTTTCATTGTGCCTACCCGATCTATGGGAAGACTTATGTCAAGAGGCCTCTGCGCGTATGATCGTCCGGATGCTTCCTTTGAAATCCATGCATGTAGTACTCCCGAGATCCGAGGTGACAATCTGAGCGGCAGGGGGTACATGAGATTGAAATTCGGACGGAAACCAGCAAGCTCGGGTGGCTGATGTTTGCCATGCTCGCTGTGCGACTCGCAACTCCAACAGGTTGTTCACCTTACCCTCATCTCCGTGCAACTAGATGCGACCTCCAAGAACGTTCATTGAGCCAACGATGTGGCGATCACGGGCAAAGTCCTCTACTTTTTGGGCAACCTTCTTCTTCGGTCTCGGGCAGCTAAATTTAGAATGCGTTGATGAACTCAAGCTCAGCCTTCTCACAGTGGAAGTTTCCTCCATCTATGCATGTCCTTCCAAGTGATCTAGGTTGATGTAAACTTCTTCACTAGAACCTATGCAGCAAAGCGTCAATACTCCAGAAGAGACGACGCAGCGGTTCATTGATGTATGATCGACCGGATCTTGCCCCTCAGCATTCAAGTGCCTCGAAACGCACGTCATGGCCGGTCGATATCCCATACGATGATGGAGCGTTCATCTGGACATGAGACGAATAAACGGTGAGGGGTAGTCGAGACGCCCGGCACACGGCATGGATAGTACTCAAATCGCACATGCACTAAGGGCCTCCCAAGCACCGGATTTTCCGAGATGCCCTGCTCAGAATGCAATGCCATAGAAAAGCCAATCCTATAAAGTTGCAGACTTCCAGACGTGAGGCGCAGGGTGTCAGGATATTTGCGTGATCACCACACTTCCTAGCTGCAGATCACGGGTGAACGAGGTGGTGGTGGGTAGGGTGAAGTTTGTGAGCGGGCATGGATGCAGGCCTCACATTCCGGAGTTCGGATACAGTCTCAGTGAAGAAATCGGGGGGGGGGGGGGATCTTCGGTACGTCGGATCACGAAAGAGCCGCATGAAGGTCCCGAGTGTGATGTGTCGACCAGGTGGTGATTGATCGTCATGATCTCCTGTCGGGATGAGGCGGCTGCGCCCTCCGGCCCGGGTTTGCAGCTTGGATCATGGGACGACGGCTTAGTGACAGGAATCAGCGGTGTTTTGTTGCTGTCGCCAAGTCGGATCGTGGCAGTAAGAGTGCCCCTGACCTGAAGCTTTCGGAATGGCCTGCTATGAGACATTGATGAGATACCGCAGTAGGTAGATAGAAATCGTCATGTTGAGGTTGAAGTTGAGTTGGTGGTGTGGAGAGTGAGAGTGAGACGAAGTGCCGGGAACTTGGGCAGCATGTGTTACAGATTCTCCCTCCCCGCACACAGGGACCCCGCGGCCTGTCAGACGCAGCCCCGCGCCGCCCCTCCATTCTGCGGGGAGGGAGTAGCTGTCAACTGCCCGCATCACCGCAGAACCTCGCCAGTTGACTTCATCTCACGATGCTCCATTCATAGTGAAAAGTTCAAACGCCCGTAACTTGTCATTTTTTTTTTTAGTTGGCGCGCTGATCCTGCCGCATCATCATCCCCGTGGCTCACTCAAACACGTCTCATCTTAGTCTCACAGGCTAAGGCGCTGTGATGTGCCTGACATTTACATGGCACACGTGCGCGCCAACGCCACAACCAAGTTAAACTGCCACACGGCTCACGATGAACACCAGGGCTCTGGTTAACCCGCAGTGAGCTCGAACTCAAAGATAGCTCAAGACCAAAAGATGCGGCATCCATCACACTCGTAGGACCGATCGTCTGGTTGCGCTCACCATGGACTGTGTACACATGGTGGCAATTGACTTTGGCGTCGTACCTCAGCCTCATAGAGCTGGATTTAGATGAACCCATCGCATGAAGGCTGCCGGGTAAAGATGCTTCCAAACTTTGTGTTCACCTTGTTTGAACCTCACGATGGGTTTTCCTTCCAAACTAGCAGTGAATTGTGACCGAGCTCTACTGAAAACTCGATTCACATAAACTCATAGTGATCCTCCACCTACAGGGAAGAGCCTCGGTCACACGTGAGCAATCACGTTCATGATTGAAAATCTTTCACCCGCCCGAGCCATGTCGCTGAGCCGAGACCGAGGCAATGGCGTTCTTTAGACGAACGGAATAATTGCGCGGATTCCGTGGGCCAATTCGTCACTCGATGCTCATGCTTAATGTTACGTTACTCAATCGAACGTCAATGCTTTTCTTTACGTTACTCAATACTCCTAAGGCAGAATGTCAATGTCCCTATTACGAAATAATGTCGTTCAGAGTCTGAGGCATTTCAAGGCCCATGAACAGAATTTTCAACGCCCATCCGATATCTACTACCTTACCACCTTACTAGCACCGCGCCTCATGTACCTTACCTTACGTGAAACCCCCAATCCGTCAGCCCCAAAAACCACAGAACCAAGACAAAACCGTGCCCCCACGAAGCAAACCGCGGGATATATCACTCATCAACCCTTCATTCACTTAGCCAATCCCACACAGACTAGTATCAATCCGTCGAAATCTGCTCATACGAATGGATCCATCCCCCATTGACATGTCCACATTCCCCAGCATACCTGTAGGCACCAAGCGTAAGGTAAGGCACACCGTGATGGGGCCCTCCCCTTTCCCCCCTAAGGCCCCACAACCCCAACACCCGGCCGGGCGCCCGGCCCTCCGAAATGCCGCCGGACAAGCCTTACGGGGACGCACTGCGGTACCTGCGCCGCAGCAGCCAGTGAGTACCTAAGTTACCTTACACCCCAGTGAAGCAAAACCATGACACACCAACACACACACACCACTTACACCAGACGCGATGCACCCTCGCCGATATCCGAAACGGCATCTTCCGACAACAAGACATGCTCCGTACTCCGTACACACATACGCAGAGCACATACCTACCTTGGTCCGGATACGCCAGAGTCCTGACACATTTTGACACCTCCCTTGAATGCTTGGCGCTTGATAGCTTGGCAACACTCACCCCTCCCTCCCTCCCTTTCTAGTCCCTGAAAGGCTGAAAGGCTGAGGGCCTGAACTCCAATCAACTCTCTTCATGCCCTATCCTGACATCGCCCTGCCTCCTTTACACCCCCTGACTACCTAACTTATGTTGTTGTCTACCGTACCTTACCTTGACTTGTCTTGTTTCAAGTAGCACCAGTGCGGGGTTCGCGGTCTCTTCCTGTCTGCCTGCTAGGTACCAACGTCTATTCATCGCGCATCGCAAGCAAATTTGTGACGGGCAAGGGTCTGGTCCAATACACTTGGAAAGTCTAATAGCGCGCTCCGTAGGTATTCGGCCTAATGGCGCAAGGATTCCTGACGGAGGGCCGCTCCGTCGAGAAACCAGGGCCCTGGGTTCTTCGCTACCTTACGCCTCTGCCAATGGTTTAGTTGCCTAGTTTTGATATTCCTGCACTTGAGAGAACTAGCCAGCACGCCATGCAAGGTATGGAAGGAAATAATTGTTATTGCTACGGACAAAGTCTAAAGTGATGACTTGCTTGAGATTTCATGCCACTCTATGCTTCCGCTGCGCCACTGTGCTACCAACCAATGCCCGTTGAAAGAATCCCAAGGGTATCTTGTTTTCTGTTGAAGCCTTCAAAACCACCAACGCCGGATCGACCCATTGTCAACAACTGTTCCTGGTGTTATGCAATGTCGCTTGAAGTAATACCGTCTCTAGACACCCCCCGTCAATGTGCACCAAGCCAAATAAGAAACCAAAATCACCACCATATTGATGTTCCCGCCCAGGTCTCATGTTGAAAGCGTTTGAGCTCTTGCTCTTCACCTGTCCATAGCTCTGGTATCTTAGCTGTGGCCGTGACCATGCCCATGACTGTTGATCCTACTATCCGGGTCTCTCTCCCAATATTGCTCAGTCTTGTAAGGCTGATGAGACTGCGGGAAAAAAGTGTCCCCCAAGCTGTTTTGAGTTGCCGTATAATCGTAGAGGCCTGCGTCGAGCCGATAGTATGAAGGCGTCACCAAGTCTGGGCTCTGCGTAGGTGAAGTCGAGGGAAGCGAAGCAACCGACAGCCCAGAAGATGGCGTTGGTGGCGGATACACTGACGAATGCGGCAACTGCATGCCCATTATCCCTGGCATGGAATGTGCCATCAAAGGCTGTGGATGCGCGTAGCTGACCGCCTGGACTTGGTGCCGACTCGTCTGTTGCATTATTGTCCCGGCAGATGCTTGTGCGCTTCCGTGAGAAGACGATGCCGGACTTGGAACTCCCGTCGCGGAGCCTTGGTGGGAGAAGCCTTGCTGTTGTGCGAGATCTTTCGAGCGCTGGGCTTGCTGGGCTAGTTGAGCCATGCCCTGGCGTTGCCGGACGCTGCGCATTTGCTCAGAGTCCATGCCGTATTGGAACTGTCGTTTGCGATTCTTGACAACTTGCGAATCTTTTCGAATCCGCAATCGACAACCTTGATCGCTGAGATGACGGCTCAAATCCGTTGAGGAACTCATTCCAGGGTAGGACCGCGCCGTATGAACTTGGAAGCCGTGGGATTCCATCTCTGTCATGAAATACACTTCGCCGCCCTTCATGTTGTACAGCGCAAATCTCAGCTTGAAAAAGCCCTCCATCTTGACAGAGAGGTCGGGAAAAACGAAGTAGCCTTCGTCCTGGCCATCGATACTCTTGTACTTCTGCAGGGAGGATACTGTCGATCCCACCAAGCCTTTTGCACAGGTTTCGGGGTCCATTTTGGTTTTCTTATCACCGGGCTTGAGGTAGACTTGGACGAACAAGCTAGGGCCTATTGCACGGTTAGCGTCCCCCAAGCTTAGGTCGCAAACAGGGCTCGGGAGGATGATTTCGCAGCTTACTAGACAGAATGAAGTTTGCGTAATTCTGATTGTGACTTCTGAGGTCGATTTTGAGAATCGGTGGAGGGTCAATAGGTTTACGATCTGTGAAGTTACATTAGGTACACATCGAGTAGCATTGTCAGCCGCAGACGAACCTTTCTCTTTGCCAGTTGCTATTTTGGAGTGTTGCGGCGCTTGAACAATCACCAGACGCAAGGAGTCCCTATCTCTCATTATGCTGAGACTTGTCAGCTTCTACCCAAACTTCTTCCATTCATCATGGTGTTGAGCCTTAGACATACTCTTGGGGGTCGGGAGCCGGCCCCGTGTGCCAACTAGATTGGTACGACATTTGTCGTCGTGTTTAATTGGTATGATTCGGATGACAACGTAATGTGCTGTGAGGTGTCCCGTGGTTCGTTGTTACTTGGTAAGAAAAGAAATAGTTGGTCTGTTATGTTCAAAATATGCTGACACGTCGGAGATAGGGGCAGTTCGTTCGATGTTGGATCAGTGTAGCAGGGTAGGTTTGATACCCGGAAAGCTGGTCTGCCGTGGCGACGAGAGACTTTTGTATCTCCGAAATGGGCGGCGCGGTAAGAAAGACGATATTTGATTATTCGAGTGCGAGGAGCCGTTGATGATGGATGCGGGTGGGCGAGGCTTATCTGATACGATGCGTGACAGCGACAAGTGGTGGAAGAAGTACAAGTGGTGGAAGGAGGAGATTTAATGCGACAAAGAAGTTGACGGTTGCTGAACCCCTGCCAGATGATGGTAGCGCGAAGCAGTGTACTCCGTACAGTACCAGGCGCAGATCCCTCGAGGTGGGACACAGGACAGCAGCAGGGAAGACTGATCGGAATGTTCCTGTGCGGAGAGGCAACAAGAGGAGAGTTGGAGGGTAGGAAGCAATAGTAGTGCCAGTGTATCCAAGAAAGCGGCTCTTTTCTACTTTCTAAGTGGTCAGTGGCAACGGCCTTTCTCTCAGCATACCCACACAGATACAGCATGTGCTGGCGATATAGACAGGGTCTGGCCTACCTATGGCAAAGCAAGCTACACCCGTCCCTCTCAGTTGAGGAGCACAGTGGTACGTCGACAGCGCCGTGGCAGAAATGGACAACTCGAGGTCGACGAGTAGCGCGGAGCGGGCGCACGAATCGTTGCGCGTATACTTGTCCGAGTTTGCTACAACCACCAAAACGCAACCTAAGCCTCCTTTATCTTGAAATTGCTGAGTATGAAATCAAAAGTCGAGTGTCGAGTAAGGTTGGCTTTGCTGCGAAGAGTAAGAGATGGGAATGAGGGCAGGAGGCTTCGGGAGAGTATCCGAGATGATATGCCGTTGAACCTGATGTGGTAGATAGATGGTTGATAAAAATGCAACTAGGAGGTAAAGCAGTGATCTTGATATAAAGTCGGGCAGGCCAACTAGGTCTCAATGGCCCTGGAAGCTGTTGTCAGGATCAGGGAAAGACGGGTGGAGTAGGAGAGGGTACCGTACCTCAGGGGTCGCATGAAGGGGCGTGTACAAGATGGAGACGTTTGGGGATGGGGAGGAGGCGTCCAACGTCGAGTACTGGAACTGGGTGTATGGGATTAGGACTGGGAATACTGTGAAAAGAAAACGGTCAGCCAAGCTGTGAGCACTGAGCCAAAAAGAAGCTTGGGGATGGCGGGGGGTGTGCCGAGGAATAACACGTCTCCGTCTCCCCAACCTGCCTCGCCATGAACCCTGTCCCAAGAGCTGGTTCACTTGGCCAATGCTTGCCTGTTTCTTCTCTGGCAGGACTGTCTGGACGGACACAGCAGAATGAAGGAGCATTGGAAGTGGGAGTGGGAGTGGGAGTGGAAGATGGAAGGGGGGTGTGGCAGCTTAAGGTGGGATACCCAAGTAGGATGCACGGTGTGTCGTACCAATGAATCCCCTTTTCCTTCTCTTTGAGAGGGGCTCTCAGATTACCGGGGATTTCAACCGCGATTTGGAGACGATGACGATACACAGAGACACCCCAAGCCCATGTCTAGGTGCCGGACGTTCTAACCCAGGAACGAACAGTTCGATCTGAATGCAACGGCCTTCGCCTTCAAACTTCACAAAGGGCGGGCAAGGGCGTAGCTCGGAAGATAGGGCCAAATGGTAATTGGGCGTCCGGCTCTGTTGTCTTGGTCGACTGTGGATTGCTAGAGCAGGTACTTCCTACACTTATCAGGATGCTTAGAAGAACTGGATGCCAGATGCTGGACGGGACTCTTGGGGTGACATAGACTAGGCCCAGGCCTTGGTTGCCTTCCGATGGGGACAGAAAGATTGAGGAGAGACCGATGAAGAATCCCTGTGTCGCTCTGGTCTGTGCCGCGAGGTTCGAGTCTCTTGGCTGAGGCGTCCCTGGTCGTCCCGGGTCTGGTCAGTCGACAACCTTCGGCAAGAAGCGACCTGTCAAGCGGCGGTTTGGGGGCGGTCAAGGGAAGCCAAGTTGACTTGGGCTGGACTCGGCTGAGTTGACCCTCGTGCGGAAGTTGTTTGGCAGTGGGCGTGTCGTGCCGAGTAACGGATATTGCGAGCGTTCTTGCTACGGGAGGATGATCAATCAATCTCAAGATGGGTTTGGTGATGCCGTTGAGCTTGGGTACTCCGATGTATCAAATGTGGATGCAAGGCGGAAAGTAATCCGAACATAGGGTACGGAGTATGCGTTTTTGCTGCCCAGATGAGTCTTGGTGCCGTCTCGTTGTTGATGAGCAATTGATGACTTGAGGATGAACAACGACGTGATGAAGAACGTGGCTGGGCCCTGAGACGAACGCGCAGATGAAAGAGAGGTCCGGTCGGATTGAGAAGCAATTTCTGACGGGTCCTGACTTGCTCTGTGCGTTCATGCGGCGATAAGAAAAAGACGATGATGGACTAAGTCAGACACGGCACGGGTCCCGGAGATGGTCGGGAGGGAACTTTTGACGGGAGCATTCGCAGAGGGCCTCACCACATCAGTCGGGATGTCCAAGTGGATCTCATGTAAGGTTAATGCCGGCCAAAGTGAGGGCCTTGTGAACGATGAAGTGTCAGGCCAGGGAACTCTGAGGGGGAAAGATGCAGAAGAGGAGAAATGAGGTGAACGGAACAGATCTGATATTCACCAGTGGAGAGAAAAGGAAGGAAGTGAGGTTGCAGGGCGCGAGGCGCGAGAGTCAACGTCAAAGTGACTTGGTACCTTCCCGTTCCTTATATTAGGTAACCAAGAATAATGTACCTCGTAGAGTCTTGGATAAATAGCCAAGGGAAGGAGTTGTCGATTGACACGGAGGAAGAAGGAGGTGGACGGGAGAAGGTGAAAGGCGTTCACCTGGCTGAATTGTTCACCTGGGACCTGGTCTCCCGTTCCTACCCTACCTACCTTACCGTGCCTCCCCATGTCCATTCCGCTCAGTCTCTGTAACCGTTCCATGTCGGTATTGGCCATAACCCATGCATATCAAAAAGATGGGGAAAGAGACACTGGCAGGCAATACCCAGATGCATCCACACACCCATTGGAACTATGGAGCAATGGAGCGTGCAGGTTGTGGAATGGCAGGCACGTCTGGATAGACGACCTATTACACTGGGTACGTATCCGTATACCTACCACAGTAGAGGCAAGGACCGTAAGGTTGAGAGGGAAGGGGCGTTCAGATGGACCGCGGCGCGAAGGCCGGTTGCTTGCTGCGCACACAATAAAGTAGGCAGGAAGGATATCCCTTGGAGGTAAGTGCTGAATGAGACGGGAGATGCGTGGACTACCTGAGTTAAAGGTACCTTGTCAGGCTAAAGTGACTTCCGTCTTTACGAGAAAGCACGGATGGCGGAAGTAGGCGATACTTGGCCCGTCCTCGAGACGGGTGCGGGTGTGTCGTCTGTGATGTCTCGATGTACGCCACAAGTAGACAGGTACCGCACCATGGTACTGTCCGTACGGAGTACCTTAGGCGCAACTTGGTAAGGCAGGGCTGGGCTGGGCTGGGCTGGGAAAAAGAAGGCAGGTACTTCCTTCCTCGAGTCCAGTCGAGGATGGAACGGGAAACAGAGCAACAGACCACATTGGGAAAGATGGTCCTGCAACCTGCCCTCCTTCTTCTGCCTCTCTCCACACCTCAAGGCCTACCTACTGCGTGGAGTCTGGACAGAGGCGCAGACGTTGGCCTTGCCTTAAGGTGTCTCTGCTTCATGTGCTCCATGTGCCCGAGAAAGTACCGACACACGTGTTGGACCGTGTTGAGGTACACCACCATGCGTCGAATGTCTTGTCTCTGCCTCAGGTAACGTAGGTAAGGTAGCCTGATCTGGAGCTAAGCTGAGCTAAGGCAGGTGAAGGTGGGTGAAGTAACGCCAGCTGCGTTGGTAAGGGTAGGAGCAAGACTGAACAGGGCAAGCTGCGAGGTGCTGCATCTGTACCTTAGGTTGGCTCACCTAGGTAAGGTAAGGTAGGCAGGTACATAGGTACCTTATCTTAGCTAATGGAAGTCAACAAGAGGTGCAGGTGAGGTGGTCTGAGTGATTAGGTCAGTGACTCGAGACTTTTCACCCTGACTTTACTGTGCACGAAGTAGGTGAATGGGAGTAAGTCAGTGAGTGAGTGGATGTCGGGAAAAAAGGCAACAAAAAAAGGCAGGGAAGGATCAATCGGGTGGTAGGGCCTGCATACGGAAATCGTCTCTGCTCTACCGTACTCCGTACAAGTAGTCTCTGCGTTGTTGCTTCGCGGCTTCGCCTTGTACTCGATGGGAGGATCCCTGCTCTGTCCGGTTATTTTCTGCCCTGTACAAAGTGCAAAGTGCAGTGAATAAGAGACGGCGGGATCCGACCACAAAAAAAAAAAAAAACAGACTGTGCCACCATGGATTGTATCTCAGATGAATCAGCCCTGGCATAAGGTCCCCTAGGGGTTTACATCCAGCTATTACGTGAACGCCAGAGATGGGCCGATTGAGATTCAATCGGGACAATCTCTTGTCTTTTCTCTCTCTTCCTTTTCTCAACACCTTGATTTTCCCGCGGCATAAATGAATATCGCAGCAACGCGTAGGCACATCATTGCCATTTCTTGACCATCGATGCTGCAAGTCACTGTGCTTTGGCCATTTCTGCGGAGAGAAGAACATCATCCACGACCGGGTCCTTTTCTCCTCCCCTTGTTCGCCCCTGGTCAACCCCCACCGCCCATCATCTTCATCTCTCCCATGCCTAAACTTCTTTCCTCACAGTTCACTTTTTGTGTCTCCTCTCCGACTTCCCACTTCCACTGCCTCCGTGCTTTCCACTTTCCCCCTTGTCCCCTGACGGGCAGAGAAGACAGCTTGACAACATCCTTGACACGAACATCCCTGATCCCTGCTCCTCTTGATCTTGCCCCTGGGGCCTTGGGTGCCGTGCCCGGACCGGAAGTCTACGGCTCCACCCTGCCGTCTGTGCGCGGCGAAAAGAAGAAGTCGTAGCAGGCATCAAGGCATGAATGGAAGCTTCTGAGACAATGCTTGGACAAACGTTGGCTTGACGGGTAAAACGTCCTTCCAAGACAAGACAAGATTGACGGTTTTTTTTTTCTTCTCGTGTTTATTTTTCCTTCCTTTGCACTATCTAAGCTATCCGTGTTGATGAAGCACATGCTTGATCCGAATCTTCAATTGCGCCCTGCCTCGGCCAACTCCGAGCTGCTCCACACGGGGCGGACTGGGCCACACGGGGAAAACGGGGGATTCGTCGAGGACCGTGAGTTCTTCAAAGTTCTTTGTCAGGACGAGAACCTCAGCTGACAAGAATGACAGGACAGACTGATGCTCCATAAAGGATCGGATATCTGAGATAGATAGCGCCATCTCACACCAACTTGAGTGCTCAATGGTCACATACACATTCAGGCTGTGGTACTGTCGTCCTCCACGCCCTTTATCCTTGACACTCTGATGCCACCTCGGAGACTCGGGTAGGCATTCATACCTTAGCATACTGCGATATCCGCAATAATAGTCAGTTTCAATGCTGATGTTGGCAGGACCAGCATCCAAGCGGCACGTCGAGGGTCCTGAAGCTCCGGAGAGTGGCTCATTTGACAGCTGTCAATGATCCCAGCCTTGCCTGGGCTTGGTAGAACCTTGCCCTACCTTACCATACCTTACAGTGACAAGGTGCCTTACGTATCCATTATCGTGCGGCCCAACTGACGAGGAACGGATCAAACAACCTTAGCTACGACCTGACAGATTTACTTTCTTCTTGGTATTGATGCTTTTCACTACCTTGATCAAGGCAGGAGAGGTGAATTCAAGGCACAGATGGGGACGATGCCCGCTCACGACGTGACTCCAGGTTCGAAGTGTTCCTGCCTTGGCTGGCCATACTGTGCTAAAACCATCAACTTCTAACAAAACACGGTGTTCAAACACTACAAGTGGGCTGGAAATCACGGTGCGCAAAGATAGAGGAAAGATGGTACTCCCCTGCTGGCTCCTTCCTCGCACAGTGGCTCAGTGCAGAGCACCTTCCACCACAATGAGGTGTTGACATGAGGATACGTACCGAAGTACTCAGGTACCTTATTTCGGACCCATTAAATGTGACATATCTCCACTCTTTCTGGTCCTCTGTGTCCATCCCGCTGAGGAAGTGGATGACTCCGCTGTCTGTTTGCGACTTTGCAAAGTCGTTCGATCCTCCCATTCCCACTTTCATGTATTTGCAGTACGTATTCGTACGTACTATCGCCCTCTTGCTTCTTGTCACTTTGAGTTGATCGTGCGCAACGTTCAAAAGAGGCAGGTACTCATCGCTGGTATTCAAAAGATGCCTCTGCTTTCTATTGAAATAAGGCATGGAAGGTAGGTAGGTACCTTGGACACCTGCCTTGTATGGAGAACGCAGCTACCTCAGTACCTGACGTGAGAAGCTGGACGCAATACGTCCCAGTCCCAAGGTTCTCGTTGGCTCTTTCTCCCGCTTCCGTCTTTGGGTTGTCATTCCTTCCCTTCTGGGCGTCCCTTTCTCCCTGAGTCCCTTCCCATCCCACATCCCCCACCATCCTCCACCACACACCGGCATGAAGAAATTCGCCGACTACAATGCCACAATCCGATTCACGGCGGGACATGTTCAACATGCACAATTGTTTCGCTTCCGAATCGACTCTATGGATACTCGACATGCTTCTCCTTTTCCAGATCATTTGTCACTGTCAGCATTCACCTCCTGTTCTTACGACCTGCCTACCCAATTCGACATTGATGAAACAAATAAACCGTCGTCCTCCGCTCCGGTCCACCTCCAAACCCTCGTCCACTCCAACGCCCTGTCAGTCAACGCCCGCCCAACACCATTCACCACAGCGGTCGCTGGGTAGACACAAACACTTCAGATGACTCCGTCACTGTCTGTTATTTCGCATACCACGGCAATGTCCGATGTGTTCTGTTTGGGAGAGGCCTCCGTTGTCATCACCGACGACATATCACCCTCCCTGGGCTTTCGACTTGGCAGCGTTTGCGGCTTGCCCTGCATCACTCTGGCCTCGCATTGGGCTGGAGTACGCTCATCCGATCCAATAAGCCGCCTCACGATAAATATCGCTGCCAGCTAAAACGGGAACCCCCCCCCCCCCCCCCATATGGGCCACGACGGCTATAGTCAATGATGGACGACACGATTGCCTCTAAGACCAGCCTCCTTGCTCTTGACGTTGTGTGTTGACCGGCGAGCAAGCTCTTCGGCGGGGCGTCATGGGACGCGAAGGAGAATTTCCCAGTCTGTCAGCAATCACTCGCACTCAGCTCAGCAAACACCCCTTCAAACGAGCGCCGGAAGGCTATGCAATATCAGATTACTCCTGGTATTCTGCCCACTCTGCCCCTGCCAATCGCCGACACCACCTATTCCCCCTCTGCACCATAATGACTAGGTCGCGCCGCACCAAAGTCCGAGGAGGAGGCACTGCACTGTCTCGACCGGCATGCCACTGGCCACACGACAAGGCTGCGAATTCTAAGAGTCTCTTGCATCTGGACTACTGTTTCGCCTCGGCCTGTCATTTATCCCTGGGTCTTCTAGAAGAAGAACTCACAACTCTATTCCATACCGATGCCCCCTGCACAACCTCCTCTGCCAGAGGCGGGATGGCATCATCCCCCAGATTTCCATTTCGCGCCTGCTTATGCAACGCCTTTTTGACAACCTTCGTCGGCAATCTTTCTGGAATATCGTGAAACGCCCCTGCAGCGATTTACGGCTTCCAAGAAAAGAGCCCTCGAAATAGGTTCCATGTCCGGCAGGCAGGGGATCAGGGGCCTACAGATGAGTAACTATCAGCCGGGTTTCGCTCCGCTGATCAGTTTCTCCAGAAATGTCTTCACGCTGGAATGCTCGCAGAGATTATTCCTTAATCAGGAGGGAAACCATCCTCTAATCCAACCTGAACGATAACAGACGAGATAGAACAGAAGTCATGAATAGGCCAGGCACCATCTCAATTCGACTCGAGATCCTCATGTATTCACCACCACCAGATTAAAGTGCGACCCAAGTGGCCGCTTTGGCTCCCTGTCTATTCTGTCCTTGGGCCAAATTTGACGTGTTGTCCAAGCGGCGTCCTCTTCAGCACGCCTCGACAGTGTAGAAGCTGCATACAAATAATGTGTCCAACGTCCGTTATTCTAGCTTGACGGTAGAGTTCCCGCCAACGGCTTCCGCTGGGTCATGCCGTGCACGGCATTGACACGGGAATTGGATACCCGTCAAGGTCGATCAGACCGACGAAAAATAACAAGTGTGGCTGAATGGCTAGCCCCCGGGACGGATCGCATCAGCTGTAGAGTTCCAGAGACATTCCTCGGAACCCAGCTTTGTTTACATTGGCGTTCTTGCGAACCCGCCGTTCAAGTCGTGCCTCGTTGCGGATCTTCGACTCAACTCCCGGATTCGATCATCTTTTCGGGGTCAGAGTGAAGTGGATGGCAGCTTGACATGGTTTGGTGCCTTTCACTTGCACTTATGGGACACAACAGTCTTGTTGGATCATGATGGCCCATTCGGGGCTTGGTCACGGTCTGCTCTTGAATTCAATGGCAGTCACGTCACATGGAGTCTTGCGAAGGTCTCCTGCGGCACGGTGCTGATCGGCTCTGTGACCCACCACCTCATTTCATTCCACACCCACCACCCACAACCCGAAAGACTTGTACTCGGCCGAACTGCACTAACGAGTGTCATCTCTTGATAATCTTTTCCTGCAAAGCGGTTCAAGATATCGATCTCGAAACGTCCTTCAATGTAAGAATTCAGTTTAGCAGTATACTCTTCTCTGATGCCAGATACCTAGCCAGAGATCTCTTGAGACTTAGTATGAGCCTACCCAATTATGTCTAGCGTTGGGCAACTTGATATTCAACCTGCGCACATCACCACTCTACAACTTGCTTGCGGACAAATTGCCGGTTTGGATATGGAGAGATTGGCAATTTCTCACATCTGACCGAGTGTCACGGCAATTATTCTGCTTGCTCAGAGGTTTAATCAAGGCTCATTCGGGGTCTCGGGAGCTGACATGCAAAACAGGCTGTTCAATTGGACCTCTCTCTGGGATCAGACAGCAAATCCGAGTCTGCCGTTGTTTATGTTCGCACACCTGATGCACCCTTTGAAAGATACTCATCAAGAACTTTCGCATGGTGCGCGGCTATTTATGGCACCTGAAAGACTGTCACTGACCAGTCCAATGACGAGAATACCTCGGCTCGGCACGAACAGAACTACCTATAACGTCGATCGAGTCAAGTCTAGCTTTCGTCGGAATCTTGGAGTTCTTAAAGGTCTCAACCTTATTCGGACGACTTTGCGTGACCCAAGATCGTCGCCAACGCAGTGGCGGATGCTCAATGGTAGTAGTGATTGTGCAGCTGTCTGTCGACTCAACGCCTTGCGGGCTGTGGTTCGTTGCGCAGAACAAGGTCGCCCTTGCAAACTCAATCTCGTTTGGACGGTCTTTGAAGACCCATTTCACGAATCGCAAAGTTCCGTTGAAGAAGGGCCAATAGCCCAGGTCGTCAGGAACGTTTGACGCGGCCCACTAGAAACCCTGAGCCTGTCATCCGGTCTGTCAGTGGCGCACCCCCAATGTCACGTCAGTCTGGCCAACCATGCTCGTCGCGCTTCACAAAGAGCCCACGTCGGTTCAAGGCTCCCGACAAATCTTCCGAGCGCGAGAGAAACCCGACAGGCGGTTGGCTGGGGGGGAAAAGAGGATCAATGGCTGGATAGTGGACCACTGCACACTAACAGAGATGGCTGTTAGCCTGTGAAAGTACGGATACGGACACAACCCTCGAAGGCGAAGTGTGTGTCACCTACGACGTTGCAGGCAACATGGGGAAATGAAGACTGGGTCTTTGCGAAATTATATGATGGAACATGTCTGCACAGAAGACGGCCAAGAGCCAGCAATGGGAAGCTGAACCAGGTTGCAATCGAAGTTGGCAGTCAACTCGTCCGTCTGCTGCATCACTATCGGCCGGTCATCGTCGCCAAATAGTCGAATATCCGAAGGCAAGCAACAACGTCGTTCGAGCTACAAGGACCCCAGAGAACCCATGTCGCCTTTGTTCTAACGCGAGCCCCATGTTTCATGCACAATTGGGAATTGCCGCCATGTTTTGGCTATTTTCAGCTCGCCTGATGAATGTTTCGAGTCCCTCCTTCCACAGCGCGACTGCACAAATTATCACGCAAAGACAGGCGCGCCTGTGACTGTTCAATCTTGAGATTAGAAAAGAAGTCAACGCTGGGGGCAGAGAGAAGTTGCAGACAGCCTGGCTTACGCATACAATGGGATCGCTTTGGCCTCGCCATGCCTTGCAATCCGCCGGGGCGCCTGGCGTCATTTGCGAGGGTGAATGCCGACAGCGCGCCAGAACTGTGGATTGGCTGGTTCTACCACGGGCGCAATGCGGAGTGCAGCACTGCAGACGACCAAAGGGGTCATCTCATGCACAACTTAGGCGTCGTCGGGATGATCTTCTTGTGTAGGAACGAACCTCTGCAAGCCATTCATCAAACTCTCTACTGTGTTGGTGGATGCCATGTACCAACAGAATCAAGACGTTGTCAGCTCAGTCTTCTGCGGCCGTCGGTCAGGGCTATCGTGGCCTGGAACGGCATTCTCGCACACAATTCCTCTCCAGCTGCGGCCTTTCATGTCTTCTGCGGCCACTGCTGCGGCCGACGGAGAACGCGCGCACCCGCGGTCCCACTGAGTCAATTGGTGTCAAGCTTGCATGTTCGATATTACACTGCAAGTAGGAGCGTGCCAGCCATCCGCCACCCCAATCTCCTGGCCGGCTCTGGCATCCCGCGCCCAGATTGCATGTGCTTTTCTGGCACTTCTTCCGAGCTTCCCACAGCGGAAGCGCAAGTCGATACTGACACTGTTGTCGGCCAGAACTTCGCTTCATATCTGAACCTGGATGGGGTCCGGGGCATCGGGCGGGACACGGCTCGCTAGCAGGTGGCCCGGTCGACTAATGCCCTACCATGCCAATCTTTGACGATATCCTTTACCAACGCAGCCCCTTGGAGACCGTTGAAGCACAACCAATATCTACGGATTCTCCTAATATCCTGCTCTTCTTGACCCCCCTCCCCGTCTAGATTCCTCGCTTCGAAGCCAGAAAGCCGGGCAAAGCATCCATAACATCGTATCCAGCCCAGGCTACCCACATGTTTCTAATCCCAAGGCTTAAGCTAAGGTAGGTAATTAGGTAGATCGACTCGGGCGTCCTAACTTGAAGTTTGTTCTCGCCGTTTCTCCACATCGCACACCATGCGCACCCTCGAATGACTGGAGTCCCGATGCGTGCTGAGTGCTCTTCCCTGACGACCGATCTCCTCATCACCAACCGAGGCGCACTCGGGGTTTCGAGCACCTTGGTGTTTGCCCCTCTTCTGGATCAAATACCGGTGATGGATCGGGAAATTTAGTTGTTTCGTTTCGTTTGAACTCGGTTGGAAACATATTCTAGACTGATTTGCACAAACCGGACTGTCTCCAAATCACCGCTTGTGGGACCAGACAGCGTACATGCATTATCGCACGGCTTAGTAGGCGAGGCGATCCGTCGAGTCCACAATCGAGGTCACAGTTGCACTTTCACGGCGGTTCATCAAGCCGCCGTTACATCGCGCTTAGAATCGGGTTGCCCAACAGAGAGCACTAAGACGCTAAAAATCTCACGAGTCCCAGACGCAGAGCCCAGAGGCTACGGAGTAGAGGCACAAAGTACAGATACCGCCTCTGCAAATAAATGGAGCACAATCGAGCCATGGCCAATACTGCATCTTCGGGTCCGGTGGAGATTGGACTCTAGGTTTGCAGGTCTACCAAGGCAAGATGCTGGTCCAATATGGTTTTCTCGTGTCATTGGAAATTTCTGAAAAGTGTCATGCAGCCATGATTATTCTGCCAATGACATTGTGCAGACAGAAACCATGACAGGTTTGATGTTCCGGCTGTACAGAGTCTAACTGCGTCAATGCATAGTTGAGACGACAGCGATCATACATACACGAACAATGGACTAGACATCGGCCCACGACTGATATCGAACGTCTAACAGCCGTTGAGACAAACCATCCACCGATCGGATCGTCCATTGGCCACCATCGTGGGGGAGAAGGGGGGGGGGGGGGGGGGCTACGGCTCCGATCAGTTATCTACTAACGGCTTTTACAATCGGGAAATGTGACGGATCACGGTGACGTGCTTTAGCAATTGCATCGGAACATCCGCGGCCAGATTTTGGCGCAAGTCTGTGTGGTATTTTATGTCGCCTTGCCAAGATGTGCCGATGGATAAGTTGGGACGAGATGTGTTTTGAGACTGAGCTTTGAACCCATCGTACTTCCACTCGGCCGCGTTGATCCGCCACCTCACTAGATATGCGGGCAGTTTCGAATGCTGTCTAGATCCTCACTGTCTCCCAGGAAGGACCATGCTGGGCTAGGGCCCAGCCACTAGTGACGGATTTCCACTATCACTTGTGCCTATACACTCCCCGGGGCGTGTTCGGCATAGGAGATTCACTTACCCTCTCTAATTGTGACCTTGGCGGTAGGACCAAAACTTGAGTCTCTCTCTCTCTTTGCAGAAGATCGCGAAACGTGGCGGTAAAATGACGACGCGGAAGTCAGTCAATGAAACACCCGGAGCACAGATCTCAGAGGAAGAGGCGGCAAAAAGGAAATGGGAAGTGAGGTGGTTGGTGATCAGGAGGTCCAAGGCTGAGGCAGTTATTCTGCCTCTGATCTGAGTGACGATTCTCTGGATGATGGGGGAAATGAGGGAGGATGAAGAAGGAAAGGAGGGGAGGCAGAGAGGGCCCCCGTACCCGTCTGGACTCTTGTCTGATTTGGTCTCTTTGGAAGGTTTGGTCCGTAGTTCCACACTAACGATTCTGTCAAGGCTGAGGCTCTGGTTGTTCCGCATAGTTGCGAGCCTTGGTAAAGCATTTGTTTTGTAGCTATCATTCTGACGAGAAATTGCAGTTTTTGAGTGTGTGGTTGACTGGTTAGGATTCTTTGGTTACCATGGGTCCTGGGAAGCTTAGAGACTGCTTTGGTTGGTTATGCTAACGCGGGATGGTGTAGAGCCGGGAGCGGTGCGCCGGCTGCGTGGATAGTTTGGATGGGCGAGAGAAGGAGCTGAAGTTTGATTTGGAGGGCGAAATATGTTGGTAGTATAGACTGGATGATGATTGTAGAGGGTAAAATCGAATACATATACTGGATTATTTCCTCGCAATCAATCTCTTTTACTTCTGATCCATCATGAACTCGTTGTCGTGGCGATTTCCAGTATCAAAAACTCCCAAGTATGCTTGGTCTCAACACCATGGATCGATGGAGGCGACAACAAACATCCAACTTGACCCAACACCTGCCATCCCATCAACACATGTGGAGTCAGAGAGGCCTCGATGGGACTATTCTAATGACTCGTAGTCCTTTATTCGAATCGTGCGACAAGCCGGCCGAACGGCTGTCGACAAAGATGCCAAGACCGAATCTATCGAGTTTGAACGAAACCGACGAAACCGAATCGTGCGCCTAGACCACGTCTCCATGCGGCGCGCTGGATGCGATGCCGTGTCTCAACTGAGAAGAGATAAGGGAAAGACGAATGATAGAGCTAAGAGAAGAGAATAGGAGAAAGGGAGATTCGGGCTAGGGATGGTGGAAGCCCAAGAGAAGGATCCTCGGACGTCAGAAATTCACACTGAACATTGGATATCTGGGAAACTTGGTTGACGACTCCCTTTGTCGAAGACATCAGCTCTCTCACTATCTTTCCCAGGTAGTAAATCTTGGCTCCGATACCACTGACAGGAAGTATCACCTCGGTGGTCTCCATCGCTGCTGTCGCAACTCAAGGGTCACGAAACTCCGCAATGACTGGGAACCAGATCTGATCCCTTTCCTCTACTGATCGTCAATCAATTCGGACGCCGAATGAATGTGTATCAAGGTATGTTACTCAGGCCGGCACTACATAGGCGCGTCTCTATGCGTGGTCTATTCTGACTTTGGGTTCTTTCACGATCCTCCGAATACTTCTACAGACTTTGTCTCTATTGATATTGTGTGCGGGGTTTTTGTGTTAGAGTCCTCCCCGCTCTGATTGGTGTTGTGTCGCTGATGATATCTTGTCACCAGGTTTACTATTCGATCAGATACTGCCCTCTCGACGCGACCACCCGAACGATATCCTTCGACACCTTTGATACACTTGATATTTCTTCGTACATGACGTTTTTGACGCGTTCAGTTGATCAGCTTGGAGCACTTCACAGAGTTGGGCTGTCCGCTATATGCGATCGCGGCGGACCTCTGTCTTACTCTTCTCCTGGGCTGAGCTGCGGGAGAATGCCTTTGCGGACCAAGGGCATGCGTCTGCAAGTGACAGAGACGCGCACCCGGGACTTGAGACACGAACCCGATCAATAGTTGGCCATGAGGCTGGAGTATGGTGGTTGATTTTGGATTTGACGAGTGTCATGTTCCTCGAGTTCCGTCAGCTTGATGGAATTAGTAAACATCATCTTTTGAACGTAAAACACTCTTAGATCCAAGGCACTTGATTGATCATCGATGGTATCTGACCTTGGATTCCAGGTACTGTGCTTGGTTCCGTCTGATCTGTGATGGGGAACTACCTGGCATCACCACTCTCAGGCTGGCGATGCGAGCAGGAAGGCTTTCCTGACAGACCGAGTGGGTTTTCAGTGTTTTTACCTGTTTTGGATCAACGTCAAAGATGCACTCCCTTTGTCAAACTTCATTCAGAAGTATATGCCCTCTTTGTTTCACTTGCCATACCAAAGTGGTCGTAGGCCAATACATCCGTCGTTCTGGTCCAAGGGTGGTCCCCCTTTTACTACAACACATCCCAAAGACATTCTCGGTCTCAGAGTAGGTACTTTAACAAGAGAATTAGGAATATCTGCTTGGTGGATGACTGGTTCTCTCTTCTAGAACCCCAATTTTCTACTTGGCGTAATTGTTCTTGAATCGAACATCGACCCGTACTGACAGATAGGTAAATCTACTTCTTCGATGTAGAGACACCTGACCGTGGCTTTCATTACAAAGCTCTGTTTTGACAAGCATCTTTGTATCGTGGAACTCCGCTGCCCTCACCGGCACAAACCAAGCTGAGCGTGCCGCCTGGCCATCATCTGATTTCTCTTCGATTTGGTATACATATGCATATGCATTGGGTGTTGCTGAGTATACCTCAAAATCCTGCTGGCTGAGTAGCTAGACTGAGTATTAATAGGGGTTCCGATTTGTCTCCCAATCTCATTGTAAGACCATAGCCTCCCAAGAGACTTGGTTTTCCCTGGGGGGTCGCCACCAAGCTCAACTGTCCCACCCGATCTTGGCCTTCCTGGTTGCAATGGCTTCGCCTTGCATGATGCCGTGAACTTCATCTAGAATCAGCTGAGATCGATTAGTAGATAATGATACTTTTTACTCACCGTGAGCCTCTCCTGCCAGCTCATAGAGCGTCGACCCATCCTTTGTTGCCCGCTCGTGTTCCCGTGGCACCCAACAACGAAAATGCGGTCTCTTAGCTTTGGTCCCTCAGGTCCAATATAAAGACCACGCTGATTATTTGTGACGAAGAAGTGCCGGAATACCATGGTTTCCCCTATGGCCTCTTATTCATCCATCATACCATGCGAACCGGCCATCAGGACTCCCTTGACCAGGCTAGGCAATCCATCCTTCTCATCCTTGCTCCACCAATGAGGCATCCCATCAAAGAATGCGGACTGACTAACGAGATACGCATCATTTATGGTGTTCTTGACGCCGATATCTGATCTTAACCCACGTAGAGAAGCAACTGTTCTCACTTCATCGATGAACACAGCTCGAACATTTAATCTGTCCAGGTCATGGCTGAACCAAGCGACTGGGGTTGCGCTTGAGCAGGCCGTAAAGCCATGTCCGTTGACAACGAGAGATTCGACAGACCCGATGACGAAGAGAGAATCAATTCGGGATCGGTCAACCAGGGGCTTCGGCCGTTCCTTGAGCGGGCTATGTTCACTACGCCACTCGGACACCCCAACCCGGCAGTGAGATCGCTTCGTCTTCTTTATTCGGGCTTCGTGCCGCCAACAGTATCTCGAGACTGTTCTCTTCATGGATAATCTCTCTTGCTGCTCCGCAGAACACCTGCTTCACGGATCTGTTGTAGTCCCCATGGGACTAGCCACGAGATCTACCGGCGAGACTGAGCATCGCAAATAACCTGTCCCGAGAATCGGCCGCGTCTCTAGCCCAAATGTTCCACAGGAGATCCGATAGTCTTTCGTCCATGAGTCCCTGCTTCAAGAGGTAGAAAGCAGTGGAGTATCGATCTCTCATTACTGGCCAGTCGCTAATGCGCCCGTTCTTTCTCTCAACCATCGTCTTCCCCAAGTCGTCCCAGGCCTCAGCAAACGGCAGCGCTTTCATCAAGGTCTTTCACTTGATCATCCGCTGCCCACACTGGATGATTGCTCAATCGTTGGCACACCACCGAGGTGTTCGCCTTGATCATTGTATTCTCTATGCATTGCCATTCTTCTGAGAAACGTGAGTGCGCGTTCACTGCTTTCATCTCCGGCAGAAGGACCTAGTCAGAATATCACGCGTACAGCGCATTCGAAGATTTGCTTGGTCGACGCAGACTTCGTAAACCCACAGAATCTGCGTTTCGGCAGGGTCGCGAAGGGTGAACAGAAGAGATGCAATCTACGATGGGATCGGGATAACCTAAGGGCTTCCATTCGTTGTGCCAGCTCGCATAATCAGGCTTTCAGAGGCACAGGATATTTCTCGTGCATAGGAAACGGCCTCAAAACTGGGTGATGACGCCAGCAAAACCTCTTGAAAAGATCATGATAGGGGATCAAATAAGTCAGTCGGAAGGAGGGTAGGAAGACGAATACAACCATGTTCTAGGCTCTGGTAGATAGAAGACGACGCCATTTCATGAGTCTGAGCTACTTCAACTCGAAAGTTGACATGATAGCATGATCTTGTCCACATTGATGAGATAACAACTCATTCCTCAGTACAAACCGGGTGAGATTTACTCGGTCAGCAGCCTTCAGATGGCTGCTCCGTGTACCGAACAGGGGTCCTTCACCAGCCCCGGCGAAGGAATCAGACTCTATCGAGAAGCTCAGCCATTGACGGGATGAAAGATGAACGTGTTCAATCTTTTGCAACACACCAGTTCGTTAGGCGCACCCAGAGCATATCACGTTATCTCGAGTACATGCACCATCATTGAGAAGCGGCTCTCAACTTTCCCCACCTCGATTCGCCTCAACGGCCCCGGTGCTAATCACCAGCGCGGCGTCTTGCCGGAGTGAATCCGGGGTGCGGGGAAAATGGTGGTGTTGTCCAGCCGACACCAAGCTACATGAAGCGTGGCTGACTCATTCATCGGCAGTCGCATAGGATCCTCAGTCCTAAGCCGCCTCACGGCACTCATCCAAGACGGCTGGCATTCATTATTTCGATGGCCGACGGAGTTTTCGGCGAGACTATGGAGCTGCTCTCCGGGGAGCAGTCTCAATATTCCGCGGACGATCTCGGAACTGGCTATAATTCTGCCACTATGCTTTGCCGGACACGCCGGCCGGCTTGTGGTTGGGAAGTCGACGTGGCGGGGTTCTCAAGCCCTCTAGGGCTGAGATGCAGGGGTGATACATGCGAATGAACTCTTTTCATTCATTTCCTCCGATAGGGGTCTACGGAATTTCAGCGTTATTGTGAATATTGGAAAGAGTGATACTGCTGTACCATGGTTCTCTGGGAGTTCTTTCAATGCCATTAATTGAACTTGTAAGGACTCATTGAGCTTTCGCTGCGCTGAGGATGAGTCCGCCAGTTAAGCCCTTGCTTGCGATAGAGGTGCATACCTAGTCGACTTGGAGCTGGATTCAGTGGGTTGAACCACCTGCCCATTCGATTCTGCCTGAGGCTGTCTACTGCAACTTCGCCCTCCCTTTCTCAATCGCAGCGCGGGTTGGATGCTGGCGTCACACTAGCAACGCTCATCTCTGGCCGCTAGATGAGGTGTCTGTATGGCTTACTCATCCCGTGTCAATTCGTGAGTAAGATGTATAATTCACATCCCCATGCCAATGCTCATGAGGGTCACGATCGTGATTCTCTCTGCAAAAATCATGAATGCAGATTCTGCATTTCCACAACTCGAAAGACATGATTCTAGACTGAACGATCTGCTAATCTCATCTAATCTCACTTCATCTCACAGGCTGACCCCGTCCTACCGTTGAGATGAAGGCCCGTGCTTGTGCATGAATCCTGACTCGTCTCGCCTTGAGTAGAGGCTTCTTAGAGGCCACCAGCTATTTTGGGTCTTATTACGCCGTAATCTTCCCTCCCCCTCTTGACCGAAAACGAGTACAAAGTCCACAAAACACGACATTAGCGCAAACTCTGTCGGCACTCTCTTGCCTGCAGTGCTGGATTCGTGCACACTAGGAGTTCTGTACTGCGCGTAGATAGAAGGCTAGATAGGCGCGGCGAACTCCGCAATTACATCATTCTCCAATGAGACAAAACAAACCGCCCACCCTCGGCCCGGGCGAAAACTCAACCCAAAATCATCGCAGCATTCAGAGACAAGACATCAAGAGACCATTATGTTTGACTGATCTACGGGCACGACGACATAATCGAATATTCAACAGCTGCCCGCTCGTTCGCTCAAGGGGCCGATGATTCCGTGAACGTAAACGCAAAGAACGACTGGAACCATGGCATCCGACGAACAGAAGCCGGACGCTGACCGATACACCGAGTCGCAGTCCCCAGAGACTGAGACTCATCCGGATGGCGTCCCGGCGCGGTCGCCGACGACCGCAAGTAAGGCGACAAAGAAACCGGCGCCAAAGCCGGGTCTGGCGGCGAGATTGGGCCTCGACGCGCCGACGCTCATCATGATGTTCAAGGGCTCACTACCGCCCCTGATCGGCATCGCCATCTACCAATCCACGCCCGTGGCACAGTACTTCACCACGCTGGGCTATCTCGTACCAATTATCTCAGTACTCGCACTCGCAATTCTCCCAAGAGGAAAATACCTCCAGAACCTCGTCCTCAATGTCACCGGAATTTGCATCGGTGGCGCCTTGTCGATGCTGGCACTGTGGTCTGGTGTCCAGGCGCGAAGGAACACGGCCTCCGCCGAGGAACTAGCCACCGGATTGCCCGTCTACAACTCAAGTCAGTCTGCCGTCTGCGGCGTCTGGCTGTTCTTCAATATCTGGATTTCAAATACCCTGAGAGCTAAATACCCCGCGATGAACCTGCCTGTCATGATCTACTCCATCTTTATGAACGTTGCCTGCACATTTGGCCCGCTCATGGTGACCACCGCAGCCGCCGAGTCGCTTGTAAAGCGGCTGACCGTGGCGATGCTTTGCGCCATGGGTATTGCTACCGGTGTCTCACTTTTCGTGTTCCCCGTCTCCAGCAGGAAGGTGGTGAGCGGTGAATTCAAGGGTGCCATTGGGCTGGTTCGCAAGTCTATTGCTCTGCAACTCAACTACTTGAAGACGTTATCCAGTCCCGACATGCTCGAGCGTCACCAGACGAAGAGCAGCAACGTCTTCAAGAAGAACAAGAAACAGAAGAAGCCCGAGATGACGAAGGAGGCGAAGGCCGCGGGCGAGCTCAAGGCCACGGCTTTGGCGATTTCGGCACTGTTTGGAAAGATGCACGGAGACATCCTCTTCGCCAAGAGGGATATCGCCTACGGCAAGCTTAACTCCAAGGATATCGGCGAGATCTTCAACCGCCTGCGAAGCATCATGATCCCATTGAACGGCATCAGCACAATTGTCGACATCTTCCGCCGAGCCTCCGAAAAGCACGGATGGGGTGTTAACGATGGCAACGGCGACTCGGACGCGGAGAAGGAACGGGAAAAGAGAGTCTGGAACGATATCATGCTCCAATTGCTGGAGCCATTCGAAATCCTGACGGAAGCAATGGACCAGGGACTCGATCACGTCGGTATCGTCCTCGAACTCACACCCAAGCCGAAGAAGACGAAGGGTGCCGACGTGGAGATGGATGCCGGTGCCAAGGCGACCTCGAAGCCAGGCGAAGCCGGGTTCGCTGAAGTCCTCGCCGAGAGGGTGCAGGACTTCAACGACAAGAAGGGAGAGCTGCTCGGAAACTGGCTGAAGGACAGGCAGCTCGCGACAGAACAGGAACGACAGGATCTTCACCTGAAGAAGCTCGAGACCAGGATGCGGGAGCGCGACCAGACGCAGCTTTATGTGATGCTGTACATGGAAAAGCTTATGCTCGCCCTGGGCGAAGCAGTGCAGGACCTGGTCATGTTCGCAGACTCAAAGGTGGCTGACGGCACGATGGCAAAGAAGCGCTTGATCATCCCTTCTCAGAAGCGCATCAAGAAATGGTTCAAGGGTATCTGCAGCACCGAGGACGCTTCCCCCGAGCAGACGCCAGATATTGCTGAGATGGGCGCGAACATCGTCTACGCCGGTGATGGGTATAACAAGAAGAAGGATCCCGAACATCTCCCTGCTCACGGCGTCTGGCAACACTTTGGGAACTCGGTGAGAGCATTTTCTGGCTTTGTCGGATCAGGTGAATCGCTCTTTGGCTTCCGGGTCGCCATTGCGACCATGACAGTCGGCATCATGGCTTTCTTGCAGAGCACACAGACGTTCTTCACTGAGCAACGCTTGGTTTGGGCCATGATCATGATTGCCATTGGCATGACTATCACGGCCGGCCAGTCCATTTTTGGCTTCGTATGTCGAGTCGGCGGAACCTGCGTTGCGGTTATTTTCTCCTACATCATCTGGTACATCGTTGTCGAGCGCACCGCCGGAGTCATCGTCTTCCTCTGGTTGTTCATCTTCATCGAGCAGTACTTCATCTTGAAGTATCCGCGGTTTATGCCTGTGTGGCTCATCACGATTATCACTCAAGTCCTCATCATCGGGTATGAGCTACAGGTTCAGAAGATTGGAGAAAAGGCCGCCGCAGCCACGGGACAACCGTACTATCCTACATACCTTCTGGCACCTTATCGTCTTGCCTGTGTAGCGGCCGGTTGTTTCATCGCATTTATCTGGACCATTTTCCCGGCTCCGATCACCGACCGGCGCTGGCTCCGACGGGATCTCAGCGCCTCGCTCTATCTCCTCGCCAACTACTTCAGTGTCGTAACTGAGACAATCAAGGCGACGATGGAAGAAACTCACGGTGACATCAAGAAGCCCGGCACACCTGCTCACAAGATGGAGAAGGAAAGGCGTCGCATCCTAGGCAAGCTGTTACTGTTGCTCCCTAGCTTGGATCAGCATGCGCAATGGCAGAAATGGGAACCCGATATCGGCGGCAAATTCCCTAGGGCCACATACGAAGATATCATCAGACGGTCAACCAGCACCATGCGGTACCTGACGGTGATTGCTTACACCATCACATGGAAGCCGCGTGACAGGCCAGCCAGTCCCTCTTCCGACAGTGACCGGGCCTGGCTGCGCGCTCTCAATCAGGTCCTTGCAGGAATTGAGCCGACGCAACATACCATTCTCTCCACGCTCACACTCCTGTCCAACTCACTACTGTCGGGTCAATCACTGCCGCCCTTTATGCAACTTCCGAGACCGAATGAGCTCACCCGCAAGCTCCTCCACCTCAAAGGTCCGGACCCAGAGCCGCGGACCATGCAAAGAAGAGGCAGTGAGCTCGAGCACAGGCTTGTCACGGTCCACACCCGCACAGGGTCTGAAGTGCGCCCTTCAGGTCGGAAGCCCAGCGTGGTGGGATCAGTGGTGGAGTCGCCGACGAGTGACACTTCAACGATTGGGGGTATGGCCGAGTTATCGGAGATGGTCAGCCCTCTTGGCAGCGGAAGTATTCTCGACGTAAGGAACGTAGAGCAACACGGATATACCGAGTTCGCGGTGCTGCAGGTTTGCAGCTCGCTTGTGTGCGATGACTTGGAGGGCTTGGTGCGGTCTGTGAGCAGTTTGGTTGGTGTTGTGGACTTTAGCTTCAGGATCAATCCAAGTGAGGCAACGCTGACGAGCAGTGATGAGGACGATTCTAGAGGAAAAGGCAAGCGAGATTAACATAATACCCACGACCTAGGTTGAAACTACGGAGATATACCAAAAGGCGAATTGAAACAGATATAATAAGAGTTATTACCATGAGCATTCAAATGGATCTGATGAATTTCTCACACACTAGGCTATGAATCAAGGCCGCTTGGGCAAAGCGAGGGAGTGTACTTGGAGTGTAAGTGTGATATTACTAGCACTAGCTTAATGACCATTCAATAACTTGGAACCGGTCATGTTTATGAAGTTTACAAAGAAAAAAGCTGTTGCCAGGTCGAAATCTTATGCCCACGATCCTGCCAACGATCACCATGTCAGGTCTCAACGCAGATGACGCCGCTGCCGCTACTATTCACCCGATGACCCGACTTGCGAGTGGTACTCGTCGTAATAGTCTTGGTTCCAGATCGCGAGTTCATCTCATGCATCTGCGCACTCATCCTCTCCTCCAACCTCTCCATCGCCCTGCACTTCTCCTCGAATCTTACCACAGCCTCGTCACGCTCACGATCCGCTGTGTTGCGCGCAGTAATGGCTGTCTCCTTCTGCTCCCGCGCCTCGCGGAGCATGGTGCGCATGGCCGAGATCTCGTACTCATAGCTGGAGCTTCCTTCCTCAATCTCGGTGATGCTCTCGTATGCCTCCTCGTACTTGACCTCCCACTCCTGGCACTTGGCCTTGAGGGCGCCGCACCTGCTGTTGAGCGACTCGACCTCGATCTTGAGCACAGCCGAGGCGGACTGGTGACTCTCGATCTCAATCTGGAGCTTCTCGATCTGCTTCCTGCAGTCGCTTAGGTCGCAGTCGAGACGCTCAATGCGCTCCGTCTTGGTGTGGATCTCCTCTTGCGACTTCTTGAGAATGGTCTCAGTGTGGCTGAGGGTCTCCTGCACAAGAAGAAGCTGACGATGGTTCTCGTTGGCGCGACCGACAGCACGCTCGCCCTCGTCCTTGAGGCGCTTCTTCTCGATAACGAGGACACGAAGCTCTTCCGTCTTCTTGGTGATGGTTTCCCGTAGTTCAGTGCGTGTAATCTCGATGCGAGAGATCTCTTCGCGGAGGGAAATGATTTCACGGTCGCAGTGCTCCCATTTGAGCTTCCACTTGCCACAGTTGTCTTCGGCCGCCTCCCACCGGCAGTGCTCTTCCTCAAGCTCACGCTTGAGTCTGATGATGCACTGATCGAGCTCTTCCTTTTCGTTCCGGATCTTGATGATGATCTCCTCCTTCTCGTTCTTGATTCTGGTGATGGCTTCTTCCTTCTCACTCTTGACCTTGGTGATGGCCTCCTCCTTTTCGTTCTTGACTCTGATGATGGTCTCCTGTTGCTCCTTAACCTCAGACTTCTTCTTCTCGTACAGCTCTTCTATCTCCTTGTACTTCCGCTTCAGCTCATCGTACTTGTGGTCGCACTTGCGGATATGGTCCTCAAGCTCGCCCCGCCTGTGGAGCCACTCGTGCTTCTCCTCCTTGAGTATCAGGTGGCTCTTCCTGATGTCTACAAGCTCCTTATGAGTCGACTCGAACTTGGTAGTAATCTCCTCATGCTTGGAAGTTAGCTCGGTGAGCTTTAGATCCATGTCCGCACGCTCGCCTCGTAGCTTGCCACACTGATCCTCAAGATCGGCACGGGCAGCTGTAGTGGCCACTAAGGTGAGTCTCGTCTGCTCAGAGGTCTTCTTCAGCTCTTCGTGTTCTTTCTTGATGTAGGTGTAGGTATCCTTGGCTTCGGCGATCTCATGTCGGAGGGTCTTGCACTCGTTGTCTCTTGCAGATAGCTCCAGCTTAAACTTCGAAGCGCTGTTGATGGCTGCAGTGAGCTCCAGGCGCACCTTGACAAGCTCCTGCTTCTGGCCTTCATGCTCGTGGTTGTGGTGACTGTGCTCCCTCTCCTTGCGCTCCATGACCTCGGTCAACTCCTCGTAGCGCTCAGTCATGCGATGCATCTCAGAGTAGACAGACTCGCGCTCGGTGATGATCTTGCTCCAGACTTCGCGCAACGACATGCTTCGCCTCGACATGCTAGACATGAGTTCCGTGAGCGCCGCGAACTCAAGCTCTGCCTGGCGAGTGAGCTCCTTCGATACTTCAGAACTGAAGCTGGAGCTGTGGGAGCTTGAATGGAACTCATTGCTATAGGACCGACGACTGACACGACGCCTGGTAGTATACGCGCTCCTAACGGACCCAGTAGGACTGCTTGTACGAGGAGATGTTGCGGATGGGTAAGACGGGAGAAGACGAGGTCGGCTTCGCTCGTTGATGCTGAGACCCGACATCTCGCTCGTCAGCAAATCCGATTCGCCCGGAGTGATCGGCGTCGGGATGTCAATGTCTACTCCCAAGTGAGTCTGGGAGTGGCCATGGTCATGGTCGTGAGTGGTCGCCATGTTGCTGTGTAGTCCAAAATGTGAAGCAAGAGTAGAATCTAAAGACAGGTAGAAACCTTCGGCCATGGGGTAAGGGCAATATCAACAAATCTGTCAAGCCGCATTTGGGCAGGCGACAACGCACATGCGACACGGGACTTTTAAGGCCTTGGACGTACCGGACAAGCTTTTCCGTCACCTCAGCTTCAGCTATTCACAAAGAATGATCATCAGTGCCGCTCGCATGGGCATGATCCTAATAATTTTCGTTTCTGGTAGGCTGAGACACAGCTGAAGTATGGCGGATGGCTGAAATCCAAAAGCAGCGCAGTATCAACGAGTAAGATCCCATCCTCTGTTCATTTCCTCTCGAAGAAGCTTCCCGGCAAATTTGATGGCTTGCGATGGCTTGCGATGGCGATGAAGCAACATTCATAGCTTCGTGATCTGCAGGGTAGGCCGAGACCTGATGTGCTTGTTGAGAGAGGATAGGCGATGTCGGTAAACGCCAGGGTCCTCATGCTTGCATCCCTAGCTGTCGTAGTTGAGCCAGCCACAGGCAGCCCTCCCGCGTCGGCCGAAGGGTATAGATGAGTCCGATTGGCTTCTGCGTTACGACCCAAAATGGCGAAGGAGGTGAATTCGAGACATATCC
Organism: Colletotrichum lupini; assembly: GCF_023278565.1. Taxonomy (NCBI): domain Eukaryota; kingdom Fungi; phylum Ascomycota; class Sordariomycetes; order Glomerellales; family Glomerellaceae; genus Colletotrichum; species Colletotrichum lupini. Next base: position 392,496 of record NC_064672.1, read on the forward strand.
CGCGCGCAGGGCACAGATTACCCCAAAAGGAATGGTCCTTGACTCTGTCAGTTTACTCCTAAGCTCTTCACTTAGAATGGATAATCTACTGAGCCATATGGCCGAAAGCGGTCATATCTTTCCCCGCGTGGAGTTCATATCGACTTTGAAAGTCGCTGCCGGGGTTGCAGACGTCTCCCCGCAGAAGACTTACTAACTTAGGCAAAGACGCGCCCGTTCGTCACCCAATTATCGCTCGGCTGGTAAAATGTTGTTGACTGCTAGTTGTGGAGTCTTCGTTACCACTGGTCAAATTCCAGCAATTTCACCTGAGACCCTGACTGCATTCAGCTCCCAGACCCGCCAGCTTGTGTGAAACCTTTTCACTTACCATAGCGGAGGAACTTCGAAAGACAACATTCTCCGAGCCCCTTATTTCCCAAGAAACTAAGATCAGCATTCGTGATGCCCATCATTTCTCGAATGCGCAATCTCTGTCGCGTTCCTTACGCGAAGAGATGACCGCCAGACGGCGATCATCGCGTTCTTGGCTGGAGCCGGTGAGAAAAATGGGAGCACAGTATTCGAGACATAATACCTCGACAATCGTGGGGGTCTCGTTATAGTTTCTTTGCACATTATCAAGGTCTGTGGTCACCTTTGAGCTACAAATTTCACCTAGCAGATGAGATTGGCAGTCCGAGAAGTGACGCCTTATTTCCTTCCACCAGTGCAAAATGACTCAATACATGGCAAGCCAATCAGATCTCGTAAAGTTTGTCTGCAGCAACTATGATAACAATGGTCCTTTGGGACCTTGTCCTATTGTATGCGACCAAGTTGTTGTAGAAGACCTGGCAGTATGGGCGTCGGAGAGAGTGGGCGTTGACCAGGCCATTGTGGGAGTGATATGGGCTGCATCTTTTCGTGGGATTAGCAGCTGTGAGCTATTAGCCGCCCACTGATATAGACGCCACAATTGTGGAATCAGACCTTTTCCGGCCAGGGTACCATGTGCTCCCGGAGCTTCCGTTTGAACAACACCTGTTTATAAACATCGCCTTGCTCAAGACGCCCGCTATTCCCAAGTTACGAACTTCATCACTCTAGTTAAGTGGACAGACGACACGTGAGTGAGGGATACGGTGGGTCTTCTAGAAAGAGTCACAGGCCCAGACAGATATCATTATGATAAAAATTGCCTCATTAATGATTGTAATTATTCAGATGCTGCCTCTTTGTTGAAAAGGCATCGCTAGGTATATCATACGAAAGCTTTGAGAGCACTCTGCATCAACCACCTCTTTCTTCGTGGATGTTGGCTCTTATGCCTTGTCGCACTTTAGGTTCCAGCTGCTCTGCGGCGAACAGACGACCGCACCATTGAACTTCAGTGTAGTCTTCGCCTGGCTGCTGCGTGCGTGGTTGTACGTGATCCAAATGCCATTTTGCGCAATGTTCCTGCCATCCGTCGATCTGCAGGCGGTGTTGACCTCGTTCCACCATCCGGCCTTGAGCTGCAGCTCATCTCTGCGGTTGTTGATGGCCCACTTGAGGTCTCCGAAGCTGAGGTCGTTACCAGTCCAGAGACCAGAGCACAGGAGACGCTGGGCCTTGGTTGTGGCGCCAACAACGGCAGGTGCAGGCTCAGCAACTGCTTCTGGTGTAGGTGCGGCCATAGCGCTGGCTGCGAGGAGCAGGATGGCTTGGAACTTCATTTTTGTTGTCTGGGTCCCTTATTGATCTGTTTTTGTAGGGATTTTGCCGTGAATTTGGGTTAGATGAAGGGTTGATTTCAGACTGATGTACGATATTATGAGAAGCCTTAACAGTCTTGGGGATAAAGAGTTGCTGTCTTGGAAACTCGATATATCAAGCCAAACTGTTGACTCAAATACTCGCACACAATGGATTCAAGGACACTACCTCGCCATGGTAATTTCCTCGATAGTATTCAAGAACACGCTATGCCTCACATGTTGTACATGACTTGTACCGGCGGGTCGACGTTTAATGCAACTGAGTCCCTGATTTGCTCACCTGTCTCTAGAACCCCACTACAGCGAAGCATCCCACCGGTGAACGGATATCGGCAGGATAAATTTCGCGAACGATGATCAACAGCTTGGTTGGGTGGCCTCGGTCCTATCGGCTATCCCGTACACACAAAATCCACGCGGTATTAGCCCGCGTATTCGGGTACACATGATTCAGTACAAGACAAGCCAAAGGCCCAAAGCTCTACAAAGTGTTGTTGCTGCAATTGGCGGCTGGAACAGGGTTATGTGAAAGCGAGTTATTCGGCTCCGAACCTCTGTAAACTGGAACTTGGACCAACGAAGTACGTACAATTAGACCGCTTGAACCACGCAAGGTTTACAAAGCTTAACTGATTAAACACCGCTGCAATCTTCGCCAGCCGTTCGTATTACACGCGAAATGGTTGGAGCATATTGGGGAGGATATCCATTCAGGATAAATGATCTGTTGATCGCGAGAAGCAGATATCCCGCGAAATTACTTGGCTTGTCCACGTTTGGTGTGTTTTTTCTTCGCCTAACATACATTAAAATCATCAGCCTTTGGACCTTCACTCGAAAGGAAGCGTCAGCGTCATTGTACGCAACCTTATCAACCGCTGACTTGAGTCATTCGTACCTCACCTCCGGATTAAATGTTGAAATTTAGTTGGGTTCATAATAGCGACAGGCAACTCGGATGATCGGATGCCGCAAGTCATGCGGTGGGCGATTCTAAGATCGAGGCGGGCCACTTCTACCAAACTTCATCCTCTCTAGCTGTTCAAGTGAATGGACTCATCTGGGGATAGTGCGGGAACATGCAATATCAAAGCCGATGTAGCCAACCTTGAATAGACAATGATGTCACGGAGGCCGTTGTTCTTTAGAGTTCTCAGAACACAAGCTTTGTGGCCTATATGTGTCGGATTAGAAGTCTAATTCGACCGCGGCATACAGCCGACTGCGCAGGGGCTAATTAGGGGCCCTATTTATAATTATTATAGCTAGCCTAACCTACGGTTAGAACCTCCTTTTTATACTTACTACGTAGATATTTATATAGTCTAATTAATCTCTTTATTAACTACGGTTCGAACTAATTACTTTATAATAGGGATATTAATACTAATTAGTAGTTAAATTTTATTATTATAGATTAGTAAAGTATCTCGTTACGTAAAAGAGACGACCTCTTAATACCGCACGGGATAAGAGATTTGTACTAATTAACCTTACGAAAGTAGATAAAAAAGGAGGCGATTTTTAAATACCGTACGGAATTAAGTAATTATAGCCCTTTATTACCTACGAGAGGTCGATATTTATTATATTAAACTACGTTAATTAACGGAACTACTTAAATAATTAGTTTTTTTACTATTACCCCGAGTAGCTTTTTTACTAAACGACTTTTTTATAACCGGCCCGTAATTAGAAATTAACTAGTTAAATTAATAAAAAGAAATACCTATATAACGATTACTTATTTAATTAATTAGCGCAATAAACGAGCTTAATAATATAATATAAAAAAGTACTATGTAATTAAAAAAGGGGATCTCTAAACGTAAATATTCTTATTTAGTAGCGAAAGTAACCCTATAGGAGTTATTAAACTAAGAGATCTATAGTATATAAAAAAGTCTATTATTATAAGGATCTTATAAGTACGATTTTAAGCCCGCGATCTAAACGACCTCTTCGTAACTCCCTTAACTACCCCCCAGGTATTACTTAAAAATATAGTATAAGGGACGGTTTAATAAGGGAGGAGGGGATTTAAAAGTCTTAATAATATCGAGTTAAAAGTATTACGGATTTTAAAAATTAACTTAAGAAAAAAGCGGCTACCCTAAAGTAATCTTATAACTTCTTATTAGAGTTATTATTAGCTTAAAAAAAGGCTAAAAAAACGAGGATCTAAGGGGAAAAAAAAAAAATCCTCTAGAGGGCCGCTAAAAGGCTTTTTTTTATACTAACTCTTAGTACGAGATTACTAATTTTAAGAAATTAACTAAATAATAGAAGGGATTATTAGTAAGTAATAATTACCTAACCGTAATTAAGCTATAAAAAAGACTACTTAAAAGATATAAAATAGGGTACCGAGAGGCTATAAAAGATATAACCTCTAAGGTATCTAACCTTATTACGTATAAGTAATAAGTAGGTATTTTTAGTAAATTTTTAAAATTTACGATCTTATAAAAAAAAGGGCTTAACTTCGTTAATTATACTTAACGGCCTATACGGTTCTTAATAGCCTATATAGCTCCTCTACGAGCCGCTTAGTATTTATTTTCGACTATTTTTACGGAATACTACCCTAAAAAAGGTAAGTTAAGGAAAGAAGCTATTTAGAGATTATAAAGAGTACGAGGCTTAGGAGGCTAGAAATATACGGGATAGTAAAAATCGGTAACTAATAAAGACCCCGAGACTAATTACTATATCTTCTTATAGTAATATAAACGTTTGCTACTACTATTATTAAAAGGAACTACTAAAACCTACCCTTTTATATTAAATAAAAAAGAGGATCTAAGTAAGTACGATAGCTAGCGATCTAAAAGGGTAGTAGTAATTACTAAAAATAATAAAAACGAGAGTAGTAGCGAGACGGCGAGAGGAAATAAGAATCTCCTAGACTTTAATAAATTCGTTAAGTAATAAAAATATAGATTTATTATAATAAGCGCGCGGATTAAATATATCCCCATTAAAATTAAATATATTAGTAACTATTAATACGGGTATAAGCTAGAGTACGACCCTTAATAAGTTAGGGTAAAAAAAAAAAAAACGAAACCCGATCCTAAATAGAATCCTAATCCCTTATAAGTAAATAAATATTAACCCGGATTATTAGGGGACGTAGATATATAGAATTACGAATTAGCTTAATAATAAGTAAATTAACGCGGTATTAATCTATTTAACTAAGGTCTATAAAAAAAAGGGGCTATAGGGGTAACCCCTATTTTATAAAATCGTAAACGACCTTAGCTATTAGCTAAACGAATAGTTCGCGAGCGTAAGCTTAAGAATCGTAAAAGTAATTAATAAATTCTTTTATAAGCAAGGGGTATTACTAGCGTAACTATAATTGCGAGAGCTATATAAAATATTAGTAGCGATAATTATAGAAGAGGAATTCGTACTATAGAACTAAGTATAGGTCGATAGAGCGTATAATTACTTTTACGAATTTAGAAAAAGGGTAAACGACCTAGATTTCCTCTTTATAATTACTAATAAAAATCTATTATTGCAAAAGGATATACCGGGGCAAAATATAGTACTAGAAGTACGATAATCGATAATTCTACCTATTTTAATCTATAACTCGTTACTATTACTAATATAAAATTCGGCGCCGATTAGCTAATAAAAAAGGAAGTAAACGACCCGAAGTTATTAATAATACGTAGCGACGTAGGGATCGTATATAAATATTAAAAATCTAGTAGTAAATACGAAGTAATTTATAAACTTTAAAAAGATCTTTTTAAAAGAGAAATTATACTCTAGGGGGAAGTATGAGGTCTTATAAGAAACCCTAACGATGTTTTATAATTATTATAAAAAAGTCGGAATTAGGGAATACTAATACTATTTAATAATTAATATTATACTTATAAGTAAAGCCTCTAATTATTATTACGAAGCGGTACGTAATTTTAATCGAAACGACTTTCTTAGTATAATTAATATAATTTAAAGCCGCTTTAAGACTTATAATAGGAACCTAGAGCTCCTATTTAAACTACGAGCGATTTTTTTTATATTTATAGCTAGGATAATAGAGGGTAAATTGCAAGTAAAGATCTTTAAAGAGCTTATCGATCGAATCGATAAGCTAGCGAAAACCTAGCTAAATAAGGGGATAAATAAGCGGAAAGTTAAATATTTTTATACCGTAGTATAGCGTATACTAGAGGTAAAAATAACCTTATATTAAGTACTTAAAAACTACGAAACGCTCTACTTAAGGCTAAGATCTAGCTTTAATATTAAAGTAAGAATACTACGCTAAACCTACCTCTAGGCATACGACGGCCCTTATTAATAATATTAAGTCGATCGAACGTATAATAAGAAAAGAAAAGAGGCTAGATATGGTAATTACTAATAAAGAGGCCCAGATTTATTAAATAAATAGAGATTTAACTTACGGGTAGGGTAATAGAAGAAGCAATGCTATATTTATAAAAAGGATAGATATTAATTAACTACTCTGAGAAAGAGCGTATTAAATTATATAAATAATATAAAAAGTCGAGGGTAGTAGATAATAAAACTAGCCCTTGTTAGTTTAACTAATTCCTTGTTATATATAAGGGTAGATCCGGGGGTACGGAACTTAGCGACGGTAGCTAAAGTAGTAGCTTAAAGTATATACTCCCTATAAGAGATTTAGAAAATAAAGAAGATCTTACCCCCTATACTAACAAATTAGATTATAATAAAATCGACGAGGTTAACTATTCTTTTTTCGCCCCGTTAAGCTCTAGAAGATATACGAAGTTAAATAAATAGAGGGTAGTAGAAGCTTTTAATAAATAGGCTTTTATTTATAAATAGTAAGGGAAGGTCCCTTAGATAACGGATATAAAAGTAGCTAAAAGGGCGAATTTAATAAGGCTAAAGCCTATTTTTTTAATAATTAAAAAGAAGATACTATCTCTCTTAATATCTAAAGAAAAGGAATATAGTACTAAGTAAATCTAGGGGTAGCTAGAGGGGTCCTTTTTATACTACTTAGATCCCTTATATACTAAGCTTATATAGGTATTCTATGCGAGCAAAAAGTACGGCCTAGACGATTTTTATAGGATTATCTTAGATATTAAGGTATTATAATAATTAACTAGAGGAAAAGGGTAATTCTAAGCGTTATAAAAGATCGCACTAGTAATACTTAATACGTTAATAGCGGGTATTACGAAAATTAGTTTTAGCCTAAATAAGGAAATCGTCGCCCTAAGTATAATAAAAGTAAAAACGTATTTCGGAACGATAATTTTCTATATTTTACCCGTTAATACCCCATTTCTCTTATATTTAAAAGATATAGATCGACTAAGTATTATATTTAATAACACGAGAAATAGAATCTTTAGTAGTAAGTACTTCGAGATAGTCGAACGATAATAGGGGTATGCGTTTATAAAGCTTACTAACGACACGAAGTTAATTAATTACTTAACGGAAAGTGAGCTTAGAAGACTATATTAAAGATTTAAATACCCGTTAGTTACGAGGCTATATAACCTCTTAAAGTAATTAAGTAATAATAATATTAAAATAGGGGCGCTAGAGTAGTTAACGAAAGTATACTATTAATACTAGATAAATACGCAGAGCCTACGTAAATTTAAGTTTAAATTGCGTAATAAGCTTAACTTTAACTAGGAAATCGTCGTCGATATTTTTTATTTAAATAGTCGGCTAGTACTATATATAATCGACGTAGCTATATCCTTTTAAATAGGGCAATTCCTCTAGGATCTATAAGTAAAAATAGTATAAGTAGCCTTATAAAAAAGCTAGATTAATATATATTAGGGACCGCTAGATAGTATTAAAACCGACGCTAGTACTAGCTTTAAGTTAATAAAATTTAGGGATAATGCGACGGCCTACGGTATATAGCTAAAAGTCGTACCCGTTAAAGCGTACTATAATATTAAAAAAGTAAAAAGGGTATATTAATAATTAAAAAGGGCGTTTAGAATTATTAAAAAAGAAAATCCGGATTCTACCGACGACGAATGCCTCTAAATAGTACTTAAATATTATAATAATATTATAGGGCCTAACGGACTTATACTAACGCTATTAGTATTTAGAGTATATTTAAAAACGACCTTAGCCTTGCTACTGTTACTAAGCATAAGCTAACGAGCCTAAGTAGTTAAAAAAGTAATATAAGTACTGCGCGAGGTAAGTATAAAAAAGTAAGTTAACGAAGTAATTATTATGCGTAATAGGCCCGATATAGGGAATAATCTAAATATATTACTAAATTTAGATATACGAGTATAGTACGAAATTACTTAATAATAGGCTGGGCTATATAAGTTAATTTTTGTTAATAAGCGCTCTTATATAGTTGCGAGGGATCGCGACTAGCTACTCGAAGTATTAATTATAGTAATTAGACCGTATTATATAGATCCTAATAAGGTAATTTCTAACTTATAAAAAGAAGAAGAGCCAAGGGAAATTATATAACCTGCAGCAGAGGTATAGGAAATTATCCTTAATAAAATCGTCGTAATAGTATTAATAGATAATAAGGAAAAGGAAATTACTAAAAGGGCACTAATACTACTAGTAAGACGTCGTAGAAGACCACGGCGGCAAGCCCTAACGTAGCAATTTATTACTAGTAACGAGGTAATTAATACCTTTTATATAGTAAAAGAGAAAGCTAATTTTAAGCTAGCGGTTAAACTACGTAAGGAAGGCGTAATTATAACTATTAAAAAGCCGTATAAGGGATTAGATCCTATTAAAATAAACACTCTTCGCAATCGAGGGGTCTATTAATTTATCTTATATAACCTAAAAAAATATATAAACCTCTATATATTTAAATTATAAATAGTTCGTAAGATTAAAAAGAAAAGAACACCCTAGCCGTATAAAAAGTCTAAATACGTAATTTAGGGGTACGGTAACGTTAAAAAGGTAACGCTACTTATATAATTACTTATTATATAGCGCTATAGCTAACGATTAATAATAGTATTAATAATATTACTACGGAAGAAGGGATATGAGATTTAGAGCCGTGATATTACCTAGGCCTATACTTAATCGGCCACAGGGCTTATAAGGAAAATCCTAGCCTATTTACTAAAGAAAATAGCTAGTAAGTACTTAGAAAGCACGATTATTAAAGTGCTTAAGCTACTATATAGGCTCGCAGAATCGGGTACCTATTAGTAAGCTACTTACTACGATTTTTATATTAATTAACTATTAATAGTTACTTCTACGTACGACCCGTGCTTACTAATAACGGAGTATAAAAGCGACTAATTTAGGATTATCGGAATATAAACTAATAATATATTAAGCCTTTTCGATATTAACTTTATAAAGAAGGAGGATAAGGAGCTCTAAAAAGCGGGCTTTATAATAAAGCTAAAAGAGGTCCTTATAATAAATACCCCCCTAGTATTTAATAGCGGGATTCTTATAATTAAAAGGGAAACCGTCGTTTTTTAATAAAAGGGGTAAGGTAAGAAGATTAACCTCGTCGATCTAAGTATAATTAATATTAAAAAGCGGTATAAGGCTAAGCTTACGTAAGGGGTATATATTATAAATATTTATTAGCCCGAGGTAACTTTTAATTATATTAAAATAGTATAAGTTATAAATCTAACCGAACGAGACGTTAAGGTACTTAATAAGCGGCTTAAGTAGTAGTAAACGAATCTCGATCGAGGTCTTATTTACTACTTAATCGATTTTATAACTAGTAAGCTCTACGTCTTCGTTAATAAGTTATTTATAAATAATAACGACTTTATTTCGTAATTAGAGTATATTATTATCCTAGCTAACGAGAGTATAAGTAAGAGCGAATTTATTATATATAGTAATATAATCCACTACTTATTAACTAAAAGTAAGCGGGTAATAAGAAGTATATTAGCGTCGGAGGTTTATAATATAGTTAATAGTATTAACCTCTCTTATACGATTTTAATAATATTAAAAAAGATTACTAATCGAATTAGCCTTTTACCTATTCTAACGGTTATTTATACCAATTCTTATTTATTATACGAATACCTCGTTAAATTAGGAACGACGAAAGAAAAGAGGCTTATAATAGATATTATAGCCCTTAAGTAATTATATAAAAAGCGCGAGATACTCGAGATCCGTTAAATTAATAACAAAAATAACCTCGTAGACGCTTTTATAAAAGTAGTATTAAATAAGGGATTAAAGTAATTCGTAAGTAGTAGAAAAGTTATTATATAAATAGAGGGATAGGTTATACGAAAAGAGTAGAGAAAAGGGGGAAAAGGAGACGACTTAGTAAACGGGCCCGAGGTCGAATTATACCTCTAACTATAGCGGTTAAATTAATAAAAAAAAGAGAAAGTTAGTATTAAATTAAAAGTCTAATTCGACCGCGGTATATAGCCGACTATATAGGGGCTAATTAGGGGCCCTATTTACGATTATCGTAGCCAGCCTAACCTACGGTTGGAACCTCCTTTTTACACCTACTACGCAGATATTTATATAGTCCAATTGATCTCTTCGTCAACTACGGTTCGAACCAACTACCCTGTAATAGGGATACCAACAGTATGCTTATCCCTGTACATGTGCTTCTCCACGCTGAATCGTTCATAGTTGCTATAGACCTAGTTGCGTAACCTCCCATATAGCAGTGCACCTGATGCGGCTGGCCTTGGTTTGTCACTGCTGCTCTGAGCACGCCGACCTCATCCCCGGCCAACTGATCTTCTAATGAGTTCTGTGACCATCATGGGTCTAGCATGGTACCTTATGTTGAGGTACGCTGTAGTATACCATACCTTATGGATTGATACTGCGTTTAACATACCTAGTCCCAAGCAACAATGGAGACGTGGGTTTCACGCCTGATTATGGCAACTTGTCCTTTTTATCCAGATTTCTCCAATTCGCCCGTCTTGTTAGAGGGCTTTCTAAACAAGAAATAAACTGCTATCTTGAATCTTTCCCCCTTTTCTCGCAGGCCCAACTTGGCTTCCACTGCTAGACATCCCTTGACACAGCCCGTGGCCTACTACACGCGTAATGCTGGACATTGCAGAAAGATTATCAATGAATAAGGTCGTGGAGTAGTAGGTTGATGCGCAGTGGAAAATTTGGATGCGGAAAGCTCAAGTTTCACTTACCTGAGTTGTCAAATACACATAACAGCTTCTCTAGCAATATGGCAAGACGGAGACGGGCTAAAGCAGGTTGCAACAATCGGAAAAGGAAACAGCTTTTTGCATATCGTCATTTACCATATGTAGCTCCGAAAAGCAGCATAATCAAAGATCGGCACAGCGACAGCTGAAGATTCGTTCACTTGAAATGAGCATCTTGCCATCTCCGCCACGAACAATGTCCCTATCACGCCAATTAAAGTCCAACGAAGCTTTGAAAGGATTTCCCCGTGTTTGGTAGCAGAATACCTTTGGATTGTTTAGTCCGTTGGCTTGGTTAATGGCAAAGCTATCTCTTGTTTGTTCTTTTCATGCTAGAAGAACAACCTCAATAAAGATTTTGATGCTAGGACAGAGACCTGCGATATACCGCGAGGTACACGAGACGCCATTATTTAAATCTTAACATGTGCCCCCGACTTCTTCAACTTCCACATTGTCGACCTCAACATCAGAACCTCAGGTTCAATGTGCCTCCCCCTCCCACGAAATCACTTCACAGCCCGTGGCCGCTGGAGCGCATCTTCCTTCTCCAACAGCTACAAGAAGTCCTGCGACGCTTTCATCGAGTTCTTCCAGAAGGAATTTGGTATGGGGACGATGTGCGTGATCAGATGGTACGATGATCCGGGCACGGGCTGTGGCCTGGCTGACGTGGCTATCGGTGCTGAGGATGTGGATGGGTTCCGGACGGCGATGAAGAGGGTTCGAGATTTGACGGAGGTGACTTTCCAGTGTTCCTGTATGAGCAAACGAGGAAGTGGAAGAGCTATGGTGGGTAGATTCTGACTTCCGAGGCCTGAGGATGTTTTCTCAAATAGACAACGGACAATACTTGAGATAGAGGAACTTGGCTGGGACAAATTAGGCGAAGCTTTGCGAGCACGTGAGAAAGTAATATGGAATGATATTCACGAGCTTGAGCTCAACTAGAACTATATCTTGACCACGCCCAACCCACCCCAAAGTAAGGCCAGCGTAAAAAGATGATGCCTGGCTCGCTGTGTCCACCCCATTCATAAACACCCAATAGGTACGCCGACTCCCGAAACCTGCCGACGAAGACGCCTTGCCGACTTTTTTGCTTCTCATCATGCCAACTACCAGTAAGGTTACTTGATAGGTATACTATACAAACGCTGCGTCTTTGTTATCAGACCAGACTTTCAATCCTTCAGCCGATCCCTCACGGCTCAATCTCCATTGCACCGTCACTCTCGAGATTGAGGTCGAGGACACGAGCATACTGGATGGTCAGTCGTTGGAGTTCCCTGAATTTGCCTGAACGATTTTTAGCATGGCTACCTCATGAAGAGTGAATCAGTGAATCAACTTACCGAGAATCATGACAACGCCCTTCAGGAGCTCCTTGCGGTCCCAGCCACATATCTCGTCCTCTTGGCTGAACCAACCCCGGCCGCCCTCGCTTGGCTTCTCGTCCTTGTTTCTTAAGATACCGCCGAGCAGGCTGTTAAGAAGCTCTTCAACCTTGCCTCGATGACCCTCGGCACCAAGACGCTTCGCATACATGAACAAGTAGAGCCGGAACTCGTCCCTTGCATCCAGGTGTAGAGCGGCGGCAATGCGGTTTTCAAGATGAGCAATACTCACCGTTGATTCAAAGCCCTCAAAGCCGTCTTTTGTCAACAACATTTTGACGATGCGCTGCAAGGTGTAGGCGCGACCCTTGAGAAGGAACTCATTCGTTGTGTGCCTTTCGAGGTAGGGAATGATACCGGCGGAAACGTTGGCTGTACTGTCGTCCTTGGGCTTCGCGGGCGTGACGGGTCCAACGGCAGTCGGCTGCAGAGCGCCAATCGATGAGTCGTTACTGTTCCAGTACTGGGAGCCAACAGCCCACCAGGCTTCGCTTACCCGCTGCCATGTGAACATGTCCCGGGTGTAGCAGTAGCCGTCTCCGTTGGTCAGCGTCACCACAATGTGGCCAGCCGAGTTCAGTTGAGCTGATGTGATGCCGGGACCTGGTGTTGTTGTATTGAGGTTGAGCGACGTTGTCGCGAGTTCGAGGACGGGGCCTAGTGATACTGGGGGATGCAGGGCTGCTTGCCTTTGTAGGTCCCAGACGTGGCACAAACCGACAGCGTTGATGCAAAGCAAATAATTATTGCGGCATTCGAGGATGACTGGTTGGGATTCCATGATGATCGGGTTCATCAAGCGTCGTCCAGCGGGTGTCCAGGTGTAGATACTGCCATCTTCGCATGCCACTGCCCAGAAATTCTTGTTGCCAGTGACAAGGATGACTGCTCTCGGCAGGTAGTCCTGCCAAAGAAGCGTCCCACGCTTGGTAGCAGAAATGAATGAGGGGTCCCTGATTTGAGCAGGGTTTCGAGCTTCAAGGATGATGTTTTCGGGCACCTTAGAGGCGTCATCTGTGCTGCTTTCCGGGAGCAAGACCCCTCGTTCGAGGGGCCTCACAATCTGAGATCTGACTTTGGGTACAGCCAGCCGAATTTGCGCAAAGGCAATCGATGGATTCAACACCGCAGGCCTAAGATACTCAGGTGTGGGTACAACGCCGTAAGCAGCCGGCACGACCGAAGCTGGCTCGACGCCATCGACGCCATTCAGTACCACAGGCGTTGGCCCCGTTGCCTGCCGCTTTGATGCGGGATCCTCTTCGTCCTCGCCCTCGATGACTGGGGTCTTGCGCTTATTTCCGAGCAGCATGGCAGCAACGCCACCTTTGGGAAGACCCTCGAATGGTCTTTCAAGGTCCAAGATGGTCTGGGGTGTATCGTTCTGTGCAGCCTTCGATGTCGATGTTGAGCCCACTAGCTGGGTTTGAGGGAGAGACGATTGGCCGGTGCCGGATGAGGATACAAGGAGAGGCGCAACACGTTTCCTACCGTCCTTGCCAACCGTCACCCGGGACTTGAGCTCCTTGACTCTCTCCCCCGACTTATCGCCATTCTCTTCTGCAGGCTTCTCCCTCTCTTTCTCTGGCTCGACATTGCCGTTGGTGGGCCTCGGCGTTGATGTGCCCGTGGCTGTCCCATTGCCAACCGGTTTGGTTCCGTTAGTCGCAGGCGTTGCCCCTTTGGAGGAACCCGGGTCACCCATCAAGGCGCCCATCCTTGACTCTGCAGCTCGAGACTCGCCAGCTTTACTTTGATTCTCCAGGTTCAGACCTTCTATGTCCTCTGCGATACCCATGCCTTTCCTTGACGCGCCGTACTTCTGAAGAGCCTTGTCATTTTCGCCAGCGTCCGCAACCCAACCAAGCTCCCCGTGATCGAATGATATTCCGAGAAGTGTGCCGTCCAAGCTGGCGGCGAAAATGGTAGTTCCGTCGGGTGACCAAGCCAAGTCAGAAATGGATTTGCTGGCTACATCCTGAAGAATGACTACAGGTCGTGAGGTGTTCGTATTCCAGATACTCAGGGTCTTGTCTTGGCCTGCTGAGGCTATAACAGTGACCAAGGCATTGTTGTCTGGTTGCTCCGCCGGATTCTCCGTATGAAACAGGCGTGGTGAGAACATGCAGACCTCGGTCGGCCCTTCGTGGCCGATTAGGTTGATCTCACTGTCCCATCGTGTTCGTTCAATTATCGCGACTGAGCTGACAGGACCATTGACGGCGTTTGGGGCGGCAATGTGGTTCCCATCAGGAGACCAGGAGCATCGCCGAAAGTAAGTAGTCAACGGTGAACTCTTAAAGGGCCCGCTGATTGTTTGCTCCAACACAAAGTTGTTAACCATATCATGTTGCGTCGCATTCGGTGCAGGTGGCGTAAAACGGAAGATTTTAATTGTTCGATCGTCGCTGGCGGTCGCAAAGAACTTGTTTGCAGGATCGAACGTGATGCCTTTTACGTGACTTGAGTGGACGGTTATGGTCTTGAGCTTCTCGAAGCTGTGGCCCGACCAGACCACAATCTTGGAGTCCAAGCCAACCGACACCAGTATGGAGGAATCGTAGGACCAGGCAAGGTCCTGAACATCGTTCTCGTGTCCGACGAGTCGCTTGTACGTCTTCCAATTCTCGACCGGTGGGGGTTCTGCGCCAAGTCCTGTAATATTGCATTAGCATCCGTCACGTCGAGGGCATAGCGCATTGGGTTTCGGCAGGAGCGCATTACCAAAAGAAGCGACCGGGGGGTTCTTGTCAAGATGGTAGACGCAAATAAGCTTGTCATCGGCACCTGATGCGAGATATCGACCATTTGGAGAGAAGCGAACAGAGTGGATGGTGCCGAGGTGATGGCTCATGTGGCAGAGCTGTCTCGGCTTGCCTTCTGCGTCACCATTCGCATCGCCATAGATGGCCTCGGTTGACCACACTCTGACATGGCCATCGCCTCCAGCGGTCGCAAGTCGTTTCCCATCGGAGGATACGTGACAGCTGTACACCTCGAAGTCCTTCTGCTCGCCGGAATGGCTCAGCCACGTAGGCTTAATGACGCGCATCGCGAATGGCCCCCAGTGTCATTTAGACCAGGTCCACGGTCGAGAAGGAGGGTCTGTACGAGAATGCGACGTCGATCGGGGTGTTGCTGAACTTCTCGTCGATGAGTAAGGCGTTGCGATTGATGCGCCACGATGTGGTTGGTGATAGTGAAGCTGGGGGAACTTAAAGCTGAATACGCAAAAAATGGCGACAAGCCAAACAGGTGGGCACAAATTGGGGTTGATTGAATCCCAAGAAAACGCGTTCTGCGGAGCCCGGACGCCCTGGAATTCGCGTCAAAAGCTCCTGCTGCTGCGTACGCTAAATGAGCGGCCAATTGACACCAAAACTGCAAAGGTACGTCCCGTCTTGAGCTGCTGCACAGACCACCTTCGCGGTCTCACATAGACTCGGGACGGATTAATGACCCTCCTCAATCTACGTACCACTACTCACACCATGCATGGAGTACCTTACCTACCTTAGTACCTAAGGTAGGTAATTACCTTACGAACCAAGAAGGAGCGGAGGGTGCAAGATGAGGTAATCGCCTTCCTTCCGTTCAAGTCCCCGGAGCCGGACAATCTTGGTGGAGCATCTTGGCGGCGTTATCGCGGAGCGGAGTCGGCTCGCAGTTCCTCCTCGAGGATCCACATTTCCGTGATAATTAGCCCAAAATCGGTCTGTCTGTTCATCCATCTTTATCTTCATGTCTTTACCTTGAGAATCTAGTCAGCGAACCATGCCACGGCAGGATCATAACAAATCAAGCTGACAAAATCTGCCCGAATCCCCTTATACAGCGGTAACGTTATTCCCAGTCATGGCTGAAATATTCCGTTTAGAAACGACTTAGCCTCAAATCTTTCGGGTTTCTATAAAGATTAACGAATTGGTATTTTCCCTCATGTGCTTTCCAATACATACTTGTACCACGCTATCCTTCTTGCATAATCAGAAAGCCACGCCGCAATCCAACATGAGTTCGCACGAGAAGAAGATATTGGTCGTCCTGGGCGCTACCGGAAACCAGGGTGGCTCTGTAGTTCGAGCATTTCTGAACGACACAACTTTGTCGAGCTATTGGCACGTACGAGGTGTAACTCGAAATCCATCCTCTGAGTCCGCGGTCAAATTATCAAAGCTTAGAGCGGAAATGGTCTCTGCCTCCCTCGGCTCCGTCTCGGAGCTCAAGTCAGCGTTCGAAGACGCAACGGCGATCTTTGCAGTGACAGACTTCTGGAGTGCGATCAAGACCGAAGAGGTCAAACACAGGGTCCAAAGCGAAGAAATTGACCTCGCTATTGCTACTCGGGATCTAGAGGAGACTTGGGGCAGAAATATTGCAACAGCGGCAGCCGAAATACCGACTCTAGAGCGCTTCGTCTTTAGCAGTCTCCCACCTGTCTCCCAACTCAGTCAAGGAAAGCTGAAGCACGTTCACCACTTTGACGGCAAAGCCAACGTTCTCCAATATATTCGACAAGAACATCCCACACTCTGGGCCAAGACTTCACAGGTTTTGGTTGGATTCTACAACTCCAATATTTTACCCGACTCGTATTTCGGACCCAAATTCAATCCAGTGACAGGAAAAGTCGAGTTCGAGGGGCCCGTGAGTGACGACAATCTTATACCATTCATCGATGCTTCGTCCAGCACCGGACATTTTGTCAGGGCTCTGGTTCTTGATGCGCCAGCGGGTACAATCCTGGCGGCTTACGACGAGATGAAGTCGCTCGGAGAGTGCGTCGAGTTTCTACGTAGGGAAACGGGTCGGGACTTTGTTTTTGTGCAAAGAAATGTCGAAGAGATGGCAGCCGAATCGCCGCTAGGTCGTGAGGCTCCTGAGAGCTGGGTCTGGCTCGCAGAATATGGTCTCTTTGGAGAGAAAGTTGAAGAATGGAAACAGCTCCTGACATTACCCGGAGGTCTAGAAAATAGGATTGGAACGGTCAAAGTCGATGAATGGCTTTCAGCACAGGACTGGAGCAAGGCCTTTCAATCGGCTTAGTGTAGTCATGCAGTCGCAACACCTTTATTGTTACGAAACGCAGGATAAGCTAGCCGGCAGTTTTCCTCCTCATTTTCAAACGATTGATCAGTGTTTCGTTCGAACCATTGCTATATGAACATGCTACGGCATTTCGATGGAACTGACCCCTTGTTTTGCTACTTGCGGCAGATGTCTTTGGACATTGGCTTATCTGATATCCATGGTTTTCATGAATCTTATTATCTCGACACTGTCGGCTCCGTCTATAGTCCTTGGTCCGTGTCGAACCCATGCCTTCGCGATAACATGTTGAAAGATAGTATACACCGGCCGACGCCGACGAAGAAACTCGTGATATCGCAACTCGCTGGCAACCAATTCTTAAGCGAAGCATCCGACGTTTAGATGTCTTGCCTGATTGAGCATCAACGCCGATGCGGGCACAACAACCCGTGGCCGCACTGCATCACATGCAAGCCTGACAACATGGAAAGCCAAGAACCCAAGGAGAAGGTGCAAGCACGTCCGGGCGTCTCCGACAACAGCTAAAGACTACATACAATCAGGCAGAGAGATATGCCTCGAATCAGATTGTCCGGCATCGGGTGAGCGGCACTTGATCCCTGTTTTCAAGGGGCACATATCCCCCACTGAAGCTTGATTAAGGTTAAGCAAGTTCGCTTGGAAACCGGTTGCGAGAAATGAAGATGGAGCTTCGACAGCTAGGAAACTTCTAACTTTGTTGATATGGTGCAATCAATTTGGCTCGCGGCCGGATTATTTACTGGCTTGTGCTCTATTAAATACCTAAAGTAGACTACAAGCTCCCACCTGGAGCTGCTGTATTTGATGAGTACAAACGGGAAGTACAGTCACGGGAAACCACACTGGAATCGCGAGGAAGAAGATTGATGACTTCTCCACCCACTGAATGATTACCTACGCTGATCTCCCGGCGATGGGACGAACGCGCCACGGCTGAGCTGTAACCCCATGGAGAAGGTAGCTAACGAGGCCACCTGTAAGCTTCGCAGCAGGCGCTTAAGCTGAAAGGCGGCTTTGCTTTTGCCTCTCCCCCATACAGATTGCAGCCCACCGGAGCGCAGACAAACCCCCGTGGCAGAATGATAGGGACAGCCCGAACGTTTCAAAACCCACTTCGAGGTTAAGCCTATTTTGACAGCTGGTTAAGAGAATGGTGGATCGGAGCTGGCCGCCAGGGGGGGGAAATAGGCAAAGGCGGGAAACCACAGGGAATCAGGGACTGAGAAGGACGCAACTCAAGACTCAAATGCGGGGATTTCCAACGCCGTGTGGGACGGGAGACACGGGAAAGACTTCCTCACCCGGCTTAGGAACGCTTTTTGTCTTCTTGATGACATTACACAGTTGGTGCTTGGCCCGGGATTGGGGTCGCAATGCCGTCGGTAGATGCGCCTGACTAGCGCACGACATCCATGTCCGCAACACCACTCAAAGGGTGCCGAAAGCACTGGGCACAACTTGACTTGTTAGTTCTCGACGTGTCAGCAAGCGCGCAAGTCTTAGCAGAAGGAACACTACGGTTACACTAACGAAGCTGAGTGGGAACCTCTCAAGGCTTGAGTTGAACCAAGGCGGACCGGACAGGTTTCCCATGTGTTATGGCCTCTTTTATTTTCCAGCCAACCACGTCGGCGTTCCTGGCCATGCGCGATAAGATCCCTAAAAACACCTTCCGCATTAAGGACCGGGGATCGACAAGTGGACACAGCGGAGTCGTGGACGCGCTGACACCGCTACCCTGGGAGACTTGGGACTTTGTGCTTTCGCTTGGCTGTTGCTTGCCGTACTGTAGCATCACACTGGAGTCGGGGTCCTCACAATAATTGGAAAGTCAGTTTGGCCTTCTATTTACAGACGACTTCCGTGTATAAAGATGATGAGGGTTCCCGCGATCATTGGGACTGAAGAGAAGCTCCTCAGGCCCAGTCATCCAGTCTTCGTCTCCCAGCCCACAACCTTCCCCTTCCCAACAACACCAACCACAACCGCCAAGATGCAGTTCTCCGTTGTCCTTGTCTCCCTCTTCGCCCTGGCCGTCTCCGCCGCCCCCGCCGAGATCCAGAAGCGCTCCACCACCTGCGGCAGCACCACCTACACCACCGCCCAGGTCAACGCCGCCTCCAACGCCGCCTGCACCCACGTCAAGGCCGGCACCGTCGCCGGCAGCTCCACCTACCCCCACCGCTACAACAACTACGAGGGCTTCGACTTTGACGTCACCGGCCCGTGGTACGAGTTCCCTATCAAGACCAGCGGCGTCTACACCGGAGGTGAGTTATTCCCCAATCGTCATGTGCGACATGCATCTTTGCGTGGTGCAAGCGTCGCTCGAGTGGTACTGCACTCCTTCAGAAATTCAGTTTACTGACTCTCCATCCAGGCTCCCCCGGTGCCGACCGTGTCGTCATCAATGCTTCTTGCGGCCAGGCTGGCCAGATCACCCACACTGGCGCCAGCGGCAACAACTTCGTCGGCTGCTCCGGTACCTCCTAAATGCTGGATTGAAGGACTTTGTTGGAATTGAAGGGGAGGTTATTATGAAAAGGTCAAAGGGCCTGCTTATGGGTTATGAAAATTCACTTCTGCACATATTAAGCCTGTCGAATATACATAACTGTCAAAATACTATGGCTGCGATGCTTGGGCATTTTATTTCATCGTGACGTGTTTCGCAAGTTATAATGACAACACTGTGACACAAATACTAACCTAAGGTACATGTAGGCATATAGCCAGGTTCTCCCGAATGGCTTACAGCGGCTTGTGGAATACCTATTGAATATAGGACTACTAGGTATTATTGTAGAATCTGCTTCATTCCTGTCTCCTTGAGTGATTTTTGGCGCAAATCAGCACTTTTATGCAGTTCTGAAGACATATACACTTTACCCGTGCGGGCATTTTCATAGTAAAGGTACGGACAATGGCCACATCCGCTCCGCCGGTTGCCGTCAACCACTCACAGCAGTCTCGGCCCCGGAGCGCGGGCCGCTCCGCTGCGTCCCGACACGGTAGTAAGCGGGGTGGGTGTGCCGTCCGCGGCTCGGCCGTCTTGAGGATTCCTCAGCTTAGCTTTGCGGCACATCTGTAAGGAGAATTGGGGTTTAAGGTGACGGATACTTGAATGTCTGTCTCCCTCAATCTCGATCGTTGTAATCTCAACACGTTTCCGGCACACTGAACATCATTTCCGAGTGTCTCATATTGACGTCATTAGCAAAAACAAGCTACTTAGGCTAGGGCGAGGAGTGTTCCTCAACAAGGTTGTCTTTGATTTCCCAGAGCAGACACAAGTTTCAAAGGACCTATCCAATGCGGGGTGGATCATCAGTGTGTCAAGTGCTGGTTACTACCGTTGCCGAAAGACCGGTGCTCATATCCGAATGCTTACGGCAAGGCTCGCTGCTATGATTCAGACGCGCTTCGAACTAACTTCGAAAATGTGTAAATTTCAGATCCCCGCATAGGTATTGTTTGAGATTATGAATGGGGTTTTTAGCATGTGAAAGACTGCCTGTATGCCTCCAGCCTGACACAGTTGGCCTTTCTTATTATCGAAAAGTTGTATATAGTTTTCTAGCCTTCAAGGTAGCCGTATTTCGCGAATTTCAGTCGTGCGGTAATGGATTCTCTCAGCTACCTGAATATTAATCTTACCTTAAAAGTAATTAAGGCGATGAAATATCAAATAATCCTAGAAAAATTCCCATCGTATAAGAATTTCCAAGGGAGGCCGAAGGCCAACAGATAGTAGGGTATGCCATTCCGGAGATCCCAACCCCATTCGTCTAAGATAGAGGGAGAGTTATAATAAATCATTGCTAGCGTATATAGTAAAATCTCTAATTGTTAGTATCCCTATTATAGGGTAGTTAGTTCGAACCGTAGTTAATAAAGAGATTAATTAAACTATATAAATATTTACGTAAGTATAAAAAGGAGGTTCTAACCGTAGGTTAAGCTAGTTATAATAATCGTAAATAGGGCCCTTAATTAGCCCCTACGTAGTCGGCCGTATGCCGCGGTCGAATTAAACTTCTAATTTAATACTAACTTTCTCTTTCTTTTATTAATTTAACTATTATAATTAAAAATATAATTTAACCTCGGGCCTATTTACTAAGTCGTCTCCTTTTCCCCCTTTTCTTTATTTTTTTTATATAACCTATCCCTCTATTTATATAATAACTTTTCTACTACCTATAAATTACTCTAATCCCTTATTTAGTATTATTTTTATAAAAGCGTTTATAAAGTTATTTTTATTATTAATTTAATAGATCTCAAATATCTCGTACCTTTTATATAATTACCTAAGGGCTATAATATCGATTATAAACCTCTTTTCCTTTATTATTCCTAATTTAATAAGGCATTTATATAGCGAATAAGAATTAGTATAAATAATTATTAAAATAAATAAAAAGCTAATTCGATTAGTAATCTTCTTTAGCGTCGTTAAAATTATATAAGAGAGGTTAACGCTATTAATTATATTATAAACCTCTAACGCTAGTATACTTCTTATTATTTACTTACTTTTAGTTAATAAATAATAAATTATATTACTATATATAATAAATTCGCTCTTACTTATACTCTTATTAACTAAGATAATAATATACCCTAATTACGAAATAAGGTCGTTATTATTTATATATAACTTATTAACGAAAATATAGAGCTTATTAATTATAAAATTAATTAGGTAATAAACGAGACCTCGATTAAGATTCGTTTATTACTATTTAAACCGCTTATTAAGTACCTTAACGTCTCGTTTAGTTAGATTTATAGCTTATACTATTTTAATATAATTAAAAGTTACCTCGGGCTAATAAATACTTATAATATATACCCCTCGCATAAGCTTAGCTTTATACCGCTTTTTAATATTAATTACGTTCGGATTAACGAGATTAATCTTCTTACCCTACCCCTTTTATTAAAAAACGACGGTTTTTTTTTAATTATAAAAATCCCGCTATTAAATACTAAGGGGATATTTATTATAAGGACCTCTTTTAGCTTCGTTATAAAGCCCGCTTTTTAAAGCTCCTTATCTTCCTTTTTTATAAAGTTAATATTAAATAAGCTTAATATATTATTAATTTATATTTTAATAATCCTAAATTAGTTATTTTTATACTCCGTAATTAGTAAGCACGAGTCGTATATAGAGGTAACTATTAATAATTAATTAATATAAAAATCGTAATAAGTAGCTTACTAATAAGTACCTAATTTTACGAGCTTATATAGTAACTTAAGTACTTTAATAATTATACTTTCTAAGTACTTACTAACTATTTCTTTTAGTAAATAGGCTAGGATTTTCTTTATAAGCCCTATAGCTAATTAGGTATAAGCCTAGGTAATATTATAGCTCTAAATCTTATATCCCTTTTTCTATAATAATACTATTAATACTATTATTAATCGTTAGTTATAGCGCTATATAATAAGTAATTATTTAAGTAGCGTCGCTTTTTTAATATTACTATACCCCTAAATTACGTATCTAAACTTCTCGTATAACTAAGGTATTCTTTTCCTTTTAATCTTACGAACTATTTATAATTTAAATATATAAAGGTTTATATATTTTTCTAAGTTATATAGGATAAATCGATAGACCCCTCGATTATAAAAAGTATCTACTTTAATAAAATCTAATCCCTTATATAGCTTTTTAGTAATTATAATTATACCTTCTTTATATAATTTAATTACTAGCTCGAAATTAGCTTTCTTTTTTATTATATAAAAAATATTAATTACCTCGTTATTAATAATAAATTACCGCGTTAGGGCTTACTATTATAATCTTTTATAACGTCTCGCTAGTAATATTAGTACCCTTTTAATAATTTCCTCTTCCTCGTCGTTTATTAATACTACTACGACGATTTCATTAAAAATAATTTCCTATACCTCTACTACGGGTTATATAATTTCCCCTAGCTCTTTTTCTTCTTATAAGTTAAAAATTACCTTATTAAGATTTATATAATACGGTTTAATTACTATAATTAATACTTTAAATAGCTAATCGTAATCTTTTATAACTATATAAGAGCGCTCGTTAATAAAAATTAACTTATATAGCCTAGCTTATTATTAAGTAATTTTATATTATACTCGTATATCCGAATTTAGTAATATATCTAAATTATCCCCTATATTAAGCCTATTATATATAGTAATTACTTTATTAACTTATTTTTTTATACTTACTTTGCGTAGTACCTATATTACTTTTTTAATTACTTAGGCTCGTTAGCTTATACTTAGTAACGGTAGCGAGGCTAAGGTCGTTTTTAAATATACTTTAAATATTAATAGCGTTAGTATAAGTCCGTTAGGCCCTATAGTATCGTTATAGTATTTAAGTACTATTTAGAGGTATTTATTATTAATAAAATCCGGATTTTCCTCTTTAATAATTCTAAACGCCCTTTTTAATTACTAATATACCCTTTTTACTATTTTAATATTATAATACGCTTTAACGGGTACGACTTTTAGTTATATATTATAAGCTATCGTATTATCCCTAAATTTTACTAACTTAAAACTAGTATTAGCGTCGGTTTTAATACTATTTAGCGGTCCTTAGTATATATCGATCTAGCTTTTTTATAAAGCTACTTATACTATTTTTATTTATAAATCGCAAAGGAATTGCCCTATTTAAAAAAATATAGCTACGTTAATTATATATAATACTAGCTAACTATTTAAATAGAAAATATTAATAACGATTTCTTAATTAAAATTAAGCTCATTACGTAATTTAAACTTAAATCTATATAAGCTTTGCGTATTTATTTAGTATTAGTAATATACTTTTATTAACTACTCTAGCGCCCCTATTTCGATATTATTATTACTTAATTATTTTAAGAAGTTATATAGCCTCGTAACTAATAAGTACCTAAATCTCTAATATAATCTTCTAAGCTTACTTTCCGTTAGGTAATTAATTAACTTCGTATTATTAATAAGCTTTATAAACGTATACCCCTATTATCGTTTAACTATTTCGAAGTACTTATTACTAAAAATTCTATTCCTTATATTATTAAATATAATACTTAGTTAATTTATATTTTTTAAATATAAAAAAAATAGAGTATTAATAAGTAAAATATAAAAAGCTATCGTTTTAAAGTACGTCTTTACTTTTATTATACCTAGGGCGACGATTTCCTTACTTAGGCTAAAACTAATCCTCGTAATACCCGCTATTAATATATTAAGTATTATTAATACGATCTTTTATAGTACCTAAAATTACCCTTTTTCTTTAGTTAACTATTATAATACTTTAATATTTAAGATAATCTTATAAAAATTATCTAAGCTATACCTTTTACTTATATAAAATACTTATACGAGCTTAGTATTTAAGGGATCTAAGTAGTATAAAAAGGACCCCTCTAGCTACCCCTAGATTTACTTAGTATTATATTCCTTTTTTTTAGATATTAAGAGAGATAGCGTCTTCTCTTTAATTATTAAAATAATAAGCTTTGGCCTTATTAAATTCGCCCTTTTAGCCGCTTTTATATTCGTTATCTAAGGGACCTTCCCTTACTATTTATAAATAAAAGCCTACTTATTAAGAGCTTTTATTACCCTCTATTTATTTAGCTTGGTATATCCTCTAGAAATTAACGGGATAAAAAAAGAGTAGTTAATATTATTAATTTCGTTATAATCTAATTCGTTAATATAGGGGGTAAAATCTTTTTTATTTTCCGAATTTCTTATAGGGGATATATACTTTAGGCTACTATTTTAATTACTATTACTAAGTTCCGTACCCCCGGATTTACTTTTATATATAATAAAAAATTAATTAAACTAATAAAAGCTAGTTTTACTATTTACTACCCTTAACCTTTTATACTATTTATATAATTTAATATGCTTTTCCTTAGAGTAATTACTTAATTAATATCTATCCTTTTTATAAATATAGTATTACTTTTTTTATTACCCTATTTATAAATTAAATCTCTACTTATTTAATAAATCTGGGCCTCCTTATTAGTAATTACTATATCTAGCCTCTTTTCCTTTCTTATTATATATTCGATTAACCTAATATTATTAATAAGGGCCGTTATAAATTTAAAAATAAGTTTAGCGCGGTATTCTCGTTTTAATATTAAAGCTAAATCTTAGCCTTAAGTAAAGCGTCTCGTAGTTTTTAAATACTTAATATAAAGTTATTTTTACCTCTAGTATATACTAAACTATAGTATAAAAATATCTAACTTTCTACTTATTTATCCTCTTATTTAGCTAGGTTTTCGCTAGCTTATTAATTCGATTAATAAGCTCTTTAAAAATCTCTATTTATAATTTACTTTCTATTATCCTAGCTATAAATATAAAAAAAATCGCTCGTAGCTTAAATAAGAGCTCTAAGTTCTTATTATAAGTCTTAAAGCGGCTTCGGATTACGTTAATTATATTAAAAAAGTCGTTTCGAACGAAATTACGTACCGCTTCGTAATAATAATTAAAAGCTTTACTTATAAGTATAATATTAATTACTAAATAATACTAATATTCCCTAATTCCGACTTTTTTATAATAATTATAAAACATCGTTAGGGTTTTTTATAAAACCTTATATTTCCCCCTAGAATATAATTTCTTTTTTAAAAAGATCTTTTTAAAGTCTATAAATTACCTCGTATTTACTACTAGATTTTTAGTATTTATATGCGATCCTTACGTCGCTACGTACTATTAATAACTTCGGGTCGTCTACTTCCTTTCTTATTAACTAATTAGCGCCGAATTTCGTATTAGTAATAATAACGAGTTATAAATTAAAATAAGTAAAATTATTAATTATCGTACTTTTAGTACTATATTTTACCCTAATATATCCTTTTATAATAATAAATTTTTATTAATAATTATAAAAAGGAAATCTAGGTCGTTTACCCTTTTTCTAAATTTATTAAAATAATTATATACTCTATCGACCTATACTTAGTTCTATAGTACGAATTCCTTTTTTATAATTATTACTATTAATATTTCGTATAGCTCTCGTAATTATAATTACGTTAATAATACCCCTTGCCTATAAAAAAATCTATTAATTATTTTCGTAATTCTTAAGCTTACGCTTACGAACTATTTATTTAGCTAATAACTAAGGTTATTTATAATCTCGTAAAATAGGGGTTACCCCTATAGCCCCTTTTTTTTATAAACCTTAGTTAAATAAATTAATATTACGTTAATTTACTTACCGTTAGGCTAATCTATAATTCTATATATTTACGTCCTTTAATAGTCCGGGTTAATATTTACTTATTTATAAAAGATTAGGATTCTATTTAAAATCGGGTTTCGTCCTTTTCTTCTTTACCCTAACTCGCTAAGGGTTATATTTTAGCTTATACTTATATTAATAATCGCTAATATATTTAATTTTAATAAGGATATATTTAATCTACGCACTAATTATAATAAATCCGTACTTTTATTACTTAACGAATTTATTAGGGTCTAAGAAATTCCCGCTTCCTCTCGCCGTCTTATTATTACTCTCGTTTTTACTATTTTTAATAATTATTACTACCTTTCTAAATTACTAACTATCGTACTTACTAAGATCCTCCTTTTTATTTAGTATAAAAAGGTAGGTTTTAGTAGTTCCTTTTTATAATAACAATAATAGACGTTTATATTACTATAAAAAGATATAGTAATTAATCTCGGGATTTTTACTAATTACTAATTTTTACTATCCCGTATACTTCTAGCCTCTTAAGCCTTATACTCTTTATAATCTCTAAATAGCTTCTTTCTTTAACTTACCTCCTTTAGGGTAATATTCTATAAAAATAATTAAAAATAAACACTAAGTAGCTCGTAAAAGAGCTATATAAGCTATTAAAAACTATATAGGCTATTAAGTATAGTTAATAAAGTTAAGCCCTTTTTTTTATAAAATCGTATATTTTAAAAACTTATTAAAAATACTTACTTATCGCTCGTATATAATAAAGTTAGATATTTTAAAGATTTTATTTTTTATAGCCTCTTAATACCCTATTTTATATTTTTTAAATACTCTTTTTCTTAGCTTAATTATAATTAAGTAATTATCGCTTACTAACGATCCCTTTTATTACTTAGTTAACTTTTTAAAATTAATAATTTTATATTAAGAGTTAATATAAAAAAAAGCCCTTAAGTAGCCCTCTAAAAGACTTTTTTCTTTTCTTCTTAGATCCTCGTTTTTTTAACCTTTTTTTAAATTAATAATAACTTTAATAAGAAGTTATAAAACTACTTTAGGGTAGCTACCTTCTTTTTAAGTTAATTTCTAAAATCCGTAATACTTTTAATTCAATATTATTAAAACCTTTAAATCCCCTCTTTTTTTATTAAACTGTCCCTTATATTATATTCTTAAGTAATACTTAAGAAATAATTAGGGGAGCTACGAAGAGGTTATTTAAATTACGGGCTTAAGGTCGTACTTATAAAATCCTTATAATAATAAACTTTTTTATATACTATAAATCTCTTAGCTTAATAACTCCTATAAGGTTACTTTTATTACTAAGTAAAAATATTTACGTTTAGAGATCCCCTTTTTTAATTATATAATACTCTTTTATATTATATTATTAAGCTCGTTCGTCGCGCTAATTAATTAAATAAGTAGTCGTTATATAAATATTTCTTTTTATTAATTTAATTAGTTAATTTCTAATCGCAGGCCGGCTATAAAAAAGTTATTTAATAAAAAAGCTACTTAGGGCGATAATAAAAAGCTAGTTATTTAAGTAGTTTTATTAATTAACGTAGTTTAATATAATAAACGTCGACTTCTTATAAATAATAAAAGGCTATAATTACTTAATTCCGTATAGTATTTAAGAATTACTTCCTTTTTCGTTTATTTCTATAAAATTGATTAATATAAATCTCCTATTCCGTATAATATTAAGAAGTTATCTTTTCTACGTAGCGAAATATTTTACTAATTTATAATAATAAAATTTAATTACTAATTAGTATTAATATCCCTATTATAAGGTAATTAGTTCGAACCGTAGTTAACGAAGAGATTAATTAAACTATATAAATATTTATATAGGTATAAAAAGGAGGTTCTAACCGTAAGTTAGGCTAGCTACGATAATTATAAATAGGGCCCCTAATTGGCCCCTGCGCAGTCGGCCGTACGCCGCGGTCGAATTAGACTTCTAATCCGACACTAATACAGCCTAGACAGCAGCATAAGCACTTCCGAAGCTTGTTTCAAATCAAAAAGCTGTGCAAATCAGATTTTGGGAGATGGCAGACGACTTATAAACCAGTGGCAGGGGAACATCCACTGAACATCTTGGCCTGTCCGTATCATCTCACTCACTTCTCTGGAGAGAAACTCTGCCCTTAACCATGGCATCAGCTACTAGTGATGGTCAGCCGTTCATCTACCAGACCCAGCTGCCTGAATCACAATCACAAGCACAGTCCAACTTTGCAGACTGCGCCCACAGGACAGAAAAAACCACTAATACCAAGCGTATCATTGTCTGCTGTGACGGAACATGGAACAACTCGTCGGTCTCCCAAGTACCTCACCACTTTTCTGTCGCTGATTCTGATACTCCATAGTAACAAGAGGGGAGGCATTCCTACTAACGTGGCCCGCCTGTCGTCTGCCATTGCCCGCAAGTGCTGCACGGGCATGCCGCAGGTCGTCTACTACCACCGAGGAGCCGGGACTGAGGAATCTAAAGTTGCCCAGACTCTTGGTGGAGTTTTTGGGAAGGGCATCGTTCAGGTCAGTCTCCCTTTGCAATGTCTGTCGTGGGGTGACGGCTATCGCTAACCTTTCAATGCCGTCGCTCAGGACATCGCTGATGTTTACCGCTTCGTGTGCGATAACTATAACCCAGGAGATGAGATTTTAATTGTCGGATTCTCCCGCGGAGCCTTTACCGCGCGATCGGTCTCCGGATTGATTTGCAATCTTGGGCTTCTGAACCGCGTCGGCCTATCACAATTTGGGGCAATCTTCCACGACTACCAGACCTTCCCCAATTGGAAGTACCCGGGGAGCTTTGACAAAGACGAGCATTTGGTAGGCTTTACGCTTACCAATTTCATGCGCCGTAAGAAACAAAAAGCTTCTGAGAACGACAAGGTCGAGGAACGTGAGAGTGCTGCTCTAGAAGACGAGTTGAACGAGGATAAAAGAGAATTCTTCGAGAAAATGACCACATATCGTGAAAACAGGAAGGGCTATGGACCAATGGATCTCCGCAAGATGGCTAGAGAATACAGAAACAGACTTGAAAAGGTAAGAAGAAAGCTGTCACCTTGGTCTGGGAATCAATTCACTGACCATTGTTTTCACCAGCACGGCATGGTTCTTACCAAGTGGGAGACTCAATTCCGAGATGGCCAATTGGGCCTCTTCCCGGTCCCTACGGACGTCAATGTTAGAGCAGTTGGTCAGTCTTCAAATCCTATACCCCGCAAAGAAAGAGAAACCCAGTCTGATTGCCCTTAACTCAGCTGTATGGGATACTGTTGGAAGTCTAGGTTGGCCAAAAATGCCCTGGGAGAAGGTCCGCATAGGCCGCAGCGCTGATGAGGTGAGTTCAAGCTTTCTTTAGTAGCCAAAAAAACTGGATCAATTCCTTTTCTGAGAAACACGACTGACACAATCAGCTTCGATTTGCAAGCCTCGACGTCAATCCCAAAGTGGACTATGCCTTCCATGCTCTCGCACTGGACGAATGGCGCACCGCATTCAAACCGACATTGTGGGGCAAGGACAATAATACACACACGCAGCTTCGACAGGTATGGTTTCCTGGCAGCCACAGTAACGTCGGAGGAGGCTTCGAAGACCAACAAATCGCCACTATTGCACTTGCTTGTAAGGTCTCCCGTCTTCTAATGACTGAAATATACCGTCGCGGATGTCAGCTAACAGCATAAAATAGGGATGGCGGACCAGCTTACCTCTGTCGGTGTTGAGTTCAGCACGCCTGAGATGAAGCGGCTTTTCTACACCCTCACCCCTGGTGTCGAACCTCGACCATGGGCAATGGGAAAAATTTCCAATCCCGGGAAGGCCACTTCGATCCCTGACGAAGCATACAACGCCATTTGGTACCCGTGGCAAAAGTTGAAGGGAGATAACACTGTCTTGGGCACACGTACTCCGGGCTTATACAAGACCGACGATGGGAAAAATAGGCTCGTGAATCCTAACCAGCTCATTCATCCCTCTGTACGCATCCGATATCTCTACGACGGCAAAGGTCTCGATGACGTTGGGGTGTGGGAATGCGCAGCCTTGATGAAAAATGGGTTTAGACTCGAGAAGAGTACAGAGCCACTTAAGATCGTCGACCCATACCCCAAGACTCCTATTGCATCGTCATACGAAACGCTCACGGGCACCGTATCATCCGTCCACGGCGGCCATACTATGGACCTCGAATCCCACAAGGGACACACTTGTTGTCCATCAGGTGCCGTTCGAAGCCGACCTCTGCCTTCTGGAACAAGCCGAGAATCACTGGGTTTGGACCCGGGATAACGCAAAAGAGGGTGCGCGAATTTTGCACGAGGAGCGAATCGGAATCTGGGAACGTCTCTTCATCGACATCAATCACAAGCTGGTGTTACGCCAAAAGCATGAGGAATTGAAGAGGGCCGAGATCAAAGCTAAGCAGCCTGAAGAGAAGCAGACCTGGGGACAATGGTTCAAGGAAAAGGCAGAGACAGCCAAGGGAGCTGCTGGAAAGGCGCTCAATAACACCGTCGTCGGGAGATTCCTTGGGCCATCCGCCAGGCTCAAGCCTTTGGACTACCCCAAACATTTTGGATACCATGACTTCGTTTCTTGGCAGCGAGGTGATGTCAGGAAGACGCGGCTGCAAAATCCTTGGGAGAAGAGTAACAAGGCTAGAGCATACCAAGCTGACAGCAAGTGATGAACGTAGATTAGCTACTCTGAGCTTGGAGTTGGGGAAATATTAGTCTACCGATGAGAAGCTCTTTCCATCGCACACTGATAGCCTGGAAATCGACCGCAATATCAATGAGTGTTGCCCTTCTATTCAAATTCTGTAATTGACATAGTGGGATCTGACCTCTGAACCGATCTTGCAATTTCTACGACGTCCCCATCCGCCTGATTGAAGGAAATTAAGCAGGAAGTCCGATTGAGCCATCTCGCGTTGCAAGACCTGACTTCATGTTCTCTTCGCATAGCTCACACGACAAGGAAAGAAGCGACTCGGATTGGCTGCTCCCCCGCGACTCACCAAATACACAGGATCCCCATGATACTTCTCTGTTTGCCCGGTCTCTTCATACGCAGGTTTGAAATCAAATTCTCTCGCAGTCAGAGCACACACCATCTTGATCTCAGCCAAAGCCATCTCTTGCCCTATGCAACTCCTGGGTCCTCTCTCGAAGGGACGCCAACCATTGGCAGGAGGTTGCAGAGGGTCATCTTTTTCCTTCACCAACCAACGGTCTGGGAGGAACTCGCTTGAGCGGAACCAGTACCGTGAGTTATGATGGATTGCGTAGTGGCTGACATAGACATTGCATCTTTCCGTTGGAAGTGACCTCAGAGCTGCTACAGGTTTCTCCCTCGTATCAGTCTCTGAGGTATCAGAGAAGGCCTGAATGAAGACATTGAAAACTCGATTGCCCAGTCTCTGAGTTGCTCCGGGAGGGTAAATGCGCAAGGACTCTTTGATGACGGCAGTCGTGTACGGGAGCTGATTAAGAAGCTTCGGCTGAGAGGCTATCAGGCCCGCTGTTGCCTTCAAGTCGGAGCCAAAGACATTGTCGTGCTCAACTCGAACGCGTGCCAGTACTTCTGGGTGCTGCGACAGGAGATTGGTCATGAAAACGATCGATGACCCGGTTGTGTCATAACCTGCAAGCATCATAAACTTAATCTGTGACCGAATAACATCGGGAAGTATTCGCAGGTGGCCTTGGTCTTGTGGTGCATTGGCGGCATCCAGTATCGAGATGGAGTTTGTTTGTTTGCTCTCGGCAGCTTCTGAGTTCTCCTTTAGTACTTTCTTGATGTACGAGTCCATCCGCCAAGTATTGTAGCATTGTACAAAGGGCCTGATGAAGTTAATGTCCCTCAGTAGCGAAGTGCCGCGATAATGCAGCCAGCTGAGCTGCGAAGCCATCGCGGCGGCAAAAAGGTTGTAGCCTGCCTGACAATGCATATCATGGCCCATGATAGCCTTGCTTGAAAAGTCCATGGTAAGGTCGAGAGCCATCGGACTCAGAGAAACCACCTCGTTCCTGTTTACACATCGGCGTAGACGATCACAGAAGACCCCAGCTATCTCAACCAAACTGGGCACCAGTCCGGCGATATTCGCGACTCGAAAGCCAGGGCTGAAGATGTTGTGCCAGAATTTCCATTCGTCTCCTTCCATAGTGTCCAGATCGTAACCACCTGTGAGCGGTTTCAGGAACTCTCGCTGGCCTGGCTCTTTCGGGAGAGATTGACCTTGTGCCACCTGACGAGCCCCATCTGGTGACAGAACGACCAGCATGGGCTTAAAAAAGGGCCACTGATCCAAATAGAAGGCCTGATCGAGATGTGGATAACGCAAGCGAATTTCATGGGCCAGTGCTGCCGACGGCATGATGTCAGGTGGTAAATCTTTCAGGATCCTTCCGATTAGTTTGAGATGGCCCCAGATCGGATCATGAGGGGGCATTGGCAACCCTTGACGCTGAAGTGACCTGAAAAGGTTGCGGGCGTTGTACAAGGAGTAAACAAAGTAGAGAGTAGCTGGTAGACAGCCTGCCCCTAAGGTTTGCCAGGCCGATGATAGGCTCATCTTGTTCATGATGGTTTACGTGCGAATGTGAATAAGTTGTGAATAGCTGCACAAGTGGAAGGGGCTAATGTACTGGACGGGTCAAGCGAGATGAAAAGCACGCAACCCCAACGAACATCGCTGGGTGGCTTTTGAAAGGCGCGGAGCTTCTGCGACTATGCTCAGACACTCGTGGAGCTACTGCGACTTTCAATCTATCGGGAGGGGGTAAAGTTCACCTTGTCAACCCCGCGTTGAAATCATAAAGCTTAAGCTTTCCAACATGAAGCATTGTACCGTACAGCGCCACGAGCTCGTGTTCGGTATCGTATCAAATGATCCGGTAAGAGCCTAGTCTGATTCGCTAATGGCATGCTGAATCGTCAAAAGATCAGATGAAGTACGGAGCGACCGGTGTGAGGCGGTGGTCATTGTTTCAATGTCGATTGACTTAGCACAATAACGCAGCATTGGAATGAAATAATATGAGAATAAAACTCAGCACAGGAATCACATTATGTATTCAACTACGGACAAGTCTCATGGATATGTTTGTAGTTCAAAAGACTAACAAAATATTCCCATACAGTTGATTGCTTCGATCAAACGGAACGGTCATAGTGATCGGAATGGGACTTTGGAAAGCACCAAATCATATTTCGAACGACCTCAGTTAGCAAGCTCCCGTAGTGCTGAGAGCACGCATGGTCGAATGTCTATGTTGGCTTGTGGCGTTTGTTAATAAGGGCATTGACGCCATGTTCAACTGCCTCGCCATACATAAGGTACGGAACGAATACAAGCCTTTGCACGTTCAAGATATGGTGCAAATTTTGAACGATTCAAGCCAAGAAGATCCTATTCCGTTCGAGTAATATCGTAGGAAATGCCCTCTCAAGCCCCGCTCAATACTTGTTCACGCATTTCGCGATTAATAAACGCGGAGTTTTGCCGAAATATCAAGCACGCCATTATATGCCTGCCTTTCGCCGATATCATTGGTGTTTACGGACTTGCACCTGCACACTGATTGTAGGTAGGTACCCTACCAAAAGAAACAATTCAACCCATGTTTCCGACATCGGTGGCTCCTAAAAAGGCGGTTGCCTTATCGAAATGGTGCACCGGAAACTTGGCTACTCATTGGTCTTCCGATACCTGGGAGGTAAACGGAGGTTCTGTGGCGTTACATATCATGACTAGTAGACGCACTCTGACTTGACTGTCGATGTCGCCATGAGACCCGCCGAAGACGACAATCAACCCGACTTCCGAGCCACAGGATTTGAACAAGGAGTCACAGACACAGGGCTTGTAGATAAGCTCACAGATTTCCGATGCGAAAAAGTAGAGAGTGCAGGTACATGCCTTACGGCACATTTAGTCTCACGTTCCATCTCTCGTCTGCATACAATGTCGCTTCCTGACGAAAAGAATCCCAAAGATGCCTTCGTCATCGGCGAAAGCGAAAACGAAGCTCATGATGGAGTCAAAGTCCCTTATCATGTAGATACCGAGAGGTCAGTCTACGTGGACTCCAAGAGGACGTGGAGATCATTCTTCTGGTCGAGTAAGTCGCTTGAATTACCAAGTCAGAAAGAAGTGATAGAGAATCAAGTTGCTGACTTCAATTTTCCATTTTAGCACTCGATGTTCCCAAAGATGAAGCACGGTTTCTGACCAAGCTCGATTTGACACTCATATCAGCATCAGCTCTCGGCGTTATGTGTCGCTATCTTGATCAAGTCAACATCACGAATGCTTTCAGTTAGTGTTCGGACCTAGTTTTATTCCTGAGCTTTCCTAAATATCGCTCTAGACAGTGGAATGAAAGAGGATCTTTCGTTGTTCGGAAAAGAACTCAACTACGCCAACGCTATTTGGAGTGCAGCATACGTGTTCGGACAGATACCGTCGAACCTACTTCTCACCCGAGTGAGTTTTGACCACTCCACTTTCGAAGAAGATTACACATATGTTGATAACATCTCAGGTCAATGCTCCTCTTTACATTGCATTTCTCGAGTTTGCCTGGACAGTCTTCATGTTGGATTACGAGGCAGAAAAGGGGCCCTATTAGGTAGTTAGGTAGGGGTAGTAGGTAGGCAGTCTGGGCCCGTGCAGACGGACCCTTCTACCTACCTATACCTACTAAGGGACCGCGGGCTCTGCCCACGATCTTCCCCTCTTATATATACGTAATAGACCTATACTAACCTATTAACCTAGTTATAATTAAAAGGTCTAACTTACTTACGTATATATTAATACTAATTAGTAATTAAATTATATATATATTTTTATCATAGGTTAATAAGGATATAACTATAAAAGAAATAGCCTCGACCTACCTCGCTAGCTATTCTAATTTATTAACTTAGTTCTATTT
Source organism: Colletotrichum lupini (assembly GCF_023278565.1). Taxonomy (NCBI): domain Eukaryota; kingdom Fungi; phylum Ascomycota; class Sordariomycetes; order Glomerellales; family Glomerellaceae; genus Colletotrichum; species Colletotrichum lupini. The sequence continues at coordinate 428,169 of NC_064672.1, forward strand.
ATTTAATTAATAATAAATAGCCTAGTTTATACTACCTTAGCTCTCTTTTATTATTACTAGCTAACGACTAATTAACTAGTCGCGGGCTATTAAGAGCGCGCTTTATTACGTACGATCTTTTTTACTAAGACTATTATTATAAAAAGATTAACTACTTTATTATTATTATTAACTTTATTTTTATTATTAATATTATTTCTACTAGCCTTATTATTATTAGTAACTTCTCTTTAATCGAACTACTCGTAAAGGAATTTATTTTAAATATATTATAACTAAGCACTACTTTAAATTAGTAATAAGTAAAAGGAGATTAATTACTAAAAGATTAATCTAACGATCGCTAGCGTACTAGCGCTTAATAATAATAAGACTTTTAGAATTATAAGTATATTAATAGCGAATCTTTTACTAATAGCGAAGTATTTTAAAATACTAAGGAAAAGAAAAGATTTTAATAGTAATAATAATAGGGATTTATTTTATATTATTAATAAATCTACCTCTTTCTAACTTAATAAAAGCTCTGAGACTAAATTAGTAAAAATAAAGTACGAGAAGTATTAAAAAGAATTATTAATTAGTAACTAACGGAATCTTCTATTTATTACTAGAAGTACGGTTATAAAAGGCCTTTTTTTTTTACGACCTTTTATTAACCTTAATAACTTTCTATTTATATACCTTATTAAAAAAATAGAATTTTTTAATTAGTAATAATAGCCCGCTTATTACTATTAAAACGATTATTACGACCGATTTACTATTCTATTTAACCTAACTAATATTATATTATAATTATAATATAACAATTATATCCTATAATAATCTTTTATTATATAACTTATTTTATAAATATATTATAGTAACTACCGGCCCTAGTAGTAAATAAGAAGGGTTTAACGATTAGTTAATATTATTTTTAGCCTACTTATATTTTTAAATTACAGAACTATATTTAATTCTAATTCGCTAGTAGGACTACGTTAACTTAACTTAATAAGGCTTATTTAATATTATATTCGCTTTTATAAACGATAAAAAGCTTAATATTTTTATTTTTTATATAATAAGATATTATTATCGAGACGGCCTAACGGGCGAGGAGCTATAAAAGGACTTTAAAACTAATTTTTAAAGCTAAGAAGTAGGGGACTTTTTAAGAATAAAAAGTGCGATTTTTAAGAAGCTAAAAGACTTTTTTATAAATAATAGTATTAATTTAATAATTAGAAATCGTAATTAAATAGCGGAAAAGATCGCTAGTACCCTTAATACTTAATACTTCCCTACTTAGACTTCTAAGGAGATCGTAGTTTATTATAGCCGTACTAAATATTTTAATATATTATATTACGATCCTTATTTTTTTTATTTACTATTCCCGTAGTTAGTAAGTATTAACGATTTTATTTAGTAAGTTAAAAAGATAGTAAGGGAATTTATATAACCCTAACTTACTTAATTTTAATAGTTAAGATTCCGATTTTAACTTTATTATTAACTAACCGATTTACTACCTCTTTAAAAAAAAAAGGAAGAAGAACTAGAAAATAAAGTTATTATTACTTAATAACGAAATCTACCCCGTTAAATATTATATTTTAATATAGAAACTAAAGATAATATTATGCCTAATACTTACTAATTAATTAACCTCGCTAAGCTTTATAATAATAAGAATAAGTATAGTAATAAGAAGTACGATATTTTTAATAAAAAGCTTCGGATCTTTAAAGTATTATATTAATAAATAAGAATTAGTAAACGATACTATTCTAGTATTTTCCTAAATATACTTAAAAAAAGGGCGTTAACTTTTTATTTTAACTAACTTAATAATATTTTTAACCCGCTTAGTTTCGATATAATATATTAAAGGACCTAGGAGTACTTCGAGCTATTTATAAGTTATTAAAACTACCTCGCTAAGCTCTATAACTTCTATTAGTATTTTATAATTTATAAAAACTTAAGTAAGTCGAACTAATAGATTTTATAAGTATTAATTAACTATATTATAATCTTTTATAAAGCACTAGCTACTTAGGGATTTATTTTTAATATAAGTAACTAACTCCTCTATTACGTAAGTAGTATATTAGAATATAGACTTATTATACTTAACCCGGTACTTATATTTATTAATATTTATTACTAACTTAGTATTTTAATTAATATTATAGAGAGAGAGCGCGATTATAATATGTAGTAATAGTATTTTTAAAATAATATTTATAATAAAGAGGTCCTTATTACTTACTAGACCGACTGTACTTATAGTGGCTTTAATAAAGAGACCCGATTTAATAAATAGAATTAACGTAGCCGCGGTATTATTAATAAAAAGTATTTTATTTATTATAAAACCGGCTATTAATTAACTAAGTACTTAGAAGAAGAGCGACGTTAGGTATATAAGAAGTATAAAAATAGTAAGGAAAGAAATAAGAGATTTATACTAAGTTTATATTTATAATTCCTCGCTTTTTATAAAGGAACCGCCCTTATTAACGACGATAATAATAATATTATAATTTAATATTTTAATAGCCTCGACTTTAATTATAAGGATAATTACGAGGACGAAGTTTAGATTTTAATAATATATTTTATAACTATTACTAGCGGTAGAACCCTTGTAAATATCCTCGCTACTTAGGTAATAAAGTATAGCCTTATTAATATTACTTTTATTAACGAGTTAACTAAGCTTACGGAACTAATAACCTCTTTTTTATTAAATAGGAGGTATTCGTTAGGGGATTTTTAAAGTATTATGCTTAATACTAATACTATAGAATTCTTAATTATAAGCTACTTTTAACTCTTTATATTATAATAGTAACGACCCGAAGTTATTTTTAATATTTCTAGAGCTAGCGAGGTAGGTATTTAATTTAGTAATAATAAACCCATAAGGTTATTAAAATTTACGGTCGTTAGTACCCTATTTAGTAATATTATTTTTTACGTTTTGCTAACTAATACTCCTTTTTTATATTACTTAAGGGATATAGATAAGCTAGGAGTATATTTTAATAATATTAATAACCTACTAGTTAAGGGAAATATTATAATACTTATTATTTATAAATAGGGATACCCTTAGCTTCTGCTCTTTAATAATAAGAAAGTTATTATTAACTACCTAATGGAGGGCGAATTATATTACTTATATTAGCGCTTTAGTTACTTTTTAGTTCCTCGTTTTTTAAAGCTACTTTAGTAGTTTAGTAATAATATAAAGATCGTAGCCCTTAAAAAGCTTATAAAGATTTATTCATAATATTAATTTAACGCTACTACTCCTAGCCGATTTAAATTTACTTTGCGAGATAATTATAATTTTAACTATAAAGTCGTAATTAACGTAATATACTTAATAAATTATAAGGGTACTAATTAATTAGTATTTTACGTTATTAATATTACTACTTTTTTTTAAGTAGTAAGGTTCTTTGCGGATATAATTACGAAGTATATATAGGAGGCTTTTTAGCTATATTAAATTAATATTTACCTCGGTCCACTAGATTAGATTATTATAAATACTAATAAGAACTTTAGTGCCGTAAAGTTTAAATTCTTTACTAAATTTATATTTATTAAGGTTAAAGAAGTACTTATCGAAGTTTATAATAGTATTAATAAGGCTAAGAAATACTACGCAGTATTTAAAAAGGTATACGATATTATTTAAAATAAGTACTTATTAATAAGCGTAGAGGTTATATTTTAAGTTATAATTAAGGTAATTAATAATATAATTAGCTTAAATAGCCTCGTTTTTATACTCTTCGTTTTTAGAGCTTTTTTATATATTTTTAATAAATCTTTACCGTTATTAGATATTATTTAACATATAGAGGTAGTTAAAAAAGTAATAAAGGAAGTTTATAGACTTTGTATTAGTAAGTAAGTAAGCGAGGTACTAGCTATTTAAAACGGATTAAATATTTCCTATATTATTAATCTATTATTATAATTAAATATTAAAGTTTAGTAAGAAAATAAGGGATAAAAAGGCTTATTTAAGCTCGTTTTAATAAATAGTACTACTTATATAATAAAATTACCTTACGGCTTAATAAGCTTCTAAGTTATTATAATTAAACCTTAGTACTTAAAAGAGGTCGACTCTAAGCCGCTAGCTATAATAATAAAGTACGTTAACTACTTATTAATCCCTATAGTTAACTAGTTAATTAATCATAGCGCTATTATAAACGAAGTCCTTAACGAGATTATTATTATAGTTAATAACGACCTTTTATTATAGAGTAAGAGGATTAGAAAAATATTAATATAGCGCGGCTATAGTAATACTTTTATAATTATAACTTAATTTATATTTAAAAAAGAGGTAAATTTTAAGTTAGTTACTAAGCTCCGTAATAAGGGTATTATTACTACTTTAAAAGTACTTTTTATAAAATTTATTAATAAAGAGCTTTTAGGACTAGTAAAGAGAGGGGTAATTAAATTTATTTAACTTAGCCCTAAATATAGGGATATAAAGATATTTAAGTCTCGATTTATTAACGAAATTAAGAACCTAGGACTTAACCTTATTAAAAAGTTTTACTTAGTTATATAAGGGTATAATAACGAGGGGAAAAAGGAGATCCTTATATAGTTACTAATAATTTAAAAAACTAATTAATATCTAATTTTTACCCTAGCCCCGACCCTAATTTAAAAAGGCTACGTCGTTTAGTTACGAAATATTACTTAAGTATATGTATAATTAAGCTAACCTCTTTACTATAAGGTTTTTACTTAATTATTAACTCGGATCCGTTATTTATACTCTAAGGGTACTATTTTATATATTATATAGTTATTATATAGTCTCGTAGAATTTAGTACTTATTAGTAAGTAATATATAATAAGTATTATTTAAAAATGCTCTAAATAATAATATTTACGTTCGATTTATACTTACTAGTCTCAATAAGAGAAAGCGGATTATTTATTATTATTAATATATAGACTAATAATATTATTAAACTATTAAATAAGACTTTTAGTTAAAAAGAAAAAACTAAGCTTAAGCGCGCTAAGCTACTAACTAAATTAAAATAATAACTATTAGCTAACGAGCTATTTATTTTTAATAACGGGATTATTTTATTAGAAAGTATTAATATAGTGCTTAAATAAAAGAACTAAAAGAAAAAGCTTAAGTAAGTTAACCCCTCGGTATTAAATACTAAATAATAATTCGTTAAGTAACGAGCTCGAGGTACTTATATTATATTAATTTACTAATTAGAAGTAGCTTTTAATATATCGTTTATTATTTAATATTAAGTAGATCCGTTATTTATTAATTACGCTATGCTAAACCGTTATATTAAATAGTAAATAGAATACTTAGACCGAGGGCTTATATTCGTATTATTAAATCTAACTATAGCTAAACTCTTTATCTTTATAAATAAGTTATTCGCGAATAATACTAATTATATTTTATAATTAAGTTATATTATTATTTTTATGAATAAAAAATAGACTAACGAGAGCTTTATAATTAATAATAATATTATTTACTATAGCTCTACGAAGAGTAAAAGGATTATTTAGAGCGTATTAGTATTAGAGGTTTACGGAATAGTTATAGGCGTTAACGTTACTTATACTATTTTAATTACCTTAGACCTTATTACTAAATAACTCGACGTTCTAAAGATCTTTATTATAGTTTATATAAATTTATATTTATTATATAAATACCTCGTTAAGCTAGGTATTACGAAAAAAAAAGCGCTTTATAATAAATATTATAATACTTAAGTAATTATATAAACGCCGTAAGCTTTGCGAGATTTATTAAATTAATAGTAATAATAACCTAACTAATAGGTTTATAAAAAGTATATTAAATAAGTTCTTTAAACGATTCGTTAATAAAGGAATTATTATACTTAAAATAGAAGGATAAGTAATACGTAGTTAAAATAGTAATATATTATAAGTAATAAGTTGTTTAGTAAACGTATATACTTCTCGGGCTTTAGTTTAGAGAGAAACGTACGTATTCGGGGCGTAGTTAGACTAATAAAAAGCTTTTTTTTAACTACGCTAAATTTAACAATTTTTAAGGAGTATAGGTATATAAATTATATATATTAAAGGATTAGGAAGTAATTAAAAAGAGGGGATATTAAAATTTCTATATAAATAATTATAATAGAAGCTATACTAAAATTTTAATATACGGCTTTAGGTATTTTTAAATAGGGGATTAACTATAGATTTTATTATTAGTTCTCGCTAGCGGGGGACCTAGCCCCTATTTTAGCTTTTTTTATTATAAAAGTAAAAGACTATTAATATTAGATTATGAGGTAGAAAAGGGGCCTTATTAAGTAGTTAGGTAGGGGTGGTAGGTAGGTAGTCTGGGCCCGTATAGACGGACCCTTTTACTTACCTATACTTACTAAGGGACCGCGGGCTCTGCCCACGATCTTCCCCTCTTATATATACGCAATAGACCTATATTAACCTATTAACTTAGTTGCGACCAAAAGGTCTGACCTGCCTACGTGTATACCAAAACTTCACATTCGCGACTGCCGGGGTCAAAGATGTCAATCAACTTTACGTGTTCCGCTTCTTGTAAGTTGCATTATTGCCAGGCCATCGCCATTCACGTCTGTCAATAAATCACTGACCCCGCTTCAGCGTTGGTCTGTTTGAAGCAGGGCACTTCCCAGCCGTCATGTATGTATGTTCTAGTTACTATAAGCCGCACGAACTGGCGCGGCGCAACACACTGATCCAAGTATTCACTTCTGTCGGACCACTTTTCTCCGGCTTCCTGATGGCCGCTGTCTATGCTAGCTTAGACGGAAAGAGTGGTCTCCCAGGCTGGCGATGGATGTATATGTAAGTGAACAGAAACCCCTTCTTACAGCCCAGTAAATGGGGAAATCATGCTGACAGAAAGGTCAGTGTTTGCGGGTGCATATCCCTACCTTGTGCGATATGGACGGCATTTGCCATGCCACAGCTTCCTTCCCGGGCTAAAGCGAACTGGTATGCACGATCTGAATCATTCCCGTAGAAGGGCAACACCGTTGCAACACTAATATGATGATGTATTCTCTTAGGATCTTCACCGAGAAGGAAGTCGAGCTCGCCCGCGCTAGAATGCCTACCGAAGTCAAACCTTACACTGGATTGTTCAAGTGGAAGGATATCAAGCGATGGCACACGACGTGGCACGTCTACCTCTGTAAGAGATCCATGCCGCCAGCGAAAACGTTTAGTGAGAGCTGACACATAAAGTCCCGCTATTCTTTACGTTCCTTGCTCAACTAGGCCAGTCCGGAGGATCAAGTAAGTTGACACATGAATAATGTTGCTCGTCAGAGAGCAGTCACTTACTGTCCGTACTTAATATAGTGATCTTCTGGGTCAAGAGCTACAACGTGACTGGAAAGCCGCCACGATTTTCCGTAGCAGAGATCAACATCATCCCACTTGGAGTGAGTTTCCAGCACCTGAAGTATTACTCAACCACATCGGAGCTCACGCTCCTAATAGATCAATATTATTTCCATTTTCGCCACTCTTGTCAACTCATGGGTTTCGGACAGCTTGCCTGGAGCAGCTCGATGGCCCGGTATGTTGTTCGCCAGCACCATGGCTATCATCTTTCCCATTGCACTGGCAGCTACACCTGTGCATCCAGCGAACATTGCAACTCGATGGGCATTGTATTGTAAGCCTCTCAATCTATTTCGCCGCACAACTTACCACAATTTGCTTACTTTTTCCCTTCAAAAGACCTCACCGCACTTTCAAGCACATGCGCCGGCATCACATGGACATGGGTGAATGAGACAAACCGGCACGACCCCGAAAAGCGGGCATATGTGTCTGCAATGGTTTGTCTTACTATTTTCAACTTGTATCTACTACTTACATGTAAATCTGAGCTAACGTCAAACGTCACTATCAGATGAACGCGTTCGCCTACATTTTCACGGCGTGGGTGCCCATCTTCACTTTCCCTGCCAACCTTCAGCCTTTCATCGTGACTGGCAACTACATCACAGCTGGATTCGGAGCAGCTGCCGCAGTGACTGTACTCGTCATCCGACACTTTTACAATCGAGATCTGAAGACGCAAAGCGAGCTCAAATTCTGAAAGCCTGTCAGCTTCAGAAGTTCAGAGCTGTAGAGGCATCTTCTGGTCAAGAAGCTTGCGTTGATGCTCATGGGACTCCTTTACATGTAATTCAACCAGATGGTGTGCGTACTAAAGGGCAATAATGGATGCCTCTCTGGAATAAAGTAGTCTGTTTCGGCGATTCCATTATTAACACCGTAATGCTTACTATATCTGATCATTTTTTCTCCTGAATGATGGTATTCATTACCAGTCTATACGTATCTGTCGTAAAGTAGTCCCAAGCCCAAGACCTGGATGCCGCAGATGTCGCGGTCCAAGACGTGACCGTGATTGGCGCGCTTACTCCCATCTTGTTTAGAATCTCAGCACCAACATCAAACATGATAAAGGCCAGCCAATGATGATTGGCGAACATCAAGCGAACCCAATCATGGTTGTACTGCTGTGCGCTAACTGGTCTCGGTACCTACTTTTCAGCGTGGATCCTCCAACGCCGGGACGTCACCACACTTGAGCGGCATCCCATGGCTGCATGCCAACCCCATCGACGCACGATTATTCTGCTGCAGCATCCCCAGATTGTAAGACTAAAACAAGGAGATTTAAGCCCTCCAACCTCTGGGTACCCCACGCCAGTTGCGTACGAGAAGGAGTGCCGTGTAGATCACTGGGGCAGAGGAAGTGCTTAGCGCTACCCTGTTTCTTCCGGTCCATGAACTTGACCTCCCCGCTCGTCCATCTTCCCGCCAGCGGCCGTGTTGCCGATATGAACTTATAAGAAGGAAGAAGTTACCCGCAGAGAGCGAAATGGATTGGTTAGTACCGAAACGCTGTCAAGCGTTTCTGGGAAGGAAAAGCGAAGTTCGAGCACTCGTGAGAATCACAACGAAGTCGAGGGGGGATGTCCCAGGGTATGGAATGGCATGCAAGACAGGTGATAACGTTATGCTATTGTTCGTCAAGTCTTACTCGCCAACTATGGTGTGATTTGGCTGACCCAATGAGCTCATCCCTGTCCCAGGAACCTATAACGTTATACCCCAAGGACTGCGCTATTCAATGGAGTTTTAACGGCGACCGATGTGAACATGACTGATGTTAAGCTGTTATAAATACAACGATGGGAAGCCTTAGATCAAAACGTGGCCATAATCAACAATTTTAGGGAAAAGTCTGTTCTTCTCCTACCTACTTTGAATTGCATCTTGCCAACATGATGAAAGCCATCAAGCATGTTGCCGTCATTGGTGTAAGTCGCTGATATAATTACTATCAATTTTACTCACAATTTCTGACCAATCCGAAAGGCAACCGGCGCATTGGGAGAGATTCTCATCCCAGCACTCCTGCAAGCTGATTTCGAGGTGACATGCATCACTCGACCCGGCAGCCAAAAGAGCCTTCCCGCCGGTGTGCACGTAAGATCCTCCGACTACTCGAATGTCGAAGCTCTCACACAGGCTCTGGGAGGTCAAGACGCCGTTGTCGAGGCTTTCAATCCAGCAGCCGCATCCTATCAGACCAACATCCTGCAAGCAGCCTCGGCCACCGGAGTCAGGCACATCATCACCCCAGACTTCAGTGGTAATACGTTCCATCCCAACGCCAAAGATGCTCTAATCTTCGGTCCGAAGTTGGCAGCTCAGCGTGAAATTGAATGTGCCGTCGCCGAGTCAAACGGGTCGTTGTCATGGACGGCCATTATAACTGGTCCATGGTACGACTGGACAATCGAGCGTGGAATCTTCTGGATCAACCAAGAACGACGAACCATCACTCGCTATGGTTCCGGACACCAGAAATGCAGCATCAGTCGTCGGGCACTCAATGGCGAGGCCTTAGTCGCTGTGTTGTCTAACCCTGAGAGATACCAGAACAGGGCTGCCTATTTTGCCAGCCACACTGTATCGGCAAATCATCTGATTGCACTGGTTGAAGATCTTGGTCTCGAGGGTTGGGAAACTGTTGACGTGACATTTGACGGGTTTGCAGACGAGGCTCGTGCTTTGTGGCGGGAGGATACAGAAAAGGGAGTCGAGGACAGACTCAACTCCAGGGCATATGCCGCCCTTTCCACCGTGGCGCTGCTGGATGGAGATAATAACTACGGTTCCAACTTCGAGGACCAAGTTGAGTCCGGATGGGATGAAGGCGAGCGCGCGCTGAAGGACAGCCTGAAGAGACTTCTCGCGTAAGTCTTGTTGGTAGACTTTAACTTAACAACGATCAAAGGCAAGTTTTACGATACTTCACAAAGTGTGCGCGTCAAATACCTATTATTCTAGAGTAAAACTGAAGATGCTGATTTTCTCACCCACAATACAAATGAGAATACAGCTGCGAATTGTACAGATATAATCCAAAACCTGCACTAGAGTATGAGGTTTCAAAAAACGTAACGGCAGCCGGCTACCGGCACGAGGCGATGTTGGTAACACTTGAATGATCTACATAACTACACAGGGCTTGCCGACCAACAAGCACAGCTAAAGACTACAGGCTGTGGAGGAGAGACCACGAGCCTCGGGCCGCAAGTGTGATTCGTTGATGGAAAGGTGATCACTCACTTTGGGTCATTCTTAGGTTTCTTGGCCAGGGGATAGCGTGTGACAGCCAATACCAGGCTGCCGGACTTATTCGCAAAAGCCACACGTAAGCGGTATTGGATGTTGGCTACTTGGTTGACAAATCGCTACGGATTAAGGCACGTATGGCTCGTAAAACACTGTCTAGCCAGTCGGTTGGGATCCCAGCGTTAGACCTGAGGAAGTGGATTGGGAGATTGCTGCTGGCGGAAGAGCGCAAGTGAGGGAAGGCCGGAGATTGAGCTGCATCAGGAAACATTAGAGTGGAGGAGCTCTTGAGAAGAGCCAGTTATGGCAGTCAGTTGATCGTGTCTATTTGGCCAAGGGGCCGATACGGGGCGTGGGCGAAGTTGGGCGCTGACATTTGATGGGATACGGTTGACTGGCTAAGCCGTTCCAAAGGTGTTGGTGTTCTTGGCCCCTTGGCTGCTTGGCGGCGGGCACAGGATTTATAGAAAAAATACGCTGTCAAAGAAGAACAGGTCTGATGGTGCTGGCGACTCAGTTGCGATGTTGAAGATGAGAAGCTCTGGGGATGCAGCCGGGGAAAATCCACAGAAAAGTACGGGACCCAGCACGTGGTGGATTGGGGACTGGTGATTCGGCAGTTGCGAAGTCGGAAGTGGGGCCGCCATGCTCCTGCCAGCAGCGCTTGGCGCTTGGCGCTTCCTGAGAGCCTATCTTGGCGCTTGACCGCGCCAAGTCGCTTCGGGTGCGCCACACAACTGGATCTCGGTCGATGCTTTAGGAAGGATGCGGCGAGGATGTATCTCCTTCCGCCCTTGACGACCTGACATCGTCCGTTTGTATAGCGGCAGCTTCAACGTCCAACATTCGACTTTGCCCTTCTTCAAGTTTCAGGCGCCATCTTCACTGGGGGCTCGGCGAGAAAAAGCCAATGCCCGACTGTTACCGATTCCGTTGGCTGCCCTTGACCACGCAGGATTTTCTTGGATGGATTTGTGGATTCCCTCTTCACGCTCCCACTCCATCGCCTCGAGAAGTATCCCCGCGAGGCCGATATCCTCCCAAAAGCTCAAGTTCCGCCAAATATGCGACGTTGTTTACGACACGTGGGACGCCTCAGAACATGCCTTGCTACTTCTAGACTTCCTTATTCAGCCTTTCGATACCCATCCATCCCGCCCCATGCAGGTTCATGTCAGCCAGCCTCTTCAGTAGGTTGAACTTGGCATCTACTTTCTCCCCCTCATTGGGGTGTTCACCGTGGCTTTTTGTGCCGAAGGGGCCTGCGGAAACCTGTGCAGAAAGGCGTTCGAGCCGCAATAATTCAGAAACCTTCGAAATCCCGCCGATGAAAGTCTTCTTTGCACTGAATGTCATTCTGATAATGATGAGTGGCAACTATAGATTTCGTCAGATTCACACACACCAAATGCTTCTCTTCTCTGTGGAAATGGGACCTCTGACATAGGATTGGCTGCAGCGAACTCTGCAACCAAGCAAGACAGCATGGCTACATGCTACGGGGACCAACCCACAGATGAACCATGCCGGCAACATTGCAGATTGCGGGTGTGGCGAGTACTATTGGGTGGGTTGGGTCGGTACGTCTCTAACAATCGAATGTGCCTCACCTGTGTTGCCTCTGCTGATGGCGTGTAGCCACTTCCTCGTCTAGGTCCGGGCATCACACACCGAGAGTCCCCCGGCGGGAAGGGGGCACATGTACATCCTAGCAGGTGGACATGGATGGATTGCGCAGAAGCAACGTCTTGGCTATTCCGCTATCTGGTATATATGCCAGAGTCGATCCCAAAGTCCACCTTCCTGCTCCTACACTGCTCGGACATCCTTCTCTCTCCGACCTTGCTACCCGCGTCAAAGCCAGGGTATTCCATCCATCATACCTTACCATCCTTTGAGGCACGTTGACCTAGTCTTCAGTTGGAATCATCATATCGATCATCTTCATCTTTCCCGGACATCAGGCGTTGCACAACCTGTGCAAAAGAAAGTCGAGATGCCTCTTCATCAGTATGACTACATTTTCGCCATTGGCACCATCTTCGCATTCCTTGATGCGTGGAACATTGGTACGTAACTCCAAAATTAGAAATCTGTTTGTCTAGCCATGTCCAAGCTGACTCTTGGGTACTGGTAGGTGCCAATGATGTTGCCAATTCATGGGCAACCTCGGTCTCGTCACGATCTATTTCTTACATTCAAGCTATGACCCTCGGATCCATCCTCGAGTTCGCCGGCTCGGTTGGTGTCGGCGCCCGTGTCGCAGACACCATTCGAACGAAGATTGGTAGGATATCTGTTCTTTTGATTAACAATGACGCCCAGGCTGATCATCTGACGCAGTGAATATCGACCTATTCGAGAACGATCCGGCTCTCCTCATGCTTGGAATGACCTGTGCGATTGTGGCTTCCTCGATTTACCTTACCTTTTGCACCAAGATCGGTCTCCCGGTATCAACTACTCACTCCATCATGGGAGGCGTCATTGGCATGGGTATCGCACTTATTGGTGCCGACAACATTCATTGGGTCTCCCCTAGCGGCGGCATCGACTCTGGCGTAGTTTCAGTCTTCCTTGCATGGATCATCGCTCCTGGTATCTCGGGTGCATTCGCAGCCATCATCTTCACCATTACAAAATACGGCGTCATGTTGCGGAAGAACCCAGTCATGAAGGGACTGGCTCTCGTTCCTGTGTACTTTGGTATTACCGCTTCCCTCTTGACCATGCTGATTGTTTGGAAGGGTGGGTCTATCAAAGTTACTTTCAACGATGCCGAAACTGCCGGAATGATCATCGGTGTTGGTGCCGCCTGGGCTCTCCTCATCACAATATTCTTTCTCCCCTGGCTCTATCGTGTGGTAGTCAAGGACGATTGGCAACTGCGTTGGTATCACATTGCCCTGGGCCCGCTTCTGCTCCGCCGTCCCGAGCCACCTGTTCAGCCCGAAGGCTACGGCGGTGGAATCCGCGACTTCTATGCCGGGCACATGACCAAAGAGGAGCTAGAGGTTGCTCGCAGCGGTGGTGTTGTTCGAAGCCCTAGCAACGACATCGAGACTGGCTCTGCTGATGGCGAGAAGAAGGTCGTCCAAGGATCCACCGACTCCCCTGCGACCAATATTCCCCGTAAGGACTACGTCCACAAGCCCATCGTTGGCCCCCGTCCCGAAGGTCCCTGGCACAACGGCGACGTTCTTTTCTGGATGGTAAAGAAAGTCTTCCTGTCTGGTGTCGATCAGGACATTATCAACATGCAAAAGAAGGAGAGTGTGCTCACTGGCGATTTGGAGGAGATGCACGCCCGTGTCCAACACTACGACAACAAGGCTGAATTCCTGTACTCGTTCATGCAAGTCATGACTGCATGCACCGCCTCGTTCACGCACGGCGCCAACGACGTTGCCAATGCCATTGGACCCTACGCTACCATCTTTCAAATTTGGAACACTGGCGTTCTCTCTGGCAGCAAATCTGAGGTTCCAATCTGGATTCTCTGCTTCGGCGGTGCTGGTATCGCTCTTGGTATCTGGACGTACGGATACAACATTATGCGCAACCTCGGCAACCGCTTGACCCTTCACTCTCCCGCCCGTGGTTTCTCCATGGAGTTGGGTGCTGCTTGCACAATTATCTTGGCTACACGTCTCAGTAAGTCAACGAACTCATCTTGACCATGCTCAAGCATCGCTGACTGTGATACAGAACTTCCTGTATCTACTACACAGTGCATCACTGGTGCGACCGTAGGTGTCGGCCTTTGCTCCGGCACTTGGCGATCAATCAACTGGCGTATGGTTGGCTGGATCTACATGGGTTGGATTATCACGCTGCCTACCGCTGGTATCATTTCTGGATGTCTCGCAGGCGTCATCGTCAACGCTCCCCGCTGGGGTATGGGAAGCTGAAAGATTCTGGCTGCTGAACCATCTTTCCGCAGACTCATGTGTCGTCCGGCATGTTTGGCTGTGCCGTTGAGAGTGGCAACAGTGTGAAGCTCGGATGTCAAGAGCACATGGAATCAGAAAAGGTTTCTTCTAGTCTACGAATGGCTCATACCCTCACTAGTATAGATAATAGTAGCAACTAATGCATTTCTATTGAGAAGGACGAGATGTGAAAAGTGGCAAGAGTTCAGATGATCGGCTGAGGAGCGTCATTCTCGTGTGCCTTCAAGTGGTGGCGCTCATCTCCAATCGGACCTAGCACGGTGCTAGAATGCCAGTGCATAGATATTGCTGTATTAACTGGTATAGCTTGGATCATTAGGTCATGTAAGGCTAAACCGCGAGTGAAGTGAGCTTCTCGACAATCTTCCGGTGTTCTGCCAAGGAAACAAGCTAGTCATGGAAACAAAGTTAAGCTTAGAATCATGTTGCAGACCTTCGTCCAATCTCCAACCCCCGCTTCGCTCGCCTCATTCGCCTGGCTGTCTCATTTAGGCGAGGCTAATGGTCGGATTATTCTTTAAATGAAATAGAAAGACTTTCGGTGGGAGGAAACAGTACCTCTTTGTTGACTGGAGAATGGCAGGCAGCAGGGCGCTGTCAACAGCACAAGTCAAGATGCGCCATCTATTTCTGCTGCCGATCGCCCTATTAAGTCCGCTTTGTTTCTGTTCACCTTCCGTCTCAGGTCTTGATTGGCCAGGTAATAGAGCCCTGCCATTGTTTCCAGAGATTGCGAAGGAGATAGACTATGCCAAGCTCACTGCACTTTCTGGTGATGAGCAGATTCTCTTGGTCTCGCTCCAAGGACTGGTCAACAGACGGCAACCACGACTGTACCTTTATTGGTCGCAGGATTCTGCCTTTCCGGATGACGAGGTCAACGAGGCCTGGCTGCGGCACCTCCAGACTGAAGGATATCGTAGCGCCGATACGACGAGCAGTCCTCTACAACTGATTGATAAGTACAAGTCTGAGATTCGGGGTGCCATTATCTACGACACGAAATTGCCAGACACGATTAATCTGGCTTCAACACTTGCCGGTCTTCATGGCGCTGTCCTGGCGACTGAAGAACTGGCCCGACGCTTCAACATCTCCATCACGGAAGACTTGCGAGGCCGGTTCAAGAACAAATTCGAGCTTTACGATCATGCAGCCCGGGAGGTGTGGCCCAAGGTTACTGACCGCATCATCACGGCTATCAAGCCACTTTCGACCATATTGTATGCCAATAGGACGTGGACCACACTTTTAAAGGCGAACTCGTCCGTCACAGACTCTTCGAACAACGGCACATACACTGCAGATTTGTCGTCATTTATTAATGGCAACGGGACGGTCTATGTCAATATTACAGACGCTTTCCCTGCAGACGGCTATGGTCCTTCTGTCTACCGCGTCAAGGTGACTGGCGACGGAAACAAAACCATAGCAGACTTCACTCCCGGTGAAGGAGAAGAAGACTCCTTCCTGTTCGATGACGGCGGCTCGCACCTGGCAGACTACCCAGGAGGCTGGCGCTTCGCAGACGGCGCATCCGCAATGATTTACAAATTTGACGTTCCACCTCAGACAACTCAACTAACCCTCACTCTGTCCATGTGGAATCAGTTTCTCGTTTCGGCAACGTCGGCGCGACCGGGCTACTACAAGGTCAACTCCATCTTCCGCGACTACATCGTCAGCACGGCGGCTCCCTGCATATGGTTGGACAGTAATAGACCGCGTGAAGCCGCGCTGCTCGACAAACTCCTTCGCCAATTCCAGCCCAATGCGGCCTACCTCGGCTGGTTTCCAAACGGCGATGAGATGACCGGTGTCACGCAACTCGCAAGGAACGGCTTATACGTCGCCGCCACGGACTTCTACTTCAACCCCACCATCTTCAGTGGATTCAACACCAAAAGCCAATCTCAGCAGTCTTCGATGGGGGGACCACCATGGCAACCTCCTCCGCCCCCTCCGAAAAAGACCCCTAAAGTCTTTCTGTCTCTCGTCTACCTCGAAGGCGACAACATACAGTACGACCAGCGGAGCATGTTTCAGCACTGGAACGACTCCGCGAGGGGATCAGTCCCGCTTGGCTGGACTATTAGCCCATTGCTTCGTGATATCGGCCCGGGCATCTTGTCGTATTATCAAAGGACATCCACGGAGAATGACCTGCTGATTGCCGGGCCAGACGGCGCAGGATATACGTATCCGGGTGTCTGGCCAAGACGAGCTCTCTCCACATTCTTGACTCAGAGCGGCGAGTATATGCGAGCGACACAGACAGACGAGGTCTTGTTCGTGTACGACCGCATCAACGCCACTGATAACCCGCTCACACCTGGGCTAACTCTCGACTTTCGCAATGCCGTGGGCAGGAACAATTTGCGAGGCATCTACTACGGGTCATTTGTTTCGACGGTAGATGCGCTGCAGGTGAATGTTACAGAAGGCTTCCCGGTGACAAACATGGTGAATATTGGGAACGAGGAGAGCGGTGCGGCGACGCTGCGGAATATTTCGGAGAATTGGAGGGGTCGTGGGCCTCTTTTTGTGGCCGGCGCTGTGAGCGCTTTTGATATGACACCGACCAGTGTTGCTAGTATGGTTAAGAAGTTGGGGGATGACTTTGAAGTTGTGAGGCCTGATATGTGGTTTCAGCTGTTGAGGAGGCGGGAGAGCTGGCCCGGTCTTGGGTAGGATGGTTTCCTTTCTTGAGGAGACTAGTGCCACGAGACTTTGACTGGAGCCTCTCAACGCCTCAAGATGGACTATGGGATTGCGATGCGGGATTGCGATCCGTTGTCTACAGCCTGTGAGGGATGTGGGAGCAATGTAGCGGGGTTGCGCCGGTGGGAAAGTGCTGGTGAGAGAAGGTTCTTGCATTAGATTATTGATGCTAATAAATTGGAAACTTCAATAGACATGAATGAAGCTGGACCTTATCCGCACTGATCTAGAATGCAAACACTCTTATTGAAGATGCGGAATACCTCATTTGTTGTGGTATGTGCTTGGCCAATTCATGTCAGCATCATCGCCTTCAACTTTTGTAATAAGACGGGGGTATTTCTTTGACGATATTCCCCATCACCGCTACGTCATAAAGGGGCCCCTATTATTAATATTAGTGCACTGTTTTGAGGGGGAATTTAGTTTCCTTAGGGGCCAAGCTCCAACTTCCACGGCGCTTGCAGGCTGATTAAGCAAAGGGAAAAGACAACTACTATTGCCTCAATAATTCGTGCCCGCTGAGGCTGACGTGCTTCAAATCAATATTCGGTCCTCGCAGAAAGACTCATGACTTTGTGACATCGTGGGCGTATCTTCTGATACCAGTGAACATGGCCGGACAACAAATGCAAGCTCTGGTGACCGAATCTTCGGCCGGCGGCGGCGGGTCGCCGAAGATGGTCAGGAAGCAAGTTCCGATCCCTGAACCGGCCCCGCATCAAGCTCTCGTTAAAGTGTCGCATATTGCACAAAACCCGACCGACGGTAGGTTAGACCCGTTGGTAGTCTCGATCAAGAGATAAACGTAGTATCGTTTCCTAACTTTGGTTCACAGTTCAATCTCTTGACGGCAATGCATTCGGTGACGGCGCCGTCCTTGGGTGCGACTTTGTGGGGACAGTCGAAGCGGTTGGCGACAAGTGTAGCAAGCTGTCCAAGGGCGACACTGTTGCTGGCCTAATTTGGGGAGGTCAGGAATCCTTGGTTAGCCGAGATCTACGAACAAGTTCTGATACATCGCCAGGTGAAATCAAGGGTCTTGGCGGCTATGGCGAGTACACCCTCGCGGACGACAACATCAGCTTCCGAGTCCCCAAGAACATAAGCCTGCAGGAGGCTGCTACAATACCCCTAGCTTCCATGACGGCTGAGCTAGCCCTGTTCTCCAAAGCATGCCTCGCTATTCCTCGAGAGAGCGGATCGGAGACAGCAGTCCTTATTTGGGGTGGTAGCTGTAAGCTGCTCCAAGACACGCGCTGAGCACGTGCGGTCCCTTGCTAATTCCCTTCCCAGCGAGCGTCGGCTTGTACGCCATCCAGATAGCAGCGATGCAAGGCCTCAAAGTAATCACGACGTGCAGCCCTCATCACTTCGATTGGGTCAGGTCCCTAGGCGCGAAGCATGTCTTCAGCTACCGCGATGACGACGTAATTGAGTCCATCAAAAACACGACGCCTGGCCTCAAATATGTCTTTGACACCATCGGCAACAAGTCCTCCTCCGGCCAGGCATCCCAAGCCATCGATGAGAGCGGCGGGCGGCTCTGCACCGTGCGCCCGGGGAAGGCCAACACTGAAAATGTTTCGAAGCAGACGACTGTGACCGACGTCTTGGTCTGGACTGCGTTCTTAAAGGATCATCAGTATGCTCAATTTGAATGGCCGGTAAGTTACAGTCATTGCAGGACTCCTAGTAGAGTGGTCACTGACTGGGGCTTAGGCTAGCGAGGAGGACCACAAACTCGGTACCGAGTTTTATGAAAAACTCCCGAGATGGGTAGAGGCCGGGAAGTTGAAGCCCAACAAGCCGAAGGCCATCTCTGGGGGTCTTGATGGTGTAGACGAAGGCTTCCAAGTATATCGGGATGGGGCAATCTCCGGCGAGAAGTTGGTGTATCAACTCTGAGGCCTTGAGTCAATCTGTTGCAGTTCCTATGCACACAGCCAATTGCGCAAACGATGCAAGTGAGGACATCCCGACTAATGGTTATCTACTATTCGCGATATCAACTAGAACAAACATCAATGGCCAAGGTAAGTTGGCAGCAAGGGGCTTTCCCACTCAAAGGCACTTTGTTACACTTGGCTTTTCTCGAGGACAGGTAAGCTGATTGCAGACAAGACGGCTGGTCGAGAGAGAAAGGATAAGCTTAACCTGCTGCTTGGAGACTCAGTGCCCCTAGTCAGGTCACGAAGACTGATGTCAGCATCTAACGACGGGTAAGCATGCAGCGCTCACTATTGTTCATGGGCGCCCAATGGCGACAACTCTATTTTGCGTGACAGCTTGACGAATTGACACTTGAGAGGATGACCCCGCCATTCCAGGAACCAACATAGCTCAGGTAGACCAAGGGCAGCTGTTTCCGAGCTTAAATCGCATCATGGCCGCGTTCTAGGTCAATTGATCACAGCTAGTCTTATCGCTCGGGAATAGGAGACCGCGGAAGTACGGCAAACTTATCGAGGTTTCCCGACTGCCTCCCTCATCCCGTGGTGCCGGACCCGACCGCTAAGAAAGGAATCCCTGGTCGCCTTCCAGAAGCAGCCGGCGGATCCCCGCAGCGGCAGATGGAGCCAAGATAACGCCAAGATGCTCAATTGGCCAATGCCGCAGTTCCGGAGCCGCGGTTGGGGGAAATGGGAGAGTCATTACGATTCGTGATGGTTGTGGGTGAACAGCCAACATGAGTGGACGAACGTGTAATCTGGGGAACTTTTCAAAGTCCCCAATGGCACTTTTTAAGAATCCTATCATCGGCTGACCACCGACCAGGGGCGAAATGATAAGCAGGAGAAGATGTCAAGGAGATTGTCGTACGCGTCGGGCGCATAGCGTATCGGACCATATCGCTTCCTCTCAGTCGATGCGACTCTGTGCCCTTCATACCTACATTAGTGTAACCAGCATCCGCCCTTCATAATAGCCACGATGCCGCGCCGGGCGCTACTTTCTTGGCACTCCTGGGCGTTTGCTTGTTTCCGCCGCCATCGCATCGTCGCAAACCCGAGCCTTCAACAAGATGGCTACCGACATCAGCCATACGCCGCCAGAGTATGCGGACCCTGAAAAGTCACTGGGGCAGGGAGAGAAGCTCAACATCAAGACGGCGCATAACCTCCACGGCCAGGACATCGAACTCGAAAATGGACATCTCGCGGAGTTGGAGGTTGATATGCAGCGGGTGCTCGACGAGGAGGGTGAGGGGGACTACGATGCCGATACGTCGCCTTTCCCCCAGGTCAGAGCCGTTGTGCCGGAGACGGACGATACTGCGATCCCCGTCAACACATTCCGAGCCTGGTTCCTTGGAATTGTATGCAATTGGCGATCCGACTCATAGAGGAACTCAATGCTAACTGACAGCAAAGGTCTTTGTCTTCCTTGGCGCCGGCGTGAACCAGTTCTTTTCATTGAGATACCCCGGTGTTCACATCGTATCTCTCGTCGCAGAACTGATTGCATTCCCCATCGGCGTCGCGCTCGCCAAGATTCTCCCCATCAGCCGTTTCAACCCCGACCGGCA
Organism: Colletotrichum lupini; assembly: GCF_023278565.1. Taxonomy (NCBI): domain Eukaryota; kingdom Fungi; phylum Ascomycota; class Sordariomycetes; order Glomerellales; family Glomerellaceae; genus Colletotrichum; species Colletotrichum lupini. The sequence goes on from NC_064672.1 coordinate 449,092, forward strand.
CTTCAACATCAAGGAGCATGCTCTCGTGACAATCATGTCGAACGTCTCGTTTGGCTTCGGCTCAGCTGATGCGACCAACCTCATTCAAGCAGCCAGGCTGTATGGCTTCTACATCCCGCCAGGTTTCTCCGTACTCGTTGTTCTGTGTTGCCAGCTTAGCGGATACGCCGTCGCAGGTCTCGCTATACCGTGGCTCGTCAAGCCCGCCAGCATGATCTGGCCTGGTGTGCTCAGCAATGTCGCCCTCCTCAGCTCGCTGCACTCTCGAGCCAACGCCATTGCTGACGGATGGAGAATCACCCGCATCAAGTTCTTCATGATTGTGGGTGGATGCGCTTTCGTCTGGTACTGGTTCCCGGGTCTCATCTTCACGGGCCTTAGCTACTTCACCTGGATCTGCTGGATTGCGCCGAACAACCTGGCGGTCAACCAAGTCTTTGGCATGGTCACTGGCATGGGCCTCTTCCCTCTGACTTTCGACTGGTCTATGATTGCGTACAATACGAACCCGCTTCTCAGTCCTCACTGGGCCGCGCTGAACGTCTTCTTTGGCTTTGCGTTCTTCTTCTGGATCATCACGCCGGCGATCTACTACACCAACACCTGGTTCACCTCGTACATGCCATTCTGCACAGCCGACGTCTACGATCGATTCGGCAGCCTGTACAACGTGACGGAGGTTCTCACGAACAACGAATTCGATCAGCAAAAGTACTCTTCGTACTCTCCCCCGTATCTGCCAGCCACGTTCGCCTTTGTATACGGCCTATCTTTTGCTTCAATTACGAGGTAGGTGTTAAGCCATGTCGACTACCGAATTCTAGTCTAACTTTGTCACGATAGTGTTCTTTCCCACGTCTACTTCTTTCACTTCGATGAAATTGTGCATGCCATGAAGGGAACGCTGAAACTCGACATCCACGCGCGCCTGATGCAGTCATACAAGACTGTCAAGTGGTGGTGGTGGATGGCCATTCTACTGGTCGTCTTCGGCATGGCAGTCGGTACCGCAGAGGGCTACGACACTAGTCTCCCGTGGTGGGGAGTCATCCTCGCCTTCATCATTCCTGCAGTCTACATGGTCCCCTGCGGCATGATCCAGGGCGTCACGAACGTGGACGCCAATCAGCTGAACGTGCTATCCGAGTTCATCGGAGGCTATATGTTCCAGGGCAAACCGATTGCCAACATCCTCTTCAAGATCCTCAGCACGGATGTCGTCGGTCAAGGTCTATACTTCGCGGCCGATATGAAGCTCGGTCACTACCTCAAGATCCCGCCCACGACTCTCTTCTTTGCCCAAGGTCTTGCAACGATTCTTGGAGCATTGACCCAGACAGGTGTCACGCTTTGGATGCTTGGCAATGTTGACGGTATCTGCACCGAGGACCAACCCAATGGCTTCTCCTGCCCCAACGGTCGCACCGTTTTCTCGTCGTCGGTTATCTGGGGTCTCGTCGGGCCCGCTCGTCTCTACTCCGTTGGTGCCATCTACTCCGGTCTCTTGCACTTCTTCTGGATCGGACTTATCCTGCCGCCGATTACGTACTTCATCTTCAAGAAGACAAAGTCTGACTTCATTCGCAAGATCAATTGGCCGCTCATCTTTGTTGGAACCTACAACGTGCCCCCAGCCACGGGTATTAACTATTCTTCATGGTACATTGTCAACCTTATCTTCAATAAGATCATCTACCGGAAGTTCTATGCCTGGTGGAGCAAGTACAACTACGTCCTCGCCGCGGCGCTGGACACTGGACTTGCCATCAGTGGTATCGTCATCTTCTTCGCAGTCACATACGGTAAGTCGGCACAGATAGCTCACTTGATCTTATCAAGGCACTTAAGACTAACATTGACGTAGGCCCTAATGCGCAATTCCCTGATTGGTGGGGAAACACCGTATGGAGTGAAACCGCTGATGGACAAGGCCTACCGTGGCTGCAAATGCCGGATGTAGGCTACTTTGGACCTGCGAACGGAACATGGTCCTAGAGCAAGTTTGAAGAAACAGTAATTGCATGCTTTACAACATAGTCTAATGACTTGTAGATAGAGGTGCTGGGCTCAGTTCGAACAGAGGCTGTTCATCCAGTAGGCCTTTGCCGAACATGCAGCTGAAGAGAACACAACGAACAATTTCACTCAGTCCAAGCGCATCGATTCCTCCAGAATCCCTGATTATTGTGATAGCACCCCGAACGTGTTTTGAGGCCATGTGCATGTCACAGAGCATGATCTACAAAGCAAAATTAGAACCCTTACTGAATTAACGTACTTCACAATACCAGGGAACTGGAAGTTATGTTGAAGTTTGCCTACCTCGTCGAATGACAACACCAATGCTTTCGCAACACCAGTTCGTCGCAATAATATATCGTCAGAGGACAGGGCACGACGCAGGTCGCTTATGTGCCTTAGTTTGAACTTGGCTGCCCAGTTTCCCCACTGCTCCCCATGAAAGAGGGATAAATGACGGCTGGCTGCGAGCAGGAACCCTTGCAAGAGGTCAATATCGGTAGAGCCACAAAGCAACCAGTTCCTCCTTATGTGATCGAAGTTTTCGCCGAGGTAGCACAAAATAGGACATTGCGAATCCATGTTGGGGACAATGACTTGACCATCTACGACCGTTAGTATCCAACACCCTTGCAGTGCCAATAGCTTCGCATGGCCTTCAAAAGTGACATTGATGATGTACATCATGACTTACAGTAAAAAAATAGCATTTTCTCTTCGGCTGTGGAAGACTTTAGAAAGCTAGCCAACGGCTCATGCTCGAACGCGCCAGGTATTGTGCTTGGTATCGAAGGCTCAACCAGATGCTGTAATTCCACGACGTCTTGTTGTGGACGGCTCACTCTTTCTTCCTCTCGAGACCTCAATAAAATCGATCGACCACGACTTTTAACTTGGATGTCCGGGTCTTGATTGCCATGGCGGGCCACCTGACGTTTCCTTAACCGTGCATGGGTCACTCGTGCTGCGTGAGCGTGAGCCTGTTTCTTCAAGCGGGCGGACCTTCTCTGGTCAGGATGTACTATGACGATGAACTCCATGCTGGCAAGCGTAACATATGTCAAATAAAGTCTTTTACAGCGAAATCATTTGCTTCGAGGATATGTCTTCTTATTCAATTCGATATTATCGTAAAAAGAACAAGATATAACTGTGGTACAACACTCAATAGGCAACTTCGAATAAGCGATACCATTTGTCAGCGGTGATGTTGACGGCTTTGATATATGCAGTCAGCATTGCCAAGGTCTACTCCTACTCCATTGAGCTTAGCCGTTGATACTAGTCCGGAAGAAGCTACCTCAATGCTTTAGAGCATCGTAGACTACATGTGGTACGGGATTTTGTCGACAATCTGCTCGTGCAACTCCTCGAGAGCAGACACCACATCCTCTGGAAGCGGTCCTTGTTCGATCATGTCGAGATTAGTCTCCAGCTGCTCCGGGCTCGAGGCTCCAATGATTACCGAGTCTTCGTATTCCTTGCTGAGGATGCTGTGATATACCGTCCACCGAAGTGCCGCAGCATGGCCGCCGATTCCGTGCTTAGACGCGATATCAATCGCCTTCTCCGTCGCCGTCATGATGGATTCTTTGACATAGAATTTTGCATATATGCTACCCACAGGAATCTTGGATGTCACAGAACACTTGGTCAGTCTCTCGTATTCTAATAGACACGAGTAGAAAAGTCTTACCGATGTGTCATATCGCCCACCCGCTTTAACCTTCTTATGATTGCCTGCAAAAAACCCAGCTGCGGCGGGGCTGTATCCGTAGAAGGCGATGTCATTCTTGCGCAATACGGGAAACAAATCGTTCTCTCCGCCTCGCACGAGCGGATTGTAATGGCCCTGGTACACACTGGGTTTGACGAGGCCGCGTTCCTGGCAGATGTCGACAAACCGCTGAACCTCTGCAGCGGAGTAGTTTGAGATACCCCATTTCTTGATCTTGCCTTCCCCAATCGCCTGATCCATGGCCTCACATGCTTCTTCGAATGGTGTCGTTCGGTCGGGCACGTGCAGATACTCAATGTTGATCTGCTTGATTTTCAGCGCTTTGAGAGATTCGTCAATCTCCTTCAAAATTTTATCCTTAGTGTGACATCCCGGCGATCTGGACGTGACCTTGGTGTCGATGGTGAAGCGCTCGCCGGCATTGGCGGCGCCGAGTCTGGGCTCCGAGCTTGTGGGTGCCTGGGGTGAGTACATGCGCGAGGTATCAAGCTGCTTGTACCCGCGTCGAGCGAAGACGTCCAGGAATGCGTTCACTTGGTCGGGTGTGTCGTAGCGTGCCATGGGATCAGCGGATGAGTCTCCGACCTGTGAACATTAGCTTTGCCAAAAGTAACACACATCTCTCGCACTCGGTCGGTCAGCTTACGTTTGCGACGCCCAACACGAGGTTGACGGGCTGATTAGAGGCGGACGACATTCTGATCGTTGGAATCTGACGGCAAAGCGGGGAGAGGCTGGCAAATATGAGATGATACAATTTCTGTTAGTATTGACATTTCACTAAGCAAGCAGGTAGAGAGTCTTGATGGAAAACATTCTGGCTTTTATGGTTTCAAGGTCCAAATACGTTGTCAGAATGATCAGATGCTTCGGACAATGCGCCAAGAGCTACTCCTACTTATTCGGGCAACTGCAACTATGAGCTCATTACTAAGACAGGCATCGATTCGTCAGCACGACAAAGCTTACACTATGGCCCTGCATCCGGGACAGCCTACTTGGGCAATACGCTACCTTATGTGACGCTTTGACAACTGAATTTTCAGATGGTCGGAGTTTCACGCCGAGTCCGACGGACTTGACGCACTTGTTGCAAGTGATTAAGCTTGATCAGCTTGAAATCACGATAGTAGTAGAAGGTTTATCAGTTCAGGTAGCTTCAGCTCGTTTACATTTCCAATTACGACCCTCTGCTAATAGGCTATAGCAGCAAGCTTCAAGAGGAAAGACTCAACAACGATATCACTTACATATGTAGACGGCGGCATTTTTGAAGAAGGGAAACTCCGGCTTTCCTGGGCGACTTTTCCTCTACGGCTTATCCCCGTTTCTCTGTTATTTGAGCCACTTCCGAGTTCAAGATGTGCAAGACAGCCCACCTCTGAACGGGACCTTAGAATAACTGTCACGTGTAACGCTTCAAGGAGAAGCCGCAACATGGGCTCGACCGCACCAATAGGGATGTTGTCTTGGGGCTTGTCAGATGAACGATCTGGTGCAGCATCAGATCTTCCGCGAGTCTATTTAGAAGCTCAAACAAGGGATCTTGGACATGTACATTGACAATACATGGTGGGCCTTTAGCTGTCAGGAAATGCTTGGCCGTCAACCCTGACGCGTTTCTGCCAGGATGTGGGGAAGTTGAGCCTTTTCGAAAGTCCAATGGCAATTGTCGTTGGCCAAGAAGAATAGATGATGGCGCCGGCGAGCTGGGCGAACGTCGGCGTACACCCGGAAAGCCGACGGGGTCCCAATCTATGTTCACAAGATCTGGCGAGAAAGTACCACGCCTCGGCCTTTTTGTCTCGTCTGATCCCGACTTATATCTGTGACCTGTGATAGCCTTGTTTTTTATCATCAAGTTAGATTTTGGAAGGTCGTAATCCTGGACAAGACGACCAAGGGCCTTGGTCGGCTTATCCCAACCAATTCAGTCACCTATCGCAGGGCTATGCTTACACGCGTAAAGAAGTCTGACTGGCTTTTTAACTGCTTGGCTAAGGGTATAAGAGGGTATCATGTTGAGAGTGTCCCCCCGATGCATCCATAAACCACTTCCGCATCCTTCAGCTCAAGTCAAACCATCCCTAGTAAACATGGTCAACTTCAGGAAGAAACTCTACAGTCTCTTCGAGCCGACTGCCGACAAAGGCGAAGACGGCCGTGATGTTTGAGAATCTCGAATACTTCTCATCTTCGCCGCTATGGGAGGGGCAATCGGTCTCGGTAACCTCTTGCGATTCCCCTCGATCGTGTTCAACAATCACGCCCTCCAATTTTTCCATTCCCTAAGGTACCTTATTCCACTCCGCTATCTGGCCATACCAAGTTGCCTCCCGAGTTCAGCTTCAGGTGAGCGTACAGAGGAGGCTGCACCCTTGCATGGCATCATGCCAACAAGCGTGCTAAGGGTGTCGGATTCGGCGTCGTCTAGATCGGCTACGCGATTATTATCTTCTATGTTCCAATAATCGCCTGGATAATGACATACTTCCAGTACTCTTTCCGCAACCCACTCCGATGGGAAGGAATAATGAGTTCTTCGAAAGAAAGAATGCGGACCCCATCGCCTGAAACTTGACGGCAATTGGTAGCGCAGTCCAAGACTACACGGCTTATCGGCGTGCTCTTTTCCCCACCTTCTTCATTCTCGAGCTCAGATCAGCATTTGCACTCATGCAGACTTTGGTCTACAATTCAGACTGGGGCAATGAGTTCTCTCGGTCTTACGTGTCGTCCGTCGTAGCCATTGCCTCCTTCCACGTTTCTTTACCAAGTGTGTGCTACTACGCTCTACCGCTACCGCGACGTTGTTGATTCTTGTGGCCTTCTACCTTGGTGCTTGTACAACATCTTTGGCTACGCTGGAGGCACTAATTATGGTGGGCTTCGTTATCGCCCATGCGATGTCTCCAAAGCCGGTGCAGGTGTTGGCTTTGGGGATGTTTATCGTCGGCATAACCTCTTCCGTGGTGTCTTCTTCCGACCCTCCAGGCTACACAGCTAAATCCTTTTTGAAGAAAATTCATTACAAAAGCTTTTGGTATCTGACATCCTACCCAGTGCGTACCCGTGTTCGGTTATTCCCTCCAAAGCATTCCCTCCCTTTCTCACACACAATTCCAGGGTAATGAACTGCGCCGAGATCTGAAAGCCATCATATCCATCGGAGGTTAGTGGAAGATCTCGGGTTTTTTTGGGGATTTGTTCTCAAGTATAATACGGCGCCGATTGTGGCGATCATATTCTCTTTTCCCTGCCCTAACTTCTATGCCAAGAACCGAATGGATCCGCTGCACATTGCTGGGTTTGCCCTTAAGGCTCAAATATTTGGCAGTCGAAGAAACCTGACGCATCAGAGATCTGAGAGATGCTCGTCCAAGGGAAAGACCACTGACAAGCGCCAGTAAGACCAGCATGTACATGTGCCTTTGGGTATTGAGTAAATACCTATTGACACAGGTGAACGAGCGAGTACAATTGAAAATCTGCGTCATATCCCGCGCGGGCACGAGCCACTGCATTCGTGCCTCTATAGGAAGGTGATGAGGACAATGAACGATTCGCGGGTTGGTAGTCCTTGGCATCAGCACCCTAGATGTGTCCACGTACTTCTGAAACGTAAGGAGGAGCGCCTTGAAAGACTAAGTCTCGGCTGGTGTGACTCTTGCTTTTGAGGGATTGGCCGCAGTGAGAATACGTGTTTTTCCTGGAAGGGTGCTGCAATAGGGTAGAATCAAAGAGGTTGGTGGCCAGTCGATACGGGCTCTCCGCAATAGCACCCCTGCAAGCCAAGACCCCAATGCCGAAAAAGGATGGTGGTTTGTACACCGACGATTATGAACGAATGACGGACGTCCTGTCAGGAGGAATTGATCGCCGGTGGTGTTACCGGCTCGTGACTTCATAAGAGCTCGAGCGCGCTGGGCTGGCCGTGGGACTCGCTTCTTCTCTCATCAAATTACTTTCAGTTTCTGTCCGTAATATCATCATAATACAACATTTTACCCATTTTTGATAGGCAAGGTTAAGAAGAACCAAGATGAAGGTGATCGGCCAAGTAGCAACGCTCTTTTTCGTGTATGAAACTGTCAACCGTTGGCACAGAGACTTATTGCTAACATTGATAGCGCGGCACCGATTGTTGCCCAGACAAGTTCAGAGTCGTTTCTTTACTCGATTCTACCAACTGATTCATTGACTCCTCTGCCTACTCCGGTGCCGCTTCCTACCGTGGTGGAAGATGGGTGTCCCACGGCAACAGAGCTATCACTGTGTCCTAGTTGCACCGGGGAGGCACCGCAATGCGTGACCGTGTCGACTCTGACACAGTCATGCGGCTGCCCCAGTGCAGCGGCAACAGAGACCTTCACATTTGGTTGCGACAAGAGTGCCTGCCCTAGGGTGGGCTGCAGCACCAGCTACACCATTGTCTCTGGCGAGGAGGCATGCACTGGTAGTGTAAGCGTGTCTGCCACAGCCGCGACGACCGACGTGGTTACGGTCACGACGACGAACCAAGCGACTACGGCCGCTACTGGCTCACAGGCCAGCACGGCATCAGGTGCTCCGGGCTCTTCGGCTTCTGCTAGTGCGACGCCGAATGCGGCTAGAAGACTGGCAATTCCATTCAAGTTTTGGTGATACGTACTCGACGATGGGCCAGTCTGGGATGAGATGTACCAAAAACGGCTGGGTCAACAAGTACCCACAGCCTCTGTGTAGAATGATATTAGTAGCTTGAAACCCCAATCGTTGTTTCTTGTTGCCCAATCTCTGCATGTCAAGTGTATATCCGCGTGCTTGGTAGTCATCTGGTTGGTACTCAAGTTGCAGTCCACGTCTCAGGCGTCCATGATTCCGGGCTGAAATCTGGCCAATAAAGTCCCTGAGCCCCATCATTGTAGATCGACGCATCTATAAACTGCAAGTCGAGGAGTGGCTGGGCCAGGAGCTCCTGTAACGACGGCTCGTTAAGCGCCATACCAGCGGTTGTGTTTTGCTCTGCGAAAGGTTGGTTGAGGTTGACTGCAGCATCCGTGAAAGCCGCTGTTGTGTCGTTCAGCAAAGCCGCCGAGTCTCCCGCCCCGGCGAAATCACCACGGCGCACGTGAGCTGCGGCCATTGTAAGCTTCATAGCGTCGATATGATGGCAGAACTCCTCAGCTGCATAGTTGCCATTATCTTTCAGCTGAGACAAGAACTGAGCTGCTTCTTCAAATTGTTCTCTGTCATTGTGACTCTCTTTGCCGCTCAGAAGGCTAGATGCAGCGAGGATGGTGGCGGCTGAGAAGAGATACTGCGTGTAGAAGTAGTCAAACGTTGCAAAAGACCCGTCGATCCAGCATTCTGTCAGCAGTCGGCAGGTGTGACGAGCGCAACGTATGCAAGTTTCTGCGAGAGTCATGGCGGTGGCCGGAACTCGTGGTTCTGGGGTCTCTGGTGTTCCCCAAGATGCGACATGCGTTCGCAGCACATGGAGCAGAATCGGACGGGTGGTGCTGATAGCGCACTTGAATCAAAATTAGCTTTGTCACACCCCGTCTGGCAGTCGCGCTTCATTGCTTGCCTGATTAAAGTTGAGATGTAGCGAGATGGGCTTTGGCATGCGTTCCGATGTAGGCTTCGAGTCAATGTGAAGCTGTGGAGGGAGCTCTGCAGACCACCCACGAAGATCCTTCAACGCCTCTTGAACTCTATGGGATAAGGAGGTGTCTTGCAGCCTTCTTCGATAGATGGATGGCACAACCTTTCCCAGTAGGCCAGCGAGCTTTACACTAGCGACAAAATATGATGCATCGGCAAAGTCATCCGCTATATTATCGTCGACAACCGGATTCGATGGCAGGTCCACCTCGATATCGATGTCTTGGACGGCTACTGGGTGGCTTAACTTGGCTGCCCACATCCTGTCGAAGATGTATGCTGTCCACCAAACTCTGACCCTATGCTCTCGAGCGGCTGCATCTCTGAGCTGCGTCTCAGGAACATTGAGATGAAGGCCCATGACAACAGCGAGCCTGGTCGCGGAGCCGGCAAAAGTGTAGGCGGTATGTCGCCGGTTGAGCGCAAGAGAGTAGAAAGACTGTCAAAACTTCAGAGGCGATCGAAAACATTTATTTATCAAAGCCATCTTACCAGCAACAATCTCAACTCGACAACATCGATCCTCGGTCGTTCGCTGACGATGCGGAGGATGCGAGTTGCCCGTGCAAAGTAGCCCATGCCGGGGAAGTGCTTTTCCGACGTGGCAGATCGAGTCGAGTACATGGCGCCGATAGCAAACATCGCCCAAAGCTTACTCTTGAGAAGCGAATCACTTTCAGCCGGGTTCTGGAGGGTCTGTTCCAAGGCATCCAGAATCGAGCTCTTGCGAATGATGTGGTAGCAACGGCTGACATATCTCAGGGCAACCCCGACGAGAAAACGTGCTCTTGCCGGACTAGGCCAAGGGCAGTCTGTATCAGATAGAGCGAGCAGCCTCTCATCTGTGGCATAGTTCACCCGCGGGATGTGACTACTCTCAGCTGATGAGATTGCTTGGCGGAAGCGGGTAGCGAATGCGGCGTCCGAGGCCTCACCGATGAGAATCGGCGTGTGTGGAATATTCATGTCGAAGAACCATGGTCGTTCATCAAGCGATGGCGCTGGGATGGCAGTTGCATTAGTATCTGTTGTCTCTTTTACCGGGGCAACGACTGCGAGATCTGGGAGCAGGTTGGCTGCTCGAGATTGACTTCCAATGCCGCTGTTGCTCTTCAATCGTTGGTTTTCAGCAATAAGGTCATCGATATAACTATGGGAAACCGAGTTAGTTCGATACAACAGTCGCTCTTGGAATCGCGGGTCCGAGGTATGAATATCTCTGGTTCTAACATACCGCTGGCTAACTTTTACCATGCGGTTCCGCCGAGGATATGTGCATTCCACACCCTTGCTTGCTTGGCGACAATTCTCACATGGTTGCCCGCCGGAACACCTCACTTTGCGCGAGTGACACCTACGGCAACTATTATGGCGGAATCGCCGTTGTTAACCATCTGGAAACCTTCCGCAGCTTTGCGGCGCGACAAGTTGTAATACTCACGCGGTAGGTTTGGTCTTTGGTCGGGAGGAAGCCGATGAGGATACCGGAGCGGATCTCAAAGCGACCCTATCCTCCGCACTGGACGCGTCGCCTTCCGATGTCATGGTGGTCAATCGATATGGCTGATTAGGATATTGCCCTCGTGAGGTCCGATTGAATGCTTTCGGGAAACGTGTAGGGATACCGAGAGTCTCAAGGGATATTTGAAGATATCCCTTCACCTTTCAAAGTTGCTGCGGCTTGTGACTTATTCCTAGAATACTACCGCTGCGTGATACCTAGTCATCAGCACTTGTTTGGTAAAGGTTTCTTTGTTGTCACAGCTAGACGTCTGGGGGAGAAAGCTTTAGCCCAGCCGAGATAGTTCGGCATAAATCGCGCAATATGCCGATAAAATACTGTGATTTCTCCACATTATCGGCGTAATGTGGATTTGGCCGAGCTTTATGTCACGATCTTTACCCCACAAACAGTCCAGGGGCTTAACCATCTCTAGTCGGCTTCATGTCATATTGCCGACTCCTCAGACCAAGCAACCAACCACTGGCGCCCTATTTCACTCGCATTTCCGTCACAAGTCCGGGCTGGTCTTGATCACGTCGCCTATGCGTGCATCACGTCGCCCTACGAGGCCCACTTTATGAAATATTTGAGTCAGAGAAGGTGTAGTGAAAAAATGGAAGAAAATTCGCCTGCCGAAGGCGTGTCCGACCGGCGGAGAGCTGCAGGAGTTCCCGACTATATACATTCGGAGGACTCCCCGAGGCAGTATTCCTCCTCTGACGATACTTTAGCTTAGAGATCAGCTTACTTTCAATTCTTTAATGTGATTTCCTCGCAATGGGTTCCCCAGATGTCGAAAAGCCGGACGGCTTGACCGCCGCTGTCAAGATCCCTCAACTAAGCCCCGATCCGCTTACCGGCCCCATTCCGACGGCGGCAGCCCCTCTTCGACCCGTGGCTGCAGCAGATGACGAGGTGATGGAGATGCCAACATGGAAGAAATGGGTAACGCTTGCGGTGGTTTGCTGGATGGCCCTGCCCGTCACCTTCTCTGGTAGCTCCATCTTGACAGCGACTTCCGAGGTTGCTGCCGACTTCAACGTCTCAACGCATGCCATTACCACAGCTAATGCTGGCGTCTTCATTGCCATGGCTATGTCTGCCTTGATATGGCTACCGACGAGTAATATCCTTGGTCGCAGAACGACTTATCTCGTAGCCAACTGCCTCTTGACCTTGTGTTCGATAGGATCGGCGCTCTCAAATAGCTTTGCCTGCTTCACAGCGATTTGGGTCATCGGAGGAACAACTGGTCCATTCTTCCTAGTTGCAGGGCAAACCATCTTGGCAGATATCTTTGAGCCTGTAAGTCGGATATTGTGCCACTTATGTTTATCATATTGAGCCTGACTACTGTTTAGACAACTCGCGGAACTGCAGTGGGTTGTTTCTTGGGCAGCTGTGTGGCGGCAAACGCAATTGGTACGTTGTTTGACTACCTTACTCCATCATTGTGCCCAAGAGTCTTTCGACTGACGAGCTTTCAGCGCCGTTGACGGGAGCCGTCATCGTGACCTTCACCAGTTGGCGAGTCATCTATGGGGTCCAGGCTGGCATGACCTTTCTCGGTCTCATCATGGCCTTCTTCTTCGTGCCAAAAGCGAGCCAGCTGGCGCATCTCAAGATCGCCGTCGCAGAGAGAACTCCTATTCGGTCTTTGGGCGACTTGGGCCACGCGTTCAATCCGATGGGCGTTCTCCGCCAGTTCAAGTATCCCAACATCGTTGCGGCGGTGAGTTGCTCTTCCCCCAACCCGATTCTAGCTCGTAATCTGATCCATCTCGCAGAATTTCGCCTGTGGACTCCTGGGATTCAACCAGTACGGCCTTTTGAGTTCCATACGACGAGTCATCAACCCTCGATTCGGCCTTACTACGCCTCTTATCAGTGGACTTTTCTATCTTGCCCCCGGAGCGGGCTTTCTAATGGGAAGCACGATCGGCGGCAGAGTCTCAGACCACACCGTTAAGCGATACATCCGGAAGCGTAATGGTCTCCGTTTGCCCCAGGATAGACTCAAGAGCAGCTTGCCAGCAATTTTCTTCGTTCTCCCTGCCGGTACTCTGATTTACGGGTGGAGCGTGCAAAAGGAAGTCGGCGGAATCGCTTTGCCCATCGTCAGCTGCTTCTTTGAGGGTCTCGGCCTCATGTGGTCTTTTAGCGGTCTGAACACATACTCCGCCGGTGAGCCTTCCCTGCCATCTTGTTGCGTCTTCGACGGTTCGACCTGGACTAATACATTGCATCAGAGGCAATGCCGGAACGCAGGACAGCTGTCATCAGTAGTAAATACATCGTTCAGTACAGTTTCGGAGCTGGCAGCGTGGGCGGTTTGGTGCCAATGATCGACGCCATTGGGGTCGGCTGGTCTTTCACCATCAGTAAGTCTTTTGAGATGACTCTTATTCTTTTGCTCGCATATTGACTTCACCTAAGCCGCAACCTCTGCACTCCTCGCCGGCGTTTTGGTCCTGGGTATTTCCAAATTTGCATCGAGGGCTCAAAATTGGGTGGAGAAAAGCAACAGTGACGATTCAGAATAGTGCCAAGAGTGCACTCAAGATTTACGGACTCAAGAGCTATCTATATGCATAGCATGCGGTGTTTGTTGGCGCATGATTTGTTCTATGGTTTTTTGTCAGCCCAGCCTGATCTGGGGCGTCTCTCGTCCCCTTGTCAATCTCATCATATACCTCGTTCGGAAAGTTGACGACCAGGCTCTACTCCAGGACGAATGATATTGCCAATGCTTGGGAGCCAAGCCGGCTTGGCCGGGTTGATCAATCGTGATTTCGGAGACCAACACGACGTCTCAGAATCCATGGATGCCTAGCCACCCCTTGCGCCCGCTGCCTTATGAGCTGCATGCATCCTTCAAAGCTCACTGGTCGATATTTCGAATAGCCAATGAGTTGAAATGAAGGCCCCGATGCAGTTACACAGCGGTCACATTGAGGCACTGCCACCTAAGCAGTCCTACGGCTCGGTCTGACGAGCTCACCACGAGACCAGGGACCATCCGTGTTGCTTACTTTTGTCCAACTTCCAAGCTCCTTCAGGGCATTTGCAGTCAACGTTGAACCGCCATTCTCCCTCCTTGGAAGATTCAGTCTCTCTACCAGTTCCAGATCAATACTCCTAACCAGTCCAAAAATTGCAGAATGGAGAACATTTCTACAGCGGTAGCAACCGTGGGGAAACTGAAACCTGAGATTCGTCTGGCTCAAACCATTTCAGAATTCAGCGTTTCTCTCAAGCGCCATCAAGATGACTCTCACATCCGCTTCAAGAACTTGCAGACAAGAAGTCCACCAACCGCCATGGAGGTTTTGCAATTAACAGAAGAGATCAATCGAGATGGGGCTCACCGTCACCGGTCTTGGAGGCCCAACGCCACCCGTCTCGTCACTGTTCTGGAGAGAATTTGTCAATTTGCCCCTATTGGCGACGTCCTTGTTGGAGGCGCCCAAAACCTCTTGGCGTCTGGGGTTTGGGCCACGGTCAGGATGACTCTGGAGGTATGTTCGTCAAGCCTTTTTCTGAACTAAGTCGTTGCAAGTTGTCATTCCGATGCTTAGGATAGCTGACGAGCGCTATAGATATCACTGAGCTTCCTGTCATATTTCGACAAAGTTTCAACTCTTCTGATGAGGATTGGTAAATCGTCTTCTCTCCACAAGGATTTCGCCTTGCTGTTTCCCACCTGTCGCCAGACTCAGGCGTACATGTGCGAGTATGTCATTGTTTTCATCAAAATATGCAAAAAGATCACCATCGACGCCCATAAATCATTTGCGTCTCACCTCGCAACGTCTTTCACTTCCACCTTCGACTCGGTCTTCAAACCACTGGAAGACGACTTGCGATCATGGGGTCAGTTGATTGAAAATCGCGTAGCAGTACTGGTTGCAAAGGCCAATGTTGAAAGCAATTTGTCTTCTATTGAGAGATTCAGCCGATTCCAGGTTATGATTTCCCGCGATGCCGCTCATCGGGACCGAGAAACGCGTGCGCATCGACTTTTTGAAGCCTTGGCTCCCAATCAGAAGGAGTTCGAGTCCATTTGGACGAGGGAGCGAAAGAAGGGGACCTCTAGTTGGATCCTAAACGACAAGAGCTACCAAGAGTGGCTGGACACAAAGACTTCAGCAACGTTGTGGCTGCAGGGTAATTTGGGGTCTGGAAAGACTGTCACCATGGCCTCCGTGGTGGCAGATTGTTTGATCGCACATAAAAATCCTGCTGAGAGTCAGTCAGCCACTTTCCTTGTCGTTTACATCTCACGGTCCTTTCACATGGTTTGGTCCGATTGAACTGTCAATATCTTATTCTCGAAGAAGCTGACCAGCCACAAAGATCTAGCTACGACAGATCCAAGGAGACTCCAATCTGTAGCATTCTTCTTTTGCAAAAACAGCAATCAAACAACCTTGCAAGACCACAATATCCTCGGCAGCATTGTACATCAAGTTTTGAGAAATTCGTCTCTGGCCCGATTCCTGGACAACTTTTTAGACGAACACGAAATGAAGCATCAAGTATTCCATGCCGAGTTTTGTATTGACCTCTTGCTCTCCATAACACCACCAGTCTGGCAATGTGTACTGGTCCTGGATGGCTTGGACGAAGATCCTCTGGAAGAGGTGGAATCAGTTCTCGGTCAGCTTCATCGACTTATGCAATTCAGACGAGTCAAACTGTGTTGCTCTTCCCGACCCACATCTGGATGCAAATTCGTTGCAGCATCGTCAATTGGTATCACCCAAACTATTTCTTTCGAAAGTGTCGACAGATCCTTAGACCTGGAAAGTTACATATCGGCCGAGGTCGAAAACTGGAAGCTCATCAGGCCAATATCAAGCAGGCTTGAACAGCTAGTCAAGGAACAGCTACTAGTACGTTCTCAGGGCATGTTTCTGTGGCTCTCACTGCAAATTGAGGCCATCTGCCCCAAGTACACTCGAGAACTTCGTTCTGAGTCTGAAATTCTCGACATCATCAACAATCTTCCCCGAAATCTTCCACAGGCGTTTGATCAAGCAATTTTAAGAATCCCGGACATGAAGTACGGATCGCGAGTTTTCCAGCTTATCGCGTCAGCAGACCCATGTCTTTCACTGGATGAGCTTCGTGTGGCTCTGAACGTCCAACCCGGATCCTCGATCTGGAGTTCTTCAACTCTGCATCCCTCCGGATTCACTTTGGCCTCGACATATGGTGGCAGTCTATTGGAGATTGACGAGGAGGACTCATGTATCAGGTTCATTCATCACAGTGTCCTGTTACACCTCGTTCAAGCCCCGGCGTTGCCTGCAGCTTCTCCTTACCACTTTCATCTGCATCAAGCAGAGTTTGAACTCGGTGCCATCTGTGTCACTTATCTCAACTATGGGGTATTCGAGAATAGCATGTCACATGCCCAGAATGTTTCGTTTGACAAGATTCCTGGTACTGTGGCAAACTCGATCTTAAGTCCAATGCCCTGACAAGAAGACTCATTTCCCTTATGTCCCTCGACAGGCGAGCTAGAGCTTCCAACGTAGATTTAGAGCGATTGAACTATGACCTACACCAGTATCGATCAGAAATCCAAGACGACATCCATCTGTTCCTCCCTTATGCCAGCAAACACTGGCTCAGACTTACCAAGTGTTTCTCCGAGGCTATCGACCCATTGATTTATTCACTCTGGGAGAATTTGGTGTCCGGTTCTGTATCGTCCGCATCATCCAGCCTCCCTTGGTCTCCAGGCTCCGTGGCCGGTGCAACGAAATGGTCCCTCTATAACCGTCACGGACCATTGTTCCGACATCTATTGGGTAGCTCCGACGCCGTCGTCGTCAAGGAAGTCCTTCGGATTACACTCACAGTGATCAAACAGTATAAAGTGGACCTGGAAACATCAACAGCGGAGGCCTACCCCATTATCTCAAGACTAAATGAACTACACCACCACTACCTACGCCACGAGTTCTTCCTATCGGGAGAAGACGCTGGGCTCCTGGTCCCCACGTACCTACTACATATGGGTCTCGATGTACCAGTGCTCAATTCTTTAGTCGAAATGGAGTGCCTGCCTTTTGGCACCGGCGATAAATATTGCCAGTTCAAAGACCCAGTTGCCGTCGAAATGGCTCTCGGTACCATCGCCCGACATGGGATACCAAGAGTTCTACTTTTCCTTCAACAAGAAAGTCAAGAGGAAGCGGAAAGGGACAGATGCATCAAATCTGCGCTACTTCTTGCGCACTATCTTCCCAGCATTGATACTACCCTTAGCAATGGTTCCACCATTTTACATACCGCTATCAAGTATGGATTTGAGGACCTTGCAGAAACACTGCTCAAAGACCGAGGAGCAGATCCAGACGGCGCCCGTCTCCAGGGCATCTCCAGCCCCTTGCAGCTGTGTCTTCAAAAGAAGTTCAGGCACCTAGCTGTAATACTGACCCAAATGGGGGCTGACATCATCGCGACGCCAGACAACGGCCTTCCTCCATTCTTTTTAGCCATGGGTTTACGTGATTTGCGGCTTTTTGATGCAATGTGGCACGGAAATCCCCATCGATCATCGCGCCAATACGGTCCAAAGAAAGAAACAGCGTTCCAATTTGCGTGCAGGGTCTACTGCGATCCGATTAGCAAAGACTATCCAGACATCTCAGATGCTCTCGATAATATCCTCGCCAAGGACCCCGACGTGAACCGTCCCAACGGTGACGGTGAAACCCCGCTGATGATCACTGCCATGACGGGCAATCTTGAGTTGATGGTACGACTCTTAGATCAAGGGGCGGATCCAACACTTGCGGGTGTTAATGGGGCAACGCCTCTTCATCTGGCAGTGGAGGATACAGTTGCAAAGCTGCTTGAGGTTGGTGTTGACCCGAACAAGGTGACACCTGATGGCGTATCACCGCTCATGGTGGCCTCACTCCTAGGCGACATTGCTGCTGTCAAGACCCTCCTTCACGGTGGTGCGCTGCGTTTCCAGGCTGTCGCTGGTGCGGGTCCTCTGTCAGAGGGTGGAAAGGCACTCTTCAGAATGTCAAAGAGATACCCGAGATTCTACGACGCGGAAAGCTCTACTCGCAATGCAACAATAGACAAGATCGAGGCAGGTGATACAGCCCTCTCACTCGCCATAGCTCGGCTGGAGTTTATGACTGGCGATAAGGAGCAAATCAGTCGTCTACGTCAGATTGTGAAGGACACTGTCAATAAGGATGCCCAGAACAAAGTCAGGGCAAAGGTCACGCATATCACGGAACGATGGGATGACTTCGAGACGATTGTGCTTGAATTGCTCTCACGGAAGTATGGCGCAGTGCTTTGGCCAGAGAGGGAAG
Organism: Colletotrichum lupini; assembly: GCF_023278565.1. Classification (NCBI taxonomy): domain Eukaryota; kingdom Fungi; phylum Ascomycota; class Sordariomycetes; order Glomerellales; family Glomerellaceae; genus Colletotrichum; species Colletotrichum lupini. The sequence goes on from NC_064672.1 coordinate 467,348, forward strand.
CTATCACGCGCCGTTACCGACACACACATTGCTGGCAAACAATCTTAGTCGCGACCCGTTGAGTGGTTGAAGCTAGAATCAAAGAGCGTGGAATTGAAGATTTGGAAGGAATTCCTTTGGAATGAAGGCCGGCTAGCCATCTTCGTAATTACTCAAATTGAATCTGAGTACCATATTCGAAGCGTCAGCGAAGGCAGCAACGACTGGTAAACCACGATTTCTTCACCAATTTTTCGCTGCCGCCATAAGCGGTCTGATCGCAGCCAGAGATGCGAATCTAGCAATCCCATATCGCCGTATATAGTTCATGTTCAGATCATGACTTCTGTCCTGATGAAAGCTCATGTTGCACCTTTTGATACAGCTGTTTTGATTCAAGTCAACATTTGTAGACGTACTTGTATCATGAGCCGAACCGCGCCAGAAGGACATTAAGACTTACAAGTCCCAATGGACAAAACCGCCCTGAGAATAATCTTGCCTGCAAAGCTCCATACAGAGAGCATAGCGGTTTGTTTCCGTCGGAGCAAATTCATCATCATCGTCGTTTCGTGAAGCCAGATCTTCTGTGACAGAATCTTTCTGAATTTGATACATGACGCTTTTCCGTGAAGTGTCAGATACTGAAGTAATTTATGTTCGATGTTTGGTCTGATTTTACCTTGGAGGGGCTACCCAATCATTCCCCTTGGCTCCATCGTATTTTAGGCTATCCTCGACAAGAACTAAGCGTTTCTCGGGAGGACTTGTTATCGGCTGTGAAATACCTCTAAAGGTGTCTATTGGATTAGAAGTCTAATTCGACCGCGGTATATAGCCGACTACGCAGGGGCTAATTAGGGGCCCTATTTACGATTATTATAGCTAGCCTAACTTATAGTTAGAACCTCCTTTTTATACTTACTATATAAATATTTATATAGTTTAATTAATCTCTTTATTAACTACGGTTCGAACTAACTACTTTATAATAAGGATATTAATACTAATGAATAATTAAATTCTATTATTATAGATTAGTAAAGTATTTCGCTACGTAAAAAAGACGACTTTTTAATATTATATAAAATAAGAGATTTATATTAATTAACTTTATAGAAGTAGATAAAAAAGGAAGTAATTCTTAAATATTATACGGAATTAAGTAATCGTAGCCCTTTATTATTTATAAAAGGTCGACGTTTATTATATTAAATTACGTTAATTAACGGAACTACTTAAGTAACTAGCTTTTTATTATCGCCCTGAGTAGCTTTTTTACTAAACGACTTTTCTATAACCGGCTTATAATTAAAAATTAACTAGTTAAATTAGTAAAAAAAAACACTTATATAATAACTACTTACTTAATTAATTAGTATAATGAACGAGCTTAATAATATAATATAAAAGAGTACTATGTAATTAAAAAAAGGGATCTCTAAACGTAAATATTCTTATTTAATAATAAAAATAACTTTATAAAAGTTATTAAGCTAAGAGATTTATAGTATATAAAAAAGTTTATTATTACGAGGATTTTATAAATACGACTTTAAGCCCGTAATTTAAATAACTTTTTTATAGCTCTTTTAACTACCCCCCGGGTATTATTTAAAAATATAATATAAGGGACGGTTTAATAAAGGAGGAGGGGATTTAGAGATCTTAATAATATTAAGTTAAGAATATTACGGATCTTAGAGATTAATTTAAAAAAAAGGTAGCTACCCTAAAGTAGTTTTATAACTTCTTATTAAAGTTATTATTAATTTGAAAAAAGGTTAAAAAAACGAGGATTTAAGGGGAAAAAAAAAGAATTTTTTAAAAGGCTACTAAAAGGCTTCTTTTTATACTAGCTCCCGGCGCAAGATTACTAATTTTAAAAAATTAACTAAGTAATAAAAGGGATCGCTAATAAGTAATAATTACCTAATTATAATTAAATAACAAAAAAAACTATTTAAAAAATATAAAATAGGGTACTAAGAGGTTATAAAAAATAAGATTTTTAAAATATCTAACTTTATTACGTATAAATAATAAATAAGTATTTTTAATAAGTTTTTAAAATTTACGATTTTATAAAAAAGAGGGCTTAATTTCGTTAATTATACTTAATAGCCTATATAGTTTTTAATAGCTTATATAGCTTTTTTATAAGCTACTTAGCGTTTATTTTTAACTATTTTTATAAAATACTGCTTTAAAAGAAGTAAGTTAAAAAAGGAAGCTATTTAGAAATTATAAAAAATACGAGGCTTAAGAAGCTAGAAATATATAGGATAATAAAAATCGGTAATTAGTAAAAATCCCGAGACTAATTATTATATCTTCTTACGGTAATATAAACGTTTACTACTACTATTATAAAAAAGAATTACTAAAACCTACTTTTTTATATTAAATAAAAAGGAGGATTTTAATAAATACGATAGTTAGTAATTTAAAAAGGTAGTAATAATTACTAAAAATAATAAAAACGAAAATAATAGTAAGATAGTAAAAAGAAGCGGGAATCTCTTAGACTTTAATAAATTCGTTAAGTAGTAAAAGTACAGATTTATTATAATTAGCGCGCGGATTAAATATATTTTTATTAAAATTAAATACGTTAGTAATTATTAATATAAGTATAAGCTAAAATACGACCCTTAGTAAGTTAGGGTAAAAAAGAAGAGGACAAAACCCGATTTTAAATAGAATCTTAATCCCTTATAAATAAGTAAATATTAACCTAAACTATTAAGGGACGTAAATATATAAAATCGCGAATTAGCCTAACAGTAAGTAAATTAATATAGTATTAATTTATTTAACTAAGGTTTATAAAAAAAGGGGCTATAAGGGTAACCCCTATTTTATAAAATTATAAATAACCTTAGTTATTAGCTAGATAAATAGTTCGCGAGTATAAGCTTAAGAATTATAAAAGTAGTTAATAAATTCTTTTATAAGTAAGAGGTATTAATAACGTAATTATAATTACGAGAGCTATATAAAATACTAATAGCGATAATTATAGAGAAGGAATTCGTATTATAAAACTAGGTATAGGTTAATAGAGCGTATAATTATTTTAATGAATTTAAAAAAGGGTAAATAACCTAGATTTCCTCTTTATAATTATTAATAAAAATTTATTATTATAAAAGGATATACCGAGGTAAAATATAGTATTAGAAATACGATAATCGATAATTCTATTTATTTCGATCTATAACTTATTACCGCTACTAATACAAAATTCGATACTAATTAGTTAATAAAAAAGAGGGTAAACGACCCGAAGTTATTAATAATATATAGCGACGTAAGGATCGTATATAAATACCGAAAATTTAATAATAAATACGAGGTAATTTATAGACCTTAAAAAGATCTTTTTAAAAAAGAAATTATACTTTAGGGGGAAGTATGAGGTCTTATAAGAAACCCTAACGATATTTTATAATTATTACGAAAAAGTCGGAATTAGGGAATATTAGTATTATTTAGTAATTAATATCGTACTCGTAAGTAAAGCCTCTAATTATTATTATAAAGCGGTACGTAATTTCGATCGAAACGACTTTTTTAATATAATTAATATAATCCGAAGCCGCTTTAAGACTTATAATAAGAACCTAGAGCTCTTATTTAAGCTATGAGCAATTTTTTTTATATTTATAGCTAGGATAATAGAGGGTAAATTACGAGTAGAGATTTTTAAAGAGCTTATTAATTAAATTAATAAGCTAGTAAAAACTTAGCTAAATAAGGGGATAAATAAGTAAAAAGTTAGATATTTTTATATTATAATTTAGTATATATTAAAAATAAAAATAACCTTATATTAAGTACCCGAAGATTATAAGACGCTCTATTCGAAGCTAAGATTTAGTTTTAATATTAAAATAAAAATACCGTACTAAACCTGTTTCTAAGTATACGACGGCCCTTATTAGTAATATTAAGTCGATTAAACGTATAATAAGAAAAGAAAAGAGGCTAAATATAATAATCGCTAATAAAAAAGCCTAGATTTATTAAATAAGTAGAGATTTAACTTATAGGTAGGGTAATAAAAAAGGTAATACTATATTTATAAAAAGAATAGATATTAGTTAAGTAACTATTCTAAAAAAAAGCGTACTAAATTATATAAATAGTATAAAAAGTCGAGGGTAATGAATAGTAAAACTAGCCCTTATTAGTTTAACTAATTTTTTATTATATATAAGGGTAGATCCGGGGGTATAAAACCTAGTAACGGTAGCTAAAATAGCGGCTTAAAATATATACCCCTTATAAAAAATTTAAAAAATAAAGAAAATCTTACCCCTTATATTAATAAATTAGATTATAATAAAATCGATAATATTAACTATTCTTTTTTTACTTTATTAACTTTTAGAGGATATATAAGGCTAAACGAATAAAAAGTAGTAGAAGCTTTTAATAAATAGGTTTTTATTTATAAATAGTAAAAGAAGGTCCTTTAGATAACGGATACGGAGGTAGTTAAAAGGGTAAATTTAATAAGGCCAAAGCCTATTTTTTTAATAATTAAAGAGAAGACGCTATCTCTCTTAATATTTAAAAAAAAAAGAATATAGTACTAAGTAAATTTAAGGGTAACTAGAGGGGTCCTTTTTATATTACTTAGATCCCTTAAATACTAAGCTTATATAAGTATTTTACGTAAATAAAAAGTATAGCCTAGATAATTTTTATAAGATTATTTTAAATACTAAGGTATCGTAATAGTTAACTAAAAGAAAAGGGTAATTCTAAGTATTATAAAAGATTATATTAGTAATGCTTAATACGTTAACGGTAAGTATTATAAAGATTAGTTTTAGCTTAGGTAAGGAAATCGTTACCCTAAGTATAATAAAAATAGAGACGTATTTTAAAATAATAACTTTTTATATTTTACCCGTTAATACCCTATTTTTCTTATATTTAAAAAATATAGATTAACTAAGTATTATATTTAATAATACGAGGAATAGAATCTTTAGTAATAAGTGCTTCGAAATAGTTAAATAATAATAGGGGTATACGTTTATAAAGCTTATTAATAATACGAAGTTAATTAATTACCTAACGAAAAGTAAGCTTAGAAAACTATACTAGAGATTTAGGTACTCGTTAGTTACGAGGTTATATAACCTCTTAAAGTAATTAGGTAATAATAATATTAAAATAGGGGTACTAAAGTAATTAACGAAAGTATATTATTAATACTAAATAAATACGCAAAGCCTACGTAAATTTAAGTTTAAATTACGTAATAAGCTTAATTTTAACTAGGAAATCGTTATTAATATTTTCTATTTAAATAGTCGGCTAGTATTATATATAATCGACGTAGTTATATCTTTCTAAGTAAGGTAATTCCTCTAAGATTTATAAATAAAAATAAAATAAGTAGCCCTACGAAAAAGCTAGATTAATATATATTAAGGACCGCTAAATAGTATTAAGACTAACGCTAATATTAGTTTTAAGTTAGTAAAATTTAGGGATAATACGACGGCTTATAGTATATAGTTAAAAGTCGTACCCGTTAAAGCGTACTATAGTATTAAAAAAGTAAAAAGGGCACACTAATAATTAAAAAGGGTATTTAGAATTATTAAAAAGGAAAATCCGGATTTTACTAATAACGAATGCTTCTAAATAGTACTTAAATACTATAATAATACTATAAGGCCTAACGGACTTATATTAACGCTATTAATATTTAGAGGATATTTAAAAACGACTTTAGCCTCGCTACTATTACTAAGTATAAACTAACGAGCCTAAGTAATTAAAAAAATAATACGGGTACTATGCGAAGTAAGTATAAAAAAGTAAGTTAATAAGGTAATTATTATATATAATAAGCCCAATATAAGAAGTAATTTAGATATACTACTAAATTCGGATATATAAATATAGTACGAAATTACTTAATAATAGGCTAGGCTATATAAGTTAATTTTTATTAATAAGCGCTCTTATATAGTTACGAGAGATCGTAACTAGCTATTTAAAATATTAATTATAATAATTAGACCGTATTATATAGATTTTAATAAGGTAATTTCTAACTTATAAAAAAAAGAAGAGCTAAGGGAAATTATATAACTTATAATAGAGGTATAAGAAATCATCTTTAATAAAATCGTCATAATAATACTAATAAATAACGAGGAAAAAGAAATTATTAAGAAGGCACTAATACTACTAGCGAGACGGTATAAAAGACTACGATAGTAAGCCCTAATATAATAATTTATTATTAATAACGAGGTAATTAATACTTTTTATATAATAAAAAAGAAAGCCGATTTTAAACTAGCGGTTAAACTACGTAAAAAAGCATAATTATAACTATTAAAAAGCCGTATAAGGGATTAGATCTTATTAAAATAAATACTCTTTACGATCGAGGGGTTTATCGATTTATCCTATATAACTTAGAAAAATATATAAACCTCTATATATTTAAATTATAAATAGTTTATAAAATTAAAGGGAAAAGAATACCCTAGCTATATAAGAAGTCTAAATACGTAATTTAGGGGTACGGTAACGTTAAAAAAGCGACGCTACTTATATAATTACTTATTATATAGCGCTATAGCTAATAATTAATAATAATACTAATAGTATTATTATAAAAGAAGGGATACGAGATTTAGAGCCGTAATATTACCTAGGCCTATACCTAATTAGTTATAGGGCTTATAAAGAAAATCCTAGCCTATTTACTAAAGGAAATAGCTAATAAGTACTTAGAAGGTACGATTATTAAAGTACTTAAGCTATTATATAAGCTTATAAAATTAAGTACTTATTAATAAGCTACTTACTACGATTTTTATATTAATTAATTATTAATAATTATTTTTATATATAACCCGTACTTATTAGTTATAAAATATAAAAGTAACTAATTTAGGATTATTAGAATATAAACCGACGATATATTAGGCCTATTTAATATTAACTTTATAAAAAAAGAGGATAAGGAGCTTTAAAAAGCGGGCTTCGTAACGAAGCTAAAAGAGGTCCTTATAATAAATACCCCCCTAGTATTTAATAGTAGGATTTTTATAATTAAAAAAGAAACTATTATTTTTTAATAAAAGGGGTAGGGCGAGAAGATTAACTTTATTAATTTAAATATAATTAATATTAAAAAGCGGTATAAAGCTAAGCTTGCGTAAGGGGTATATATTATAAGTATTTATTAGCTTAAAATAATTTTTAATTATATTAAAGTAGCGTAGGCTAGAGATTTAATTAAATAAGATATTAAAGTACTTAATAAGCGGCTTAAGTAGTAATAAACGAATCTTAATCGAGGTCTCGTTTATTACTTAATTAACTTTATAATTAATAAGCTTTACGTTTTTATTAATAAGTTATTTATAAATAATAATAATCTTATTTCGTAATTAGGGTATATTATTATCCTAGTTAATAAGAGTATAAGTAAAAGCGAATTTATTATATATAGTAATATAATCTATTACTTATTAATTAAAAATAAGTAAGTAATAAGAAGTATATTAGTATTAGAGGTTTATAATATAATTAATAGCGTTAACTTCTCTTATATAATTTTAATAACGCTAAGGAAGATTACTAATCGAATTAGTCTTTTATTTATTTTAATAGTTATTTATACCGATTCTTACTCGCTATACGAATACCTTATTAAATTAGGAATAACGAAAGAAAAGAGGCTTATAATTAATATTATAGCCTTTAGGTAATTATATAAAAGGCGCGAAATACTTAAGATTTATTAAATTAATAATAAAAATAACTTCGTAGACGCTTTTATAAAAGTAGTACTAAATAAGGGATTAGAGTAATTTATAAGTAATAGAAAAGTTATTATATAAATAGAGGGATAGGTTATATAAAAAAAAGTAAAAAAAAGAGAGAAAAGGAGACTAATTAATAAACGGGCCCAAGGTCGAATTATATTTCTAACTATAGTAGTTAAATTAATAAAAAAAAAGAAAGTTAGTATTAGATTAAAAGTTTAATTTAACTACGGTATATAACCGACTACGCAGGGGCTAATTAGGAGCCTTATTTATAATTATTATAACTAGCTTAACTTATAATTAAAACCTCCTTTTTATACTTACTACGTAGATATTTATATAGTTTAATTAATCTCTTTATTAACTACGGTTCGAACTAACTACCCTATAATAAGGATATTAATAGTGTCATCGATCTTGCTAGAGTTCTTTACAAGCACAGTATAGAAAGAAAAGGCGGCCCAGGAAGCTAGCACGAGGAGGTGGGAAAGTGATAATGCCCTCATTTTGACGGAGTAGCCAAGGTCTTTGAGGAGGATTGGAATGGTGATCAAGAGCCGAGAATATTGTTGGCTTGAATAGGAGCCTAGCCCACATTTTACTTCGCGGGAACTGAGCAGATTTAAATACTAGAAGAGAGTTCTATCTGCATTTTAGGTAGTGATCTACCTTGCCGCAACATTTGTCACTACTAGGTATTGAGATAGCAACGGTGACATTGAAGACAACCACGGCCTTGACAGGAGTCAAGATCACAAGAAAAGCAAACATTGATTGAAGTTTGAGGACGTGACCACGGCTTGCTTCACTGCTAAACGGGACCTGTTGTCAACGTTGGGATTCCAAGATCACAGCTTGGTGCTTAAGCTTCAGAGTTTGGTGGCACATTGATTGCTTTCTCGACCCGTTGTCTGGAAGGTATGGTGCATCGTTCGCCGAGCTATCTGGGAACGCCACAAAACGATAACATTGCGAATGTAACACAAGTCAGAATCCCACACTCATGTGATGAGATACTGTCTTTCGGAGAGGTGATACCAAGAGGTAAGGGCACATGTAGGGGTAATTCTATGGGAACAATGGTTCGTAATACAAACAGCGTGAACATCAGCAAAGGGGGACATGTGTTGTTGTGTTACTGCGCAATCTGTACACCTGTTCCAGGCTTTGGCATTCGACAGATCAGCGAAGTTTGCGTTTGCTACCTGCTTCATAGCGAGAAATGAATGGCAGTCAATTCAATCTTCAATACGAAAGATCGACAGCTAAGCAATGAACAGTTGAACACGAAGACTATCATTGCTGGTTTGCAATTGATGAGCTGAAAACTGCTCATCGCTTCCTTGGCAGCTCGTAATAATGCTAATAGGATCATTTTCCTGGATGCACGTATCCAGCGCTTATTTATAAGTACTTCGTGTGCTTGCCATGAAGAAATCGTTGCCCCAAAGACTCATTCACCAACGAGTCCTAAAACGAAACAGACACTTTCTCCAGTCCTTAGCAACATGCGTCCTACTCACATTCTCCCTCTAACTCTTCTCGCTGGACCCTCCTTTGTTCTTGGGGAATGTTTCAAATCAGGACCACGAACAGGTTACGCCAATGACAACAACGTTCTCGATCTCAGCGCCGTCTGTAGCTTGCTTACAGGTCTCTACAACAAGGGCGAATTCCGACGGATTTGCGTGAATGACAAGAATGGCATCAAGTGGGACTTTGAGCTGAAGGTATCAATTTTGAATTTCGCAGCCATTTCTCCTTGTCTCTGACTCTTTGCAGTATTTTGGTAGTGGTGCAACTCGTACTATCCATGGACCTGAATGCGTCAATGGCTTTTCAAAGGAAGCAAAATGTGCCCAAGGGGGGAAAACGGCGTACGGCAATTGGGAGTACATGTAAGCTTTCATACTTGCTATACTTGCTATAAAACTTGGATCAATCAGTAAGCTGACACGAAATTTCACAGAGCTGATCCCAACAACGGACGCTGCTTTCGTAGCCCAGTGTAACCTAGGTCTTTGGCTGGTTAGAAGAAGTCCAAGGTCATCTTGTATTGTTTTGCGAAGTCCTCTTCGCCTCCCAAAGATGTTGCATTGATTTTTAGTGTAGCTATCTGTCCAGTGCTGTCCAAATTGACCTAGTGATTACTATCACGCTACTCAAGCGTTCAGCCTCAACTGGGTTTTGTATAGGGAACTGCATGGCATCTAGCCACTGGCGGTACCACTTGTGCAATGTGCATGGATGCCTTGAAGATCAAATAGCTCTACTCGCAAAGACACTCGCAATTGGGACTCGTGCAAGTCCAGCCTTGTTTCCCTTGACGCTGGCACTACCATCACCCAGATATATCAGTAAGTGCTCAGCAACTCTATGTGGCATTGTGGGTTGCAATACCTCGGCTTCGCATCCGCCATCGAAGCCTCCGCACCATGTCATGAAATCGCACCCGTAGCGTAAGTTGTACTCGAAATCGGACATGGATCCTTGCGTAGGGGGCCAGGTGAAAGGGACGGCAGAGGTAGCACTGGTGGCAGTGGTGGCACAGGTCATAGCCACAACCAAGAAAGAGAAACCGTATAGCATTTTTGTCTTCGGATCCAAATTTGTGGGCAGAAATACCTCATGTGGAACTGTAAGGGATAGAATGAAAATTCCCAACCTGCGTAGTCTAGGAAAACCTGGGAGATATCATTCATACACTAGAGCTGTTTTATAGTCACTTAGTCATCGTATTTAGTTACGAATGGAGATTCCGTGAAGTTGTTGCCGGTGATTTATGAGTCCGCAAAGTGGGACTTGTTGGCAAAGCATAGAGGCGGTGCCGTACGGATGCCTGAAATATCCACACCTATTGCGCTCTATGTTGCGACCGCCATTAGTCGTGTGTGGAAGTGGAAAAAGTCCAATGGCCCTCATAGCTACTTATGCACGATGATGATTCGATCATAAGGGTCAACACTACTTTTCATCTCATATGCTAGGTGGAGCGGGATGAGGGAATTATATCCGGTAGCTCTCCTTACAAGTTTTGATAACAGCCGTTCTGACGCACTTGGCATGCTCTCGATCATATCATATCTGGTTTGAGTCGGTAGAAGCTATAGCGAACGAGTGCTTTGATCCTTAAGGCTGCTGCGTATTACATGGTTGGCCTGTGGTAGTTGACCGAGAACGAGGTTGAGGTGGGTGCCGAGAATAGAGTTCATTAGCTTGTGGGTGTAATAGAGAAGCTTAACTCTACCGATGAGCGAATCAGAAATGTGTACCAGTACTCCGATGAGGCCGCGAACTGCCTCAATAGTAGAAAGAGGCAGTATTCTTCATTGAGGTATTGGTGGCGCCAACAACTAAGTAAGGCGTCTCTCAGGTGCATCGATGGCGCACGCGCCACCACTTTTGCTCAAGAGAGGCTCATCCATTATCGCCATGAGGAGCAGAGGATGCTCAGCGGGACACGGTTCGTTCAAATATCTCAGAAGCAGCACTCAATATCAAAGGGAAAAGAAGTACTAGAGCATGCATGCCGCATTCTCTGGAGGATCCGATAACAAAAGTTCCTTGACTCTGTAGGGAGTGCGAAGACGTACACAGTAGGCCGCGGCTCAAGCTAATGCGACTTGATTGAATTATGTCAGCACTCTTTATTTCTGATGGCTCAATAAGAAATGCTCCTCGGTCCGGGGGTGTCGACCGGGGTCTCGCTTGGGGGGGGCTCCTGAGTAAAAAGCGAAAAGTCGGGATGAAATCCACACTTAATCGCCGTTTGAGTGGGGATCCGGCGCCGAAGACACGGAGGACCCTGCGGGATAAAGCCGGATTGCGCTAAACTTGGCAAATTGAAGTCGGAGATGCAAAACAGGGGGCCTATGCTCGAAATTCACAGTGACGCCTTGGAGTTTGCCTTGTGGCAGCCAGGATGAGCCGGTCCGATGGCTGGGTTTGGCAGGCTGACAGCAGTCGATCAGGGAGGTTCAGATGACTGGCGGTTCATGAGTTACTTGAAGCGGCGATATGATGAAGCGAAGTGCCGTGTCTGGGTATGAGCGATGAGGTGAGAATGCGAATGAGTCTGAGAATGAAAGCTGTCTTGGTGACCTGGAATACGAAGGAAGTAACGGTCCGAGACTGAGAGTCGATTCGGCAATGGCAACGACCCGCGGAGAATTTCATGTGGGAGGGAAGGAAGGGTCGCTTGCATTTCTGGACCTGCCGTCACTGGTCAAACTGTCTCAGGAGGTAGGAGCGCTAGTGACGTAGAGGCGGGGGAGTTTGCTGAGGAAGGCGCACCTCAGAGGCTCAGTCTGGCTCCTGTAAAAAAGAAAAAAAGTGACTGCCCACGCTGTGGTTGCCAGTTGGTAAGGAAGGAGCGTGGGATAAGCATAGAAAAGGCGGGGCAGATTAGGTAATTGCTGCTCACCGACGCTTCCTCGTGGCACCTCAGGTGTCACTGGAGGCAACAGGCCATGGAAGAGAGGTGGTCACAAATGACAGATGGAAGAATTTGGAAAGGAAGAACGGCAGACTTTCCGCCCGCAAGGCCTCCACAAATGTCACCGTCACCGTCTGAGTCTCTCCTCATTTTTCTCCTAGGCTTTTCTCTTGGGGCTCTTGGAGTCGTACCTAGTCGTGAACGTGGACGTGGACTGCTTCCATATCCACCTAGCAAAGGAAGATTCCTTCTCCCCCTCAATCCGCATTTACGGATACTCGACTCTTCCCTGTCGACGACCCCTTGTTTTTCTTCCTTCTGCCCCCCTTCTATTCTGCCCTGCAGGAAGTCCCCACTCCTTCGTCCTGGTCTTCCCGAAAACTCCCATCTGCGTCTCAGCGTCTCAACGTCTCTTCTCGCCTGCCGCCGCCGCCGCTGCTCGCATTCTCGTCATCTCAAGGAACAAGCCCGGACCTTTTTTTCTTGTCCCTCTCGCATCCAGTTCGCTTCGCTGCCTCATCTCCCGACGAATCATCGTAGCCTAGATCGAAATCAGAGACCAGCGACACCGAGCGATACCAACACCAGCGACAAACAAGCCTAGCTTGTTCCCAGTCACCGACGAAGCGAGGACCACTCAACTGCGTTCCCCCCTCTTCCCCTCGTCACTCGGTCGGTCGGTCACCGCATGCACCTCGTCCCGAGAGTGGAATTAAGGAATTCGCACCCATGTCATGGTGATGCCACATATTGCGACCTATCCATGTCCAATTCTTCCAGCCCGCCAGCCACGACTCTCTCCAAGACTTCATCCTATTATTCGCTGATCTGACTTGCGAGCGACCTCACGCTACCACTCGCTGCTCTGCGGATCGGATACCTACCTGCACACGCTACACACCCATCCCGCCTGGCCTGCTTCATCATCTCCTGTGTGGCCGTAAGGACCCCGGATAATTGCTGGACCACCACTACTGCAGACCTACCCAACGCGACGTTGCACACACCGCAAACGCTGTCACGGACAACACACCACCAACCGCCGATAAATCACAAACCCACTACATCACTCGTGTCACCGAAATTTGGCAGCAGCTCTGCTATCTACGACCGCCGATCGACGACGTTTGACCTTCTTCACCGACTCGCGGCAAATACCTACTCCTTGCCAACTCGACTCGCGCCCAAAGTCCGTCTTGGGCCCTTATCATCTCGACACCCGCCTCCGATCACAGCCACGCTAGAGAGTGGTGAGACACGACATTCGATATCCACGACTGCGTTCGTTGCCTCTCGATTCTTAGCTGCTGTCTATCGACTCGAAGCCAATAGCCTGACGGTCGACGAAACCTCCTCGATCACCACGACCCATCCCAAGCACCCCTAAAGCATGACACGATGGATCCCCCCGACCCCTTGCCGCTCCGAATAACGAGGAGCGCCTCCTCCTCCTCGTCACTTCATTTCAAGCCGCGCGACCGAAAGCTTCACCTTCTAGTGGCCGCTAATGGGCCCCGCGACATATCATGGGCACAGGCTCTCGTCGTCCGTCTCTCCAAGAGTTCGGCCATTGAGATGCGCGCCATCGTCGACGACGCCGTGCCCCGCTTAAGCCAGACTGTCATCACTATGCAGAACCGATCCATGACACTGCCGCTAGGTCCGTCGCGTGCCGGCTCCGAAGCAGACGTTGACGATATTGAGTTCTACCGCCAGCAGGCATTCGAGCTGGTCGAGTGGGCTGATCTCCTGGTTCTCGCCCCGATCGATGCCGACAACATTGCCAAGATGATGGTGGGAATCGCGGATACTTTCCTTCTTGAGGTGCTTCGCGGCTGGGACACAGCGAAAAAGGTGCTTCTCGTCCCTGGGATGAGCACGCACATGTGGGAGAACCCGGTAACGAAAAGGCAGTTAAACAAAATCAATAGCAAATGGCCTTGGGTGCGAGCTATGCCACCTATACTCTGGCACTACGACAGCGCCCACAAACACCCGAAGCGAATCGTCAATTGGAACGGCTTCAACGACGTGTTAGGCATCATCAAGAACCAAGCCGACTTGCTCGGCCTGGGTCGGGATGTGGACGTCGTCACCCATCTCGGTTACCTCGCTTCGGGTGATCCGCGAGTATACTCCAATTTGCCGCCGGAGATCTGGACTATCATTCTCGACTTTGCCGACGACTGGGAGTTGGCGCAGGCGTTAGGGATTTTCACCAACCTGCCCATGCCATATCCTTGGAAGCTACAACCCAGGAACCCCAACGATCCGGTGAAGGTCTACGAGCACGAATTGGAGTGGCTCGTACTTACTTGCGACTCCACCTCTATTTGCAAAAAGCTGCTTCAGTCGCCGCCTACCTTCCACGAACTCCCAGCACTCGTCATTAAGCTTCTTATCCGCTTCTCGCTGATTGAAGTGCTTACCTGGATGGAGGCCAACCGCCCTGATCTCTTCCAGGCTTTCGACGGCAAGGTCCTCGCGACCAAGGCTTCCGCATACTTTGGACGCTCCGACGTCCTTGATTATTGGAAGGAGAGCCGATATTTCCGTGGTCGCCACCAACAGTGCTACGATGCCGAAGCCCTTGATGGGGCGTCCAAAAACGGCCATATACAGAGCCTGGACTGGTGGTGGCGGCGCTCCGGCTTACCGCTCCGCTTTACCGAGGCTGCTCTCGAGCAGGCCAGTGGAAAAGGTCATCTTCTCGTGCTTGAATGGTGGCGTGATGCAGCTGCCCAGGACGAGAATATTGTGCTTAGACCTGGGAAGTCGCTGTTGTGGGCCGCCCAGCACGGCCAGGTTGACGTCATACGTTGGTGGGTGGCCTCTGGCATTCCTGTTGCCAATGGAGACGGCGTAGCAAAAATTGCTTCACGATGGGGTCAGGTCGGCGTTCTCGAACTTTGGAGGAAGCTAAAGGGCAACGACAAGCTCGCTTTCGACGGCGAGGTCCTCGTTCAACCTACAATCCATCAGCACATTGGGGTTCTGGAGTGGTGGCGCAAGTTCGCATATGGCGAGCTTGAAGGAATGGAAGGGCGGAAACACCGCGTCGAATACCGAACCTGCGATATCGAAGAGGCCTTGGAAGACAGTATCGGCGATCAAGAGCCGGTGCGGAAGTGGTGGGCCAGCAACGGGCTCAATCTGAGTATTCGTAATCTTGAGTGGATGAGGCCCAGGTATCTGTAGGACTATCATGACACATTTACGGGCGTAGGCAGCATTGCTTGGGTAGCACTACACATGGCGCCTTGACATTTCTAGCATCAACATGGGCTCGAAAAAGTTTGGCGTTTACCGGGATTTCCTAGGCGTATGGGAGCGACACATGATTAAGGGAATATTATTCAAATTATAGACTGATCCCTACGACGTTCAATCACGCTTGTGTTACTCTTTTACTCATTCGCCATTCGAATATGTACCATTTCTGATCATTTTCAGATAACCAGGGGCGCTGCAACGAGGAGGCCTGCGACCAAGACGGAGCCGTCGAGATTCTTTCCCAAAAACGCGGCACCTTGGGCCGATGTTGACGTCGGCGCTGCGCTAGTCGTTGTTGTCCTTGTTGTTGACGTCGAAGATCTCGACGACGACGATGATGTCGGCCCATCATCGCCGCCACCAAGTGTTTGCGTGGGCTGTGGGAAGTCTCTCAGAGACGTAGTCCCCGCTTCACCCCCAGGTATCGTCGCGAGTAGACTAGATGTCGCGCTTGTATCATCACCACCACCTCCGCCGCCGCCGCCGCCGCCGCCGCCTCCACCGTTGGGGTTCCGACACTTCTTGTCCCCGACACAAGTGAGGCCTGCATTGCAGAAGTATGTTTCGCAGCAGACTTGACCGGCTGGCATACATCCGGTGCCGCAGGGTGTCTGGCCGGCCGCACACTGACTTCCTCCTCCTCCTCCTCCTCCTCCTCCTCCTCCTCCGCCGCCGCTGCTACCCTTATTGCACTTCTTATTTCCAGCACACGTCTCTCCGGCATCGCAGTAGTAGGTATTGCAGCAGACTTGACCAGCCGGCATACATCCCGTACCGCAAGGAGTTTCGCCCGCCGAACACTGACTTCCGCCGCCAGATCCGCCGCCCTTGTCGCACTTCTTGTTCCCCAGACACTTCTCGCCGGCGTCGCAGAAGTATGTATCGCAACAGACTTGACCGGCTGGCATACATCCCGATCCGCAAGGAGTCTGACCAGCCGCACACTGGCTTCCACCACCACCACCACCTCCTCCGCTATTACAACGTTTATCGCCCACGCAAGTGTTCCCTGCGGGGCAGTAATAGGTCTGACAGCAAGTCTGTCCCGTAGGCATACACCCAGTGCCACAGAGCGTCTCCCCAGCTCCACACGAAGTGCCTCCTCCGCCACCGCCGCCTCCCTTATTACACTTCTTGTCGCCCGCACACGTCTCCCCAGTCGGGCAGTAGTACGTCTGACAACATGTTTGTCCAGATGGCATACATCCACTCCCACACTGCGTCTGCCCGTTCCCACAGGAACTTCCTCCCCCGCCTCCGCTGCCGCCGGTACAGTGTCCATCAGAAGTACACGACTCTCCGGCATCACAGTACCCTCCGTTGGAACAACATACCGTGCCAGAAGGAATGCAAAGCCCATTGCAAAGCACCTTCCCCGAACTACATCCCTGAGGCGGACCAGAGCACGTCTTGCCGACTTGGCAGCACCCACCCGAGGTGCAGTATTTGCCTACCTCGCAGTACCCGCCCGAACCAGTGCCACAGCATGTTCCGGTGATGGGGATGCAGCCGTTGTCGCAGGATTTCTTGCCGATGTCACACGAGGCTACGGCCGCGGCGCCGATGTTGAGGATCGGAATTGTGGAGCCAGTGCCGGGGAAGAGGTAGGCTGGGGTCGAGAGGGACGTTGAGCCGTCGTAGTTTTGGGGCTCGTCAGCGTGGGTGAGGATTGGGAGGAGGAGGGCCGAGAGGGTTGAGAGAAGGGGTTTGGAGAGCATGGTTGGGTGCTTGTGATGTGTGCTCTTTGAGGATTTGGTCTTGAAAGGGGACAACGTGTCTGGGTAGGTTCGCCTGAAGCTCAAAGGCTTTGAGGGGGGCGGGGGACACGAGATCGTTGGACAGCTTCAGAGACTTATGTTGTGGTATATGTAGTTCTTGGCCAGACCCAAGTCCAGGAAGAAAGACAGGTCTTGTGAGGCAGGTGTCTTGGACCTTGACATTTCCGCGGCTTTCTCTGGAGTCCTGCTCAAAGGTAGCCACTCACACAAAGCCGTTGATCAGGCTGAGGGCATATCCGTACCATATTGGTAGAAATTTAGAGCTGAATACAAGCTTCCAACCCCGGACCTTGCTCATCGCTCGTTAGCTCCCTTGTCGAGGCTTACCCGACGTCAATCTCTATTTCTTGGGTGCTTGTTTGCGGTCAAGTCACACGGACCGACGGACGGCAGGTGGGATGAACAATACGACGGGCGTTCACCTTGTTGCCAAGTCCCTTAATCCCTTGATTGACAAGGCAATTGTTTCTTGGCAAGGCGGGTTTGTTGTACTCTGTACAAGAACTAGAGTCAGTACCGACCCTTCGAATGGGGACGGAAAGGGGTTTGAGTGTATGAATACCGGTGGGCGGAAGGGTGTGGATTGATTAGAGAGTGCGGGTGAGCCTTGTGGGGATGAGCTAGATATGCAGGGTTTAATGATAACCAGGCATCTGCACTTTGAAGGCGCTTCCTTTCCACATGGTTTGATTAGAGGATCATGAGTGGCGTCTCGTGTTCAGATAGGTAGCTCTAGACGTTGAAGAACAGAATGGGTGAGTAGAAATGGCCCCGAGAGGGGCTCCATCGCGGAGCACCAGAGGACAGGATACAGTCGGGCAGCTACGGAGTGAACCCGAGTCTATCACTGGCCTTGAAGATCGCTGGTATCATCTACAGCCTCAGATCATCAATCCTGCCTGAATTCAGTCAAAGCTATTAGTCCGACTGACATCACCTGCCACCGCAAGGCATGACTCCGAGTCCGAGTCCGCCTCCGCCTGTCGACCCCGTCCCCGCATTCCTGTCAGCCTGGGCTAGCGAGCTCAGCTCGTTTAACCTTGTTTATCTAGCTCCCCTAACTTATTAGCTCCTGCGAGTAAGCGAAGTGAAGCTGTCAAGCTAATGCCGATTCAAGGCGCAGATCGCCAACACGTATCAAATGCTTACTCTGACTCGGGCGCGAGATGACCCGCTCAGAGCTACATGATTGGCAAGAGACAGATTAACAACGTTTTCAACCGTGCAATCGTACATGCACAGTACTACATAGTACACACACTTCAAACGACGTAGGTTTGGCCAACAAAATAAGGTCCTGTCAGACTTTTCACGCCCTAACGGCGACTGGCGCGGTACGGCTGAGTCGAATTTGACGACTGTGACGAATGGAGTTGAGGGGATCCCCGAGAGAGGCGTTCGCTAGTCCCAGAGTCGCAGTTGGACCCTTGTGTAAGTTATGTTGTGGCTTGAGGTTGCTTTTGAGTTGGCGGCTTGGCATTCCTAGACTCTAAGCATCGCTTGCGGGTTCCTTGCGAAATTGGCAGGTTGGGGTCAAGCAGGCTGTCAGAATGGAACGCCAGAATTGTTGCCTGGCAAGCCACTAGATAGTAATTTGCTGGTGTACAAGGACTACCATTCGATCTTTCATGACTCCTGGAGATCATCAATTGACTCTGAAATCCCACTCAATGACTATTCAGAGTGAACTTATTTCCATGTGTTGGCATCGTGATGGTGTGGTCGAACAACGAGTGAGCCCGCTATGTGTGGTAGGTAACTAGGTTTCTCGATTGAACGGGATTCCTGCCGTCTTACGGACCTGAATCGTGAGCACATTTCAGTACCTAGGTGATGTTTTGTTTCGGGTGCTGGCTTTTGGCAAGGCGTCCCCTTATCAATGACATTGATGCACCCCAACCGTCAATAATGTGACATTGGCGGTTTGAGTTGGGTGCGCAGAAGCCATGGACAGCGATGTTGTAAGTCAAGGGAATGAGGGGCTGACATAAGTGGCGTTTTTAATCTGATGGGGTCGTAAAAAGACACAAAAGGCCAGAATTGGAGTCTCCGCTTTTCCGGGAACCCGAACGCACAGAATTTGATGCTCAGAAGCGCAGAGTCTGGCAAAACCTCGCAAACCAGAACTGACAACATCAATCACCCGAAATCGTTGCCCCAAACAAAAAGTGTCGACGTTGGCCTGATTCGAACAGACGCTCCCGAAGGAACAAGATTTCTAGTCTTGCGCATTAGACCACTCTGCCACAACGCCGGAGTGTAATTCAACCCGCTTCGAGGCGGGGATGGTGGGATCTGGCTTGCTGTCCTTCATGATCCCAGGCGGGCCGTGACGAAGGTACATGTCTAAGCAGTTGCCCGCGTGAGGTGTGGATTTTGGATGAGATGTCACTTGCTCATGAAGTTGCGAGGTGCTGAGAAGAAAAGCGCCCAGGGCAGGTGTTTCTTAACGTGTTGTTGCGTTACATCCCATTGCACTTGAGCGTGTTGCTTGAAATCTTCTCAAGTCTTCCTCAAAATATGTCTCTGCCAACCTTAGGCCGCCCACAGCTTCGGGATCGAAGTCCGTGATCTCATGTTAGAAGCAAACCCGTGCTTGCTCCCTAGACGCGAAAGGCAACCACTGTCCCCCTCGCCAAGTAGACCATCTCGAACCGTTGGCGAATGCGAACTTGCCGACTGTCCGGCGCCAAGGTTATCAAGAGCCTCGGAAACTCTGCACTCGCTGGCGGTACCAAAAAAAAAAAGTGCTAAATGACACGAGGTCTGAGACTGCCCCTGACCCTGAGCCGATCAGACGAACGGGGTCACCCGGATTTTTGGAGAGGGGAAGTCCAGCCGGCGGGGCTGCATGGGGCATTTGGGGTCTGAAATTTTTTGAACGCTGAACCCATGTTGATTCCGGTTGCTGGCTGTCGTCCGTTCTTATTCTAAATGTATCCTGGCATGAGCTTCGGAAAGTTGATGTAATCAGGAATAGCGCTCTAGTCTTTGTGAGCTGTGAGCAACTCCGCTTGTTTTTGCTATTTTTACCTTATTCTTACGTTTACTCAATACTAGGCGAGTACCTCGGTCTTCCATTGACTGGAGCCGTCTGATTGATATACCTAGTGCAGATCTGAGATCACGTTCAGACATCGAAGAACTCCTGTTTGCCAAAGCCTGGCATGGCGTGAAGGGCTAAGGCTTGCTGTCGCTACATCTTGCCAACAATATTTGCATGCGATAGTGGTTGATATCTTGCCAAGACCAACGCCGATTAGACTTCTCGGTGGTCTTACTTTCGTCACATCAGACCGTTCCGCCGGGTTCGCGAGGAAGACAAGTTGACCTGATGCCAAATACTTGGCATGGAATGATGTCCCTTTCGGACAGCTGGGCGGAAAGCTATCCAACAGGCGATCTTGGCGGGGTAATAATCCATATCGCCTGGTAAAGAATTGTATCCCAAGTCAACCATGTAACCCGATACGACGGTAAAACTCCTTAGATTGCGTACGTGAGCCCAGCAAGTCATCGCACGGCTCATCGTCTCTCACTTGTTGCGCTGCCAAGTTTGTCTCCGCCGTCATAGCCGTGCCCACTTGCAGGATCACTCCCAAAGCCAATATGGCTCTCTACCGACTTGCGAAGTTCTCTCTCGAAACAGATTCAGCTGCAAACTACGGGCAGCTCCAGGCAAGAAGTAACGAGGAGATCGGATTTCTCTTGTCGTGAGACTATTCCCGCCTTGCGTCCATGAAACGGTCAAAATATGGGTCTCCATATCGGTCTCATTGGCTGCACATCACGGATGATGCGCGACCAGGCCTTACCCCAGACAACCCGAAACGGCTTGCCTGTCAGACATCTTGACTTGGAGTGTGTCGCTAAATCCTGCCAACCAATTTCGTCGTATTAATAGAACAGCCCGGGTCTGATTGCTAAAACCAGCCTCTTGAGAGGTCAACCACGATGCGTCCGATGGTTGTCCATTATGTGATGGAAGTTTGGACAGGTGCTAATCTTGGCTCAAACATGGCCTCACCGACTCCTCCCAAATGCCTCAATGAGACGGAGCTGTCTCAACACAGTGGCGTCTTGGCTGAGGTTTAGATGGTGGACTACGGACAAGTTAGATACATAAAGCAGTGTGAAAGGTCTCTCAAAGTCAGTTTCGAGTAGAAAGTCTTCAGCCTCCAACGCGTCTTCCCTTTCGAGTTTATCTATCAAATTCGGTCGTGCGCTGGTTCGCCGGCATCTCATAATCATTCAATTCGAGACAAAGCCTATTTCCACGATACCATCATGACGTTCGAATGTCTCCTCCCACTGAGGCTGTTTAGCCCTGCCTTCTTCTACTCGATCCTTCTCTTCTGTTCCATCGCCATCCTTACTAAGGCTGAAGATCCCACCTCTTCACCAGCTCAGCAAAGCGCACCCTTCGTAGACCAGGCCACAGGCCTGGGTATGGAGCGCTTCTTCGGAGCCCGTACCTCGTTTGCCTTCGCGATGGCTCTGCCAGAAACAACTTCATCATCTTTCATCGGCCAATTGTCTTTCCCGCTAGTCAACGGTGCTGGATGGGGCGCCATGGGCTTGACCGGCGACATGGAAGGAAACTTCTTCCTGGCAGCATGGCCGGATGGCAATGGTGGTGTCATGGCTACATTCCGCCAAGGAACCAACGAGGACAACCCACCCGAAGTCAAGGGCAACTTCGCCGTCCGGCCTATTGCAGAGGGCGTCTCCGTTAACGCGACGTCTCTGACTTATACCTTTCTCTGCGAGAACTGTCTAGATGCGACTTTGGGACTCGGTCCGGAGGCCACGAGTGCCAACGCCGTAATGGGATGGGCTCTGTCGGAGAAGGCCGTGAGAAACCCCGGAAACCCTGGGGCAACCTTGGGGTTCCACGAGCGAGGATTCGGTCCGTTTACTGCGCGGCTAGGTAACGCAAAGTCTGCACAGTTTGATGCTGTAGCTGCCACGGCTGGGCAGCCCGTTGCTGGCTCAAGTCGAGCGGTTGCGGTGACCCCCAATGCGTTCCGCGAGGGGGACGGTGGAGATGACGATGAGAAGAAAGGGGGTGGAAAGGGCGGAGATGATGACGATGATGATGATTAGCCAATTAGTTAATTTACTAAATCTAAATAAAATCAACTGTTAAAGATTGCTCGTTGAAGAGCTCTGCTCAACTCAATTCACCTTTACAATAGACCAGTACTGCCTACATGTAGCTCCTGCAAAAGTTTTGAGTTTCTGACCACTTCTGGACCCCTCTGATTTGGTGCAAGCCTGAACTAGATCAACCGCATTCTGCTTCTGTGACAGCACGTATTTCCAGTGGGAAAGATTATACGTCTGAATAGCGTAGGAATTTGCAATCGTACTAAAACTAATATCGATAGTCAGGGTAGCAACAATGAGTGCTGTCCAAAACGTGATGAGCTTTGACGGATTCCGGCTATCCTGATCAACCGAGGTTTCAGAGCACCTCCCATACATCTCAATCATGGATCTTACCCCGCAAGAAGAATATACATCTTGGGCGGGATCCGTGTTCGACTACCTTGCAAGGTAGATCACTGAGTTTATTGATATCGCACATCTCAAAAACTGTCTTGAGTTCTGAACCCCTCTTGCGAGTGCGACCATTCCAATCAGGGGCAGATCTATAGCAAAGTATCAGAAGAAACCTCCTTCCAGTCATCCACCAGTTTAATTGTGTCAGCACACTTCTTGGTCAACTGAGAAACTGCGTCCGGTCCAAGGGCAAGGCTGACAGGTAAGGGTCGCCCCTGAGCACTTCCTCTGGATCCGACCGTGTCAATGATGCGAGAAACTGCCTTGGCGGGATCTCCAGGTTGCTGTTGATGAGCTCCCTTAAATTGGGCATAGAGCGGATCAACAATAGGCTTGTAGTCCGGGTTCTTCGTCTCAACATAGACAGTGTTGTTGGCGTTGAGCAGTTCGGTGCGGAAGAAACCTGGCTCTACGAGAAGTGTCTTGAGCCCCAATGGTGCAACCTCAAGATTAAGGGCCTCAACAGCACCTGATTTCAGGGGACGTTAGTCAAGAAAGTTCCTCATCCCGCCATTCACACTTTTCTTTGGAGAGCCGGGGGGAATACCTCTCAAGGCGCTTTTAGAAGCGCAATACGCCCCTAGCGTAGGAATACCTCCCCACGCGGCGGTAGATCCTATGAAGACAAATGTCCCAGATTTGCGTGCTCGAAAATGAGGTAAGAAGGCTCGAGTGGTACCAAGTGGTCCAAAAAGGTGCGTCTGAAAGACTTTGTTCCAATCTTCCTGGCTAATATTTCATGGATCAGGTACACGTACCTTCAATAAGGATCAAGAAGCGATGAGTCAAGTGAGCGCAACTAGCCTGTCGTCCTCGATGGTTCCAAAGTGGGAGTAGCCTGCATTGTTGACTAGCACATCAACACTGCCGTAGATGCTGAGGCTGTCCTGGGCCACTGTTAGTATCCCTATTACAGGGTAGTTAGTTCGAACCGTAGTTAACGAAGAGATTAATTGAATTATATGAATATCTACGTCGTAGGTATAAAAAGGAGGTTCTAACCGTAGGTTAGGCTAGCTATAATAATCGTAAATAGGGCCCCTAATTAGCCCCTATATAGTCGGCTATATACCGCGGTTAAATTAGACTTTTAATTTAATACTAATTTTCTCTTTTTTTTATTAATTTAACCGCTATGGTTAGAGGTATAATTTAACCTTGGGCCCGTTTACTAAGTCGTCTCCCCTCCCCCTTTTTTCTACTCTTTTTATATAACCTATCCCTTTATTTATATAATAGCTTTTTTATTACTTACGAATTACTCTAATCCCTTATTTAGTACTACTTTTATAAAAGCGTTTATAAGGTTATCTTTATTATTAATTTAATAAATCTTAAGTATCTCGCGCCTTTTGTACGATTACTTAAGGGCTATAATATTAATTATAAGCCTCTTTTCCTTTGTTATTTCTAATTTAATAAGGTATTCGTATAGTAAGTAGGAATCGGTATAAATAACCGTTAGAATAGGTAAAAGGCTAATTCGATCGGTAATTTTTTTTAGCGTTATTAAAATTGCATAGGAGAGGTTAACGTTATTAACTATACTATAAACCTCTAACGCTAATATACTTCTTATTACCCACTTACTTTTAGTTAATAAGTAATAGATTATATTACTATATATAATAAATTTGCTCTCGCTTATACTCTCGTTAGCTAGGATAATAATATACCCTAATTATAAAATAAAGTTATTATTATTCGTAAATAACCTATTAATAAAGACGTAGAGCTTATTAATTATAAAGTCGATTAGGTAATAAACGAGGCCTCGATCGAGATTCGTTTATTATTACTTAAGCCGCTTATTAAGTACCTCGACGTTTTATTTAGTTAAATCTATAGTTTATACTACCCTAGCATAGTTAAAAGTCGCCTCGGGCTAATAAATACTTATAATATATACCTCTTACGTAAGCTTAGCCTTATATTACTTTTTAATATCGGTTATATTTAGATTAACGAGGTTAATCTTTTCGCCCTACCCCTTTTATTAAAAAATAATAGTTTCCTTTTTAATTATAAAAATCCTACTATTAAATACTAGGGGGGTATTTATTATAAGGACCTCTTTTAGCTTCGTTACAAAGCCCGCTTTTTAAAGCTCCTTATCCTCTTTTTTTATAAAGTTAATATTAAATAAGCTTAATATATCGTCGGTTTATATTTTAATAATCCTAAATTAGTCGCCTTCGTACTCCGTAACTAATAAGCACGGGTCGTATATAGAAGTAATTATTAATAATTAATTAATATAAAAATCGTAATAAGTAGCTTACTAATAAGTACCCGATTCTACGAGCTTATATAGTAGCTTAAGTACTTTAATAATCGTACTTTCTAAGTACTTATTAGCTATTTTCTTTAGTAAATAGGCTAGGATTTTCCTTATAAGCCCTATAGCTAATTAAGTATAGGCCTAGGTAATATTACGGCTCTAAATCTCATATCCCTTCTTCCGAAGCAATACTATTAGTACTATTATTAATCGTTAGCTATAGCGCTATATAGTAGGTAATTATATAAGTAGCGTCGCTTTTTTAATATTATTATACCCCTAAATTACGTATTTAGACTTCTCATACGGCTAGGGTATTCTTTTCCCTTTAATCTTACGAACTATTTATAATTTAAATATATAAAGGTTTATATATTTTTCTAAGTTATATAGGATAAATCGATAGACCCCTCGATCGTAAAAAGTATTTACTTCGATAAGATCTAATCCCTTATACGGCTTTTTAATAATTATAATTACGCCTTCTTTACGTAGTTTAATTACTAGCTTAAAATCGGCTTTCTCTTTTATTATATAAAAAGTATTAATTACCTCGTCGCTAGTAATAAATTACTACGTTAAGGCTTATTATCGTAGTTTTTTATAACGTCTTATTAATAGTATTAGTACCCTTTTAGTAATTTCCTTTTCCTCGTCGTTTATTAGTATTACTATAACGATTTTATTAAGGATAATTTCCTATACTTCTACCGCGGGTTATATAGTTTCCCTTAGCTCTTTTTCTTTTTATAAATTAGAAATTACTTCGTTAGGATCTATATAGTATAGTTTAATTACTATAATTAATACTTTAAGTAACTAGTTACGATCTCTTATAACTATATAAAAGCGCTCGTTAACGGAAATTAACTTATATAGCCTAGCCTACTATTAAGTAATTTCGCGCTATAGTTATATATCCGAATTTAGTAATATATCTAAATTATCCTTTATATCGGGCCTATTACGCATAGTAATTACCTCGTTAACTTACTTTTTTATACTTATTTCGCGTAGTACCCGTATTACTTTTTTAATTACTTAGGCTCGTTAGCTTATGCTTAGTAATAATAGCGAGGCTAAGGTCGTTCTTAAATATACTCTAAATACTAATAGCGTTAGTATAAGTCCGTTAGGCCCTATAGTATTATTATAGTATTTAAGTACTATTTAGAGGTATTTATTATCGGTAGAATCCGGATTTTCCTCTTTAATAATTCTAAACGCCCTTTTTAACTACTAATATACCCTCTCTACTATTTTAATACTATAGTACGCCTTAATAAGTACGACTTTTAGCTATATACCGTAGGCCGTCGCATTATCCCTAAATTTTACTAACTTAAAACTAATACTAGCGTCAGTTCTAATACCGTCTAGTAGTCCTTAGTATATATCGATCTAGCTTTTTCGTAGGGCTACCTATACTATTTTTATTTATAAATCCCGGAGGAATTGCCTTACTTAGAAGGATATAGCTACGTTAATTATATATAGTACTAACTAACTATTTAAGTAGAAGATATCGACAACGATTTCTTAGTTAAAGTTAAGCTTATTACGTAATTTAAATTTAAATTTATATAGGCTCTGCGCATTTATTTAATATTAATAATATACTTTTATTAACTATTCTAGTGCCCCTATTTTAATATTATTATTACCTAATTACTTTAAGAAGTTATATAGCCTCGTAACTAACGGGTACTTAAATCTTTAGTATAATCTTTTAAGCCCACTTTTCGTTAAGTAATTAATTAACTTCGTATTATTAATAAGCTTTATAAACGCATACCCCTATTATCGTTTAACTATTTCGAAGTACTTACTACTAGAGATTTTATTCCTCGTATTATCGAATATAATACCTAGTCGATCTATATCTTTTAAATATAAAAAGAATAGGGTATTAACGGGTAAAATATAAAAAGTTATTATTCCGAAGTACGTCTCTATTTTTATTATACCCAGGGTAACGATTTCCTTACTTAGGCCGAAACTAATCCTTATAATACCTATTATTAATATATTAAGCGTTATTAGCGCGATTTTCTATAGTACCTAAAATTACCCTTTTCTTTTAGTTAATTATTATAATACCCTAGTATCTAAGATAATCCTATAAAAATCGTCTAGGCCGTACTTTTTACTTATATAAAATACTTATATAAGCTTAGTATTCGAGGGATCTAAGTAATATAAAAAGGACCCCTCTAGCTACCCCTAGATATACTTAATACTATATTCCTTTTTTTTAAATATTAAAAAAAAGAGCGTCTTCTCCTTAATTATTAAGAAAATAGGCTTCGGCCCTATTAAATTCGCCCTTTTAGCTACCTCTATATCCGTTATCTAAGGGACCTTCCCTTATTATTTATAAATAAAAGCTTACTTATTAAGAGCTTTTACTACCCTTTATTTATTTAGCCTCGTATATCCTCTAGAGGCTAACGGGGTAAAAAAAGAGTAGTTAATATTATTAATTTCGTTATAATCTAATTCGTTAATATAGGGGGTAAGATCTTTTTTATTTTCTAAATCTCTTATAGGGGGTATATACTTTAGGCTACTACTTTAATTATTATTACTAAGTTCTATACCCCCGGATCTACCCTTATATATAACGAGGAATTAGTTAAACCGACGAGGGCTAGTTTTATTATTTACTACCCTTAATTTTTTATATTATTTATACGATTTAATACGCTCTTCTTTAGAATAGTTACTTAATTAATATTTATCCTTTTTATAAATATAATATTACTTTTTTTATTACCCTACCCATAAGTTAAATCTTTACTTATTTAACGAATCTAGGCCTCTTTATTAATAATTACTATATCTAGCCTCTTTTCTTTTCTTATTATACGTTTAATCGACTTAATATTATTAATAAGGGCCGTCGTACGCTTAGAAATAGGTTTAGCGCAGCATTCTTATTTTAATATTAAAGCTAGATCTTAGCTTTAAATAGAGCGTCTCGTAGTTTTTAAGTACTTAGTATAAGGTAATTTTTATTTCTAATATATACTAAACTACGGTATAAAAATATCTAACTTTCCGCTCGTTTATTCCCTTATTTAACTAGGTTTTTACTAGCTTATTAATTTAATTAATAAGCTCTTTAAGGATCTCTACTCGCAATTTACCTTCTATTATCCTAGCTATAGATATAAAAAAAATCGCTCGTAGTTTAAATAGGAGCTCTAAGTTCTTATTATAGGTCTCGAAGTAGCTTCGGATTGCGTTAATTATACTAAAAAAGTCGTTTCGATTAAAATTATATACCGCTTTATAGTAATAGTTAGAGATTTTATTTATAAGTACGATATTAATTACTAAATAGTACTAGTATTATCTAATTCCGACTTTTTTATAATAATTATAAAATATCGTTAGGGTTTTTTATAAAACCTTATACTTCCCCCTAGAGTATAATTTCTGTTTTAGGAAGATCTTTTTAAGGTTTATAAATTACCTCGTATTTATTATTAGATTTTTAGTATTTATATACGATCCCTACGTCGCTACGTATTATTAATAACTTCGGGTCGTCTACCTCCTTTTTTATTAACTAATTAGTACCGAATTTTATATTAATAATAGTAACGAGTTATAAATTAAAATAGGCAGAATTATTAATTATTATACTTCTAGTATTATATTTTGCCCCGGTATATCCTTTTATAATAATAAATTTCTATTAATAATTATAGAGAGGAAATCTAAGTCGTTTACCCTTTTTCTAAATGTATTAAAGTAATTATACGCTCTATCGACCTATACTTAGTTCTATAATACGAATTCCTCCTCTATAATTATCGCTATTAATATTTCGTATAGCTTTTATAATTATAATTATATTAATAATACCCCTCGCCCGTAGAGGAATTTATTAACTACTTTTGTAATTCCTAGGCTTATGCTTACGAACTATTCGTCTAGTTAGTAACTAAAGTCGTTTACGATCTTATAAAATAGGGGTTACCCCTATAGCCCCTTTTTTTTATAAACTTTAATTAAATAAATTAATACTACGTTAATTTACTCGCCGTTAGGCTAATTTACGATTTTATATATTTACGTCCCCTAATAATCCGGGTTAATATTTACTTATTTATAAGGGATTAGGATTCTATTTAGGATCGGGTTTTGTCCTCTTCTTCCTTACCCTAACTCGCTAAGGGTCGTACTCTAGCTTATACCCGTATTAGTAATTACTAGTATATTTAATTTTAATAAGGATATATTTAATCCGCGCGCTAGTTATAATAAATCCGTACTTTTACTACTTAATAAATTTATTAGGGTCTAGGAGATTCCCGCTTCTTTTCGCTATTTCGCTACTACTCTTGTTTTTATTATTTTTAATAATTACTATTACCTTTTTAAATCGCTAGCTATCGTACTTACTAAGATCCTCTTTTTTATTTAATAAAAAAGGGTAAGTTTTAGTAGTTCTTTTTAATAATAATAATAGTAGACGTTTATATTACTATAAAAAGATATAGTAATTAATCTCGAGATTTTTACTAGTTACTAATTCCCGCTATTTTATATATTTCTAACCTCCTAAGCCTTATACTCTCTATAATCTCTAAATAGCTTTTTTAATTAATTTTTTAAAATTAATAATCTCGTACTAGGAGCTAATATAAAAAAAAAGCCCTTTAGTAGCCCTCTAAAGGATTCTTTTCTTTTCCCCTTAAATCCTCGTTTTTTAACCTTTTCTTAGGCTAATAATAACTCTAATAAGAGGTTATAAGACTACTTTAGGGTAGCCGCTTTTTTCTTAGGTTAATCTCTAAGATCCGTAATACTCTTAGCTTAATATTATTAGGACCTCTAAATCCCCTCTTCCCTTATTAAACTATCCCTTATATTATATTCTTAAGTAATACCCGGGGGGTAGTTAAGGGAGCTACGAGGAGGTTATTTAAATTGCGGGCTTAAGGTTATATTTATAAGATCTTTATAATAATAAACTTTTTTATATACTATAAATCCCTTAGCTTAATAACTCCTATAGGGTTACTTTTATTATTAAATAAGAATATTTACGTTTAAAGATCCCTTTTTTTAATTACGTAGTACTTTTTTATACCGTACTTTTACTAATTTAACTAGTTAATTTCTAATTATAGGCCGGCTATAGAAAAGTCGTTTAGTAAAAAAGCTACTTAGGGCGATAATAAAAGGCTAGTTACTTAAGTAGTTTTATTAATTAATGTAGTTTAATATAATAAACGTCGACCTTTTATAAGTAATAAAAGGCTACGATTACTTAATTCCGTGCGGTATTTAAAAATTGCCTCCTTTTTTATCTATTTTTATAAAATTAATTAGTATAAATCTCTTATCCCGTGCGGTATTAAGAAGTTGTTTTTTTTACATAACAAAATACTTTACTAATTTATAATAATAGAATTTAACTATTAATTAGTATTAGTATCCTTATTATAGGGTAGTTAGTTCGAACCGTAGTTAACGAAGAGATTAATTAAATTATATGAATATCTACGTCGTAGGAATAAAAAGGAGGTTCTAACCGTAGGTTGGGCTGGCTACGATAATCGTAAATAGGGCCCCTAATTGGCCCCTGCGCAGTCGGCTGTATGCCGCGGTCGAATTGGACTTCCAATCCGACAGCCACCTTGTCGAACTCGGCCTGGTCGGCAAGGAGGTCCAATTTCAGTACAGCCGCGCCGGCTTCACGAAAGTGGGCTATCTTCGAGGTGTCGCGAGCTGTAGCAATGACTTTATCTCCTTTAGCAAGGAGTGCCTTGACAAACTCGGCGCCAAAGCCTGAGGTGCTTCCCGTAATGAGCCAAACAAGAGGAGCCATGATGAATCGGTTATTATGAATGAATATTGTGCTTTTGGGTCTGAGTATGATTTTGAAGACGGAGTTCAACGAAGTGAATGGCAGTTGCAGAAGATTATAAGATAATCTGAATCCAAGAAATTTGAAATCAAGGGGCGTGCGGCTTTTGTCCCAGCAAGGCAAACTTCGTTCAGTCAGTGGACTTTAGACGATTTTACGGACATATCGGAAGTAAGGTGAATCATAGATATAAAGGCATAACCTTACAGCGACATGATTCCAGTAAAATGCCGATGTAAGGCCTTATGTCGTCATGTCATGTGGAGTCCGAAGTCCTGACAAATCTCTCGACCGGACGCCATGCCCCCTTTCTAAAGTTATAGGCCTGGCGAAAGTCAATTGTCTAATCCATGGTCAAAGCCAAGAGGTGGACTGGATGCTTGGCAACAAACTCATCCAGGGTGACGATAAGACAGGCGACGGATGCTGTCATTTTGGCGGCAACAGAGTAATATCTGAGCCACCTGGACTGCGTGGGTATCGGGCTTGGCCAATCTGTGAGAAAAAGTACTTAAGACTGACAACCAGCTGACCCTCAATGTTACTTTTGAACACTCAAGAAATAACAGTTCTCACAGATCCTATTCATTACTCAAATCATCTACTGCACGTACGCAACCTCAATCATGTCTCTGATCAGCATCGCCAAAGGCAGCCTCCACTTAGCTGGCCTGCTCCACCGCCCGGAAAACGCTTCATCTTTGGCTCCAGGCCTCGTCGTTGTTCACCCTGGCGGCGGAGTCAAAGAGCAGACTGCCAACCTTTATGCTCAGCGCATGTCTCAACAGGGATTCGTCTCCGTTGCCTTTGACGCACTCTACCAAGGACAATCCGAGGGAAGCCCGCACTACCTAGAAGACCCAGGCTCTAGGGTCTCGGATGTATCCTCTGTTGTGGACTACCTACAGACCTTAGACTACGTTGATCCTGACGCGATCACGGTTCTCGGGATCTGCGCTGGCGGCGGGTACGGAATCGCCGCGGCAGCCACTGACCACCGAATCAAGGCGGTAGCCGCAATCAGCCTGGTCAACATTGGCGACACGAATCGCCAGGGCTGGCTGAACACCCTGAACACTTCGGATGCTTACGCTACAGTCGAGTACACGGCGGAAGTCATTCAAGACATCGCCGGGGGTGGCAACATCACCTACCTCCAATACGTTCCCGACCCTCCCCAAGCCGACACACCCCCTGACCTGGTCGACGCATGGGACTATTACCGCACACCTTGCGGCTTTTACAACACGTCCGAGAACCGTATGCACCCCGCTTCTGTCCCTCTTATTTATCGTTTCGACTCTTGGCACCTCACAGACCAGTTTCTTTCTCAACCAACGATCTTGATTGCCGGGGAGGACGCCGATAGCCGTTGGGGCACTGATGACATCTACGAGAAGATCAAGGATTCCAATCCGAACGCAGTGAAGATTTTGGTACCTGGTGGACGCCACATGGATTTCTATGACCAGGAGCTGTACGTTGCGCCCTCGGTAGCTAATGTGACGGACTTTTTCAAAACACACCTCAATCTTTGAGGAAGGGGCAAACATGGCTCAAGAGACACGGCAAGATTTGACCAATCGAGAAGTTTCACAATGTGGCAAGCTAGGGGTACATTTACTTCAATAGTCGTATCTCCTCGACCTTCAGGCTTCAGCCTGGAGACTTCTGAATCACAAAGGCTCCTCAATCCAATTTTCGAACTGAATCGTAAAAGTAAACAAGACCGCACGTGACCCTTTTAGACGCACCAAAGATCAGAAACGGGAAGGATTCCCATCTTATGGGGCATATGATGAATTTCCACAACGATTGTAGCGCACTAATAGCCTAGACCACAATCAAACCCGTCTTAGTGAGATGGCTGCCTCACTATTCTTCCTGGTAATATATCGCCTGAAAACTTCCGTTCCCCCGCTATCATGAAGACTTTCTATCCACATTACTTGACGCAGACTGGCTTTCGCCTCAAGCCACAAGGTACCAAGACTGGTCTGTATTAGAGGGTAGAGAATTTCTGACAACCACTCTTGATCTCGATTTTGGAATAATGAGATGGCGCCTACCATCAAGGCCCAGGCGAACAAGAAGGTTTCTTCGGCTGTGGTGGGTGAAAAGGCCAGACAAGCCTCTTGGAACTGAACGGCCAGAAGAGGATATTCAGTTTTCAGGCCGGGAAAGCTCCAGAAAACAGTAGTCAAGTAGGCATGAAGTGAAAGTCTGAGAACTTCCACCAAAGAATCTCTAGCATCGTCATAAAAGTCAAGGACGAGAAGATGTGACTGAATAGATGTTAAGAACTTCTCCAAAGTCATGTCCGCCAGTTTTTCCCCTGTCTTGTGACTTGTGTTGATCATCTGTGTAAGAATCTGGACATTCTTCACGCAGATGTACAGCTGTCGGTCAAGGCCATAAATCAGGTCGCGCGAGCGGGAAAAGCAACTCTGATCGATTGACCAGTGCTCGAAATGACGGACCTGACTGGATAAATCACAAGCAGAAGACGAAATGCCTTGGCAGTATACTGGCTTACAGCCGGTACACATGCTGTAAATTAAATCCGCTCTTCATTCGGGATTGTTAGTACCTATACTTCGCTGCCGTGTCAAGGAGAAGGAAGGCAAGATGGAGCGCTGAATGCTTACCGGCGGATCTTTTCCTGGAGAAGAGGCTTTCCTTCGTACGACTTCAGGCCCCCACGAAGATCGAAGATTTTTTTCAGCCCCATCATATGCATGTGGGCGCTCTCCATATCTCCAAAGCACTCCGTGATAAAGAGCATGAACATGACCACCGTCGTTGTGGAGTCAGTCAAGGCAGTCTGTGGATCGCTGAGCTGTTTATTGAGTTCGCTGACAGTTCGATATGAGTGGTATTTTGTTCTTTCGCTCTTCCGCCCTGCCAGATCATCGAAGAAGAACGAGGTGGTGTACAGGATGGCGTGGAGATAGGCTAGATCGAGCTGGGTCCAATGGAACCAATAAATGTCGGTGGGATCGGAAGCAGAGTACTTGGCGATTGGGTAAGTCGACCCACCCCCTTTTGGCCACCCCCCCCTTTTGGCCACCCCATTTCTCTATCCCAGCCACCGCATTAAAACCCTACCCACGATTTTCAAACTACTATAATAATTACAAAAATCGTCTAAATATAATTCTTTTTTATATACTTATTTATTAATATATAATAATCTTGTATATTAAAAATAAAGTTATTCGGGCTCTTAAGGCTATTAAAAGAGGTCTCTTAGTTAATCGGGCCTTAATTAAGTTTAGAGTTCTAAAGTTAACTCTTTATAATTATAAAAGAGGCTACTAAATAAGGGTAATAATATTTATAAACCTCTAGAGGCTTTTTTTATAATAAAAAAACTAGCTAACTTAATAAGTTCGTATTTAGTATAATTTAAGTATTATATTAATTTATAAATAATTTATAAAATTCGCTAAGTAAGTTTTAAAATCCTAAGGGAATATAAATCTTCTTAAGAAGAGATAGATAGACGCTTTTTTAAAAAGGAACTTATTAATTAAGGTCTAGAGAAGTCATACTATCGATTCGAGGCGTTTAAATAGGGCTATTACTAATATAATTAAGTTATAGTTTAAATTACTTAATATACTAAAGATTAGCGATATTAAATAGGCTAATAAATATAATATAAATAAGATTAGTATTTTAGAGGGTAAGGGATTTAATAGCTTAGTTTTAGATAAAGTAGAGACTATAATAATATAAAAAAAAGAGCTTAGTTCGCATACTTAGGTATTTATAATCGAGTATATCTTTATTAATAGTCGAGCTATTAAATTACTAATTATATATAAAGGAAAGTCGGTATAATAGTAGTAGTTTTTATTTAAACTTAACTCTTATATTAGTTAGGAGTTTATAATAATAGATAATAGCTAGACAACTAATAAGACTACCCTTAAGTAGTTAAAAATAGTATTCTTATTATAAACTAAGACCCCCCCCCTTAGGGGGCTTAGTATATTTAATAAGCTTTAATTATTAGTTCTAAATAGCTATAAAAGTTATATAATAATAAAATTTATATTAGAATATTATTAAAATAACGTTTACTTACTATTCTTATTACTATATACTTTTTATATCTTTTAGCTATTAGATATAGCTATTTTTAAACTTATTAAGTTTAAGTATAAAAAGGAGCTTAGTAAGGAGGATATAGTAAATAATTTTATTATTGTTAGAAAGCGGTACTTCTTAAGCTATTATTAAAAAGCTCGTTTAGTTAGCTTAACGTCGTTAAATATACGAAGTAAGTAGAAAGTAACTAGACTATATCCCCCTAATATAGCTAGACTACTTATTAATTTAATAGTCCTACTTAACTTAGTTATACTAATTAAAAAGACCGTAAATACTAAGTAAGTAATTAATAATATTAAAAAAGCTATTAACTAGGTATTAGCGGCGTTTATTATTGACTAGTTAATACTTAAGAAGGCTAGCGAGCTCTATAATTAGTTAAAGTTATTTATAGAGCTTAGTCTAGATTATAATACTTAACGACTACTATTTAAAAAAGTAAAAAAAGTATTTAGCGAGTAGGCCTATTATTTAGTAATATCTTAGTACTATATTCGAGTTTTAAAAGCTAAAGTTAACTAATTAAAGCTACAAAAAAAGAAGAATATATTAATAAACTTAAATACTAAGTTTATAAATATTTAAGATATATAAAGAGCTTAAGAGGACTTTAGCGACCGTTTAGTTAGTCCTAGTTAATTTATAGGGGTCGAATTACTTAAGGAGAATAATAATTATATTATTATAATAATAGAAGATAGTTAATTAATTAAGTATAGTTAATAGCGATATTTTAATACTATGTTTTAATAGGGTGGCTAAAAGGGGGGGGTGGCTAAAAGGGGGTGGGTCGACTTATATATTAGTCTTTAAATAGGTGAAATCTGAGGATTCCGTTAGTGCACATAGCGCCGAGAAGAGTTGCATCAGACTCACAAGTACAAAGGAGGTTACGAGCACTAACGTCGATTTCTTCGGGGAAACTAACGAAAGCAAAGATGCTAGCTGGGGGAGGAGATGGGAGAGGTCGTCGTATGCCGGTAACGTCGCCATCGTTGTGCAGCTCGTATCCGGCTTCATCTTCCTGGAGGCCGCCATCACGGCCATTCGTTGTGGATGGAAGCCCCATGATGACTGGGGATATCTGCCGCATTTGCAATCTTGGTTCCGTCCGCTTCCGAGTATTCTTGCACCTCATGACATGGCTCCTTATGAGCTTTCGGTCTCTGTCTGTCGGCAAATCGTTTGCCGTGGTGACGACAAAAGCGAGTCCCTTTGCTACTTGTTCCCATGTCAGCCACCCAGCTCGCATGTTCATGACGCATGTAATCATTCAATGCTCGCGTGCAAGAATTTACCGGTTTGTGTAGTTTTTCCCGTACTAGGCATGACTCTCTGAGTATAGGGACGGCACGGACTTTTGGTCGATGTCTTCATTGGGAAAACAATTGGAAATCAGAAGGTGTTGACGGGAAGTCCAACCTAAATCCGTCAGAACTATGCGGACATTAAGAGCTTCCGCTCGAAGCACTGACCCGCTTGCCAAGACTTGATTGTTTCCCTAATTCGATCTAGCGCGATCTGTCTCATGGTTTGAACTTAGTCTCAGTTCCATCCACTTACCCGGCGTCCTCACCACGCCTCACCGAGCACATAGTCGGTTTCGGTCTGACACAAATCTCCTTTGAGCAACCCGAGCAAAGTAAACGATGACAAAGAAAAAGAGGGAGGGTTTAATCTCGTCATCCAGGCTGTCCGTGGAAAAGAGAAACGCAAATCCGGAGATTGAGCCAAGGCAGTCAATCTACTTGGCTTTGCAAGGAAACGATGAGACTTCATTCCATCAATATCACGATTGATGTCGCTGGAGTGAGTATAAGAACATAATTATTTCCATTGTAGATTTCACTTCTCTGCCGAATCAAATTGATAACAAATATTATATCAGGATGCGGTTTCACACCATTTACAGCATTGGCATTGTGCTGCAGGCGGCCCACGCAATTGACATGAGAGACTACGCGCCGTCATGTGGCGTAGAGCCAGAATTCCAGCTTTGGTACAAAGAGTAAGCCAGACCAAGTGCTTCTTCGATCCATACGTGCCGATGAGTCGTTGATTCCACTTTAGACTTCTCGGCGCTTTTGAGGACCCTTTCGCAACTGATCGCGCCACCGACTTCTTCGCGCCCGGCGGTGCTTTGATCATCCTCGGAACAAGGAACATTGGCAACAGAGAGATTCTGGGGGCCAGAGGAGCGATGTTGCCCACGGATGGCTCAGTGCAATGGAACGTAGGTTGCTCGGGATTTTCATCTTACAGACAGTGGAATGGAAAGTCGGCTGATATGCTACACATAGCACTTCCCAAATCGAACCTTCGTATCTTCGGAAACGCCAGCGGATAAGACATTTGAGGTTGCCGGGGTTCTGGAGATAAGCCGCCCGATCGACTCAAGCTGCGCAACTACTTAGTAAGTCCTGAGTACTCTCTCCGGTCGCATTCAATTATTTATACAGACTACTGACAAACTCAACATATGTGTAGCTTTCAAACACACTTCACCCTTGCGAAGAACCCGGACACCGGGAAGGCAAATCTCACTCCGCAGGGTGGCAGTCTTATCATCTACGACGGATATTCTATCAACGCTACAAGCGACCCCTGTATTAAAGGGACCAGAAGTCATTGAGCGCGGTTGTTATTCAAGGGATATTGGATTCTGCCTTTAGAGACGAAAGATATCTGCTTATTAGCTTGCTTCGTTTGCCGCTCAGTGAGACTGTGCTGTGGGTATACTTAGGTCTTGGAAGTAAAGTTAAAGGATCTGTTACTACTCTGTGTCTTGCACAATCATTCTAAGAAGTAACAAACCTGAACGTCATAGGTTTGGTCCCCTTCGGTATTTAGTATGGGTACTTAGGCAATTAAGGTAGTTCGTACTGAGTTCTTTCATAGTCCCAGCTGAGGCCAGAATTTTTCCCTACTCATAGCTGCTATGCTGACTTGACCACCAAATATTGGCGAAGCCGGGTGAAAAAACCATGCATCCCTTCTCCAAGGAGCTTGGGATCTGTGTGAGGTCGCCGACAAAATGCTGAAGGACATCGGCAGGCCTAACCCCGGCTACCTTACTTACATCTATCTTCGATGCTGAAACTTTCGAAACCCTACCGTCTACGTGCAAATTGCTAGTTTCGAGGTGGTTAGAATGAATGAATAGCATGAATTGAGCTTTACGTTTGTATAGTATACAGAGAGATTGAAAGGTGTCACCAAGCTGTTGTAGGCAGATATCTGGAGACAGAAGAATTGGAGAAATGAAAACACCGCAAATAATTCTGGGGCATAAGAGGTCTGGGAAAAATAATTCTGGCTAGTGGAGCTAGTCCCGGGCTTTTGTAAAACTGCGAAGAAGCCTGCGACAACAGCGTATCCCACCGGGAGGTGACTGCGATGGAGCTCCG
Organism: Colletotrichum lupini; assembly: GCF_023278565.1. Classification (NCBI taxonomy): domain Eukaryota; kingdom Fungi; phylum Ascomycota; class Sordariomycetes; order Glomerellales; family Glomerellaceae; genus Colletotrichum; species Colletotrichum lupini. The sequence continues at coordinate 505,886 of NC_064672.1, forward strand.
CTACGACTCGTAATGCCAACCTACAAACACTCTTGCGTCTCAAAAGAGCCCATAGAAATGCCGTTCATAGTGGTCGGTATATGCATGGGTCGTCCGCGGGGTCGGGATGTAACGCAAGTCCGTCGAGACCATGCAACTGTATTGTCACGGCATAGACTTGATCATTTGTGAGGTATAAAGCTCAAGGTTTGAGACCTTGCCCTAATCAAATATCTCCGTGTCATTCTACCCCCATCTTGAAATAAGTATCCATCGACAAAATGCCTGAGTGTGGTTCAATTGTGGACGGGGTCGTGCGATACCCTCCTTCTGGGATCAATGTTATCATTGTTGGCGCAGGCCTGGGAGGCTTGCAGGCAGCCGTTGAGTGTTGGAGGAAGGGTCATGAGGTTCGAATTCTTGAGAAGGGGGGGGCGATTTCCGAGGCCGGTACGTGATTACCTTGAGGCTTCCTTTCCGCTGGAATTGAACTAATAATATGCCGCCCAGGTGATGTTATCAGACTCGGGCCTAACAGCTATGCCACCTTGAAGGAGTATCCTAAGATGCTCCAGGAATGGGATCAGTTCGCCTTTGACCCCGAGGCATGCTTCTGTCACCGTGACGGACGATTCGCTGTGCCGAAGGCTGAAGTCGAGCATCACCTTCCGGGAGTTGCCACACATGTGATATGGCCCATCCGAGCAAAGCCGATTGTCAGCCGACGAGATCTTGCTATGATGCTTCTTAGTCAATGCAAGCGATTGGAGATTTCTGTGACATATGGTGTAGACATCACCCGTTACTCGGAAGATGGAGAGGGTAGTGCCACCGCCCACGCCGAAGATGGCCGCAGCTTCACCGGGGATGTTGTGATAGCGGCAGACGGCATCGGCTCCAAGAGCTGCAGTGTGACCTTGGGCAAGCCGGTTCGCGCAGTGAGTACAGGTTACTGTGCTGATCGTGTCATGTACTCGACCGACCACATCAAAGATGCTCCTGCTCTGCAAAAAGCGATTGCTGAACTCCAACGACCTCAGATGCGCATGTATACAGCGCGAGTCTTGTCTCAAGTCACTACTTAAATCAAGGGCTTGGCTGACAGAACACCAGCCCTGATATGTATATTGTCTTTCTCTTGTCAAAGACTCACATTTTTCTCGGCATCACGCACAAGGTAGGTGTTGTTGCACACCTTTCATTCTAATCTAACACGAGAGACACAGGACGATGGCACGGCTGTGGAATCCTGGTCATCGACCGTAACCCCTGCACAGACGGCAGATGTGATGCCCGACAAGGAGGGCTGGGATCCAGTTCTCATGGAGGCGATTCACAGCACCCCACCCAATACTGTTGTGCGGTGGAAGCTATGTTGCCGTAACACCCAACCAAAATGGCACTCCGAGGGTGGCCATATCATTCAGCTCGGTGATGCGGCCCACAGCTTCATCCCATCATCTGGAAACGGGGCATCTATGGCTCTTGAGGACGCCATGCCGCTTCCCGAGTGCCTAAGACTGGGAGGCAAAGATCACATACCTCTTGCCGTTCGAGCTCACCAGCTTCTCAGGTATGTTGGCAGGTGTTGACATCATGCACGGCCTCCTTTTTAATCACTTTGTCCTAGATATGAGCGTACTTCGCTTCTGCAACACAATGGTTTCGTCAACAGGCGTCAGGTCCACCGCGACATGAACGAGATTCTAAAGGATGAAAGGCAGCCCATGCTCCTCGGAAAATGGGTCTGGACTCACCATGCCGAAAAGTATGCCACAGAGAATTTTGTAGAGGCGTGTACGGCAATCAGACTTGATAAACCATTCAAGAACACCAATTTGCCTGTGGGCCATGAGATCCAACCTTGGAGTATCGAAGAAGAGGAAGAAAAGGAGAAGTCTGGTATCTTCAATGAGGATCTGAAGAATACCGGTGACTGGGGATTGGCGTGAGGCACGAGTGAGGTTTATGGCCAGTGCAGATACTTGGTCCTTCAGCGCTTCGATCGAATGGATTTGGCGGGTGTTTGGAGGATTATGGAGATAAAAAAAATCATTTCTAGCGGAAAATTTGCTCTCGGACCCAGTTTGTTCTCCTAGGCCTACTTTGATACTCATTCATTCGTTAGATCCGACATTATGCTACAGTTCCAACCCATTATTGACAGGTAAGAGAGCCTTCAAAAGGCCGTGTGAGATTCGTTGCGCCCTGTTTGTGACCACCTCCCTCCAGGCTAAAACTAAAGACACCAGGTCTCTTGCCTTCGTCCCCTTCGCCCCTCTTTCCATCTGCGAACGACGCTAGCTGACTTACGGACCATCCAGTTTCGGCGAGTATTACCCGACACATCGTCGCAGCATCAAGATCTACGGACCGAAACGACAATGCATATCTCACGTCGGACTCTGCACTAACGAACTAAGATCGCACCTAGTGATACGGTAGTCACTAATGGAAATGCTCGGAAGGTTCCGCAAGCTGAGGATTGGACACTTGCCGTCCGCGCAATCTAATACTACACGACTATTCGACGCACTGAGACAAAGTGCCAGAATGATCAGTATCAAGGGGGCTAGAATCATGACACATATACGGACGGAACGAAATGCTGCCATGCAGCCACGAAATCTTCCTTTCCAATCAACCACCTTAAGCGGCCCTTCGTTCAGCTATGCTATGACGCTAGTTGTGTCCGAAAAGAAAACCTAGGAAGAAAGAAGCAAATATGTTGACAGTCCGCGAGAATAATTTCATCACAATAACCTCGATGCTGCACCCTTAGTCTCTCATAAGTACCTTACCTAGGTATACTCAACACTGTTCATGCCGAGTCGAAGTCAAATCAATCGAGGCGCGCCCGCTACTTCTTAAAAACAGGAGTGCATCTGACATCCAACTGGTGTCTGCCCTACCTAGTTCTGAGGGATGGAACCATGTCTGGACTCGCAGGGCTGCCGCTACCCGGCATTCGGGCCACTCGGCAATGCCATCTGGCAAGGCATGTTATCCCTTGATGAGCAATGCACCTGGGCGTCGCACCTTTGGATTCCTTAACCACCCCTTCATACCGCCCTTCTTTACCGCCCTTCACAACACCCTCCTGCCAAGCGTTTATTGGCGGTCTACTTTTGTGCCTGCAACCACGGCGAACTGTGAAGCATCTACTGGGGGCTTGGCCTAGCCCATATCGACTGCCAACCATGGGGCAGCAGTCAAGGGGCTTGGCATCTGGCCTGAGCTATTCCACGGCTGGTAAATCGTACAAAGGTTTGATTGCGTGATGCTCTGCCGTGAGATAGATAAAGATGGAGACGTCGTGCACACGAGGCTACGTCGCTCACGTTTTGATGTCCAAGCCGTGAGATTGAACCACTGATCCGCTGATTCCCCAGGAGCTCGGGAAAACAAACGCCCATCTTTTCCCACCCTCCATGGCTGCACAAGTCTCCCCAACGGGGGACTGCTACCTCGAGACCACCACCAGCATCTTACTCGGTATCGTCATAGGCTTGACGATGCTTAATTTTGGAAAGGTGTTGAAATAGACTTCGTACATTTACTTAAAAACCAAGTCGTTTACTAATCTTTACAGCTGGATGTCAGTCAAGCCTTCCTGCGTATGAGCAGCATTACTAAATCTCTAGAAAATAACACTTAATAAGTCGACCTACCCCCTTTTAGCTACCCCCCCCTTTTAGCCACCCCATTTCTCTATCCTAGCTACCGTATTAAACCCCTACCCACGATTTTTAAACTACTATAATAATTATAAAAATCGTCTAAATATAATTCTTTTTTATATACTTATTTATCGATATATAATAGTTTTATATATTAAAAATAAAGTTATTCAGGTTCTTAAGGCTATTAAAAGAGGTCTTTTAGTTAATCGGGCCTTGATTAAGTTCGGAGTTTTAAAATTAACTCTTTATAACTATAAAAAAGGCTATTAAACGAGGGTAATAGTATTTATAAACCTTTAAAAACTTCTTTTATAATAAAAACACTAGCTAGTTTAATAAGTTCGTATTTAGTATAATCTAAGTATTATATTAACTTATAAATAGCTTATAAAATTCGCTAAGTAAGTTTTAAAATCCTAGGGGGATATAAATCCTCTTAAGAAAAGATAGATAGACGCTTTTTTAAAGAGGAACTTATTAATTAAGGTCTAGAGAAGTTATACTATCGATTCGAGGTATTTAAATAAGGCTATTATTAATATAATTAAGTTATAGTTTAAATTACTTAATATACTAGAAATTAATGATATTAAATAAGCTAATAAATATGATATAAATAAGATTAGTATTTTAAAGGGTAAGGGATTTAATAGCTTAGTTTTAAATAAGGTAAAAACTATAATAATATAAACAAAAGAGCTTAGTTCGCGTACTTAGGTATTTATAATTAAGTATATTTTTATTAATAATCGAGCTATCAAATTACTAATTATATATAAAGGAAAGTTAGTATAATAGTAGTAGTTTTTACTTAAACTTAACCCTTATACTAGTTAGAAGTTTATAATAATAAATAATAGCTAGATAACTAATAAGACTGCCCTTAAGTAGTTAAAAATAGTATTCTTATTATAAACTAAGACCCCCCCCTTAGGGGGCTTAGTATATTTAATAAGCCTTAACTATTAGTTCTAAATAGCTATAAGAGTTATATAATAATAGAATTTATATAAGAATACTATAAAAATAACGTCTATTTACTATTCTTATTACTATATACTTCTTATATCCTCTAGCTATTAGATATAGCTATTTTTAAACTTATTAAGTTTAAGTATAAGAAAGAGCTTAGTAAAGAGGATATAGTAAATAATTTTATTATTATTAAAAAGCGGTACTTCTTAAGCTATTATTAAAAAGCTCGTTTAACTAGTTTAATATTATTAAATATACGAAGTAAATAAAAAATAACTAGACTATATCCCCCTAATATAACTAAACTACTTACTAATTTAATAGTCCTACTTAACCTAGTTATACTAATTAAAAAGACCGTAAATACTAAATAAGTAATTAGTAATACTAAAAAAGTTATTAACTAAGTATTAGTAGCGTCTATTATTAACTAGTTAATACTTAAAAAAGCTAGCGAGCTCTACGATTAGTTAAAATTATTTATAGAGCTTAGTTTAGACTATAATACTTAACGACTACTATTTAAAAAAATAAAAAAAAGTATTTAGCGAGTAGGCCTACTATTTAATAGTATCTTAGTACTATTTTCAAGTTCTAAAAGCTAAAGTTAACTAATTAAGGCTATAAAAAAAGAAGAGTATATTAATAAACTTAAATACTAAGTTTATAAATATTTAAAATATATAAAGAGCTTAAGAGGACTTTAATAACTATTTAGTTAGTCCTAGTTAACTTATAGGGGTCGAATTACCTAAGGAGAATAATAACTATATTATTATAATAATAGAAAATAGTTAATTAATTAAGTATAATTAGTAGCGATATTTTAATATTATATTTTAATAGGGTAGCTAAAAGGGGGGGGTGGCTAAAAGGGGGTAGGTCGACTTAGGATCTAGATTTTACTTCTTACTAGCCCTACTCAAGCGATTATCGACTAGCTCTTCATTATTGGACACATTCTAAAAAGGTCAGTAATATACGCCTAAACTCCTATAACTTACTTTTTAATCGTTTATTAACGAAAACAGCCCCGGGTTTAGCGCTACGGATATCTTGCTCTAGGTGTTTTAAACGCAGCTTACACCTCAAATCATTGCGAACCGACTAGGACTTATCATAACAGATAAGAAGAAAGTTAGGATCATAAAATGCGTATTGCTTGTGATTATTGGCATAATGAACGCTACTGTCATCTGCATGATATTTCTGATACAAGCGACCTACCCTACGCTGGGTCCACATATCCAAAAATTCTACGCCCCTATCGACAAGGCCTTTGGTCTGCTAACTGATCTCTTACTCAACTTGGCGTTCATATGGAAGGTCCATCATGAACTGATCGCCAACGGTCTGACAAAATATCGATTGTTGTTCAATCTCAACATCGCTGCTATAATACTTTCGCTGTCTATGGATGTAGGTCGCAGCGTATTTCCTTCATTCAAGCCGTTTCCGAGAACTGCCTTAAGAGCATCGCTGATTCGTCGTACAAAGATCGCCCTCCTTGTCGTTGTGCTTGTTCTACCGAATTCCTTTATTTACACTTGTATCCACCCGATAGTCTATAGTGTCAAACTTGCCATTGAACTGATGATGGCAGATCTGATAGTCCAGGTCACGCAAGAGCAATATCAAATGCCGGAAATTTAGAGGCCGCTAATTTTGTGAGGTAGCGCGTCATATCGTCGATTTTATTGATAGCCCTCGTTCTATAGCTTTCCCTGGTTACCTCATCGCACTCACTGATCCTAATAATCTTGTTCGGCATTGCAGTCTTGGCGGATTCATTACGGTTATGTGACTCACGATTCTGTGGAAAGTAGTTCTTGTCGACTGACGAGAAAAGATCATTAGTCTATATGATATTGATGATTGATCTGATATCATTTCATTCGATTTCATTTTATCTAATCTGAAACATATTAAAGCCTACTCGGTTTCAGCCAAAGAGGGCACGACGTTGCCCGGGCGGATGAGTCAGCCAGCGACACTTGGAGCTGGGCAATCTATATCATTACTGACTTCTCACCGCCACACAACCAGACAAGATAAGCCTCAAAGGATCTAAAGCTCCTCTTCCATTATGTTCAGACCCTTGCTAAGAAGCTACGTTGGCCTAATCCTGAGGTAATAGTGAATGAGCTAGGGCTGGCCTGCTAGGTATCTATCGGATTAGAAGTCTAATTCGACCGCGGCATATAGCCGACTGCACAGGGGCCAATTAGGGGCCCTATTTACGATTATTATAGCTAGCTTAACCTACGGTTAGAACCTCCTTTTTATACCTACTATATAAATATTTATATAATTTAATTAATCTCTTCGTTAACTACGGTTTAAACTAACTATTTTATAATAAGGATATTAATACTAATTAGTAATTAAATTCTACTATTATAAATTAGTAAAGTATCTTATTACGTAAAAAAGACGACTTTTTGATACTATACGGGATAAGAGATTTATACTAATTAACCTTATAAAAATAAATAAAAAAAAGAAGCGATTTTTAAATACTGTACGGAATTAAATAATCGTAGCCCTTTATTACCTATAAGAGGTCGACGTTTATTATATTAGACTACGTTAATTAATAAAACTACTTAAATAACTAGCCTTTTACTATTGCCCCGAATAGCTTTTTTATTAAATAACTTTTCTATAGCCGGCTTATAATTAAAAATTAACTAGTTAAATTAATAAAAGAAAATACTTACGTAACGACTACTTACTTAATTAATTAGTATAACGAACGAGCTTAATAATATAATATAAAAAAGCACTACGCAATTAAAAAAGGGGATTTTTAAATATAAATATTTTTATTTAATAATAAAAGTAACCCTATAGGAGTTATTAAACTAAGAGATTTATAATATATAAAAAAGTCTATTATTATAAGGATTTTATAAATACGACTTTAAGCCCGTAATTTAAATAACCTTTTTATAGCTCCCTTAATTACCCCCTAGGTATTATTTAAAAATATAATATAAGGGACGGTTTAATAAGAGAAGAGGGGATTTAGAGGTCTTAATAATATTAAGTTAAAAATATTATAAATCTTAGAGATTAATTTAAAAAAAAAGTAACTACCTTAAAATAATCTTACGACCTCTTATTAAAGTTATTATTAGCTTAGAAAAAGGCTAAAAAAACGAGAATCTAAGGGAAAAAAAAAGAATTTTCTAAAGGGCTACTAAAGGGCTTTTTTTTATATTAGCTCCTAGCGCGAGATTACTAATTTTAAGAAATTAACTAAATAATAAAAAGGATTACTAATATATAATAATTACTTAATTATAATTAAATTACGAGAAAGATTATTTAAAAAATATAAAATAAGGTACTAAGAGGCTATAAAAAATAAAATCTTTAAAGTATCTAATCTTATTATATATAAGTAATAAGTAAGTATTTTTAGTAAGTCCTTAAGATTTACGATTTTATAAAAAAGAGGGCTTAATTTCGTTAATTATACTTAACGGCTTATATAGTTTTTAATAATCTATATAGCTCTTTTACGAGCTACTTAGCGTTTATTTTTAATTATTTTTATAAAATATTACTTTAAAAAAGGTAGGTTAAAAAAAGAAGCTATTTAGAAATTATAAAAAGTACGAGGCTTAGGAAGTTAAAAATATATAAGATAGTAGAAATTAGTAATTAATAAAGATCCCGAGACTAATTATTATATTTTTTTATAGTAATATAAACGTTTATTATTATTATTATAAAAAAGAATTATTAAAACTTACCCTTTTATATTAAATAAAAAAAAGGATCTTAATAAGTATAATAGCTAGCGTTTTAGAAAGGTAGTAATAATTATTAAAAATAGTAAAAACGAGAGTAGTAGCGAGATAATAAAAAGAAGTAGGAATCTCTTAAACTTTAATAAATTTATTAAGTAATAAAAGTACGGATTTATTATAACTAGCGCGCGGATTAAATATATCCTTATTAAGATTAAATATATTAGTAATTATTAATATAGGTATAAGCTAGAGTACGACTTTTAGTAAGTTAGAGTAAAAAGGAAAAGGACGAAACCCGATTTTAAATAGAATCCTAATCTTTTATAAGTAAGTAAATATTAACCCGGATTATTAAGGGACGTAAATATATAGAATTACGGATTAGCCTAACGGTAAGTAAATTAATATAGTATTAATCTATTTAATTAAGGTTTATAAAAAAAGGGGCTATAAAAGTAACCCCTATTTTACAAGATTATAAACGACCTTAGTTATTAGTTAGATAAATAGTTCGTAAGCATAAGCTTAGGAATTATAAAAATAGTTAATAAAAAATTTTACGGGCAAGGGGTATTATTAGCGTAATTTTAATTATAAGAGCTATATAAAATATTAATAATAATAATTATAGAGGAGGAATTCGTACTATAGAACTAGGTATAGGTCGATAGAGCGTATAATTATTTTAATAAATTTAAAAAAAGGGTAAACGACCTAGATTTCCTTCTTATAATTACTAATAAAAATCTGTTATTATAAAAGGATATATTGGGGTAAAATATAGTATTAAAAGTATAATAATTAATAATTTTGCTTATTTTAATTTATAACTTATTACTACTACTAATATAAAATTCGGTACCGATTAGCTAATAAGAAAGGAGGTAGACGACCCGAAGTTATTAATAATACGTAGCGACGTAAGGATCGTATATAAATATTAAAAATCTAGTAGTAAATACGAGGTAATTTATAAACTTTAAAAAGATCTTTTTAAAAGAGAAATTATACTCTAGGGGGAAGTATAAGGTTTTATAAGAAACTTTAATAATATTTTATAATTATTATAAAAAAGTTAGAATTAGGGAATACTAATATTATTTAGTAATTAATATTATACTTATAAATAAAGCTTTTAATTATTATTACGAAGCAGTACGTAATTTTAATTAAAATAACTTTTTTAATATAATTAACGTAATCCGAAGCTGTATTAAGACTTATAATAAGAACTTAGAGCTCTTATTTAAGCTATAAGCGATTTTTTTTATATTTATAATTAGGATAATAAAAAGTAAATTGCGAGTAGAGATCTTTAAAGAGCTTATTAATTAAATTAATAAGCTAGCGAAAACCTAGCTAAATAAGGGGATAAATAAGCGGAAAGTTAGATATTTTTATATTATAGTCTAGCGTATACTAAAAATAAAAATAACCCTATACTAGGTACCCGAAAATTACGAAACGCTCTATTTAAAGCTAAGATTTAGTTTTAATATTAAAGCGAGAATACTATACTAAACCTATTTTTAAATATACGACGGCCCTTATTAATAATATTAAGTTAATTAAATATATAATAAAAAAGGAAAAGAAGCTAAATATAGTAATCGTTAATAAAAAGGCTTAGATTTATTAAATAAGTAGAGATTTAACTTATAAGTAGGGTAATAGAAGAGGTAATATTATATTTATAAAAAAGATAAATATTAGTTAAGTTACTATTTTAAAAAAGAGCGTATTAAATTATACGAATAATATAAAAAATTAAGGGTAGTAGATAGTAAAACTAGCCCTCGTTAATTTAATTAATTTTTTATTATATATAAAAATAGATCTAGGGGTACGGAACTTAGTAATAGTAGCTAAAGTAGCGGCTTAAAATATATACCCCCTATAAGAAATTCGGAAAATAAATAAAATCTTACCCCCTATACTAACGAATTAGATTATAACGAAATTAATAATATTAATTACCTTTTCTTTACCCCGTTAGTTTTTAGAGGATATATAAAGCTAAACGAATAAAGGGTAATAAAAGCTCTTAATAAGTAGGTTTTTATTTATAAATAATAAAAAAAGGTCCTTTAGATAACGGATATAAAGGTAGTTAAAAGGGCGAATTTAATAGGGCCGAAGCCTATTTTTTTAATAATTAAAAAAAAGATATTATCTTTTTTAATATTTAAAAAGAAAGAATATAGTACTAAGTAAATCTAAGGGTAGCTAAAGGGGTCCTTTTTATATTACTTAGATCCCTCGAATACTAAGCTCGTATAGGTATTTTATATAAGCAAAAGGTACGGCTTAGATAATTTTTATAAAATTATCCTAAATACTAGGGTATTATAATAATTAACTAAAAGAAAAGGGTAACTCTAAAACTTATAAAAGATCGTATTAATAATACTTAATATGTTAATAATAAGTATTACGAGGATTAGTTTCGGCCTAAATAAGGAAATCGTCGCCCTAAGTATAATAAAAATAGAGACGTACTTTAGAACGATAACTTTTTATATTTTATTTATTAATACCCTATTTCTCTTATATTTAAAAAATATAGATCGACTAGGTATTATATTTAATAATATGAGGAATAGAATTTTTAGCGGTAAGTATTTCGAGATAATTAAATAATAATAGGGGTATACGTTTATAAAGCTTATTAACGATACGAAGTTAATTAATTACTTAATAAAAAGTAAGCTTAGAAGATTATATTAAAGACTCGGGTACTTATTAGTTATAAGGCTATATAACCTCTTAAAGTAATTAAGTAATAATAATATTAAACTAGGGGCGCTAGAGTAGTTAATAAAAGTATATTATTAATATTAAATAAATGCGCAGAGCTTATATAAATTTAAATTTAAATTATATAATAAGCTTAACTTTAACTAAGAAATCGTTATTAATATTTTCTATTTAAATAATCGGCTAGTATTATATATAATTAACGTAGCTATATCTTTCTAAATAGGGCAATTCCTTTAGGATTTATAAATAAAAATAGTATAAGTAGCCCTACGAAAAAGCTAGATTAATATATATTAAGGACTGTTAGATAGTATTAGAACCGATGCTAATATTAGTTTTAAGTTAGTAGAATTTAGGGATAATACGACGGCTTATAGTATATAGCTAAAAGTCGTACTTATTAAAGCGTACTATAATATTAAAAAGGTAAAAAGGGTATATTAGTAATTAAAAAGGGCGTTTAGAATTATTAAAGAGGAAAATCCGGATTTTATTAATAACGAATACCTCTAGATAGTACTTAAATATTATAATAATATTATAAGGCTTAACGGACTTATATTAACGTTATTAATATTTAGAGTATATTTGAAAACGACCTTAGCCTTACTACTATTATTAAGTATAAGCTAACGAGCCTAAGTAGTTAAAAAAATAATATAAGTATTACGTAAAGTAAGCGTAAAAAAGTAAGTTAACGAGGTAATTATTATATATAATAGGCCCGATATAAGGGGTAATTTAGATATATTGCTAAATTTAGATATATAAGTATAGCGTAAAATTATTTAATAATAGGCTAGGCTATATAAGTTAATTTCTATTAACGAGCGCTCTTATATAGTTACGAGAGATCGTAACTAGCTATTCGAAGTATTAATTATAGTAGTTAGATTATATTATATAGATCTTAACGAGGTAAGTTTTAATTTATAAAAAAGAAAAGAGCTAAGGGAAACTATATAACCTATAGTAGAGGTATAGGAAATTATTTTTAATAAAATCGTCGTAGTAGTATTAATAGATAATAAAGAAGAGGAAATTATTAAAAGGGTATTAATATTATTAGCAAGACGTTATAAAAGACTACGATAGTAAGCCCTAACGCGGTAATTTATTATTAATAATAAGGTAATTAATACCTTTTATATAATAAAAAAGAAAGCTAATTTCGAGCTAGTAGTTAAATTATATAAAGAAAGCGTAATTATAACTATTAGAAAGCCGTATAAAGGATTAGATCTTATTAAAGTAGATACTCTTTATAATCGAGGGGTTTATTAATTTATCCTATACGACTTAGAAAAATATATAAACCTCTATATATTTGAATTACGAATAGTTCGTAAAATTAAAGGGAAAGGAATACCTTAGCTATATAAGAAGTTTAGATACGTAATTTAGAGGTATAGTAATATTAAAAAGGTAATACTACTTATATAATTACCTATTATATAGCGCTATAATTAATAATTAATAATAGTACTAATAGTATTATTACGGAAGAAGGGATATAAGATTTAGAGTTATAATATTACCTAGGCCTATACCTAATCGGCTATAGGGCTTATAAGGAAAATCCTAGCCTATTTACCAAAGGAAATAGCTAGTAAGTACTTAAAAAGTACGATTATTAAAGTGCTTAAGCTACTATATAGGCTCGTAAAATCGGGTACTTATTAATAAGCTATATACTACGATTTTTATATTAATTAACTATTAATAATTATTTTTATATATAACCTATACTTATTAGTCGCAAAGTACGAAAGTAACTAATTTAGGATCGTTAAAATATAAACTAATAATATATTAAACTTATTTAATATTAATTTTATAAAAAAAAAGGATAAGGAGCTTTAGAAAGCGGGCTTCGTAACGAAGCTAAAAGAGGTCCTTATAATAAATACCCCCTTAGTATTTAATAATAGGATTTTTATAATTAAAAGGGAAACCGTTATTTTTTAATAAAAGGGGTAGAGTAAGAAGATTAACTTTATTAATCTAAATATAATTAATATTAAAAAGCAGTATAAGGCTAAGCTTGCGCGAGGGGTATATATTATAAGTATTTATTAACCCGAGGTAACTTTTAATTATATTAAAGTAATATAGGCTATAGATCTAACTAAATAAGACGTCGAGATACTTAATAAGCGGCTTAAGTAATAATAAATAAATCTCGATTAAAGTCTCGTTTATTACCTAATTAACCTTATAATTAGTAAGCTCTACGTCTTCGTTAATAGGTTATTTATAAATAATAATAACCTTATTTTATAATTAGGGTATATTATTATCCTAGTTAACGAGAGTATAAGTAAGAGCGAATTTATTATATATGGTAATATAATTTATTATTTATTAACTAAAAGTAAGTAGGTAATAAGAAGTATATTAGCGTCGGAGGTTTATAATATAGTTAATAATATTAACCTCTCTTACGTAATTTTAATAATACTAAAGAAGATTACTAATCGAATTAGCTTTTTACTTATTCTAACGGTTATTTATATCGATTTTTACTTACTATACGAATACTTTATTAAATTAAGAATAACGAAGGAAAAGAGGCTTATAATTAATATTATAGCCCTTAAGTAATTATATAAAAAGCACGAGATATTCGAGATTTATTAAATTAATAATAAAGATAACTTTATAAACGCTTTTATAAAAATAGTATTAAATAAGGGATTAGAGTAATTTATAAGTAGTAGAAAAGTTATTATACGAATAGAGGGATAAGTTATATAAAAAGAATAAAAAAAAGGGGGAAAAAGAGACGACTTAGTAAACGGGCCCGAGGTCGAATTATATTTCTAACCGTAGTAATTAAATTAATAAAAAAAAGAGAAAGTTAGTATTAAATTAGAAGTTTAATTTAACTATAGTATATAGCCGACTATATAAGGGCTAATTAGGGGCCTTATTTATAATTATTATAGCTAGCTTAATTTATAGTTAGAACCTCTTTTTTATACTTATTACGCAGATATTTATATAATTTAATTAATCTCTTTGTTAACTACGGTTCGAACTAACTACCCTGTAATAGGGATACTAATAGTACCTTAATTGTATTAAACTTAAGTCGAGTATTTATTAAAGTTTAAATCGCGATCAGGAGTCTTGACCTCCCCACCATCCTTTACTTGAGTTGAACTTCATTTCTCTAATCTTCTTTAAACTTCCGCAACTCATCTCTCTACCCTTGAAAGGGGCAGTCGATGGTAGCGTAAAACTAGTGTGATCGGTGAGCAGGGCCCCTAGAATAATCTCAAACGCAAGGGTCGGAAGCGTTGGGAAACAGGCATTACGAGCGGGTCTCGAGGTAACCTCCACAACATCGTCCGATCGGACCATTGACCGTCACTAACTAGCAGAGCCCTAGCCGGAGAATACGCGGTCCCCTATGATGCATACGTCCGGAGTCAGGGCTTCTTGAATTCGAAGACGCATCGCAACCAACTTGCATCTTGATGCCAGTAGAAAGTCTCACGTTCAGAAGGGCCTGATTGTGCCGCGAGAATGTATCGTGGCACGCGGAATGCAGTCTGTTCATCTCTTGTCCTCCGTGTAGACTGAAAAGGGACTTTGTCCGCAAGCGCGTACCGACCTTGGAAATACGTTGGTTTCCCTCAAAGGTGGACCGATCTGCCTCCAGCGCCTGCCCAAAGTAGAGACCTAGATCCAGTTCAATCTTTTCTTTCCTGGGACTATGCCAGTACTCTTAGCTCTGGAACTTCTCTACTAGATTATCATGCGTCTCTTCGCGACCGTCGCTCCGGCCATTCTTGATCTGGCGGGCGATCATATCATCGCTGGTGCCCCATCGAATCAGATTAGCCCTGGGTGCTATCGGAGCCCTCTGGTCCGATAACTATCACTGGAATAGAGATCCAGCTGCATTGATGCTATCAAATGCTTGACGTCCCTGCCGTCAGAGGGCGATTATCTGTAGCACGGTGCCAAGACCCGGTGGGATCACTTCCAGAGAATGCACATCTATGCCCCAGAGCAGTTGCACTTCAATGTGAGTCAGCCCAATCCGCGTGGCAAATTAGCAGGTAGTTTCAGTATACTGATGTTAGTACAGGGTTCTTTCCTCCCGTAAGAGATAAGTCGACCCACCCCCTTTTGGCCACCCCCCCCCTTTTAGCCACCCTATCAAAACATAATATTAAAACATCGCTACTAACTATACTTAATTAATTAACTATCTTCTACTACTATAATAATATAATTATTATTCTCCCTAAGTAATTCGACCCCTACGAATTAACTAGGACTAATTAGATAGTTATTAAAGTCTTCTTAAGCTCTTTATATATCCTAAATATTTATAAACTTAGTATTTAGGTTTATTAATATACTCTTCTTTTTCTACGGCCTTAATTAGTTAACTTTAGCTTTTAAAACTCGAATATAATACTAAAGTATTACTAAATAATAAGCTTATTTACTAAATACTTTTTTTATTTTTCTAAATAGTAATTATTAAGTATTATAATCTAAACTAAGCTTTATAAATAACTTTAATTAATCGCAAAGCTCGCTAGCCTTTTTAAGTATTAACTAGTTAATAATAAACGCTACTAATACCTAGTTAATAGCTTTTTTAATATTATTAGTTACTTACTTAGTATTTACGGTCTTTTTAGTTAATATAATTAAGTTAAATAGGATTATTAAATTAATAAGTAGTCTAGTTATATTAGGGGGATATAGTCTAGTTACTTTCTACCTACTTCGTATATTTAATAACGTTAAACTAACTAAACAAGCTTTTTAATAATAGCTTAAGAAATACCGCTTTCTAACAATAATAAAATTATTTACTATATCCTCCTTATTAAGCTCCTTCTTATACTTAAACTTAATAAGTCTAAAAATAGCTATATTTAATAGCTAAAAGATATAAGAAGTATATAGTAATAAGAATAATAAGTAAACGTTATTTTTATAGTATTTTTATATAAATTCTATTATTATATAACTCCTATAGCTATTTAAAACTAATAGTTAAGGCTTATTAAGTATACTAAGCCCCCTAAGGGGGGGGGGTTTTAATTTATAATAAAAATACTATTTTTAACTATTTAAGGGTAGTCTTATCGGTTATTTAGTTATTATTTATTATTATAAACTCCTAATTAGTATAAGGGTTAAGTTTAAATAAAAACTATTATTATTATACTAACTTTCTTTTATATATAATTAGTAATTTAATAGCTTAATTATTAATAAAGATATACTTAATTATAAATACCTAAGTACGCGAACTAGGCTCTTTTTTTTATATTATTATAGTCTTTACTTTACCTAAAACTAAGCTATTAAATCCCTTACCCTTTAAAATACTAATCTTATTTATATCATATTTATTAGCTTATTTAATATTATTAATTTCTAGTATATTAAGTAATTTAAACTATAACTTAATTATATTAATAATAGCCTTATTTAAATACCTCGAATTAATAATTTAACTTCTCTAGACCTTAATTAATAAGTTCCTCTTTAAAAAAGCGTTTATCTATTTTTTTTAAGAGGATTTATATCCCCCTAGGATCTTAGAACTTACTTAGCGAATTTTATAAGTTATTTATAAGTTAATATAATACTTAGATTATACTAAATACGAACTTATTAAGCTAGTTAGTTTTCTTATTATAAAAAAAGCTTTTAAAAATTTATAAATATTATTACCCTCGTTTAGTAACCTCTCTTACGGTTATAAAGAATTAACTTTAAAACTCCGAACTTAATTAAGGCCCGATTAACTAAGAGACCTCTTTTAATAGCCTTAAGAGCCTAAATAACTTTATTTTTAGTATACGAAATTATTATATATTGATAAATAAATATATAAAAAAGAATTATATTTAGACGATTTTTATAATTATTATAGTAATTTAAAAATCGTGGGTAGGGTTTTAATGCGGTAGCTAGGATAGAGAAATGGGGTGGCTAAAAGGGGGGGGTGGCTAAAAGGGGGTGGGTCGACTTAACTCCAAACTTACTTCGATCATTTTCTAAATATGTCAATCGCAGCTGGCATCGGTGGATGATGTTTCTCTTCGAATCTGAGCTGAGGTACAAATGCTCTTACCAAGGAACACTACCCTACTGGGACTTGAGTCTTGACAATACTGCGGAAAGCTTCGTCAAGTCGCCAATCTTCGACAACATATACGGTTTCGGGGGTAACGGGCCGTATATCGAGGATATCAGTGATGACGAGGAGTTCCCAGTCAAGAACCCCGCGGAAATTCCGGGAAGGAGCGGAGGAGGATGCGTCCAGGAGGGTCCATTTGCAAATCTCACGGTTCCCATAGGTCTTGGTGCGTTGTGAAATTCCGCAAACCACAAGGCTTCTGCCCCTGCCCGGCATCTGCTGACTTCACATCCTGGCAATAGGGTCCTCCGTTGAATCGCACCCCCATTGCCTGCGTCAAGATTTCAGTCCCACCCTCGTTGCCAGTGCCCTGAGAGACGAAATGATTGACCGTGCGCTCTCTGCGCCGACCTATGGCGAATTCAACTCTCATATTCAGGGCTACAGTTTCGAGTTTGACGGCCTGACTCTCCACGCGGGCATACATCTTGGCATCGGCGGTGCTGTTGGCAAGGTACGTCTGATCAGACGATGATCCTTTCCCATTTTACGGCCCTTTTTGGTTCTTTGCTTTGTTAGTTGTGAAGTTGTGTGGTCTGAGGAAGCTAATGGCCAGGACCAGAATGCGGACATGTACTCCTCCCCCGGCGATCCACTCTTCTACTTCGTCCACGGTGCACTGGACAAGATCTGGAACGACTGGCAGCGACGAGGTAAGCATCCTTTTCTGCTCACGAACTTGACTTTCGTTTCAGTGCCACTTGTGAACAGACCAAGGCACTTGGACAAGCGGCTAGGCGCCCCGTTTTCCCCAGCATAAGAAAACGTTAAAAGGAGTCGTAGGCTCGATCTTGCTAACGATGGTCATAGACTGGCCCGCGCGCAAAACCGCTATCGGTGGCCCGGACACCATGTTCGCGTACCCATTCAACTTCTTCGGTGACGTGCCGTACGAGAACAACACGTTGCAATACCTTCTCAAGTACCCTAATTTTGGACAGGTATCCCCATTAGCGACGTGATGGATATCCACGGTTGTCCGTTTTGCTACGAGTATAACTTGTTTGAGCTATCAACTATACCATCTCAGTCTAGTGTGTTAAAGCGGCTTCTGCACTCTAGTCGCAGCATCCGATTATACGAATCCGTCGTACAGCGACCAATAGCCGCCCAAGACTGATGAGCTACATCGGCCGCTGTCCTAGTGTGTCGAATCTTGGTTGAGCCGCCGCTGGTCTGGGAGGAGAATCCGTGCACAAGTTGAGGCGCGGGCTATTGCGGTTTAGGGTCTGGCAGACAAAAGACAAAGACAGCCACGGTGGTCGATGTGCTCGGATAAAGTTCCACTACTGAATCAACATCGGAGGCATCCCCATTTGTCCTAGCTTGCGATTGCAAGTCGCTTAAGACGGCAATATTGCGGCGATGTTGTCTGGAGAGTTCCCGAGAGTCAATTGAATCCCATACCACTGCTAGATTATGTGTGGGTGAGGGGATGGGGCACTCAGTATCACACTCCAATGAAAGCTTAAGTTGCATTACGCACTTCATAGATAACATGTGCTTAGAGAATGCTCAATCCGATGTAGATACATCGCCAAGTAATTCATGAAGGTGAAATGAAACTTTTATTAATCATGGTCTCAATCGACTGCGTGATGGGGACGGGACGAGACGATCATGTGACTCCTGGTCGTCCGCTATCCTCTTGAACCCTTCGGAAAATAGCGACATTTCGCTCGGCTTTGTGTGAAGTCCCCTTGATTCGACCTCAACTTTTGTTGACCTCAACGGGGACTCATTGATACACCATCTCTCATTTACCTCGACTCCTCCATACGTCTTGCTCGGTTTTTGTGGTGATGGAAAGTCGCATAGCTCAGCGGTGGCCTCCTCGTCACGGAGACTGCTGAGACGGCGTATCTCCGATGTAATCTCGATCTCTTTTGTGATAAAGATGTGGCCGATGCTACTCTGTAGGGTGGGCCAGAAGACGGGTAACGAGGCGCAAATCGTCGCCAAGTTGATCTCAACCGCAGCGAGAACGATGGGCACGCAGCCGTACCAGCTGGGATCGAGGGTCGGATAAGTGCCCGCTCTCGAGTGTGAAATGCCGATGAGACGGAAGATTCCAAGAACGTTCACGCTAGCGAAATCGAGTCAGACGGGAAGTGTTCGCTTTGAGATGGAAAGGAAGTTTAAGACATGGAACTTACAGAACACCCATGGTGAACAGACCAAGCAGGCCCAAGCGCGACTTCGTCCGAGTTCCAGCCTCCAGGAACAAGGGAATAGGTATCGCAAATACAATCAGGTCCAGTGCAACATTCATTCCGACGTGGCTTTCAAAGCTTTTCGCAAAGATAATGGGGTCGCGGGAGCCAAATGCCCATCGAGTATCCGTAGTCGATGAAAGGTCCCAAAAGGCCGACACGGGAAGGCAGGGGATCCAGGCAATGAAGGAGTAAGCTACACCCCATAGTGCGGTGATGTAAATGACGATAATGGTAACGATTCGAGACTTCGTGTTGCGTTCAAACATTCGTAGATATTGAAACAGTAGGGCCAATTTGATGAGGGCTGTTGCCATTGGGTATGCGCCGTTGCAGACATAAAAGGCTTTGATGAAATTTTGCATGCCGTTAACTCCAAGTAATAGAAAGTGCTTGCCCAGCCCATAATCCGTGGCTGCATTGAAGAGTTAGAGGACCTTTCTTTCGTAGGTAGGCGCCATAGAATGAAGACACTTACCCACACACGTTGCTATAGATAAAAGCAGGCTTGTGAGCTGCGGGCAAAATGTTAGACATTGAAAATAATGCGAAACGGTTGCCTGATAGCTACATACCAAAGATAACACAACGAAGAAGTCATCCCATCCCGGACACCGAGCAATAAATAACCGGACATAGAGTCGAAAGGCACCGCATATCCAGGCGACAAGCTACGGTAAATGGTCAGAAGCTAGAATTGTCTGGATGTGGTTCATGGGCATCAAGTACCAGAAAGGAAACGACCATAGCCAGGACCGCAGGTCGTTGGTTGAGAACCGGCACAGGGTCTTTGAGGTTGTCGGCTTTGCCGAGTAATTCAAGTATGGAGCCGCCCATTTTCTACAAGGGTTCTCGAGATCGGGGCCGTTGCCGTTTGCATACTCGGGGGGGAGACTTCGAATTCCGTAGGTCGAAGTCCAGCTCGCGGGTAGATTTCGAATCGGAGTTCTCAGCCGTTGGCCAGCAAGAGTCGGCGGATGGTCAAATAAGACAACTCATTCGGGATTAAATGGAGACAACCTAGAGGGGTTGGAAAGGTTGGACAAGAGCGAAGGGGGGAGGGGCAGCAATGATAAATGGTTCCCGAAGTCAAGCCCTCCGTCGAGCCGTTCTCGAGATGAACCTGACTGGGGGTGTTTGAGTAGCTCCAGAGAGTGGTGCGCGCAACACCCTGCAGTGCGGTACCTCGAGAAAGCCGTCAGCTCCAGGGCCCCTGCACACGTGGTATGTGCATTCCGGAAACGGATTCGGGGACACGGCTAACCAAGTGCCTTTTTGTTGCTGGCGAACTTGTTTCACCTGATGCAGATAGCACTGGCGTTTTGCGTGGACAAAGACGGTCAAGATCGCTCATGGCTGGCATTGGGACGAAGGCCTCAAGGTTCGAGGCTTCCTTGCCACTCACTCTATGTTAAGTTTTGTTCAGTGGACTGCGTAAGTACATGCAGGTTTACATGGTACGAGCTGAGGTGGTCTCGTCCCCGTCGAATCCCTCTCTCTTCCTCTCTAGTTCTTGCTCCTCGCAAATCTCACCCTTGGAATGGAGACTCGATTCAGTTCCCCAACTTTCCCACCCAGATGAGAGAGACTCCACAAGCCGATCAGCCGATCAAAGTGCGAAGAGGTCAATAAGAAACGCCCTGGATAATTAAAAATAAATGGCAAACATACGTAATTTTCGGCCAACCCAAAATTGCTGCTCACAGTGGAAATGTCTTGGTGTTTGCTTCTGCGCCCTCTCTTCTTTTTTCTTCCATGCCGCTCACCGTTGCTTCTCTATTCCTTCTGCAGCGTTAGACGTTTTTATTGGAGTGGCCCCGAGCGTGCAGCATGCAGATAGACTTAGACATGTTTGAAATGTCGTGCGTTTTTGCCCCATTCCCATTTCTTCCACATCTCCTTTCACAGTCGTATTTCTTCGCTTAGACGATAAAGTGACAAGCAAACACTCATCACATCATCATAAATCACAAAGGGGTTGTGCGGACGGACTCCTTGGCCCTTCCTGGAAGGCAAATGCAACATGAACAGCCATCGTCCCGTCTTTCATCGCAGAGGCGCAATTTGTCGGGGACTTCGCCTACCGACTGGCCTTCCTTTCTTGGATTTCTGCCATTTTTTGAGGGGTGGGAAACAGATGAAGGGACGAACAACACACACAAGACACCAGTCTTGTTCGTTGCATCCGCTCCCCTGCAGGACCACCACGTCCAAACGAGGGGAATTGGCGTATCAGCATCGGGCAAGTCGAGCCTGGAGGGTTCGCTCGGACAGCCGCGGCGTCGGACCGTCTGGGGCCAAGGCAGTCCGGGGTCTTTCTAAGAGCCCTCCGTTCAGGATCTACGGCTAGCTTGAGTGGAGATCGCTGGATCAGTGACGATTGTCTCTGTGCTTACTCTTCAATCGCATCCGGACCATGTTTCTTTATTACCTACCTACCGGCTTCCCGGACTTGCCTTTTTCTTTTACTGCCGGCCCAAATGGTCCTAGAAGGCTTTTGCTACGTCGATGGACAAGACTCCCTTGGTGAGACATGCTGAGGGGCCGCGGGATGATCGACACCCATTGGTAGATCTAGCCAGACCAGAGAGCTTTGGCCACCGGAATAAGCAAGCTGTGCAACGCTGGCACTGAGCTGGCGAACTTGGCCTGGGGATTATCGATAATTAAGCGTCGTATCAAAAGTTTGGGCGTTGTCACGATTGA
This sequence comes from Colletotrichum lupini, assembly GCF_023278565.1. Taxonomy (NCBI): domain Eukaryota; kingdom Fungi; phylum Ascomycota; class Sordariomycetes; order Glomerellales; family Glomerellaceae; genus Colletotrichum; species Colletotrichum lupini. The sequence goes on from NC_064672.1 coordinate 528,144, forward strand.
TTTCCCACTCATGGTAAGTCGGCTCTCACTTGGTCAACTACTATTGCATGAAACAGTCACCGGCTGCTCATAGCAAAGAAAACTCATGGCAACTCAATCTACATCTACTAATTCTGACTTCTGCCACGGAGAAGATGCCAGTTCTAGCTAAGCATGCCGCTTCAATTCAGCCAGCTCGCTTCCGCATGGCCTCTGCGCAAGCCACCGTAGTCCTCCGGCACCGTTGACTTGGGTCCAGCGATAACTTTAGCGATATACCTAGAGAGCTGGTTCGATTCCAACAATCTGGAATTCCTCCGAGTCAGATGCAGTTTAACTCGTCTGACAGTGAGTCCATTTTGGGCAGGGATTCAGCCACATCTTCTTTGAGAAATCGAGATTATCTCGCGTCGGGAGGCAGCATAGACCTCCTCTGAGAACGGTCTGGCATCGGGAAGCGCCCCGTGAATTGTTTACAAGAAGACGCATGAGTCGAACTGGGTTCACCAATACATCGAATGAGTTTATGGTTAGACTTCGATGATCGATCATGTTGGCGTAGCTCAGCCTTGGCCGGTGCCTCTTCCTGCCTCTGCGAGCGTGATGTCCTGGCGCCGGCACTCCATATGACAGGCAAAAGCCACCGAAATCATCCCTAAGAAGCGCCTCATAACCTTCAGATTCTCGTTAATGGAGTCGAAACATCTCAAATGTTTCAAGCACAGAAGATCACGTTTGTGTGGATGGAATGGTGCATAAAGCCATGCCGACGGGATGCCTTCAACACAACTGATGAACATTGAAGCCAGTAATAGCCTATTTAATAACGATAATTACTGTCTTCACTATTCATCGAGTCCTTGGGCTCAGAATCAAAGCCGCATCCGGCTGTTGCCAGCATATTGTCTCGTTTCATGATGTCTCTCACAACAACGAATACACATGTCAACAGCAAGCCACCACCCAGATGTCTTTGCCTCACGGACTCCGACTGCCACGCGACGTTCAGGTCATCAGGCTATCCTGACAGCACCACAAGCCAGCCTCACCAGAGACTATGGCATTATAGCCTACTCTCCTTTGCCCGATTTGTGAATCCGATGGAGTGGGGCATCGGCCGATATTGGCCAAAGCGTTATCGACCTTCCGGCCAGAATGAGGTCTGGCTCATGTTCGTGGCGCCGGGGCTGAGAGTCCGGCGGCTGTGTCGGTTCGGACCCACGTGAGCTAGAGACTCTTCCGGCCGAAAGACCTTCAAAAGAGTAAGTTCCAGGGTACTAAGGCTCCTTGGTCGGCGGAAATCGCATCCGAGGATTGTGGTTCGCGGCCTGATTACCATGACCGCTGGCTTATTCACATAAGAACCGCATCGGGGATGGATCAGGGCATTATTCGTCCTGCTGCGGCCCAGCAATCTGGCATCGCGACGCCAAGGGCGCTGCTGCCAATCCTGCACTTAGACAAGAGCGGCAGGCAGACGTTCTACTTTCTCCTATTGCCAATACTTGTAGGAGAGTCCATACACGTTCTTTGGGAGAATTCTCGATGGTAATCCCACTAGGTTTCCTGCTTCATAATCCCGACCCGGAGACGGTACGGGCACCGGAACTAAGAGCCTGCCTCGCCGAAACAAAGGTGGCGGCGAGCGAGGTCATATTGGTCCACTGAGCGTTTGATTCTGGATCAAAAGTCAATTGCGTCAAAGGCTCGATATCAACGTCGAATCAGTGGCACCCTCAACGGTTTGTCTAATGTTTGATTTCATGTTCGGGGTTCCGTTTCCGTCAACAGTCACCACGATTGCTAAGGGAGATTGCTCCCGTGGGGTTCTGGCACAACAAGATTCCAGAGCTATCCATGTCGAGGTCCTTGTTCCTCAGTCCCACTTCGATTCGGCTCGAAGCGCGCTGGGTCGACGCGATCTAGTTCTTCAGGGTGCATCTTTAGTATCCGGCGCTAGCATCTACAGGGCCTCGCATCATCTCATCTAACCTCCCACGTAGCCTTGACTATTGGGTGACTTTACGACTAAATAATACAATTACTATGTACTCAACAATACTTCATCGTCCCAGCAACCACACCGTCAGACTTTACAGAAACAGAGACCTTCTGAAAATCATCTAAAGCAACGCCCATGCAACTTACCTAGAATGCATCTTTCGATGGAAAGGCTGCACACCGTTGACTTACCTGAATAGTGCCAAATAGTCTGAGCTTGAGCTCACACTATGTGATATCCAGACATGCCAAACAACGATACTTCTGCTTTATTCTGGTTAGTGTCCTTTTTTCCGAAACAGTACTGCTAAGAATACCGTACAGTTCAAAACTCAGACAAATAGGCTTCAAGACGCCTAGCATGTTACCGTAGCCCAGGCGCAGATTCATGAGGACCTGAGTCAGGAAGCTCATGCGGTGTGAAGGCTCGAGGAAATGGTGAAGGCATAATCTCACGCTTACCTCAAGAGATGAAATTTTGTAACCCGACTCAAGTTACAATGCATTTCTTGGAATCATCACCGTCGTGGCTATATTACTCATCTGATGCCGCTTAAGGAAGGGGCAGAGATAACTTAATGAGACCTTGAGACTACGGAAGCGGTGTTTGAAGCTAGCAGGGGCAAACAATGAGACTCAGTCTCCCTACCACAGGTGAAATGCAGAAATTTCTCAGGGTATCGCTATACTCCAACCTGAAACGCACAGATGCAACTGGAAGTAAGAATGAATGCCCTCTGGGAAGAAAACCGGCGGACTCGGCACACCAACGAGAGGAAAGAAACGCTCAAGGTACTTCAAAAAAGCAAGTCCCTAGACTTGCTACATAATGCCAAATTCCGCCGGGTCGCCTATGTGATCACAGATCAGGATGATCCGGGAGTATTCCTGCTGGCGGAATGCTGCAGTGATAGGTCATGAGTAGCAAAGATCGCTCAATGTCGGCACACACAGTCACAGTTACTACTTCTCAGATGGAAAGTTTACATGCTGAGGACATGAAAGTGGCTTCCAGAAATAATTTCACGGAAGTTTCTATTTACCAGAACCGGCTACATGATGCATCCGTCTCTCGGGTGTGGCTACGCGCATACGGGAGAGTAATATAGGGCAAGCTTCAGCAACATTGGCTCGGATTCCTGCCATGAATTCGTGATCGTGCTTCATCACCAAATATCACAGGCTTTCAGCACGTCTTACGATTCTTCATTCCAGTGTTGAACTGCTGCTGAAGCAAGCCCCCTATTGATCTCTCACACGTCTATGTACTATTAAGAACTGCTACACCCGTGGTCTGACCATAATTGAGGGTACCTTCGCGGCTCAGTCTAACTTTTCGAGTTCAACCACCTTATCTACCTTAAAGCATGCGTTGAGCGTGTCACATATCATGACGCTGAGTGGCCAGCTTTGGCTTCCATCGTCTTGATCTAGGTTACAGAGTGCCTTGGTAAGGAATTCGATTCGCTGATTCTGTCTCCGCCACTACTTCAAGCTGCTACATAAGGCGACGAGGCTATTTGGTATGTAACGCGTCCCTCATGCACAAAAGCCTCCGACTAGAGTGCTATAAATTGTAATCGTTAGCCGGACGCAATCTAATCTCTTTCACCATTTGCACCCCCGAAAATACTATCTGAACACTCCAATAAGACCGATTTTATTGCTCATTTGCTACCAAAGAAAAAGAGAAAAGACACCATGGCCGCCGCCTCGCCTCAAACGGAGACATTCTCCGTCTTTCTGCAGGGATACCTTTCACGCCCTGATCACTTCTTCGAAGTAGTCTCGCCCGGCAGCAATCCGCAACCACCCAACCTGATCCGAAAACGATTCATCTTCAAACAGGCCTCTTTTAGCGGATTCACGACCGATCTCGATCCGAGTTTGAACCCCATGCATGGACAGATTGGTCTCTATGTCTCAGGCTTGACGGACCCAGAGGTCCAAAAACTAGACGACTTTACACGGAATGTAGTCATGTCGACATGCATGAAAATGCAAGGCAAGGTGTCACTCATGTGCAACCACGGAACGGTCTGTATGAGGGAGGTTACTCTTTGGTTAGGGATCCCGAGGAATCAAGTGACACAAACCTCGAACGATATTCAGAATCAACAATTTGCTGGTCACGGAAGTGGACCTAGGGCCGGAAATTCCAGCAACATAGCGAACCAAGCAGCTCAACCCTGGGATGGATTCCAAAACCAGATCGACAACGGGAATGGATCCTCATCATCCTTCGGCAACGTTCCAAATAGTACCGTTGGAAACAACAGCCAAAAACTGAGCCAAGATCTCAACGGCGCTGCACGGGCTGCTTGATTTCCCCGCATCTCACGAGTCCAGCGTCAACTTCATGGTTCAAAATGATCTCAGCTAGAATAAGAGCCGAGCGAACATACGCGATCATACACGAAAACACACGGAGTTGTCAATACACTCCAAGTCGGACATACCTACGAAAACCACAACATACGACGAATGTACGCCATAGCTTTTGAGTTATCAGTTTCACAAGAGGAAAGGGGGCTTAGTACCAACTTTCGCAATGGATTTCCAGCTTTCAATGACTGCGAAGCAAGAAGATTCAGATCAGACGACCACCACGCAGCAAATGCAGTAATTCTTTCTTCGAGTTTGGACAGTCTATCGGTGTCAGGGTAGATTCAAAAAATTGATATGAAATGAAGTCTTTCGCAATTCGTGTGATTCCCCCTCTATTTCTAGGTATCTCAAGCACAAGAGAACTGAACCGTGTAATGATTTTTACTTAGGCAACATGATGTGAGTTAGCCTGGATGCCCGCGACTTGCGAAGTCTCCATGTAAACCGTTGTATCAATTGCCGACGTGGAGTCTCCTGGAGGTTTCAGCATGGACGAGTCAAGACTCAGATACGAATTCAAGTTGACGCTGGTCAATAGCGTGGAAATTCGGTACGACGCTGACATGCTACGGAAATCTCCTCTGTTTCTAGTGAAGATCGTCATCTTGGCTTAACATGACAGGGGAACGATGATGAGGGCTCGCCATTCTCACTGCAACGCTAAAAAAGAAATCCTCCCCGCACTTTTCATTCCCAAAATCTATAAAGAAGGTTGATTACGAAGTTTTCATCTTAAAACGCGGCATAGTGTCTGAATCTTCATCCAAGATTTGGGGTCGGCATCTGCTACACTTTTATGCATGACAGCTCTGTCAGCGCAATTAAGCCATGGCTTCTCGACTGTCAGCGATACTTTTGTACGCTCTGGTGGCTTCAGCAGACATCGCACCGGCTCGTTGCAAAGTATATCCAGGTGACATCTCCTGGCCCTCTGACGAAGCCTGGGCGGCTCTCAATGAACGGGTAGAAAACCGCCTCCTTAAGCCACGACCGCAGGCAGCAGCATGCTACAGTGGCGCCGAGTACGATGAGGCCGCCTGTGCCAGCATGACGGCCACTTGGACGAACTCCTACACCCACCTTGATGACCCTATCGAAATGTTCTCGCCCGTCTATCAGGGTCTCACGTGTTTGCCACCCAACATTTACGACTCTGGCAACTGTACCATGGGTGGGTTCCCGTGGTACGTAATTAATGCCACTTCTGCCAAGCACGTACAAGAAGGCGTTAAGTTTGCCAAAGAGACGGGTGTGAGACTGGTAGTCAAGAATACAGGACATGACTTCTCAGGCAAATCGGGTGGTGGAGAGTCATTGAGTATATGGACACATCACCTGAAAAGCATTGAATTCATCGAGAATATTACCGACGATACCGAGGGATACTCTGGTCCTGCTTTCAAATGTGGCACCGGTGTTCAAGCTTTCGAGATATACAAGGTGGCGTCTGAATACGGTAGAGTTGTTGTTGGTGGCGAAGGACAGGTGCGTTGACCAAGATAGTACTGAACGATATTGGAACTAACTTTTCCTAGACTGTTGGGGTGATGGGAGGGTACATACAGGGTGGAGGCCATTCTCCCCTGAGTTCGATATATGGTACTGGGGCAGACCAAGCCCTGGCCTTCGAGGTCGTGACAGCGGACGGAGACCTTGTGACTGCAGACCACAGCCAAAATGCTGATCTATTTTGGGCGCTTCGAGGTGGTGGTGGCTCGACCTTTGCTGTAGCAATCTCGGTCACAGTCAAGGCCTTTCCAGACGTTCCCACAACTGCCTCGGCGTTCAAATTCTCTACGGCGGACGGTCTGTCCAACGAGACTTTTTGGAGTGGTGTACGCAGCTACTTCGACTCTTTTATTCACAACGCCGACAATGGCACGTACTCGTACTTCCTCTTGTTGCACAACAACCCAAGCCCTGGGAATTTTCTCTTCCAGATGACGCCCTTCTTCGCACCCAACAAGACAGCAAAGGAAGTGACCAGTTTGCTAGACCCATGGTTCACCAAGCTCCACGATCTCGGGATTAGGTTCGACCCTAATATCACAGAATACCAAAGCTTCTATCCTGCCTGGAAAGACTTCTTCCCGCTCGAGGTAGTCGAGAAGGTAAACGTTCAAAGCGGTTCGCGTCTCTTTCCCCGCAAGAATTTCGAAAGCGAAGAGCTGAAGCAGGCCACTTTTGAAGCTATCCGCACATCCCTCGAGACTAATCACGTCTTTGTTGGATTCAACATCAAGGCCATCAGTCCCGATGACCCAGACAACGCTGTCAACCCAGCCTGGCGCGAGAATATCTTGTTCGCTCTCCAGTCCGTCAGGTGGTCCATAAATGCCACCGCGGAGGAAATTTTAGAAGCCCGCAAAGGTTTCACTTTCGGAGATATGCAGCGGTGGAGAGATGTCTCTCCAGGTGCTGGCTCATACCTTGCTGAGTCGGACAGGATGGAGCCGAATTTCCAACAGTCGTTCTATGGCGACAGCAAATACCCTCGGTTGCTGGAGCTGAAACGTAGATGGGACCCTGAGGATGTTTTCTATGCTGCGACTGCTGTCGGTAGTGAGTTCTGGGAAGTTGTCACCGAAAATAAGCTCCCCCACGAGAATGGAAGACTGTGCCGGGTGGTTTGATAATCCGGGGGAGAAAGCAAGCAGCATATGCTCGAATGTTTATCGGTATTTATTTCTACTTACCTTCTTCAGACACAATGTAGCACACTTCAATTTATTACTGTGGCAAGTAAGGAGTGAGACGATGGATCCGATCCCTCCAACCGCTCTCAGTGCTCCGCCTATTATCGCCCAAAAGTCGCCTGTGTGTCTAGGAAACCGAGAAACTATAGGAGATAGGTGCATCACTGAAATGTGTTTTGAGTCTGTTCAATCCTATCGGAGCTACCCTTGAATCCATACCCATCCAATTGTTCTCCAGTTAAAACTCCCGGTCAGGATGAAGCCATACATGTAGACTGAAGGTTTGAAGTCTACCAGCCAGTAAGGTAAGGTACACTTGTGCGCCGTCTAACGGCCAAACTCTCTTGCATTCCAAGGAAGAGGTCCAGGTTTCTGACCCTATAAGAAGCGCTCTCCCATCCTCTATTAGTCGCACATCAATGCTCAACCCATCCTCCATTCACATTTCCACGCCCTGAGATATCCGTTTGAGCCACGCAAGTCTGCCTGCAAGTAACAGACTTGAAGCACATTTCTGCCATTGTTTTTGGAAACCCCTGGACGATAATCTCGCCATGAATATCAATTCAACTATAGCTTCTATTCCGAAGATGGATATCATGCCGCCTACTATTGAGGAACAGGCAAGCCTATGGAACTACACTGGCCCCGAATGGAATTGGACAGATTCAGACTGGGATCACATGTACGGCGAGCCCATTGGAATATGGGAATCATTGGCCAACCACTTTCTCGACCATATCCGGTCACAGAGCTATCTGATTCAGACAGACATACTCTTCTACCCAGCTCTGATCTACATTCTCAACTTGGCTTCTCTCGCAATCGCCTTCAACTCCAATGGCCGATATCGCACAGCCTTCGTCGGTGCATCCCTCGCCTTGGCAGCCGCTATCATTCAACAAGTCTCCAACCTACCAATCTTCTACGCTGTCAAGATCACCCTTGTTCAGGTACTCGTCATTCAAAACATGGGTGCAGCTGTTATGATGCTATGGGAAGATATCGCCGTTACTCAAGAGCAAAAGAAACTTCCTTGGGGACAACGCATCCTCGCCACCTACAAACTCATGTGGAACGCACGCTTTGTCAACACCAGTCGTCCGGCTCCTGTCCTCCACTTGATCATGGCAGACGAAGAGCGCAAGAGGCAGCTCGCAGAAGCATCCATCACAGCTACGATCGAAGAGACATCCGCCGAGAAAGCCACCATCAACAATGAAAACTTGGATCAGAGCTCGGCTGAGGCAAACAACAACAAAAGTGTGCTCGAACGGATCAATAGTTACCGTTACCTTGTACTTCGAGTCAGCCATAACGCTTGGAACAAAACCAGCCAGCTCTTTGCTCGCTTTTGGAACTCTCTCAGTCCAAGAAACCGCTGGATCATGGCTACGATAGCCAAGATCACTCTCATCTTCATCTTGGAACGTGTCAAGGACTACGTTTGGGACACGTACGCCTGGTATTCCCATGAAGACATTGCCCCCCACAAACGTTCTTACTTCCGCCGTCTCCTTCGAAATGAGACCGACCTACGGGAGGTGGTTATCCGCTGCTACTTCGCCTTCGAGGGCGTTTGGGGCGCTTTCTACTGGTACACCTTCATCCACTCAACCGTCGCCCTTTTCTTCGTAGCGCTTCACATTGATGAACCCGAAGAGTGGCCTCCGGTCTTCGGCGATATCCGCGAAGGCTGGAATCTCCGGCGCTTTTGGAGCAAATACTTCGATCGACTCATCTACCGCACCACTAACGGATTGGGCGAGATGATCTTGACTACCCTTGGCGTAGGTCAGCGACCTTTCCGGGGAAAGACTCGCTGGGTCCTGAATGGACTCATCTTCTTCCTTAGTGGTATCTTCCATGCTGGCACTGAGTATATCTGCGGAATCAAGTGCCACGTTGGTGTGGAGGTCTGGTGGTGGATGTTGAACTACATCGCGATGATCATGGAAACGGCCTTTCTCTATGGCCTTCAGACTTACTTCCCTCGGTTCTATCATAAGATGAGTGGAAGAGTTGGGAAGTCGATCGGATACTTGTGGCTGTTTGCGTTCCATTTCTATGCCAGTCCCAAGAACCAGTTCATTGCACTGAACTGTCTGCCGCCGTTCTAGTCTCAGGGCACTGGGTAGTATGTGGTTCTATGGAAAGTGACGGGAATGCTTGACGATTAGACGATTAATGAAAGATGAATGCTTCGAGGGCATGACATTGTAGTAGTGTTGGATAATAACATCCAGTACGATAGATCCAATAAGAAACCACACAATCACAACATGATCTTATACGCGCTTGTGGAACTCCTCGTTCAAGTATGTCATGTGCCATCACGTAGACGTATGTATTCAGCTAGTTACTCAAAGGCAGCCTTCCCCTTTACTTCATCTTCGAGCGACCTTCTGGCAAGACCCCGGATAGCTTTTCATACTTCTCTGCGGCGGTCTCCCTCAAATCTCTCCGGGCGTTTAAGGTGGTAAGGTTCCCAATTTCTCATACACAGGTTGAAGTCAATATCTGGAGTTTCAACTGATCATAGAAGTCCCGAAATGCCACACACGAATGCAATTGAGCTAACCCCCGCATCTGGGGCCAGCATCGGAGTTAGCTTGACAGGTGCCACTGCGCTTGACACCGTCACCTGAACTAGCCTAGCGCTAAGTCACGATCTTCCGGAGCTTCTCATACACATCTCAAGAAGCGCTTACTTCTGCGCTTGGAGGATTATGTCGCATTTTGAAAATAAACCAAACATACAGATGCCTGTTCGGCGGGTTAGAGACTTCGACTTTATCCAATGATGCAGTTATCCTTCTCATTTGCTGCTGCATACCATTCGTGCATGCTGTTCCCAGCCTCCACCGTGCATTGGGCCGGATTTGCAATTGGCAGCCAAACTCACCTGTGCATGCAAGCCAACCTCGCCAGTCGAGGGCTTGAGTAGTAAAAACTGGTGCTGTTCATCGTCTCCCGAACTGATGTCCGTCACGTGCAATATTTTCCACCTAGAAAAGTTGGAGTATCGGGTGTTGCAGGCGTCCTAGTTCACTCTAAGTGTATTATGAACGCCGGTAGCTGCATGTGAAATCTCTCGCCTCGAAGCACTAACCCCAGAATTGACTTACAAGGGTCGGTTAGTCACACACACACTTGACTTAGAGTCACACTTCAAGAAAATGCCATGTACATCCACCTCGACTCACAGTAAAGGCCGACCTTCTACCGTACTTACTGTCACATAAAGTCGATAACTCTTACATCTTTCATATTGATTCCTGTCATTTTGGTTTCTTTTCTTACTGAACAGGCAAGATCAGAACACTCTGGACAATGGCGAGAAATCTCAGCACTCTGCCGACCTACCTCACCCGCCTCTTCAGTCTGGCGGGCAGAACAGCAGTTGTCACTGGTGGTAGCTCAGGAATCGGAAAAGAAATTGCCCTCGCCTTAGGTCAAGCCGGCGCAAAAATCATACTCATTGCACGGAGATCACAACCTCTAGCAGCGACAGTCGATCAGCTCACACAACTTGGTGTCCCCGCGACGTCCATCACGGCAGACCTCGCCAACCTAGCAGACCTCAACCACGCCAGCGCTCGCATCAAGTCCGCGCACGGCATACCAGACATCCTCGTCAACGCAGCAGGCGTCAACAACCGCCCGCCATTGTCACGAATAACACAAGGAGACTGGGACTACACCATCGCCGCGAACCTAACTGCCCCGTTTGCCTTAGGCCAAGCATTCGGCCCGGGAATGGCAGAGCGCGGAAGCGGACGCATTATCAATCTTGCCAGCCAGCAGTCATTCCGCGCATTTGGTAACAGCGGTGCTTATGGTGTAGCAAAAGGCGGTTTGGTGTCGCTTACGCGCTCTCAAGCCGAGGCCTGGTCGCCGAGCGGGGTTCTGTGCAACGCCATTGCGCCGGGACTTGTGGACACTCCGATGACGGAAGAGGTCTTTTCGGATACGGAGAAGGCGGAGACACATGCGGCGCGGACAATGACTGGGCGTAATGGCAAGGCCGAGGACTTTGCCGGAGTTGCCATATGGTTGGCGAGTGATGCGAGTGCTACTGTCACAGGGCAAACCATTTGCGTCGATGGGGGGTACTCGGCCCATTGATCTGACCTGATCTTTCACGCATTGAACGCTCTACTTCGAGCATCTCTTGCAGTATTACAGCACATATACTGTTTCAGCTTATATAACTATGAGCAGAGGCTCATGTTGACGTCTCACTAAAGAGACCGTTCCTGGCAAATCCGTGGGGTCCATGAGAAATAATATTGGGTTATTATCGGATTGGAAGTCTAATTCGACCGCGGCATACGGCCGACTGCGCAGGGGCTAATTAGGGGCCCTATTTACGATTATTATAACTAGCCTAACTTACGGTTAGAACCTCTTTCTTATACTTACGTAAATATTTATATAGTTTAATTAATCTCTTTATTAACTACGGTTCGAACTAACTACTTTATAATAAAGATACTAATACTAATTAGTAATTAAATTCTATTATCGTAAATCGGTAAGGTATCTTATTATATAAAAAAGACGACTTCTTAATACTATATAGAATAAGAAATTCGTACTAATTAACTTTATAAAAATAGATAAAAAAAGAGGCAATTTTTAAATACTATACGGAATTAAGTAATTATAGCCCTTTATTACTTACGAGAGGTCGACGTTTATTATATTAAAATACGTTAATTAACGGAACTACTTAAGTAACTAGCCTTTTACCGTTGCCCCGAGCGGCTTTTTTACTAAACGACTTTTTCATAGCCGGCTTATAATTAGAAATTAACTAGTTAAATTAGTAAAAAGAAATACTTACGTAACGACTACTTACCTAATTAATTAGTATAACGAACGAGCTTAATAATATAATATAAAAGAGTATTATATAATTAAAAAAAGGGATCTTTAAATATAAATATTTTTATTTAGTAATAAAAGTAACCCTATAGGAGTTATTAAGCTAAGAGATTTATAATATATAAAAAAGTTTATTATTATAAGGATTTTATAAGTATAACTTTAAGCCCGCGATCTAAATAACCTCTTTATAGCTCCCTTAATTACTCCCTAAGTATTATTTAAAAATAAAATATAGGGGACGGTTTAATAAGAGAAGAGGGGATTTAGAAATCTTAATAATATTAAGTTAAGAATATTACGGATTTTAGAAATTAACTTAAAAAAAAAGTAGCTATTTTAAAATAGTTTTATAACTTCTTATTAAAGTTATTATTAGCTTAAGAAAAGGCTAAAAAAACGAGGATTTAAAGAGAAAAGAAAAAAATCTTTTAAAAGGCTACTAAAAGGCTTTTTTTTATATTAGCTCTCGGTACGAGATTATTAATTTTAAGAAATTAACTAAGTAATAAAAGGGATTATTAATAAGTAATAATTACCTAACTATAATTAAGTTATAAAAAAGACTACTTAAAAAATATAAAATAGGGTACCGAGAGGTTATAAAAAATAAGATTTTTAAAATATCTAACTTTACTACGTACGAGCGATAAGTAAGTATTTTTAATAAGTCCTTAAAATCTATAATTTTATAAAAAAGAGGGCTTAACTTCGTTAACTATACTTAACGGCCTAACGGCTTATATAGTTCTTAATAACTTATATAACTCTTTTATAAGCTACTTAGCATTTACTTTTAACTATTTTTATAAAATACTACTTTAAAAAAGGTAAGTTAAAAAAAGAAGCTATTTAGAAATTATAGAGAGTACGAGGCTTAAAAAGCGAGAAATATACGGGATAGCGAAAATCGGTAATTAATAAAAATCCCGAGACTAATTATTATATCTTTTTATAATAATATAAACGTCTACTGCTACTATTATAAAAAGGAATTACTAAAACCTACCCTTTTATATTAAATAAAAAAGAGGATCTTAATAAATATAATAGCTAGCGATTTAAAAGGGTAGTAATAATCGTTAAAAATAATAAAAATAAGAGTAATAATAAAATAGCGAGAGGAAGTAAGAATTTCTTAGACCTTAATAAATTTATTAAATAGTAAAAGTACGGATTTATTATAACTAGCGCGCGAATTAAATATTTTCTTATTAAAATTAAATACGCTAGTAACTATTAATATAAGTATAAACTAAAGTACGACCTTTAGTAAATTAAGGTAAAGAAAAGAGGACGAAACCTAATCCTAGATAAAATCCTAATCCCTTATAAATAAGTAAATATTAACCCGGATTATTAGGGGACGTAAATATATAGAATTACGGATTAGCTTAATAGTAAATAAATTAACGTAATATTAATCTATTTAACTAAGGTTTATAAAAAAAAGGGGCTATAGGAGTAACCCCTATTTTATAAAATCGTAAATAACCTTAGTTACTAATTAGATAAATAGTTCGCGAGCGTAAGCTTAGGAATTATAAAAGTAGTTAATAAAATTTTTTATAAGCGAGGGGTATTACTAGCGTAATTATAATTACGAGAGCTATATAAAATACTAATAATAATAATTATAAAGGAGGAATTCGTATTATAGAACTAAGTATAGGTCGATAGAGCGTATAATTACTTTAATAAATTTAGAAAAAGGGTAAACGACCTAGATTTCCTCTTTATAATTATTAATAAAAATCTATCGTTATAAAAGGATATACTAAGGTAAAATATAGTACTAAAAGTACGATAATCGATAATTTTACTTATTTTAATTTATAACTTATTATTATTATTAATACGAAATTCGGTACTAATTAGCTAATAAGAAAAGAGGTAGACGACCCGAAGTTATTAATAATACGTAGCGACGTAGGGATCGTATATAAATACCAAAAATCTAATAGTAAATATAAAATAATTTATAAACTTTAAAAAGATCTTCCTAAAAGAGAAATTATACTCTAGGTGGAAGTATAAGGTTTTATAAGAAACCTTAACGATATTTTATAATTATTATAAAAAAGTCGGAATTAGGGAATATTAATATTATTTAGTAATTAATATCATATTTATAAGCAAAGCCTCTAATTATTATTACGAAGTAGTACGTAATCTCGATTAAAACGACTTTTTTAATATAATTAACGCAATCCGAAGCCGCTTTAAAACCTATAATAAGAACCTAGAGCTCTTATTTAAGCTACGAGCGATTTTTTTTATATTTATAACTAGGATAATAGAGGGTAAATTACAAATAGAGATCCTTAAAGAGCTTATTGATCGAATTAATAAGCTAGCGAAAACTTAGCTAAATAAGGGGATAAATAAATAAAAAGTCGGATATTTTTATACCGTAGTTTAGCGTATATTAAAAGTAAAAATAACCCTATACTAAGTACTTAAAAATTACAAAACGCTCTATTTAAAACTAAAATTAAGTTTTAATATTAAAATAAAAATACTACGCTAAACCTATTTTTAAGTATACGACGGCCCTTATTAATAATATTAAGTTAATTAAATATATAATAAAAAAAGAAAAGAGGCTAGATATAGTAATCGCTAATAAAGAGGCCTAGATTTATTAAATAAGTAGAGATTTAACTTATAGGTAGGGTAATAGAAGAGGTAATACTATATTTATAAAAAGGATAGATATTAGTTAAGTAATTATTTTAAAAAAGAGCGTATTAAATTGTACGAATAGTATAAAAAGTCGAGGGTAGTAAATAATAAAACTAGCCCTCGTTAATTTAACTAATTCCTTATTATATATAAAGGTAAATCCGGGGGTATAGAACTTAGTAATAGTAGCTAAAGTAGCGGCCTAAAGTATATACCCCTTATAAGAGATTTAAAAAATAAAGAAGATTTTACCCCTTATATTAATAAATTAAATTATAACGAAATTAACGATATTAATTACTTTTTTTTTACCCCGTTAGTTTTTAGAGGATATATAAAGCTAAACGAATAGAGGGTAATAAAAGTTTTTAATAAGTAGGCTTTTATTTATAAATAGTAAAAGAAGGTCCCTTAAATAACGGATATAGAGGTAGCTAAAAGGGCGAATTTAATAAGGCCGAAGCTTATTCTCTTAACGATTAAAAAGAAAACGCTATTTTTCTTAATATTTAAAAAAAAGGAATATAATACTAAGTAAATCTAAGGGTAGCTAGAGGGGTCCTTTTTATATTACTTAGATCCCTTAAATACTAAGCTCGTATAAGTATTCTACGTAAATAAAAAGTACGGCCTAGATAAGTTTTATAAAATTATTTTAAATACTAAAGTATTATAATAGTTAATTAAAAGAAAAAGGTAATTCTAAGTAGTATAAAAGATTGCGCTAGTAATACTTAATACGTTAATAGTAAGTATTACGAGGATTAGTTTTAGCCTAAATAAGGAAATCGTTACCTTAGGTATAATAAAAATAAAAACGTATTTTAAAACAATAACTTTTTATATTTTACTTATTAATACCCTATTTTTCTTATATTTAAAAGATATAGATCGATTAGGTATTATATTTAATAATATAAAGAATAGAATCTCTAGCGGTAAGTATTTTAAAATAGTTAAACGACGATAGGGGTATACGTTTATAAAGCTTATTAACAATATAAAGTTAATTAATTACTTAACGGAAAGTAAGCTTAGAAAATTATATTAGAGATTTAAATATTTATTAGTTACGAGGCTATATAACTTTTTAAAATAATTAAGTAATAATAATATTAAAATAGGGGCGCTAGAGTAGTTAATAAAAGTATATTATTAATATTAAATAAATGCGCAGAGCTTACGTAGATTTAAATTTAAATTGCGTAATAAGCTTAATTTTAATTAGAAAGTCGTTATTAATATTTTTTATTTAAATAATTAGCTAGTACTATATATAATTAACGTAGCTATATCCTTTTAGGTAGGGCAATTCCTCTAGGATTTATAAGTAAAAATAGTATAAGTAGCTTTATAAAAAAGCTAGATCGATATATACTAGGGACCGCTAAATAGTATTAAAACCGACGCTAATACTAGCTTTAAGTTAATAAAATTTAAGGATAATATAACGGCTTATAGTATATAGCTAAAAGTCGTACTTATTAAAGCGTATTATAGTATTAAAAAAGTAAAAAGGGTATATTAATAATTAAAAAGGGCGTTTAGAATTATTAAAGAGGAAAATCCGGATTTTATTAACGACGAATGCCTCTAGATAGTACTTAAATACTATAACGATACTATAGGGCTTAATGGACTTATATTAATATTATTAGTATTTAGAGTATATTTAAGAACGACCTTAGCCTCGCTACTATTACTAAGCATAAGCTAACGAGCCTAAGTAATTAAAAAAGTAATATAAGTACTACGCGAAATAAGTATAAAAAAGTAAGTTAACGAGGTAATTACTATATATAATAGGCCTAATATAGGGGATAATTTAAATATACTATTAAATTTAAATATATAAGTATAGTACGAAATTACTTAATAATAAGCTGGGCTATATAAGTTAATTTCTATTAACGAGCGCTCTTATATAGTTATAAGAGATCGCGACTAGTTATTTAAAATATTAATTATAATAATTAGACTATATTATATAAATCTTAACGAGGTAATTTTTAATTTATAAAAAGAAGAAAAGTTAGGGGAAACTATATAACCCGTAGTAGAGGTATAAGAAATTATCTTTAACGAAATCGTCGTAATAATATTAATAAACGACGAGGAAAAGGAAATTACTAAAAGGGTATTAATACTATTAATAAGACGTTATAAAAAACTATAATAACAAGCCCTAACGCGGCAATTTATTATTAATAACGAGGTAATTAATACTTTTTATATAATAAAAAAGAAAGCCGATTTTAAGCTAGTAGTTAAACTACGTAAAGAAGGCGTAATTATAATTATTAAAAAGCCGTATAAGGGATTAGATCTTATTAAAGTAAATACTCTTTACGATCGAGGGGTCTATTAATTTATTTTATATAACTTAAAAAAATATATAAACCTCTATATATTTAAATTACGAATAGTTCGTAAACTTAAAAAGAAAGGAATACCCTAGCTATACGAGAAGTCTAAATACGTAATTTAGGGGTATAGTAATATTAAAAAAGCGACGCTACTTATATAATTACTTACTATATAGCGCTATAGCTAATAATTAATAATAGTACTAATAGTATCGCTACGGAAGAAGGGATACGAGATTTAGAGCCGTAATATTACTTAGGCCTATACTTAATTAGCTATAGGGCTTATAAAGAAAATCCTAGCCTATTTACTAAAGGAAATAGTTAGTAAGTACTTAAAAAGTACGATTATTAAAGTACTTAAGCTACTATATAGGCTCGTAAAATTAGGCACTTATTAATAGGCTACTTATTATAATTTTTATATTAATTAACTATTAATAATTACCTCTATATATAACCCGTACTTACTAATTACGGAGTACGAAGGTAACTAATTTAGGATTATTAAAATATAAATTAATAATATATTAAGCCTATTTAATATTAATTTTATAAAAAAAGAGGATAAGGAGCTTTAAAAAGCGGGCTTTATAACGAAGCTAAAAGAGGTCCTTATAATAAATACCCCCTTAGTATTTAACGGCAGGATTTTTATAATTAAAAAGGAAACCGTCGTTTTTTAATAAAAGGGGTAAGATAAAAAGATTAACCTTATTAATTTAAATATAACTAACGTTAAGAAGTAGTATAAAGCTAAGCTTATATAAGGGGTATATATTATAAATATTTATTAACTTAAGGCGACTTTTAATTATATTAAAGTAGCGCAGGTTATAAATTTAACTAAATAAGACGTCGAGATACTTAATAAGCGGCTTAAGTAATAATAAATAAATCTTAATTAAAGTCTCGTTTATTACTTAATTAACCTTATAATTAATAAGCTCTACGTCTTCGTTAATAAGTTATTTATAAATAATAACGACCTTATTTTATAATTAGGGCATATTATTATCTTAGTTAATAAGAGTATAAGCGAGAGCGAATTTACTATATATAGTAATATAATTTATTATTTATTAACTAAAAATAAGCGGGTAATAAGAAATATACTAGCGTTAGAGGTTTATAATATAATTAATAGCGTTAACTTCTCTTATACGATTTTAATAATACTAAGGAAGATTACTAATCGAATTAGCTTTTTATTTATTTTAACGGTTATTTATATTAATTCTTACTCGCTATACGAATGCCTCGTTAAATTAAGAATAATAAAAGAAAAGAGGCTTATAATTAATATTATAGCCCTTAAGTAATCGTATAAAAGGTACGAGATACTTAAGATCCGTTAGATTAATAATAAAAATAACCTTATAAACGTTTTTATAAAAATAGTACTAAATAAAGGATTAAAATAATTCGTAAGTAGTAAAAAAGTTATTATATAAATAGAGGGATAAGTTATATAAAAAGAGTAAAAAAAAGGGGGAAAAAGAGATAACTTAATAAACGGGCCCGAGGTTAAATTATATTTCTAATTATAATAGTTAAATTAATAAAAAGAAAAAAGTTAATATCGGATTAAAAGTTTAATTTAACCGCGGTATATAGCCGACTACGTAGGGGCTAATTAAGGGCCCTATTTATAATTATTATAACTAGCCTAACTTATAGTTAGAACCTCCTTCTTATACTTACGTAAATATTTATATAGTTTAATTAATCTCTTTGTTAACTACGGTTCGAACTAACTACCCTATAATAGGGATACTAATAGTTATACTTCGTCTAATTTAATATCTGAGCTTAGTATACGCAATCCCCTTTCTAAACTCCTATTAACCTCCGATGCAGTAGTGAGTGGAATTTTGGGTGATTATTGTGTTCGTTTCTGTATAGTAACTTATGGATACCTTCGCAGTTGAGGCATTGAGAATGGAGATTGAACAAGCCAATTATGCTACTTTATCACTCATGTTCAGATCGTTAAAGTCGCAAATGTGGCGGGATCACTGACATGACATATTACAAGCGTGCTTCACCGTTACCATGAGTCACACTAGACGTGTATAGTATTTTTAAGTCCTCTACATGATTGATTTCTTCCGGTTGATCATTCATCATGACTCTAATTATAGTGTATTCGTAATAGAAGTAAAGCGTGTGATTTTAGATTGCGGCGTATGAGGAAGTGCGAAGGGACAGTTCTGTAAGTTGCCACGGAAGTTATGAACTTCTACACTATCGAGACCACATGTCGAGAGAAGAACGTACGCCCCCATCATTGCTGTGATGCTGCTCTCGATATCGAACGCCCATGAACCCGGCAATGAGATCCTGACTTGGTTCGGAGATATGCACTTCAGTATGGACACCCACTTCGTGTTATACTGAGTTCATCTGTTGCGCCCCATCGGTTTCGGACTCGCCGGGGGCTTCCTCTCGTAAACGCGAGAAGCACGAAGACGCGGGAGCCACACACCATCATTTTGTTTGATTCATAAGATGCAGAGAACTCTATATCAACTCACTTGGGTTGTATAAAGCCAGTGCGCACTCAGCAGTATGAGCCGTCAGACATGCTACCTAGGATCGCTACCCTATTGCTCACTCTTAGAATATCAACATTCCAGAGATGTCTTCCATCACTGAGCTGCTTTACGACCTTGTCGGAAAGCTTTCTGCTCTCATTGAATCCCCATTAAAGCAATCTGAGATGAATGAAAAGATTACACAAATTGCGGAACGGGTCATCGCTGCTGCCCGGCCTGATATGCCCGACTGGACTACAAGGGTCAATGGCTTCGGCGAGTTCGTTGCCATGAAGCTTTTTATTGATTGGAACGCGTTTGAAGCAATTCCTCCAAGTGGAACTATCTCGTATGAAGAGCTTTCCAAGAAGCTCAACGCTGACAAGTCTTTGGTTCGTAAGTGAAAACCAAGGGCTCCGTTTTGCGCGGCATACCGATGCTAATGACATTGAAGAACGGATTGCATGGCATCTGATTGCGCATGGAGTACTGATACAAGTAGGTGAAGAGGAGTTGGCACATACCGAGATCTCCAAACGCTATCTTCCAGGCTTGCCGGATACAGTCGTGTTTAGTTTCTGGTAAGAACTCACGTAGACCTTATCTGAGTCATGTTCTTTCAGTGCTAAAAGGGGTCTAGGTATGAGGGAACTATTGTGCCTTCCGTGAAAATGCCGGAATACTTCGCGAAGTACGGCCGCCGAGAGCCAGATTCTGAGATCCGAACACCACTGGCCTTTGGATTTGGCCAGCCAGAGATGACGCCGTACGAAGTTTACTACCAAGAACCAAAGAGAAGGGACCAATTCCAGAAAGCCATGCAAATGGCACAATATGCGGCCCCTTTCACCGGCTCGTACAACTTCAGTTGGATCAAGGAGAAAATCCGAAACATGGACGAGCAACGGGCAGTACTTGTGGACGTTGGCGCCGGAAATGGCCACGTCACCAAGGCCATATTGCAGGAAAACTCATTCATCCCAACGGAACGCGTCGTTCTCGAGGATAGAGAGGATGTGCTTAATCATGTAGCCGCAATGAACGATCCGTGGCTGAAAGATGCCAAGTTACAAATCCACGATTTTCATACGAGGCAGCCTATCAAGCGTCAGTACTTCATTATCCTGTCCAAACTCACAGAAACCTTGACTCATGGCTTCTCACAGACGCTCTGGTTTATTGGATACGTCGATGCCTACATAATTATGGCGATGAGACTTGTGTCAACATACTAATACACATCGCTGAGGCCATGGCATCCGATAGCAGGCTTCTCATTGCCGACAACGTCATACCTAATCCGCCTCCGATTACAGAATGCATGCTAGACTTTACGATGTTGAATATTGCTGGCAAGGAGAGAACGGCCACTGCTTTTAATGACGTCATCACCCGTGCGGGACTGAGAATGGTAAAGGTGCATGGTATGGATAAGAAATTACAAGTTGTCGAGTGTGTCAAGGCTTGAGAATGTGTTTGGGCCTTCAGCCATGGCTTGAGGCTAGGACTGGTGATGTATTTCAACATTGAATATATTTAGTCGTTCAACTAGCTTTTGGAATGAACTCAACGGAGCACACATAATTGTTTCCGAGATATGTAGATATTCAAACGAAGAACCTTCAAATTATATGGGTTGTCCACTGCAGTTTATCTTGAAATATAGTAATTACTGGTATACGTCGAAGTTCCTGATAGCTCTCGAGTCAACTTACCTAGATTCGCTGCAATATCTCCGTAGCATACGTCGGTCTAAGTTGTAAAGATATTAGATCGCCTGTATAGTTTTGTGTAAGAATTGCTGACTCATGATTGTAGCCGTAAGCCAGTCACCTGCAGTATGCTCCTTTGATGTAGGATATCCTGGTTCAATGACAATCAGGTTCGTCTCGTCTAGTTATATCTTTGTCACTATTAGTACTAGTAAATACTCCCGACAAACTTAACTACTAAGTACCGAGAAATTTTCAATGTCAAAACCAACTCGAAAACCGCTCTGCTTCTCAACAAGTTTCAACTTCGACGTCACCCACTGCTTCGGTACCTGGGATAGAGGAGAGTCGATTTTCGTCCAAAGACTGGCTTGAGTTCAAATCTCAGGGAGACCCCAAGAGCACCCTAAGGATCTCGGGTCCCATACTGAGAAGTTTATGAATGCGCGAAGGCAAAATGATCAGGATCTGCAAGTCTGGCCAGGAAGCACAGCTTCAACGACGGGCTTCTCCGATTCCGATACGTAATCTTTACCAAAGACTCTTCTCAAACAATCAACTCGATATTGTTCTATTCTGACTTGAGAGCTTTAAGCGAAGCAATACCTGTATCTTCTCTTACGCGACCCCATCCTGGTTTGACGTGCTAGCCAACAGCTTCCAAATGGGTCCGCTGGGAGACAGTTAATATGCGGACCTAACCTTAACTCCCCCCACAATCATGCCCTTCCTGCAGAGTAAATAATTGGTCTCGTTTAGCCATGTACTGTTTTCAAAAACATCTAATCGTCATACTTAAGTCAGAATCTCTGCAAGTTTCCCAAAATACTCATTTAGGGCAATGCGGGGCCTCCTTTAGGTCACATTCAGCGGACATTGTCTTCATTTGGGTGAGCATAATTGCCCCGTCATCATCCCAAGTTCGGAAAGCTTGTGATCACCGGTGGTATTGGGTGGTAGAACCACAGAGTGCTGGGATGTGAGGCAGCTCATAGGATAAGGGCGCACTAGGTCGTTCGATCAGTCAGAGGAGCATGTCACTAAGATTTGCTTGCAGAGCGACCTACTCTACCAGGATATTTAGAGACAATTTTACCGTTACAGCCGCGTAGTTTCGTTACACACGTGCGGCTAATAGATACTAAATTCTTAGTAAACTTCAAATGCGGGTTTCTCAGAACTTATGTGGAGTCCGTTCACCTATATATCGCGATTACAAATAGTAAGTCGACCCACCCCCTTTTAGCTACCCCCCCCTTTTAGCCACCCTATCAAAATATAGTATTAAAACATCGCTACTAACTATACTTAATTAATTAACTATCTTCTACTACTATAATAATATAGTTATTATTCTCCCTAAGTAATTCGACCCCTATAAGTTAACTAGGACTAACTAAACGATTGCTAAAGTCCTCTTAAGCTCTCTATATATCCCAAATATTTACGAACTTAATATTTAGGTCTATTAATATACTCTTCTTTTTCTATAGCCTTAATTAGTTAACTTTAGCTTTTAAAACTCGAATATAGTACTAAAATATTACTAAATAATAAGCTTATTTACTAAATACCTTTTTTACCTTTTTAAATAGTAATTATTAAATATTATAATCTAAACTAAGCTTTATAAATAACTTTAACTAATTATAGAGCTCGCTAGCCTTCCTAAGTATTAACTAGTTAATAATAGACGCTATTAATACCTAGTTAATAGCTTTTTTAATATTATTAATTACTTACTTAGTATTTACGGTCTTTTTAGTTAATATAATTAAGTTAAATAGGATTATTAAATTAATAAGTAGTCTAGTTATATTAGGGGGATATAGTCTAGTTACTTTCTACCTACTTCGTATATTTAATAACGTTAAACTAACTAAACAAGCTTTTTAATAATAGCTTAAGAAATACCGCTTTCTAACGATAATAAAATTATTTACTATATCCTCCTTATTAAGCTCCTTCTTATACTTAGACTTAATAAGTTTAAAAATAGCTATATTTAATAGCTAAAAGATATAAGAAGTATATAGTAATAAGAATAATAAGTAAACGTTATTTTTATAGTATTTTTATATAAATTCTATTATTATATAACTCCTATAGCTATTTAGAACTAATAGTTAAGGCTTATTAAATATACTAAGCCCCCTCAAAGGGGGGGTCTTAATCTATAATAAGAATACTATTTTTAACTACTTAAGGGTAGTCTTATCGGTCGTCTAGCTATTATTTATTATTATAAACTCCTAACTAGTATAAGGGTTAAGTTTAAATAGAAACTACTACTATTATACTAACTTTCCTTTATATATAATTAGTAGTTTAATAGCTTAACTATTAATAGAGATATACTTAATTATAAATACTTAAATACGTAAACTAAGCTCTTTTTTTTATATTACTATAGTCTCTACCTTATTTAAAACTAGGCTATTAAATCCCTTACTCTCTAAGATATTAGTCTTATTTATATTATACTTATTAACTTATTTAATATTATTAATCTTTAATATATTAAGTAATCTAAACTATAACTTAATTATATTAATAATAACCCTATTTAAACGCCTCGAATTAATAATACGACTTCTCTAAACCTTAATTAATAAGTTCCTCTTTAAGAAAGCGTCTATTTATCTCTTTTTAAAAGGATTTATATCCCCCTAGGATCTTAGAATTTACTTAGTAAATTTTATAAGCTATTTATAAGTTAGTATAATACCTAAATTATACTAAATACGAACTTACTAAGCTAGCTAGTTTTCTTATTATAAAAAAAGCCTCTAGAGGTTTATAAATATTATTACCCTTATTTAATAGCCTCTTTTATAATTATAAAAAGTTAACTTTAGAACTCCGAACTTAATCGAGGCCTAATTAACTAAGAGACCTCTTTTAATAGCCTTAAGAGCCTAAATAACTTTATTTTTAGTATACGAGACTATTATATATTAATAAATAAGTATATAAAAAAGAATTATATTTAGACGATTTTTGTAATTATTATAGTAGTTTAAAAATCGTAGGTAGGGTTTTAATATAGTAGCTAGGATAGAGAAATAGGGTGGCTAAAAGGGGGGGGTGGCTAAAAGGGGGTGGGTCGACTTAATGGCGGTAAATCATGGTTCAGATTAAGTTAAATCTAGCTTATGTTACTACGAAAGTGATGAAAACATTCAGACTCAATCTCAAAAGCTTCAGCTGTGAGGTTAATGGGGTGTTGAATTGTTTGTTAGCCTGCTACTCAAGATTGGCATTTGCTAGAGAGTTGAGTATGGCAAAGTCATTGGTTCCATCATCGTATGAGGAGCACATAGATAAGTACAGTTATAGATACTAAAGTACATGAAATGACAACAATCGAAATATAGTAATAATCTATGGAACCGCGCGTGCAACCAACAACTTGACAGCTCAAGCAATGATAAACTGTAAGCTTCGTTATCTTGGCGCGCCGCGTACCTGTCCCATCCGACCCACGGTGAACTGGGATGCCTCCTCCCGGCGATACCGGGGTTGCCGTGAGCTATCCGGAATTGGCAGGAGAACTCAGGTGAACCCCGCCCGATTGTTTGCGGAGTGGATTCCCCCCGGCATTTCGCTCGATATTTCTCCAAAACATTTCCCTCTCTCGGTCTTCCCCCTCAGATAACCAATGAAGACTTGGATACTGACAGTTCTGACTTACTGTTTGCACGCCGAATCCCAGCCACTCACGCACTTGACTCGCTGTTTCTTGGCTCCATGTTGGCTTCCATGCAGGTTTCCTGCAGACTGCCCGCGCTAGTGGCTAGGTACAGAGTCCAGGACTCCAGAGGTTGCTGATGCTTTGCAGTAACACCTTGGTAGCTCACCGAACTTTGAAGCTCGACGTCACGAACCGGGCCGGGCCCTGCTGCTGAACGGCGAGGCGGACAGGCACACACGCGGGGAAGCTAGATAGAACGTGGGACGATTTGACACAGCATCTTTCGATTCCGCAATCGGGTTTTCCCTATCTACGGAAACGGGGCACATCTGACATTACCAACGATTGCGATAGGGTACAGCGGCTGCCGTTGGTGATCTGCAGGCTACCGAAATGAAGCCATGAGCCTTTTCCACGTTCCCCCCAACCTGTCGGATCCGTAACCTCCTTGGTTTGTGGGCGAAGTCGGCGAGTCTGCTCGATTGCGCCATAGAGCGTGAAGTTTTCCGTTCATATTAAACGTTGGCAGCTTCTTCTCGTGGCTAGCTTGATGGTTTCCTGTTTCTCTCGGTTCTGCCAGGCCGTTCTTGGTTCCAATACTGCCGCTTGCTTTCCCTTAGGACCTCTAGTCACACCGTGCTGTTCCTTCTCGACGAGCTGTGAATTAGACAAGACACCTTGCGAAGCTTGTTTGAAATCCCTGTCGGCTCATCATGAAGTTCTCCCTGACTTCCGCTGCCCTCGCGCAGCTCCTGCTCGGCATCACCATCCAGTCCACCCTCGCGGCCCCGAGCCACAGCACGACCCCGAAGCTGGGTGCCGTCGCCTCAGAGTCCGACATCTGCAGCAAGATCGGTACTGAGCTCCTCAAGAAGGGCGGAAATGCTGCCGACGCGACGGTCGGCACCGTCCTCTGTGTCGGTGTCGTTGGCATGTACCACAGCGGCATCGGCGGCGGCGGTTTCATGCTCGTGAGGTCGAGCAATGGCACCTACGAGTTCATTGACTTCAGAGAGACGGCCCCGGCCGCCGCCTACGAGAACATGTACACGAACAACACGAGAGCCAGCTTGTATGGAGGTCTCGCTAGGTAAGCTGAATCTCTGCGACAGGGCAAACAAGCGACACCAAGACTGACCTGGCGATTTTCTCAGCGGTGTCCCTGGTGAGCTCCGCGGCCTCGAGCATTTGCACAAGAAGTACGGCAAGCTGCCTTGGTCAAAGGTAGTCGAGCCTGCGGTCAAGGTCGCCCGCTATGGCTGGCGCGTCAACGAGGACTTGGTCAGATACATGAAGTCAGTCACCCCCAATGGCAACTTCCTGACCGATGATCCGTCATGGGCCATCGACTTTGCGCCGCACGGCACCCTCCTCAAGCTCAATGAGACGATCACGCGCAAGCGCTACGCCGACACGCTTGAGGTCATCGCAAAGGAGGGCGTCAACGCCTTCTACACCGGTGCCATCGCCAATGCGACCATTGCCGCATTGTCAAAGTCCAACGGCACCATGACCATGGCCGACCTCAAGAACTACACCGTCGCCATCAGAGAGCCCGCGCAGATCTCGTACAGGGGCTACAAGCTCACGGCCTGCAATGCCCCCTCCGGCGGCATCGTCGCCCTCAGCGCTCTCAACATCGTCAGCGGATACGAAGGGTTCGGCGACCCGGCCTCGCGGAACAACACCGTCCACAGACTGGACGAGTCCATGCGCTTCGCCTACGGCCAGCGCACCGAGCTCGGCGACCCGTCCTTTGTCGACGGTCTCTCGGCCTACACCAAGAGCATGATCTCCCCCGAGGTCGGCGCCGAAATCCGCTCCAAGATCTCCGACTTCCGCACATATAACGTGTCCTACTACAACCCAGAGGGCATTGAGTCCCTCGAGACCCCGGGAACCTCGCACATCGCCGTCGCCGACGCCAGCGGCATGGCCATCTCCCTCACCACGACTGTAAACCTCCTCTTCGGCTCCCAGCTCATGGTCCCCGAGACGGGCGTCATCATGAACGACGAGATGAACGACTTCAGTATTCCCGGCTCCAGCAACGCCTTCGGCTTCGTCCCCAGCCCGGCCAACTACGTCCGTCCCGGCAAGCGTCCCCTCTCCTCCATCTCCCCCGTCATTGTCGAGCACCCCGACGGTAAGCTCTACTTCGTTATCGGCTCGGCCGGCGGCAGCCGCATCATCACCGCCACTATCCAGAACATCCACAACGTTCTCGACAGGAACCTGACCGTGTCGCAAGCCCTCGCCGAGCCTCGCTTCCACGACCAGCTGACCCCCAACACGGCTGCTTTCGAGTACGCTTACGACAACAGCACCACGAGCTACCTTGCGAGCTTGGGCACGAATGTCACCTGGGCTGCACCCGGCGGTAGCACAGCGCAGGGTGTGAGGCTGCTGCCGAACGGCACGTTCGAGGCAGCTGGCGAGCCGAGACAGAAGAACTCTGGTGGATTCGCTGTCTAATCACGTTAAAGTAATTGTAGAGTAGCTTGTCTAATAATGTAATGATGTCTTCAAAGCGCCCTTGTGTGAATTCGGCCACAAGTCTACCAGGTCAAGTTCAATGCACCAAGTGAATTTTACAATACCATGTGAGTGACTTTTGCTCGAGTCTACTCGGGTATACTTAGAAATAATCAGGTGGAGTTGCGTTGGTGACCATTTACTCACTCAAGCTCCAGACATCAACACGCACATCACTGTAGCTCAGCCAACTGATGCCTCCTAGCTTTTGGCTCAATATGCATCTCCCTCACAGCGCTCCTGGCTTCCAACTCCGGCTTGGCATAGTACTCCCCCGCGCCATGAGATGCTTCTTGACTCCCATCCAATTCGCCCGGATGATTGACTTCGTAAACAGGGCCATGCGCATCCCGGCCAGGTCGCAAGCGCTTCTGTCGCCGGCGCCACAAGAAGAAGGCTGCAGCACACAGGGCAACAGCCACGAGAGAAGTACAAGCGCTCACGGCAACAATCGCACCGGTGGATATGCCAGAGTTGGTGGAGTTTGAGGTAGCCGGTGATGAAGACGACGTCGGTGACGCAACACTCGTGAGGCCACCAGAGCCAACTAGTGAAGCAGACGCGGTGTCCACCGCCGAGGTCGCAGTTGCAGATGTTGAGGTCACTTCAGTTGCAGCTTGAATATCTTCACATCAGCATGGAGTCACACCAAATCGATGATCGAATCAGGGCAGCACTCACAAGTAGTGACTTTGTCAGTCTTTTCCATCTGACAATACGCGTCAAACACGCTCGTCGCGCTCTCAACCTCGACCCCAGACCGTCCGCAATTCTTCGCAACCGACGTCGCAATAATCTCCCTAAACCTGTCGGAACTCGCCGTGCAGAAGCAACTATACGACGTCGTCTTCCCGCCGTCACCGCACCCCGCCACCATGTCCCGGACAATCGAGCTGATGGGCGGCTCGGCACATGACGGCAGTGAATCGTACCCGTCGGCCTGGTTGAGGTAATACGTAGCGTGCGCTTGGCGGAAGCCGCTGAGCAGCAGAAGCAGACTGCAGATCAGGTATCGATAGGCATTTTGTTCGAAGGAGGCCCGCATGTTTCCGTTCGTTCGGCGGCGGCCTGGCTTGTTGCCGGGAGAGACCTGTCAGCAGGAATAAGGTTTGAACCTTGGTTACAAGTAGAAATTGGACAGGGGCTGGGTTTCGGGGCAGTGGACTCGACACCTACTCCGCGCAGAGCGTCAAAAGGGGAGAAGAAGCATCAAACCAGGTGCAAATTCACTGGGGGCTTTCAGGTCATAAGTAACTTCTCAAAGAGGAGTTGCTCTTCATCAGCCTCGTGACTGAAACATGGTCGCCCATTGCTCCCTACGGCAAGGGGGGCAGATATTCCCGCCTTCAATCGGCCAGGGTATTGACGCTCTCGACGCCACGTGTATAGCGTGCTTGTGAATCTGCTCACACGCTGTTAGGTATCCGCACCCATGGTGTTCATCAACGAGGAACAGCATGGATCCTGCATGGTCCATTCCATTACCTAGTTGATGGTCCAGAATTGGCTCTGTCTTAGGCGTCACTCACCAGGCAAACCGTCGGTGGTCCTATCGGTGGTCAATTTCCACGAAGCGCGGGGCTTTTCCCCAAAGCCTGCAGATTGTCTCAACCCTCAGCCCCTTCTAGAGACAGCTAACTCCATCTGAGGCAACTGCCTCAGTACGGCTGAAGTGCAAGACAAAGATAAGCCACTCTTCGATGGTGAGTCTGCCTGCCGCCGACAATTTGAAATAGCCACGACTGATGTTCTCAGTAACTGAGAACGTTAAGCTTCGTAGTGTAGGAACTTTTTTTCTAGCTCTCTTCTAGTCTATCCGCGAGTGACGTGCTGAGCAAGGGACTAGGTAGGAGGAGGAGTGGGTTCTCGCGTTGCAACGTTGGAAAGCACGCGTGCAATCGACTTTGACCGGGCCACGAAGCCCCCTTTCTGTAGCATAATTGCCGATCTCGGTCTTCGCCGCCGATACCTTAGCGTATTTTCTCTCAAGAAGCAAGCGTCTTCCAGGCAAGACAGGGCTGGCGGCACAAGGACGCCAGCTAGGCAGGCTGTGAGAAGCTGAGTAGAGCTGATTCTGTTTGGACTGCCAGCATGCCGCGCGATCCATGAGGTAGGGGAGCGTGCTAACTTGGGAAGCCCTGCGGCCACTCGCAACTTCCAAGACCAAGCATGCTCGTTCTGGCCCCAGGCTATGTTTCTCTTGGTGGCTCGCAGGATTGTTTGTACGAGGACTCAAGAGATGAGAGAAAACTGAGGAAAGGATGCATGTAAGTGCCAAAGACATACAGAGAGCTGCGAGTTCTTTCGCAAACACAGAGTTCCAAGACTCTTATAGTACGTATATCGCATTGCTCAGCATTCAACGAATAAGGCAATCGCTCAAGTTCCCAAGAATGAACTGGCGACTCATGAGTTGAGCGCCAAAGGGATTACATGATCTTGGTTCATCAACATTGATATTCACCCTTTGGGTGACTATTTACACAATTACCCAATAATCTCAGTAATGCCGGTTTAGTGGCAATTCAAATGGAGTAGGTAGGCCTAGGTACCTTATCTAGATATGCTAGCAAGACCAAAGGATCGCGCAGACTTTGACATCACCTCATCGGTGTCTTTTGAGAAAGTGCGAAGATCAAACAATATTCCCCTAACGAAGCCAGGTTCTTGTCTTGGGAATCTGACAATGACGTCCTCATATCTAAGAAGGTTTAACAGTCTGAACGATATCGTGACAGTATGTTCGAAGGTATATGACGATAGCAGTGAAACTAAATAAGTTTTATCTCCTCTGCCTCGTCTTTGAAGAGATCCATAGCCCCCTTATGTGCAAATAAAAGAAAGACTCCAACCCTCACGTACGATCCAGGCTCTTCCGCCGGATGGATCACAAGGCCATATCGAGTACGCTTTGCGTTGGGTCAGCGCAGTATCGGCACACATCGATGTCCTCATAGCCGTTGGGAAACGACATGCCGCCAACTTCCGCATCACTCGGCATCCAGTCGTCAAAGTCTTCGTCGTCACAATTCGCCATATACTTCAGGTTTTCCCAGTTCACTGTTGCCGAGCAGCAGCTCGACACCAAAATCAATCGCATACTCTCTGGCGCTGGTGCCATGGTTTCGCTAACGCCCCAGTCAAGCATGCAAGTCCCAATACCGCCTGAAAATAGCCCGTATGATAGACGACGGTCATCATAGGGCGTCGAGACCTGCCTTGTGACGTCCGAAGGAAACGGGCAAATTTTACCCTTTAGTCGAAGGAAGCCTCCAGTCAGAGCCCCAAAGACGTTGCTCCCTTGGAGATCCATGCGGTAGTCTAGCAGCGCAAAGTCGGGCCTGTTATGGCGAGGCATTCTCTTAGAAGAATATGAGCGCACCCAATTTCCTTTCACCATCTCATCATCATAAGCTATGCTCATTGATATTTCAACCAAGTCCTCCTGGTAGTCTTCTTGTGAAGCCCAGCTCCATGACGGCGTGACGTACGGATGTGTGTGCTGCAAGCTGTGCACAACTAAGGCCAATTCACCGGCTGGTGGTCGTAGCATGTACCAAAGCAGCTGTATATGTAGATCGTCTTTCCATAAGCCTGCCAGATATGTGTCGCCCGTAAGTGTTGCGAATGCCTTAGCGATACCGGCAAGTCCGGGCAGAATGTCCTCGCGATATGTCCAGGCCCTTCTACCGACCTCGTGCACAGACTCCCAGTTGCCGTACACATCGATCTTGATAGTCGCTGAGCGATCCGACTGCTCGGAAGGTTTTCCAAGAGCTCTCCGAATTGCAACTTGCAGTTGGCCGAAAATCGAATTGGTGTCGATATCTCCGTTTTCAGATGTTACTATGTTTTCGCAGACAAAATGGCTCATGTTTGACCCGAAATATATCATGCGAGGTGAAAGCATACTCTCTTGAAAGGTCCAGCCCCTGTTATGCCAAGAAGATCGTGCGAGGTCCCTGTCAAGCGCTGGTTTGTTTTGTACATCATATTCGTCAGCGTCCGTAGGAGAGCGAATAAGTCTGTAGGTGCCTTTAATATGTTCGTGGCGCGATGATTGAAATTCAACTTCCAACCCCTGCGGCCTTGGTCCCAGATAGCCCTCGAGACAAGATCGTGAAGAGAGAGGGCAGATGGTCACATAACAAGAATGGTAGATCTGTCCCATCATCTGACTCTCTCGGTCCCAGTCTACATTGTCATCTTGAATGACACACAAAGCATCAACCCAGAGGTACGATATACCGAGCGCCCTGCAGGCCTTGATGGTGTCCCGTACGATAGGACTTAAGGAACTAAGAGGTATCCCTTGTAGATGGGTTAAAATGGTGTCTTTGGTAGTTTTTGTCTGCTTGAGAGCGTCTTCTTTGGATCCCCAACAATAGCTCAGTGTCGCATATTGGAGAGCATCAACCACACCAGAGTCGAGCATGTTTTCAACGATGACAAGTCGAGGTGCGTCATCCTCAATATGACCGACATGTATCAGTCTGGTGGGTAAGAATGGCACCTCTGGCTTTCCAAGGTCACAGTGATAGTCGCATTCTTGGAGCTGTGCCTGGAGCCATTCAACACTGGCCGGATCCAATGGTCCGGGGGCGGGCTTCGCGTGCACCCTAAGCCATTGGTGCAAATCCTCTTTCACATGCATGTCAGAGTCCAGCAATGGCAGGAAAGGCGAATGGACTCACTGTCGCTTGACTCAATATCAAAAGTAAGAAACGTAATTCTTTTGGACCCGTCCGGATTATCGGTTGCTGTTCCGACCACATAGACCTCGCATGTCCAGAAGGCCAAGCCAGGATCTGTGTCGATGGTCTCATACTTATATCCTTGTCCGCCAAACAGGTATCCTGCAATGATAAAAATGTCGCCATCGTGGCCCATTTTCTGTCGTATGAGCTCTTCCCGAAGGAAACCACACATACGGCAGCCATCCGCAGCGGTCTTAGCCATCATAGGCAAGTCGGGTAGTGTGTCATTCCAACAGCGCTCAGAATCCAGTGCAATTATATCGCCGCCCTCTCTAGAATGACGCAGGGTTGGCTCATCTGCCTGATTAGTGCCCCCGAAAAACTCGTCGGCACTATCGTCGAAGATAATGGCGTCCCAACACTCTTTACAAAAGTCTGCATTCCTCGAGGAATCGCAGTCTTGGGACTCCTCGTGATCCATATCTTGTGCATGAAGTTTTGATAGCGCTGTGATTCAGTTATTGTCGACAGGCTCCAAAAACAAAGACGCTGGTAGAAGACTCCCAAAGAAGAAGTTGGGGCAATCAGGCTGGGAGGTGGATGCTGATGGAGAGTGTAGCTCGTTGAATGATTTCGGGCGAAGGGGTGGGAGGTGCTTATGTACCTATCCTTGAGAAGCCCTCGTGGTTCCAATTGCAGGCAGGCTGAGTGGTGATAGGCCGCCTGCTGAATGTATGAAGAAGTACGTACTCGGATGTTACTGCCACATTGTGCAGGATGGGTTGGCTGTTCGATAAGCCGTTGAAAAGAGTCAACATAAATTTGGGAGAAATGAGGCAGTAGGCATTCGTGAGAAAAAGACATTACGATTCATCACTACGAAAACCCAACCGTCATAATCCATAATTATCGTCAACCCCTATGACCCTTCCCTAAACTAACGTGAAATTTCCACTTGTTCCCTCAAAAGTCGAGATACTTCCAATTAACGGCTTCGAATCACCATAGTACTTGATGCGATACGTCCCCGGCCCAGCCCCATCACTGGTTCCAGTCTCCCAACTAATCACAACCTCGCTATACCCGAGCAAGAAATTCGTTCTTGTCCAAGTGTACACAAGGAACCAATCCGCGTCGGTCCTGATCTGCACCCATTTTCCGCTCTGTAGCTGCTCGACCGCGGCGTACGTGCCCTCGAGCCTAAGGTTATTCCGCGGGTTCGCGGCTTGGAACGTGGCATTGACTACCGCACCGCGAGTATACGACGCCGACGGTTGTCCGATGGCCTGTCCGAAGGAGCGGCCTGCTGGCGCACCGTCTACGACAACGCCAGTAATAAAGGAGAGGGAGTTGGCTCGGTTGTCTGGAGGCGAGGGACCCGCTGCGCGTGTGGACGTGGAAGAGGGGGAGAGGTAGGCGATGTTGGAGACGGTAAGGTTGATGTAGGCTGGAAGAGTATTGGGTCCGAAGAGGGTCGACGCACCCTCGTAGCGTTGGATGGCGTACTCTTCGGGGGTCGCGATGTAGTGCTGGAAACTGTCAGTGACTATCAAGAGAAGGAAGCTTGCAAAACTTACGGCATAGGTATTGGCGGGACCACCAAGGACAACAAGAGGATCATTAGGAATAATACTCTTCGCAGCCTCCTTGACAGCAGCCTTCCATCTCCGCCCACTCATTGTCGTAGCCTCACCGGGAGCAACGACGATGACCAGCTGTCCAACACGAAGCATCTGAATGTCTACAATATTGGGGCTCCAAGCATACGGGGTGCTCATCTCACCAACGTCTAGCAACACGGGCTTCGGTTGTTGACACGCAGCCTGCTCAGCGCTGGGTGTTCTGAGAAGACCGGAGACGACTGCCCAGAGAGGGTTGGCATCGGGGGTGCCAGAGTCGGCCTGGGTGAAGTCGAAGGCGCCGGGGCCGTCCGAAGTTCCCGCAGCGAAGGAGTAGCCGAGCGCAGCAGGGCAGGTTTGGCCGATGGTGCCGTCTGCGAGGGGAAATTTGAAGTAGGACATGTCTTGGAAGAAGTGGAAGGACTTGACGATGGTGCCAGTGACAGGAGTGGAAGTCGTAGCAAGAGCATTCTAAAAAGGAGCATTAGCCATGTTGGATCCCGCATCAGGCTGATCACTTACATAGACAGACTTGGCACCGGCGTATTGACGACGTCCAATCTCGTAGCAGCTCGAGATACCCAGATCCAACTTTTGGAACGCGGGGCCTCTACCATGGCACGACTGGCTCTTGCCGTCGGCACAGGTGCTGTTCTCCAGACTACACTGCTGGCCGGAACCGTCATCGCAGTAGGCGCCGAGTACATTGGGCGTGGTATCACCCACATTCGCCTGGCTGAAGCCGGCTACGAAGCCTGGTGCGGCGCTCGCGTCACTCGCGAGGTCCTTCTCGAGAAGATACGCCGCGACACCCTTGTTGTCGCCCGCTACGTGCGTGCTATTCTGCAAGATCGACGTGCCGTGGGTTGGGTACCAGGTGAGGACGCCCATGTTCTTGCCATCAGAGGCGCGCTGGAAGCGGAGGAGGGTCAGTGTCGTGTCAGTGGTGGCGCTGTACTTGACCCTCTCTGCCGCGGGGTTGTTGAGGTAGGCATATAAGCTGCGGTTAATGGCGCCGTCAGTGACTTCGGTGGTTCCGACGTCGAGGTATCCCTAGGAATGTTAGTCAATTGGCGAGTCTCTCGAAGATGACCAGCGTACCTCTTGTAGAGACTCGTGTGCCCTCTTGATGGAGAGAACTGCACCGTCAACAATAGCCTGGTAGCTCTGCTTGTCAAAACCTAAGCTAGTGACCTGCGGCAGGAGGTAGTTGAACCAAGCTCCTGGGCCAGCGTGGCTATGAGTACCGGTCACGGCAACGTTGTTCTTGTTATACACGGAGTATCCCGAACCAAGAGCTGCAACACCCTCGAGGATGCCCTTGCGAACGGCCGTGTCACCACTCTGAGTATCTAGCACAAGATAGACGAAGCGATCGCTCGGCTTGCTCACATCCCCGACAATGAAAGCACGGCTGTAGATCCGCTGTCTCAAGCCGGTTCCAACCTGGCTCAGATCAGCGTACCCTGCAAAGCCAATCTCGACGACAGGGCCGGTGATGTCAGCCTTGCCAACACCAAGGAGGTACTTGTCGCCCGCCGCGGCACGCGTCTTGGGTTTGGCATGCCACTCTCCGTCGGCATTGCGTTCAAACTTGAGGGTGGCACCTTGTCGAGTGCCTAGCTGGGAGAGACTGATGGTGACGAGCAGCACGAACGAAATCAAGGCAAAGACGGCGAAGAACGAGCGTCTGGGCATCTCAAGGCCAGCACGAGAGTGACGAGGCATCATGGGCAATCAGTCTATGAACTCAAGCTTCCAAGCTCGAGAACTGCGGGCAAACATGGCGTGTCACCCGCTCTTTTATGGCCTGCCTCGACGAGCTCGTGGCTCATGGACATCGTCTTCCCCTCCATGTTCTTTGGAGCTCCTGTGAGCTAGCCGAGCTTCTGACTAACAAACAGGACGGGTACCTGGCCATCATAATGCCGGTCCTACGGGAAGGGGAAAGTATGCCGATGGTTCGGACGCGATGATTTGCCCGTGTCTCCTGAAGGGCTGCGCAACATTGAATAGCTGGCAGGTGGTATTCCCAACTGAGGAGGCCAGGAGGGGGGGGCATCGATACTCGATTCTCGATGGAAAATCAGGGCAGAGCAGCGAACTAGAGAGACCAGAGAAGGCAAGAGAAGGCCTGAGGGGCCCGGCGAAGGGAGCGAGGCACGCGAGGTAGCAAGCGGTCAACTCTCGCGTCTCTGAGAAAAGTGACGAGCCAGTCTGAGAGATGAGCATTCGCCCTTGCCAGATGCAATCTTGCGTCACATGGCGCCCGGTGATGTCGGTATCTGATTGGATTTGGAGATTGTGGTGTGGTTGCCATCAGGATGCGGGGAGTTGCAATTTGGGGTCAGTTGCTATCGCCATTGGGCAGGCCAGTGCTAGCTTTTTGGAGTTCTGGAGGGCGATGACCGCGAGGGAGGGCGTATTCCCCTCGGCAGGGTGGGCTCCGATTTGATGCTGAGAGGGAGGATGAGAAGCGCGAGCTAGGTTGTCGGGGGTGTTCGCAGATGCTTCGCTCGAACAAGCGCCCAGCTCGTGGCAAACAACAGGACTAAGCACCCGCCTCCAAGACATTTCCCCAGCTTTGTTTGGCACTTTTCAGTGCTTTGGGCTTGGTTGATGAATTCAGCCTCAGGGTATGCTGAAATTGGGATGATGAGGCAGCCTTGATATCGAGAAGAATCAGAAGCGAGGGATGACTTGGCAGTCCAATATTGCTGCAAACCGCGTCATGATATTGTAGATAGACTGATAGACATGGGAGTCAGATATCCATTTGCTATGCGTATTCTTCAAGGGACCGATAACAACTCACATGTCGGGCGGCACTCGAGACCCGTTCCAGCAGGCCATTGCTGTAACCTCCCTCGATAACCTGGCAAAAGGCCCTGTCGCCGTTACCATTCAGGCGATCATGTGCCGGGCGGGACAAGGAAAAGGACGGATGGACGTTGGGTTTGACGGTTCGGATCCGATAAGTCTAGCGACCGTTGCTGCTAGCAGTCTCTAGTGTGTCTAGTGCAGGTCGAAATGTGTGACTGCCCATCTCCCCTCCCTTAGACATCCGTCCCTTGTTGAAAGCGTGAGGTGTGTGGTGGGTGCCAAGGTCCATCCTGTGCAGTGTGCAGTGTGTTGTTGTCGTGTTTAACGTGCCGGTATCTTTGGCCGGGTTGGGGGGGTCCCGGTCTCATGCACCTTTGAAAGGTGGAGACGTACCTAAAGTACCCACGATCACCTGAAGCCCAGGGCCCTTGCCGTGTGCCCAAGGGAGCAAAAAGCGGATTCATTCCCTCGACTGCCGCACCGAGAGACGCCGATAAACTTGCAGCACTTCCATGTACTCGGCCTTCCGAATTACCTTGCTCCAAGGTGTGCGAATGCAGAGAGAGTACTTACTCCATACTGATTCTCCATCCAATTCGGCCCATCTCATCCCTTACCATATGATGCATCTCTCTTCGAGTCCTTGCCCTCACCCCAGCGTCTCCTCTTAAACACTGCCCAGTCCCATCCATAGTCTTTCCATATGGTCCTGAAAAACACCATCAACGTCAGTGTCGTCTTCAAAACACCAGACATCGTATGCTTTCCTTTCAACTTCTCATCAAACCCTCTGGTTATCTCGATGCTCGATGACTTGAGCAGAGCGTAGTAACAACACGTCCTATTGAAAGAGGAAAGTCGCCTGTGCCCTCCATGACGGAGTGACATACCCCTCGTTGCAACCCTCACGGAGACAGCTGACTGGAATGGGGCAAAGCTCCAGGATGTCCTCCATCCCCCCGCTGCAGCTCACCGTCGCCCACGTACAAACTCCAGATAACATATCAGTATTGTATGCAACGAAAAATCGTCGATATTGATTCTACATAATGGCAGGCCCCTTAGCCCGCATATTATAGAGAAAGAGAAAATTTTCCATCGCAACTTTTTGAGCCGACTTGTATATATCCCCAAACCACACCGTCCGTCTCCTTGTTCTGTCCCATTCCGTGACAGTCCGCGCGAGAGTTCAATCTCAGTCAGATGCGACGTCCCGTCTCTGCTCATGCAAAATCCGCTGGTTCCATCCTTTTCCAGCCGTAAGTCTCGTTGCTTCCCTTGCAAAGTAACGCCAGTCCAAGACATACGTCCTCCCCAATAGTGACGCCGAGCCCTTTGCCCTATCCATAGAAAGTACAACAATATAAAGGAAATAAGATGCATCTACTAAGTATGTAAATAAGGGGAGATACCGCCTCTGAATATACCACAACACATACACCTCCCTCAGCACCCATCTTCTTCACACTCGCTCATACTACCGTAGCCCGTGTCGGTCTCCATACCGACAACACTTTTAGTGATGCTGAGGCAGCGGTCCACCATTTTGTGACGGACGTCCTGCTCGAGACCACACTTTTCGCCAGGAGCGCTGCCGATCCAGATACGGAGACTGCCGGCGACGCGCTCAAGAGACGTGCTGAAGTTGTCAGAAGACGACTGTTGTGCGTATAGTTCTTCCATAAGCTTGAAGAGAGCGGTGCATCCAAGGAGAGACATGTTGGCGGTAGCGCTGGGGCGGGCGATCTTCTCGATAATTCCGAATCCCTTTTGTGATGGGGTGGCGGCCAGCTTGGCACGTTGAAGGTGGGCAATAGCCATAGCACAGTCGAGCGCCATCTGGACATCGGGCGATTGGGCGGTAGACGAAGAGTCGATGATGGCGGCAATCTTGCTGAGGGACTTTTGTTCGCTGGTCGGCTTGATGTTCTGGAGCGCGGCGGCAATATTGGCTCCTCGCTTCTCGTCAACAAGCACGGCGCGGGCCACAAGAGCGCGTGCCTGCACACCGGAGCCGATAGGAGATGTCTTGAGGGCGGTGGTCAAGCAGGTTGACACTACCCTCGGGGCATCACCATCATCCTTGCTTGCCTCGAGACTGGTGATCAAGGCACGCTGAATGGTCTGGCTCGACCACCAGGCAGCAACAGCATCCAGTGGGGATCGGACAGCCTGGTCGTCAACAACGGTGTCCATTCCGTCGTTGTGCTCGGTAACTCCCTCGGTAGTCGACAAGTTCCACGCCAGGTTGTAGGCTCGCTGGACAACGCTGTTGTTGAGCACGTCGTCGCATTCTTGCTCGATGAGGGCAGCCAGGTGCTCGGGGAGATCATCATCGACCTGCTCAGAGTTACGGCGCAGCTGCGAAAGAACACGGTTCTGGTTTCTCGCCTCGTTCCAGAGGGAGCGGGCGACCTTCTTGGCAACGATATTGTGAAGTCCCTTGGCACCAAGATCCCAAAGAAGGACACGGACGTGAAGAGCCTTGAGCATCAGTCGGGAAGGGGTATCGGGAAGAGTGCCTGATGCCAGGAGGGTAAGGGTTAGTCGGCTCTTGTTGATCTCAACATCGCCTCCTGCAAGCTGGGCATCCAACGCAATTGACCAAGCCTTGACACGGGCAGCCTCCTGCTCTTCAGTGAGACCGGTGAGCATTTGGTAGCCGTGGACACCGATAGCGTTGCGCATGCTCAACTTCATCGTCTTCATGATTAGAGCGGCAGCTTCGAGGAAGAAGTTGTGCTGAGGAACCCAGACGGTCTGAATTGCAGTCAACCAAGCTTGGCGACGGACGTGAATTGGGGATGCAACGGAACCAGCGGCCTGAAGCGACTCCCGAAGACGTTGCGCCTTCTTGGGCTTCCCCTCAGATGGAACGAAGAGCGAGGGCACAAAGACCCACAAGCAAGTGCCAAGGAAAAACAAAAGTTTCAGATGCGAGATGATCTGGGCAGGAGAGATGTAGTAGCCGCCAATGTGCATGTGAGAAGTCGATCCGAGATAGCTGAGCAGCTGGATGGGCAGGGCGAAGAGACCGCGGCCTTCGGGCGTGTCGTTGCTCTGCTCGTTCTCTCGCACAGCCTCGACAATCATAAGGCCGGCCAGCGAGCCGACCATCAGCTTGCCGAAGTACTGACTGCTGTTGCCCCATCGTCCTTGTTGCTGCATCTGTTGCTGCTGCTGCTGTTGCTGGATCTGTTGTTGTCGCATGACGTTGGGGTTTCCGCGGTAGTTTTGCTGTGGCATGGGGTAAGGTTGGCCGGCCGCCATTTGAGCAGAAATGATACGCTTCATGTCGTCAGGCACAGGAATCATGCCCTGTGCAGACTCGCCACGCGGCGTTCCGATAGGGGTGCTCATGTACTGATCCTGGGGGTACTGCATTGGAGTCGGCGGTTGCTGGAGAGGGCTCATGGCACCATTCATCGCGCCAGCCATGAAAAGCTTCTCAAAGGCGGCGATTCTGTTCTGCATGGCATGGTTTTCGTCGCAGAGACGGTTATTCCTCTTCTCCAAATGGCGAATGTACTCGGTGGCCTTGCTCAAAACCTGCGATTGTCAGTTACTTGTCTTGTCAGAACGCTTCATCCTGACGACTTACTGTAGCCTTGTTGAGCTTGTGGGCTGGCGTCAAGCCGTGAAGTTCCTCGCGATCTTCGGTGGTGTCTTCTCCCCTGGCACTCTTGGACATGATCCTCAGACTAGGAACGCTATCTCGAAGCGCGGCAATCTTGTCGTTGAGATTGGTGCGATACCTCTTCTCAATCATGTTATGGGCCGTCTTCTTGATAGGCTGGCCGTCCTCATCCTCCTCCTCATCGTCGTCGACATCAGCCGAAGACTTGCGCTTCCTGCTGGCCTTGCTGGAGTCGTGGGCATCGGGAGACGACAGTCCTGCTGCCTTGTGATCGCTGGTGGCGGATCCGGGGCTCGGCTCGCTCTTGGGAGATTGATACTGCAGATGGGCGGGCATGGCGATATTTCTGAGCTTTTCCTGTTGGGCGGGAGTCAGGGTACTCAGGGTCTCTTGCGGGAGGGTGTGTGGTTGGCCTCCTCGATGGGATTGCTGGTTGTTGGGGGCGGGAGGGGGAGCGGCATAGAAGCCAGCCTGGGCGAGAGTTGAGTGATCAAGACCGGAGGTGACGGCGGGAGGGCCGTGTTGATGGTGTTGGTTATTCGGAGAGAAATCCCACGAAGCGGCAGTCTGGAAGAGAGGAGTGGCGCCAGCGGCGGTGGTGACGGCAGCGATGTTGTAGGTGTCGTACGGGGGTGTGTCTTGAAAGGACCAATTGTTTGCGTCGTAGTAGACCTGATTGTCGTTGGCGATGCTGGATCCAGTTCGGTCAGATTTGACGTTCTGGCCGTCCGAGTCGTCGAGGAACGACGGGGGCACGCCGAGGTTCGAGTCGTCGAGGCCAAATAAGGCGTTGGGATCCTGGTCCGCCATGTTGCAGAGCGGTCAAAATATGCACTTATGGGCTGATGCTCAATTCATCGAAGTCGGGACGGGCCTGGGATTCTTTGGGTGCGCTCGGCGCTGGGAATGGGGGCCAGGTCCCGGAATCTAGAGCGGGACTCGATGTGAGTGGCCGGCGAGCAGCGACGGGAGCGGTGGACGAGGCCGCAGGGGCCAGAGATTGGTCGTGTCTTTTGGGTGAGGGAGTGAGGTATCGGGAATGCGAGAGCAATTGACGGCAATCAGCGGCGTGGTGCTGAGCGGGAAGAATGTCTGGTCGTACGACTGTCGGCAGAAGGCGATGGACAGATGGGGATGGAGGAGTGGTGTCAGCCGGGAGGCAGAACGGAGAGACCCAGAGGGAAAACAAGCGAGAGGGTCGAAGTCGTATGACGCTGGTCTGGTTTTGCGGCGCCTTATTTTTCCTCTCACGGATGCGACGCAGCGAATTGACGGGACTTGCTGGGGGTGGGCCACTGCTCTCAGGGCCAGACTGCAGGTCGAGCGTCGAGGGAGGGACGAGAAAGAGGGGCGGGGATGTCAAGTTGTGTGTGTCGGGGGACTCTGTGGTTGCTTGATGTTCCTTTCCGATGCATGCACATTCAACGTGCAGTGCAGAGAGATTATTCTGGAGTCGTACTTTTTCTTGGTCTGTACGGATATCCTGACGAAGAATTCGAGATGCTCAATTGCGGTTTGGCAGTGCCAGTCAATGGGTGGAGGGCAGGCAATCGGGAATCGAAATCGAAATCGAAATCGGGTGGGAGGGTCGAAGGAGAGCGAAAGAGGGAAGCAGAGAAGGGGAGAGGGAAGGGAACGGGGGAGCATCGTACGATTATCTAGAAACTACGCCTGATATGAGCCCAGAGACCGCAGGAGCCCAGACCACCACCCGTCCCTGCCCGTCCTTGCCAATGATCCATCTCGTCAGGTACGTATTCGCACCAAGTACTCCGTACCTTGGTGCTTTCCTCAGTTCCTACAGGCTGCCACCAATCAGCCGTGGATCGTACCTACCCTTAGACTCGACGCAGGAAGGACCAGTCCTAGGCACCTTCTACGACCCGTAGCTCGCCCGCTGTCCGTACCAACTCCTTCCCACATTTGGTTTGACCACCATCAAATATACCTACGTATGTACTGCCACCGCCGACTCGTCCCTGCTTCGCTGCCCTACAGACCCGGGATGCTGCTGCCAACAACTTCCTTCCTGCCAGGTCTGCACCATCTGCTTCATGAGTTGTTAAGGAAAAGTCCTCCCAACTCTCGATACTGACGGCTGCCGGCAATGATCCCGCCGGCTGGCAATTCGGGGAAGGTCCACTCGCACTTTGACAGCAGGTACGTATCCTCACACCTTGTTTAATATGAGACGATACCTTCCTCCCGTCTGTCTGCTCGCCCGCCCACCCTGACTCCCCTTCAGGTACCGACCGACCTTACCTCGGGCATCACTCAATACCTAGGTGCTCATCCAAGCGTGCCAGGCCAGGCCAGGCCAGGGAAGACAGATGAGCAAAGAACTCACACTCGCAAGTCTCACAGTCTCAATCGCAACGATGTGGGACGCCAAAAGTCTGGCAAAGGGCAGTTCTGAGTCTTGGATCAGCGCTGGGAGATGCCGGATGGGCCTGGTCATGGAGCCCCGGGGGACCAGGAACACCGCGCCGGCCACCCTCTCTGACTCTCACAGTGACAAGCGTCTTTCACCCTCCTCTCTCACACAATCTCACTTGCTCGCTTGCTCACTCACCATAGGTACGCATCGCTCATCTTCTAGGCTTCCCCACTCTAGAAACGCCACTTACCGCCAAGCAACACTGCGCCGTGGCACGCGTAGAAACTGGCAAAAAGGCATGACCGGTAAGTCAAGAGTGAGAGAAGTGTGTGAGAGTTCACCCTTCGGATGAGAGGGGGCCACCCGCGAGCCGGGAACGCCTTGGTAGCCCAACGCTTCCACATGCTATCTACGGTTACGGACCGAAACTATCGCTTGATACCGAATCTTGAACTCCTATGGAATTCCAATGCGGACTGCGAGTAGGTAGATACTGCAAGCGCTGCTCACAAATCCGTCCCGTTTCCATGTAAAAGTCTCATTGCTCATCGCTTCTTGCCTGAATCCGTACTCGTAGGGATCTCAAGTTGCTCAGCTCCTCCTCGTCACAAACACCAGCCAGCCAGGGTCACCGCTCATACTCCAGCTCAGCTCGATGGGTGTCCCATGATGACGACGGGCATTTTTCTGCCCTAGCCTTTTTACGTCTCCACACTTTTCATTTGCGATGCCCCCGTTTCTCTTCAGTTGCTATTGATCTTTAAAGTATCCGTACCTCGACCCTCGATGAGCCAAGACTCACCGGCGCTCGCCGTAGCGCTGGGTCGCCGGATCACAAAAACCTGCAAGACACCTGAAGAAAGAAACGGAAAAGAAGACTTCGCCCCCCAGCGGCCCTCACTAGATTGAGACTCGAGAGAGACATCAGCCGTAAGCTAGTAGAGCTCGCTAGTTCCAATATCTCCGGTGCTGAAAGGCTGAAAGCAGCTGTGGCTTTTCCACTATCAATCACCTTGCTCACCGGTGGCGCCTCGGTTTCTGTCTCTCCTCGCTTTTCTCCTTCTCTTGCGCTCTTTCAACTTTCCAGCTGTGTTTCTCGTGTCCGGATATGCCTCTTATCTCCCCCTCGCAAGCGCGCGCGCTCGTCACGGTCGTTTTGGTGCTTCATGCTTCTTTTCCAGACCAGGGCCGTGTCCTCGACTCGTGGACCGTGAGGTGTCTTCGCCCGTCTCTACCAATGTGCGTGTGTGCCTGTCTCTGCTGCTCACGCTCAGTGCCCACACTCAGTCCCCTACCCCGTCCATCACGCACACAACACACCTTGCACACCTCGTCCTTCTGATTCTCATCCAGCGCCTCAGCGAGTGTCTCACAATGGAGCATGGCTGCGACTCGCCCTGCTTGAGCCTGCCACAACATCACCAAGAATGCAGAAAGGCCAAGCATCCCACCCAGGCACCCCGCAAACACGCTTGACGGGTGCTTGAACTTGGCCTCTAACCATCCCTCCGGCCCGTTGGACCTCGTGCTTCAACGTCTTTAGCAACTCCCAAAGACCCAGCAAAACTGCTCAAAGTCTGAACAGTATCTGTCCCCTTCACTGGTGACGTTGGCAGCCATCAGTTAGCTTTTAGTGTGCCTACCATCTGCCTGCCGATCAACGGACGCTCTTTGGCTCCCTCATCTCTCACTGTGACTGAACCAATCGAAGACTACTTATTACCCCTCCCTCATCCGAGACACTAGAGACAATCCCTCAACCCTCCGTCTGGACCATCTGAAACGCCTATTCGTCCTTGACACGCATGGCACGAACCCTGAATTGCATACTGCAGCATTGCAGAATGCGAGCGAAGAAGGAGGGCAGAAAATAAAAACTTAATCATTAAATACCTAGGTGCTATCCGTGGATCGTCTCGTTCCAGAGAGGAGGGCATGACAGATCGTCTTCCCTCTGTCCTGCGCGTACTGACTCTTGTCATAAACTCTGATCATTGAACCGGAACCCCTCATCTTTCCCTTTCTTGCTATGTAAAATGGTATTTTGCGTATGTGCGATAGAAATCCGATGGAAGAAAACTAAGATCCAATTAGGAGACAACGCCAAGAAACGTCTCTCTCTTCCTCATCCTCTCCTCTCTCTCTCTGATTCCCCTCTCCTTCATCCCAATTCCAAAAAGGGGGAAAAGAACATTTCATCATGGCATTACCCTACGGTCGCCCGCCAGGCCCTGCTTTGCATTGTCCACAGTCTATATGGGTATTTTGCC
This sequence comes from Colletotrichum lupini, assembly GCF_023278565.1. NCBI lineage: Eukaryota > Fungi > Ascomycota > Sordariomycetes > Glomerellales > Glomerellaceae > Colletotrichum > Colletotrichum lupini. The sequence goes on from NC_064672.1 coordinate 573,050, forward strand.
CCCTGTCCGTACTCTCCTTTTCTAACTTCCCGGAAACCTGCCCGACAACCCTCTGTTTACCAGATGTCATCATCACTCCTGACCATCTCCAACGTTGGTGTCTTAGGCTCCAGCTTCTTCATCCTCTTCCGGTCAGCCTTGGTGATGAGGGACGGCGTCATGGGCACGCAGGGCGTGAAAGGCTGGTAAGGCGAGTACGGCACCGCCATGCCAGTAGCCGGCGTGCGTGCTCCCGACGGCGACAAAGGTCCCGTGCGCGTGAACACGGTCTGTTTGGTGGTCTGCGAAGCCAGCGACGGTGAGCTCAGAGCAGGCTCGTACGCGCGCAGAGGCAGGGATCCGCCAGTGCGGACTGCCGAAGGGGCCTTGGACCGGAACCCGGCTCCTGGCAGGGGCGAGGCGGGGAGCTGGAACGAGGATCCCGGCTTCGGAGACGAGGGTAGGGTGGAGCTGAATCGGGCGCCCGGCTTCGGGGATTGCGGGAGCCCGATGAGCGGCGCGGTCGATCGCTCCGAGACGGCGGAGTTGGGGTCCATTTCGGAGGGCGCCGCAGACGGCTTGCGGACATGACCGATGGGGATCTGGCCGCCGATCCGCTCGTCGATGCTCTGGGTGCTCTCCGGGGAGTGGTCAGGGCTGACGGGTGATACCTGGCCGTTGTGCTGGTGTACTCCGTACGGCATCTGCATCTGGCTCATGGGCACCGGGGGAGGCGGGGGCGGTGCGTACTGCCGCGGCGGTATGGCGTTCATCTCTTGCGCCTCCTGTCTCGGGAAAGTTCCCGTCATGGGTGTCATGATGGGTGACGAAATGCTGATACCCCGGACGTTCTTGTCCTTCTTAGGAGAACGCAGCGCCGAGAAGATGGATGAAGCTCTCGACTGCTTCTTCTCTGGCTTCTCCTCTGCCAGGTTCAGGTTGCCTGGCTTGTGCTTTTCCTTCCTCAGGGACGACTTGCTGAAGCTGGCATTCGTCGGCGTCGGTAGCTGAGGGTTGGCCGAAAGTACCGGTGACCCTTCCAGCTTGATGCCCTGAAGTTTGGCCTCCTCCTGCTCCATCACGTACTTGTACATCTCCTCAAGTTGCGTTTGCGCCATTTTCTTATCTTTGGCGACGATTCTCTGGTCCACGGTAAAGTCTATTCCGGGCGCCTGAAGCGTCGACGTTGGTGTTGGGTTGACGTAAGGGGTCTGGGGAGTTGGATATTCCGGCGTCTGGTATTCCTCGGCACCGGGATACGAAAAGTTGCGGACGGGGCTCCGGGGAATACTCCTGGGCGAACTCGGCACCTCAAGGGTGAGTTTCGGGGGTGACTTTGGATCGTCGAGCGGCTCTTCAAGTCCACCCTCAAAGTTCACCTCGTCGTCACCGGCAGTGAGGGCCTCACGACGTTTTTTCGATAATACGAGCAACAAACCGGCGACCAGCACCAATGATACTCCGTAGGAACCGACGATGGCGCCGATCTGGTAAGGGAGATATGCAGGGTCTCTGAGAGCGTTTGCAGATGCAGGCGGTCCGTCCTCTGGTGATGGTGCGGGATCCCAATCAATGTTCAACGGGTTGTTATTGCTGCGAGTCTCCAGGACAGACGGTGACGGGGCTGCAAGTGTGATGTGGCTGCTGCAAAAGAAGAAGTAAAGAACGAAGGTCAAGAAGTGAAGTCGAGGACACGAGTTATGACGGGCTTGGACGGGTTTCATGGTGAGGTGGTGAGGACACCGCAACTCTTTTTAAAAGTCAAATCCAGCTTTGATGATCTTACCTCCTGGAGGAGGGTCCGAAACACATTGTGATGGAGAAGTTACATGGAAAGGCACGGATATGCGGCGTACAAAGGGTATATAGCGGCTGGTGAAGTTCGGCAGTGCGTCGAGATTGGCGCTGACCGTGTGCTCTGGACTCTGACTTGCTGAACACCCAGGCACGACGCCTGCGAAGCGGTCGCACTCGCATGATGGCGACGATAAAATAGCGCCCAAAATGGCTCGTGGCTATTAATGTCGTCTGCAGAGGAGGCGGGAGCATCAAGGGCTTCCCGAGATGTGGTTGGACGGATCGACGTGATGGCAGGGGGCGTAAGCGCCGAGGATGGCTGCCGGGGGCATGATTGGATTGCTCCGTCACATCCAAGTTGATCCAACCCCGCGCCGTGCCACCCTTCATTGTCATTCAACAAGAACTCTGGCAACTCAATTCGTCCTCGCAGGGCCATAAACCATGTCCTGCCATGCCCTGCCATGGCCCCAAACTGGTTGACCACTGAGAGTCGGAATCACCGTGGTCTGTCGTGAACAGTGGTGAAAAAAGAGGAGCGGTTCCCAGGTCAGCTGTTCAGGTGGTTCCGCCTGTCGTCCTCGCTTCTCATCCTGTCTCTCACGTCTCTTCAGTCTCGACTGTCCAAGGGGACACATGCAAAGCGAATCCAGTCCCCCAAATCCAGGCCCAAGTCCCGGCAGCGGGAAGGCCATCCCTGCATTGGCCCCATCACTATCTCGTTCTGACCGCATGAGCTGCTGCAATAGGGCACAACGTTATTGCACTGGCCTTGCCCTCTGGAGCACCGCATCACAGGCGTCCTCGAATGGGATCTCTGCCCAAGTGTGACTTCACATTGCGGGCAGCATTAAAGCGTGATGATCGTAACTTCATCACCGTGATAGGACCGACGCTGTTCTTCTGCCATCGAGCGACATCGACCGATGGAACGTTGACTTTGTTTCTGCCCGTTCGTGCCGTTGAGTTGAGTTGAGTTGCTCCTGTTTCTCATCCACGACGGAGAGGAAAACCTTGGGCGAGCACGGGTGAATGTCCGTTCGCTTTCGGCGGGTAGCGAACAACCCTTCGCGAGTCATCAAAGCAACAACGAAGAAAACAGACTTTGTCCGAGCGATGCTTATTCGCTTTGCCCAGTGGAGCGTTCCGTGGTCCCTTACACCCTTCCAGCCGGTCGTTGCCGGTCTGGCACGTCTGGGTGTGATGGAAACGGCGGGATGGGACTCTTGATCGAAGAAACAAGAGCCAGCTTGTCGAATCAGAGCCACGCATAATGGTTTTGGCATAGACTCTAGAGGAAGGGGGGCTGTGGTGTTCACCTCGCGGAGCTCAACCGATAAACCGTCGGCGAATGCATCCGGATCCGAGAGCAGTGTGACTGCACCGCCTATTGAAACTCGTCGATGATTGCCGCAATAGGGCATCTTTCGCCTGGGCGCTTGGAGAGCATCGAAGCAACGGAAGAAGCCAAACTGAATCGTCGGGTCACCCAGTGGCTGGGTGGGATTTGTGGTTCATGTCTCATTGGGTGACTTTGAATTCATGAGTTGAGTCGCAAGAACAAAGAAGCCATCAACGAGAGTTTAGCGGTCCGGTATGGGAGTGTTCCCCTGCTGCTTCAGTGCGAGCTGCAGGTGGGTCGCGGAGGTTTGCGGATCTGCGGATGCACGTGCGTGGCGAGGTATCCTTGGCAGGGGCCTTCACCCACGTGAGCGATCACCTGATGTCGTGCCGGGTACACAGGTACCGCGATGTTGAGTTGGGTGCTGGTGCCACAATCAAGCAACCGCTAGACGCGTCAACTGAGCCCTGAGACGCGACCCTCTTCATCGGGAGGCGTTAATCGAGCGGAGCATTCACTGTTGGACAGCATTCTGTATACCAATATTTGCAATTCACTTCCCTTTCCTGCCAATGATCGCCTTACGACAATGAACTCGTCAAGTTCGGCCCCAGGCCCAGCCGAATCCATCCTTGCGACATTGAATCCAGCACAATGTCGCGCCGTCACGTCCAAGAATGCCACCGTCGCCATCCTGGCTGGCCCTGGAAGTGGCAAGACGCACACCTTGACATCTCGTGTCGTTTGGCTTGTGGACAATGTTGGATACGCGCCCACTGACATGATTGTCGCCACTTTCACGGTCAAGTCCGCACGGGAGATGAAGGAGCGCATCTGCAAGGCCCTTGGAGATGACCGCGGGAAGAAGATTGTTCTCGGCACATTTCACAGTATTGCTCGCCGCTACCTGGCTGCCTATGGAAAGCGTATAGGGCTTGATGAAAAGTTCGCCATTGCCGACGATGGAGACTCGAGAGCCGTCATCCAGAGGATTTGCAAACGATTACAGCTATCAGTCGATCCTCCTGCTGCAAGATCATGGATCAGCAAGAAGAAGGCTAGGGGTGACAATCAGGCGCCAGTAAAGCGGAACGGCAAACCAGTACCCGAGAATCGCGACCTGGAAACATGCTTTCGCGAGTACCAAAGCCATCTCGAACGGTCGAATCTGCTGGACTACGACGATTTGTTGACTAAGTGTGTGGAGTTACTTCGAAAGCACCCTTCTTGCGTTGCCAACGTCCAGGCTGTACTCATTGACGAGTACCAAGACACCAATGGCATTCAGTACGAACTCATGAGGCTGTTTGCTCAGGCACGAGAACGAATAACCATTGTGGGAGATCCGGACCAGAGCATCTACGGCTGGCGTTCCGCCGACATCAAGAACTTGTACCGTCTGCTAAAGGACTATCCCAAAGCGGACGAGATCTCCCTGGAGGAAAACTACCGCTCGTCCCAAGCAATCCTGGATGTCTCCCTGAAGGTTATCCAGCAAGACAAGAAGCGTTACCAAAAGGTCCTGTTACCTATCCACAACAAAGGCACACGACCAGTTCTCCGGAGACTCAAGTCTTCAGCCGTGGAAGTCGAATGGATTGTGTCTGAACTCAAGAGAGCCTTGCTAATGGCCGGCAAGATGCTGACCTACGATGATGTGGCCATTCTCCTACGGTCGGCATCGCTTTCTAGGCACGTCGAATCCTCTCTAGGAAAAGCAGGCATTGCATATAAAATGGTTGGCGGATTCAAGTTCTACGACCGCGCTGAGGTCAAGGTGATTCTTGACTACCTGCGTGTCATTCACCAGCCCGACAACAACGATGCAGTGGCCCGCATCATCAATGTTCCCCGCCGCGGCGTTGGAGACACAACTATAAAGTCCCTTCTCGAGGAAGCCGAGAGCTCCAAGCTCAGTGTTTGGGTGGTGCTAAATAAGCATTGCCGGGGAGAGCGCCAGGCAAAGACGAACATCAAGAAGGCCATGGAGCAAAAGATTAGCGCAGAGCTTCTGAGACTGATTTCTGGGATCAGAAGGAAGATTGAAGAGCCTCCAACCGGGAGTCCATACTACCACTTGGTCGACCTTATCCAGAATCTGCTTTCACAGCTCAACTTCCAGAGATACCTTCAGGAGAACTACCCCGAGGAGCATGAGACGCGATGGGCCAACGTTCAGGAATTCATCAGTCTGGCGGGCGATTTTATGCGAGACTTGAACGCCACAGCTGAGGCGGATCGTCTCCCAGCGATCGATGGAGTCCAGCAGGTGCAAGAAAATGATGCCTTGGGCCGTTTCTTGGCAAACGTCTCCTTAGCGTCGGATGCGCAGCAAAAGGGAGATGCGGAGAACAAGCCGACTGTGACCATCTCAACTATTCACGCAGCTAAGGGTCTTGAATGGCCCATCGTCTTTGTACCAGCAGTGTACAATGGATCCATTCCACACTCGAGGTCAGAGGATCTCGACGAGGAACGTCGGCTACTTTATGTGGCCATGACACGTGCGCAGACACTCCTCTACCTTAGTTGCCCAATGTACAGCTCGCAGAATGGAGGAAACGGTGGCGAGCGTACTGAGCTATCGCCTTTTATCCCATCAGAGATTCATCCGTATTTTAGGAAAACCGGTCCATCCTTTGAGCCTGGGATCCTTCAGGAGATGGGGCGCATTCTTGGAAGAGAGAAAGTTGTGCCAACACAAGACAAGGTGTACAAGGAACTGCCGCCCATGGAACGGCCCGAGGACAACTTATGGCCCGAAAATCCGGAAGACTCTTTTGGCGAAAGGGGCGCGAGTGGGAGGAACATGCCCTGGGCACAGAGACGCCCTCGGGCACAGGCAACTTCAGCATCAGAAGAGGGCGATTCCCAGCCGATACCCACCTGGCACACTTCTACAACAATGGACAGTGCTTCCAACTTCACTCTGCCAGGCTTTACGACTGCAAGCGCGGCACGGGAGATGCTGGCTGCTGCAAGGGAGATGGCCGCATCCGCTCAGCAAAACGACTCTGGACCTCAAAAGTCCGCCGCGCCCAGAAAGGGAACGTCGAAGCGGCCGGCTGATCAGCGGAGTCTTCTGGGTTTCGTCAAGAGGACCAAATCCGATTTATCGCATACATCCTATCCCTCAACACATCGTCCAGCAGCTCCCGAGCCACGATCGATTGCTCAAGAGCTTCCAGAGTTGCCAGACTTGCACCAAGCGCAGCGCCCTGCGAATGCCATTGAGCCGGGCCTCAGCGGTCACCGACTCGGACAGGGGAGAATGCCCGCCAAACCAGTAAGACCAGCTTTCGAGGGCACCGTGGGGCCAAAGAAACACTATACAAACTTCTCGAGCTCCCCGCCTCGAGCAAAATCTCCTGAAAAGGAGAATCAAGACATGAACGAGCCACCGCCGGTCCGGGAACGGCCGGCGAGCTGCTTACATACGACCACGACTACGAATGGCTTTGGGGGATTCGAGCGGCCGGCGGCGTTAAAGAAGGAAGGGGGCCTTGCACCGATAGACCGGCTGAGGAAGCCCTTCAAGCCGCTGACGATTAATAGATCATGAGGGTATGGTCATGGCTTCTTGCTTGGACTTTTGCGGCGTTTACTGTGGGCACGGCGTTGCTCAGGTGTTGGCTGGGCATACCTCGTAGCATGATGATAGAAGAACTCTAGATATGTACATTGAACATTTCGGTTACATAAGTCCTTACCTCAGGTACTGGGCAAAAGTGATAGGCTCAATACAAGCCCAATAGGGAAAACCAAAGTCCCCGCGACATAAGACAGGACAATATTCCTCCGAGCTGACGGACACGTCTCCACTTTTCCCGGGTGCAGTCGGCTGGGGTGTGCCACCCTCACGCTTAGGCATGTCGTTTTACGATGACTCCAGCGCATCCTTCGTAAATATGGCAGACGCTCGGGTCGTAAATAACGGCGGACTGAGGATATAAACTCTTCGAGCGCAACGCGATAGATGAAGATAGCATTGGTATTATCAGATACGCCATCATACATACATGAGTAGCCTTCTAAGAGTAAATAAGATTTGATTCTCGATTTTTTTCTATTTTTCTTGAAATCAGGAATACGGTAACACCAAAGCCCAAAGTCATGTCAGCGTCTACAGTACGTATCGCAACAAGGACTCTCGTCCTCCCCGCAGGTCTTCGGGGCCGGCCGCTCCAGCGCGCAGCCTTCTCCACATCGCCGTCCTGGACTGCCGGCGGTACTGCGCAGGGCAAGAACAACAGCAGCAGCAACAACGTCAACGGTAACAGCAACAAAATAGGAGGAGAAGATCCAATTGAGATCCCGGCATTCAATCTTCGACACATTTCTTCTAGTCCTCGGGCGCGGTTTTGGTTGATCACGGGGTTTTGTGTGATTGCGGGTGTGGAGATGTATGGATGGTATAATTTTGGGCCAAAGATTTTGGGGTGGGAGGGGAAGGGGGAGGATGAGTGATGCTGCTGCTGCTGCGAGCATGACTCTTATCCTGAGAGTGTTTTATTCGTACTCAAAGAGAAGTCTGGGATCGAAAATCTCTACTACTACATAAATATTGCGATAGATGCCACAGTCTAAATTGAGCACAGCGCAACCATGTGGGCGCGACATTCTTCGGCTTTCTGAGGGTGGCTTTTGATACATTGCCTTGTTCAGATGTTCTGTCTTTTTGCATCGCAGTCGTGATACGGATGTCTTATCCTAACGTTAGTACTCATCTTCACCTATCGAGGATCATATGTTCCATCCGGACTATGTAAGTGCAGGGCAAGACTCCACCGCAGGTGACAAGAGTATTTTAGGGCGATACATCTAAAAGTATGGCACTTTATTTCAAGAGAATGTTCAACCAGAATAGGCTCACTCACGATCTAAGCGGAAGCCTGCCACGAGAAAATGCCAATGAACCCCGCCACCCACTACGGTAAGCTTGGTCAGGTCGTTAGATAAGAAGTTATACTGCCGATTGAATTTGTTAGATAGGTAGGTAATGTGAACGGTGACCTTTGCTAAGAGCTTCTTTTCGAGAAGCTTCAAGCTCATCAGGATTTGCATTGAAGATAGGCACTCAACACGCCTGCCTGGACGATTGCATGGACATGCCAGTGAGGTTTCAGTTGTTGGTAATAAAGACCTTGACATATTGCTACCACGGATACTTGGTACACATGAGTTCAGTAGATGCTTGGAAGGTCAAGGGATGTGTGTGGTAAGCTTGGAGACACAACCAGTTCTAGAACCGAAGTCCCCGGGCCGAACCTCGAGCGGGACTGAATTGAAGTATCCGGGTATCCGTAGGCTCCAAGTCCGGGGGAATCCCCGCGTGAGCCTCCGGAAAGGCAGCCGACCATGTGCCGCATTGGGCAGGTACCTGACTAAGAGATACACGTGACTGTCATCGTGACGCCATTGATTCTGCGGCGACTAACAGCGGGGTGGCTGGGAGGGAAATACCCAATAGAATGGCTGGAGGACGTCCCCAAGCTCCCCCAAGGACCCCAGCCGAGAGCGAAAGGTGGACCCACTTCTGCAGGCAGGAAGCACCAGCAGCCGGTTGGGTGGGTGCGGCGCTGCGGCGTTGCGTGGTTGAGGTATGCACCTCAGGCAGTTCCGCAGTGGCCCGTGGTGAGTGCCAGCACTGAGACACCCGCTGCCGCTGCTGTTTCTGGTGCAACTTGAGGTGGATGACGCAGACACGCCGTACAGCGTACACCCGGGCGGAAGAGTCGCAAGTGCAAGTGCGCCACACGAGCAGCAGCCCACCGCACCTACCTTACCTTACCGGAGCTCCCAGAAAGCTTGCTACCTACCTTACCCCAGAGGCAGGCGCACCCGGACGGTACCTTCAGGTAGGTATCGTGTGTCACTGCAACCACCACCCAACCTCCATCCGTCCCTCTCATTCCACACCCGACATCTGCCATCAAACCGCTCATCGTCCCTTGCTTTTTGGGTCTCTCTGCGCGACGGGCGTTTCCTTCCTCCATCTCTAATCATCGCCGCATATTTCTCAGTATTCTTCTTCTTCAGCACACTACTCTACCAGGAACCCGGTCCTAGCCGCTGAGCGGCATACACCAAGCCCACGATGACGCTATTGAAGCTGCTCGGAGCTGGCGGCCTGCTGCTGGCTTCCCTGAGCAGCACTGTTGCAGCAGAGCCCTTTACGCCAAAACATGAAGCCGGACGATGTGCCATGCGCGGCCACTGCGGCTCCAAGAGCTTCTTTGGCAAGCAGCTGCCCTGCCCTGACAATGGTCTGGCTATGGACCCCGACGAAGACCTGCGAAAGCAAATTGTCGACCTTTGCGGCGCTAAATGGAACTCTGGGCCGGTTTGCTGCGATGCTGAACAGGTAAGTTATCGGCTTCGAAAAACTTGGCTGCTGGCCATCTTACTGACGTGTGCTGCTCAACAGGTCAAATCGCTCGCCTCCGAGCTTGGCACCCCGAACCAGATCGTTTCTTCCTGCCCAGCCTGCAAGGATAACTTCTTCAACTTGTTCTGCACCTTCACATGCTCTCCCGACCAGTCCCTCTTCTTAAACATCACAAAGACCCAAGAGAAGAACAAGAAGACTATGGTCACAGAGCTGGACCAGCTCATCTCAAAGGAATATGGAACTGGATTCTTCGACAGTTGCAAGGAGGTCAAGTTCGGGCCATCCAACTCTAGGGCCATTGACTTTATCGGAGGTGGCGCAAAGAACTACTCCCAGCTGCTCAAGTTCCTGGGAGACGAGAAGGTCATTGGATCGCCCTTCCAGATCAACTTCCCCACCGAGTACACCGAGCCAGGCATGGCCCCTCGCGACATGACCCCGAAGAAGTGCAATGACGAGGACCCCAACTACCGCTGCGCATGTGTCGATTGTCCTGCTGTCTGCCCGGAGCTCCCGGCCGTCTCGAAGCCTGGCGAATGCCATGTTGGTCTTTTACCCTGTCTCTCGTTTGCGGCCATCTTCACCTACAGCGTCCTCTTGTTCGCTGCCATCGCAGCCGTTGTCGGACACGTTGTGTGGAGACGCCGTGCCAAGAGAGAGAGTGAGCGCCTCCGACTCCTGCAAGATGCGTCTCCCAGCGACGATGAGGATGAGGGTGACCTGGTTCAAAATGGGGCCATGTTCGATAGACCTCAGAGATACTACAAGATCAATACCTGGTGCGACGCGGCCTTCAGCAAGCTCGGTCACGCAGCGGCGCGCTACCAAGGAATCACGATTGGTGTCACGCTCATCGTCGTCATCATTCTCAGTGCCGGTTGGGTCAGGTTCGACCTCGAGAAAGACCCTGCGCGTCTATGGGTTAGCCCCACGTCTCCTGCTGCTCAGGAAAAGGCTTTCTTTGACGAGCAGTTTGGTCCATTTTACCGCGCCGAAAAGGCCTTTTTGGTCAACGACCAGCACTCCAGCGGCCCAGCCCCCGTTCTCAGCTACGATACGCTGATCTGGTGGATGGGTGTCGAAAAGAGCGTCAAGCAGCTGAAGGGCCCCAAGTTTGGCGCGACCCTCAATGACATCTGCTTAAAGCCTACCGGAACCTCCTGTGTTGTCCAGTCAGTGGCGACCTACTTTGGCGATGAGCCCTCCCTTGTTGGCAAGAATGACTGGGAGGATCAACTGCGGCAGTGCGCAAAGTCCCCCGTCGAGTGCCGTCCTGATTTCGGTCTTCCTCTCGAGCCGAACATGATTCTAGGCGGTTACGAAGACGATCCCGCTGCTGCTCATGCGATGACTGTCACCTGGGTCGTCCAAAACGCTGTGGAAGGTAGCCCGGCCGTTGAGCGTGCCATGGACTGGGAGGTTGCGCTGCGCGACCGCCTTCTCGAGGTTCAGCAGGAAGCTTCGGACCGAGGGCTTCGACTTTCCTTCTCTACCGAGATCAGCTTGGAACAGGAGTTGAACAAGTCAACCAACACCGATGCCAAGATCGTCGTCATCAGCTACATCATCATGTTCCTCTACGCCTCTCTTGCCCTCGGATCTACCACGCTGTCATTCCGGGATATGATCAGGAACCCAGCCGTGGCTTTGGTCCAGTCCAAGTTCTCACTCGGCGTTGTTGGCATTCTAATTGTCCTCATGTCCATTAGCGCCTCTATCGGTCTGTTCTCCTGGTTCGGACTCAAGGCGACGCTCATCATTGCCGAGGTCATTCCCTTCATCGTTCTTGCCGTCGGTGTTGACAACATTTTCCTCATCGTTCACGAGTTTGAGCGCGTCAACGTGAGCCACCCTGACGAGATGGTCGAGGAGCGTATTGCCAAAGCCCTGGGACGAATGGGTCCGTCGATTCTTCTCTCAGCTATGACCGAAGTTGTCGCTTTTGCTCTCGGAACGTTCGTAGGTATGCCCGCGGTGCGCAATTTTGCCGCCTATGCCGCTGGTGCTGTCTTCATCAACGCCATCCTTCAGATCACGCTCTTCATTTCAGTTCTGGCCATGAACCAGATTCGCGTGGAGGACCACAGGGCAGACTGCATCCCCTGCCTGCAGGTCAAGGCAGCTCGCGTCCACCTGAGTGGCGGAAACGGCAATGCCAACGCGCGGTTCTACGAAGTCCCGGAAGAGAGCTGGCTGCAGCAGTTCATCCGTCGTACATACGCACCGGCCATTCTCGCAAAGCAGGCCAAGGCAATCATTATCGCCATCTTCTTGGGTCTGTTTGCCGCTGGAATCGCACTTATTCCCGAGGTGCAACTTGGCCTGGACCAGCGCGTTGCCATTCCGGACGGCTCCTATCTCATCCCCTACTTCAACGATCTTTACAAATACATGGAGACCGGTCCTCCTGTCTACTTTGTCACCCGAGAGTTCAACGCGACTGCGCGCAAGAACCAACGCGAGATCTGCGCAAGATTCACCACCTGCGACCAATTCTCCCTCTCCAACATCCTGGAGGGTGAGCGCAAGAGACCCGATGTCTCATACATTTCATCGCCTGCTGCCAGCTGGATCGATGACTTCTTCTTGTGGCTTAACCCTGACCTTGGCGATTCGTGCTGTGTTGAGAACGGCAAGGCATGCTTTGCTGATCGCAACCCGCCATGGAATATCACCCTGTCCGGTATGCCCCAGGACGGTGAGTTCGTTCACTACCTCGAGAAGTTCCTCAAGGCGCCTACCAATGACGACTGCCCGCTCGGTGGACAAGCATCGTATGGTAATGCGGTGGTGGTCGACTCGGAGAAGGACACCATCCCTGCCAGTCATTTCAGAACGATGCATACCCCGTTGCGCAGCCAGGATGACTTCATCAACGCCATGTCGGCAGCCCGAAGAATCGCGTCCGACATTACAAAGTCAACGGGTGTTGAGGTCTTCCCCTACAGTCTTTTCTACATCTTTTTTGACCAGTACGCCAGCATCGTCTCGCTCACAGGAGCTCTTCTCGGTTCGGCTGTGGCAATCATCTTTGTCATTGCGTCCATCCTTCTGGGATCTCTCATGACGGCGCTGGTCGTCACCGTCACAGTCTGCATGACCGTTGTCGATATTATCGGGGCAATGGCAGTCTTCGGCGTGTCACTCAACGCCGTGTCGCTCGTCAACCTGATCATCTGCGTCGGTATCGGCGTGGAGTTCTGCGCGCACATTGCGAGGGCGTTCATGTTCCCGTCGCGCACCGTCATGGAGCGCGCCAAGAACCGCTTCCGTGGCCGTGATGCCCGCGCCTGGACTGCGTTGGTCAACGTTGGAGCCTCCGTCTTCTCTGGTATCACCGTCACCAAGCTTCTCGGAGTGTTCGTGCTGGCATTTACGAGGTCAAAGATCTTTGAGATCTACTACTTCCGAGTGTGGCTGTCTCTGGTTGTTTTCGCAGGCACTCACGCTCTCATCTTCCTCCCTGTTGCTCTCAGCTTATTTGGAGGAGAGGGATACGTTGACCCCGAGAGCGAGGGCGGCATCGAGGAGGATCTTGCCAGCCGTAGATACCGGGCTCTCGTCCCGGACGAGGAGACTGATTCGGACGATGACTATTAGAATGATCATGGCTTTACCTAGGTTTTGTAATACTAGTGTTGGGAGTAAATAAAGTGGGATTTTGCATTTCATCCAAGTGTGCCTTTTTTTTTGACATGATCTTTGGTAAAGTTCATGATGGATTTTTCCCAATCACGCATGTCCGTTGTAGGACGTGCTAGTTAGGGGCATGGGTAATTCAACAGCCAATGCCGTTAGGCACCATGGCTGTCTAGGCAATTCTGCAAGTATTACTTTGGTCGTACTTTTGTTGAAGAACCGGAGGCTGGGCATCTTGAATGGCAATCCATGGGAATGCGTGTAGCTGGTGTGACTACGAGGCGAAATAGCAAGCCTGACGTGTGGACACATCGCGGTGCCACCAACGGCGATGTGCCACATCGGCGGGCGGGAAGTGGAAGTGGATTGCGGTGACATGGTTTGACAGCGCATCATGCCCATTGGGTGTGGGTTGGGCTGTAGCGCGGGGTGGTGGTACCATTATCGCTGGTGTTCGTTCATCTTTCATGATCTACGGATGGCATCGCAGCGCCTGTGGACTGAGACGCGAGACATTGGGCTTAGTTAGTGCGTTGAACTTGTCGAAGCTGGAACTGTCGAAGGCTGTATAAGTAAGTGGACCTATTTTAGGGGTCTAAAAACCAGAAGAGCGCTCAGTTTCCATCCCATGCGTATCCTTCATACCAAAAGTGATATGGAGACTTTATGGTCACGAGAGAAGCCAGAGTTTTTTCAGACGAAGAAAACTCCCCCCTACGGTGACTCTGTACCTTTGTACTCGGACATAGATGACAGTTCTGTAATACGAAGAGGGGAATACAATCAAACCAAAAAAGTAACCGGGGCTCTGGGAGGGGAGCTTCACCTGAGGGTCAAATTTCCGTATAATAAATTGGCGGGTTTTTCTTGTCGCTCGTGCCCCTTTGCGACTCGTAACTTTTGTAAGGGTCTCATTGTCTCTGTGCCGCAAAGAACAAGCACAAGACGCGTTCCTCTTCTAGCAGAGGCCGCGGCGCGTGAGATGGACCGGATGGTTGATAGCTAGTCAGGCTAGTTCAGGGGTTCGTTGATGATGGCCTCGGTATTGGGGGATTGGTGATGGGCAGCCTTATTCACAGCGTTCGTACCTCTGCAAGTGTACAAAACACTGCATGAGTTGTTCAACTCCATAGTCTTCTGGACTCTCTCCCTCTCATCTGATACTCAGCCACTGGGCCTGGCCTTGCTGGGACGAAGGGACGGTAGGACTGGACTGTCCGACTCAGTCAATGCCATACCTGCGCCGATCCCGCGAGCCAGAGGTCTTGTGACGCCGTTTGGGCGCTGGGCGAATGGAAACGAGTTATCCAGAGGTTGCATAAAGATGATGGAACAGGCGCTTCCTGGGGCCGAGATTTGGGGGGGACCAGAAATGTTTGGAACGTGGAGAGAGACGCAAAAGATACGTCGCTACAGCCTGTCCGTACAGGTAAGGTACTTGTGGTGGAGAACGTGTCGATGCCAATTGGACGCGCTCATGTCCTTTCAGCGAATGACAGGTGCGAAAAGGGGGGCCCACTGCCCGAGCTCCCGAAGCGAGAGCCGCCCGCTGTCAGCACTGTCCACTGGTTGGCTCATCTCTGAGAGCTCAGGACCAGAGGTACCTTATCGCTGGTGCTGGCTGTCAGGGGTAAGGTACCGACCACTAAACTTGTTTCCTCTTCCCGAGACGAGAAGCTTGGGAAAACAGAGAAACAGAACGATAGAGCCTGAGGGCCATGGGGCAATGCCGTGAGAGGTTCTCAGGAGCCATCTTCAGGCATCTGTTCGCGAGTAGTCCTGCATACGTATTTTGGGTGGCTTCCGCCCAATGTTCTGGCCTGACTTGTAGACGTCTTGCTGATCTCGTCGGGTGTCAGTGCTTCAGACAGCTGGGGATGCATCCTCTGCCTTGAGTTACCTTGGTTAGTGCAGCGCCTGTGCCGGGCATGTATACATTGGATCGTCTCTAGGTAGAGCCTAGACAGAAGTAGGTACCTCATTCCACGCTTGGCTTGAGATGATGGTGGGAAAAGGGTCCTGTCTGTGATCTGAGGTACCTCACGGGCACAAGAGTACGGAGTACTTGAAGCTTATGACTGATTGTTGGACATGGCCAGCGTCGTCTCCAGCGTCTCCATGTCCCCCATGTTGCTCCATCCGCCAATCTCGAAGCAACCCTTTTTTTTTTTTTTTTTTTCTCTCTCTCTCTCTCTCTCTCTTACGGAGTACTGCGTAAATCCTCTACCAGGAGTCCAGGACCCATGGCCTTACCTAATTAGACACCTCACCTTTCTCTACCTCACCCAAAGGTACCGGCTCAATTCCTTCCTGTGCCTTTGGTCCAGCAATCTCCCAGCTCCCAATTCCTCTTCAACCCCCTCTCTCACACCTCTGTCCAGCTCTTTCGCCACTGCTCAGAGCTTCTCAACTTGTAGATATCACGACGGCATTTCCGTGTCGTTTCGTGCGTCATTTGTACTCTTGTTTCGGCTTTCCTTTCAACTATTTTGTTGCTATCGTTCTGTTGATTTCCCCCGCGGTGAAAGTTTAAACTTTCCCAAACAAGGAAAGTCAAGCGGCAAGGAGAAGGGGAAAAGTACAAGAAGTAAAGAAGAAGAAGAAAAAGGAGACGACCAAGCAAGACACCACCGCGTACGACGTGTCGCAAGGTAAGTCACAACAACCAAGCACCAAATTTGTCCTTCTCCGACCTCAATTGTCGTCTTTTGAGAGCTCAATGCAGCTTTGCATAACCATCTCAGAGACCTTACCACCCCAGGAATGCTGGAATGCTGTGGCTCCCTCCACAATGTTGCTCTTCCGCCTACTTCCCTCCTTCGTCTCTCCCAATTCCTGCAGCTACCCGAGATTCCTTCCCCATCACTTCCTCATGAACTGCCTTAGCTGACCTGGATAACGCGCAAGCAGGACTACCCGAACGACGACACCCTCTCCTCCTCCCGAACGTCCTACCACCATCGTCCACAATCATGTCCGACGCCGGTAGCTTCGAGGTCGTCCAGCACGACGAGGCCCCCAAGCCCGCCGCCGCTGCTGCCACCACCTCGCCGAGCACAAAGTCCACCGCCTCAGCTGCCTCTTCCCTGAAGAAGCCCGCTTCGAGCTCTGGGACCACCGCCGCTGCCCGCCGCCCGACGACGTCCACCTCGAGCACCGGAAAGCCTGCGAGCACCACCTCCTCCACTACTTCTCGTGTCGCCGGCGGCCTGACCAAGCCTCCTACCCGTCCTCCCGGAAGCAGCTCCAGCACTGCCAGCAGCACCGTCCGCAGGCCCGCGAGCACCTCCTCCACGGCCACCCACCGCTCGCGACCCAGTGTATCCGCCTCCGAGGACGAATCCAAGAGGACAGCCCGCCGCACCTCCACTGTTCCCAGCAGCAGTGCCGCCTCCCCGAGCAAGGAGAGAAGGACTTCCACCCTTGGTACCGCCACGGCCGCCGCCAGGAAACCTGCCAGCTCCACCAGCAGCTCGTCCGCCGCTCCGCGACTCTCCTCGACGACATCGCGCACCCCGAACTCGGTAGCCCCGCGTCCCTCCTCGATCAGCTCCCGCTCCTCCGCGGCCACCAGTACCGGCGCCGTTGCCGAGGCCAAGAAGCGCCTGTCCACCGCCTCCACCTCGACCACCTCCTCTGCCGCTCCCAGACGGTCCATCCGCCCCGATTCGTCCGGCGCCTCCGAGGCCCTTGGAAAGGAGGTCGAGTCTCTCAAGGCCCAGCTCACCGAGAAGGAGACCCAGCTCGCGGACAAGGAGTCGCAACTGAACGAGCTCAAGACACAGGTCCAGCAGACCCAGGACAAGCTCACCCAGTACACCGACGGGGTGAACAGAGATGCCGTTCAGGTGAGGAACGCCGTGTACAACATCCAAAAGGCCCACCAGGACCAGGTTACCGAGTTGAAGGCCAAGCAGACGGAGCTCGAGAACCAGGTGGATGAGGCCAATGAACATCTAATGGCCACCGATGCTGACTACGAGAAACAGCAGAGCGACTACACTGAGGCTGTTGCCGCCAAGGAAGCCGCCGAGGCCGAGCTTGCCTCGATGAAGCAGTCCCTCGAAACGCTCCAAGCGGAGCACGACGAGAAGCTCAAGGAAAGCGAGTCCGCCCTGGCCAAGGCCTCGGAGGAGCACGCCGCCAAGCTTGAGGAGCTGCAGAGCTCCCTGACGGACCAGCACAAGTCTGCTATTGACGCTCTTGAGGCCAAGCACAGCGAGGCGCTCAGCCAGGGCCAGTCCGCCTCCGCCGACAACGAGGAAGCGCTGTCCAAGATGAAGGACAGCCACGAGACCGCCATCGCCGAGCTCCAGAAGAAGATTGACGAGCTCACCGCCTCCCAAACCGAGCTCGAGGCCGCTCACGAGAGCAAGGTCTCTGCCGAGGTCGAATTGCACAACACCAAGCTCGCCGCTGTTGAGGGCGAGATCGCCGAGCTCAAGACGAAGCTCGAGGCTGCCGAGAAGACAGCAGAGCAAGCCAAGGCTGACCTCGACGCCAAGACGGCTGAGCTGGCCGAGGTCCAGGCCAACGTCGCCGACCTGGAGAGCAAGCTTGCGGCCGCTGAGACCGACGTTGCCAAGGCCAAGGAGGAGGCTCTCGAGTTCCAGAAGCAGATTGACAGCATCAAGGAGGAGATCACTGCCAAGGACGAGGCCCTGGAGAAGGCCAAGGCGGAGCACTCTGCCCAGGTCAAGAAGCACGACGCCGAGCTCAAGCAGATTTCCCAGGACTACGAGGAGGAGATTGAGTCCCTCAAGGGAGACGCCTTCTTCAAGCGCAAGTTCCAGGATCTCGAGGTCAAGCACACCGAGCTCGAGACTGAGCATGGCGACCTGAAGACCAAGCACACCGAGCTGGAATCGCAGCATAGCGACCTCACCAACAAGCACGGCGAGCTGGAGTCGAAGCACACCGAGCTAACCACCAAGCACGGCGAACTCGAGACCCAACATGGCGATCTTTCCAAGAGCCTCGCTGACGGCACCGAGACAAGCACCAAGGCTCTCGAGGCGGCCAAGGCTGAGCTTGCCGCCGCTGTTGCTGCCCTGGAAGCACGGGAGGCCGAGCACCAAAAGGCGCTCGACGCCATTCGCGCTAGCCATGCTGAGGAACTGGAGGGCGCCAAGAGCGGAGCTTCTGCCGACAAGGATGCTCAGCTTGCCGAGCTCCAGAGCCTCAAGGACAGCCATGCGAAGCAACTGGAGATTCTTAAGGCCGACAGCGAAGCCAGCCTTGCCAAGGAGCTTGAGGCTCTCAAGGCCTCTCACTCTGAAGTTGTCGAGGCTCTCCACGCGGAGACTGCCGGCGACAAGGAGAAGCTGCTCGCCGAGATCGCTGCCGAGAGAGAGAAGGCCCTGGCGGAGAGCACTGGCAACAAGGAAGAGCTTCTTGCTGCCCACAAGGAGGAGCTCGAGTCCATCACCAAGACATTGCGTGCCGATCACGAAGCCGAGCTCGCTGAGCTCAAGGAGAAACTGGCGAGCTCTCACGAGGCTGAGCTCGAGGAGGCCAAGACTAAGCTACAGCAGTCGCACCAGGCTGGAATCGAGGAGGCCAAGGCCAAGCTTGCCGAGGCCCACCAGGCCGAGCTGGCTGCCGCGAAGCAGGCTGGCGACAGCGCGCACACCGAGGAGCTCTCTACCCTCAAGCTTCAGCTCGACGAGGCCCTGACCCGCATCCGCGAGACCGAGACTTCGAGCGCGGCTGCTCTTGCCGAGGCCAAGAGAAACCTCGACGACTCTCACTCGGCCGAGGTTGAGAAGCTCATCTCCAGCCACGCCGAGCAGCTTGAGGCACTGAAGCAGCAGAGCTCCTCTGGAGCCCGGGCTGAGCTCGAAGAGATCAACAAGGCTCACTCCAGGGTTGTGGAGGAGCTGACTAGCCAGTATGAGACCAGAAACGAGTCGCTTGCCAAAGAGATTGAGAAGATCTCGGCCGATGCCTCCAAGCTCGAATCTGCCCTCCAGGCTGCCAAGGAGTCCGTTGCCCAGGCGGAGGCTGACAAGACCAAGACCCAAGCTAGCGCGGCCGAGCTCGAGGCTGCTCTCTCCGCTGCCAAGGACTCCATCAAAAAGGCCGAGACGGAGAAGGCCAGTCTCGAGGAAGAGCTCGGCGAGCTCGGTGCCATGATCTCGGTTGAGAAGATGGCGCGCGCCGAGGCTGAAGCGGCTCTCGATGCCGTCAAGAACAAGACGCCCGACACTGCTGAGGCGGACAACCTCCGTGAACAACTGAACAACACCAAGAAGGGGCTTGAGCAGGAGCTCACTGTAGTGCAAAAGAGCCTCACCATTGCCAAGCAGGAGGTCGAGGATGTCAAGGAGGACCTGCTACTCGCGCAAAAGGAGCTTGAGGCATCTCAGTTTGAGGCCGACAAGCAGCTCAAGACCTACAAGGCCGACTACGAGGAGCTCAACGACACAATGACCAAGATTGTGGAGGAGGAGCAGGCCAAGCGCAGAGCGCTGGAGGAGCAGGTTGAGAGCCTGAGAAAGTCATTGGCCGACAAGGAGAAGGGCGTTGAGGAGTTCCAGGCGCAACTCAAGGTCAAGGATGCCGAGATTGCAGAGGCCAAGGTACGTTTTTTTTGGTTCTTGTTACGTGCGGCTCGGGCGAACTATCACTGATACGATGCAGGCCAACGCATCGGCTGCCAAGCCCAAGGGACTTGCGGCCAGCAGATTTGCCGTTGGCGACGACGAAGACGACGAGGCGGACGGCTCAGCGGCCAAGCCCGCGGAAGGTGAGGAAGAAGACCATTCCTCCGAGGCACTGGCTGTGGTGCGAACGCCCTGCTTGATGCTCCCTTTGTTTGGAGAGATGGGACAAGAATGCTAATTCGGGATTCGCAGCTACAACGAGCTAGAGTCAACGCGAACCAGATCCACAATATGGACCGCGACATGCAGGAGAAGAACCTGGCCATGCTAGAGTCCATTACAGATTTCCAGCAATCACCGCACCTCAATAACAACAATAACAACTAGATACTGCCCAGCACACTTTCCAAAGAAAGACGGGCAACTCATAGACAGGATTCACAGAGGCAAAAATGTCTGGGTTGGCTAGTAGGCTTGTCACCGGCCTGACAGCTCCCGCAACACAACGCAACGCAAGGCTCGTTGGCCGCTTCTCCTCGCCCACCCCGCCTGGTCGGGATCGAGGTTTCTTGTTTTAATACGCAGCACGGGGGTTTTTACATTGTTTGGCGCGTCTAGTAGAAATGGCAAAAAAGCATTGCACTTGCTCGACTACAGACGCGCTGGCAACGGAAAGGGAGAGAAGTGCTTGTTTTGCGTACTGATGCTCAAATTGATTTGCAGGAGATGGATAGAGAGAATGGGGAGAGACAGCCGACTGTTGTCGTGCTGTAGGTGCTGCTGCTGCTGTGCTGTGTGGCGTGTCAGAATAGTTTGGCATGCGGTTGAGTGAGTGTATGTGTGTAATTGTTTGGAGGAATTTGCGTGTGACGGGACGAGGTAGCAATGGACGATACCCCCTTTTTCCTCTCGCAGGCCCAAATTTGCCAGTTCCCAACTTTTCCCGAGTCCGAGGGTCTCCATCGCCGGCGCTGTAACTTTTTGTCTTAGAAATTGAGTTGCCGTGACTGGTGATGTTGCCGTCGGCCATCACACCGTGGCTTACGAACTTACGGTCCGCGGAAGCGCTATCCGTACTTCCTCGTGGTAATTAGACTGGGCACCAGGAACCCCCGAACTGAGTCGAGAGCGTGCGGGTTCCTGATGCGATTTTCCACAATCCAGGTCCCGTAGATTTCAGGGCCCAGGCTCTGCCATGAATTCATAAATTGAGTAGTTAACCATGTCTAGACAAAGCCACGAGGTGGCCGTGGTGGCAGTGTTACGAAAGCTGCGAAATGGGTAGTGCCGCGTGCTTGCTCCGGTCTCCCGCGGGCCGGCTTGGGTTCCCTGCTAAGCAATACTAGTTAGTCTGCGAAGTAGTGGTTTCCATGGTTGACGCGGCTCGTGGAAGAGGGGGCTAAGGTTGGACTTGGTTAGTCGCCGTGAGTATCCGTAGTGTTGAAGATTGCTGTGGTCCCCTTTTTTCTCCCTCTGGTGGGCTCTCTTTCTTGTCTTTACCATTCCTTGAGAACGGACCGAGGTTGTGGTTCGTCGTGATGAGGTGAGGTGAGGTGAGGTGGCCTGGGATATGGTGATGCGCCACGGAGGCCACGGAGGCTTTCGTCAGCGGCCTGGGCCCGGGTGGAGGTGGGATACCTAGGTTTGCTTTGCTTTGCTTTTGGCCGCTGAGTAAAGCTGTTTCCTGGTGTCATGATCCCCATCATTCGTCAGATCTCTTGCCTTCTGTCTCTTCTCAGTCTCCCCGCCTTCCGATCTACGGATACCTACGGTCCACCGAGTACATCAAAGCTGTTTGGTTTCACGGGATGCGGGCGGGCGGGCGGCACAGAAAACAACTGTAACACACAACAACATTGGCATGCCACACGGTACGGCATTCTTTTGACGCAGAAACACTCCAATTGCTGCAGAGACATGAATCGCATCTGCCCAATCACGGGAACAGAAATTGCGCGGGACAGTGGGGGAGGGAGGGGGTGGTCGCGCAGCGCCGGGTGGAGGATTAGCTGATGGTGGATGGGTGGATTTTCTGCCTCTCTTTACTCCCCTCTTCTGTCTTCATCCCGTGGAGAATAAGTGAGAGTAAGGTGACTTCGTTCCAAGACGCGATGAAACTACAAGCTGTGTCCTGTTTTTTCTTATTTAACACGGAATTGCCGTTGAAATTTCTCAAACTAGCCGTTGGAAACATCGCATTGGATCCTCTTTTGCTTTGACCTCGTACTTCTTTTGTTATCCACATTTCTCATCTACCGAAAGGCAATTGTCGTTCGATTCTTGCATTCCAAAGGATTGTTAGCGGGAGAAGATCTCTCTCTCGGGGTGTCTCTCCTGCTGTTCTACTCCCCTTGGGACCTTTTCGGAAGCTTATCCGGCTTAAGCTTGCTTTGATAGCAAACAAACCCAAGACCGCATTTCTCTATTCCGCCGAACCCTTTTACCTCAATCTGGATTCTGGACCAGCCGCATATTACATAGGGGAGAGTCAGGACGCGCCGACACGGTGCCAAAAACCCCCAGCTAGGGAGCTCCAGTCGGCACAGGTCTAGACAGGGCCCCATTCCTACTAGCAAGCGCAAGCGAGGCGTGCGAAGCCTGCGAGTGTTACGCAGACTGGCAGGCTTATCCAAGCTGCTCGTAACACCTCGTTTGATTTGATAACGACTAGCGTACAAACGTGAAAGAGCTGGGCCAGCGGGCTTGCGAAATCGCAGAAATCCTCGACTTAGGACAGCGAGATAAACAAACAGCTCTCGGAAAGGCCATATAAGGACGGGCAGAGGGCGGACAGTATTTAGGGCTTTTGAGGCGCCGCGCTGTTTCCTTCAGCTGAAAGATTGATTTGCCTACGTTACTGCTCCAGTTCGAGTTCAAATCAATCCATCGAGACCGAAGACGATACAAACTACGGCTTCCTACCTTTAAGCCTACATAAGCCTACAAATCTACGCCCGCCAAAGCTCAGCTTGCATATACTAGACTCGACGCCTTCTTCTTACTTGGCCCTTTGAGTCTTTGTCAGGCAACCCGCGCCCGCGAAAACGGATTCAGCTCCAGATTTCCCGGGAATACCAAGGCCCGATCCGTTGTCTCAATATCACAAGCTTCAAGCCGCAACAATACCTACCTGACTGGTAGAGCAACAGTAGGGGGAAACCAGTAAAAGAAAGAGATCTTGATCGAAGAGAACCAAGACGGGACGGAAATTAGAGCAAGACGCCATCATTCTTTCACCAAGGACGGAAACACCCGGTCCTATCTGAATTCAGCTCCCCCGCGATCTACCTACCTTACTAGACGACTCTTATAACACCCCCAACCCGCAGATCCTGCCTTGTCCCCCCCCCGAAAAAGTCGACTCAATGAGAATCCCTCGACTCGCAAAGATGCAGGCGGAACAGCAACAGCAATCTTCCTCCCCATCCCCGGCCGCCACGCCGCTCCCAATCCTCTACGCAGAAGACACCCCCTTCTCGGAATACTCCACCGCAGTCTGGGGCCGCGTCTTCAACGCCCGCCGCGACTTTTCCCGGCGCCCGGCCGCCGTCATCACCGCCACGCGCAAAGCCCACGTCGTCGAGGCCGTCAAGATTGCAAACGAAAAGGGGTGGCGCGTGAGCGTTCGCTCGGGGGGCCACTCGTGGGCCGCGTGGTCTGTTCGCGATGAGGCGCTGCTGATTGATTTGGGGAGTATGGGTAAAGGCGTTGCGGGCAGCGGCAACGAGGATGGCATCGCGTACGATTCCAAGACGGGCATTGTCAGTGTTGCGCCGGCGAGGACGGGGAGGGAGGTGAATGGGTTTTTGGCCGGGCAGATTGGCGGGCCTGGGGATGATAGTATTGAGGGGATGGGCAGGTTCTTCCCTGGTGGTCATTGTCCTGATGTTGGGCTCGGTGGGTTTTTGTTGCAGGGTGGTATGGGGTGGAATTGCAAGGTGAGTTTGTTCGGCCTGGGATGTCGAATTCTTGAAAAGGGAGAAACTGACAAAAAGACAGAACTGGGGCTGGGCGTGTGAGAATATCGTCGCCATCGAGGTCGTCACGGCCGATGGACGAGAGCTCCGCTGCTCCGAGACGGAGAACGCCGACCTCTTTTGGGCCGCGCGCGGCGCCGGACCGGGTACGTGACTTCCGGCCGACTCCTTCGCCTTCCCCGACTCATCGGGGGATGGAGAAGAAAACTTGGCTAACGACTTACAATAGGCTTCCCTGCCATCGTCACCCGCTTCCACCTCCGCACCCGCCCCCTGACGGGCATGTTCCAGTCCCTCTACTTTTACTCCCTCAACCGCTTCGAGGAGATTCTGAACTGGGTGATCAAGGTGAGCCCTCTCTAATCCGTCTACGCCTCATCCTCTCCTGACATTTCACGCAACAACCACTAACGCAACAACAGATCTCCCCAAAGGCCTCCCCAGAACTCGAAATCGTCCTCCTGGCCCTCACACCGCCAGGCCAAACCACCCCGCAAATCATGGCAAACTTCCTCTCCTTCTCCGCGAACCCGGAAGCCCTCATCCCCCTCCACTCCTCCCACCCCTCCCGGCCCCTCGCCACCGTCTTCGCCACCCCGACCTCCCTCCCGCAGCAGTACGTCGACCAGGACGCCTCCAACCCGCCCGCCCACCGCTACATATCCGAAAACGCCTACGTCTCCAACGACGCCAACGTGCCCAAGGTCCTCAAGAAGGCGTTCACCGAGCTGCCCACGCCGCAGTCGTTTGCGCTGTACTTCTCCATGAATCCTTGCTCTCGGCGCGCGCAGCAGGCTGCCGGCGAGACGCCGTTGTCGTCCAACGGCACCGGCAACGGCGCGGCAAAGACCATGCCCGACATGGCGCTCAGCATGCAGTCGGACCACTACTTCGCCCTCTACACAGTCTACCCGGACGCCGAGGACGACGAGCGGTGCCAGGGCTGGGTGAGCGACATCATGGCCGGCGTCGAGAGGCACGCGGCGGGCTCGTATCTCGGTGACGCCGACTTCCGGCACCGCAGGACAAAGTTCTGGGGCGACGAGCAGGGCAAGAGGCTGATGGACGTGCGCAAGGTGTGGGATCCCAAGGGGCGGATCGCGGGGTACTTGGATACCGAGGATGAGAGCGGAGTGGAAGGGTTGAAGAATGAGTTTGAGTGGGCTTGAGTGAGCCCGGTTCTCAGACTCTCTTTTCTTCTTGTTATTGGTGTTTGTTTTTCTTCTTTTTTGCTTGGGCGTCGAGATGGATGCATATATACCTGTTGCCGAAAGATATCCTGTTCGAAGATTGCATTTACCTAAAAGGAGGAGGGGCCTATCAGATGCGAAATGGTGTATATAAAGACGTGGAAGAAGGGAGTTGGGTTAGGTCTCCGCTGCTTGTTCTCAGTAGAACAAGACCTGTTGCCGAAATACATCCTGTAAAAAAATCTCACGAAATGATGCAGATACAGGTGCATGTCAGAAATAATATGGTATAA
Organism: Colletotrichum lupini; assembly: GCF_023278565.1. Lineage (NCBI taxonomy): Eukaryota > Fungi > Ascomycota > Sordariomycetes > Glomerellales > Glomerellaceae > Colletotrichum > Colletotrichum lupini. Next base: position 598,263 of record NC_064672.1, read on the forward strand.
ACAATTTCTGATTTTTTTTTGGTTTTTGATATATGTACTTCTATAGTGTTCATCCACGTCATCAATCTCGTCAACAACCATGGTCCATCTACAACAACTCCTCATGTAGTCTCTATGACTCAACCTTCTCGTTGGCACTGTCTTTGGTAATGATATCCCTCCTGGAAAACTTGGCCTGGAAGTTGTTCTGCTTGACGAACCACGCGTTGACCAGCTCCCACTCTTGGCTCGGGTCCTTGAAGGAGATCTAGTCATTGTCAGTATCGGCAGTCCTCTCTTTACAACAGCAAAGTGTTGCAAACTTACGTCGAATCTCCTGAGCAAGCTCGGAATGACCTTGTAAATCTCCAACAGACTAATGTTCTTTCCGATACACGTCCGGCTGCCCATGCCGAACTGGAACATGTGCCCGTTCATCTCCTTGATCCTCTTCTCCTCCGCCGCGGCATCCTTGCCCTCCTCCGGCAACCAACGCTCTGGGCGGTAGGTGTCGACATCCTCACCCCAAATCTCTGGTCGGCGGTGAATAATCCACGCGCTACAGCCCACAATCGTGCCGCCCTTGACAAAGTGGCCCGCAATCTCGGCGCCCTGGTCAGGGACGATGCGCTCCAGCGGCAGACCGGCGGCCGGGTGCATGCGGAAGGCCTCCTTGACACATGCATCGAGATACACGAGCTTCTGGGCCTCAGTCCACGTCACCAGTCCCGTCTCGTTATCACTGAAGCCGCCCTCCCGCGCAAACGTATCCAGCTCGTCCCTCAACCGCGTCAGCGCCGTCGGAGTCCGGAGAAGGTAGTAGAAGACGGCAGCCAGGCTGATGGCGGTGGTCTCGGAGCCGGCAAAGGCCATGCTGACGGCCATGGTCTGGACGAGGATGTCGGACATGAACTCGGGACGGGCCTCGCGCGCGGCCAGGAACTTGGAGAGGAGGTCGGGCTGCTCGGCGAGCTTCTTGCCCGAGGTGACGGGGAGGAGGGGTTCCTTGCCGTCGAGCTCGGGGAGGCGCTCGGCCATGCGGTCGCGGGCGAAGCGGGCTACGGGGAAGGTGGCGTCGATGAAGCCCCATTGGGAGAGCTTCAGGTAGATTGGGTTCTTGAGGAGCAGGAGATCGAGGAAGGGGATTTGGCCAATCTTCGGACATGTTAGCTAGTTGTCTTGGAGTAGCTCCAGTGATACTCTGGATGGACTTACCGGTGCGACATAGAGGAACAGCTTGCCCAGGTAGGCCACAATTCCATCAATGTCCTCATTCTTCTCGATGAAGCCGTGGCGCTTGCTGTAGGTGATCTCTCCAATGACGTCGAATGCGTAGAACTGCAACCACGTGGTGAAGTCACATCCCTCGGGGTTTCCAGCAAACAGCTTCTCCGTCTGAGAGAGGAAGAGCTTCGTCGTGTTGTCGACAAAGGGTTCATACTGGACCAAGGCAGACATGGAGAAGGCCGAGTTGACGCAACGGCGGAACTGAGAGTGGAAGTCATTGTTTGTCGTGCTAAAAAGGGACTCGAGCCTGAAGCCCTTGGCAATAGACTGTTGGACGATGTAAAAGTCGGACTAAGACGGTTAGTTGCTGTAGATGTTGTGAAGATAACCATATGGACTCTACCTTTACGAAGCCCTTGTTCAGGCCGTAGATGCTCTTCAAAGCAGCTGGGTCGGCAAAGGAGAGAGTGTTGGGGCCGAGACGGACGACGTCACCATATTTTGCGTGCAACTTTTGATGTGTAACCTCTGGACGGCAACCCTTTACATCGAAGAAGCGCCACCAGTCTGTCAATGAGGCCAGGAAGGGTCCTGGGTACTTGTTGAGGCCATTGTTATAGCGGTTCTTCACCAGCCAGGCTACAATAAGTGACAGGCCTATTGAGAGCCAGTGCTGTGCGAACGTCTCTAGTATCGTTTCTGTAATGCCGTGCATCTTGACTGAGGTTGTGTTGTCATGAGACGGAGCTTGGCCGTTGAGTATGACAAAACGCAGCGAGAAAGGTCTTGGTGGCGGCACCCTCGGTATAAGAAGACTGTAAGGTAAACCTCCAAGCGGGTGGATCCAAGTAGATGTAGCCGGGCGTGAAATGGAATTCCCGATTCAGGTACCGAAGTGCAATTTACCCAGTTTCTATGTTGGGATGTATCGACCGGATCCTATGGGGCATACAGGAAGAGGTATGCGAGGGGGCATGCCGTATGGTCGACGTGCAGGTCCTGCGGACTGTGCCTCGGCGGGGTGGAGTCAAGGAGGAACAGGCGTCACGTCGAGATGGCAGATGCGCTTAGCTTTTTCGTGTTATGTGTGTGTGTGTGTCTGGTTTTGGGGCGGCAGGTCGGCAAGTAAATTATTGGGAACCTCTCGGCGATCTATGGGCACCGCCAGTAATGTAGCCAAGACGAGACGGCACCGCGTAACTGCAAGGTAGGACGAAGCTCGGAGAGTAGTGTGTGGAGGGGGGAAGGGAATGGGGGCAACTGAGAAGAGCCTAGGAGGATGGCTAGGAGCTTGAGAAGGTTTCCAACCCTTGACGAGGTATCCTCTGCCTACGGATACCTAGTGTCTGACTATGAATACCTTAGTCTCCACGGCCGAGGGGAAGAACGTTGGACATTCGGCGCAGAGTCTCGTGCGAGATGAGACAAGACAAGACAAGAGGGCGGGAACAGAATAAAGTTAGAATTTCGCAAGGGTGTTTGCGCTTCTGGGATATGGGTTGGGGGACTGGCGGATCCGAAGTGGAAAAAATGTGGAAAAATTGGAGAGAACCTAGGAACTCGGGGGAGACAAGAAGGCGGTAATGGTAGGCGCCGTGCCGAAGGGTGAGGCGGCGGCGAGAGAGGGAAAGGTGTCACAGACTCGCTGTTGCAAGATAAAGCCACACGGAAGAGGCTGGAAGAACACGAAGATGAGTGAGGATAGTCGACGCCGAGAGGTGCCGTTCGGGGTGACCAGGACTAGGACTGTACCAACCGTCCGGCGTTCAAGGCCACGCGATTTCGGAAGACGAAGACGTTGACGATTACACTCATCACTAATCGTGGTGTACTAGAATCGTGTGCTAAAACAGTAGCTCGGTAGACGGGTCGTTGGCTGGTCGTTTGAGGATGGAGCGAGTCGTCCGGTCCAACAAGAGAGCAGAAGTCGGACAGTGTGACAAGTCCAAGAGGGAGGCAAACATCAGCAGAGAGTGTGGCCCCAAAGGCGCCGGCGTCTGTTTCCAGAGCCGTAGCCGTGGCCGTATACTAGAGGTTAGACGGAAAGAAGCAGCCCATCGAATCGCCCCCAGACGACCAGAGGAAATCAAGACTTCAGACTTCAAGATACGCGGACGGGGTACTTTGTACAGGTGGGAGCCCCCAACGTCATGTCCTGGGAAAGAGAGAAGACGAGAGCAAATGGAATGCCACACCTTACGCAGCAAGCTCTTCGACGCTAGCTCGGGTCTCAGGTACCGCAGCTTGCGGTGGCCACTCAGAGGCTCGCAGAATGACACCGGCGGGATGTTCTGGTGTGAGTGGTACAGCATGTTCAGCTCCCACTTTGCGCGCGAGGGATTTCCAGCCAAGTCATGAGAGATCCTGGGGTAGGAGCCTGTAGGCTGTAGCCTGTAGGGGTGAGGGACCCTAGTTCAAGCCCGCCGTCCGTCGTCTTTGGTTCCTATGGTGAGAGAGAGTGTGTGTGACCGCTGCCGAAGGGACCGAGCCGGATGATGCTCTGAGCAATGAGTCGCGGCAGGTCGTCGCTGTCATTGTCATCATTCATGTTGCGCCATCATGGTCCTCCTCCACCGGGGGGTCGCACTCGCAGCGAGACAGATCAGCTGTCAACCAGAGCTGGAATGAGGGGCTCGATTGCCTGCCGAAGCAGCCTCAACGTCAACGCTCGTGTTGGCAAGGACACGGACACCCACAAGACAGAATGAGGTTTGCGAGGAAGAGTTACCGCCAAAGCACCCCCCCCCCCCCCAGCCCAGATGGAGGTGATGGAGGGGTGGTGGACACCATGGTCAGGATGCTGAAGGTTAGTCATGAGTGATGGAATCTTCGGCAGATGCATTTCTCATATTTCTGTCGAGAACTCGAGGGCCCTCGTCCCAAGTGCGGGCACTCGCCTAACCATACCTTACTGCTCACTGAAAGCGTTGGCCCCGAGGATACGATCCTGATCGAGAACAGAGAGCGCTGATTCGGGTTATCCGAGGCTTGGCTGGAGTCGTATGATATCCAGACGCATTACTGCCGCATCAGAACGAACCCCGCGAGACTCGAGAGACAAGGCACGTCGGAGGCGGAAGAGGTGCAGGAGAGAGCTATGCAGAAACGGGAAGATGGAGCCGCCTCCCCCATGTCTGCTTTCGATGCTCTACGGAGTACATAGTCAATTGCTCGACCGACTGCTCAGTGCTCCAGGCTCCGGAGCACTCCCCAAGGCATCCCGTTAGCTGCAAGTTGCAGCATTCTGTCGGCGGTAAGCTGCGCAACTCTCAAGACATCGGGCGGCGCGCCGACCCACCGTTGGGGTACCTTATCTGCGGGGGAGGGGCCCCGTAGGATGCTGGAAACAGGCATGACATGGCCAAGGCATCTGGTGGGGGGCACGGCAGTTGTAAATGCGCTCACTTGCTCTGTCAGGCTCTCTCCCTCTCTCTCTTTCACTGTGAGTCTCACTCTCACTCTCATTCTCAGTCTCACTCATGGCTGCTGTTTCAAGAACCCACAGTCTCGATCTTGGTCTTGTTTTGGGTCTGGACAGCCTCAAGCAAATACAGTAGAGCCATACTCTCCCCAATTAGAAGTCCTTTGTTCACAAATCCTCGGCCTACCAGACCATGATACCGACCCATTCTTGCTATCCATACATAGGAAATATGTCCAGTCCCCTTTGTCAACGTGTCTCACTCCTTTGGCTCGCCGACATCGCCGAGACGGGCGAAAGAACAAGAAATGTTTGCCTTCATTACTGATCATGAACTCATAATTCCATAGCAGTCAGAGACATCCAAGCTCGACTTCGATCCGACTTTCATTTGCCGACTTTCTGGCCCGGAGTCCATCCCAACTCCCGTAGTCCAAGACATCACAGGGCTCCACGTATGGGGTTGATCCATGGAGAACCCCTTCCCTACCAACGCAGTAGCCTTCTTGGTCCCTGACGCAGCGTCGCTTGGAATGAGACGTGATTGGTGCCGGGGCGACGGTCAAACGCTTTCGGCCCCGAAAGGAGGGAGAGACAGGCGCCGGACCCTCCCCTTCATGCCATGATACCTTGTTTTCACCGCAGACACGGAGCCTTCACAAGCACGAGCTTGTGGAAACGACATGCTCGTATGGACACTCCCTAGCGAAGCGAACGGCACAGTTGCGATCTTCGTACGCGTATGAGCCTTTCTCCAAGCTTCGGCCTCGGCGCCCATTAATCCTCCGCCCCCCGAATAGCCCGGCTTCTCTCGGCCCTCTCATCGGCCCTCTCGTCGGAGTCTCCTGTACTCATCCAGCAGTTCTGGAACCTCCTCCCCCAACCACGCGCCGCATACCCGCTCCCGCCCCGGACACCTGGCTTCACTGACAACTCAAGGGTTCCCCGCACATGCATCGCCCAGTGACGCCTTACCGCCGCAAGGATTAGGTACCATAAGTGCATAGTAGCCGAGGGATGGCACATTGTATTATCTGAGATGTGGTTGGGTTACAGCACATGAGCTTGACGTCTTGTTGCTCCTTCGAACAGTGTCGCAAAAAGAAAGTTCTTGCCCGTTTGTGCAGATTTTAGGCGTTCCCAGTCAGGAACGACCCGGCGGAAGAACTCCAAAATGGTACAAAACACTACAAACAGTGCATATTTACATCACACCGAGTGAAGATACTTGTTACACCAAAGAGTGGAAAACCAACCCAGAGTTGGACTGTTTTACCGCCCAGTTCTAGACTGTCAGACTGAAGCTGGAACAGAAGTTAGAAACAATAACTACAGGCCTCAGTACTGTACACTAACCAGTGACTCAACCCGGTTCTAAAACAAGTAGCCTCGAGATTCAGTTTTCCTCGGCAAATGATCCGGCCAGCTCTGTTGATCGCTCCAAAGCCCAAAAGCCAAAAATAGGGCCGTCGTCTGGATCCAACTTCCCCTACCGTGTTAGCACAGTAGACCAACCTTCCATCTCACGTGTCGAAGGCCGAAAGAACCGCACGCTTGTGCGCCGTCGCGCCGCCCTAAATGCTACCCCAGTGGCCTATGCCATCGTTCGCGAGGGAAAGTCACCGGTTCGGCGGTTCATAGTAAAACAGATCATGTATTCCATAGTGTCTCTAGTGTTAAGGAATTCGAATCTCCTAGTTCAAGGGCTCATGAATGAGGAATGTCTCTTGGATGTTAGCGAGCTGAACTATTCCCTTGTTTTTTTTTTTAAAAAAAAAAAAACTCCAGCTCGTTACTCTCACTCGCTCCAAGTAAGTCAAGCGATTTCTCGCTCTCCGAATCGAAACCAGACACATCTCTCAATGTCTAATCTCACTATACGAGGAAGAGAGACCGAGAAGGCTGTCTGCAGTTGACAATTACTTCTCAGTGAGACATCGCCAAACCCTTCCAGGGACCAACCCTCATCCTCCATCTCCCGCTCTTTCAAATCCTCCTCCCAAAAACCATCTGCCGAAGGCCCCACGGCCAGCGCACCCCAGTCGTGCCCCCATCCTCCCAAAAGCCCCAACCAACGGGCCCCAGTGTCACGGCGTCGCCTTACGTGGCTTATCAGCCCCCCCGAAGCCAAAATCTTCGGCAGATGTTTTTGCGCGTGTTCTGGCGGCCGCCGCATCCAGAGGAGCCTGAGGAGGAGGTTCCAGAGGTTCAGGAGCTATGGGCGCCTTTCCTCTCCTTCTCAATCCCGTCTCCTGCTCCTCACTGTGTAGGTTATGGCGATTGTTTCCCACGCCCCCTTGCGCCGGCCGTCCGTTTCCTTTGCCCGGCCCCCCAGCCCAATGACACGAACAGGTGGGATCGGATCGGAGGTGCCCACGTGGGAAGAAGAGGGAATCGACACTACACAGACTACACTGTGGCCGCTCACCTATGCCGTTTCCGGATCCTGCTATAGCCCTTTCTAACTCCGTGCTAAGAAGACACAACCTCACGGCGTCATTTTGACGTCGTATCGTGATATCGTCTCTCCATGGTCAAATCTTCCAGCAGAGCCTTCGTGTCAAAATTGCTGCTGTTCTGACCGGTGATTGGGGCATGATTCATGCTCTTCGCTAATTGCAACCGCATAGAGGAAACGGTTTGGTAATAATTGGCATCATCCGAAACGCTGATTGCGAGTCATCACCGCTGATGACGCGTGAGGTGAGGTAGTAGGCGAAACCCTGCGCGCAGACATGATTGAACTTGATAAATCGAGGCTTTCTCATATGCCCGGAATAATGATATTGAGACGCTCGCTAGGAATGTGTGGGTATCCTCAAAAGACAATAAACTCGCAGCTAGTGTATCTCAACAAGTCGGCACTTCTCAGCTCAAGTTGCTGCAAATGCCGGAACCTCCTTGCCTCTCGATGCTGCGTGTGCCCTGGCGCTTTGCTTAAGCAAGCTGATCATAGCTATGACATCGCCTTCGTCGCGTTTGAGCATCATTGCGAGCGCTTGAGTACCAGAGTCTGGTCTTGCGGACAACGTCTGTAGAAGCCACTTGGCATCTGCTTCAGGCCAGGCAAAGGGCTCAACGTCCACCGATCCTCGCGTAGTATGTAGATGACGATTCACTGGTCCAGCCTGCTGTCTCTCGTACCTGCTTTGTTGACTCTGTTGCGGGGAGCCTGCCATTCTGCGTGCTTTCTCGGCTGCAATCCGCTCTTCCAGTCGTCTATCGCAAAACTCCCGTTGTCGTCGTCTGGTCTCTTCGTATTCGTGCCGCTCTCGCTTTTCCTTCTGTTTCTTCTCAACGAACCGCTGTTCGTAAAGTCGTTGCCGCTGAATCGTGTGATTGACCTTGGTCCAAGTCACATCCAGCTCTCGCTTGAAGCCTCGTAAATAGTCGGCCAGCTTCCCTCGACTGAGCTTCTTGGATAGTAATTGCTCCTTCTGCCTCCTCCTCGCAAGGTTTGAGAGCATGCCATAGTATAGCTTCTCAATCCAAGCAACCAGTCTGTGCATAATTTGCAACATCGTTTTCGTGAACGACCCGGTGTAATGTGATGTATTGTGCTCAGTACCCTTTTGGAATACGTTTCCAAGCGTGACCACAAGCAAAGGAATGACACTTTCGTACAGCTCCCTAACGAAACGTGGCGCCGGCATGTCAGATTCATCGCCGGGGCTGGGCTTCTTCGCTTTCGTGGCTATCCTATAAACAAGTGTGTCGACTTCCTTGAAGGTGTGCCTGGCATCGACCGCATCTGCATCGCTCGAATGCAAATAGTCGCATTGTTTACTGAAGAGGGGCGCACGAGGTGCTCCTTCCCAGAAATCGTTGAGTAGGTGAATTCGGTCCCAGAGAGGCTGAGTTCTCTGCGAGAGTTGCGCCGGCCCGGTTGTGAGGTCAACTGCTCTTCCGTCTTTGGAGCGCATCCAACCCACCCCATTCATCAACTCCTTGATGCTCTTCAATGACGGTGATTTGACTGCCGCCGCGGTCAGTCGGTCTTGTTCTTCGGGCTTGTGAAAGATGAAATGATCGTCCGGGTACTCGTAATCAACCTCCGGAAAGAGGTCAGGAGTCAAAGGGTCCATATCATCAACCAAACGTCGAAGCTGCTGCGTTGGCTCTATTGGATGTGGCTCCATTTGGGAGTCGGTATCCCCTGGATAGGCATCATCCCCCCTTACTTGTGCAGACGGCGGCAACTCAGCCATAGTTGGATCGTTGTAGAGTTGCTCATCATCATCACCATCCCCGTCGCCTTCTTCTGAGCCTTGCGCCGAGCCTTGCTCTGCGCCCTCCCCGTCTGTGTTCTGAGTCTCGCGCTCGACAAACAGTCCATCCCCATTGTCTGGGTCTTGTGAATCAGATCGCGAATCGGACGATTCGTCCTCTTCGTATGATGACATTGAAAGGTCGACTGCGACGGCAGACCCTCTAGGTGGGCTACTCGCAAACTCATAGATATCCGCTCTGCGGCCTGCAGCAGCGGCAGGTTCGTCCTCGATATCTGGGTCTGGCGTCGCTTGAGAAGCGTCGGCATTCAGAAAGCCTTCACTTTGTTTCGTCGCTTTCGTTCTCGAGAGTCGACTGGACTCTTGAGTTATCTGCCCCTTTCTGGCACGGCTTGCGTTCGTACGATGGGTATTCGTTGCTTCCCTACGCAATGTATCTACCCGGAGATCCTCACGTATCTTTCTCGGCCGTCCTCGTTTTTTGGCAATCTGCAGGATCAAATTGTTAGCTTTTTGAAGTAATTTGGAATGGCTTGAGCTTACTTGTGCTTCCATCGGTGCCTCCGCTACCAATGGCAGAGCTGCACCTTCGCTTTGGTCGTCTGTTACTTCTTCATCTTCTTCGTCTAGACCATCTTCTGTTGTCTGTTCGTCTCGTTCTCCTTGACCATCTTTTTCGACGCTGCCTTGATCTACGTCCACCTGATCTTCTTCCTCCGCATCCTTCTGACTTCTTCGTCTTCTCTTCACTCGTATAGCCTCAAAATCCCTAATGTCCTCCACATCAACGTGACCGAGACGTTTGCTGCGCCGGGTTCCCGCCGGAACCTTATCAATGCTGCTGGTCGGTATGGCCCTCTCGCTATCTCCCGCAGCTTGGCTCTTCGCCGGCCGAACAGATCGTTTCCTGGTGGCTGCCGGCATCGCCGTCTTTCGACCGGGGATACGGTTGTGTCCTAGGTAGGAGGTCGACTTGAGGAATGTTCTCTCAAGCAAGGCGACGTGACCGCGATTGATATTCAGTGCTCTTGGCGTCTCATTGTCGACGATCCGTCGTTCGTCCAATGACGCGGATGAAGCAGCTACCGACGAAGTATCGCGACAGGAACGCGCTCCTAATGCCTTCCGACCAGAGCGTGTTCCGAGCAGGGATCATGTTGCTAGTGCCCGCAGGCGGGGCCGGCGATGGCCCCTCCTTCCGGCTGAGTCAGCAAGAAGGGTCCCTCAATTCGACACTGCCCTGGACGGAGACATTCACGTTTCCTAAGTCAGCATGTTCAACACCAACTCGAAGGATTGTGCTCACGACAGTATGCACAAGCAACCCGATGACCACAGCATTCGAATGCGGTTTCTGAGGCTCTTCTCTTGTAGGAGGGCTGCGTCCACCGCTGGGGTTCACATGTTCACCCTTCCTTGTACTTGACTCGGTCTCCTCTCCGACGATAGCTCATCCCTTCCGTATTGGGCACCTTGTTCAAAGTTTTGATCGAGATGTCTTCACTCCTTTCTACAACGCAGCAGGACATGTTAGTCCGATGGTTACCGAATTGGACAAATTTCTAGAGCCGAGTACGACTTCCAGGAGCGAATCCTCCGCCAAGACGTCATCAACACAGTTTTTGACGAGAACTAGGCTTGCAAGTGCAACACTTAGCATCATGAACAGGTTTCTCATCAATCCCTATCTATGACCTTGGAATCTCTTCAATGCAAAGTGTCATTGAGTCTGGCCCAAAGGCAATGGTCTGACATGGGCTCCTCGATATTTGGCTTTCGTAATAGGTTCGCGGATGAGTTCAAGGTAGTCCGATGAGGCGAAAGAAGCCAGCATCATGGCAGAGCAACCCTTACCCTCACACCACTTCGAAGCGTATCCGAGATGGGGGCTCACTCTCTTTAAACAACACACAGACTCGTCGAGCATGGAGGTCCATGTCAAACATCGACGTGTTCCAACCCAGATCGCTATCCAACTCCACTGCGTTTCACCCATAACCTATCGGACGCTGATCTCCTTCTGCAGCTCTCACTCGTTCATCGGTCTTTTTCAGCTGAAGTGGTCTCTTCTATCTACCTGGCAACAGTTGGAAACAATCGTGCCGATCGTGCATGATGCGGCTCAGCAACTGGAAGCCACAGGCCCACAGCCTTTTATTTTCGTCTGAAAAGCTGCGACATGTCCCGTTCCCGCCCTCGGCTTCCCGGAGCTAGAGCTTCATGCCGTCATGTAGTGTCGGAGCTTCTTTTGGCCATGGACTTATGGTGGCGACCGCATCCGTTTCGTCCCTACTCGATTCTTGGCCAGACGCGCCAAAACTGTGATGGGAAGCGCAAGGAAGAATGAGGCCGTCCTTGCCGGTGTGGGTGTCGAGGTGCCGGGCAATAGGTAGGTTCTTCCCGTCCCGGACACGAGGCAAATAAATCTTGTTGCCGGAAGCAACGGTCTACTCGATCAAGCAATCTACAACTACAAAGCAGGTTTTTGGCTTTTTCTGACATTTCAGAGTGGAAGAAAAGTTCAAACGGGGTCGGCAATTTCTCATTCGGCGAGGCTTGCATTTGTTATCATGGTTTCTTCGTTTTGACTTTGTACTTTCGCTTTCAAAACCCCTCTTCATATGCCAGCTAGTTGTCTTTGCAACAAGACTGATTTAATGTCGATTGTCCTTCAGGTCGATTCTTCACGAGCTCCTATCGACGAACGGCGCCGTCGCCCAAGATGCGTTTCAGTGTGGGAATTGCGTTCCTTCTCGGCCAGGCTATGGCCTCACCTCACTCGCTTCAGCAACTCCAGCAAAGACAAGACAAGAAAGACTGCCCACCAATTCATATCTTTGGAGCGCGAGAGACTACGGCACCGCCGGGTTTTGGTGCCGCGGCTGGCATCGTCGACGACCTCACCAAGGCGAATCAGGGGGCCACGAACGAGGCCATCAATTATCCCGCATGTGGAGGGTCGTCAGACTGTTTGGGAATCAGCTATGCGGACTCGGTGAAGAATGGGACGGCGGCTGTTGCCACGGCCGTGAATGACTTCAACAAGAAGTGCCCCAAGACGAAGATTGTTATGCTGGGGTTCTCTCAGGTATGTCTTGCCTGTTGGCATTGCACTAGCAGAGACAGATCTGACTGATGGAAACCAGGGTGCTCAAATCATGGACAACGCGTACTGCGGTGGTGGAGACAGCATTGAAGGGGTCAAGGACGTCAATGTTCTCATCTCCAATGAGGCACTCGGCGCGGTGAAGGTCGCCATCTTCATGGGTGACCCACGTTACGTCGCTGGCCTTCCTTACGAGGTTGGCACATGCAAAACGCAAGGGGTAAGGTGGTGGAAGAAATATACAAAAGAGAAGAAGCAGCTACTAACGCACACCAGTTTGCACCACGACCTCAGGGGTTTCAATGCCCGAACGGAGGCAACATCAAGTCATTCTGTGATTCAGCAGACCCGTTTTGCTGCAACGGCAATGATCCCGTTGCTCATCTACAGTATCCCAGCATCTACGGCGACCAGATTAAACAGTTTGTGAGCGACAAACTAAAATAGAGGAAACGAGAAAGAAGGTTGGAGCCCATCCTACCGAGAACACCATCAACCTCGACCCAGGGAGACTTGCACTTGCAAACCATTCAACCTTGGCGTACCACCAACTTCAGGGCCGCGCGGCCTTTGATCTAATAGATGGCCTCTTCGAAACGAGGGCCATTGAGTCACTTCCGAGTCCTTCTTGTCATCAGACTTTTACCTTTTCTTTCACACCTGTACCAAGAGCTCAACCAGAGGTACATACAGTTCATAATAGGGAGGCCATAGACGGCGCTCAGACAGACCGAGGTTTGGATAGAACCTAAGCATAGACATAATTAATACATTTTGATACACACTCTCGGTCTCGTCTCGGTCTCGCACAAGTGGTAGAATGCGGGAATCCATTTGACACGTCCAAAAGTCTGCTTCGAGCCAAAAGTCAATTCGGTGTGTTTTGGAGAAAGTTCTATCAGGAATTCGGGAGAAAATAAGCTTGAAGCGGGAGAGAATCTTTAATTGTTCGTAGACCCTGTACGCTGTAGTCATGGTCGCTGACTAAGGCACACTCTGTCGTCACTCCACAATGTTCACCCCTCCATCATCTCAAACAACGGGACGTTGTGCTTAGAGCTCCAAGCTATCATCCACAGTCACAGCGAGCAGAACCTCACACAACCACATCCAACCCAACCCAACATCTCAACCCCTTTCGTCCCAACCCACGAGTACACACACAAGCAAACCAAAATGGATCCTCCAAAACCATCACCATCAACCTCATCATCAAAACCACCCGAAAAACCATCCTTCCCCGCCATCGCACCCCTCCCAAAGACCCCGCGCACCTTTCAAACCCCCACCAAGCGCATCAACACCGGCACCGACCTGGCAACCTTTCTCACAACAACAGCCTACCGCGACATCCTCCTCTTCCTCCTCCAGCTCAACCGCTCCCTCTGCCCGCGCCGCAACCCAACCCGCCCAACGGGCCCCTCCACAACCTACCCGCTCTCCTCCGTCCCCTCCACACCCGAACGCGGCCTCCCGCCCTCCATAGCCCGCCTCCAGGCCCTCCTCGCCGAAGCCGAAGCCCTCATCGACCTCGCGCCCCCGGACCCGGGCCCCCGCCGCTTCGGCAACGTCTCCTTCCGCAAGTGGCACGAGCTCCTCGCCGAACGCGCCCCCGCCCTGCTGTCCAAACACATCCCCGACTCCGTCCTCGCTTTCCCCGCGACGCCGTCCTCCGAGCCGCCCGCCGCCGAGCTCCTGGCGTACCTCCTCGGCTCCTTTGGCTCCGCGCAGCGCCTGGACTACGGAACGGGCCACGAGCTCGCCTTCCTCGCCTTCCTCGGCTCCCTCTACAAACTCTCCTACTTCGCCGACGACACCGCCACCACCACCACGAACAACACCGCCGCCGCCTCAGAAAATGGCCAACCAACTACCGCAGCCGCAGCAATAGCACCAGACACATCCGCCCTAGACCGCACCATCGTCCTCGGCGTAATCGAACCCTACCTCCGCGTCGTCCGCCGCCTCATCCTCACATACACCCTCGAGCCAGCAGGATCCCACGGCGTATGGGGCCTCGACGACCACTCCTTCCTCCCCTACATCTTCGGCTCCGCCCAGCTCGCGGCGCCCGTGTCCGCGGACTCGGACCCGATGCCGACGGAGGGCTCCGTCCGCGGCGCGCCCAAGACGGGGGACATTGTCAAGCCCGCCGTCGTCGAGGACCAGCGCTCCGAGAACATGTACTTCTCCGCCGTCGGGTTCATCAACGACGTGAAAAAGGGCCCGTTTTGGGAACACAGTCCCATCCTCTTTGACGTGTCTGGCGTCAAGGACGGCTGGGGCAAGATCAATAAGGTGAAGCCCACGTTCTTCTCGTACCGGTGTAGGGTACTAACTGACATCCCTCCCAGGGCATGCTCAAAATGTTCAACGCAGAGGTCCTCCAAAAGTTCCCCGTCGTCCAGCACTTCACGTTCGGCTCCCTCTTCTCCTGGGACCAAGACCCCAACGCCGCGCCCGTATCACAGTCCGTCCACGCCGCGAACCAGCCCTCGTACAACTACCCAGCAACAACGGCGCCTCCCCCACCCCAAGCCGGCGCAGGCACGGCCGCGCCGTGGGCGACAGCAGGTGGCGCTGGTGCTGGTGCTGTTCCGATAGGTCGCATGCCCCCTCCTCCCCCTGGTGGCGCGGGAATACCCTACTCGCGACAGCCGCCGCCGCCACCGTCATCCGCGGCTTCGGCGAGGGGGCCGCCGCCAGGTATGATGGCCATGCCTCCTGGCGCACAGCAGGCGAGGCAGGGCACGGCTGATGCGCAGGTTGCGTTGACCAAGGCGCCGTGGGCAAAGTGACGAGAGTGGAAAGGAACACGGAGGATGTCATGAGTTATTATGTGGAATAGATACCCCGACTGATTGTGGCTCAAGCTGAGCAGAGGTTAGTTTGAACGCATGGGTGGAGATGGAACCTGAAAAAAGCCAAAGGGCCAAGACGTGAGCCGGGAAGTGGTCAAACGAGACCAATGGAATCTGCATAGCCTGGAGATACAACTTGTAGATACACCGCTTTCGTTGCTCCGGTGTGTCTATAGCGTCTGGAGACAGCAGCCCGCGGACGAGAAGAAAAGACAAAGATCATGTCAGTTTAAGAAAGTACGCTCGATTCAACTTCTCGACTAATGGGTATCCGACAATTAAGCAAATGAACATGAGTAGACCAACGGTCTGAAAGCAAGAAAACCATCTAAACCCCCAATTGCATGTATGTGCCGCTTATTCTTCCCTTGTGACTGGAGTGGCTTCGTCATCGTCGTGGAGGACAGCGGTTCGAGAGATGACGCTACGGGGCTGAATCGCTTGCATCAATTGCTCTCTTGCTCCTCTGCCGACCCAAGCCCCTTGACCTCTGGTCGAGTCTAGTCCTTCTTCAACCAGATGATACTGTGATTCCGAAACCAGTCGTTGGGGCCGAAATCCAACGGCGCAATCTAGGCGGTGACAGCGGCCTCCTTCTTCTCCTCGGGCTTGGCGGCCTCGGTGGGAGCGGCGGCGGCCGGAGCAGGGGCGGCAGCGGGCTCGGGCGCGGTCTCAGCAGCAGCGGGAGCGGTGGCCGGGGCGGTGGGTGCGGGAGTTTCCTCCGTCTTCGCGGGCTCAGTGGCGGCCGGAGCAGCAGGGGCAGCAGCGGGAGCGGGGGCGGTGGCGGGCTCAGGGGCCTTGGGGGCCTCGGCGGCTACGGCAGGAGCTGCGGGCGCAGCGGGAGCTGTGCGAAGCGCATCGGGTCAGTCTTCTTTTTTCTTCGTGAATTTTGCGTAGTTGGGGATACTCACCAGCCTCGGGAGCCTTGGCGGGCTCGGTGGTAGCAGGAGCAGCATCCTCCTTCTTAGCCTCGCGCTCGGGGGCCTTGGCCGGCTCAGCAGCGGCAGCAGGAGCAGGAGCAGGAGCAGCAGCGGGCTCAGCTGTTTCGTAGTCAGTCAGTAAGAGCTTATTGAGGCGACAACCTGGCGAGAGGTTGTTCACGCGAACATGAAGAAGCGAGAGGAGGGAACGTACTGGCCGGGGCAGCGGCGGGAGCAGCTTCAGTCTTGGTAGGCTCGGTGGCAGCGGGCGTGGTGGTCGTCGCGGCAGGCTTGGCCTCGGCGGGCTTTGCCTCGGCCTTCTTCTCGTCCTTCTTCTTGAAGATGGCCTTGAACTTGGACTTGAGGTTGTCCAGGGCGTCGATGGCTAGTTGGGAAGCATCGCATGTTAGTGATTTTTCTTGGCACTTTTGACTCAGATATTTGTTGCGTCGTCGCGTATCTTTGGGAAGCTCTGATAGCTTCTCCGGCAGCTTTCGCAGTAGGACGACCGGGGAGAACTTGGGGAAGGGTGGGAAACGGGCAGACTTACGAACTCCAGGCATGATGGCTGATTTTCGAGAGAGGATGTGTGTGTAAGAGCTGGTGTAGTCGTGTATGTACTACGTATGTACGTGTGTAAGCGATTGCGGCGATGGAGCTACGATACTCGGCGACGATGGATGCTGGAGAGATGTAGTTGGGACGACGACGGGGTCAGGGCAGGTCTATGTAAAGAGCAAGAAAGTCAAAAAGAGGCCACCGACGATGAGGTGGGCAAAAAGGGCCAAGGGCCGGGGGGTGTTCCCATTTCTCAGAGAGGATGGAAATAGACGGTGCAGATAGACGCCCACCGCAGGCCTCAGGGAAGGGTCTCGTCTCCAGGTCTCGTCTCAGCACAGCATAGCACAGCACAGCATGGCAGTCACGCGTTGGACTTGGCATAAGTCTCTCTCTCTCTCTCTCTCTGTATGTACTCCGTACAGTATAAAGTACCTGAAGAGGCAGTGGGAGGCATGACGGCGGCGAGGTGGGCAACCAAGGAAAGAGCCCAGGATGCCATGCCGGGACTTTCCAGCCAAAGGCAAAATGATCAAGGTGGGAACCAATGGGCTGCATGACCTCCCTGGCTGAGGCAGTGACAATCAATGGGGATTCGGGGGAATGGGGCATGGCCTGTACTTGTTGACGATCCTCGTCACTTCTCATACGTCTTCTCTGTCCTTCTTGTTCCAACAAACGCCAGTCTGTGGTGTTTCTTCTCGTCTTGTTCGCCTTGTTCTTCCTCGTCTTGTTGGAGTAGTAGAGATAATGGAATATCAGGAAGAACTACATCTTTGGCCATCTCGGGTTCCATTGTCTGGAACTTGTAAGGTTCTTTCTTGTCTGTGCTCAGTCCTAAGAGGTAGTGAAGTGTGGTAGGGATGGCAGCTGCACGGCCTTCCCACTAACAGATGCACGGGGCCAGTAGCGGCGGTACGTATCTGAGCTTAGCCTGCGAGAACTCGTCAAGTCCCGTCCATCAGTCTGGAGAGACTCGTGGAGAGCACCTTATCCACCACACACACACACACCTGAGCTTGATCCCTCCGTTCATCGAAGAAGAGACTGCCCTGGCATCTGTCTGTACAGATAAGCATATCTCATGGCGTAGGGGCTAGAGAGTCACTCTACTGTCGAGCCCTCTTCCGTAACGAAGCATCAGTCGGGAAAGAGTCCAACGGACCACAGTCCAAAGTTCAGAGTTCATCCGTCATCGGAGATTCGCACGCCAGTTCGTATCGATTCCCGCTGTAAGTTTGATGAACAGGATGGGCACTCGACGGGATGCTGAAACCCTGCTTTTCTGCCCCCCCATCTGCCATCCTCCCTCTGCCCTCTGTGCCTCTCTGGCTGGCCGCCGGTTACTTGCCTGCTTGCTGGCTCACTTGCAGCTGCAAGCCAAGAATATTCCCATCTCCTGCCGCCGTATCTGCTGCTACCGCCGCCGCTGCCGTATCCCAATATCCTGCGCATCTGCCCTGGCCATGGCATCTCGTCCCATCCCACTCACTGCACCAGGCAGACCAGGCAGACTGTTCTGCCCTGCAGGGTGGCATCCAGACGCATCTAACATTGGGGGGGGGGTTTCCAAGAAGTGTATGTGTCTATGAGATACCTTAGCGTCGCGTGCGTGGGTTAAAGAGAGAGACATAAAATCTGACGGAATGCCGTCATTTCACTTCAAGCCAGATTCAGGACCAGGGTCCAACACAATCGAGGCAACCCAGCGCACCAGTGACCAGGGCATATCAGCCTAGGCGCTACGTGGTCTGGCTCACCATTCATTCTGCCATCTATTGTCGGGATGGCTATCCCCCAAAAAAGAATAGCGGGAATAGCAACAATCAGTACGAACCACTGAAGACCAAAGGTTGGATCGAATAATCGATTTCGCCCGGTGGGCTTTTCGAGATTGCTCGAAATTGGCGCGGATGGATCGTTAGGGGGCCCTGGCCAAGCCTGCCTGCTTTTCCCTCGTCCCGCTGCGACGTTGCTCATCTCGACTCGCTTGTTGATCCTCACATTGACAGCAGGTTCAACGTTTTGCTACGCAGACTCCACGGCTAAGGTGCAAGTACTCCGTAGGTTTGGAAATAAAGTCTGGCTCATGTGTCGGCACGTAGGTGGGCGCACACACACACATTCCTTTGCACACCACCACCTACTGCATGATTTGTATGCACCACGACGTCAACTTCAGCCAGGGCGAAAACCAGGCTCAGAACCGAAACCGACAAAAGTGAGGAGTGCAAGATGCGACAAAAGAGAACAAGAGTCGATGGGTAAAGTAAGGTTAAGATGGCCAAAAAAGCAAAAGAATGGGGCTCAACCGGGGATCGAACCCGGGGCCTCTCGCAGAAGACGGCTTGAAGACACCAAGAACCCAAAGCGAGAATCATACCTCTAGACCATTGAGCCGAACCAAGCCGTTTTGCGGCCAGGAATGCAGGGGCTGCGATGACGGGGAGCCTCGATTGGCCGCTTATGTTCCCTGTCAAAGATGGAAGTGTGGGGCAGCTATTTTTTTTCGTCCGTGGTGCTGCTGCTCGCTTCCCCAGTATGCCAGCCTGCCGCTAAATCCAAGGCGCGAAGAGAAGGAAGTTCAAAAGGTTGTAGATCTAGGTGTGTCGGGAATCTCGTTCCTTGTATGCCGCAGTCAATACTTTGAGGGAAAACGATAGAACTCAGAGAGGCTCCTTCCGGGTGTTGTAAAAGACAAAATCTCAAATTTTTCGTTTCTTGGCTGGGTGGCAGAAATTAATCATGAAGCGTTCGGGAGCTGGCAAGCCGGCCCTTGCTAGATCCTCCAATCAATATCTAGCCTGTCTCCGCCCGCCGATATGGTTTCCCTGGCCAAGGACCGACTACCTTATTTTGCCTCCATAGTGACATTTATCCGGCGGTGAACTTCCAGATCGCAGAAGCAAGCTGTGTATAGACTCCTTGGGGGAGTGGCAGGCGCAGCGCGCAAGAAGCAGTTGGCGAGCAAGACTCCGTCGTTCTCATAGAAGATCATGACCTGTCAACAGCCAGTGTACTCAGTAAGATAATAACCCCATGGAAGCGAATGCCTTCTCGACGCCAATATAACTTACACAGTCAAGTAGCTAAGTCCTAGGCCTAATCAGATGACGCCTCCAAGGCCAAAAGGAGGGAAAACGACCTGGCTCTCTTCCGACGTTGTCTACACATCAAGCTCGCAGGCTCACTGTACTAGGTAAACATAGTGAAATTATCAAGTCGTGCTCCTATCTACATGCCTATATGCCTAGTCGATCCAATTCCAAGATCTCAGGAGAGAAAGCCCGCCTTGACGCCCATATTTTCTTCCCATGGATGAGGATCATGAAGGGTCCCAAAACCACGCGACTATCTCCAGTCTATTCTAGATAGAAGAGGTTCTGTCATCGACAATCTCATCAAAGACCGGCGATGTAGCCATCTCCCACATGGCATTCCGCATCTTGCTTTGACATGTAAGAATTAGGAAGGGTTGGACCGAAATGCGAGTATATCCACGTCTCCCCGGGCAGGGGAAGTTGTCGATGATCAAATATTCGCGATTCACATCTCATCTTGTGCCGGCGTTCGGTACCTTGTGTAAGTAAGTAGGCAATACACATAGTCAGTCCTCGTAAATCTGCAACATACGAAAAACTGAGCTGAACCAAAGACAGTGGAATCTCACAGGCATTTAAATAAGATATAATCGAGAGAAGTGAACTTGAAAATTGTCTGTCATGTCAGAATTGTGCTCGCCTCCTTTATACACCCCCCTATTAACTCCCACCACCACTCCAACCGTCTCGTACATTACGTACATGATAGTATCGAATATACAAGCAAGTCATCAAGTCATCAGTCGTCAAAACGTCCAAAATGTGCGTATACCTTTCCCCGTTTCCTCCCATAAGCAAAACCAAAAACGCTCAATTATGAGCATTCAACACCAACAACACCAGATTCGCCACAACCATGACAGTAATCATCAACCAAAGCAAAACAGCAAGCACCGTAACCCACCACGAATTCGCCATCTTCACCCCAACAGCACTAAACCGCCGCGCCGGCACGACGCCCGTATCAGACTCGTAGCTCGCGGCGCCGGGTACGACAGTCATGTACTTGTCAAACGACGTGAAATAAATCAGCGGCGCCGTGATGATGGGCAACACGGTGCTAAGCACCACCTGCGTGCCCGTCAAGGCGTTGCTGAGCCCGGATTGCCCCGCGACGGCGACGACGACAACGGTCGGCGTGACGCTTATGAGGCGCGTCGCGAGGCGGCGGAGCCAGGGCCGCATGCGCCAGTTGAGCGCCCCCTCGCTGACGAGCTGGCCGGCGATGGTGCATACCAGGCCTGCGGATACGCCTGACAAAAGGAGGGCAAAGGCAAAGATGATCCCAGCGGCGGAGGAGATGCTGTTGGCAAGTAAGTCGTGCATACCGAAGATGTCAGAGGCGAGAGACGTCTGGCCCTGGTAGAGCGCTGAACCCGCCACGATGAGAATGGCCGAGTTGACGAAGAGCGCAAAGATGAAGAGGGAGAAGACGATCTCGGCGATGGAGAACTTCATGCAGTGCTTTATGGCGGCCATGGAGGGGAAGTAAAAGACCTTGTTGTAGCTGTCGACGGTGGTCATTGTGTCGGAGCGGGGGAGTTCCTGGAGATTACCCTCCTTCATGTCAAAGTCTTTGAGGCGGGACTGGACGACGCCCGAGCCGAGGTGGAGGCTGTGAGGCATGACTGTTGCGCCCAAGATTCCACAAGACTGATATAATCTGTGACAGTACATGTTAGCACGACCATTGGATCGCAGGAGGGCCTTCTCTACATACCCCTGAGTCTGGATGATGGAGCTGGACGGGAGGTATCCGCGAAACACCTGACCGACGGTCGTATTCTCAATCAACGAAAGCTGAATACAGAAGCAAACGACGACGCCCAAAACAAGGAAACAAACGCCAATCTCAAACAGCCGTAGGCCGCGCATCGAACCATCAGGGCGGTAAAAGACGACGATGAAGACAACGTCCACAATGGTGAGAACGACGCAGGCGATCAACGGCAACTTTGGTATAAGCAGGTGTATAGCCGTTGCAGTTCCAATGACGACCGCCATATCCGTCGCGACAATGGCAATCTCGGCGAGTGCGTAGACGGTGAGGTTCATCCATTTCGGGAGGAAGACGCGGCAGGCGGTCGCCAAGTCGAGGCCTGTGATGGTCCCGAGTTTGATAGACAGCGCCTGGAGGAATATCGCAACAATGTTGCTCAGCAGAACGATGAACAGCAGGTCAAAGTGATAGGAAGCCCCGGCGGCGATATCAGTGGCGTAGTTTCCGGGATCAACTGCGTCAGATGGTCAGTTTCGACTGCACTTTCAATACCTCATTCTCCAAAGATACCTACTATATGCGACGGCAATCATGAACCCGGGTCCCACAAACTTGCCAAATGTGATGAGGTCGCTCCATCGCCTGTTGATCCAGTTCTCCTCCCTCTTGTGAACGGTATGGCCTGGCAAGGGAAGTGTCGGTCCTTCAAGGAGCGAAAACGGGCCCTCGTCGTCGATCCGCGTCTGCTTCTTGAGCGTATTCGGGGCAAAACCCTCAGCGCTGGCCGACGTGCCCTGCGAAGATGCAATGGCATTGAGGTTGATGAAATCCGGTGGCACGTCACTCAGTCGCCTGGACTCCGAGTGTGACTGGCCATGTAGAGTTTGGCTGATGGTGTAGT
The DNA here is from genome assembly GCF_023278565.1 of Colletotrichum lupini. Lineage (NCBI taxonomy): Eukaryota > Fungi > Ascomycota > Sordariomycetes > Glomerellales > Glomerellaceae > Colletotrichum > Colletotrichum lupini. The sequence continues at coordinate 620,286 of NC_064672.1, forward strand.
CGGCGGTGAAAGGACTGACGCTGGATCGGCGGGAACTGCCACCTTGCTCAGCGACGGGCTCATCCAGCCATGTAGGCTTCATGGTATCCCAGGTAGCAACGACAGATTTTGATCTGGTCCGCGATGCTACATTCCAAGGGGACGATTAGAATTGATGCCAATGTGTAACCTTGACAAGCAGACTCGTCAAAACTTGCCATGGGAGCGCTTATGAGCGGCAGCGTTGAACCCTTTGCAAGAGCGTCAAAGGGGGGGGAGGGAAAGGGGAACAAAAGACTCCTCGGTTTGAGGAGGAAAACGGGAAACAGCATAGTTTTGTCACGTCCAAAGGTGCCGATGCTGAAAACGGAGCCGGAAACACTACCAGGTCCTTACTCAACGGCAGAAAACATTCCGAATGCGGTCTCCGCGAAGGCCTACGGCGCCTCCGTATGAGACACCACATCGTCATGAGAGCAAGCCCTGGGAAACATCCGACCGAGCTACTGGGACGCCCAAGAAAGACGGAATGGAACCGGGCAGTGGGTTTTCTCTTCGAAACAGGTCCAGATGTGCGAGGGTCTTTCTTGGCTAATGCGGACGGGGCGGGACGAGCAAAGAAGGGCGCTCCACGAAGCGCCCGCCACTAGCAGTCAGTCGAGTCTTGGGAGAATGCTTCTGGACCAGACTTCCTGAGACCTTTTGTCCGCGTTCGGAATAGCCGGTGGGAGAGGGCACTTGCTAATGTTAACCAACATGGCGAAATCAACGATTATGGCATGGCTTGCCATTTCAAGTCTGTGAGTGGATAAAAGCAGAAGTTGAAGCTGTGGCGTAAACGGAGGCGCCTAACCATGTCATGTAAATTGCATCTTCTGGTTGGCCTGACTAGAAGCGAAGTTTCTCTGGTCTGAATCACTAAAGTAATAGGTGTTCGACAGCCGAACTTTGTTGAAGGCTGATGTCCATTTTGTTGGTCTCTCTCTCTCTCTTCTCCCTTGGCGGGCCGTTTTGGACTTGACTCGGCCGGCCGCCTTCGGGAAGATGTGTGTGTGGGACGGTCAGCTCACCGGACTGACCGGGCTCACCGAGACCCATATCACCGCAGTATCCCGGCGGGGACCTGCGTGGCTCCGTACACCCCCTGTCGTCCGGTCTTGCGCTCGGCCCCGATCCGGAACGGGATGTGGAGATGGGTTTTGTGCTGTTGAAGCTGGGCCTCTTTTCGCATTCACCTAATCTTCTTGGTGTCCTTGCCAGCAGCACGTTCGCGGTCTCTCTTGGCATAGATGCCAGCAGTAAAGGGGTTCTCATAGCGCAGGGCAATTTGGTAAACGATGAAGACCCAGACAGTCAGCAGGATGCCGGCGGGCTTGCCGTAGATGAGGGCGGCGCCAAGGAAGCTCAAGGTGGACCCATTGTACATCGGGGCGTCGGTAATGCTGAAGGGGAAGCCAGTCACGATGCTGTCCATCAAAATGCCGAAGTAGTCACCGAGAAACGTGCCGGTAATACCCAGCTGCCATGTCGAAGAGAGAACGAGAACGTTGCCACATGCCACGAGGGCGTATCCGACATAGGTCACCGCATCGGACGCGAGAAGTGGGTGGGCTGGCTGGAAGCGCAGAGCCCGTTCGTAGAGAAGATCACGGAAAATGCCGAGAGAAAAGATGGTGGCAGCCAGACCGTAGCATGCAGCTTGCGAACGTCCACCAGCGAGCTTGGTGAGGATCTTGTTCTTGTACTCTGGGAACCAAGCAGGTTAGACGGTATCTACTGGGACACGACCGTGGCGGCTTCACGAACCTTGTCTTGCGACGATGCTACGCAGATGTTAGCACACAACTTGGCTGAGGCACGCTGACGAACATAGGAAAGCAACTTACTTCCAGAACAACGGGTTGAAGGCAATTGCAGCGGCAGAAACTGTTTGCAACGATTTGGGTCAGCGGGGGGAAAGAGGCGACGACGAGGAGCTCGAGAGGAAAGGAAGGGCCCAAGCTCCACGGGTACGACATGACGTACTGAGTAGGCTCTTCTGGTTGAAGTCGACCAGGGCCTTGTTGTCAATCTGGACGGGCGCCATGGCGAATACCAATGTCAATGGAGAGGAATGCCGTTGTAGAACGAGAGAAATCTGCAAGGCAATGCAACGAGCAGTTTTCCTCTCAAAAGGAAGAAAACCGTTGAGGACAGAGAGTAGCTTATTTAGGAAGAAGAGAAGGATGGGTTGGGAAGTCTCGCAGGCTTGTGACAGAAGCTTGCTCCACCCCAGGTATTTATGTTAGCGGGGACACCTGGCCATAGCGTCTCGTCATAACGCAGTACCAGTCATGCACCACTGGGGGTCCAAGGGTACGGTTTACGTCCTCAGGTAAGTACTTTTCATCCTGTTACCTACGTACCTTTCCGTACCTACTATGAGGTACCTTTACCGTTTGCTCTTAAGGTAGGTAGCCTTAGGTTTCTTTTCTTCACGGGGTTTCGACGGTCTTCGGGGCTGGGGTAAATGAACCCTCCAGCCCCCGCCGCAGCTATCCGATCCTTGACGCGGCAAGCGATAGCTCGAGAGAACGAGCTCCTTTGCCAGCGCATCCAACATAATCCAGTCCTCCAAAGACTCTGAGACGCAAGGGAAGGCAGTACAGAATCATGAGCTGAAAAGGGTCATCAAGGAATCCAGCATATATATAACTGACTAGAAAACAGCGCGCCGCCTTGACCAATTCGCAACATGGGGGGTATCAATTGCAACGTCAACCGCCAAACACCATAACCCGGAGATAATCCCTCAAAGTAAGCCAACAACGCCCGGGCACCCATTCACCTGCGATTCCTAGTCTTCTTGGCCACGGTGCCCGTGTCTTCTTCCTCGTCGTCCTGGCCCTTCTTGAGATCCTCCGTGAGGCCCCACTTCTCCTTGTCGTACCAGTCCTCGCCGTCAGACATATCCCGGTTGGCACCACTGTGCGCTTCCGACTTGGACCACTCGAGAACTGTGTTGCGTAGCCGGTTGGCCTTGAGAAGGCCTTCGTGGAGCTTCATAGCACCGCGGCAGACCTCCTCTTGTTTCTGGACGTACAGAGCTAACAGGCGGCGGATATCCTCGGCCTCTGCCTCTGGTAGACCCACATCTCGGTCTGGGCGAGCGTTGGCCGGCGGCCGGAAAAATGGGTGGACAAAGGTTTCGTCCGCCGTCTCCGATGCCGTTGCCATTGACGGCGCATGCGTACCGTTGCCGTCAGCCAGTTCTGTTCCGGGCTGTGACGGAGGTATCGCGTTGCCATCGTGCATTTCAACGTCGACCGCCTTTTGTTTCTGCTTCTTGTCGGCTTTGCTTTCAACCTGTGCCTCCTTGGCTACCGTGCTAGGTTTGGAAGTTTCGCCGTTTGCTACCTGGGATGCGTCTGCCTCAGGCTGAGTGTGCTCCTTGTCTGCCTTTTCAGATGCGGACTTCGCAGCATCCCCCTTCTCGGAGCCGGCATCAGTCATTGTTACGTCCCCATATTCGTTGTCCTTGTCTCCAGACGCCTCGCCGTTCGTGCCGTTTGGCGCATGTTCTGGTTTCGCATCGCCGCTCAACGTACCAGAGGAGGCGTCCCCGTTTGATCCGGCAGTGGTGGCTTTCGTGTTTTGTAGGTAGCCGCGTTCGACGTAGTCTGTCGAGTACAAGTCGGCATCGTCCGGACCGACCATCATGCCACAGGGGACCCATGTGTAGTCGCCGCAAATCTTTGTGAAGAGATGTCTGACTCTCCACAGCGATGCATTTTCTTTCCGTCGAACGTCGCAGCTTTGCTCGGCTATCTCGTCTAGGGTCTTGGCTGTGAAGGGTTTCGAAAGGGTCGGATGTTGTGGCAGGTCGATTGAGGCAGTCAAGGGAGCTAGGATTTCTGGAACGGGGTCAGTTAAGAGCCTGGGACCGCGATTGATTCTTGTGGTACTGACGTTCAATTCGAATATTGGCGTAGGGGTCAAGCTCTGTGGCCGAGGAGACAGCCTCCTGAATGCGCTCCTCGTCGTCGTCGCTGTCAATTTCGTACCCTTCTTCGTCTACAATGGGAGGGTTGCGGCTGATTATCGTGCGCTGCTGGCCAGCGTAATCAATCACCTGCGATGGTTAGTGTTGGTCGGACGCCGTGGGCGGGTATGCGGGAGGAACTCGCGACGTACTTCGTTGTAAACTTCGGGACCGGAGGGTGGTGCGAGTTGACCTTTGTGAGCAAAGAGTGCGCGCTTCTGGAGTTTGTGGCCGCGGTTGCCGTAGTGGTCAATCTCGTCGTCCGAGTCGGATTCTGCCAGGTGCTCGTTAGAATGTGAGGTCGACAAGGCTTCACGACGGGGAGTGATTGGTGTGCGTACCATAGGCTTTTCGCTTCAGAGCCTTCTTCATAGCGGCGACCGTCTCGGCGAACAGGATCTGTTGGGTTGCCATTGCGCTATTCAGACTCTTGCCCCTGGCGACGTGCCCAAGCGATCACGGAGGTGGGTGCGGTGGCAGCGGCAGCGAGAAGCAGGACGAGGGGAGACAGAGCTGGGGTCGATTGGGGCCTTTTTCGAGTAAAGAGACTAAACAGTCTCAAATGACTGGTTATTGAGTTCGAAGCGGATCGGGAGAGGTGCGAGAGGAAGTCATTTACGAGACCGGTTCGGAGAATGGTGTGGTGTGGGAGAGGTGTAGGAAAGGTAGAATGGGTAGCCCTCAATTTCTGCTCGCAGCCTCTGTGACGAGGCGGGAGGAGAAGCACGCGGGCGGGCGAGGCTGGATTTCCTGGCCCTGTGGAGGGTACCCGACTGCGCTCCCACACTGATGAGCGTCCTGCTAGGTACATAGCGACTGCGCTGCGCTTTCCACTGCTGCCAGGTTCCCGTCCGCTCTTTGGAGGTGGGTCGATCATGACCGCATTTAGGTGTACAGCCAATCATGGCACCCAGCATCGGCAGCCACTTTACCCGATGCCGAGACGTCCTACTGTCGCTGATCGGCTGCCCTGTGCCTCCAGCGCTGTTCAGGGGGGGTGTCCACCTGCTTTGTGGTCACTGCCCGTATCACTACAGCGGGACGATAAGGTACCTGTGGCCTGAACACATTAACGTAGCTTAGGATTACCGGCGGTGGGCTGGGATTGGGGTGAGGTGCGGGACGAGAGCTGTGATACTTTTGACATGTATCTTTCTTCTCACAGACCTGTTGGAGGACGCAGGACATCCATGCTTGCGCGCTCCTCAACTTGCACGAAGCTTCCCCATTCGCGACAACGTGCAAGTCTTGCTCACTGCACGCTCTCTTGCTGCAATCGCCTGGTTTTCTGATCCAAGCGGTCATGCTCCCTTGAGTACCGCTTCCGTGAGTGCCCACTAGCTACTGCCATCACCAGGAGTACATGCTTCTAACGTGCAGTGTCTATCTAGAGTAGCTTTGCGATCCGGTCGACCCCTGCCAAAAGAATCGATATCTTCATGGTCGCCTTGCGCTGCATGCTCCAACTTGATAATAATGGACGGATACCCGGTTGGAAGCCTGGATCATAACATCCCGCACATCGTCATTGCCGGCCTGACTTCGAGCCCCGCCAAAGCCCTGCCTCTGAACGCAGAGCTTCGAGACCAAGCCCTCTTGATCCGATCCGAACTGCCAAGCATAGAAAGCCCGAATGCCGAAGCCTTGAAAGACTACATAGTTCGTCAAGATGGAAGGAATCACCCATGGAACGGCAAAGACAGCGGGAAGCCGTACAGGCTGCGGGTCGCCGTTGCTGGTCGAGTACGCCGCGCACCACCTACTTGCATCAAGTCAGGGCTAACATCTGCATAGTCTCTTGTTCTCCCTCCTCGCCGTGCTAGACTTCCAGACGGCATAGAAGCTCCCGAGACGCCCGCTGTGCTGCATTCGCCCTTTTCTCCTCTTAGCCCAGTCTCTCCATTGTATCCCGATGGCTTGATGAACACAGACTGGCTCCAAAAGCATGAGGACATGGTTCCCAGTGTCTATGTATCTTTCTATACCCTGACGACCGATCCGACACTTGCTACCCTTCACGACAATCAGCTAAAAACGGACATCAACAACTCCAAGACCGCTATCAGCAGGTCTGGCTACAGGACACGCTTCGCCGTTGTTCTCCTGAGCGATGGCGTTGCTTCGGCTTCTATGCAAGATTTCATGCAGGAGAGACTCGAGAACATCAGGCGAGGCGTTGCTTTGGACAACAAGTCCTTCTTCTACCTGTCGCCCCAGGACCTTTCAACAGATTTAGAGCATACTGCAGACTCCATGCTTGCGGCTGTCTTCTTGCAAGCCATAGAGTACTATCGCGATCTCGGCCGTCATGCTCGGAAGAAGCGCAGCCGCGGAATTGCTCCGCAACCTACAGTGCCGCCTACGAGCACTTCCCAAACGACCTCGGTGCAAGACTGGAATGTACGATACGATTACAAGACGGGGGTTTTCGCCGAGTTCCGACAGGAGATGGACGCGGCGCTGCGCTCGTATGAACAAGCTTATGAGGGGCTCCTCAGTCAGGACGTCATGGACATAATCCCCAGCTGGAGCCCGAGATGGAACGAGGCGCGCATGCTTGCGGATGTGCTGGCGATACGCAGCATTCGATGCCTGCTCTGGGGATCCCAGAACACTGCTGCCGTACGGAAATGGCACACACATCGGGACAGGATAGCAGACTTTGTCGATCGACGCGGCCGGGGAACGAATAACTACGGATGGGCTGCATGGGAATCGAGGTGGGCGGTAGTGATGGCGAATCTAATCGAGAGAGTGGACATTCGCAGCTTGGCGCCAGCAACGCGAACGTTATTTCTTCAGCCTGAAAAGGCTGCTGCAGCCGATCGCTTACGACCATGGGAAATGCTGCATCACACGGGATATTGGTATCGCATCGCAGCTGAGCATCTGATGACCCGGCGAAGACTCGCCCGGTCTATTCCAGAAGAAGACCGGCGCTCGCCAGATACCACTCCGGCTTCGGCAGTTGCGAGCAAGGCCTTCCAATACGACACGTACATGTGCCCAGATCCTCACGAGGAGTTTCCTCTGCAGGGGACGGGCGTCAATCATTCTAAGCTCATTATAGACATTCTAATGGCAGCTAGATCCCAGTTCCAGGCACGGCGTCAACTGCGGTTATCGGCCGAATTGTCTTTGGAATGCGCGAAAGAAATGGTGAACCTAAAGGCCTGGGACGACATTGTTGCTTTGCTGCGACCTCTCTGGGAAGACATGTCGTTCAGATCAGAGGGATGGCTCAACATTACGGAAGACCTGAGCTGGGTGTTGCGTGCTGCGGCCGCCCGAATTGGTCACGGGGAGCTTGTAGTCGCCATTGACTGGGAGCTGATGAACAGGAGTAAGATCTTTTCTTCTCTTCATCTTTACGGACACTGACTGCAACACAGAGTTCACACGGCGGCCCAACTGGCACTACAACATATCTAGGTCACTCGAGGGACTCGATATCGAGCCCAAACCAACTGTGACCATTAATGATGATGTGGTTTCCTCCTTCATCGCCGCATCCTTCATCTTCAAAAGCGAGGATGGTAAAGCTGGCGAAAACTGTCAAGCGCAAGTTGCCATTCGATCCGACGCTTTCCCAGATGCATCGGCGGTGACGCTCAAGGGCCTGAGAATCGACTTTGAAGGTAGCTTGAAGACCATCACACTAGATCATGACCCGGAGTCCAATGGTGGAAAGAGCAAGGGCAACGTCACGCTTGCGGACGTGCCCCTGACCGAGCAGGCTCGAGACGGCGAAGAGGAAGAGGAAGGCTCATCAGGGCTGAGCGGATCTGGAAACCTGACCCTGAAGCCTGGGCACACGAACGTTTACGAAATGGCCATACCTCTGCGGGAGCCCGGCGAGGCGCACGCATCCTCGGCGACGTTGATTCTGGAGACGGACACCTTTTTGCTGAATTATACCGTTACCTTCCGGGATCTGGGAGCGACGGACTTTTGGTTTGGACCATCTCTTTCACGGAGACGGATCGTGCGGCAGAGCGCGCATGTTATCCAAGTCCAGGCCAGGCCGCCCAAGCTGGAGATCAAGCTGGCGCAACCTCTGGATCAATTTTACGCAAACGAGCCAATGGACCTGGTTGTGGATGTTGTCAATGCCGAGGAGACTGAGGCTGTGGCTAAGCTCGAGGCTCACGTCTTTGGCGAACAGATCCCGTCCTTCCGCGTGGACATTGAAGACGAAGGAGAACATGTTGCAGAAGCTGGTCAGGAGGAGGCCAAACTTACGGGGTTGACACTTGGAAATTTGGCAATATCGCAGTCAAAACGTGTCAAGATCAGGCTTGAACCCGTACAGTTGACCACCTCTTTCGATGTCACACTGAGGGTGTTTTACCATCTCGCCGCCGACCCGGCTACCTTGATCATGCAGATTCTACCCGTCCAGCTCAACGTCGTCAACCCCTTTGAGGCAAACTACGATCTTATTCCACGTCTCCATTCGGATCCCTGGCCAAGCTTGTTTGATTACGAGGGCGTGCAGGACCCCTCGGCAGACGAAGCTGCGATGCAGCCCCGCGGTCTGGCACAAAAGTGGTGTCTCGTGTGCCACTTTGCATCGTTCGCGACGGAAGACCTGGAGATTGTCAGCATGGACGCCGAAGTCATTGCGTGCCAGAATCACGCACGGTGCACCACGGCGACCCGCCCAGAAATCGCAGAAGGCGGGCTCCGAATCCCACCAAAGCAGATGCAGGAGGCCCAGTTCGATCTGGTGGCTCAAAAGTTCAGTCTCGACGATCGGGGGCCTGCGTCCCTCGACGTGGCTTTTGTCCTCAAGTGGCGCCGCACATCAACAGCCTCGTCACCAGCGCCGGTCAACACGACCAGGATGCTTGTCCCAAGATACATCGTCTTGGGCACCGAGCCTCGCGTCCTAGCTTCGTACTCACTCGCCAATTCCGTGACGGGTTTGATACATTTGGACATCACCATTGAGAACCCGTCGAGTCATTTCCTGACGTTTGGTTTGAACATGGAGCCCAGTGACGAATTTGCGTTTTCCGGCTCTAAACAGACCACGGCGCATGTCTTGCCCGTGTCTAGGCGTACCATTACGTACCGGTTGCTACCTTTGATACGGGGCGACTACATCCGGCCCACGCTCGTGGTTCGGGACAAGTACTTCCAAAAGGTATTGAGGATCATACCGACGGAGGGGATGAAGATCGACAAGGACGGCCTGCTGGTTTGGATACCGCCAGAGGAGGGCGAAGAAGAGGAGTAGGAGGGGCCGGTGATGACGAAACGATCAAGCTGCCGGGCTTTCTTGTGTACATAGACTCTACATCTAAAGGTGTCTCTAAACATCCAGCTCCACAAAGGTGCCAAACACTACCATGCTCTCGCTCCTCTTGGTTCTAAACTTTCGTCGCTCGTGAACTACACACATGCTTCTAGATCTTCGCCTTGGGTGGCCGCGCCGACCCCCCAATCTTACCCATCCACTCCTCGGTAAGCGTCGTCTTCTCCTCGACGCTCAACCTCGTCCACCGCTCATATTCCTCCTGCTCAACCCTCCACTCCCCCATCACCTTCTCAATCCACTCGGCCGTCAACTTTGCACTCGTCCCAGGAACCTCCATCGGGAACAAATGCCCGCCACCTTCGAGCGTAACTTCCTTCACCCTCCCCCTCGCGACCCCACCGCTCCCGCCTACCCCGGTCCCCGTCAACCGCATCTTCTCGTCGCGCAGTTCCGGCGTGGAGAGGTCGCTTGCGCCGCCGAAGACGTAGAGACAGCTGGGGCGCAGGTGCGGGAGGCGTACGAGAGTGGATGCGCCTTCGGAGCGGTAGACGGGGAATGTGTAGTAGCGCTCGTTGAGGGCCGGGTCGAGGTCCGGGACGAGGTCCGGGTTGACGAGGTTCGTGCCGGAAGAATCGTAGGCGTGCCAAGAGGGGCGGAAGTAGGTGAAGACCTCTTGGTGTTTTGTCGTTGCGAGGGTTACGCTCTCTTTTGTGATGGGGGTTTTGGGGTTGTTGGTGCTAGAGGTGGAGGGGTAGAGTTGCGTGGGCACGTCGCGGAGGCCGTGGTCCATCCACGCCTCGAACACCCTCTCATCCCAGCCGCGGTAAAACGGGCTCTTGAGGAACGCTTTGCGCGCCTCCTCGCGCGAGGGCCAGAGATCTCTGCGGCGGGCGCTCGCTGCTGCGGGAGACGCGGCGATGGTGCCCTTGGCGTTGGACGACCATTTCGAAATGACGGGGTCTAAGAGGACGACGCCGGAGAAGAGGCGCGGGTTGATGAGGGCGACGTTGACGATTGCGTTGCCGCCGAACGAGTGGCCTACGCCGAGCAGGGGACGCGGCGGGCGGAGGGTGTTGATGAGGTGGAGGAGGTCGCGGGGGTGGTCGAACCAGCCCGGGTCGTTGCCGAGGAGGGGTTCGTTGAGGGACGAGGAGCGGCCTTGCCAGGCTGCGTCTGCGATGATGATGGAGCGGATGCGGAAGGTTGAGGTCGGGAGGAGGGACTGGGCGTGCAGGTCTTGCCAGAGGGCTTCGTAGAGTTCCTGTGATGGTTAGTGAGCGTGGTGTTCGTGAGGTGTGTGGTTAATGAGGAAATATGAGACGGAGTGAGATGAAGGTGACGAACCTTGGGGAAGCCGTTGGCGTGGGCGCCAATGATTGTGACGTCGCCGGGCTTGGGGTTCGGGTTGTCCTTTGGGACGTACTCCTTTACGGCGAGCTTGAGGACGTCGTCTTGGGAGCGGGAGAGGGCGCGGGGGAACTCGCGGATGTGTGAGCCGTCGAGGACGTGCTCCCTGATGTGGAAGACGGAGGACATGTTGATTGTTTAGTGAGGCTGTATGGTTGAAGTGAGATGAAGTGAGATGAGTGAGTTTCACTGAGTGAAGGACTGCTATTGCTCAGCCAGAATACACTCAGTTCATGTGTAAGAGAGTGCGTGCGTCTGGTACGTGTATTAAGTAAGGAGAAATAAGATGAAAAGAGGTCGAGGTGAGGTCAGGTCTCAAAATATCGTCTCCCAGCTTCATCGGCTACACAGGTAAGGTAGGCAAGGCAAGATTGACGAGGTTAGAAGATGGGACTAGACTTGCGACGAAGGGACCTGGTCGACGTAGTAAAGGTGAAAGTCTGGGGTCCTGGGGGTGTTGTGTGGAGCTGGTAGATGCCGAGGTACCAGCGGTTACCGGTACGGAGTACGGGTACGCCCCCTGCCATGTAGCTTGGCTAACACTGCCTGTGCTGTAGTAGTATTTAAGGTATCTGTACCTCAGTTCGGCTCATACCCATCCCCGAGGCCGTAGACATCATCCATGTAAGTAGCACTCTCAAGGCATTCATTTGATGGCGTTTGCAACCGAGAATTCTGGCAGAAGAGGAAAGAAAAAGCAAACTCAAGAGAATCAACCATGTCGGCGTGTCCATTCCATGTCTTGGAGCCAACCGATTCGGGGGGGACACAAGTTTGACAATGGTTAACACTATCAGCCACACGTTTGAGATGCTGCAGTCTCGCCATCTGAGATGAATTGAGTTTTCCCCTGTTGCCCATTGTGCGAGTATTCTTCCTTGTGTCGTGTTTGTGTCTGTGTTTGTGTGTGAGTGTCACCCGCCTGTCATCCGTTCGCTCCCGTGTCCCTCGTCATCAGAATTCAGCTCTGTTCTAGAGGAACCTGTGAGGGAGTTCTGGATGAGCCAATTCTACCCCGCAATCTCCAATCTCCCAGGCACGCCGCACCGCCAGGTTCTCGTGCCCCGCAACACCTCATCTGCCACACCTCGCCCGACCAACACTCACCGAGTCCACTCCCGTCACCAACACCCACACACCCGCCGCCGCTGCCGGACCGGATCCGGTCCAGACACCCCTGCATGCCGAAAGTCATCATCTTCGCCGGCGCCCCCGAGGCCGACTGGTCATCTCCGGATTCCCTCCTCCTCTCCGGCCCACCCGCTTTACCCGTCTCCACTTCAACATCAACGTCAACCTCATCGTCAACCTCAACACCGGCAACTCAAAACGCAAATACAACCACGATAGCCCTCCCATGCTGGCGATCCCTCCCCTTATACCACAAGCCCCTAACAACAGGCTACTCCCAACCCCACGGCCTCCCCTCAAACTTCCTCCCCCCAGCACACTTCTTCTCCCTCTCCTGGGACGCCCACCAAGAAACAACCAACAACGACACCACAACCACAGCGGACTCCCAAGACCCCCTCTCCCAGCAATTCTACAACCACTCCCTAGCCCTCCACCACGACCTCGCATCCTCCCAGCTCCCGCCCCCTCCGTCCTCATCACAACCTCCACCCCAGCAAAACCCATCCAGACACAGAGACAACACCTCCTTCAACACAACAGCAACAGACTCCTTCATATCCGAAACAACAGACTCCTTCCAAGACACCACAGCAGACCTCTCCACCTCAACCCCGCGTCCTCCCCTTTTGACCTCAACCCACCACCTCTCCGACCTAGAAGACATCCCCCCGGCCCCCTCCCTCCTCCGCCTCGCCCCGCAAACCGTCACCGTGAACCTCATCGCGGGCGTAATCTCCGTCTCCACCCCGCGAAGCGTGACCACCCGCTGGGGCAACGAACTATCTCTGGTCGAGGTGCTCTTAGGGGACGACACGCGCGCCGGGTTCGGCGTGACGTTTTGGTTACCTGCTATGCCGCCGCCTCCCCCAGCAGCTGCAAAGAGCGCCGGTAAGCCCGCAACAGCAGATCCGACGTCGCCGGCGAATCTCCGGAGACAAGACGTCGTGTTATTGCAGAACGTGGCGCTGCATGTGTTTAGAGGAAAGGTATATGGGCAGAGCCTGCGGAAGGGGTTGACTAGGACGACGGTGCTTTATCGGAGGAAGTTGGGGGAGGGCGATGAGGGCGGGTATTATCGTCCGAGGGACCTGGAGAGGTCTCTCGCTGCAGGAGGAGGGGATGGGGATGGGGAACCGAGCACGGTACATCCGCAGCTTGTCAAGACGAGGAGGGTGTGGGAGTGGGTGATGAGGTTTGTCGGCGGCGGCGGCGGCGGCGGCGAGGAGAAGACGACGGTGAGGGGGGTTGTGAAGAGGGGGTGGGATGCGTTGCCTGATGATACCCAGTGAAGTGTGAGAATCACTTCGCGCTCGGAAAAGGGAAAGGGAAGAATTGTTGTATTGATGGATGCTCGGAAGGCATGGGTTATTCTAGTTTATACGCCGGCGTTCAGTCGAGTACACGACTCAAAATAGAAAGCCCATCGTACAAACAACCTTGATACCTCGTAGCTGGCAGCATGATCGACATGTTCAGGTGAGAGTATCGTACCGTACTTGGGATCTTCCTCTAACCCATCATAACCGGGGGCAAAGTAGTACTTATTCAACCTTTGGTATCCGCGCCACCGCCGCCAAACCCCTGTTGTCTGGTAGTCTGCATAGTAGGATTATGCATCGCATCACGCTTTAATTCTGCGTTGCGGTCGTCTCTCTCCTGAAACTGCTTTGACGAGCTTGAAGAATGGATCGACTTTCTCCTCAACGTCCGATTCATCACCAGTGTCCGCCTGACGCCGCACACCCCATCCTCCACCTCGCAGGCCCTCCCCGCCCACGCCACCAGTCAAGGCTGTTATCCGGCTATTCTATTACCTCGAGTATTCTGGTGAGAATATCCCCCGTCATAATGAGAGAGCTACATAGCACCGTATGAGAGCACAACTTTCACTTAGAGAGTGATCTTTACCACTCCCAACACCGCTACCCGTCGCCTCCTACATCAAGTGCATGTGGGCATTCGCATCACGGACCGCAAATATAGCAGGCAGATCAAGCGCGCCGGACTTGGTCTCGAGCCGCATGACCATACCGGTAAGATCCATAAGTATGACCTCTAGAACAACCGTCCTATCGTTAACATCGATTATATTAACGAGAACAAGTACGTAGACGAGACCGATTCGGAAAAGATCAACGTCTATATCTCTCGATGGGAACTCAAGTCCTATCTCAAGTCATACAACCGCATCTGGCAGCGCACCATCTTTGATGAGGCCCAAATAGCCAAAAAGCCATCAATGATACCGTTTTTCAGGACCCGCATGTCTAGTACAGGCCTCGCCCACTCTTGGTTTTGTCATATGAAAGCGTAGTAGAGCATATCAATTACGTCTAGAAGTTTACGTTCATACGCAATAACAATCCGACATTACAATTTCTAGTCTAAGTAGAGCAGGGTTCTAAACCGGGTATCCTCTAAATCTCATGTAACCGTTTACTTCGTATCGTACAAGACGTTGAAACTCTCAAACAGCAACAGCAGCAGCACCACCTTTGCCCTCCTTCTTGACGCTCTTCCATTGCAGGCCCAGGCAGGCAACGAAAGCAGCACAGGCGCAGGCAACAGTAACATAAAAGGTGTGCCTGAGTCCATCCATGTAGGCCTCAAGGACCACGTCAATGGCGTCAGCACGGCCCATCTGCGTCAAAATGTTGCGGACCTGGTCAGCGCCGGCGTTGATGAAGATCTGAGGGTTGATATCCGGAGCGTTCTTAGTGACTCCGTCAATGAGACCCGTCTGGAACAGTGTCTGGGCGACGGCGATCATGATGGCGCCGCCAAAGGACTGGAAGAACTGCACGCATGCGGTCGCGACGGGAACCTCTTCCTGGGGCAAGACCGTCTGGACGACGAGCACACCAATCTGGAAACCTGCGCCGATGCCGAGGCCCGCGAGCACCTGGTATCCGAACCACTCGCGCATGGGCGTGTCAAGGTCGAAGGTGGTGATCATGCCTGAGCCAACGGCGAAGAGGACCAGAGACGGTAGGATGATGGCGCTGTAGTAGCCAATGATGGAGATCAGGGCGCCACTGGCAATGGATGCGACGACGGTTGCGAGGAGAAGGGGCAGAATCTTGATGCCGGCCTGGACGGCACTGACGCCTTGGATTGCCTGGAAGTAGAGAGCTACAATCTGTTAGAATGCTGGTTCTCGAGTGTGATGACTCTGTGGAAGCAGAAGCAGGGGTAGGGAAGGCACTTACACAAATAGTAGAGGAGCGGGAAGAATGCAGCACCAAAGAAGCAGGCAAACAGCATGGCGCAAACGACGTTGCGGTTCTTGAATAGCTTGGGAGGCAGCGTTCCCTTGTCGCCCTGCCATAGCTGAATACCAATGAAGACGATAATCATGAGCGCGGATCCGACAAATAGCCCAATAATCTTGGAGCTATTCCAGGGGTACTCGGCGCCACCCCACTGGAGAGCGAGAATAAGGCAGACAATCGCGGGCAGGAAGATGGCCGTTCCGATGAGGTCGAGCTGCAGAATGCGCTTCATCAGAGACTCTCCACTGGGGTTGTTCTTTCGGCTGATGGTGAGGAGGAAGAAGATAAAGGCCATGGCGATACCGCCGATGGGGAGGTTGATGTAGAAACACCACCGCCAGGTCGCTTTCTCGGTAAAGACACCACCCAGCAGAGGCCCAGCAACGGACGCAACACCCCACATGCCCCCAATAAGACCGAATGCCAGGGGTCGCTTCTCGAGAGGCATGGTGTAGCTGAGGATGACGATGGATCCGGAGAACAGACCCGCAGTACCAATACCAGCAATGGCGCGACCAACGATGAAGGCGGTGGAGGTTGGCGCAAGAGCGCAGACGAGGGAGCCGATTTCAAAGATGGCGATGGCAGTGAGATAGGCGTACTTGATGCTGAAGAGCTTGTAGATGGTGCCGTACATCGGCTGCAGGGCCGTTGTTGTCAGAAGGTAGGACGCGCCATACCAGCCGATGTCCTTGACGCTGCCGTACTCCGCTGTGATTGTGCCGAGGGCTGGGGCGATGATGGTCTGGTCGAGGGCGACGAGGAAGACGGCGAGGCAGAGGGAGATGAGGATGAGGACGACTTTGAGGCCAGATGGGTAGACGACGTCTTCGTCGCCGGTCGCGTGAGAGGGGTCCTGCTTCTCGTAGGTCTCGGGCATGTTGGGGTCATCGTGAACGTGGTGCTTCTCGGTGGAGATGGAGGGATCGGCTGAGGTGGTGTCACCGAGCTTCTCGTCGGGGTGTTTGGAGCCCATGGTGATAGTGTAGGTTGTGATGAAGATTCTTGTTGTCGTGGTTTTGCTCCAAGGGAGAATTAACTTGTACACTGGTTCAACCGGTGGTGTGTATGTTCTTCGTAGCGGTAGAGTAAAGGTAGGGAAGACGTCGATGTTATTCTTTTACAAACCTACGGGCGTGGGAGGAAGGAAAAGGAAGGAGGACCCTGGATGATACAGAAGAGGCAAGAGACGGATGTGAAATGGTGTGCGGCAGGCAGCGCAGGTTTTATGTATCCATCAGACGAGGCGGGCTGATGCTCGCGCTTGCGAGGCAAGGTAAGGTAAGGTCAGGTCAGGTAGGTACACTAGTAAATCATCCTGAATGACATCTGAGATCGTGAAATTTCTCAGCTGCAGCATCCCATCGGGTAAGACTGCACCATCGCAGACCCCAACCCGATTTGAACACTCGTAAGCCCCAGGGATGGCCCAGCCAAACGCCCAAGCTCCCCCCCTGGTCATTTGGTCAATGCCTACCAAGACAAGGTATCTTTTCTTTGTGCGCTCCATACTTTGGATACCCAGTTGTCATGTAAGGTAGGTAAGCAAAGGAGGTAAAACTTGGTGGGATGCCTTAGCGTGAGCTTGTCTGCGTTTGAGTGGGTGGGATGGGGAGGAGAGAATTGGGGAAACGAGTCACTCGGCCCAGACACGCTGCAAACTGTGGTCATCGAAATTGGCAAAAAAGAAGAAAATGTCCGAAGGAGGAACGCCCTTCGTCACCATAGTTACGTGAGCCTCAATCGCGTGTGTGAGTGTGTGTGTGTGTGTGTGTGTGTGTCAGTGCCGGAGGAAGGGCGGAGGGATATCGGGCCAGGGGCAGGGGTCACTCCGAGCACAAAGTCCTGGTAGTAGGTACCTATCCTCCCTACCTTATTTTACGGTTTACGACGGCTGCAGCAGACTCCATGTGGCAGTGGATCAAGAGTGCTACTGCGTAGACCATGGTCCATGGATGATGGATCTAAGAGAATCTAAAGACCGGAAAATCCAGACGAATTCCAGGAATTCCAGCCCAGTCGGTCGGCCCATCTCGGTGGTCGGAGGGAAAACTTGTCCGACTTACGCGGGGTGGGTCACTCACTGTAACAAGCGCCCGTGATTGGTCAAATTGTAAGCCGACGCCTTCGGCCCTCGCACTTTGATTTCATAAGCCAAAAAGCCTCTTTTTGGATTAACGACGTCAAGACTCCAAGCGCGAATCCAGCAACCCGCTCAGACCTTTGCTCATCTCCCGTCTCTTTGGGGCGCTACTCCCTAGCGGGCGCCGACCAACACCGCAAACACCTGGCTGCGGCTGAACCCATTCTTGCAGAGTCTAGAGGCCCGTAGACCAAAGGCCCGTAGACGGCTCCGAGAGTCACGGCGATCCTTGCACTTGCAGGTGCTGTACACAAGTGCCAATGTTGACTCACACCGTGCGTTCGGCCGATGAATCGCTTGCGGCTCATAATCTGGCCGACCGCCGCGTCTCTGGTCCTTTGATGATTCACGAAATGGGACTTTGGTCGGCCGTGGGACCGGACGGACGTGGGTTTCCTTCCTTCGTGGAACCGGACTCGACCAGGGTAAGCCGTGAGGTAATAGATTGCTCCGGGACTCTGATGTTCCCTTTGGTGTGTAAGTTGTATTACATAACGCCTTCAACGCCGTTGCAGGTTGAGGTCAGGGACGGGACACGGCGACGGGAGTGGCCGTTACGACGGCCGGCCCCCACATGCCGGAAGAGGTTATTCGGAAATCCCGGACCCGACAAACTGTCAAGCACTCACTGGTATTTCATCTCTTATGTCTTGACTAGATCAATCTACCGGCGTCAACGTCGCTTTCTAGTTCAGGGTCGTCCTAGGGCGAGGACGCTTTATGACAGCGTACCCCTCGGCAGAAAAGAGTAGAGAGAGAAGAGGGAGTGTCTAAACTAATCAAAGCCCTCCACCCCAACGATCTTTCAACTTATACGTATTTAAAGGTACTCATAGGCTCTGCCTAACTTCTTGTCATTCTTATTATTCTTAATGCTATCTTGCATTTTTAGTATTTATTTTTAATTCCTACCTTTGCTAGCTACTCGGGCGATTCTCGAGATCGTTTAAATAGTATTAATACATAGCATCGGTAGATACTATTACTATCTCGATAGGCTATTTACTAAATTTTCTTTTACCTTTTTAACTTTCCCTCTTATAAAGTTCGTAACCACGGATCAGCATTTCTAGTATATTCCTTATTGAATACGCTTGGGATAATGTCGAGTAGTTATGATGACTATAGTGGTACTAAGGAACTAGAAGACCCATAAGGGCTGGTGTTAAACTGCTTTTCACCTTATAGCAATGGTCATGAGTTACGCTCTGACCGGAGCCGTTCTGCTCTGCCGGCTGGACCTCTGCCGGCGCAATTTCCACGACCGCCTCTAGAAGAGGCGAATGGTGGCAACCGCGGTGCCGATTGTTTTCTTAGTGATCTTAATCACCAAGCAAGCCGGGTGCTTCTTCAGACTTGGCCAGCGCATCATTGACGCCATCAAGGTCTGTGGCCTCGAGTATTATGATGATGATAATAATACGTAAGGGACTCTTGGCAATACTGTAAGGACGGAAGAAAAGTCGTTAAAGAAGTAGATTTAGCTTTTGGAATGGTTGTTGGCTTGGAGAGAAGAGGGTTTGTTGACACAT
Organism: Colletotrichum lupini; assembly: GCF_023278565.1. Taxonomy (NCBI): domain Eukaryota; kingdom Fungi; phylum Ascomycota; class Sordariomycetes; order Glomerellales; family Glomerellaceae; genus Colletotrichum; species Colletotrichum lupini. Next base: position 639,037 of record NC_064672.1, read on the forward strand.
CGAGGAGCATACCGGGGCTCTAATAGACAAGCTTTTGTTTGCATGAGCTCGGGGCCCTCTTGCCTACTTTAAATGAACGGGCGTTATAATTTGCCAGGAGAGAGTCGTATGGAAGGTCTTCTGCCTGAGGTGAGAGGAAGGAAGAGGGCATGGCTTTATAAGCGGACTTCACGATCAAGAAGGGAAGTTGAAGCTCTTATTCCGACATCCTTCAGCGCGTCTTCACAAAAGTTGAAGGAGCTTTCGAGATGGAAGGGAACATCACTGGAAGGTATGGCAGGTAAGGAAGAATTCCAGGGGGTCGAGACTCTTCCCGCGCGAAAACTGAGATACGCCTGGGAGGCGCTATGGTCTATCTGCCTTGATCATTAAGGGGAAGGTGGTCTTTTGAGAAGGAGTACGTGAAGGCAAGTACCCTACTGTCGTATTCTGAGGTAGATATAGCAGCGAAAGGAAGCGCAAATCAACATCTGATCTCTTGGTGAGTGTTGCTTAACATGGTAAGGCAGGTAGTGCGTGACCCACGATGGAAGACTCTCCCTCCAAGACGTGACTTCCCCCTGGACCATCCAGGTTTCCACCGGGTCCGAATACACAACCTGAATAACCACACAGCAAGCCTTCATATACACCCCCGCGGCCATTCCTGTCACCAGCCAGCAGGCGCCCGTCTAGGTCGACGGGTCAGGTCAAACTGGCTGGGTGGTGGAGTGGTTTATGGTCAACAATCAATTCGCCAACCAGCCTACTCGACGACAGGCTCAGCGCATACCCAAGTTCGAATCCCAGCTTGAGCACCAGATATTTCCTAGCATGAGCACCAAGAGATGTAGCCCCCAGTCCAGCACCGGGGGGGTGAACTCTTTTGTCAGTCTGAATGACTTTTTGATATTAGCCATGCTAGCATCAGTATGACCTCCGCAAGCGTTACTGATTCAAGATTTCATCTGTAGTAGTCATTAATACATCACAAAGACTCGTGTTAGACGGATAAAAGCAAATCCCAACTGCGCGAGCTATCACTTAAAGAAACAGAGTTACGTCGCCATAATTCTGATATGTATGCAGTTTCAGCTTCGAGATGCAACGTCCCTACCGCACACTTTGCTTTCTTTGGCGGGCATGTGTCTGGAGGATATTGAAAGCCCTACTCATAAACAGTATCAATGAGAAGTCCGAGGATTCTATCGAAGCTTCTCTTGCGTGGTTTCATCCTCCCACCACCCTTCCCTGGTGATCATAACGAGAAGCCACGATCAGTCTCTCCCCGCCTATGCCTTTATCTCGCTCTCGCCAGGTCCTACCCAAGTATATCTTGAGCCGAACCCTTCCCACCAGTGCAATCGAATGATGTCCTCCCTTGAACAGGCCCTGTATATAAAATGCGATGCCCACTTCACATCGTTCATATCCTCTCCCTTTCCGAGGTTTTTATATGAGATGAGTCGAACGATTCGGTTCCCATCCACATCTCTCCATTCATACGTATAATTGGTGTAACAAAAGGCACAGGCACGCATACGCCTATTGTCCATTGAATGCTGGGGCTCCTCATCCGGATGCCAGATATTTCGTATCCTTCTCAGATCATCAGATTCCCATTCTCGTCTGTATCTCGCAAGGTCGACAGGGTCGGTATAATACTGCATATTATGCTGAAATATGAAAGGATACCTCGCTGCCCAGTACATATGCCCGCAACATTTGATGAGGTTGTTCCGTTCTAGTACTTGATAAAGGTAAGGGACGTCATTTCTGGTCGCGGAAAGGTCTGTGACGGTCTTTACGAGCAATTCGCCTTGTGTCGAGATACGGCCCGTCATGATTTGTTTAACCGTTGCCTTGACGCTCTCGTGGCAATATGCAACGGAATCGACTAGATAAAGTTGATCAGGACCATACAGATTCACTTTAGAACGCTTATCAGCGTGGAAGTGCTTGAGGACGTTGAAGTGAAGGGTGCGGTGGAGATAGGGTGAAACTAGTCTCTGATGCGGGTTTGCGGGTTCCTGAAGACAGGGACGATTATAGCCGCTGCCCTTGGCGCCGGTGCTGCTGTGAGAGGCGGTGGGTATCGACAAGTAAGGGTGGTGGAAGATCTGACAGGGCCTGCAGAGGACGTTGCCGTTTTTGTGCTCATCGACGTCTCTCTCCAGCAACGTCAGCAGCTCGAGTTTCTTTTGAGACGGTAGACTCAGTAGAAAGTTGTTCTCTCCGAAAATGGTCCACATTCTAAAGCTCGTCAGAGATAGGACTGCGCGGTCGACCATGGTGAGATAAGCGGAGATGGCGAGGAGCAACTCGGTAGGCATGATTTGATCGAGGCCTGGTCCTTGGTATAATGCGTCTTTTCTCATTCTACCAAAAAGTAGAGCGAACCACGCCCAGGCTGATTGTGGAGGTGTTTCTTGACATGTTTTGGCGATGCTCTGTTCATCGGATGGGTATACGGGCACCTGGAACTCGACATGGACCTCTTCAGTAGGAAGACGATTTCGTCGCAACCTTTGCTGATGACGACGACTGTTGGCGAGAATCATACCTGCCGCGGCCATGTTGTAAAATATGTCGAGTGGTTGCTGTTGCGTGTGTCCGAGAAGACTTTGCTGCTCGCCTTTTGTCACCTTGTACATGTGCATATATATACCTGTAGAAAGAGTAAGGCTTACGCCAGCCAACATTCAACTCAGCCTTATCACCATCAATACCATGGGATGGTTTGGGTCGAAGAACCTTCTTTTGATGGCCAAGTCTTCAAGGTCGGTAAGGTGTTGTGAATTTACCTTAGGTAGGTGGGAGGGTCAGGTGGCGGCGCAGTAGGTGTATCATAACGGAGCCCGAGATCTGCCCGAAGCGCACGGCAGACGAATACACTTGTGGATTTCTCTATCATACAGATAGCAAGATAGCTTCTCAAGTGACAGAGATCGTGCTAACCTGCCGGCTGAGTACATTGGGGGCATGAACGAGGAATGACAGCCATGACCACAGTGATGGTTAATCCTGCGACGGGCTATTGACTCAACATCGCGAATGCTATGGAGATAGCTTCGCCAGATGATTAGCCTCAAGTGGGTGATGGAACGATCCGCCGGTCAGCGCATAAGTGATACACAGAGTATACTTAATGACCAGCTAGAAGTAGCAGTAGAAGTGATAGTAGTAGTCATAAGAGATAGAGGTAGAGGCAGAAGGGGCTGAGCGGCTGGTTGTTCCGCGTGTAATCTGCCACCTTTCTGACAAGTTGCGCAATGAGTGAAGAGCTCCATTCACGTCGAAGTCAGACGTCAAAAAAAAGGTTGTTATGGTTCTCTCCCTTGAAACATGGCCCTGAATTCCACCTTGGCCGGAGGCACCGAAGTGCGATCAGATACAATCAGCTCATCACCCATCAAACACTCAACGATCAGAAAGCCAACGGAACCTAAGGCTGACAGAAGTGAGCAGTGGCCAAAGGTCTCTGCTATTTTAAGCTTTCGTCTCCCACGACGTTTCGGTTCGGGGCTAGTGTGGGGAAGTGCAGGCGGGAGCCAGAGAACACCTAACTGAGTGAGTAAGTGAGTGAGTGAGTGAGTGACGGGAATGTGAGTGAATGAGAATGGGAATGAAAATGGAAATGGAAATGCCGTTGTGGATCGACGAAACGAATGGGCAGTGCTTAGGTACTTTGAAACTGCAAAGTACCCGCAGCAGCAAATTTGGGTGCGTTGATACCTCTGATTTCCCCGCAAGGGGAAGCCTGCAAATGAGCCTCAGACGGCTCAACACGGTTCGCTGTTCATGGCGCCTACTGCGTCTTCACTTTCCAACCCTGGCAAGCCTGGCCGCATCCAACCGGAAAGGTTATCCTACAGCACCTTGAGGTAAGGTACATTGCTAAATATGTAGTCAGAGTATGTACAGTAGGTACTCAGACCTCTCCAACGTCTGTCTGCCCGCCTACCCGCTGCGCTCGCTCGTCAACCAAACTCCAATTCAACCTCGACCCATCTACAACAACCTTGAGAGGTGGCTGCTTGAGCTATCACTACCTTACTACACCAGCCTCCTTTCCGTCGACATCAAACGTAAGGTACAAAGAGCGCTTCAAATGGTCTTGCGACATTCAACAATGCCATTTGCAACTCCGCATGTTACAACCAATATCTCAATGACATCGCCAAAGCCTTAATCGCGATCCCCGCCAAAACCAGCCCCCAAACGACGACTAGACCCAAACCACCTGGTCCACTACCCACTTAACGTTGCCGAACATCAAGCGTCACTTACAATAAATCCCAGATCGCTCCGTGAATCTGGCTCTCGCGACTACCTCGACAGTTTTGAACCTCACTGCCGCCCGCCATGGACAGAACCATGGATCTAAGGGACATGGACTTTGAGTCTGCCATCGTGGACGACGATAAGGACGCCGACGTCCCCGTAAACGCCCTCAATACTCCACAACGCCTGGGCCGCTCGCCCTTGTCCAAGACGCGCTCCATGTCTGATGGAGGAGGAACTCCTTCCAAGCTCACTCCTTCACCGCACATTGCGGATGGTCGCCAGGCATCCAAGGACGATAACCACATTAGAGACACGGCCACCACACCCGTAACCCCTCACCGAACCGAATTCCCCCTCCGTGGTCTCTCGCTGCAGATGCCCGCGAACCGCGACCCTGCCTCCCCTGCAGCCAACTCGTCCACCGCATTTACGAAGCCCGCGCCGCTATCACCGAAGCTCGACCACTCGCAGATCTATGCGAGTCCGACAAATATTCTCCCTCGTCGCTCTCGTGGCCTCGACTTCTCACGCGCTGCCACCAGCCTGCACCACTCAACACTCGCCGAGTCCTCACCCGACTCCTCGCCTACGATCGGAGGAAGGGGCATGAATATCCCGGGACGCAGGAGCAACGACTACGGACAGGCCGAGCAAACCACCAACTCGTTGTGGTCCATGATGGGCAACCACGAGCGCATGACAGTGTCGAGCTCCCTGGGCAGCGCGAATCAGATTGGGTCAGATTCTTCTTCCGACTCCGACGACGATGATCTCATGGATGAGGATATGGACGAGCCGTACATTGGTACACCGCAAGCCAACAAGACCGCCGCGCCCTTGGGCACACATCCCATGATGGCACCCTGGGGAGGCTCTCCGGCAATGAACAGTCTGATGAGCTTCCAGCATAGGCAGCGGCAAAGGAAACAGCCAAAAAAGAAACACAAACTGCCACTGGGTCTAGGATTCAGTCCTAGCACAAATGCCGGTGTCTCAAAGTCGCCGCCAAACAACGTGCCCAAAGACATGTCGGCACATTCACGTAGGGAGAGCATTAGCTGGCAGGCCAACCAGTTACATATCTCTGGGAGCGAGGAAGAGCGAGGTGATAATATCGACGGTCTACTCTCGACTCCCAGTCGTGATGGGCAGCGCCCTACAGTCATGCGACGGGTGGTTACGCAGCGTAGAAACCTGCTACCCAAGACGAAGAACTTTGCTCGTATCAGGGCGGCTTTATTCGAGGAAGGTGCGCCAGTCGAGACGGAAACCCAAAGAGAGGCCGAAGTCGTCCGTCAAGTGCGAGAGAGTGACGTCGATCTCGGAGCACCTCGTCAACAGACCGTTCCTCCCGCTACTACCCACTCGTCGCCCAACCTAGGGAACCAAGACCAATCTCTCGACGACATACCGGAAAGCAGGATCACCGACTCGGCCCTCAATCTCTCGGGCAGCTTTAAGCAACAAGCCTTGAAGAATTCAAAGGGCACCAAGTTCTGGGATACCTTCTCCGAGTCTAGCAGTATCGGCGGTGCTCGCACAACGCCGCCCCCGCCTAACGGAGGACTCCCTCGCGGCTCATCGTCAGGAATGAGCGAAGACATTTGCATGGACTCCCCGTCACTCGGCCCTACGGCTGGTTTTGCTATGGCCGCAAGCAGCGGGGAGTCTCAAAAGGGAGATACTCCTCTTCTCGCTCAGGGCCCGCAACCGGCACCCAGCGCAGCGGAAATCACACGGCGGATCAACAGCAAGCGCAGGCGGGAGGACGACTACGATCCCGTCAGCCTCAAGCGCCGGGCAGTAAGCCCAGGCATGAGCGTGCACAATTCGCCCATCATGCAGAGCCCCATGCAACGCGACGTGGCGCCCTGGGGGTCGCGGCCCGGCAGCAACAGCGGCGATAGGGGCGGCAGTGGCGCGCCGAGCGAGTCGGGAAGCCTTGGAGGCGGCACGCCCGGTAGCGGCGCCAACGCCAACGGCCGGGTAGTGAACGGGAACAAAGGACGCGTTGGATTCCAGGGCATGGTTGATACCAACGACGGTCTGATGCGAATGAGCATCGAGTGATTTCTTGAGGCGTGTCTTTGGAAGGGTGGAATTGGCGCAGTCTGCATTTCTTGGGCGTTGGGATAGGACAGTTTGCGTGTGAACAAAATACCGGCGAGAAAGGGGGGGTATCAAGGCGAACGAATCTTGGGAGGTTATGGACAAGGAGCAAGGAGCAAATTAGTATATCCATAGAGGCCGAGCTCGGCACCACACACACACACACACACACACAAGCACTCACAATAGCACACAGGCTACTTGCAAATGGAATAGAAATCCTTAATGAGCAAGATATTGTACACGCCAGAGTGATTACGAAGATGAAGGGATAATTCTCGGCCGGTGGTATCTTCCCCGAAACGCCCGTGTACGCCTGTAATGCTTCCCAAAGCCCCCTTTCGTCCCCTTTTGATAATTCAATGCGAAATCCATGCCACTCTGTCCCAGGTCCCATCTCTCTTCTCGTACAGCTTCCCCGTGGTTCCCTATCCACGAGAGAAAGAGAATGCGATGACACCAGCTTATTCCACACCCACACCCTCCTCGGGAACCCGCAAACTCCCAAGCTTATCGTCCAACCACCGCGCCAGCTCCTCGGCATGCCGCCGCAACACCACGACGCCGGCGGTATTCACGCTCCCGACGCTGGCGAGGGAGGTGGTGGTCTGGGCGCCGAGGCTGAGGATGCTATCTGCTTCCGAGGGGGACGCGGGGATCTGGAATGGCGTGCCTGTGCCCGCGCCGCCGTTTGCGCCTGCGTTCGCGTGGGAAGAGTGGTGCGAGTGAGAGTGTTGGTCGGTAGAGGAAGAAGCTTGCTGGGCTTCGATGGTCTCGGCGAGGGGACCGATGCAGACGAAGAGTAGCCCGCACTTTAGTCTCCGGATGACGACGACCCCGGCGGCGAGTTGGACTGTTATCGTGAGGGGTTTTCCTCCTGCTGCTCCTCCCGCGTGGTATCCTGCATCTTCCGTGTTTGCCGCAGCAGCGCCAGACGACGACGGCGGCGTGGAGGACGAGGAGGGGAGCGCGTCGGGGATGTCGGGCGTCGCGGAGGCGTGGAGGGCGAAGAGGGAGGATGCGACGGTGGATTGGGTGCGGAGGAGGGAGACGGGCTGCGGGGAGGCGTGGGCGAGGAGACGGCCTGAGGGGGTCGCGAGGAGTGCCGTGTGGAGGTTTGCGTTTAGGTTTGAGGCGAGGAAGGAGGTTAGGCGTTTTGTTAGGAGGAGGGGCGTTGGTTGGTTTAGGGACATGTTTGTTTGTTTTCTGTTGTGGTTTTGATTGTCGAGGGGGGAGATGGCTGTTGGTGAGGGTGATGAGGAGTTTGGGATGTTGAGGTGTGGTGAGGTTTGTAGATGTCGCGGTTCCGGTGTTCGGGAGGAGAGGTGTATGGTTCAATGCGGGTTTCTTCGTTTGGATTCCGGTTTGGTGAATGCGTGTTGTGTATCGTCACGACTGCTGAACGTGATCGACGTCGAACCTTCGAAGCTAGGGCAAGATACGTCTGGAAGGATGAGGGATTGGGGATGATCGGGTGGTGGTTGAGGCTCGGGCAAAGATAGAGATCCACACGACTGCCAGGTTGTGGTGGTGGACAACCTGGAAGCTGGCGGGCAGGCTGTGGCACTCGGAGCTTCCATTCGAGGTCGCGCGCCAGGTAAATTTGGGCAGCACCTGGCGGAAGGTGGGGCTCCCTGTCAAACGTCTGAAGGGTACGTACCTACCGTAGGTACCTTGGTCTGTCACGCAGGGAATTTGTTTCCTGTTAGTGCTCGGAATCTACTGCAGCTAAGGTACTAAGACAGCTCAACGTGCTTGTGTCGTGTGATTTCATGGATAAATTGGATGAACTATGAGAGACAACCTTGGTCAACTAGCTTGAGAAGCTTTTACTCATTCATGTGCTACGACCATGACATACCTAGCTCATAGAAGCACACTTTCGAGGCCAGTCGGTGAGGTCCCTCTTCCCGATATGCTTGACAACAACATCAAACACCTCCAAGACACTGCTACCACTAGTCCTTGATCTCACCAGACATCCTATTCAACACCATGAACCGGTACCCAAGATCATCCAGCACGTCAACATACTCCCTCCCCTCCTCCGTCTCGCACCTCCACTCCTTATACAACCTCTCCATCTCCTCCGCCAACCCCCTCGTCTGCACAGCCGGCGTCTCGAGATCATACTCCAACAACGTCCGCACCGCAACCTTCAAGTACCGCGAGTACCCGGACCGGTGCAGCACCTCGTCAAGATGAACATCCGCAGCGGCCCCACCACACGCCGGACCGGGCCCCGCACGTGCATTCGGCGCCGACCCGGACGGCACGACGCACTGACACCCCGGGAAGTTCTCGTGCAAGCACCCGCGGCTGCCCTTGTGCGTCTCGTCGTCGTAGATGCAGAGCATCTTTGCGCACCGCCGGATGTGGATGCACTGGCACGTCTGGCACCCGTCCAGGCTGGGGAGGGGCCGACCGGTCATCATGCGCAAGAGGACGGCGCCGAGGGCCCAGTGTTCGTCGCTGAGCGTGTAGAGGCGTTTGCTCTGTGGGCGTGATGTTAGTCGAGCTGCCGTGTGTCTGTACGGAGTTGCTCCGGGATAACTCACCCTCCTCCCCGTATCCTTATACTCCTTCCACTGCTCAATCATCTCCGTAAGACGCATATGCCCCGTCTTGGGCGCAACAGGAAACCCAACGCTATGCGGAAGCGGCTCCTCCCTCTCCAGCGCCCCCTCCCGCCGCGCCGGAACCCCCGACACGAAAGCCCGGCCAAACTTGCCCAGCTTGCACACGCCGTACGTCTCTTTGCCCCGCGAATGCTGAAAAAAGATGGACTGCGCATCAATGCCGCGGTGCAGGATGGGCATCCACTCCGTATCAGTCGCCGCCCACGACTTCTCGCCGGTCACCCAGTCCACCTCTTGCCGGTACCCATCATGCAGCCAAACAAGCGTACGCACCACAGAAGTAAGGACGTGCCAGCAGAGCGACTCGGGCAGGAAGCACCCCGGCTCATGCTCCGCGTGCCGGTGGTCCGCAAAGAGGATCTCGAGCGTGCCGGCGTCGCAGATATCCCAGACCAAATAGTCCTCCGTGGCCTGCTTCTCCGCGCGCGGGTCTAGGGGCTGCTGGCGGAGGTACCCCGCGAGGGAGATGATGTTCTCGTGGTTGAGGATGTGGGAGACGTTGCGGCCCATGTTGTGCGTGTAGAGGAGGTCCATGAGGCCCTTGACCTGGCGCTGCTTCTTGGTCGTGAAGCTCATCGAGTACTTGCCGGCGTCGTAGTACTCGTCAAAGTCGTCCACTTTGCGCGCGATGAACTCTTCGCCGTCGGCGTAGCCCGCGTGCTGGTCATTGCGACGGGTGATCCAGATGTTCTTCTCGACTCTCTTGATGAGCTGGAATGGCGGCTGCGGGTGGTCTGGGTCCGCCTTTTCGGCTGTTGATGTTGACATGTTGGACCTTTTGGGGGGTGTCAAATTGGGACCTGTCACTCGATGGGCTTGTAGATGTTGGGGTCATGGCGAACTCTTGAGATTTCTAGGAAAAAAGGTGATGCTGTCTTCTTTGTAGGTCCTCCTAGAACAGCATCGTCGTTTGCTCATCAGGCAGCGTCAACTAGAAGGGACCATGGTCACGGTCGAAACAAAGAACAGCCCTATGGCTATTGTAGTCTTTGATTCAACGGTTGCCGCCTTGGCATTCCGGAAAGGGCCATAGAGTACGCCACTTGGCAGGCATTTATGATGAGCGTTGATATTCAAGACATTCTCAGAATCAACCTCACAACGGTATAAGTTGCTGAAAATTTTGAAAACTCAATTCCAGCACAAGAGCAATGCTCAACAGACGAACATCACGGAATATTCATGATAAATGTCCTGCATCCCGTCGGTCGAAACGTCTGTACAATCGTTTGCCAAGGCAAACGAAGCAGCAGGCTTGGCCAAACGGGAGGAGGCATATGCAAGGAAACAATTTTAGTCGTTCGCGCCGAAGCCGCATGCTCTGGTGACACAGAGCGTTTACCCATACCTACAGCCTTGGAATTCCTGGCGTAGGCTGGTCGCACGACTTCTGAACCCACCGTCATTTCTTTGTCGGCCTGTCGCATTCAAATTAGAATGGCGATAAAGATAGCCGAATGGCCGGGGTAATCCACGTGCATCCAGCACCTACCAGCGTCCACCCCGCCGAGCAAATTGGTCGTGGAGAAGCGAAATGCTGCGTCTTCCGAATGTGGGAGGCGATCAAATTTGCTGAGCCCTTTTTTGGGTCGTGTTGGCCAAGACCTGCCGTCTGATCCGGGAGCGTTTGTCGACGCATCCCTTGGAGTTGTTTCCGGAGGCTGGTGCAGCGGTGTTGGGCGGTCTGTAGGTCCATTGGTCCCTTACGATATTCAGGCTATGCTTTGGGAGGGAGCTGTAAGGAGGCACTCGTCGCAGTGTGGCACTGTACGAATACTCCACAGACGCGGCGTCACTCTTCGTTTCGACGATACTGCTTGCCATCCACCCTGCGTTCGGCCGAACCGTCGAATGACATAAATGGAGGAACAATCAATGCGAAAGAGGGCGCACTGGCCATGTAGGAGGTAGAAGAAGCAGCAGAGGCAGCCCCGGGGTCGTGTATCCGCGAGCTCGCCGTCATGCATACCGTTGTATGGGCCAGGGCACGGCGTTTCAGCGAGACTGCTCCGGGCAAAGCTGAGCAGAGTTGAGACGGGATGCCCGTGTTGAAAGGCTGAGTATCCATTCTGGCTGCGACGACTGTGAACAGCCGGCGTCGTTATGAGTATAGCTTTGGTTCTGAGATAATTGTTTGCCATTTGTCGGATGCCCGAGTGTTGGGTCTAACAGAGTCAGTTGTATTGCACTTGCAAGCCACATCGGTTAGGACCGAGAAGAGGCCTCGTGGCCGGCCTCATCTCCACCGCACCGGCGCGGCTCTACCTATAGGTAGTGTATTGGAAAGCTAACGTTGCAGTTTGCGGGAGTGGTTAGCGACAAGTCCACGATTCCTTCAAGCTTCGTTCAGGACGGTCGAAACAATGCGACCATCAGTCAGTGAGAAAGAAACAGCATTGCCGGCGGCTTCCCGCTGCTTCGAGAGGCGCAGTACTTGGGTCGATGGTTGGATGGGTGAAGCGGGCGCGTCCGAGCCGCGGCTGTAATGATGAGGCCGCGAACTATGTGGCCATGCCGCCATGGTCAATCTCGAACCAGTGCCTGTCTCGAACAGAGCAACTGGCAGGCTTGGTGCGGGACGAGTTCTTCCATGGGTTGAACGCAGGAGAGGATGCACAACATGAGAGGCTGAGGAGGCACGGCAAGGCACAGGTGGCGGAGAGACAGGAGGAGGACTGCAGGACTGCAGGCGAGGAGGAGGAAGAAGACCGACGGAGATAGTACGTACCGTTGTACACTGTGAGAGACTGTGAGAGACTGTGGAAAGTTGTGGGGCACTTATCAAGGGCTATAATTGAGTTGAGCCAATCAACTCCCTAGAAGGTCACGGGAAATGGGACCTCAAACGCTCTGTTGGTGCACTAAACCAAATCGGTCGACTTTGCGACATGGTACCTGCGTTAAAGGCCGCGCTTCCGTTCGCTATTGCTCCACAAGCCTCTCCTCCTCCCAGTCTCTGGGCACTTTGGGCAAGACCCCTCGGACGGTGGACGCTTGCTCGAAACCGCCAAACTGCCCTCGCCCGTTGACCCTGTCTTCGTCTCCCCTTCCATTGCCCACGTCTGCGCGTCCGCGACTCTGCAACCATCAGCGGCAATCATCAATTATTGGATCATCTTACCCAAAAGGCCCCCCTTTCCTTCCCTTTTGGCACTGACCCGGTGTCTTGACCCTAGTCAGACTGTCAGACCCCCCCTCTCGCAGATCACTCTTGAAGGCCTCCACTCCCCTCTCACTCCTCTCAGAGATTCTCCCTCACTCAAGGGTCACACGCTTCAACGCTTACCTTCTGCGTCTTGACCACGCCACACACATTCCTCCTTCGAGCTTCACGAAGCACTTCCATGGCCTCAAGAGTAAGACTCGACGTCTTCGACCGAGACATTCCGATCGTGCGAATTATCCACGACGTCCGCTCCTTCTAGACTCGAACTTTGAATACACACAATACTCACTCACTCACTCACTCAATCACTCAATCACTCGCATTGCGCACTGTAACTCTCTGCGCCCATTTCGACATCCTGAGACTCAGCCTTGCAGCCCACGGCGGCCGATCAAACGCGGATATTCTCCCACAACCAGAAAACCGTCACCGCCTAACTTCAAGTGCTTGCTCGACAACAGTACTGACTACTCCGTACTTTACCCCCATTCCCCGGGTCTGTCAATTCCCACTACGGTCGACCAGCCGACTTGGCTTTTGCTCGCTGTCGTCACGTCGCCACGAATCTTCACCAAGTCTTGATCCACCCTCAAACGCCCGGTCGCTCGACCATGCCAGCTTGACAATCGCGCGGTCCGAACTCTTGCGTCGCACATTCAGCCCTTTCCTCCTACCCTGGGACCCACATTCCGTTCTCCCTCTCGTTCAACAACCGAATCTTCTTCCTCTACTCCTTCGGCTTCGTCCCGTCTCAAGTATCGATCTTTCTCTCCTGGTCATCACCAAGAGAAACACTGTCGATTACTTCGCGGGCGAGTAACGACTTGTGTTTGCGGCAGGTCCGGGTTGCGTTATCACACTCATTCACACGACGTTTGGTCCCTCGGCGACCATCACCCTTCTTCTTCTCTTTTTCCGACTCGACTGTGTCGGGATTCATCAATACAACTTTGACATTCGTCACACTCGTCAATTCGCCGCCCACTACCCAAGATGGGTTGCCTCACTCACCGCAAAAAGGTCATTGACCAACGTGCCGAGCAGAAATGGGACTATATCGTATGTAGAACCTCATACGGTACAACATTCTTCTGGTGCTAACCTGTCTAGAACCTCAACGACTTCAAGTCACGAGGATGCCTCACTCCGTTCGCGTACTTTTACCTGTGGCTCATGTTGATCATCTCCCTCGCCGTCTACGGCGTCGATATGTTCACTGCCATCAACCTCCTGGCTTTCGACCGCTGGTCCTCCGAAATCGACCCCGCCATCGACTTCAAGATCTCAAAGTGGATCTTCTCCATTTCCATCATCGCCTCCTTTGTCAATCTCGCCTTTGAGCATTTCAGGGCGCACCGCGTTATGAAGCGAGGAAACGTAGCTGAATGCTACCTCGACACTATTGCCGTTCGCCTTGAGAGTATCCGATTCGGAAAGGGCCAGGGTTGGAAGCGTTTCTTGGTCTTTGCCGAACTCACCAAGAGTAAGAAGGGAGCCGAGTATATTGCTCTGTTCACCTACTTCAGCTTTCAATGTAAGCCAATCGTACTTTCCCATCGGGGCCGTTACTAATCTCATGTAGCCTGGATTCGTGTACTGGTCTGTTCGGGACCTCGTCAGGTCGTCAACGCATTGACTCTCAAGTCTGTCTACGACGCCAAGCTTGCTGTTCACGAAGTCTCCGTCGAGGGCTCTCTGCTGGGTTTCTTTGATAAGATTAAGACGCTTGCCACGGAGGATTACCAGCAGGCTCTCATCCTGTCGGGTATGGTCTTCACCCTACTCATTTGGGTCTTCTCCGCTCTCTACCTCATCATGGCTGTCCTCTTCTACGTCTTCTTCCTCTTCCACTGGATCCCCAAGGCCGATGGAGGTCTCTCGGGCTACTGCGAGCGCAAGGTCACCAAGGCCCTCATGAAGATTGTTACAGTCAAGGTCAACAAGGCGTTAGCGAGACAGGAGGAAAGCAAGAGAAAGGCAGAAATGAAGGCGGCCAAGAAGAATGGTGAAAAGATGCCCCTAGAGCGACAGGCCACTCTGCCGACTCTACCCAATGTCGGAGACCCAGACAAATTGGCCGAGATGCCCATGTTTGGCCGCAACGACACCTTCGCGACACTGCCCGCCTACGAGTCTCGTCCCGGGACCCCCGGCAGCATCGAGCTCAACTCCATGGACCAGAAACGCCCCCTGCCCTCGAGAATGGGCACCACCACCTCCACGGCCAGCTACTCGTCGCGCGCACCTCTTGTTGGCGGCGCTGCCGACTTTGGATACCAGCGCTCAGGTTCTCCGGCTCCTTCTCTGCCACCCATGGACTTGAACAACTATCCTCCTCAGCGCCCTGGCACCTCCAATTCGCAGAGGAGCTTCCGGCCTCAAATCTCTCACGTGCAAACCAACTCACAGAGTTCTCTCCGTGGTGGTTTCTCGGAGAGCCCCTCTACATACTCTCCCGACACGATGCCACCCTTCCCTCCGCCTGTGAGATCCAACACTGGCCGATCGGTAGAAAGCTTCAGATCGCAAAGACAAAACACGTACCAGGGTGACCGTGGCACGCCGGCGCCCAGAGGCACCTACGACGACTACTCGAACCAGTCGAATGGACGGGCCAGCCCCGCACCCTCAGCATACTCAGGCCGCGCTCCTGCACCCATGCCCCGTGGTCCCGGTCCGCTCAACAACACCCCGTACCAAGCGTACCAGCCGTTCAACCCGCAACGGAGCGCGACTGGCCCGGTTCCGCCCCGAGGCCCGCCGAATGCTCCCACGCGGAACATGACGGCGCCCGTGCCTCCCCGGCCACAGGACGACTACTTCAACCGTCCTGGCACCTCACAGAGCCAGCGGCCGAGCCCTCGCGGCCCTGGGTACGGCTACAACAACGATGTAGAATCTCAGAGGGATCCGCGGTACTAGGGGTACCGTGCTCCTTTCTGAGGCTCATAGATCGCGTGCGCTTATAGGGTTGTGCGGCTACGTCCCGCAATTTTCATAATGTCTTTATGATTCAAAAGGGGTGTCTACTTTTGCGCTGGGAACAAGCGCACATTTCACGAAAGGCCTTTCTCGTCATTTCCTCTTCGTCCTCGCCCAGCCCTCTCACACTTTCTTCCTACTCGGAGAACACAAAAGTGTCGAGGCTGAGGTTGAGGCTGCTCCTCCTTTTTACGACCATCCTTTCGATACCCCCCGAAACTTTTCGCTTCATTCTCCGTTCGTCCATGTACTACTAGGAATTCAGGGTCTACTGGCTACAGAAGTGCTCCAAGAGCCGCTAGAGAGAGGAAACCGCCAAAATCCAAATGTACTTTTAGAAACTCAAGAATACCAAAGTCTGTTGATGACAATCCGATGTTCACACTTTCTGTGGTTTCGTCTGCCTTTGTCATGTTCTTCATACTTGACACTGTATTCACTAACGTCCCCCGCGGCGCCAGGGCCCCTGGTAAGCTCGCAACGCCAATGCAGGCGATTAAAGTTTTGGCCCCGCTTCCCCGTCGTGATGACCCCTGGCACAGTCTGACAGTGCCAAGTAACCGTCTTCACCAGCTGCCAACCTACGTCAGGCCGTCAGCTTTGGAATCCCGCCTTCGCTGATCACGACATGCGCCCTTCGGTGCTGATTTGTCACCCGGAGATGTCAATTTCATCCTCCAGGGCTCATACAGATGCGCTTACAATTAATCTTGTGGTGTTGGTGATGATTTCTAATGATGTGATATTACTATACCTTTCTCAAAATTCTCATAATTCAATGCAAACAGCGTGATCACCCGCGAACTTACACCCTCAATACACATCTCATATGAACCACACCCTCCTCCTGACAACCCTCCTCTCATCACAACTCCTCACAAGCTCAAATCTGTTCTTCCACTCACGACTACAAGACACCAACGGCATCATGCCAGGCAGAACAATACCCTTCCACCAAGGCGAACTCGCCCTCCACGAGCAGCTCAAAATCCCCCGCCACAGAGCGAACCCCACAGCCGCGGGCCTCCCGCCCTCCTACGGCACCCGCATCGCCGCCGCCCCGCTCCTGGCCCTCGGCACCCTCGACGCTGAACGCCGGCCGTGGACGACGCTATGGGGCGGGGAGGCGGGCAACGTGGCGAGGCCGATTGCGGAGGACGTGCTTGGTCTCAGGAGCGTGGTTGACGTTGCTGATGATCCGGTGTTTAAGGCTCTTTGGGGGGCCGAAGGGGAGGTAGACGGGGACCAGCAGCAGCAGCAGCATTTGCAAGAGGTGATTCAGCCTGGGAGGGGTCCGGATGGAGGGAAACTCGTCTCCGGGCTGGCCATCGACCTCACGACGCGGGATCGCGTAAAGTTCGGAGGGAGGATGGTAGCCGGGGCGGTTACGGTTCCCTCGGATGGCATTGCTGCCGCTGAGGACCGGAGCTCTTCCTCCTCCTCGGAAGTACAAATCGCGGTGCACGTCGAAGAGAGTCTGGGAAACTGCCCCAAGTACCTCAACAAAAAGGACGTCATCCCGCGGGCGTCGCTCGTCAAGGGCAGAGTGGAGCGGGAGTTGCCGCTGTCTGAGGAGGCTGTGAAGGTCGTGCGCGGGGCGGATATGCTTTTCCTCACGAGCGGACACGAGGAGGGAGGGGACGATGGTGGCAGTGGCAGCAGTATGGATACGAACCATAGGGGAGGGTCGAGGGGGTTTGTGAGGGTTGCGAGGAACGATGAGGGTGGCGTGGAGATTGTGTATCCTGAATGTGGGTTTTACTGCAACCCCCTTTCTGAGTCATTTGCATCCGGATCGATGGTTATGACGAGAAGGCTAATCATCTTATAGTTTCCGGCAATCGGTTATATCAGACGCTGGGGAACCTTAAACTGAACCCCTTGGTCGGGATCGCGATACCAGACTTTGAGACGTCAGACGTCCTTTACGTGAGTATTACTCAATTTCTTCCCAGCCTCACCTGGAACTTGGAAGATTATGAGGCTAACACTTGGAGGTGGGCAAAGCTCACGGGATCGGCATCGATACTCGTCGGACAAGACGCGGCAGCCTACCTACCACGCACGAAACTCGCCGTCAAAATCACCGTGTCGGCCGCGGTCTTTGTACAGTCCGGCCTACCCTTCTCCGGCACCCCCCTCGAGCCGTCGCCGTATAACCCACCCGTGAGACCGCTCTTCTCCGAGCAGCAGCATGTTCCGAGTTCGTCTACGGAAAGCACCAGAACGGCCACGCTGCTGCGCCGCGAGATCATCACGCCGACGATTGCGCGGTTCGTCTTTGGCCTGGAGCCCGCGGCGCAGTGGGAGGCGGGCCAGTACGTCACGTTTGACTTCGCGGAGGAGCTGGACGTCGGGTGGAGTCATATGCGCGACGACGAGCCGCAGAGCCTGAATGATGATTACGTGAGGACTTTTACGGTTTCGAGTCCGCCTGGAGATAAGGGAGGGAAGGAATTTGAGATTACGGCGAGGAAGAATGGTCCGGTCACGAATATGTTGTGGAGGTGGAATTTGAGGGTTCCGTTGGAGGTTCCTGTGCTTGGGTTTGGCGGAGAAGAGGCGTTCAGGATGGATAGGGGGAAGGGGGAGAAGGGTGATGGCGGCGGTGATGATGTTGAAGAGGTGTTTGTTGCTGCTGGTGTTGGGATTACGCCTTTGATTGCGCAGGCTGGTGGTGTTTTGGAAGCTGGTGTGAGGATAAGGGTGTTGTGGACTGTCAAGGGAGAGGACGTGAAGTTGGTGAGGGATGTTGTTGGGAGGGTTCCTGGGTTGGCTGGTGTGTTGAGGGTGTTTGTGACGGGTGAGGTTGGAGAGGCGGAGGAGGCGATGGTGCGGGAGTTTGAAGGGTTTGGGGCTGTTGTAGAGAGGAGGAGGATCAGGGCTAGCGATGTGAAGGATGGTGGTATCAAGAGGAGGTACTTTTTGTGTACCGGGCCGGAGATGCTCAAGGTCTTGAATGGGTGGTTGGAAGGCGAGGATGTGGCATTTGAAGACTTTGCTTTTTGAGGCAATGGGGATATCTTCAAATTCTGTATACTCTGCCAGCCAAGCTGTTTGGCAAAAGGCTCTAGCTATATCTATCGAATAAGACAATATAATCATTATTTATTGATTGGACATGGACAATCATTACAAGGCATGAGAGGCCAAACGAACCATCTTCCATTGCTATTGTTTGTTAAATCTGATGCAGCGGCCTTTGATGCTGCCAATTCTCAAGTCTTCGTGTGTAATTATCCGTATGTTTATTCTGTTTTTAGTACATTTGAAGTCTGGGAATTACGTGTCTCTATGTGTGATACGAGCTTGACTGTCTAAAGCATCCAAAAGCCACTGCTCACACGGCGGTGTTAGTCAGATGGTATCTACGACAATTGACCAAACGATATCTCATCACATCAAGGCAGAGCTGCTGGAAGGGTTGGTTCACGATCCTTGGCAAATGGCGACAGACACTTCGTAATGTGTAACATTGGATGTAGCCAATCTGGAAGAGCGGAGTCTGTTCAACTACCGGCAGCAGGACGTCTGGTTGAGACATTGCATCTGGGAGAATTTCTCGCTAATTGGACTCAGAAAAGGCATGATCACCCTATCACAGTTTCGGGATTGGTTGGGCAAGAGTGAAGAATTAATTAACTCGGAAGGCGGAAGGCGTAAAGGTAACGTCAAGTTGTATCATTGCCAAAAAGGAAAGAGCAGTGGAAGTGTAAGCGAGAACCCGCACCTGCTCCAAGTCAACAGAGTCGGCGCTTGGAAACCACACACCTGGTCACAGCTGGCGCTGCCACTTTCCATCGCCGCGATCCTCAACCGCAAGCGACGATGCCACACGACTTTCCCGATTGCCGCCAAACCCCAGAGTTCTGGAACCCCATTCTGCCGCCGGATCGGTTCACACGTTGGCATCATCGCCTCTTCGTTTTGGTCTGCGGTTGGGCGACACCCGCAACAGAATATTTGCATTCGAGACGAAGCGAGACCAAGGCTCGAGCTTGATTGTCCCAGTTGAGCCTCAGAGTCGAGAGTCAAGCGGCATTCCCGACGAGCTCCAGCCAGGCGAGGAGTGCAATCGAGATGGTCGTCACCCAACGTCGAACTGTCAACTGAGGCACAGCAAACGTCTACGGACTCACGGGATACACTCCCTATGGATACGCTAGCTGCATGTGCTGCCCCGCCGTCAGGCTCTCACCGATGAACTGAACATGCAGCTTGGCTCATGCTCAGCTCGGTAGTGGGGAATCATCCGGAGGGCACGTCGACACGGATCGAGAGACACCTTTCAATCCGGGACCCAACTAATACCCGCCTGCCTACTCAACTGGGAAATCTCGATCGGTAGTTAGTGCTTGGGATTGAGGGCATCGTCGGGTCGACCGATGCCCGCAAAGCTCCAACGCGTGCAAGATGCCAGAGGACACAACTCACCCGACTCTCGCGTTGCAAACATTCCGCCATGATCCGGATCCGTTGTGTGCTCGTGGAACGACCGGAATCACATTTTTCGCTCTCGCCATTGTCTCCCGTCGCACCCCTGTCTCTCGGCCGATTCCTTCTGCTAGATCGATCAAGGGGCATTCAAAGATCTGGCCTGGGCTCGTTCTGCGTAGCGAGACAGATTGCTCTCTCAAATTCTCAATGGCCAACCACAGGCTGCGGGCAAGTTCCCGGAATACGGAGACTGGGGGATGAATTCGACAGGCAAAAAAGTGAGAGATCTCGATGCGCGCTGCTTGGCCGAGCACAGACTCAGACGGCGCCCTTGTCAACCTGCGTTCAATTCTTTCAGGGCAGCAACAGACATGGATGCAAAGGGCCAAATCCAGTCTACCTCATCGCACCAGCCAGCCGAGCGCACTTCTGCCCTGTAGTGTCTTGTACGGGGCCTGAGACGTCGTGTGCTTTGTGTGGTGTAGAGGAGCAAGCGATTCATTGAACTTGGTCGTTCCTAGGCGGATGACGAGGGAACGGAACCACAACCACATCTCGATGCCGATGTTTGAGGCCTGTCACCCCAAAGCCCATGTCAGAATTCGATGGCGACCAGGGGATTCTGAGCAACGTTTCTCCAGCAAAGAAAAAGCCCGATTCCGATGCTGGTGGCCGGCCTGCCACACCACCAAGGTGTACGCAACAAGCAAAGCATGGGCAAAACATGCCACAAGTGAGCAAAAAGCTCATCCAGGCGGGATCGAAATGGGTGCAGGGGCCCATGCTGGTGGAATCGAGATTATAGGAAACCCGTTGCGGCGATCGCTGTGATCGCTGGGCCAAACGCAAATCTGAGCATCGGATTCCGCTCCGACTCATCACCCTGGCTCCCACACACACGTCCATCGGCCATCGCCCTGGGCGCCCACGCAGTTCGTCACCGATGGTCCTCAACGAGCGGCACTTGGCCGGAAGCAGCAATGCCATCGATCAGAGATAGCGACCCGAACCAGCCTGAGAGCTTGCGTTGACAACGGCTTAACATCAGGGACGCCTCCCCGCGTCCCAAGTCTACGGAGAATGGCACTGCCGGCTGTTAGGCTTTTGGTACGAACCCCGCCGCACTACCGCTGCCGTCCAAACATGACGAGGTGACGCTCGTCGCCATCATTCCTCACCCCGCGCGTAGATGGCTCCCCATTTAGCGCATACTCTGTCTGTACAATATTCTGCACCTCGTCAAGCGAGCGGGTACCCCCCTGGCGAGCGTAGACGTGGGAGCTCTTCGCAGTACGAACCGAGGACATGGGCCCGACCTGTTGGCAGCGGTCGTTGGTCCTTCCGCCATCTTTCGTTGATGTAATGGGCCATCTGACGATCAAATGGCTCGCCAGGATTGGATGGTAACGCTCGCTCTGTCACGAACAAGTCGGAGCAAGGACCGTTCATTCTGCTCTCCCAAAGCTCAAAGACTCCTCCTTGCTGAGCTTACCTCACCAAGCTCACCACCTGAGGAAGCAAGCAGACGCCGAAGACATCAAAGAGACCCAGACCCTTAACTTTGCGGGAGGCCGTTCCAGGTCTAAACCCACCCCCCTCTCCACACTGCTGCTCCCGATCACCGTGTTCCACGCATCGACTCGCGATCAGTCCTGCAACATCAACGATCGCTCCGCTCGCTGGTGGACAACGGTATCTCCAACCAGCCCCTACCGTTCTGCCACCAATTTTGCCCAAAGTGTACTTTGTACGTTTGCCTAATAACGTCTGTTGCACCACCCAACGCACCTTTCAGCGAACATCGTACCGTCCTTTCGATATCTTGGCTTGATGACCTTACATCCTTCCACAACGACCTGTCACTTTTTCCCTGACTCTGTCAACCAACGATTTACACTTGCTATAGCAGCTCTCAAGCAATAATCCTCATAATCCCCGATCGACTCCCTTGCCAGCACATCCAGACATACGCATAATGCAAAGTGCCTAACCGCCTTACTCTGTACAATATCACCGACCGCCAACCCTGCTCTCTCTCGCTGCTCGTACCGGCCAACCCCCCCGGTCACACATCCCGCTGCCTCCCAGTCACCCGTCACATCGTCGCTTTATAATCACATTCAGCCTTCAGGCTCAGCCAACCTTCACAATGTCGATGCAAGAGTTTCAATACCCGGCCTCCTACCTTCAACCGCAAAAGACGGAACGCATTCTATCATTTCGGGCACAAAACCAAATGTCGACAACCATGAATCCGTGGGAATCCTGCGCGCTTCAGGTACGTTTGGGACTCTCAACTCAGGCTTTCTGGCTCCGGTACTGACATCCCTTCTAGTACCAATTCTCCGAGGAGACTGAGCAAGCTGTGCGTGGAAAGCGTGGTGCTTGGCGACAACCGCAAGCCGCTGCCGATCCCGTCATGTACCCTGGACTTTACTGCCCCAGCGGATTCGACATGATGAGCATTCTCGTAAGTACCCAAGTCGGCGATGGATGTTGAGGTAATTAACAATTATCAGCTCCGCGTCGCTGGAAGGCCCAACCCCAAGGTTGAACTTGGCGCAATTGACTGTTCTGTTGCTCTACTTCTTTGTGACCTCGAACAGCCCGACTGCCCGATTGTCTACGCCTCCGAACACTTCAGCATTCTTACCGGCTACAAGAACAGCGAGATTCTTGGCAAGAACTGCCGCTTCCTTCAGGCGCCCGGCGGAAAGGTCAGCAAGAAATCTGCAAGGAAGCATATCCCCAAGGAAACCGTCAAGAGCATGCGCAAGGCCGTCGAGGCAAACGACGAATTCCAGACCGACGTTGTCAATTTCAGGAAAGACGGCACTTCCTTTGTCAACCTGCTCACCATGATTCCCGTCCGCTGGGACTCCCAACACTTCCGGTACTCTGTCGGCTTCCAGGTCGCACGCGAGGATTAATTTTCGGCAACACGCAACACGCAAACACGAAAGTTTGTTTCGACATTTCGTCACTGGCGCTTGTAAACATCCGGTCGCGGAGGCAACGAAACGTTTTCTTTACCAAGGCAACAACTATGTCACGACTTGATTACGAGCGAGGCATCTGCTATTAGGCATTTACGATACCCACATTACACGCATGCGAGTTAGAGCCCACGCATCTCGGGACACGATACGACTCTCTATTACTATTATTTCCTTCAATTTTAGGATGTTTCTGCGGCGTTTTCCACCGGGATACGAAGAACGATGAAAAAAAGCGAATTACTACTGCATGGAGATCTGGAGTCACTTTTAGGTGCACCAAGACCATTATCAACCATCCGCCTCATTGGAGTTGATGGATGGCAGGGAAAGCGAATTGAGAAATAATCCAGCTTCAAAGCATTTGGGATGGCGTATTATCGACAGTCGGCACTGGCCTTGACTGTACAAGGGGGGCCTTCTTGGGAATTTTATATCATGTCCGCAACATGATATCTTGATCATGACGAAATGTTATAGCATAGCAGACGGCCCAAGGCCCTCGGCGAATTGAGTTACAGGCGTTGTATTTCGGGAACACAACATTTTTGCTTACTTTACGAATGTGATGATTATCGCCTGCGTCGTGACACTGCATTCATGAACACCGCACACGAATCAATGTCTGATAATCAGGGCTGCATCGAGGACAATTCCACAAGCTGGAGAGGTTATACTTGAAGGCGCCCCCCTCATTTGCGACCACTACTGGCGTCATCAAAGACCGGTGAGACACTTGCACATGTTGCTTAACCCAAACACACCTCAAGCTGAGAAAAGGGTCGACAGCTCGTGGGAGGACACGGACTCAATCCGACAGGCCCTCTCAAGTGGGTGACAAAATAGGATGCTAGTTAACAAGACTACAACGCCTACTTGCATGCTTATCATGCCTACTATTCTTATTCTTTTATTACTTCTACTTTTGTTGTGACCTTTGATATATTCATTAGAGAATACTCTTCGAAAGAGGCATAAGAATAGGGATAATAGGAACAGAAATAATAGGATAGCAGCTAGGGAGGGTACTGATAGAGCAGCAAGCGATTTTGTCACCCAGTTGCCTCTCTTAACGTGCCGTGCAACCAACTGCGTCTGTCTGCTTGCTTCCTTGTTGCTTTTTCCGGGTGAGTTTCGAGACTAATGTACAAAGGAAGACGCCTCAACCGACTAGTTCGGATGTCCATCCATAGGAAGACACGGCAGATCCGATAGGTAAGTAGGTTAGTTTGGTAGTCTTACCTAAGCTTACTGCTAAACCTCCTCAACCTCCTTCCCCCTCCTCTATGGTGCGCCGGACGTCCATTTGGGGAGATTGTTAGTATCATCAGATGAATGTCACGGATTGATACTCGAAAGGTCAGTGAGGTCATTTTACACCACGTCCTTCTCTCGTAGTCCGGTTCTCGCAATATTTCCAATTTCAAAGGGCAACTTCATCAACATCCAAAGAAAAGGGAGGCACCTTACCACCTCCGACATACCACCAGCAAAAGTACTAGACAACAAAAGTTATCGCAACGCAGCCTTCAGAATTACAAGATGCCTCTCCGCGGACCCGTACCGGTGAAGCTCTACACAAAGGAGAACAGCGAGTGCCTGAAGCTGGGCCCCATGACGATTTACATCTTCGAGGACGGGACCAACACGGATAACCGCGTCGGGTGTATGACGCTCGAGCTGCCGCCGGCGACGTCTGGGCCGCCGATGCATTGGCACCGGTTCCACGACGAGTGCTTTTTTGTGACCAAGGGTGAGTTCTTTTACTACATCAAAACGGCGTTGGGTTTTCTTTCCTCACTAATGTAGTTGAATCGAATTACTGTTCATGTTTAGACTGAATGGAGAGGGTTTATTTCGTTGACGTTTCGGTTGTGTTACTGGCAATAGGGACGATCCGGTTTTCGACGCCCGAGGGGAACGTGGATGCCGAGGAGGGCCAGTTGATGGTCGTGCCGCCGAGGGCGATCCACACGTTTTCCAACCCGTCCGAGACGCACCCCGCAGAGTTCTTCATGACGTCTACCCCAGGTGCGTACTTCTTTCATCGAAATCCTTCGTGAATATCATCGTGGCAAGGTGGGCTAATACCAAGGGACCTAATTCAGGATACTACATGGACTGTAAGTGCTCGGAAGGCCCAGCGTCCCGAGGCCGAACCTCGTGATGAGTGTCATCTTGATGTGAGAAAAAGCTGACGATTTGCGGTAGACTTCCGTATGATGGCCAAGGGAGTCGAAGAGGGTAAGAAGTTGTCCCGCGACGAGACGCAGCATCTCATGGCGCTGTTTGGAACGTTCCCGCCGGATGTGGAGTCAGAGCCGTGAAGTAAACTAGGATTTTGGTGTTCACGAGAATTCGGGACTCATATGGGGTATAACTCTGATTAAGATATAAATGCTCACCCCTTCAGCCGGAGGGACCTCCGTCTACCCGTGTCCTCTACCACCGCTGCATTTGTCTTCCCAGACGCCTCTTCCTTCTTTACGGCAGTCTTCTTGGTCTTGGTTGGTGCGACCTTGGGCTTCTCCGCAGCCTGTTTTGAAGCCCGCTGCTTCTTGCTTTGTGCCGGTGCTTCGGCGGCAGGCTCTGGAGTCTCCTCCGTCTTCACCTTTGCCGCCGCGGTGGGCTTTGCCTTGGCGGAACCCTTGGCACCTCGTGCTTTCTTGCTGGGCTTCTCCTCTTCCTCCTCATCGCTCTCGTTCGCCTTCGCCGACCTCTTCTTCTTAGCGGCGGCCTTGGGCTTCTTGCCGCCGTCCTCCTCCTCCTCCACGGGCTCCTCCTTTGCCGACGGCACAACCTGACCAGTCTTCTTCTGCCTCCCAGGGGCATAACAGCTTGTCCGCCCGCCGACGGTAATGAACGCAAGCTTCTCCCCGTTGGGAAGCTCAGACGCGGCACCTTTACTCCCCTTGCCCCATCGATAATTAAACAACCAATCGTCTGGGAATTCGTCCGAGTCGCCGAGCTTGTCGACGGCCGTCTGACAGACATACCGCACGGCCTCGTACAACTTCTTCATCTCCTCTTCGTTAAAGGTATCGCAGTACTGCTCCGGGTGCAGCCGGGACTGGTACAGCACCTCGTCGGCGACCCAGTTGCCTATGCCGCTGATGTGGCTCTGGTCCAGGAGGAGGGCCTTGATGGGTACGTGGCGGGACTGCATCTTTTGGCGGAGGTAGGTCTCCGTGAAGACGTCGACGTCGACGACCGGGTCGGGCCCGTTTTCTTTGAGGGGCGAGTGGGAGCGGA
This sequence comes from Colletotrichum lupini, assembly GCF_023278565.1. Lineage (NCBI taxonomy): Eukaryota > Fungi > Ascomycota > Sordariomycetes > Glomerellales > Glomerellaceae > Colletotrichum > Colletotrichum lupini. The sequence goes on from NC_064672.1 coordinate 664,884, forward strand.
TGTCTGCGCCGGGGCAGTCCACGAGGCGGATGCGGCCGAAGCGGCGGGGGTCTGTGAAGGCGGCTGAGACTTTGGGTGTGCCTTCGGTCTCGATGTGGAATTTCCAGTATTTGGGTGGCCAGATGTCTGCTTCGCCTTCCTTCATCTTTTTGTAGTAGTTTGTGTAAGCCGTCTTGTCGCCTTTGATGTGGATCCATCCTGCGTGGTGTCAGTCTCGATACAGAGTACCTGGAATGAATAATTCTCATTACCTGTCATGCCTAGATGCATCACCGCATGAGGGGGTTTGTCGAATGTAATCCTGAGACGAAATGAGTGTCTGTCAAGAGCTCCCAGTTGATCGATGGAGTAGACATACCAGAAATACTTTCCTTGACTTCCGACAGAGACAACCTTTCTCCCCTTTACAGCTTTCTCGAAGGCCGGGCCGCTGGTGCCGACTTTGCCAAAGACATTGGCATCGTCAGGGGCAGAGACCTTTGCGATCTTCTTGCCTACAAGATGAAGGCGCAAGAAGTGCACGCACCGCGCGACTGGGAGAACATGAGCCAACTTGCACTTCTCAATTCAATGACAGTCTCACCTTCAGCGATCTCGGGCATTTTTGTACTGATTTATTGTCTGTCTCACTTGCTTAAAGGAAGGAGATCACGGATGAACGTCTCTCGTCTCCCGGGGTCTGCGACGACTTGCGCACTGCGGATCCATGACGCAGACGCAGGCTGGGACGCGTCGAGCTTTCAACTGGGGACCGGCCATCCGCGCCGACTGTTCGCGCTAACACGTGACCCAACACGTGAAGAGACTGCAGGCACACCTTGAGTGGGTCGTGGCCGACCGCCAGCTGCGCACCCCCACTCGCGGCTCAAAATTTCCCAGCACCTTTAAAATTCTTCCCTCGCAGACCACCTCGACCTCACGATCCTTTCTTTCCATACTGCAACACGCAGTAAATCGGCTGCGTAGCTTCGCATGACCTGGTAAGTTCCGCGCTCGCGCTTATTTCTTGCTTTTACCTTTGAATTACACCCCCAATCCTTGGTGATGACAGACAAACACCGCAAACTAGAGTCTTTGACCTAAATGGAATGAAACCTCTGTTTTACACGTCAGTCTGATAGGACACGACAATGTCGCAAATTTGTTTTTGGATCTTATGCGCTTCGCTTGAGCAAGTGGCTAACCAAGAAAATTAGGCTTTTGCAGATTTATTTCAATCTGACGCCGTGGAATTGAGCTACGTGGCTGCCTCGAGATGGCTTGACAAAAGGTACGGTACACTTCTTCCTCAACCTCCACACTCGAGATCCGGATGATTAGTTTTTTTGTGCTTTGCACAGTTGGAATTACCGGCTGAACACTCTTGTTGAAAACAACTGGCTGTTTCTGATTGATCTCACTACCCTTCTTTCCATTTATGCCTTCGTTCGCGTCGAACCTCGTCGCTAACATGGAACCCAGCCATCTCAGATCCAATCGACAAGGTACATACCAACCCCTCCCTTTCCCGCTCTCCCATCATTTACATGATGAAGCGGCACTGGGCTCCGAGAGTACCCATATGGGACTCGGCCATGAGCAGACAAGCCACTTTGCGGCAGGCCTAGAAAACCTCGCCCACTGATTTCGATCCGAACACTCAACTTGTCGGGAATACACCATGCTCTTCAGGTGACTGACCCGTCTACAACAGTGTCGAGATGGATTTCGCCTTGCTACACAATCTCTTGGTGTCTTCTGCCAGTGCAGTACAGACGCGTCTGCTTCCTTCCGGTCCAGTCATGGTAGGTCTCACATTTTTCTTCGCTGCCCCACATGCCTTCCTGATGAGCAACTTAGATGACGAGTCTGATTTGGATTTTCCAATGCGGATACAAACTTTTTATACCATTCATGCAACGACTGAATTGGCTTCATTACACTACGTTTTGACTTGATGAGCATGAACATCGCTGACTGTCTCTAAGATCACAGTTTTACTCTGACATGGCTTGACTTGTTGTCCAAAACGCACCATCGCATGGCCCAATTGGTAAGCTCTTACCCTTTTCATCTACCCCTCCAGCCACCCACGGCTCCGTTCTTCTGATGAACGATAAACCAAAGACAAGCATATGTCAGAGCCTAACGGCGAAGCTGAGACACGTTGACTACCAGTCATTCTGATCGAACACTTCACATTTGCATTCTTTCTGGGAAATACTTGTGAATACAGTTGGCTGACATTCGCCTTCTAGAGCCACGTGGTGTACATCCTCTTTCACCTTTTCCCTGCCGACGGCCTTGCATCAAATGGTAAGCTCCTTTTCCATCTCTCGTCTTCTACCTCTACCCACTCCCCAGCGTCTACGTGATGATCATAATATATATCACGACGGTCTCCTGAGCCATATGCTTTGATGATACTGCCTTTGACAAGGCCCCATACTGATTTTTGACGCTTCACACATTGTTTGATTTACGAGTCGTGGTGTATTGCAAACAGTGGCTAACTGAAGTTGTCAGATTCTCTCATGGTTATATCTTGATCAATGATGCAAGCCAAGGTAGGTCTATGCCGTGCATGTTTTAATATACATATCAATACAAGATACCCATGATTCTTCACTCCGTCTGTGCTCTACTGCTACAATGTGATTTGCCTACCGATTTCACTATCCTTTCCAATCTTGGAACTGCACGAGGTTTGTCGTGTTGATCATTGGTGCTTCACGGTCACGATGTCAGGATATCCTCCTGGCCGGAAGGACCTTCGTCGAGTCGTTTATGGGACAAATTTCCGCGTCCGTGACTCATGTCCATCCGTAACAATCGGTATTCTTTCCTCGCATGCCTGCTCAGCAAGGGTGCGAGTAAACACACTCCAATATCATTGCCAAGACGCATGTTTACTGCTTTGTATTCCAACGATCATTAAGGGGGTATCATTAAGTCTTCAACCAACACAAATCAAAAACACATCCAGCACATATCTGCAGTGCTTCTCTCCTTTTCTTCGGTCCCTTCCATGTTTTCATCCTTCACATCCAAAATGCCCAGAAACGCCCAACCAAGATGATTCTCGAGGCCGTCCACATGCTCTCTAGTGCCCAACCGAGGATGCAAGTATAATGCTTTGCCACGTAGACGATGCTCCAAAGCTTTATGATGACTTTTCAATCAACCACTTCCCATCGCACCAAACATAAACATGCCAATCGAAAGTGTAACAAATGCCACAAGAGGCATCATTGGTGCCTGGACCGTCAAGCTCCCGCTCGTTGGCGTCGACGTCGCCGTGAATAATCCCGTAAGGACCGTGGATGATGTGGATGCGGCAGGCTGCGTAGAAGTCGGAGCCTTGGTGGCCAAAGGCCAGTCACTTGAAGCACTGTAAAGTACGCCGTTGATGACTGTCCCCTCGCCGCGCTGGAGCATGCTGATCTGCTCGTCGCTGCATGAGGCTTGCATGTAGCGCAGCCAGCAGGTGGCAGCAGGCGAGTCTGGGAGCTTATCTGTGTGCGTGGCGTGGGCATCGCCAGAGGTATTGTAGTTGGCCAGATTGACCTGATCGCCCGTCGAGATGGACGTGCCCATGATGACACGCGCAAAGACTTGGAACGCGGTTTCCGGCTGGTAGGCTGGCACCGAGTGGCCGGCCTGGTAGATGCGGCTGAAGGATAGGTTTCCAAACTGCCTCACGACGCCGCCGATGTACGAGTTGTTGACAATGATAGGCGCATAACCGGCGGCGCTGAAGTTGCGTCCGTATACGGTGCTAGCTTGCCAAGCGAGAGTCGTCGACGCGGCCTCCCCACCCAGCCAGTTGCAGATGTAGTCACGATCACCGTAGATCAGAGCGACGCGGATACCGCGCTGCAAGAGACCGGCCAATTTCGGGATCAAGGGTCCTCTCATGTAGTCGCCCGTGCCAGAAAAGGCGGACAAAACAGCCTGACTCGTCATCGTGAAGTTGACGACGGAGCCAATGGATTGCTGAAAGCCCGCAGTGTTGACATACTCGAGATACGTATTGGGCGGAAACGAGTCCGGGTTCTTGCGGGCAATGTCGTACCAGCTGCGGCCCGACTCGGAGTACGGCATCATGACATTCTCGTTGCAGGTCTGATAGGCCCTGGAACACAGGGTGTTTACTGTATCCACCCCGCCGGTGTTGTTGGCGTCGTAGACGGACTCGGCGGTGCGACATTGTTTGATCAAGTCCAGGCAGCCGCCCGAGGTGTACAAGCTGCCGTTGGCCAGGCTTGCGCGGACGTCGTTCATCGCTTTGAAACCGTACGTGTTGTTGGTAGCCATGGCGGGGTAGAATTCCGCCTGAACCTGATCGTCGATGCAGCCGTTAACAATGCCTAGGGACGTGAGGTGGACTTCGAGTGTGTTGTTGGCCGACAGCGTCCCGTTCTGCCGTCTCTCGTTTTGCTTCTCCCACACATCAGAGAAAACAGGCCCGTACTTTCCGCCATAACTCTCGGCGAAAAGATTGATGCCTAAAGAGCTGTTGTTTGGAGGATTGTACTGGGGAAATGCGCCCAAGAAGCCCTGAAGCATGTGCCATATCGCATACGCAGCCGTCTCGGTGGTATTTGCCGTGTTGTTGGAGTTCAGCGAGCTAAAGGTGCCGTTAAGAAACGTTGCAGGGGGCTGTCCATTGGGGACTGGCTGAGGCGGACTTGACTGATTCGCGTTGAACAGATCCATGGAGCCATTGGTGGCAATGTCATACGAGAAGCCAACTTGGTTCGGCTGGGGAGTGTTAGCATGTTGCCAACTAGTGCTTGCCGGACCAGAAGATGCCAGAAACTTACCTGGTCGATGAAGAGCATGTTGGAAGCGCGGTCCCATCCCCATTCTCGCGCCACAGTGTCGTACTGGTTCAGGCCCTTCTCAATAACCTCGCAAGGACCGACCTCGGTGAACATGCCAAAGAGAGAGCTGACACCGGGACCGCCGTTGAGCCAGATAGTCATGGCCTCTGTGGGTTCGCGGGCGCCGATGAACCAGAAGAACATGTTTGCTGGGTAAGGGCCGGGGACGTTGATCCATCCTGTGTATTGTTGCTGGGTATCGTAGGCGGTCTTGCAGACACCCTTGGGCGTTTTGTAGCGAATGGTGACATTTCCGTCTACGGGCGAAGTGATTGTGGTGAGGTTGACCGAGGTGGAAGGGAATTGAGCATTGGCGAAGGCGGAGAGCAGGCCGGCAAGGGCGAGGACGGAGTGAAAGAGACGCATGGTGAGATGTCCCGCATCGTGTCCTCGGCGCATACTCGCGCTCAGGGCGATTGTCGTCGGTCCGGAGCAGAGACGATGCGCGGGTGCCAATATTTGTGTCGAGTCGAGGCGATTCGAATCGATGATGTTAGCGAGAGTGACGCAACACGAGCGAGTTTGGTGTGGTGTTGTGTGGTGTTGTGTGGTGTTGTGTGGTGTTCGGAAGTGGAATGCAACAAGTGCGATGGAAGTGAGGGAGGAATGTTGTCGGTTTTGAAGGTCCCCAGTGCTCCGTCGGATAGCGGCTTGGCAGACGTGCCCCTGCATTTAGCGCCATTGTTTGGTGTCAACGGGCGCCCACAGGCCTTACGGAGCCCCGAACGCCTGCCCCATTGCCCGTGGGTTACCTAATTTAACATCAAGCCCACTCCACTGTCCACACGAGCAGGGCGTCCAGGCCCTGCTGCAATGGTACCATTGCGCTCTGCGAACTTTGCGAAGTACCTACACGTACAGGCAGGGAACCTGGAACACGCGGCCCGCGGGGAGTTTTCCAGGTTCCATTGCTGGCGGGATCGCCCAGCGGCCGGGGTCTAGGGCTGACGGGACCAAGGTTCCTCCTTCTCACATCTTCCACCTTCATCTCCATCTCAATAACCTGCAAGAACTGCAAGCAGTCAGCACGGCATCACGAACAACACACCCAGGTGCAGCCCAGGCGGTCTCTCATAATGCCGTGTTACCCGCAGTGGTTCACGCCGTGTTGTTGGCTCGTTCGTCCCAATTCATCGTGTCTACGAGCTGACAGCTGGACAGCCTGATGATTACCTTAGTACACAGACAAACTCAGCTCTGCTCAAGATGCCCTGAACTCAACTAAAAGAGACGGTCATTTCAAACGAAATCAACATCTCGGCGCTTCATCTCTAGACGTTCTGCCAGCCGAGAAAGCTCTCGACTCGTAGAGTCATCACTCATGTGCTTCGAGGTCAGCAACCTGCATGAGCTCATGCAAGCAAGGTACTTGCATCCTTCGGCATTTCGCTCACCTGTGCTCGGCCGGATTCGGGAAGCCTTGAGAAAACCAGTCCTTCTGAGATTCTACGAATCAGAGTCATTTGTTTGCTGCACTCTGTCAACCAACGAACATCACTACTCAGCTTTCTACTATCATTTCAATCCCATGTTGTCACAGCCTTCATCAGACGAGCTATACGATGTGGCTCTCATAAAGAAACCCCAAGCCCCAAGTCTCCGGCACTTGTAGACAATGGCTGCGTGGACGACAGGCACACGGAACGACTTAAGACTAAACAGGCAAGGTTCATGATTAGCCATCGCCAACGACTTCCCAAAACCATGCGGCTGAAGGCCGTCGGTCAGGGGTAGTTCCCAATGGCTTTATTCACAGAGACATAATAGCATCATCCCCTTTACAAAAAGATACTCACGTTTGTAGTGTTTGACAAGGCAGCCATTGCTTGCCTTCATATCTCAATTGTATTGAGATATCTTTTCATTCTGTCTCATAGTCCAAAGGCTTCAGAATACGGGGTTTCCTCCTCAAGGCAATGTCCTCCGACTCGGGTACAACACCTACAGACATCATCACCTATATTGGTGTTCCTCTAGCCGTGCTCGGTGTCCTCCCAATCCTCTACAACACCATTGCGACACTTGCCGCGCGATCTCGAATCAGGCGCATGCTCCGTCATGCCCGCCTAACAGCTCTCACTCGCTCCGACGTCGTGAATCGCGTCATCGAGGTCGACCTCCCCCGCTACGCCGTCACGCCCTGGGACCGCTTCGATCACCGCGACGAGTACTGGTCCCTCGCCCGCCACCCTTCCTCCATCCCGGGCGGCACTTGGACGACCTTCAACTGGCGCACCAACACCATTGGCCTCAAGACGCAGAGGGTCGAGTACGCAGACCAGCTGCGGCAACCGCAGGTCGATGTCACTTTTGACGAGCTGATCAGCTACCTCCTGGATCTTGGCGCCGTGCCCGATGCTCACGGATGGAGGCTGCTCAGAAGCACAGGGCTGTGGACTCCCGTCGGCTGTACCCTGATGCAGAGTCCCGATGGACAGCATAATGCCCTCACCATTGCGCCTCTGAACGACTCTGACGGCCATCTTTCGCTGTCTGTAAATTGGTCCTCACACTGGACCACGAGGAGCCATGAGTCTCTGCCCCCGTACTGGGTCCGGCTGGTACCACTCCCTAGTCCAGCAGCCACGGCCATTGAGCAGGATCATGAGAAGGGTGACGACGACGTCAACGCAGAACCAGAAACGAACAGCGGAAGCATCAAGAAGAAGACGATATCCCCGTCATCCTCCGTCGCCAGCATATCCCGCGCCGCAAAATCCAACGCCCAAAACCCAATCGCCTGCAAAATCTCCTCTCACGGCCTCGTAAGCGCCATCCCAGAAGACGCCGACCACCCCTCGACGAGCCTCTACATCGAGCACGTCCGCATCCGACCGGGCCACACGGCCGGTCCATGGTTCGCCAGCGCCGCCACGGCCTACGGCACCTCGAGCGCGACTATCCTGTGGAACTACCGCATCCCGGACGACGTCCTCGCCTTTGCGCGGGGCTCCTCCGTCCCCTGCGGCGTGCTCGAGGTCCTGGGCGTCGTCGACGGAACCCAGACGCCCGAGTGGGCGAGCTCGCACAACGACACGCGGGACAACCTCGATCTCTTGCACCGGCGGATGCGTGATCAGATGAACGCCATCGCGGCCGAGCAGCAGATGGATCCGGTGCGGAGGGAGCAGGCTGTACGGGAGCGCATGCGCAAAGAGTCTGATCAGCACATGGACGACGGTAGGCTTTCCCGTTTCCTCCCATCTCCCTTACGGAAAGGTACTGGACTAACATCGAAAACCCGCAGTACGAGACAGAATGCGCCTCGACGCCCGGCGCCGCGAAACCCGCGCCCACGAAGCAATCCAATCCCCCAAATGGGACGCCGCCCTCGTGGCAACACACACCCTCCCCTGGCTCCAGCAACAAGGCCACTTACCAACAGACGACATCATCACCCTCCGCTCCGTCGCCGCGGGCCTCTTGCACCGCATGCTCCTCGACGGCGCCTTCACCTCCGCCCTCTGCGCCGTCCTCGACGCGTGGAAGGCCTGGGCCGACAACGGCGGGATGCGCAAGTCGGACCTCGAGGCGCTGAGAGAGGGGCCGAAGGCGCTTGAGATGTTTGCGCTCGCGAGTGTGTTAATTGCTGTTATTCGTGACGTCGGCGGTGCGGCGGAGGGGTCGGTAAGTGGGGATTTGCAGGAGTGCTTGAGGATGTGGCGACAGGTTAGGCGGGGATGAGGGATGGATGAACAGAGGTAGGGGACATCTGATGGATCTGTCATTAATCACCATGAGATCAACCTCTGATTAATATAAAGAGAAATGCAAAAAGAGTTCACCACCGGTGTGGCTACATCTCTTGGTGCTCGTGCTGGGATTCGAACTCGGGTACTCTCGCTAAGCCTGTCGTCGAGTAGGCTGGTTAGTGTAGATAATTGATTGTTGACCATGAACCACTCCACCACCTAGCCAGTTTGACCTGACCCGTCGACCTAGACGGGCGCCGTCTGGCTAGTGACTGGAACGGGGTTGAGGGGGTATATATAGGCTTCGGTAGTGGTGTGTTGTCGTATATGGGATGAATACGTTGACGGGGTCGCGTCCCTAGTTATTATAGGGGTACTTCTTTAACCCGTGTCTTCTGGGCAAGCCCAAAGGGGTATTCGAATAAGTGTACGCTCCCAACGCTATAAAAAGGCTAGAGACTATAAAAAGGCTAGATAGAAGGTAATAGAGAAAGAGGAGGAGGAGGAAGCTAAGGAGGAGGAAGCTAAGGAGAACGAGGAAACTAAAGACGCGGAGGAAGCTAATGAGGAGGTCGAGGAGGACGATTATGAGGATTAAAGAGAAGACGAGGGGGATGGGGAGTTGCTTTTGGGATCTAAGGGCCTTTTTGTAACTTAAACACCTCTTACACCCGGCTGTATCGACCATAACACCTCCCCCTCCCCCTAATACTCTGACTATAACTATAATAATATCAGTGGACCTGTTTTGAAGATATTAACCTAGATGCCCGTAACCTCGCAAAATACGGTATCTATAGCCCTAGCGTTAACCCTCGGCGCGCCCGCTTTCACTGTGCCAACTCCGGAAGCTTTTACTACAGTTCGCTAGCAGGTTTACTAACAGAAAAGCGAGTAATCCTTTTCGATCTCGGTTGGACTCTGGCAGCAAGGCAAGGTAATCACGTAAGAGGAACTCATTGAGTAGTAGTTCAGAGATTGATTCGAGCAAAACGTCAGGCGGGTTCAATTCTACCACTAATAGCGAAGCAATAATCATGCTCTCGATAATAACCGTTGCATACCTGCCTGGCCCAGCCACTGTGTCCATTCTTTGTTGCCCATTTCCCAAACCCTTGTAAGCCGGCCGAGGCCAATCCAAACTCCAACGCTTGAAAATAATAATACCAATAACATCGCCAACACCCCCCTTTCAATTACAATCGAGTAGCAAACACCTCAAAAGGCGAATCGAAACCGAGCTCCTACAGCTCATCATCCTGATCTGAATCAAACACAATGATATCGTCCTCGTCACCGCCGTCATCACGTAGCAGACTTTCAGGCAGCATCTGGCTCTTGGACAGCAATTGCGAGGAATCCATCTGGAACGTCCCTGGCGGCAGGTGGACGGGACTATCGTCCTCATCCTCGTCGTCCACAAAGATGGGCAGGCTCGAGTTGTTGTTCGAGCGCGTCGGCCGCCGCGGCGCAGACCTGAACTTAATGGGCGACTGGGAGGGGCTCGACGCCTGACTTGCCGTCGTCGCCTGCGAGGGCCGGACCGCCCGCCGCGGCGTTGGATTGGGCGGGCGGCTGAGGGGCGTCGGGGGCAGAGCTGGCTTGGTGAATTGGGGGAGCTCTGTGCCGAACTTTCGAGCGCCGCGACCGCCGCGGTTCCTGGTTGGGGTCTGGCTTGACGGTACCAACAGGTCGGCGTCGGAGGAGTGGTGCTGGGTGGAGTGCTCAATGTCGCTTCGGAGTTGCTCGGCGAGCTCCTGGGAGACCGTCTGCTCCTCTGAAGGACCTCCGGCGGCCGGCAAAAACTCCTTCCTGCCGATCTCGGGTTCCGACACGATATCATCTTCCTCTTCTCCGTCTTTACCGATAACACAGCAACGCAGGTTGGCCATCAACTGTCCGACGACGGCGGGCGGCACGTAGTTGTACTTTTGCGGTGGTCCGTGAAGCCAATCCAGGTCCATCATTTCCCGTAAAGACATTGGATCATTTAGCTGGAAGACCTTCTTTAGATGATACGCAAACTTGGAACCATTGTTCTGATTGAACTCCGCGTTGCCGACCCCGTCCTCATCAATCTCACCAGGCGATTTGGCCTCACTGAAGCAGGCCATGTGCCGCAGTTCCGCAACAGGCTTCGTGACGTAAAGCCACATGCGGGTGACAGTGTGGGGGATTCTGTAATTGCGGAATTCGTGGTTCTTCTCGCCGGCAACAATAGCCTCCATGTGCTCGGGATGTATGGAGATAAAGATGTCGGTCCGATCGCCCTGTCGCCCCATGCCGTGAATGACGCTGTAGGGTAGCCGCTGGCTCTCTAGTCCTTGGGTGTAAGGGGTCTTTGGTGTCTTTGGTGTCTCGACAGCCGCCTTTCCTTTAGCCTTGGGAGTTTTCTGACTCGGTGTGGGCGTCGTCTGAGAGACGGACTCGTCGTTGGTTTCCCTGCTCGCTGTCTTAAGAACACTGGAGCCACTGTCGTGTGTAGGCTCTGGTGAAGACGTGATGACCTCCACGGTCTCTCTACGGTCCGAATCATCGCGCGACAATTTGGGAAACACAAACGGCTTCGATAGAACCACTGTCGCGTCCTCCTCGTCCTCTTCGTCATCATCCTCTTTGGCGGCTGGGGCGACGTTTTCCTTATCAGAGTCGCCTTCCTCCGCAGGAGACGCTTCTTTGGATGCTACTTCCTCCTCGGATGAAGCAGGAACCTGGTCCATCTGAAATTGTGTGTCTTCGCCGACGGCCTCGTACCCCTCAGCTTCCTCATCCAGGATTTCAAGATCATCGAATTCATCCTCAGAATCTGCAATCTCGACCAGAGGTGACCTTTGTGGCCTGCGAGGGGATGGGCTGACTTCACGCTCTCCCTTCACTTCCTCATCTTCTTCCATGGGAGCTAGACTGGCTGTAGGATGGGGCGTGATGAAGCGAACATTTTTGGTGGGCTGCAGTGGCATTTTGCTGGGAGATACGATTTGGCTCGAGCTCTGGCTACCGGTCGTCGCATAAGAATCCTGGACTGTCAGAGTTCGTGGCCGTTTGACGGATGCTGTGGGCTTCGGGATCGGTGACATTGTGTTTGTGGACTTGTCTTTCAAGGGAGACCTTTTTGGCGCCGGGCTGTACCTAGCCAGCATCGGGGTAAGCGGGCTGCCTATAGACGATGGAATCTCATAAATAACGCGTTTATTTGTTGGCGTCTGCGGAACGACGGAGGGTGTCCTGCTGGGCGGTTTGCTCGACTGCTTCTTGCCAGGCACTTGGTTCTCCTTGTCGTTGCCGGAGGGCAGCACCGGTTGGTCCTTTTCGACCTCATCCTCCGAGGGCTGGAATTGCCATACGTCCTCCTCCTCTTCCTCTTCTGCCGTGGATTTCTCGGATGATCTTCGCGACATCTGCGTCAACGTTTGCGTGTGAAAGGATGAGCTTGGCGTCGGTTCGTCTCCCATGGTCTTTCTCCTTCTCTTCCTAGGCTTGGGCTCCTCCTCTTCGTCGGATAGATCAAGGCGCAAGGGCGACGAGCGCGTGGTCTCAAACATCTGGGTCAAAGTCTTTTGCTGGTGGTTGGCAATGCGAGCGGTTGGTTTACGAGCGCTATACGTTCGAACTTCGGTTCGTCGATGCGGAAACTTTGCCTGCTTTGCCGGCTTGCTAGACTTATAGACTCGATCGGGAGATGGGTTGGCGGCGGCGGGAGTCCGGCCGCTGGAGCGAGTTTGTGGTGACATTTTGGATAATGGTGCAAACCGTCACCGCAAGGCGTGAGCTTGATCGCTTCCAGAGCGCGCAGATCGTTGATATCAGCAATTGTGTGCAACGTTGACTCAGACGCAAAGGCAGAGTGTCAGCGCAATTCCTCGGAGACTAGACCTCGTTCAGTCCAAAGGGCGCGTCGCGTACTCGAGTGTGGGATTGATTTACGCGTGTAGTGGCGTGTGGGACGTGGTGACATCACATGCATGTAACGGGGCGGCGGGGAAATGCGTGGGTGCTAGATAGTGCCTCCTTTTGCTGGGTAACTGCATTATTTAGTCTCTGTTCCTCTCTCCTATTGGCCTTTCACTCAACTCATTCAACTTACAATTCTGAACATGCGCAAGGCACATACTGAACGTAAGGCAAGGTAGATAAGGTAAGCTATCTCATGAAACTTCAATTTGTGTGATCCACAATTAAGCAGGCAATTGAATCGTTTGAAATCATTTCATTACAGTATGAACAATTACGGTTTATCAAGCCTCCCGTATCTCTCAGAACCCACTCAAGCAAGCTGGTTATTCGCGTTGATAATACCAGCCTTAGGTTGGGTGGACTGCGTGACAGCAGCCTTGATCGTCGCTGAGGTCTGATCAGGGTCAAGCTTGCAGTTGTACTGCTGCATGATCGCGAAGACTACTATCTATCCATACCCAAAAGCCCACTCGATAGCCGTTCTAATGGTCTGTTCACTGTAGTAGTGGTGACAGCAGTTGTAGTAGTGGTGGTTGTAGTTGTTTGAACGTTGGTGGAAAGAGGTGAGATTATAAGGCGGCATGGGGCAATTCAAACAGCTCATCTACCTGCTTATACTTCGGAGGAATCGGTGGGCTTCGCCAATTCCTTCTGTCCTCAGTACTCAGATATACGCAGTTCATCATACGATTGTTAAGCTTCATGCCGGCCGAAAGGCTATGCCCTGATGTCTATACCAGCAGTAGTAGTGGAAGCAGTAGTGCCAGTTGTGGCAGAAGTGCTCCAAGTGTTTCCAACACATGACTTGCTCCTTGGAGATGTTCTTGGTGAATACCACCTGGCGTAAGAAAGATTCCTTCCCGCGAATTCAAGGGAGGTCGACAACGCAATGGAGCTGACAGAAGTGCTGGGCTCTTCCAGCCGTTAGGCTCTGGCTCCGGACACACCGATGCCTTGGCACTCGAGTGTTGATGATCGGAGGAGATGGCCGACTTGGCTTTTCGAGGTGACGATCGTCGAGATTCATATTTTCTCTGTCTGATATTGTTCATGAGCCTCCGAGACATGGTAGAGTATGCTTCGAGCGGGAAGGTCTTCTGTTGTTTAGCGGACGTGAATCCCTTCCTTAGGGACAATGTCTTGTATTAAAGTTCAAGATCCCGTGGGCATGACATCGACCCTTTGTGAGTCCTTGAGAACCCATCTCACAGCTCTTCAACGAATTGAAGAGATTGTGAGGCCCGTTGAATGTACTAGGAGCAGGCCGTCGTTGTGTACGTGTGACTTGTTTGGTGGCTCTGAGAGAGAGCAGACTGTTCATCTAGAGCTTCTTCCCGGTGATACGGTGAAGAAGGCGTCTCAGCCTAGACTTGGACTTCGTGGAAGTGTCGTTTGAGGCGAGAGAGACTGAAGACGATGATGTAGTAGCGCAGGTCTGCTGCTTGCAGTATCCCTCAATGTAGCCATTGATATGGTCCTCAAGATCAACCTCGCAAGATGCGAGGTCGAGGACATGGGCTTGGTGGTATTGCATCTTGGCCTTGTATCTCAACTCCTCCAGCATGTCCGCAGACAAGAGCTGGGACCTGGAAACGGCAAATACAAACATCCTGGCTGTAGTGTGGAGTGAAGTTTGAGGAGAGAAGTAGTTGGTATGGAGAGCGTGATGTCTTCGGAGTATTCAGTGAGAGGTGATGAGCAGAGATATTGAGTCTGAGATGAGTGACGAGGACGTAGGAACCAGGGACCATTGACGACTTTGTAGCAGACCAGTTGCCCTTATATATGATGAGGAAATGAAATACAATCAGCGTCAGGTGCAACACTGGGTTGGCCTTAGAAGTTGGGTTGATAGTTTGGGTGGCACTCGGGGGGTTTCTCCGTTACCATGGGACATGTCTGGTACCCTCGCGGTTCAAGGCAACAAGCCGTTAAAAGTGCTGGTATCGAGCCATGATACTTTCCCTTATAACTTCCTCGACAACAAGTAGCCATGTCCTTTACTTACGCACGTAGTCACATCATGGCTCACTCTGGACTTCCCTCGCTGGATTGGGTTTGAAATCGTGAATTAGGCACCTGATCATGCTTCACTGTAACCTGAAAACATACTCGATGCCATTTCGGTCGAAGACGCGTTCTGAGCACTGGTTTACAGCCAACGTAACGTAGGCGGAAGAGGGTGACACAGTCAGTACCAGGTCCAAATTGGTCGACCTTGGAAGATCAGTCTTATGCTCGAAATTGGGTCCCTTGTTGAATCAAGGCTTTTAGTCCGTTTTCTGAGACTTCTCCAGGACCATGGGACTCGAAAACCGTTACAATTTCGGGAGGCGTTCTAGTCACTGGCGCAGAGCCAGCAAGGCCCACGCTCCTCACCAGCATTTCAGTGCAGCCACATAAGGTTCAAGTAAATAATGGGACGCAGAATGGTTGTACAACAAAGAAGATTCTAGAGTCAGTTATATACACGTCAGAATCTTCTGATCTATTTCTTCGGCTCCTCCTTCTTCTCCTCTGGCTTCGGCGTAGGCAGCTTGAAGGTGTCGGGGCGTCTGTCCGTGCCAGGTCCAACTCCCTCCCAGGCACTTGAGCCGCCCTCAAAGTTGCGGAAGGCCTGGGTAAGCTCAAGGGGCTCGGTAACGATGCGCTTCTTCTCCTCGTCGTATCTGACCTCAGTGTAGCCAGTAAGAGGGAAGTCCTTTCGCAGGGGGTGACCCTCGAAACCGTAGTCGGTCATGATTCTGCGCAGATCGGGGTGGTCGGCGAAGAAGACGCCGAAAAGATCGTAGACCTCACGCTCGTACCAGTTGGCTCCATCGAAGAGGGAAGTGACACTGGGAACGGGGGACGCCTCGTCGGCGTAGGTCTTGACACGGATGCGCGAGTTGTGGCGGACACTGAGAAGGTTGTAGATGACCTCGAATCGCTGGTCTCTGGTCGGGTAGTCGACGGCAGTGATGTCGCTAATCTGGGTGTACTCGGCCGAAGTGTTGTCTACGTATTGTTAGATGAGAGTGACGCTATATCGTGGATCAATTGACACTTACACTTGAGGAAGGTGAAGACGGGAATGATTCCCGAGGGAGAGACGTAGATGGTGAGCTCGTCCTTCCAGACGGAGATCTGCTGGACGTACTTGGGCAAGCAGCCCATGATCCAAGAGCCGTATTTGTGGAGGTTATCGGCCTTGGAGCCGTACTTGTCGGCAGGGTTGATGAGAGGAGCCTTGAGGGTGCCAATGTGCTCGCGAGGAGACTTCCTCAGGTTTTCGGCATCCTTGGGATAGCCGGTCGGGAAGCCGGCCAATTGAGGGATTGAGGTTGAGAAAGATCGGATCTCGCTGGGGCGGCAGTTACGCAAGCCCGCCAGAGCTCTACTACGATAGAGCTTCGTTGCCATTGTTGCGATTGTTGCAGTGCTGGGGGGCTTGTTGCCTCTGGGGAAGTTGATTGATGATGCTGTGCATTCGCGATGCTTGGGGATTGAAAGAAGCTAACCGGCGGTAGGTCCACCCCCAGGGTGGTACTTTTGACACTCGATGCGGACCTGAAGGTGCCAGCGACCTGGCTGAACGAGGTGCTCACAACCTCTGCGTCTTGACGACTTAAAACTTTGCAGCGAATTCAATAGGACTCAAAGTTTTAGGTAAAATACAATTCCCAATATTGAGCACCTTCCTGAAATTTGTGATTTCCTTTCAAAAGTCCAAGCAACCGCACCTGCCGTTACTCAAGAGCGTTCTTTCCTTCACGATTGCCCAAGCGACTGGGAGGGGTGGATCTAAATTCTGCTGACTTGCAATATTCTCGGTCCCTTGATTGGCTTGTCATCAGTGCCCAGCACGTGACGGCAACCAGTGGGTCCATCTTACCTAAGGCACCACACTCTAGTGCAGCAGACGACCCATCTGAGAAAGGCTTTGGCTTCACCTCTGTCTGGTATTGAACAGCTTCCCTCTCCTAACCACCTCCACTCACAAATCGAAACCCAACCTTCCCGCAACCCCACGAAATATACCTACCGCCACAGATCGTCGCCATGGCACCCCAAGACACATTCATCGACGAGGAGGATGATACATGGTATGGTACCTTATTTCTGACCTCGCGCGCATCTTGCTTGCGTGCAACCCATGCGTGAGACCTTGAGGTGTTGGGCATCGTGAACTGACTCTCTCCACTACAGCCCGTTATGTATCGAGGAGTTCGACCTATCAGATCGGAATTTCCGACCATGCCCTTGCGGCTACCAGGTACGGCGACAGCGACTTCCATGTTCCATCGTTCCTGCCTCGGACGAAGAACCTCGACCTCTAACAGTTTCATAGGTGTGCCAGTTCTGCTTCAACAATATCAAGAACAACATGAACGGCCTGTGTCCTGCATGCCGAAGACCTTACGACGAGAAGACAATCCAGTGGAAGGTTGTCACCACGGAAGAGTGTGTACCCCTCCTGCCACCTTGGTCGACGCCACACTGACAAACACTAGGGTCGCCGAGTTCCGAGCAAACATCCAGAAGAACCAGAAGAAGCGAGCTGTGGAACAAAAGCAGAAGGAGGTTCAGAAGCGCGAGGTTGAGAAGGAAAACCGCAAAAACCTTATCGGCGTCCGGGTCGTTCAGAAGAACCTGGTTTACGTGACCGGTTTGACACCTACAGTGCGAGAGGACGAACTACTCAAGACACTTCGCAAGCCCGAATTCTTCGGTCAATACGGCAACATCCTGAAAATCTCGATTAGCAGTCGGAAGAGCCAGGACGGCCAACACCAATCTCTCGGAATTTATGTGACTTTCGAGAAGAAGGAAGACGCCCAACGTTGCATCCAAGCTGTCAACGGTTCTCAGAATGGCGACCGCGTTCTCAGAGCCCAGCTTGGTACCACCAAGTACTGCTCGGCCTGGCTGCGGCATGAGCAGTGCACCAACAGGCAGTGCATGTTCTTGCATGAGCTGGGTGACGAGGAGGACAGCTACACTAGACAGGATCTATCCTCGATGAACAGCATAAGCTCTCAGCGGCCCCTCCCTGGGGGTGGTTCCTCGAGCAGCGGTGGCGGACCGTCTCGCACCGCTTCTCGACAACAGAATACCGCACCGCCTGCGGCTCCCGCTTCTCAACCCATGGCACGATCGTCAAGCAAGGACGGCTCCGAGAATGGCGGCGACGGACCAGCTCTGCCTGCCTCTGCCAACTGGGCAAGAAATCCTCAGCGCAGCCGCAGGGGAAGCCACGCCACTAGTGGCGCCGCTTCAAGCCCTGCAATCTCGACAGCCCTCCCCGTCACCACCGAGGCAGTACCCGAGGCCATCGACGAGACCCCCTCGAGAAAGGAAACCCCCGCACCTCCGACCGAGACCAAGGCCCCGAAGCCGACTGCTCCTGCTGACAACCGAAAGTCCAACAGCCTTCCAGAGAATCTTCTTAGACAGCTGCTCAAGGCTATGCAGGGCTGCCCTTTCTCATACAATGCGCCGGATACGAACCAGATCGAGACCATTTACCCTCCCATGTTCGACACCCGCGGAGGCGAGAAGAGAAGAGCCATGCGCGAAGAAGAGGAGTCGCGCCTCGGCGTGGACCAGGAGCAACAATCCGAACCTCAAGAGGCCTCGGAAGGCGAGCCGGAGACTGGGGGCAGTCTGGCGCTCGGTGGCGAGCCCGAAAACCGAGATGTTGCGCGCGACGTCGTCTTCGAGCAGCGTAGACCCGGCACTCAGCCTCCCATCCAGCGCAACAACAACGACGGCCCTTTCGGTCCCGCACTTGGCTCTGGATTTGGTCAAGCTTCCGTCTCTGCTAGTTCTGTTGGTGGCAGCCGATCCATGACGCCTCAACAACAGCTCTTCGTTCGATCTCAGAGCGGCTTCGGCGATCACTTGCCTCCTGGGATCCCAACTGCGCAGCCTTCTGCGGTTCAGCAACAAGGTGGCGGCCACAACAGACAAGGATCTAGGTTCAGCTTTGCTAATGACACCGCCGGCACTTCAGCTTCAGTCAAGGTTGCCGCCAACCCAAGAATCATGGCCCAGCAGACGGCCATGATGCCTTCCGCTTTCCACTCGCAGCCAGGCAGCCAGTATTATGCACCCTCCATGCCCGGACCTCCTCCAGGTCTCAAGTCGACAGGAACTCCGCCAAACATGTTTGGACAGGGCCAGTTCGGTGGCGCCTTCGGTGCGACTTCCAAGGATTCCGCCGAGCTTCTCCAGACGTTGATTCGGGGTCGGGGAACCAATGGACAGGGTCATGATGCTGGTAAGCGTGAGTACATGTTATCTTCTTTCTCTAATCAGTACCCATCCTCTACCTCCTCCACCCCAGCTCCTGCTTCGGGCCTCCTGGCGTCGCTCTACGGTAACCAGCCTGGAGCATTCCAAGACTTCGGTCCCAAGCAGAAGAAGAAGGGGAAGAAGCACAGACATGCTAACACTTCCTCCTCTGGAGGAGGTGGTCTAGTTGATCTTGCGGACCCGAGTATCCTGCAAGCGAGAATGCAACACCAGTCGCAGAGCAATGCCGGAGTCGGACAGGGACTGTTCGGTGGACAGGGCCAAGGTGGGTACAACCCGAACATGATGTACAATACGCGTTTCCCAGGCGCAGGCTGGTAGCCTCGAGAGACAACGCGATAGATGAGGTGTCGGTGTTGGTCGTTTACGGGTTTTGTTTTACACTTCATGTATCATGAGGGGGAGGGCGTCGCGGCATATCACAGGCGGACGACCGCTCTTCAAAGGGACCGAGAGCGCACCGCACATTACACGCGCATTGATTCAGCGAGCATTGCGGAAAACATCAGGGCTGCTCAGGGGAGAGTGGCAAAGGGTTGCATTTGGCGTCGCTTCACGTTTTCTTCTGGGCAAGCAAGGACCGACACCTACACTTCGTCTCGGCATTATACCTCTTTTTTCATTTGGGACCGCACGTCGTCATGGTTAATGGGATCACGTCAGTCAGGCAAGCCATCATCGTCTTCCAGTCGCCTCAATGTACGTTAACTCGCAGACCGTCCTCCCGTTATGAGGATGGGGGTGGCACAAGGACCAATATAGCACGTTGCTCATACTTACCGCTCGTTTGTCCTCGCAAATCATCATGGAAGACGATGATGGCAGCCGTGACTTGTCTTGTTCCTGTAAACATTTGTCCATGTATATAAACTGTTGTCTCTCGTGCTGCTACCATGCTTTATTGTCTCTTCTTTTCCTTACTTGTCTTTAAGGAAAACACCACTTCTAGGGAACCCCTTGGCTAACTGGTTCCCTAGATGACGATCTCTTTTCGCTCGACGATGAGGCCACTCTATCGGTAGACAAATTAGTCTCTGACGACCCCTTGCCGAGCTATGTCGGTACCTTGGGCGGACTATCACGACCAGCAGCTCCGACCCCTCCACCTGGTCTCGGCCCTCCACAAAGAACCGCATCGCCGGCTCCACGACAAGCACCAATCCCCGTAATACCAGTCACACCACTGACGCCCTCGGCTCCCAAGCCAGCAGTCCCTACTATGGCTAATATCGTGCGGACTGGCACACCAGATCAGGCTTCTCGCAAGAAAGCCGGTGGGACAGAAGCCAAGAAGAACATCAAAGCCTTGGCTGTTGAGAGTGGGCTATCAAAGGACATTGCCTCTCAAGCATCTCCCTCCAAGGGGAAGTCTGTATTGCAGTTGCAGGAAGAGGATTTCCCAGCACTTGGAAACGCCCCACGGCCTGCGACCCCAGCGAAGTCAGCAGCTGCAACTCCAAAGATCGCCCCAGCGAGCATCAAGAAGCCCCATCCGGCAGAGGCTGCGACGCCGGCTTCAGGTCCATCCCCCGTGCTGGCTGTTGAAGCGCCCAAAACTACAAAGGCCACGGAGAAGCCCGTACCGGGTATCTTGAACATTGCCGCCGCTACCAGTGCAGCTCAGCCAAA
This sequence comes from Colletotrichum lupini, assembly GCF_023278565.1. Classification (NCBI taxonomy): domain Eukaryota; kingdom Fungi; phylum Ascomycota; class Sordariomycetes; order Glomerellales; family Glomerellaceae; genus Colletotrichum; species Colletotrichum lupini. Next base: position 685,321 of record NC_064672.1, read on the forward strand.
GCAACCAGAGACCACCACCACGGAGCAATCTGACGTCTCGGCCTTCCCAGCCTTGCCAACACCAACGACTGCCAGTGTAGCATCACCTATCGCGAGAGCAGCGCCCAAGACTTTGCGAGTTGTACCGACACCCAAAGCCGAAGTGCCGCCAGCTCTACCATCAGGTGCCGCATTTTCTGCGGCGGCAAGGGCTGTTTCTTCCGCCTCTGGACGTCCTGGAACACCGGCTAGCGAAATCATTAGCGATAGCGCCTCTATCGTCTCCGCATCTGTGTCTGCTTCTCGTACCAGCTCACCACCCCCTACCAGAGTGGGAACTGCACCTGTCCGCAACACAACAAAGAGCCAGCAGCGCAAGCAGCGAAAGGAGGCGCACAAGGAGCAGTCCGCTTCCATTACTGTTGCGCCCAAAGTCGTGGAAACCGAAGAGCAGGCTCCCATCCTCGGACGCAAGAAGAAGCAGAAGAAGGAAAAGCCGGTCACATCGGCCCCCACACCAGTCAAGAAGCCCGTCGAGCGTGTCGCCACCCCGCCCCCTCCTCCCAAGGAGCCAACTCCGCCTCCCAAACCTATCGTCGAGAGAACGGTGGTGGATCTACCTCCTCCCAAGGGCAAGGCTGCTAAGCAAGCCGCCAAGATGGCCAAGGCAGCGGAGGAGAAGGGCAAGAGTAAAGAAGGAACACCTTCAACGCCAACACCACCGCCTCCTGTACCCACAGCTGTTGCTGTGCCAGAGGAGTCTCAGGATATTGCCGACAACCCGAATACCTTTCCTGAAGTTGTCTACCATGCCCTGCATGAAGCGGGCGAGGTTCCCACCGCGGAACTACTTGCCCTCCTCAAGCCTTTCCTCGACGCTCACTCTCGCTTTGATAGGCCTTCCGCTGCGACCCTGAGCAACAACCCGCCTCCTACGGCTACGACCAAGAATATGGTGTCCGAGGCAGACCATGCTATCCTACTTACTGGTCAGCCGGTGCGCAAGATCATGGAAGGTCAGCGTGTACTCATTACGCCCAACGGGGATTGCCTGAGAAATCTCACCGAAGAGGAAGAAGGCAGATATCTTGCGCTTCAGAAGTCTGTAGCAGTTGGTAGTGACCAGCCCGACAGCTTTGTTGCGCCTCGTCATCAGGCCCGTCCGGGTGGCTTCTCCCTGATCAAAGGCAGAGCGGTACCCAACGGGCCCCCATCCTACTTTCCACCCTCGCCCAACGCACAAAAGATGTTCTCCGATGACCCTGTTAATAAGATTCAGCGTGAAGAGGCCATCAGCTACATCAACCAGTTTGTTCTCCCGCGACTCAACTTGGGTAACACCAACTTGTTCCCGGGCAGCTGGAAATCTGCGCCTGGTGCCAAGGACGCCTTATCTGCACGAGAAACAGCCGCCGCCAGCCTTAACTCTCTCGCTCCATACATTTATGGACACGACGCAGCAGCGGGCGCAGGCATCTACTCCGCCGAGAGCGGTGGCTCAGGCAAGGACATTCCCGAAGACGAGACACCGTTTGGCGGTCTGGACTCGCCACAGCACCAGCAGGGTAGCGAGGGCTTCGTCACCGACGCCTCCCCTTCCACCATGGCGGCCGCCGCCGCACAGGTGGACGCCCAGCAGAGAACTGGGGCTGTGCACCCTAAGTTGCCTGGCACACCACTCAATGCCATGTCGCTCATGAGTGTCGAGGACGCCGAGTCGGCGCTGGGTATTGCGCGCAAGGAGACGGAGAAGCTCGAGAAGGGGCTGAATCAGGCTATGAAGCGCAACCGGAGGCTTCTGCTGGGCAGTAGATGACTAGCCGTGAGTCTTTTAGATCTCGTGAAGCGAGTCGTTGTGGCTGTTGCCGTGCAGACCCTGGTGCTGGGGGTTGGCATGGTTAGGACCGTGGTGGATTTGCTTTCTGGCGCTGGTGGAAGTGGAATGAGATGGTGAAGCGTCTTTTTCTTCTTGAATAGGAGAACAATATCGTTAACAAGATGAAAGTGGAGAAGAATACCTTCTGGACAGACAGAGGAGGGGGTTTGTTGGATGTTCCTTTCAAAAGCGTTTGGAGAAAGCGTTTTGATATGAGCATGTTTTTTGCTGCATGTTCGGATACGTGTAGCGGTAGTGTATGTATATTTGTATTCTTGAGAAAGGCAATGCCCTAGGACTACTGGCATACCAGATAGCCTTTCCCACGGTTGGAGGCTTCTGCACCCTCACGTGGGGATGGATAAAACTTAATGATACCGATACCCCCCCTTCTCGCTATGAGATATCAAGGTTATTCTTTGTGTGTCTGGCCTGTGTGACCCGTGGTTTTGTGGGTTAAGTTGCTTTTGCTTGACATGAATCTGATGTGGATGATGCTCAAGGTTTTGAAATTATGCTACCTCTCTTATGTATGTATGTTGTATGTTATGTAGATCATGAAAATGTAGCTATCCTATCATGTATGAGCACTAAGTGTGATGAAATATCTGAACCGGCCAAAGTGTGTCTCAAGATTACATACGTGGGGAAAATCGCAATACAAATGACAATTCAGAAAGGGGGTATCACGATCTCAACAACTCATCAACCTCGTCCCTCCCCTTTCTCTCATCAGCCAGGTCCCGCTTCCGATCCACCGTACTCTTCCTCTCGAGCTCCTCGCCGCGGACAACGTCAAGCTCGTCTCGCAGCTTCTCGGTAAGCTTCTCCAGGATCCACTCGCACTCCTCCTGGCTGCCCATCAGCGGCGACTGCGAGCCGACCCAGGACCACTTATCCTCGTCGGGGCACTCCGCCTCCGTGTGCTCTGCGTTTTCCTCATCGACAACCCCGTTCCGCCGTCGTTTCTTGGCTGCCTTTTTCGCCTTCTTCTTGGAGTGGATGTGCGGGCGCGCCTTGCGGTGCGTGGCGGAGCTGGATTCGTCTTCGCCTATGAGTTTGAGGTACCACGCCCACTCGGCAAAGGTGTATCGCCGCGCGGGCTTCTCTTTGGCGTGTCGGCGGACGGCGGCGATTTCGGAGATGAGGAGAAAGTGGTAGTCTGCGCGGGAGGCTGGGAGGGCGGAGGTGGGGTCTCGGACGCGGGAGAAGGGGCGGCGGCGGCGGCGGCGGGTCGTGGTGGTGTTGTTGTTTGTAGCGGTGGTTTGGCGGTCACGGGGTGATGGACGGGCTTGGGAGTCTTTTGGTTCTGGCGAGAATGGTGGAGGGGCGCGGGAGGTTTCGCGGTCTAGGACGGTGGAATAGGCTTCTGTCTCGTCGCTTTCTTCGTCGTTATCGTCGTCGTCGTTTTCTTCCCGACGTATGCGGCGGGCGTTGGAGAGGAAGCCCGGCGGGAGCGCGTCGTCTTCGCCATCCGAGTCTTCATCGGAATCCTCGTCGGTGGGGTGGAAGAGGAAGCCGCAGGTGAGGCGGTGGAGGACGGACATAAGATCCTTGCGGAAGCCGCGTTCGCCGGGGAGGATGGTGATGTTGCCGAGCTCGAGGGTAGCGTCGCGGACGGCCTTGACGACGGTGTCGCCGGCGTTGGAGATCATGACCGTCATGGTGGGCAGGGCGAGGAGGGACCAGAAGACGAAGAAAGCTTTACCTGAGTTGGAGACGGGGGTGCGGTCGCCGTAACCGATCGTCGTGAGAGTGACAAAGGCAAAGTAGAAGCCCTCGAAATAGGTCCAGTTCTGGTAAGGGCGCTCGCACTCCTGAAAGACTTTTGCGCCGACGAGCCAGAGGACGAGCCAGGAGGAGAAGGAGACGGACATGGCCATCCAGCGGCGGCGGGTCGAGGCTTGGTGCTGGATCTTGCGCATGAGGTTGAATTCTTCCTCGCGGCGCGCGAGCTCCGTGCCGGGTAGAGAGGGAGACGAGGCGGCCGAGGCGGAGGTGTCGTTGGTATCTGGGTGGATGGGCTTCAAGATCTCGTCTTTGCCCTTGCGCGTCATTGTGCGGATGAGCTGGCGGCGCTTCTTCTCGACCATGCGGGCATCGAGCCTGCGGCGGCCGCGCTCGAGGACGAGGCTCCGAATGGAGCCGATGACGAGACCCAGGGAAATGACGCCGACAAGGGCGTAGGGGATGAGGAGGGCGCGGCCGAGGGGGGATGCGGCGGCAAAGTCGCCGAAACCGACGGTGAAGAGGGTGACCTGGGCCCAGTAGACGGCGTCGAGGTAGGACCAGCTCTCAATGGTAGAGAAGACCAGGGCGCCAACGAGCAGGTAGCAGAGGAAGAGGATGGTCTGGAGCATGAGGGTGCGCTGGGCGGTGGTGAGCTGGAAGTCCTTTGCGTAGTGACTGGTGGCGGCGCCGTAGACGGTGACAACCATGAGGGAGGCTGTGAGGAAGTAGAGGATGGCGGCGAACATGCCGTAGTAGAAGGCCTGTGAGAAGATGTACTCCTCGGCGGGCTCGATGACGAGAGGCCCCGCGGCGGTGGCGTTGAGAGCGACAAGGCAGATGGCGGACATGTACCAGCCCACGATGGTGATGGGTTGGGCCAGGGAGAAGCGAACGCGGCGGGCCATGTTGAGGAGGAGGAAGACGTTTGAGATGATTGCTATCGCCAGCTGGATGGCGTTGACGATGATGAGCCTGCAAACATCGTTAGCCTCGTGTCAGTGTTGACGGATGGCTCACACATGAGAAGTGTGAGGAATCGTGAATAACACGAATGTCTGGATGAGACGGGGGTCTGACCATTTCGGATCCGGCTCAAAAGCGGCGGTGGTGATGTCGGTACCGGGCGGGTAGTGCTGTCGCCAAGGCCGGACGAGGGCACAAATACTGAACGCCGAGGCAACGGGGCCGAGGGTGCCGGCGATCATGGGAAATGCGGAGGAGGCGAACCACCACCGGCTCGGGTCGAGATGTGCGACATCGTTGGCAAAGCGCTTCTCGCTGTTGCGGGGGTTCTTTGACCGCTCGAGCTGGCCGATGCGCTCGTCAATGTTATCGCCCAAGTCGGCGTCGTTCATGGCGGCGTCGAGGTTGGATCGAGCGGCGAGCCGCGCGGGGCAGATGAGCGGGTGCGGTGTGGTGGATCCGCCGAAGGTGAAGGCATTCCCGGCTGGTGCAAGCTACCTAGGTAAGATTTCTCAAGAACACGACGCTAGAGTCTTGTGAACGATTATCTTGACAATTCTTGGCCGTAGTTAATCACTAAGTTGAAGAAGAGGGGAATTCTCGAAATCTCCTTTTTCTCATCGAGGTTGAGGATCCATAGAGTCGGGAGTCTAGACTCCTGAAAGTACTACCGGTATCCGTGCTAGCCGGGGTGCCCCAGACGGAGGGGGATGAAGGCACTTCGCGATGACGTCTGTTGGGGGATGCCGAAGAGGGTGTGCACTCGCGCCTTGTTTTTCCTCTCGTTCTTCTTCCTCTTCGCGTCTACTGATCAGATAACTGAGACACGTCAAAAGATGTGCTCCAATACGTAGCGAGGAACGCAACGGACGGGCGTTTTGTTGCGTGGCCTAGTTTAGATTGTAAACGGCCGGATGATCTCTGTCTGACCATCTCGGATTCTCGAGTGTGTGCTTCCCTCGCGAGATTCGGCGATCTTCTGTCTTTGAAGAAATATTTGGCCGCCAGTTACGCCGTGACCGTTTGCACCATTCGTCCTTGGCATTTGAACTTATATATATCTTTCTTCGCTTGGCATGCAATATGCCCCCCAGGTCGCATGTCGCCAACAGATTGGTGTCAATCATCAGACAGATCAGGTCACCCATGCCTGCAGTAGGAGAGAGCTCATGATCTCTCCCGAAACAGCGATCCCTTGGCTCCATTTCAGCGGTGGTTGCTCCGGCGCTTGGGGTCAAATTCTTAGGTGGTGCCAGGACACAGTAGCACGACGTAGACGCTACTGCAACAAAGTGGGAGTCGAAGGGGACCCTTGACCAAGAACTCGAAGCTTAGCAGAGGTGACGTGTGGGGGACAGTTTGCGGCGGTGCAAACACGAAGGCTGGAGAAATGGGAGATGATGGTGGTGTGGAGGAGACGGAATGGCCGCTGGTTGGTCCGAGGGTGGTCCCTTTACAACTTAGTGAGAAAAAAACGCGTCTGGGGAATGGCAGTAGGTTGTTTACTCAGATAACTAACTCACTCAAAATCATACACTTACATCCAAGGTACTCACATCAGTATGAGTGTATGAGTGAGTGAATGAGTGAGCGACCAACTGAACATGAGTATTTCAGTAGCTCGTCCTGCTATTGTCTCATATTCATAGACGATGAGAAGATGGCCGGCACCTTGGCTGTCGTCTCGTCTGCGCCCAACTCATGTCTTTCAACGAAGATGTTTCCATCTTGACAGGCCTGACATCGAGTCCGTCGATGTGCCTTGTCGCTCCTCAGGGGCCATCACAGTAGAGTATATCTCACTCCATCCCACCAGGCCATGACTTCTATTTAACGCAAATATCAGTCTTCACAATGTGAACCGTCATCCCGCCGCAACTCCTTTGATGGTGTACATCCCGCCCTTCTCACCAACCCCGGGATACCTGACCCCCATCCCCCACTTCCTCATGCCGTACCCAACGGCCGTCATCAACTACCGATGGTCCCCGTCCCGGTCCGAGTCTCCGGTCTCCACCCCACCGGAAGCCGAACACGACCCAGAACCCGACTTCAACTTCACCACGCCTCTCACATGGCCCACCCCCTTACACGACGTCCTCGCCGGGTATACCTGGATCACAGAAAACCTCCTACCGTCCGGCACCAACTCCCGCCGCGACATTTACGTCTACAGCTCCCACGCCGGCGCCAGCATCGCCACCTCTCTAGCCCTGACTGAGTCCCATCACCATGCCCGCATGGCCGTCCGTGGACTGATCGCCTGGAACGGCATCTACAACTGGTCCATGTTTCTCCCGGACCACAAGATCAACAGGCCCGCCACCGCGCGCAGCAAGAAACTCCCGCCACGGCCTGAGGAAGGGTCGGCGCTGCATATGCTGCAGATGAAGATGGAGAACCTGTTTCGCTCACCGGTAGACCTGTTCGACCCGTTTGTGAGCCCTAGTCTTCTCTTCCAGACGCCCGGCATGAACGCGCCGTCAAGCTTCATGCAGGCGGCGGCCGTGTCGTCGTTATTGGAACGGCTTTCCTCTGTCAACCCGGACGTGAAGCCGGCTGATATCCTTGGCTTTACAGAAGGGGTGATGATGGCAGCGCCGAGGCGGAGTGCGCTTGTGTTCCCGCCGAGAAAGTCGACGCTCAAGCTGCCTCATGCTTTGTTACTCCATGATACCCCGACTGAACCTGTGACGAGGCGTAAGACGACGACGAGGAAAAGCAGCTTGGCATCTTCCATGGCTGGAGAACTCGCTTCTAGGACGGCGAGGAGACGGAAGGTGGCAGGGCACACGTTTGAAGCCCAGGCTACGGAGCTGGCGGGGTTGATGAGGCGGAGCTTGGAGAAGCTTGAGTTCAAGGCAAGACTGCAGTGGGACGAAGATTTTGACGTGGAGGCTGAGGCTGAGAGACGGGTGACCGTCGTCGAGGTTGGTAAGAACGAGGGTCTTGAGCTTGGTGAGCGTGGGGAGGATGCCATTGCCGAGTGGTTGGAGGACAGGATACGTTTGTGATACCCATCAATTCTCCTCTCAATTCTTTTTCTCCCCTTTGAAGGGCACCGATCAGAACTTATCATGGCGCAATGGGCTTTTCGTCTCGAACCTTCTGTACGGCCATGGCATGGGGCATGCTGATGGTGCCGTAGCAAGACGTGGTCATCAGGGGGTTGACTCTGAGCTCTCAGTAGCCGGTCCATCCACACAATTTGGGGCTGTATATACCTTGGGTAGATAGACGAGCGGGTTATATGGCAGGAAGGTTTTGGATTGAACTGGCATACCTTTCTTCCCAAGGCTGTGCGCAAGTTCACCTACCTGCCTCACCTCCATGCTCCACACCCGGATGTCTTTTCCATCTCCCGTCCATACCCTCATGAGGCGCTCCAACTCGCTTTGCTTTCACCAGATGAGGCGGTACCGCTAGATCAAGTGCACTTGGTCTAGTGGTATCACCTCAGCATGCTGAGGGAAAGCAAATATCCCGATCGGGCCCTCTCTGGTTGCCTCGCGGGACGCGCAAGTTCGAGCCTCGCTCGAAATTGGGCGTGTACCAATCTTTTGCAGTTTTTTCGGACTTCATATTTCTTATCTACTGTTGTGAAGTACGGTTAATGTATTAAAAATGATTTGGCTTCATGTAAAAGGTGTCTTTCGTATTGGTTTTGGCAAATTTGAGTGAGTGGTAATAATTGCGAATAGCCTCATGTTATGATTGTAGCCCTCCTCTTTTCCTAAAGCTCAGGACAAGCGATTCACTAAGCTGAATTGAGGCGACTACCGCGAGTAGCTTGCTTATTGTCAAGGCTTGAACGGAATGCTCGATGTATATCTTAAGACGATGGCTCATTCCGGTCGCACGAGGACGCCTGCTCTCGGCCCTAACGCCAGATCTTCATTTCAACCCCCTGAGCGAGATCATAGTATAGCTACGATCTGATTATTGATGAAGTGGTTCGCTTTAGTATTCGTCGGATCGGCTAATGTCCGGAGACTATCGACAACGTCAGGGAAATTCATACAGAGCCTTTGGATGTTGGGATACAGTCAAGTCGATGACGAAATTGATTTCCGCTCGACAAATCCGACAAGCAGTTCCACCGCTATTATCACTAGGATTAATATCTATTGAAAAGAGTATGTAATATCACGTACATAAGAAAGACTTTGATGCGAAAGAGGTAATGATTATGATATGAGTGGTGAAAGGGGTGCTTGTTAAGATGTATAGTAGGAAATCAATTTTGTCACCCACTTGACTGCCATGACCTACTCAGGCTTCTTAGTTATCAGAAAACCCTTTGGTTTCCCCTTTTAACTCCTTGGCTAGTACCATCGTGTATCACCGTTTTATTGAATACTCACTCAATGTTTGTTCCAGCTATGCCTTCGTTGATGACGGTCGCCCGTAGTGGCTGGGAGTAGCTCATGGCGTGTTGCCAAAATCACTGGGGGCAATCTCGCAATGGGTTTTCAATCGCCGGTTTATATTGCACAAACATACGTGTGATACATAAGGGATCCTTCACTACTTTGGGCATAACATGAGTGTATGCCTCTCCGCTGTCTCGATAACCGTGTGTTTCCCCTTCCAAATCGTGAACCCTTCAAGTTCACCAAATCGCCGTGCTAACCGTTGCTAGTTGGGCATTGCGAGTCCCGAAGAATTGATGCCCCATATCGCTTAGCCATAAGGCTATGAGCACTGCCCACGGAAGAATGCGCAGTAGTATGGCCTGTCCATCCATATCCATGAATATTCCCAGACATACCCCGATCACGATTCCTATCGCTATAACGGCGTCTTGATGTTTGTGTCTGTCGTTCATGTGATACAGCATCGACGCCCCGATGCCATAGGTGATCAGGCCGACCATCAGCATGCGGGGTGTCGGGGTCGTGAGGATCTGGATGACCTGCGCAGAAGGTATGCGTTAGCTAGTTTTCAGAAGAGAGTATACTATGCCACGGACCATTTGTTTCGGGGAGTTTCCTAAGAGATTTCCTATCCCTGAGTGCCATCCCTCGCCGGATACCTCAAATTGGGCGGAAAGTCCAGCGTCCCAAGAAGTCGGATGTTCGAGAGGTTCTCGCGTCTGGCCAAGAACAGCGTTCTCCTTCAGAATCATCGAGCCAAAAATCGTCCCCATCTCTGCTGCCAACTTCGCCATGCGACTCTTTGGATAGCGGGCAGATCTCTGCTTCCAGGCGCCAGGTGTCGAAGGCAAGGGTTTCAAGCCCAGTTTTTCCACAAAGTCCATGGAAAGGAATGTAGGCCTGAGTTCACGATGCTGCGAATTATATGCTGGTTGAGCCCTGTCGAGAAGCGCAGCAATGCGAATTTGCCCCCCTCGTGGAGCGGATGAGTTGACTCGATCAGCCATTTCGTAGATGTTCGATAGGTTGTCTGTAGCTTTCGTCCCTACAGAGTATCTCGAGTTGCTTCTTGTTGTTTTAGCAATGTTGCTGGCTGGTTCAACGCCTCTTCAGAACTCAAGTGCGGCCCAACTCCTCACCGAGCCTTACTGTTGCACTAGGTATTCGTATTGAGCACTGCCACGTAATCGAGGGCCAACCACATAGTCGGCCTCACTTCCACCGCGTTACACAGCATTTCAATCAGGACAGCTGCCCAAAGAGACCTTGGGTTCCCTCTTTATGCCCTCTCCCCTCCTAACTTTGACATCTCGAAAGACAGCCATGCCCATCGTTCTTATCAACACTGGAACCCAACATCGAATACTGCATTCTACCCAGTACATCTACAGTTAATCAATACGTTCTGATGGAAATGCAAGACCCAGAGATCCAGCAGCTTGGGGAGCCGGCTCCACCAGAAAGGTCGGTGTCTTTGCCTCAGAGACTCCTGGGGCTTCCGGTAATCTATAGCATCGAGTACGTTTCGATTTGTTCTTTCAAACTTCGTGAGCAAAAGGGAGACTTACTGACACGAAGACCAATTGTCTCTCTAGAATCTGGAGTCATATCGGTATCGGGCGTCGAATCGGTGGACTTCGCCGCGGCCGTACCCTAACGATACTGCGCAAAGTCGGAGGTGTTGCGGGAACAACCGTATCTGTCTATATTGCGGTCGTGCACGATGAGCCTATTGCCCCGCTGCTTTACAACTGGTCTGCCTGGTCGTCACCAAGGCTTTCGGTATCTATATACTAACGAGGGTAAACAGCCTTTGGTGCAGTGCTGCACTTGTGGACAGTGTACTCTTTCTCACATGGCGTCACATGTCCAAGATGCCCAACGCGTACGTGTTAGCCCCCAAGCGATAACAGAGACAACGAAACTTACAGTCTAAATCCAGCTACTCCATTCTGTTCATCCTAATGTCCTATGCGACTCTAACCACATTACTAAAGGGACCGGAGCTGGTCCTCGACAGGGTCCTGCCGGTGCTCCCTCTTGTTGCCATCTCAGGGGCATTCCTCGCCTCGCTCTTCTTAAGCATACATGAAAGCATCATGATCCCATCAGTTCTGGACGTGGAGCGTGGAGACCGTGCTGCCTGGGACGCGATTGCTTCTTGTCTGGTGTAAGCGGGCTGGGAGTTGGGTGGAGATGCTGGGTTGAAGTACTTCTTCTAGTAATTTTGATGTAAGTACTAGGAGAACAGGGATTTCAGTCGGGTAAAAGAAGGGTCGCGGCAAGACCGCATTTACAAACCGGAGTCTTGGAGCTGAAGGGTCATCTTGACCAGCTCGATCGATGACTAAAATATACATGTTTGATTTTCACAGTAGCTATGGACGAAGTCCAGGGGTGGAATCAATTGGACTTTCAAAGTTAACTGTGATGTTGCGCTTCTTGGTATGCTTTTGAGGATTAATACCGATCCAATCAGCAACTTCCATCACCGTTTCTTACCAGGCCTTCCATTCCTACTCGAATACAGCCGCTACCAGGTACCAAGTCCACACTCACAATCTCATGTCGTTCATCATCTCCACGGTAAATCGCAATAGTCTCTCAAGCTATAGACAAGTCGAGACCGCAGCAGCAGAAGAGTCTGGACATTCTTACCCCTTCTGGGCGGCCAATCCCACCATTGACAGATTGATATATGGGAATGCCCCCGTCCGCAAGGTCCGAATAGATGGATAGACCATTACCACCTTGCTTTATGCGGCCCCCTAATTAAACGCTCTCATAGAGACTATGACTGCGGTGTAGTTAAGTAGGTGACAAGATTAAATACCGGCCAACAAAAGATCGTAATACTTATTTACGACCTGATCATTATTTCTAGCTCTCTCATCATCATCATTCTTCTTTAATGTATTTTTAAAGAAAGAAAAAAACCCCTTTTTAGCTACGTTTCTATTGTTACTTATATACTATGTATCATCACTAGAGAATGTACAGTAGAAAGAAGAATAGCAGAAAAAGAGCTATGGTTCATAGTACGGCAAACGATTATGTCACCCACTTGGCTCCCTCTTCCACTCACGCCTACGATGTAGTCAAAACCAAGCGTCGGTGACAGTCCGTTCACCACCCTCACCTCGGTGAAGGCCCGTCAACTCTTCAACCCTAGACTCCAGCAGACCCATTGCCTTTTACCTAAAAATGGAGAGATTCTCGGTGCTCAAACCCCGAACATGCCCGAGACCCAGAGTCGCCCCATGTCTCCATCAAACGCACCTCGGGATTTCCACCCGCGAACCAGCGACCCAGCGGCGCCAAAAAAAAGTTTCGCGAAGACGAACGACCGACCACATCCTTCAACAGCAATTCATGATTCGCCTGTATCATTCGCTACCGCGTTGTATGCAGGCAGCAAATCCCTTTCGATTCCCGAGCCCCCTCGAGCTCGATCTACGACCACAGAGACCCAGTCTTGGGCCCAATTTCCCTAATGCATCCCCAAATCCTCTCACGCGTCCTTAAAACCCCCCAATCACTCCCCAGGATTCCCCCCTTTCTGGGTCCCGTCGTCTCCGGTACCAGCGAGCCGGCAGACAAGTTCTTCAGCCCGAGTCCGAGGACGAGGGCGAGGCCATTGAGACCATGGACGGCCCATAGACGTTGTATACACGGCCGCAGAGGTGAAAGCGACGCTGGCGAGAATGGTATAGTCAGTACGGGATATTACACGTGCAAAACGGTTCGTCGCACGCCGCAGCAGCAGCAGCGGGAGCTTCGCGCGAGGCCCAAACCCCTCAATTCTTCCTCCAATCAGCGCCCCACGCCCGCTTCTGACATCATGCCGAGCGCCGGCGCGAAGCTCCAGCTGGGGCCGCCGCTGCTGCAGCACATGTCCGTCCGAAATTTGTCGTCGCAGCGGCGGGCAACACAGACGACAAAGACGACCCTGGGAAATAATGCCACGGCAGAGGCTAACAACGGCAACGGTGTTCGTGCGGCTGGAATAGACGCAAGAGCTTCACAAGACGAACAGTACACCAAGAACACCTCGTCTCAGTCAAAGTCTCAGTCCCCCGCCGTTCGTACTACCACCACCAATACCACCAACCAGCCTCCTCGTGGGACGGCATATTTAGCTAGACAGTCAGTCAAAATCCACACACGAGAACCACAACCTATACCTGCACACATACATATCCTACTCCCGAGTCCTATCGCCTCGTGCTCCATCGCGAAATCCACGATCCCGACTTGTTCCCGTCTCCCCCCGTACCCGCCCCGCCTCCCACGCCGGCTCCTACGGCCCCCTTTGCTTTTGCGCGTGCTTGCAGAAACAAATCCCGTACAACCCCAGGGGCGCTGTCGATTTTGCTCTTCTCTCCGCGTGATACCCCCCGTGGTCCCCACGACCCTCCTCGTTCCCCATTGAAGTCCCCAGAGCCCCAGCTTGCTTAGTCTTTAGCTTCTTCTTCTCTTCCTCGGCCCCCCTCTTGTCTCCGTTACCTTTTCCCTCAAGATACCTCTTGTATTTCCTCTCTTTGTGTCTCACTCTCACTCCTACTCCCCTTTTGTCCTCCTCTTCCTCTCCCTCCTCTTCTTGACTTACCAACAACCTACCACCACAGCAGCGGCGGCACCGACAACACAATGGCCGAGACGAGAGAAACCAAGCGCCCGCGCGTGGCCGCAGACCCGGCCGAACACCTCCCAGCCGGCATCACAGAGACCCAAGAAGAACTCAAAGAACATTGGTTCGTAGGCAGCATAGATCAAGGCACGACCTCGACTCGCTTCCTCATCTTCAACGGCCTCGGTGACCCTGTGGCAAGCCACCAGATCGAGTTTGAGAACCACTACCCGCACTCGGGCTGGCAGGAGCACGACCCCCTCGAGCTCCTCTCCTCCGTCGAAGAATGCGTTGAAAAGGCAATGGCCCAGTTCGCTGAACAAGGCTACTCCGCTGCCAACATCCGTGGCGTCGGCATCACCAACCAGCGCGAGACCACCGTCCTCTGGGACGTCCGCACCGGCGAACCCCTCCACCACGCCGTTGTCTGGCCCGACACCCGTACCACCTCCCTCGTCCGCGAGCTCCGCGCCCGCCCCGGCGCAGACGCTCTCCAGGACCTGTGCGGTCTGCCCCTGTCCACCTATCCTTCCTCCGTCAAGCTCCGCTGGCTCCTCGACAACGTCCCCTCCGTCCGCGAAGCCTACGATGCGGGCCACCTCGCCTTCGGCACCGTCGACTCCTGGCTCATCTACCGCCTCAATGGCGGCGCAGACAAGGGCGACGACGCGATCCACGTCACCGACTCGACGAACGCCAGCCGCACAATGTTCATGAACCTCCGCACCCTCAAGTACGACGACACCCTCCTCTCCTTCTTCGGCATCGACCAATCCAAGATCCACCTCCCCAAGATCGTCCCCTCCTCCGACCCGACCGCCTTCGGCTCCTTTGCTCGCGGCGTTCTCAAGGGCGTGCCCATCGCGGGCTGCTTGGGCGACCAATCCTCCGCCCTCGTCGGCCAGTGCGGCTTCTCCCCGGGCCAGGCAAAGAACACGTACGGTACGGGCTGCTTCCTGTTGTATAATGTTGGCGAGGAGCCCGTCATATCCAAGTCGGGTCTGCTGGCTACCGTCGCGTACGATTTCGGCAAGGGTAGAAAGCCCGTATACGCCCTCGAGGGCAGCATCGCAGTCGCAGGCTCGGGCGTCAAGTTCCTCGTCAAGAACCTTTCTTTCGTGGAAGACTCGTCTCGCATCTCGGAGCTGGCCGAGACGGTACCTGATAACGGCGGCGTCGTCTTCGTGACGGCCTTTAGCGGCCTCTTTGCGCCATACTGGATCGACGACGCAAAGGGAACTCTGTGTAAGTCATCATCTCCCAATCAACACCACTCACCTGACTAACATGCCCAAAACAGTCGGCATCACAGCCCACACCCAAAAGGGCCACATCGCCCGCGCGACCCTCGAAGCGACATGCTACCAGACAAAGGCCATCCTCGACGCCATGGCCAACGACTCGGGCCACGCCCTCGAGAACCTCGCCGTCGACGGCGGCCTCTCCAACTCAGACCTCTGCATGCAATCCCAGGCCGACATCAGCGGCATCCGCGTCGACCGCCCCGCCATGCGCGAGACGACGGCCCTCGGGGCCGCCATCGCCGCTGGCCTCGCGCTGGGCGTCTGGGACGAGCTCGAGGACCTCAAGCACGTCAACCAGAACGGGCGTAAGATCTTTACGCCCGCGCTCGACAGGGAGACGAGCCAAAAGATGTTCAAAAAGTGGGAGCAGGCTGTCGAGATGTCTAGGGGTTGGGTGCGTGATAATGCGGAGTAGAAAAGTGTAGAAAGCATGTGGGTTTGAAGATTTTGTTCGGAGTACTTGGGTATACAGAAAAGGAGATAGAAGCCTATTTTTTTTGGATGGTGATATGATATTGGGGGAAAGTTGGTTTCGCTTAGACAGGATACCTATCAAGTCAGCTTCTTGTCTTGCTTGCCTTTCGCACCCACCCACCCATCCACACGGGGAAGGCGCAAATGTGATCCGTCATCTCAGGTATCCCTCCACCCCTCCTTCCCCCCACATCAAATCACGAGATACTCGCATGACATGCGCATGAGCAACACGACGAATTGTCACCATCTTCAAAGCACGTTCGCGGTCTCAAATTCAGAGGTATCATCTTTATTCTCATCTGTCTCACAGATGACCCCACGGTCGGGAGTCTTCCATGTCCACGGCACATCGAGGGATATGTCCTCCAAGCTGGGTGACAGCCCTCGACACCGTTCGTCTGCATTTCGTCACGAAATTGGGGACCATCATCTTTCCCAAACGCAAAAAAGTAAGTAAAACATCGCAAAGCCAAGTGCTTTTCTGTGCTCGCCAAATGATTTCCCCCTGCCGACGCCAGCCAAAAATGTAGTGTTTGGTTTCCGCCCCCGTTTCTTGAAGTTTGAAGACTCATGAGTGGAGTGGTGAATCGTATCGCAACTTGAAATTAGAAAGTCGATAAGAACAGGCGTGCAGACAAGAAGTGTGAAGAGCGCGGACCCTCAGAGTGTTCGTCCAGGCCCGGGTATAGTGTTTTTTCCGGTTGTTCGGTTCCGGTTTTACATGATGATGGCGGGGATGTCAACGTTGGCCTTGATGCTCTTGTGGGGGAGAATGCTGCCACCGTTGACGTAGATCTCGTCGCCAATGGTCACGTCGTCGCCGAGGACAGTGACGTTCTCAAGACGAGCCCACTTGCCAACAGTGCTGTTCCAACCGACAATAGTGCTCTTAACCCACGCATGATCCTTGACCTTGGAACCGGGCAGCAGAACGCAACGCTGAAGACGGCAGCCGTCGCCAATAACGACGTTGGGGCCGACCGTCACGTTGGGTCCAATCTTGCAGTGCTTGCCAATCTTGGCAGAGGGATCAATCAGAACGTTGCCGCCGTGGACGTAAGGCTCTGAGGGGGAGGCAAGCTCCTTGGAACCCTGCTTAGTGAGGGAAGTGAGGTACAAGCAGGTGCCGGTAAGGAAGTCCTTGGGCTGACCGACGTCCATCCAGAAGCCGGGGAGATCAAAGCTGTGCAGCTGACCATCCTTGACGATGGCGGGGAAGGTCTCCTTCTCGATCGAGGTGGGGCGAAGCTCAATGCGCTTGAGAACACTGGTGTTGAGGATGTACATGCCGGCGTTGATGCGGTTGCCAACAAACTCGACGGGCTTCTCGACGAAACGGTCGATCTTGGTGGGGTGATTAGGCTTGTGGACAACGACACCGTACTTGCTAGGCTCCTCGACCTTGGTGACGACAATGGTGCCCTCATCGCCATGGTTCTTGTGGAACTCGGCCAAGTCCTTGAAGGGGAAGTCGCAGATGACATCCGAGTTCAAGACGAAGAAGGGGGTGTCGTCCTTGGCAAGAATGCTCTCGGCCAGCTTCAAGGGACCAGCGGTATCGAGGGGCTCGGTCTCGACGGAGAAGGTGATGTTCAAGCCGAACCTCTTCTCGTACTATGGATGGAGGAAGTCAGTATTTATTATGGTAGCTGTAGAGGGGAAGCTCATGGAAAGACCCACCTCTGCCAAGTGCTTCTCCATAACCTCAGGGCGGTAGTTGACAGCGAGGACAACATCGGTTACGCCAGCAGCAGCAAGAGCCTCGATCTGGTGCTCAATCATGGGCTTGTTCGCGAACTCGACCAGGGGCTTGGGGAGGGTGAGGGTCTGCGCATTGGAAATACCAGGTCAGTAACATATTCGATCAGTGTGGAAGGTACAGCAGCCGCTGGCAGAAATCTGCTGCTGCTGCTGTATGCTGTGTGTTCAAGCTAGGGAGAGGAATGAACGTACCAGAGGGCGAAGACGAGTGCCGAAGCCGCCGACGAGAATAATGGCTGTTCGAGCAAGTTAGCAAGTTTGCGTCACTGCCGACCACATATTGCGCCTGCCGCCGGCCAGCCTCGAGTATCGCAGATCGATGGGCAAGGCTGGGACTGGGGCAGGCTGAAGCGCATGTAGCTGTTCGTATGGGGCAAGTGCTTACCCTTCATGTTGATGGTATTGGAGTTGAGGGGTTAGGTGATGGTTCGATATCGTTGTGCGACGCAGAGAAAGGAAGATGTGGTAGCTTCCGTGGGTGAGGTGCGTATGTAAACGAGTGTGTGAAGAGTTGAAAGAGGGAGGAGGTTCTCTTGGCCTGGTCGGTGTGACTGAATTTGGCAACAAGGGGAAGCTGCGCTTTTTCGGAGAGGAGGACAGGCGTGTATTTGGTTGAGGTGACCAAAGGGGTAGCTCTTGCAGTTCCAGAAATGGACGATTAGAAGGTTGTTAAAACAGAGAGAGACAGGCGTGCCTTTTCTCGAAAAGGGTATACAATGGAATCCTGCTTGTGGAAAGTAGAACCCGAAGATGGGAAAGTGGAAGAAGACCTTTTGGGAGGAGAAAGTTGCAAAAGGCAAGAGGTTGAGCGAGTGCAGTGAAGGAAGCCACGAGGGGAGTTCAGAAAGTTGGGATGGGGAAAAAAGGGAGGTCAGAGGTCCACGGTTGGTCAGTGGTCAGTGGTCACAGATGGGAAGGCAGAAAGAGCAGGAGAGACGCGAAAAGAGGCGCAGGGTGGTGAGGGAGAAGGCACCTTCAAAAATGACACGACATCTGTACCCCCCAAGGTCCCGGTCAATTGCAAGCTGCAAGTCACTCAACACTGCGTTTTCTATGGTGCGGTACTTTGACCGGGCTGCCTGCGATAGCAATCAATTGGGGGCAGCATGGCAAGAAGCACAGGGCACCCAAAGGGGGGAAAGAGAAGGGGCCCGGGGGCGGAATGGGGGGTTCGAACGGGTACACTAACGGGCGGGATTAGCACCAACATGCTGGGCTGCAAAGTGTCTGGCATTTTGATACGTTGTTCTAGACTTTTTTATACCTATCCCAATCAGAGCCATTCACCATTCCACGTTGCCTGCCCGGATGGACTAGATAATTTGGCGATGCTCGAACTCTGACGTTCCAATTATAGCCTAGAGACAGAAATACTCTTGTAGCTGGATGAGGTACTCGAGAGATTTGAGGTTGTTGATTACCAAAGGAAGGTAGGACTGTTCAACATTCTTTCCTGGTTCATCGAAATTCAGGGTACGTAGACCGGAAGACGTACCGTCCCATGGCCAATGCGGAATCCCATCCAATGGCCTCCCTCCTCTCCCCGTGCGCAGCGCACCCATGTGATCCCATCGTCCAATCCCATCCCGTCAACTAGAGTGGGGCTCCGAGGCGAGAGGAGGGAAAAAAAGAAGAAGTCGCAAAGTCCAGGGAAGGAAAGGACCATGCTGCCATGCAACAACGCTACGCCGCAACGCCCAGCCCAGCCCCAAGCTCAGGCAAGGCCCAGCTGTCAGGGGCTGCCACCCATCACTTTCTCCAGCTTTTCGACTTTCGCTCCCGTCCTACCGAGTACGCTCCTCTACTCTATCTGTACAAAGCATCGATTTCCAAACTCAAAAAAACCACTATCCGCACGAAAGCACGAGCACAGCCGACGAGACTACACAAACAGCTACATACAAGCACGAAAACATACATACCCTCCCGGCGATCCGTGTGTGGGGATAGGTACCGGTACTCCCTCCTAGGTACACCATCACAAGTTCACAACACGTTCGGCAATGGAAGAGGCACTATACTCGGCCCTCCGAGCCTTTCCAGGTTCTCAATGGCCGCAACAGAGAGAAAAAAGTGGAGGTATAGCTGTACGATGGGGACTTTGAGGACTCGACGTTCCAGTTCGAGATTGCGGCGACTCGTCAGCCCCAATGGCAACATAGCTCCTGGCGCATAGCACATTGCATTGGCACACAAGCACATCACCTCAACCCGCCAAACACATTCGAGTTTCCGCGAGGCCTCGTCAACCCAGCCTTACCCCCAATTTCCCCTGCCGAGATTGATGAATTTGCTCATGCCTGCCCTCCGCCCTCCCTTGCTTGCCGCTGCCGCTCGCAGTCTCGTCTTCAAACTCCAAGCCAATTGACGGTGCACAGCATCTTTACCATCCTTAGGGGAGAGACGTCAAAACGGTAGACCGTCGTACGCCGCAAGCCGATACTGGACCGCCCGTATGAAGTCCGCATCTGGACGTGCCGCGGGGGCCACTGTCTCTAGAGTCTGGCTCGCTCGAAACCTAGACTGCAAGGGCTCTCCCTACAGATCCGAAGACAGCTGACCGGCGGGCCCGTACTAAATTCGCGACTTTTGCCTCCTCTTGTCCCCCGGATCATGGATGCGCATCTCTGCCCGTCCGTCAGCATCACGGGAACAGATGCTGGGGAACCGGGAAGATCAAGCCTTGGGGAGGAGACAAGAAGATGCTCACGCCCGGGACACGAGCTTTCTTCAGCTGCAGGGCTCGGCCGCTCGTGTTGTGTTTACGAATCCATGCCGCAATTACGACGAATGCCAGCGTCGCATCCCTTCCTTGGAGCTATCAAGCCTTCAAACTCACATCTCTCCCTTGGCATCCTTTTTCCTCTTCGATTGGTGAGCATGTCTCGGCGCATTCGAGAAGCAGCGCCTCGCCCACATTGCGCTGCAACAGGCCAACAGCTCTCAATGATCATGGCCAAGTCAGGACAGATTTCGCCTTGACGCCTCAGCTAGTGGAGTCGCTCATCCCACCTCATGCTACACGTCGTCCAATGCGGCGGCAGAAATCCCCATCTCGTGACTAGGAAAGCTGGGGTGGAGGAGCAGTAGTAGGGAAAGTCGCCCCTCTGTGCAAAGCCACATTGATTTCCAGGAAAATCGTCAATTGAGCCACCCACGCTGGGGGCCTTGAGAGGGGCATGCCTTTGTGCCATGGGCCCGGCGGAGAGGATCCTCAAATCGCTCAACATGCGACGTGACGTACGTGTTCACCTCCTCTCCTTTCAAACAACCGCGTCCGGCCCACGATCCATCATCCCAAGCCTCTGCTGTGTATGGAGTAGGGGGCAACGTAGACAGTCACAGTTCCAGAACGCTTGACGCCGCCGATAAGTGGGGGTCACAGAACCAACGTGACATGCCACCTCAAACTTGAATGAGAAGAAAATCCACAATCCACATCCCGGGACTGCCCGGCGTCGAATTTCGGCCGTGGTCATTTTTGCCATTCGGCTTCTCATGCTGCTCCTCAGCATACCAGCCTGCAACTAGTCTCGCAAGCCTGTAGGCAGTGGGCAGTGACAGGTTCCTTCAGTTCCATCTTTGGTTTTCTTTCCTAATGTCGAGCCATGATCTCTCACCGTGTCCGTTGGATCCCTCTGTCACTAATCAACTTCTGGAAGGGGTAGCCCGGTCCTCCCCACCCTTCCGTGCTAAGATCCGAATAAACCCCGGCCCGAGATCCGCACCACGCCACACGGACTCCCGCTCCGTCCGTCCCATCCCACGGGTACACTCAAACTTTCAACGACCAGAGGCAAACAGCAGATCATCCGAAACTTCCAGCCAGGCATTTCATCTTCTCCCTCCTGCGTGGTTCCTGTGCAGAGATGCCGGGAGTACACTCCCGCCGTGGAGCAATGCGAGATCATTTACGCATAGTCAATGCATACCAAGGCAGGATAATGTTCTGGAATGGACGGAACATACCAGGCGAATCCTCTCACCCGTGATTGAATAAACAACACCCGCCCTCTTCCCATCCAGCTCGAGCACACAGGACAGAACGGAAGGAAAAGTGAATATGCATAATCGGCAAGGCAGGATCGGCAGTCCAGAACAGGGACAAGAATGATGCGGATGACATGCTGAGGTTATCTACGACGTTTATCCAAGGTACTTTGCTCAAGTGCACCGGTATCGTCACAATCCAAAGCTACAGGTACCTCGAATACTTTCTCGCGAACACGGAAGCATGCAAATACCAAGTATTGTCACATGTCCATCTCCCTTCCCTCTGTACCCCTGCTCGGTTCGTCAGAACGATCTGATACTATATGCCAAGGTGGGCTTACTCGCTAAATGGCGGGCGCGTACATGGCAAAGCACCGCGCCGCCTAACACCTTAGTACCTTACCTTGCCGGTCAGATTGGAACCACCGCGACGTCATCCACTTTCCGACTCCTCGGCTCCGGTGGAACTTAGCTCTCCACCACCGACCATCACTGTTGAATCCCGTCCTGCCTCTCTACACCCTCCGGAGAATCCGGCAAGCTGCCGGTACCAGACTCCATCAACGCTCCACGTCAATGTCAATTTCACGAACCTCTACCCAAGTTTACGAGATGACCATAGCAGCATCTGATCCATCACTTCTGCTTCAACCTCCCTCCCATGTCATAGTCACCTAGCATAAAGTTCAACAGTCTTTGCAAAAAAGGAGCTTGAAAGCGTTTTGTTTTTATTTCTTTTGTGATCGTCTTTGTTCTTGCCATCCGTACCATGAAGTCTTTGTCGTTAAAATTTGGTCGTTATCATCATCATGAGCGTCGCAGAGGCGTCCGCATATAAGATAGGAAAAAGGCGTAGGATCATGAGAAATTCATCATCATCCTCCTCCTCCTCCTCCCCCCTTTCTCTCTCGCCTATTCTTCTCGCACCAACAGTCTTATCAGCCTCGTTGCCTTCAAACGTCTCTCGTCATGTTATCTTGGTTCTGCCAGTCTTTCATCATATCCATCGTGCTCTCAGCTTGGCCAAAAGGCCCTCATCCAGTCTCGTCAGATCCTCCCAAAAAGTCGTACGAAAAGCGTAACAATCGTGAATGAACCCCCTTGGAAAAGGAATCAAGATGTAATTCGAGATGCTGAACCTCTCCCAGGCACCATCAATTTCGTCGGAGATGCAGGAGAAAGAAGAAGAAAAAAAACGTATGCTTCGCTTTTGAGGCAATGCGTAAGGGGGCGTGGCTCTTCTGGCCGTCTTTAAGCCATCCTCCCACCCCAAATGACCCCCTGATTTTTGTCTCGAAAACAAGAGCAGAGAATGAAGAAAAATCCAAAATGCCGAGTCCACGTCTCAAGCTCATGTGAGTCTAACCGCCCCATCATCGTCATATGTTCCAATCTGTGTGGTAATTCGTCATTTTCGAGCAAGCAATGAAGGAAGAATGTGGTTCCAGCTCAGTCGAGGGCGTACCCTGAGCAGGAGGAACAAAATGCGCAATGCAGAAAGAATTGTCAAGAAGGAAAGATGGTCGGTCGGCCAGAGTCGCCTCCGGTTGTTGATCCGTTCGGATAAATGAAGGACAGCCCCTGACTGGTACTGTACAATCCCAGCCAAGCGCGCGGTCATCAAAAAGTCTTGAAAGTAAAGAGAGAAAAAAAGTCGAATCCGAGAATAGGCGACGAGAGAAGAAACGCATTTTGTCCGAAATTCGAAGGAGACCGGCCGGAAGAGTTATGAAGTGCAGAAATCAGATGTGCCGCGCGGAAACCATGATTCTAGTTCATTAAGTCGTGAAGAGTCGTCGCAGTTGGAAAATATGCGTCGCTTTTTGCCCGTTTTGTTTTCTCCCCCAACATCTCTCTTTGACCCTGTGACCTCCCAGAGCAGCCGTCTGGAGGCGTCGTCTTCTGTCATAGGCTCAATCAGCTGCGAAGCTGTTCCAACTTATAATAGTCGTCGTCTCGAATCCCTGCCGCCACGTAACGCAGGGATTCAGGCTACCTGCCTATCTTTAGTCGAAAGAGGCCGTAGAGCTGCTGCTCGAATGGTGACCAGATCGACGGTGGCTGTCTCGCGAGCTGTGACTGGATGATGTGTAGCGGCTCTTCTTGGAGCGGCGAGCAGGCTCAGTGGCCGGAAGCCCCTGAACGATGCCATTGCGAGCCAGCATGCCGCCGTTGACGGAGAAGTTGCGGCACACCATGAAGGCACGCATGGCGGCGTTTTCCTGGGCCAACGAGTCGGATTGATACGCGAGATCCGTCTGGTACTCGCGTCCGTTGACCAGAACCAAGCAGGTGTAGCCGCTGTGATCGCGGTAACACTCGTAAGAAGGGTCGTTCCATCCTCGTCGCCGGCAAAGACCTAGATTGGATCGGTTAGCCCCAGATCTTCTTCTGCAAGTCATTCTGAGCCAGTCTTGATGGCACAGCTGAGGGAGAACAGCGGATACACGCCTCTCAACGACGTTATGCCATCTGTATCCGAGCCCAATCCACTCTCACAGACTTTTTTCCCCCTTGCGAACCCTGCATGCCGTTCCTGAAGAGAGCCGCAGCGACAAGCTGACGTCGATCCCCGGACATAATGCCACGTCCCGACTCGTCGAGAGTCACCACGAAACGGGAGACGCATGTCATTCCCGCCATTGACAGAATGCAGGGGTAGGGCACACGATCTGACCCAGTTCCCCAGGTCATCATGGACAGCCCCACTTATACGGACAATGGCGATGACGAGGTTCAGGGAAGCATTGGGCTCCAACAATCCATCTACAAAACTCAATTGATGACTTACTCTCGAGGTACTGCATGTAGAAGCCTCCCATGTTGGCAGTTATTCCCAATGGGTCGATTAAGAGAAGCGGTGGTGGTTCTGAGATGCAGGTCCAGATCCAGGCGGGGGAGACGGGAAAGACCGTAGCAGGGGAGAGCAGTTGTCTCAGAGCAAGAAGGAAGAAAAAGTGAAGCAATGCGACGAGGGTTGATTCCTATCCAGACAAGGGGACCAAAGATGCGGACGCCGTGAGATGCAATCGAGCCCAACGGTGAGGCGAGCAGAGAGATCTGTGGTCGGGGATGTGATGGGATGGGATGGGCTGGGCTGAGCTGGCACGCACTCTACGCACCACGCGCCAAAGCAATGCTGGGAGGGTCGTATGTAAGGCGTAGGGCAGAAATCCGGGGCGTGGTCGAGGATAGGCAAGTATGTAAGGTATGAGTTGTTCAACGAGATGTAAGGTAGGAGAAAGTGAGCTGGAATCGGCTAAGGTTCTCGATGTTTTCGTGGTTCCCAGGTTGGAGAAGTAAAAGCCTGAAGAGGTATGGGGGGACAAGATGAAGAAAGTCGGTGGAAGGGGTGTTGATGTGTTGTTACTTGTGCGTGTGTGCGTGTACGGAGTATTGAAGGTGGTGTGTGTGGGCGGGTGGTGTTGTAAGTTAAGCTACGTATCCAGGGCTTCCGTCTCTCGGGTTGCAGGAAAGCATCTGAGCCATGAACGGAGAGACATGTGTCTGCTTTATTGCAGAAAAAAAAAGAGGTGCCTTTCTCTTTTTTTTCTCTCTTTCTCTCTCTCGTGCTTCTGGGCTTGTCAACGGAACTAGTGCGGGGGCAAGGGGGGAGGGGTGGAGGGGGTGGTGGTGGTGGTCAAGCAACAACAAGTCCAAGTCCAAGTTCAAGTCCAGGTCCAGGTCCAGCATCAACTTGGTAAAGGTACTTGGACATAACATCGACACTATCCGTAGCAGTATGTGGTATTGGAGAGCTTCGGCGGCAACGGCAGCGGCAGGAAAAGGAAATGAGGGACCAGGCAAGAAAGAGGGGAATGGAGCTGTGTACCTCACTACCTTGGCTAGGAGGAGGAGAAGACAGACGAACGAGGAAAAGGTCAACAAGCAAGCGACATACAGGGCGTTTCTGTCCGTCTGTTCGGTCAGTCTGCTGCATCTCTGGACTCTGGGCAGGGACGTGAACATGGAAAGCCAGACGCCGAACCGCCAGGGGGGGAGAGCAAGAGAGGTAGAAAAAAACGGGCACTGCGGAAAGAAGTGCACAATGACAATGGGGGCGCTTCTCTCAATGCCCCCTTCTCTTTTTTTTCCTCTCTCTCTCTCTTGATTCTTTTTGGTTCGAGATGCAAGCGGCGATGCGGCTCTCGAAAGAGTGTGACCCATGCTTTGCTGCGTTGGCTCGCCTCGTTGCCAGTTGATAAAAACCGCTGGAGACTAGACAGCTCCACAACGACACACTGAAGAGGGGGGGAGGGGGGTACCAGCATCATCGCTGGGCAAGGGCCCCAGGGCCAGGGATGGGCGGACGAAGATCTGTCTCTCTGCTGCTGAGACTTGGAGGGAAAGGTCCCCTGCTCGTCCATTAGTCTCCCACTCTCTCCAGTCTTGCTGGCCCAGTCCCCTGGTCGCTCATCTCGAGGCCCGGTCGTTCGTTGGAGAGTCTGACCTGTAGCAGATGAGTATCGAGGCCTGGACTGGAGAATCGACGAGGTATCTCGATAACGTTGCCCCGTACGGGACTTGACCGCAAGGTCCGACATGCTTCGGTCTTCAGATGCGTAGGAGGAGCCACAGAGCTTGTCGCTGCTCGTGGCGCTTGACGGTCCCGTTCAAGCTTCTCCTTCTAGGGCACTTCGACTTTTCGAAATGTAATCTGTGCTGCCGCCGGTCGTGCCGCCGAACATCGACCGACTTACACTTTATTCTGTTTTGGGCCCAGCTTGTGGTTTGCCCACGACATCATCGTCACAAGCAAAGGCGCGCGCCTCTGGTACATGCGTACATGGTCGAAACTTTGGACGAAGTCTCTCCGACCATGTGGCCCGCCGGGTCGCATAGCGGGCTGCCTTAGCTTCTCTGGGGCTACAGCAGAAATGTCGAGGGCGAATTGTGAGACGAAAAGGACTGAGAGAAAAACAAAAAAGAGGAAGAGACTGACGAGGGCTGCAAATCTGCAAAGCCGGTGGCAAAATGGAACCATACGGACATGTAGGACCCCAATCTGGCGAGGCGAGCTGGTCCTCCTCCGGCGGCGCACAAGAGGTCTGGTACGTTGCTGTTACTTGATCGAAGAATCTGCCAAGTAACTCTCGTCGAAGAGTTTACTTGACGTGCGGGATACGCTGGTCCCGAGTCCGGGCTTCCATGGCCTTTGATTGAATTGTTTCGGGCTGGCGGCGAGTCAAAACGCCAGAGCATGCTTATTTGCTTTTCTGGCTCCTCCGAAGAGGGATGTGCCTAGTAGTGTATAGGAATGCCCTATCCAGTGACCGTGGAGAGGAGAGAAAGAGACAAAGGATGACTGATGCGAAATCGATGCCCTAAATTTTTCGTGTTAGCGGCGACTACTGCACCTGTAATCAACTATCGAGTAAAGGGCCGGTTGGCACTTGTGGACAATTCCTCACCAACCTGTCAGACCGTAGACGTGCCGTCTTTGTCGGCTCCATGGTACCGTTGCTGTCATTGTCACCGTCGCTGGTGTTGTCCAATGTTTCCACCGCTCATTGTTGGTCGTTTTGTCACAGGCCGAGCGCCAATATGTTGTTGTTGAGATATGCCATCCATCGTCATGTATGTACGTATGAGGCCATGTACATTGCTCGCTACTTTAGGCTTGCGTGCATTTGTTGACTGCGGTCAACGAGCGTCTCTGCGGGGGCAGTAGGACGCATGCGGTGGGTTCGGACTCGGAGTTGAGCAGAAGAGGACCCCCCAAACCAAGCCAAACGTCGAGATTGAATTCACCATGCCACCCATGACCCATCCTGCTGCTGCTTGCTGCTTGCTGCTCGCTTGTGTTGCGGGACCCGAGGTTGGGGGATTGGAACCATGAAGAAGAGGAGGTATCCGTACGATGTAAAGCGTCTCCGGCAACTTGGAAGGTGACATTGTGATACCAAGAGAGAAGGACGATGAACCTAGAAGTCGAAGAATTGGCGTTCGTCTGTGCCATGTCAGGCAAGGCCTGGCCGTGCGCTTCGATGCTAGCTGGGACAGGGTGAGGACAGCGCCAGGCGCCGGGGCCCACGTTTGGGATCATCGGTGGCTCCCAATGATGTGCAGCGATGGCGGGCGATTCGCACGGCATCATCAAAGTCAAAACCGCCTGTCGGCCAAAGTCGTCTCGTAGGCTAGCAATTGTATCCAGTCAGAGACGGCCAAAATCGAAATCCTTCTCCAATAGCTCAGCGAATCACCGGCATAGAAAATGGAGAACCCCCCCCCCCCCCCCTCCGGGGAGCGAGAATGTAGTTATACTCCGGTACAGATACAGACTGGGCTCGTTGCGGTGACGGATCAAGGTACTGCCCTAGAGCGGCAAATCAGCGCTTGCTGGGCTACCGGCCGTCCGTTGGCTCAGAGTGCGAGCCAGGGTGCCGCCTAAAATAGAGACCCCCGGAGCGATGAGCGACGAAGGATAGACGACAGCGAGCGAGCGGTAGTCGACGGCGAGACGCTGGGCCTCTAAGGTTGTTCATGGTGCGGCGGCTGCAACTCCCAGGGTTCCGCCATTACTGATTTTCAAATCCCATGAATGATGGGGGCGACGGCCGCCAGGGAATAAGGTGAAGTCGGTGGCACCTGGTAACCGAACGGCGGGCCTCCGTTCGAGGTTCAAGGGCCCCCGGCAGGCGGCATCGTCCCCCGCGGGCAGGATTGCAAGGTCGGTGAAGAGGTCATCTCTCAAGTCTTGTCACCGTGAGCTAAGAGGGTAGCAGACGACGTGCATGAACACTCTGAACGCCGAGAGATGGCTTTGAGAGTGGGTTCGACGGGGGCGGCGAGATCCATCAACATGGAATAGCTTCCCCCTCTCTGACTTTGAGAACCCGAGCCAATGTTGCTTTCTCACGTCGGAGTGGGATGAGCAGCATGGAATCGATAGGGAGGGGGTACGCTGTAATCGGCTCCGCAGGCAAATTATATCTCGCTTGTCCATATGCGAGAAGCATGTCCCTCTGTCCACTTCCCCTCTCTCTGGTATATTGCGAGAGTTACAGTGTTCGCCGCAGACTACCTAGATCGAAAAAGGACCCTCTCTCCTGCTGTAAGGTGAAGCAAAAGTTAAATAACTAAAGCGATGATGGCGGCGAGTGTGGAGGGGCAGGATAAGAGGAGGAGGGGGGAAGAAAAAAATAAAGCCACGCAAATGCAGACCGTTAGATGGCCGAAAACGGACAACGACGGCGACACCACCGAGAGGGGTGTGAGGACGGTGAATACCTAGGCCTGTATGCATTGAAAAGGCCGTGAATGCGTGGTGAGGTCAGGTAAGGTCAGGTACCTCCGATGGAGGGGACATGAGGCTATCGGAGGGTTCGAACAAGACGTTGGAGTGGTTGATATTGTGTATTCTGTGTCGTGCTGTTGTTCCGTAGTTGGTGGATGGTGGGCGTGGGGAAACGAGACGAACGTGACCTCGGTTGTTGTCGAGTATCCGCCGTACGAGGTGAGCGGTAATTACAAGTTGTTGTAGCCGTCGTCGATGTCGATGTCCCCATCGTCTCCATTTCGTATGTTGTTGGTTGTCGGAAGAGGAGGCGGACGACGTGGTGGTGCAGAGGAGGAGACGAAGAAACTTGGGTACTTGCACAATCACGTAAGTTCAGTACGTATCTTGGGTACTCGCAGTGGGAAAGAGCAATCTGGAGGCAGTAAGGTACCTACCTAGGTAAGGTACCTGAGAGAGAATCAGTACGTACTCCGCACCACGGACATGACATGACGGGTACGGATACCTTGGACGTGGGTTGGTGATGTGGGTGCCGGTGCATCAGTACGGATCCATGGAGACCTTTGGCAGCAGCAGCAATAACATGTAGTAGCAGCAAGCAGACATACCTACAACAAGTAAGGACCAGCAGCAGCAGCAGCAGCAGCAGCAGCAGCAGCAGGCAGGCAGACGCAGCGCAACGGCTGGCTGGTGCAAGCGGGCGCGCGCGAAAACGCACAAGTTGCAACTAGGCCGGGCCAAAGCAAGCGCAGGCCCTTGGGACGCAGACCACACCATGCAATGATGAGCTGGCAGTGCCGCTCGACGGTGTTGCTTTGATGAACCTGGAAGGTAATCCAAGGGAAATCAGGAAACCAAGCCCGGCGAGACCTCGATCCAAAAGGCAGGGTGTTCTCTCTTGACATGCAATGCACTGGCCTTTTTTCTGCTTTCCACACCCCTCGCCCATCTTTGCCGCGTCTCTCTCTCTCTCTTTCTCTCTCGATCTCTCTTCATGTGTGTGTGTGTGTGTGTGTGTGTGTGCATGTATGCGTATGTGCGAATGTGTGTGTCTCTCTCTCAGTAACCCACCCTGATATCTCAGGTATTTGTGCCTCTGCCTTGAGTCTTGTAAGCCAATTGGTAAATACACCCTTCGTAAAGGCTAGGAAATCGAAGTGAGAGAGAGGCAGGTAATGTGGTACCTGGCCGTTCGCAACCGCGATCTGTCAATGCAGGTGAGAGAAGCAGAGTCAGATAAGGTCATGCGCGCAGAGGTCGAGCCACGGCAAGATTGCCGCGGGCCAACTCTTTTCTTGTTATTGATGACTTGTCGTAAGGTAGCTCGTAGCTTGTAGCTCGTTGTTGCTGCTGCTACGGAGTAGTGGTACTGCTGCTTGGTTCTCCACGGAGCATGGGGAGCCGTCAAGAAGATGAGAAGCAAAGAGGAGGTTGGCGGCGTGCAGCTTGCAGCTTGCCGCAAGGGGTCGTGTCAGTCAGCGAATCGCCCGTGGCTTCCTTCCCGAATCAATCTGGAAGCACCGTGGAAGGCGCCAACGATGTCATTCACTCACTCCTCTTACCAATGACTTTTACACTCAATCATGCATTCGCTCACTCTCACTCACATCCGTTACTCTCACTCACTCGCCGTGTCACTCATCTCATCTACCTCATCTACAAAGCCACTCACAGCCATCGCTCGATTGCGGCAGGCATCTCACCACCTCACCTGGTTCAACCTGAGCAGGTGATGCCGCCCAGCGCCGATTGCCTTACCTCCATGGTCTTTCCCTGAGAAAGTCTCACCAAGCTACTGCAGAGTAGAGCAAAAAGGGTGCTGCTAACTGGTGCTGCTACCAAAGAAAAAGCCAAACGTCTCTTGCCCGACCTGACAGAGCTAGCTCTTAGTCTCTTAGCGCTCGCCGTAGAAGCCGTCCCCAGATGTGATTCGTCAATTGACCTCTTTCTGGAACCCTGTCATCTGGATCAATGATCAATCCCAGCTTTTCCCTCTCTCTTACTTCTTTTACTCTCCACACTTTGCTCCACTCCAGCGGCCGGCTCTCACGAAGCGGGGACGATGGAGGGGCGTCCGCATGTCTGTTGGCGTGACCTGACTTTTTTGATAGACGGTAGACCCTATCCAAAAAGCCGATGGGACTCTTGTCGTCTCATGTATTTTGACCATGACACATTACTTTGGCTGACATCGAATGAGAGATGGGATAAATGAACGGACTATGTATGTTCACCTCCTAGGGATCCTGTCTATACCCGCCTGCCTCACCAAAATCATCTGATTTGAACTCTTCGCTTGCCAAGCGAGTGGGCATCGGAAGACCCCTAGTCAACCAAGATTCCGTATGCCAACGACGGACCCTTTCTGTGTAGGCTCTGTATTCGTAGTGATACTAAAGTGGAGATATCCTCACTCCGCCCGGAACTGCTTCCGAGACAGAGCTCTCTTGAGCACTTATTGTTATTATTATCCAAGTCTCTCTCCAGCCCTGCCTTGGCCTAAGAGACGACTCCACTGAGCTTCATTTGTCTTACAATAAATCCCCGGTTTAACGCGGCTAAACAGAAATCATAGAAGTGACACGATGACCGTGCCGAGGTGTCTCTCACCGTCAATCTCTACAGTCTCTTGTCTCTGCAGACACATCTTGTAGTACAGAAAGAAGCCAGCTGTGGAACGAAACCAGTGCGTGTCCTCCCAAAGCCAGCATCCATAGCCCGGGGCTTTTTGTGAACCATGGCCTGCGGGATCCGGTGGCTCGGGAATACAAGTTTGTGATTACGCTGGCGTCCCCCTTGTGTGCCATGTACTGTAATCTGTATTCGTACCCCGTCTTGGAGCTGAGCCGGCAGGGTAGCTCTTTCGATGAGGGGTGTGAGGGGCACACCAAAAAAGAGACATCATGGACCCCTCCGTCTCGCCCTCTCTCTCCGGCTCCCTCTCTGCCACATCTCATCCCTGCCCCTCCATTTCGAAGAAGACAACACACCTGGCCTTCTTTCAACGTCATTTGCATCCAGTGGTGGGATGCCATTGGACAGAGCCACCTCCGATCTGAACGGAAGATAGAGGAGGGTTCGTCAGTGTTGATGAAGGTTCACCGGACCTTTGACAATGGGGGAATGAGGCCGGCCGGCCGCTGACCTCTCTTGGAAACCTGAGGCCGCACCACATTATTTCACCACCCAGACCAGACCGCTGTTCTATCATTTCCCGCCTGCTGAAGGAGGGTCCATTGAATTTTCATCATCACGGCTCGAGTTCACCTGGCGGATCCAGATCCAAAGTCTGGAGCAATTATCTCGTTGCCCGGTGCCCGTTCGAGCAGACCACGACGACGCGTCCTTCCCAACAATGAGTAGGCAGATCGATTTCAATCAGGACACTGCCCGGCCATACCAAGCGGCCCATGACATGACCTCCCTTCCCGGGTAATTCTTTTCTGATATCAAAACAACTCCAAAGAGGAATATCGATAAAAAAGAGGGGCACACTTGCGTCTACCGCAGTAGGTGGCTCATGTATGACAGCAAAGACATCTGCGCCCAGGCCCTGCGGCGCTGCTGTAAGGCGAGATGCACCAATCGAACCTCGCGTGGCCGCCATGGGTTAGGTCAGTCTGCTGGGATAATCCACCGCGGACTCGCAGTAGGCAGACATGTCTCTGTCTCTCTCCTTCTCAGCCTGTTCGCCCACGCCTAAGCTATCCGCACACACGCCTACACCTACTACACACCCACAGCTCGCGTCGATCTAGCTTCTCTGTGCCTTTTTGGCCGGCTCAGGGCTGGACTGAGCAACCTGTCTCAAAATTGTCTCTGCCTTGTGTCTCAGACCTGCCATCCCAAGACAAGCATCCAAGTTTCGTTTCTTAACCGTTCCAACTACCTAGCCCCCAAAAGACACACGCGTGGAAGAACAGCCGGCCACACGAGAATGGCACGGCAGAGGCATCAAAGTGGCGTGTTACAGGTCTCCAATGTCTCTTTAGATTGGTCTGGTTCTTGGTAGGGTGGGAGAATTGATGATGTGCATTCGCTCGCCACAGCCGCCGCGTCGTGGCGCCGAGAAGCCAGAATAAACAGCAAAGGGGACCCTTGCTTTCGGAAGATGTGTAGTCCCAACCGTTCAGCGCTGTTTTTAAAGAAACATGTTGTCCCATTTGCGGTGGGATGTTCAAAGGGCAACACTGGATGCCGACTGGTTCTGCCTGCTCGGCCGGCTTGCTCTGGCCTAGACCAGAAACATTTGTTCGAAATGTATTACCTCCTGCTGCCATAACACCTCCCTCTTCCTCCCAGTAAACAAGTTGCATGCCGTTTCGCGTGCTGCAGCTGGCGCACGGATTTCAAATGCAACTCGACCTTTCGGGAGACCCAGCTTGGGAGCTTTCAACATGCACATCCACACAAAGTCTCCTGCGCCGCCGCCATATTGCCGTGATGAGTTGTTCAAAAGCTCGCACATACGATCCCTGTCTGAGATCTCTTCGCCCCGGGCTCGAAGCTGCAGGCCCGTCGTGTTCGCTCCGCGATCCCACCCTTCCTCATGATTGGGGCCGTCAGTAAGCATGCATGGCACGTTTCCCATCGCCGAGTTCATTTCGGAAGGTCTCCGCCATCACAGTGCCCCTTTTCGCGCGGACCACGTGATACGGGATTTCGACGTTCTTCCTCCATATATACATAGGGGGGGCGGTCGCCTTCAGGCGGCCTGGTGGCGGGCTAGAATCCCTGTTTCGACGCAAAGTACGCCTTCATGTCGTCGACGCTTTCTTGGGGGATGGTGTAGACGGGGTGGATCGTCCCGACGCGGTCCTCCTCGTTGAATACCTGTGTTCCTTCGGCACAAGGCGACGCCACCCACTTTGGCTCCGATAGGATCGTCTCATCTTCGTTGACATATGTGAGATCCCACTGGTGCTGCGCAGAGCTCAGTCCTGAGAGGACGTAGCAAGTGTGGTACGCATCCGACGGCCTATCACTCGAGTCAGCAACGAGCCATCCAGATCAGGAAGCTTCTATCATCATCGCCATCTCACCTGCTGGGCTTGTCGCGAAGACCGCCACGTTTGGACCGGTCTTGACCGCAACACAAGATGTATCGAATCAGCCCCTCACGACTGTAAAGACTGCCCTGATGGGGAGTGAAGCTCGCCTCGTTCGGTTGATCCTCGAGCTCAATTGCGCCTTTCAGTACAGCGTCGATCAAGGGCCAACACCCACCGACCCAATGGCTGTAGCAGCCGTCGACGAGCTTATTTGTGCGGCCACTGAAGCCACCCTCCGGAGCGTACTGCCGTGACGAGAGCCAAGAGATAAGTCGTGGCACGTCGAGGTACCTGTCACCGGACGAAGCAGTCAGTATGCGCTGCTTTCATGTCAACCCCTTAGTGGACGAACGCGGCGGGATACGTACTTGGGAATGATGCGATGCGGAGTGTCCAGGATCGAGAGGCAGCCCAAAGCGCAGAAAGCATAGGCTCCATGCGCTTCACCATCCGGCTTTCCCGATATTCCACCCTCAAACGTTTGGCCTATTGGTGAGCGACGGCGAGGCAACCAGGCTAAGGTATGACTTACATCTGCGTACATAATCCGCCAATCCAGTGAAGAGCGTGGGCCGCTCAGGCGTCCACGCCGGCGAGTCGGTTGAGAGGTCCAGAGGCAGGTTCAGTAGGGTTACAATTACGGCTGCACAGTATGCTCCCCTAGAGACCTGTCAGAACTATGGCGCAAACCGAGAGAGAGAGAGAGAATCGAGGAGGGGGGGCTGGTGTCAACCCACCTGACATCTACCTCTCCGCCCAGGGCCATCTGAATCCCGCCACTGGGTTGCTTGAGAGAGCAGATCCATTTCCACATGGCTTTCCTATCTATCACCTCGTATGCATCCTCACCGCCGACGATGGCAAGGGCGAGAACAACGGCGTAGGTTGTGGCAAGGTGAGAGTCCTGTCCGTGACCGCCTCCGATGCCACCGGAAGGGTTCTGCATTGTACGCACTGTCTTTATCAGGTCTTCCCGGTACACTGCCGTGTCGTAGCCGAGCAGAGCCAGGGCATTGAGAGACCAATACAGGAACCATGGCCGACTCGCGTCGGCAGCCACATACGGGGCCGGGAACCTTCCGAGCTGCTTCTGGAGAAATTTGATGTGGTTATCACGGAGAAGTGAGGGTACTCCGTGGGCGTTGTGATCGATGTCGCTGTCCGTGGCAGCCAGCAACGGGACACACTCCCGCACCGTAGCATCCTGAGCATATGAAGTGGCCGTCGGAAGCGTATCGCGCACAGGTGGAGACGCCGTGAAAAGTTCTGGCACGGTACTGTTCGTCTCGATTCCTTCGATTCCCAAATCACTCAGGTCGTCGATGAATTCCTCGTCCACGTCGCTGTCGGAGCGTTGCGGCGACCCGGTCTGGGCCGATGCAGCCATACTTGCTGCGCGCTTGATGAAGGTGACTTTGGTACGGCGCTTGAGAGGTTTGATGCGGGGTCTCATCTCACTCAGAGGCAGATTGTGGGATGCGAGCTTTATGAGACGTCAAGAAAGACTCAGACTCCCATGTTTCAACGATGTTTTCAGAATCTGATGTTTGAAAGCCAACAAGATGTCTTAGTTGGAAAGATATTCGCTTTGGGCAGTAATGGTGATGAGATGGGCTCTTCCTACTTGCCATAATGCGCCTAAGAGAGGAAGTTCATAAAAATGGGGCATGTCTAGATTGATTGGCTGTTCTCGTCTCCCGCTATTAGTAAGCCCCGGATCCCTCATCACCAGACATCCCATCACCATGTCCATCTTCAACGACATCCCTTGAAGACTTCGGCCGAGATGATGGTAAATTGCATCTGCGGATGCAAGAAACCCGTAATATACTCTTTTTGTTGAAGTAGTGATGCCCAGATTCTTCTCTACACATGAGCAAATGATTCATCTGTTGGCAGTCCAGACGACGGTTCCCCTCTCCCTCTTAAATGTCCTAGAGACTTCCATCGTAGAGGTTCGGAACCGACACATAAAATAACGAAAGTTCGCAGACACTTCAGATAGTGAGCTTGCCTTCGAATGTTTCACAACTACCGGTTCCTCCAAAATCAGAGGCCCCTGAGCTTAGCGATCGAAATAGACAGAAACTACTTGTGTGAAACAGCATATCCAATTTCATTACCCACTTGTCTGAATGCTGTTCAGAGATCCATCAAAGCGACATCAATTAAAGGAGGCTCACTCTGAATAAAAGGCTTGGAAAAAGTCTAGGCTTTACTCCAGGCCTTTGGATATAATGCGGGGGCTACTTGGCTCTCGCAATACTCTGATTCGAAGGTTTTGTATTTCATTGATCCGGGTCTAGATCAACTGGCATTCTCAGATTCTTCATAGGACACTGTAACTGTCTTATGTAGCTCGAAGTTTCTCACTTTGGTTCGATGGATGAACCGTCTTAAAAAGCCGCCATATGGAATACTGAGATAACATCATACCCATAGCTTCAATGGTGGATTCTACGAGCCGTTCAGGAGGCCATTGAAATGTGATCAGGGGCTCACCCAGGTCGACATTGGGTACAGCCTGAGATAACATGGGATGATATGTCTGGTAAAATCCCCGGTTTGGCGTGCGGTTTGCCTACTTGTATAGGTATAATGTCGGGCTTGCGCCGATGAACTAAGGTAGTCAAGACTACCAATATTCAGCATGTTCCATTGAGTAGTCGCGATCACCAGCTTTGTATTGGAAGTGTATGCTGTAGATGACTCGATGCTGACAGATCCAAAGATTCTTCATTGAAGGTTGTGAACGTCTAGGTATGGATGAATTGGAAGAGACAGGTGAGACAGCTGAAACCTTCGATAGACTGACTGCTAACTTCACTAGGGACTCGATTATGTTCTCAGTGACGAGGTCAATGATTGTTCCCATGACTTGGATATTTTCGTTGGCTCATGGTTGGTCTATAGGGTGTGCTTGGGTAATCGTGGCCAGGGTTGGCAAGCCACTATCCAGGGCCGTCTCTTCATGATTCAAAAGGACCAAAGTGGCGATCCATCGCCCGTGACAGACTCTCACCACGGAACATGTCTCAATCTACGTTTCATTCCATCTCAAGACCCTCAATAGAGCTATTCCACCCTTAATAAATCAATCAGACTTGCTCTTCACACCACCAAAGCTAAAGCCACCATAGCGACATGGCCAAGCCCTCCAAACCGTCCATACTAAGCAGAGAACGACGGGCCAACAGCCATCAAACCGAACCAATCTCGAGCAGCATCAACCCTCGCAGACTAAACAGTCTGCGGACACCACGGCAAACATACCCATCATGCAAGAATAGAGTTTCCCATATCCCAAACAGACGTCTGCAAAGCGGCAACTCTACTCCATCCGACCAGCCGCTCGGGCCAGGGACAAACTATGTTCGCTATAAACCTCAACTCCGACAACGATGTCTAATTATACACGACATCTAGCGGTTTCATAGCGCAATAGCATCTGAGCCAAGTGCCGGATGAAATGGTTCTCGCAAAAATCCATCCACATTCTACATATACTCTTGGTGTATGGAACCTCGGCGGGTCCAATTTTACGGGAGAATTTCGAGTTCAGACATGGCCGCCTCGACTGGACTCGAGGGACGGACGAGGTAAGTTTGTAGATGGACCGAGAAGAGAAGTAAATATGATGTAGCTATTTTGAAACAACGATGGTGGATCAAGCTGGATCCAGGTCCTGTGATTCAAGGGATGTTATAGAAACAAACATTGACAAGCCGAGCCACCTCCGATGCTCCCACGACCATCTTCAAAGGCACCTGGAACCAAGGTGAAGACAACAATGAGACCTGCGGACAGGAAATGAATGTGCGAACTACTCAAAAGGCGAAGACGGAACTTAGTTGCGAGTAACAGCATCAATGTGACGAAATCCATTGGCAGTCAACGCTCTGGACTGGCGAAGCATCAGGTATACCTGCTAGCCATGATGCTCAACTCATTGTACGACCACGAGCATAACGCCCACAGCTCGGGTCGCTCGGCCATGTTGGACACCGGCCTCGAGAGCTCTCCAGGTCTTCGAGGGCAACCGGGCTGCCACTCACAAGGTTGACTCATCACAAGTCCAACCGACATTTCTCGGATGCCTGGGTCATATCACCGGGCCTCTCGGACTTATTTTCTCTGGAATGAATTGGAAGCGCATAGTGCCGTATGAGAATGACGCAACATCCATTTCTTCCAGTTTCATGACAACACACAAGTGCGGACAAATCTCGAGTCAATTCACTTCGATTAGCACGGAGCAGGCAAATAATAGTTGCCTTGATGGTGTGACTAGTTACAAGCCTGCCCACTCACACCACCTGCGGCATACAAGTTTTTCCGCATAGTGTATAGTGAAAGAGAGAGAGAGAGCGGTCAATAGCGCCTGGGATTACCATTGGAGCCAGCGCAGCGCTGTGCGTCCCTGCATGGCCAAGGAAGCAGACAGACGTTCATGTGTCAAGAATCCTGAAGGAAAGGTATGCAAATTATCTTCAGCAGCATTCCAGCTGCGCGGAGAATAGACCTTGCAAATGCCTTCACAAAACCCACCACACTGGGTATTTTGGTCCGTTTCTGAATGGAATGGTGGCATTCTTGAATCCCTTTGAGGTGGCTGCGCAGCTTGGACCACACACCACTTGAGGGGGTAACAAGCGGTCAAGATCTCGAGAGATCCGAGCACCCTCACTAGAGGCGGATGGCGCCGTTATAGCTTTGAGGCCATCAAGTGATCAGACCTCGGGCTAGGTTCGGCTAGGAACGTCCTTCGATGCCAGGCATTGGCATCGACATCTCTGTCGCCAAGTTCCCGCGAAACTAGCAATATCGTGATTCCGTCAAGTTGGTTGTCAGAGAGACGAATTGCAGTCGTAAGTTGGGCAGGGCTTGGGAGAGAGTTCCGTGCCCCGCGTCCGACGGAGGAGGGGTTGAGGAGGGGTTAACGACCCTCAATTGGCCCCGTCTTCAATCAATTGAGGGTTTGCGTCTCGCCTGTGACTTGACCAAGTATCAACTTGAGTCCCGACCAAATCAATCGAGACGGTTCACACAGATCAGCCAATTGTCGATTGTCAGGTACCAGATCAACTGTTTTCGAGCCAATGCTTCGAGGTGACAGCCACGAGTCTCGATTAGCCTCCTGTCTCTCATAACGGTCCAGAAGCATTACTTGCATCACGTAATGCAAGGTAGATAGTAGGCATAGAGAGTCGTCGGACGAATCCCGCCAACGGCCAACATGGGATGCGGCATGATTGGTTGACGGCCCTACGAAGGCGTTTTCTTTCAGACGAGAATCTCACACCGCACATTCGAAATCCAGGGAATGGCTTGCAGCAGGTTTCTTTTGCCGTACAATGGGCATGGGGGAGGGCGGGAAGACACAACTGTGCCTGAGCAGCCCCTTGCCGGTTCCCCTTGACCTGCACCAATGATCGTGGGGAAAATGACTCTCGCCCGCATTGCTGCCGGACAATTCGTTGGCCTTCTGCTGCTCCGCTCAGTGTCGGTCGAATTTAGCTGGCATGTTGGTATGTGGTTGATTCACTCTGGCACGAGGTTCGCATCTCAAACGAGACAAACGGCTCCGTAGTATCGAACTCAAAGCTTCGTACAACAT
Source organism: Colletotrichum lupini (assembly GCF_023278565.1). Taxonomy (NCBI): domain Eukaryota; kingdom Fungi; phylum Ascomycota; class Sordariomycetes; order Glomerellales; family Glomerellaceae; genus Colletotrichum; species Colletotrichum lupini. The sequence continues at coordinate 724,319 of NC_064672.1, forward strand.
CGGCTTCGGCGGATAAATGCTTCATGCCACTTGTCACCGCGATTTCTCTAGAAACCCATCAAATGTCAGGTCCGTGTAGGGCCCGGCGGCGTCATGGCATTCCGTCGAGGAGGGTCATAGTTGGAGAAACATGAACGGTCAGAAGTATAGTATGCGAGATGATGTGCAAGACGTTATGCCATGAATGCAGGTATCCGAGAAGAGGCAAGTGGCACAACTCACCATCAGAGACGGTGCCTTTCGGAGTGGACATGTTGAACCAACTACAGACTGAGATGCCTGGAGTCTGGCGTCTTTTTGATAGAGAAATTGGCGTGTGCAGGGTCTGGCCACGGCCGTGAACGGGTGTACTGGGAACAAGCGACATCGATCGGGGAACTGACGCAGATCTGATGTGCCTTATTTGCAGGCAAAGCCAATTGGAGAGACGTGCGTTCGCGGCAATGAAGGGCTAAGAGAGACTCCCGCTTGCGACGTTGATCGGTCGGTCGAAGCAGGAGATAATGGGATGCCTTTCGGAGTCGGGATATACCTTGGTTGGCAACGACCTTTCAATATCGCGACGCACCTCCAGACATTATCCGTGATACGGGTGGGGAATAACTCGTCGTGTTAAGTCGCCGCTGGCCGCTGGCCGTACCGCGTCAAGCTCGGCTCTTCGTTGAACATGCCTGGACCCTGTACTGCGACTTGTTTCGTCATCTGCAACTGGTTCGTTTGACAGATTGAGGGCTGTGCACCCATTGCCCCCCCCTCATTGTTCGAGCTAGAGGAGGGAGATCTGCTGAAGCCTCGCAATGGTCTTTGCACCAGCTTTCCACGATCCACCTTGTACTGTGAGCCTGTGGTTGGACATTCAACCAACCACCGGGAGGGTGACAACCATGACAGCAGGCCGTCGGACCATTGGCACACGATTCAGCGATCCGCCAGGAAGAAACCATTCCCGCGAGATATTCTCCACTGTGCCGTATGACCCGTCCACCGTGAATATGGCAGTATCGCGCACCGTAGTCCGGCCTTGCCTACGCAATCGGCATCAACGACAGTCGATATCCATCCGAGATACGGATAGCTCTGGGCACCTTGGTGCCTCGGAATGCCGATACAGCCAACAGCAATGCAGTAGAGCCCCTCGAGGCTCAGGGCCTGGCAGTGGCGGGGTCTGCAAGAAGACAATCCGGACGCAGGTAGTCTCCACGCTTGTGGGGGGAGAGGAGCATCGGGAACATCAGGTCGTTCTGCGCCAGAAGCCCAGGGCCCCAGGCACGACAGGGCCAGGCAAAGCCGGCCATTGCCAATGGTGGCTTTGTCTATCTGCAGTTCGTAGCGGGGTTTGTACTGTAGCGAAGATGCAATCCATCGGACGAGGGGCTTCGCCTGGTGTGCGAATCTGCGATAGCTCGTTTGGTTTTGTTGAGCCGACTGTTGTTAGCAGCTCAGTGCCTATCCAGGCGTGAAAAGCGACGTCGCAGCTACGAATAGTCTGTTCTCGCCGTCAAGCAACTCGCATAGAGTACCACGCTAGCTGCAGGTGTCTGGGCACTGGATCCGTTATCGACTGGAGCCCGTACGAGAAGATTTTCATCCTTGCGTTTGCTAATGTACCATGGCAGATCTGCGGCAACTTGCGATCGAAACCTTGCGCAACAGGCGACTTATCAATGGCTGCTCTAGTCCTGGCTCGTGGGGCTCTGACTGCGGTGGTAGGGGGCGGCTTGAAAACTCCGAAGGGTCTGGTCAGTGGTGAGAGTGGTGGCCCTGACTCTACCCCAGCCCATTGTGGACTTGGCATCATGGTAAGGGTCGAGAAAGCCAGGTTTTCATCGCGGCCAAGGGCTTATTAAGTTTTATCGACCGAGGCTACCAGCGGGCGGCTTCCACCTTGGAATTGTTTGTTCGGCGTTGCCGCTTGTAGAAACAAGGCGGCAACAATGGCATTTCCATAGCATCGTCGGTTGGCCGGGTGGAGGATCAATTCACTCATGGGTGAAGGGCGATGAAGCGAACGGGGCCCTGGCGGAAGATGACAAGACAGATAGGAGGACTGAATTGAGGGCCAACGTGCCGTTGACGCGAGGTGCAGATAGAGTTGCCCGTTGACAGCAGCCGATCCAATGCCGTGAGCTGATCGTTTCCCAGAGTGTCAGAGGGAGCCGTGGGCGTCGTTCTTTGTCAAGTCTCGTTGCACTGTGCAGGGTGCGCTGTCCTTTTTGGTGCTTCCTCCACTGCCTGAATCACGTCGTGAGTGTTGCACCGCAGACGCATCAGCCATTGACTGTGTCCGTACAAGCCACACAGGTCACAGGTCACAGGTGAGGTGATGCCACTGTGATTGTGTGAGGACGGGAAGCACAGTCGAATGCTGATCAATGGAGCCTTGGCCAGCAGCCGGTCAACGTCCGTGGCCTCCGTAGCTCGTGGTGTCGCGAGGAACGGACGAATGCCTCGGGGCAGCCCGCTAGGTCTAAGTGTAAGTTTGCGCGGCTGATGACTGATTGGGATGACCCCGTCAGTGTTTGCCGTCCAGGCTCGTCCTATGTTTCTTCGGAGGAGGGATCAATAGCTGATGCCGGACGTGCTTGATGATAGACGCTAGAGGTGGCCGGTGGTGGCGGCTGCAGCAGCGTCAAGCGAGAGGCGAGATCCGTCCCAGTCGTCTCTGGCAGCTCAAGGTCTGTAGGGGCACCGCAAGTTGCACCTAGAGGCTAGGCGAGCCTGCTTGTGAGGACGCAGCCTGTCTGGCTTTGCTTGGGTTGGGTGTTGCAAGTGCCGATGGCCAGCCAGCTCTGGTTCTAGGTCGAGCCTCGAGCCCGAGCTCTGCCTGGGTATCAGGTTCCTCAAGGCTCAGGGTTAAAGCCTCGAGGCAACTTGGGGTCAGTCGCGTTTGACGCTGTTGAGGAATCATCCGAAGAGAAAGATGACCCTTGGGGCGGCACTAAGTCATCATCCGGAACCTGGTGTTTTAAACTATGGCCTCGTCGGCCTGTTTGCTGCAGGCACGAGGAGAGCTCTGGAATGTGGGCTCTCGGTCAGGTATGACCACGATATCCGTAGCGCCAGAGACGACAGAAAAGATGGTGGGTGTGCGACTGCGCCGTAGACAGAGAGGAGAGAGGCAAGAAACCACAATGAGTGACGGGGAGTAAAGGAATCCGACGCGGGCCTCATGATTCGTGAGAGTCTACACAGTAGAGAGAGAAAATGGACGGCATGATTTGGCTTTGAGAGGAAAAGTGACTTTGGTACCTCTGTATGTATTCGCTGATCGGTACGTTACGTGGTGGTAGGCGGGACATGGTGAAGGTAATGTGGAGGACACTTCACGACAGACTACCTAGAGCGAGGTAAGGTGAGGGCCGTGAGGTGAGGCGGAGGGCGGTTGGGCGGGCGGGTTCAGCGACGTCGCCAAAGGCGGAAAAGAACGTTTCCATTAACGCTCCCAGGGTGGATCCGGTACGTACCGATTGATGGAGGCTGCGATACCATGATAGGTACGTACCGTTGGAGGCTGCGGCGGATGGCAGATGGCGTGGGTGCGAGGACGGCAAGATGGATGGCAGCCCCAAGCCTCCAAGTCCCGTCCCGTCCAAAAAAAAATGGGAGACACTCGACCCTCAAGGTACGTACATGGCCAGAGCTACAACCATGTCTCGCTTTCCAATATCGATTTCCAGCCATTCGCCATGGACAGGGTTTCCAGCAGCACCTAATCGGTATGATGAAGGGCAGACAGAGCCCAGAGGCAGATGGAGGCAGCTGGAGAGAGAGAGGCTCTCCAGCCAGGAAGAAAAGATGTTTACCTTAGCGACATGTGTTACAACCCGCTCATCCCACTGTTTCTTACCAGACCACCAGACGTAGCCGTCAACCCTTTGGCCCAGCGCCTGCAAAAATACAGTGTCGAGGAGGATGATGTACAGTCTCACCCACACGGAGGCGGCTGGAGTGATTGGATGGAGTCGAGTTACAAAGTGGCCCTCGTGAGCAGCCGCCCACCCCACTTTCATGGATTATGGGTCCAATGGCCTACTGGTGGTAGGGGCCGGTCGGTCCAGTTCTTTCCCATACAGAAAGTATCAGCTTCCTCCCCATCCTCTTGCCAGTTCTTGCCAGTCCAGTCCAGTCCAGTCCAGTCCACCTCAGTGCAAGTGCGAGTGTGCAAGTGCAATCCACCCACCCAACCCTCCCACCTCCTTCCCACTGGCGCAACTTTGGAGCGACACCCCCCGGTCGTCTCCGCCCCACACTCGTGCAGCTGCAGAAGGAGCTGTGGCCCCGTTCATTGGCTCCTGCTCCCGGCCGGGGCTGGAGGTTCAACTACATCTCTCACCGCTTCTTTCGCGGGCTCGTCGTCGTTCTTCTTCACCCACGCATGCCCGCTTTTGGGGCCCCCGACCAAGTCTCTCGCCCTTCTCACCACCCGAATCTCTTCCTACCCACCTCATCTTCCCCCCAAAACCTTTGTCGCCGCTGCGAAGAAGGTCTTTTGCTCCCCTCATCCACTTCACCACCACCCCGACGAAAGAGCGGTGTCCTGGGGAAAAAGGCCATATCTCTGCTCAAACTCCCCTTTCTCGACTTACACCTATCCGTTGTTGGTCCTTTTTCCACGACTGATCTTACCCAACATGAACGTCAACTTCGATACGAGTGGAGGCGACGCCCTCTTGGACCTCTCCTCCTTCGACCAGCGGGACCGGTTTTCCTATGCCTCGCAAATCCCCTCATCCCAGAACAGCCCCCAGAGCGTCACCAACATGCCCGCTCAGAGGATCTGGCCCATTCCCTTGGATATGACCTCCAATGTCGCAGCCTCGAGTCCTCCCGAGGACCAACAAGCCCACTCGCCTTCACATAGCTCCTCACCTTTGAGCCAGCACTCGCATCATTCACCATATCAACAACCCGTCAACTCATTGACCGACTGGGCCTTGCAACAACATCAACATCAGCAACAACAGGCCCCTCATGGATTGCCCGATTACTCCCAATATGTCTCCGACGCCTACATGCCCGTAACATACAACCCATACGCCCCGGGCTTCCAGACAAATCCCATCGACTTTCTCCCCGCCACGACCCAGGCGCTGCAGGCCGCAAACTTTCAACTCGCATCCGCCTTCAACACGATGCCCCCCATGGACGACACTGTTCCGGCTATGAATTGGAGCTTGGGAATGGAGAGCTGGCACGATATTCAAGCCGCTGCCTCAGCGTTGCAAATCGACGGTCTGTCACATAGCATCGGCAGCAATTCGCCCACGGGTACCTTCCTCGAGGTCCTGTCCCTGCCGAGCACTGGCAACGGAGAGGGGTGGTCAATGGTCGTTGAGCAAGGTTCTGGGGCAGGATTCGACCACTTCCAACAGGCACAGCCCAATGCGGCAATCTTCAACCCCAGCCAGACACTTCACTTAAGAACCAACTCGGACTCGTCGGACGGCGCCAATTCATTTGAACTCGGCAGCTATGAGGAGATTGCTCCCTTCCCCATCTCTCCCTTCTCCCCCGAGTCTGATGGATACGTCGATGCCGGATCTCACCGCAATTGCTTCGGAGAAAACCACAACCACGCTCATACTCACAGCCACGCTCATGCACACACTCACACTCACGCCCACGTTCACAACCACGACACAGTCAGCCCTGCAGCTGCTGTTGCTCCCATGCCCATCAAGACGACCACTCCGACCCGGCCAACTCCCGCCAGCGGCTCCGGCGCCACGTCTCCCCCAATTCTCACCACCGCCCGGAGAAACTCGGGCCAGAGGCGCAGCCCCGTCACCGGCAAGGCTACCAAGGCCGTCATTCGCCGCACTTCAACCGGCAAGAAGGATGGCACTGAGGTCAAGAAGGTTGGCCGCAGAAAGGGTCCTCTCCTGCCCGAGCAGCGCAAGCAGGCCAGTGAGATTAGAAAGCTTCGTGCCTGCCTGCGTTGCAAGTTCTTGAAGAAGACCTGTGACAAGGGTGAGCCTTGTGCTGGTTGCCAGCCGTCTCACGCCCGCCTGTGGCAGGTTCCTTGCACTCGTATTGACATCAAGGATATCGGCTACTTCATGAAGGACTGGAAGGCCGACTATGAGCGCCACCTTGGACGTGGTGTCTCGGTCTACAATGTCAAGGGCTTCGCTCAGAACGAGACCGTCATGTGGATCACTCACGGCTACGGCTTTGCCCTCCCCGTCTACGTCCGCGAGGTCTACGTCGCCGATGAGAGCTGCTTCCAGGTCGACTGGGTTGAGTCCTGCTTGACCGATCAGGAGCCCATCGACTTTGACATCCGCACCGAGAGACTCGATGTCGGTGCCAAGGGCGTTTCCGTTGAGGCTCTGTCCGACTATCTTGACAAGCACATTGATGGAGGCTTTGAGGATTTCATCGAGGATCACTTCGAGGGCACTCCCTTCATCACCGAGATCCTCAAGACTGCTCACCGCTACTACGTCAAGGAGCGTATGCCCGTCATCCGTAAGGCTCTGAAGCTCGTCCTTGCCTACAACCTCACCCTGCACATCACCATGGTCGAGAGCCAAGGCGAGGATGTTCAGCTTGATGGCCAGATTGATGATGAGGACTCCAAGTACTACGGCAAGACCGTTGCCCCCGTCATGATCAACTTCCAGATCAAATGTGCCATGGCCGACATGTGGCGTGAGCTCCAGAAGGAGATTCTCGAGGAGCTGTCTGCCCTGTACTCCAGTGTCTACAGCGGCGAGCGTCTCAAGAACTGGCCCACCATCTTCATGCTGGCTTCCATTCTCCTCGCTGTTTGGGAGGAGATGCAGTTCGACTGCCACTACCGTGTTCCCGACCCGGCCGCCGTCAACAAGTTCTGCAATGACATGGAGACCACTCCTGTCGGTGTCATTGTTGGCCTCTTCCACGCCATCTCCCAGAAGCTCCCTGCCTTTATGGACTGGGACACCGCCAAGCACGGCCACCTCCTGAACAACAACGTCGCTGTCTGCGAGGCCATGACCGAAGTCCGTCAGCATGTCATCAAGCACGGTAAGTTCCATTCATTCTGGCCATTGTATCTGCAGACCACTAATAGTCCAAACAGAGGCATACTTGCGTACTCGCCCCGACGCCAGCTTTGACCGCAACGACTTTGACTGCTTGTCGAACAAGTTCTTGTCAAAGCTCGTTATCCGCGCCAACTGATTGTCCTCTACTGTGCTATTATTATTGCTGCCATTTACTTTTCCTTCTTGAGATTATGATTTTTTTTTTGAAAAGCCCCTGGGTGGGCAAATCTTGTTGGCATCTCTTTTGTTATTTCGAGTCACAGCGACGGCGTTGAACGAGACACCACACACACACACCACAAGATCTCTACCCCACCTCTTCACTTCACTTCTTTTCGGCTGGTCACCTCCCCACCACGACGATTCATCGCGATGTGTTACAACCTTTTATCATGATTCAAATTACGAATGTATGACTCGAAGCTTAACGGGGTTGGTGGTCTGGAGTCGAGCGCAGGCGAGAAGGGCTGCGCTGCGGCAAAGAGAGACGCGACATGCGCCAGGGACGTTCACGGAGACGATCATGCCGGCACGACATGCAAATGACAGAGCATAGCAAGCATAGACGATTATGATATGCATTGGAATTTTTGGGCGTTGGAAGGGCCCTTTTGCAAAAAAAGAAAAAAACCTTCACACAGAGAACTGGAGAGGCACAATTGGCCGATATCGGCATTTTACGCTGTTGTAGTTAACTTGGGTCAAAATCGATATATCGAGATTGTTTGTTTCGCGCCCTTCATACAATGAGTTACTATGCACTTTGTCCAGCCCGTGTCCCAGATGTGAAGCTTTTGTCCCAAGTGAGATGCATGTACGCCGGTACGGATACCTTGAGAGGTCAATGAGATAAGGCAGGGAAATATGAGTGTCAGATGAGACAGAATGCAAGCCTCGGCGTGCAGCCCACAACGTGGTGAACCACACTAGATTAGAGCAACGTGATCTAGTCAGTCTGGGGAACGAACCTCTGCGGGCTTAAAGCAGGGTCAATGAGGGGAAGAAGGGCCTTATCGCAGCAAATGGGGATGGGGGACAACACCCTTAGGCCTCTGGTTCGATTTCGCCCAAACCAATGAGAAGAGTGGCTGGAGGGGCAAGGATGCTTATGGTGGTGGTGTTTGTGCTGCAGAAGAAAAGTGCATCCAACGTGGTCGGGTTGTAGTTGTACCATTGTCTCCCAGGTATTGACGGGGGCGGTGCTGGGCGCGGGGTGTGTAGGTGTGTCTCGCTCGTGTGGGCGAAACGTCGCCTTTTGGCCCCTTGGGAGGAAAGCGCGTGAACAGATGTCGCGATAAGGCCCGAGCGACGAGCGAGCAAAGACCGATGTCGCCATCGCTTCATTCCTCGGCTGACGAAAGCGTCGCTTCGGAAGAGAATACGGAGGTTCGCATTCTTCTAATTATGCTGAAGACAACTTTTTCAATGAGTTGGTTGTCTGTCTGGAGACGCCGAACTGGGATCCGTATGATTTTTCTCGTCTTTGGCTGAAGTATTGGTAAACTGTCTGTTTGTCTGTCTGCCTCGGGCGGTGGTTCGTAAAATCAGGGTTCGGGAGAGGTTGGGGGTGCAGTGGCCTTTGGGATGACGTCGGCTCATTTCACCTGCCACCCCGGTCTCGCCGGTCCTTCTCCGCACTTTAGTGTTTGGCCGTGTTATGTTGGGTGAGGATTGAGGAGTGGCCGGCGACATTCAACAACTCGCCGGCCAAGTCGAAAGGAAGCCATCGTGGCGACTTGGGATGAGGTTGAGAAAAGCTTTGTATGGGGGCGACGGGATTAGCAAGCGAGCGATTCGGACGGGGCAAAGATTAACCAAGAGGCTCTGGAGGTGGCGATTCTCATGTTCGCTGCCGACTGCATTGCTTGAGGCCTCTAAGTCTGAGTGCGTGTTGAGTGGACGAGGACTCAAGTTGGGGTTGTTTCCTGGCCGCTACGGTCTGCCTATCCGGGTGGCGGGTGGGGCGCTTGTTTGTCAGTGACAGTCACAGCCGGTTCGGACTTGTTTCTGACCCTTTGTGCCTCTTTGCTCTTCGCTCTTTACGCTTGACTTTTGGCTGGCATCCGTGGAATCCGTCAAGCGCAGGTGAGACACGACGAATTCCAGTCATAGGTGTCAAACCGAAGCCAGCCTTGCCAGCCTGCTTGATTTCGATATGGGAAGTATCGAGTCTATCGGCAGCTAGCATCGTGGGCATTCCTCAGGATGCGCTCGGCGAAGTCTTCAGCCCCAGTGTCTGTCGTCGGCGGTGACGATTGTTCCCGGTCGTGTTGGACGTGGTAAACAGAGGTGAAGTGAGGACGCCCGGGAAGAGGCGGAGTAGGTACAGGGATTGGCGGTGGGCCTCTTGCGACCCATCAGTTCATCAGTGACATTCTCGAGACGCTGCAGGAGACTAGCGGTATCGAGGTCGCGGGGGGTTTGCCTGTCCAAAATTCAGTCGTCTTGCAGCTTCACCAAAACTGAGGCAAAGATGTCGAAATCTTGTGGAAGCTGACACTCAGACGGGTATGCCAGATTAGATCGTACACCTCGCTGTCTTTTTGCGTGTGTTTTGACCTTGGGACTACTGCGCAGGGGCGGCATGAACGAGACCATCTGATCAAAGAAGCGGCGGCGACGAGTGGCCAACCTTCCAGCGCAAGTCGCAACTGAGACATCAGGCACAGCACTCTGGGTTCCAGCCTTCCCAGGTTCGTGGTCAAGAAGCGTGCGATAAGGACCAAGGAAGAGGTTCTTCTACCTCTTTGAGAGTTGAGATTTGTGTGAGTCTGGAGGTAGATGTACGGATTTCCGAGAAAATGGCCCACCTGGTTCTGGAGGGTTCCGGCTTGCTCCTGCCTACTTTAGCGCCTTGTGGCACTTGCGCAGTTGCTGATGAATCATTCGCCATTCCCCCAGACAAGGCACTCAGAACTGAGAAAGAAGGCACTCAGTGCCACTAACTGCATAACCTGCCCCACTTTCTCGCACCTGCGCCTCCAATCAGACCCCTCCTTCCCTGCCTTCCTTGCCTTCCGCGGCCAGTCAGTCACCAAGCACCCAGGAAGGCACCACCACCCAACTTGGCTCCAGGTCCTTCCTTCCTTCCCGCCTTCAGGCAGGCCGCATCTCTCTGACACCTTGGTTGCCTTTCGGTATTTAAGCCACTTCACCTCTTCATCCTTCTTCCCTCCTCCTTTCCCCCATCACATCCCCTACACAATACTTCCGCTCGACGAATCTCTCATCAGCGATCACTCGGTTACGAGCAACTACATTCAGTAATACCAAAGAGCAACACCACACATCAGAATTCAGCGAAGTTGCCATCATGCAGATCTTCGTCAAGACCCGTAAGTCATCCAGGCATCCAAGCGTCATTCCCATTAATAACTGACATCTCTCCTCCCAGTCACCGGCAAGACCATCACTCTTGAGGTCGAGTCCTCCGATACCATCGATAACGTGAAGTCCAAGATTCAGGACAAGGAGGGCATTCCCCCCGATCAGCAGCGTCTCATTTTCGCTGGCAAGCAGCTTGAGGACGGCCGCACCCTCTCCGACTACAATATCCAGAAGGAGTCTACCCTCCACTTGGTTCTCCGCCTTCGTGGTGGTATGCAGATCTGTAAGTTGCTCTACATCCATGCTGCCCCCAGACATGTGGTTGCTAATCCATTCTGTAGTCGTCAAGACACTCACTGGCAAGACCATCACCCTTGAGGTCGAGTCTTCTGATACTATCGACAATGTTAAGTCGAAGATTCAGGATAAGGAGGGCATTCCCCCTGACCAGCAGCGTTTGATCTTTGCTGGCAAGCAACTTGAGGATGGTCGCACCCTGTCCGACTACAACATCCAGAAGGAGTCCACTCTCCACTTGGTTCTTCGTCTTCGCGGTGGTATGCAGATTTTCGTCAAGACCCTTACCGGCAAGACGATCACGCTCGAGGTTGAATCTTCAGACACCATCGACAATGTCAAGTCGAAGATCCAAGATAAGGAGGGCATTCCTCCCGACCAGCAGCGCTTGATCTTCGCCGGAAAGCAGCTTGAGGATGGTCGCACCTTGTCGGATTACAACATTCAGAAGGAGTCCACCCTGCATCTCGTCCTGCGTTTGCGTGGTGGTATGCAGATCTTCGTCAAGACGCTGACTGGAAAGACGATTACGTTGGAAGTCGAGTCATCTGACACGATTGATAACGTGAAGTCCAAGATCCAGGATAAGGAGGGTATCCCTCCTGACCAGCAGCGTCTTATCTTCGCCGGAAAGCAGCTGGAAGATGGTCGCACTCTGAGCGACTACAACATCCAGAAGGAATCAACCCTTCATCTCGTCCTCCGTCTTCGTGGCGGTCAGTAAGCGACGGGTCAGCGATGGGGAAGTTGCCTTGTACGAGGCATGGCGTTAATGGATTACGATTACGGCGGGACAATGGTTCTGAATGATATCTTCACATATTCCTAGAAGTTAGCTAGGCACTCATACGCTCATGAAAGCGTCAATACTAGACTCTATTGAAGTCTCAAACACTTTGCATTGCTGTACCGTGATATTTCTGTTTAATTTCTTGTTGCGATGCGAATGTCACTGTCTGGAGGTTGACCCATCTATCGCTTATCAGTGACGTACCTGATGGAACGAGGTCCGTAACCGGTGGGGCTGTGGAGTGCACGCTCCTAAAGCTCCTCGAAACTCGCACCTAAATGATTGAAATCTTCCCCACAACATAATTATCCTGCCCGATTCCGTGAGTTGCGCCGCGACATGAACAGCCCGTGGAAGTCCTGGAAACACTTGGAAACTCGCGTTCTTTTGCCTCCATAGTTTGGGGGGTCTTTTACACCAGCCACGCAGCATTTGAGTCTCTCAAAGTCAACCAGCATCGTCTCACGGCAGCCTGCGAGGCTGAGAAGGGCTATGCGGACCTTCTTCTACCACCTCAAGTTCGAGCTCTATCCCACTTCAAGCCCCGCACTCGCCGACACCAACGTCGTCAAAGGGAAACAGCAGGAAGAAGCCCTCAGTAAAGACGTGTGGCTTCCGCCGAAAGGCGCCAACATCTTCGCTGAACTTCCCGCGCATTCCAGGAAAAGTTCGAAGAGGCCGAGTACGAGCTTCCGACCGCAGACTTCACCACTACAACCCTTCGAACCACCCTACCCCGCCGATACCTATCGATCGAGCACACACCGAGCGCCAGAAACTACTTCGAACCCGAACCTCATCGACTGCGGACCTTCCAGAGCTCCGGCCAAGGAAGATAGTGGCAGTAACATCGAGAGGATAACCGAGAGGCAGTGGAGAGCTCGTACGCAGAGCTTCCCTCCCCCGCCCTCTTCGGCAGCGATCCGACCAGAGACGGCAGTCAAGGACTGGCGCTTTGGTCAAGTCAGCATCGAGAGCATCGACATCGAGTCAGAAAGCGACGAGAATACAGATCAAATGGCGGCTGAGGCAACAAGCTCTGGGGCAGACCTTGGCGTTGGTCCAACATTTGGTGGCGCTGGAATCTCCACGAAGGCAAAATATGTCCCTCTCGACACAAAGAGTACGGAAGTAGGCTGGGGAGTAGTACATTTTTACCGCGACGAGGAGGGAACACCTTCCTTGGGACTGCCGTCTTCAGAGGGAGACGACGTCGAGGCAGAGGACTGCACAACGCTTTGCATACCTGCAGTTCCAAGTTACCTGAGCCCGGGCGACTTCATCGGCTATGTCGGGGAGAAATGGAGGAATGACATCAGTCACTGGCGAATGGTCATGACTGCTAGGATGAACCGGTATTTAGTGCTCCTCAAGTTTGGAAACAGCGAGAAGGCAAGGGCGTGGCAGAGGGAGTTTGACGGAAAGGTCTTCAACAGTATGGAGGTGAGTAGTCAACTGCAAGCCCTGACGCGGCCGTGCAACTGACTCTTCTGCAGGCGCAAGTTTGCCATGTTGTCTTCGTTAAATCCATCACCTTTGAGACGCCGACTCGAGAAAACAGGACATTTCCCGACCTTAATCACGACCCCTTCACGCCTTCCTCTTCTTCCGTCGTCGCCTCCAGCAGTCTCAGGCCTTTCCCTCCGCCGACCCCGAATCTTATCGAACTACCTACTTGCCCCGTGTGCCTCGAGCGCATGGACGATACGACAGGTCTAATGACGATTCCTTGCCAGCACGTCTTTCACTGTACCTGCCTGCAAAATTGGAAAGGCTCAGGATGTCCGGTCTGCCGACACACGAATCCCGAAACCACATACGATCCATCAAACCCATATACACAACCATTTGGCTCTTCCGTGTCGAATCTGTGCAGCGTTTGCGATTCCACCGATGACCTATGGATCTGCCTGATCTGCGGAAATGTCGGCTGTGGTCGATATAAGGGCGGCCATGCTAAGGACCACTGGAAAGAGACGGCGCATAGCTTCTCTCTGGAGCTAGAGACACAGCATGTATGGGATTACGCTGGGGATACGTGGGTACATCGTTTGATCCGTGATAAGGGCGACGGTAAGGTCGTGGAGCTCCCAGGCAGCAACGGACATCACCACGGGCCGGAAGGCGGTTATGAAGATACTGTTCCCCGTGCGAAGCTGGACAATATTGGCTTGGAATACACTCATCTCCTGACCAGTCAGCTCGAGTCACAGCGAGTCTACTTTGAGGAGATGATCAGCAAAGTGGCAGACAAGGCCTCAAAAGCAGCAGCGATAGCCGAGTCTGCATCGGCACAAGCTACCACTGCTCTAGAAGAGAATGCCACCCTCAAGACGGAGCTCACACGCCTCCAAACGCAAGTCATACCACAACTCGAGCGGGACGCAGAGCGCGACCGAGCAAAGGCCACCAAGGCCCAGGAACTCGCCCGCAACATGGGTAAAGCTCTCCAGGAGGAGAAGCAAGTCACACAGGGGCTCATGAAGCGCGTGGAACACAACAAAGCCGAGCTCGAAGCCCTGAAGAAGAGCGAGGCGTCTTACAAGGAGCAGGTGGCAGAGCTGCAGGAGATGAACAGAGATTTGTCCATGTTTATATCGGGACAAGAAAAGTTGCAGCAGATGGAGAAGGCGGGCGAGATCGAGGCTGGTGAAATCGCGGAAGGGAGCGCCAGCGTTCCTGAGAAGAAGGGGAAGCGGAGGGCGAAGAAGTAAAGCCTGCTTAATGGTGTTTCTTGGATTTGGCGTTCACAGGAGGGCGGCGGTTTGGCATCTCACGGTGCATGGATACAGTGATACCTATCTAGTACTAAAGCGGGCAGTTTTTACATTGTTTTCCCGTTTCTCACGATTAGTGTGCTGTTGCTTTCGTTCCCACTGATCCAGGCCTGTGATGTCAGGTCATACTTGCACGTCTCTCAGGCATCCAGGGATGACGTCTTGCTTTCGTATCGTCAAGGACAAGATGGCGCCTAGCATTCGAGACTTTGCAGCCGGATGATTAATCTGCCTGCTCTTTTCGTCAGTCAAGGCTGTTTCTACATAGTTCAAGCAGCGAATTTTGGACTACGGTATGTACGGGATGAATCACTAAAGCTGAGTCGATGGCTTGTCTGTCCATCTGTATCCGGGCCTCACCAATAAGACTCTGCAGGTCAAACTCAACGGCTTCTTGATATCTTGTTAGGTGTAGATTGAGATCAAAGTCTATGTTCTCACGATGAAGGGAGACTGTGGTATGTGTAGCAAGAGCCAGGGGCTCGATTCATTTGACCATTGGGCCAGGTCGAGTAAATAGACATGTGAAACCATTGAACAGTGGCGATCCCAATGAATTGTGCACGGCGGCCTACAGCTCACTACAGCGCAAGTAACGATGAGCTCCATTGCGTGAGATTCTGACCCAGAAATAATGTGACGACTAACAGTTGGAGTGGAATTAGGTTCCTCCTTGGGTGGCTGAAATTCTGATCTAGTTTGTTATACATACTCAGATAATTACCATTTACTGCGGTTTCCATTGCCGTACTGAAATATAATGACTATGTGGAGAAATTACACAATACTATGTAATATCTTGAGATTCTTACATGGGAGGGGGCAACAGATTCAAACCAAAAAGTTGGAGGCTTCCTGATGCCCCACTAATCCAACGGCCCCGTCCCCGCAACGGAGAGCTCTGACCACACCCGGCAACTCCACCGCCCGCAAATCCCTACCCCACCATGGGAAACCCCTCGATGCTCACACTGGAAGGGACGCTTCTTCGCGACAAGAAGCTCCAAAGCTCCAACATCAATCATCACCACCCGCAGTCAAACCACCACCACACAATGGCGGCAACGACAGCCTCCCCATTCCCCTTCCCCAGGGAATACTCCTTCCCCCCCTTCTTCACCCGCCAAACAAACCTAACAACCCACCACGCCCAACTCGTCAAATGGTCCGACCTAATCCTCTCCTACTGCCGCCACCACCGCCTCTTCAAGCTCTCCCTCGGCGCCGCCATCCCCTCCGCCTCCTCCTCCGCCCTCCCGCACGCCCTCCCGAACCACAACGAGTCCTCTCCCCTAAACGAACCGACAACCTTCTCCCCCGCGACCGCAACATCCTCCGCCGCCGGCGCGCCAGAGGAGCTCTTCCACAACAAGACGCTCAACAAGCGCCTCAGCCTGGCCGACGCGCGCGAGGTCCTCGAGTTCATGCGCAAGAACGGCCGCGCAGAACCTTTACCGGCCAGAACCGACGTCTTTTGGGTCTACTGGCGCACGCCCGACGAGTGGGCCGCCGCGATCGAGGGGTGGATCGACGAGACGGCGCAAAAGGGCGTCGTGCTGACGCTGTATGAGCTTACAGAGGGCGAGAGTACCAGGGGCACAGGTGGGCACAAACAACTTCTCTTCTCTCTCGCAATGCGATGATTGGACCCGTGAGCTGAGAACGATTCCATGTGCGTACAGACTTCCACGGCCTCGATCCGGATCTTCTGTCCAAAGCGCTACAAATCCTGGTAAAGCGCGGCAAGGCCCAGATCTTTGGACAAGAGGACTCGCAGGGTGTAAAGTTCTTTTGATCTCGCTCTCTCTTCTACCTCTTCATGATGATATAACACGACGAGACATTGGCCTCCTTGTTTTGCGAATCTCTAACTAGACATACCACGTTGACACATTATTCCTCGAGCCGGGTCGTAAACAAACACCAAGTCCCAAGGTCTTCACCCGAAAGCAGCACAACTCCATGCCATCCCATGTATACATGTACAATCCAAAGTTACCAACTACCTTTAGCCATCAAGCTGAGCGAAACGAACATCACAGGCTCTTTTGGAAAAAGTTCTTGGCGAGGTACTTCTCGTCAAAGGAGACTTGCTGCTTCATGGCGACATCCAACAGCCAGTCCGCTGCGACGATGCGTGGCTCCATATGGCCCTTGCGGGCCATCTCCTCAAACTTGGGCCAGAGGGACCGTTCGTCGGCACTATTGGAGCTGAGAAGATAGACAGGCTCTGGCGGCGCGCCTCCGTCCTCCTCTTCCGTCGTCGGCTTAATGGTCGTGCCGCTGCGCGCGCGATACAGCTTGAACATGGCTCCATTGGCCTCAGCGATAGCTTTGTAGCTTTCGGGTCCGTTGCAGATGTTGTTAGTACAGTACACGGGGACTGTCCACAACAGCTTCCCGAGATTCGCTCTCGCACGCGAGACTGCCGTCTCGAGCTTGACGCCAAACTTGGCTTCGTTTTCCTCGTCCTTTAGGAGGAAGTCGTCGGGGTCAGGAACCTCGCCTCTCTCGAGAGCCTCGTCGATGAAGTTGGACGATAGGACGGTAGGCCCTTTGGCCAGGGTTTTGAGGAACTTGACAGTCCGTACCATATGGGGAGCGGCGAGATAATCGCACGGCTTGTCGTCTTCTACTATCATGATTCCCATGTCGCGGAGTTTTCTCTGCGAACTGTTAGCCCGGCAGAAAGAAAGGAATTCAAAAGACTTACCCTCTCTGTATCCTCCTTGGACTTGGCATTGACCCATCTCGTGAAGCCCGTCAGCACGATCCTCATCTCCACATCTGGACGTAATGATTTCCGCTTCTTGGAAGGCCTTGAATCTTCGTCCTCCTCATCCACTTCCATTGCCTGGGCTGGGCTTGATGTGCGACCCCTTTCTCTGTCGATTTGGTCTGCAGCACGCTTACCACCCCATGGGCCCTGCTTATCCTTGCTGCGCTTCTTCTCCTTCTCGTACAGCGCAATATCGGGGGCGATGCGCTGTAGGTTGGTCAAAGCCTTGCTTTTGGCGCTTCGGCCTCCAGTCGACATTTCCGAGGGCAAATCATTCTCCTTTCCGCGGCCGCCTTCCTTAGGGCGTATAGGCGTCATGAAGCTGTCGTCGATAGCCTCTTCACTCTTGTCCTCTTGTCTGCCAATCACAACCCCTTCGGCAGGCCCATGCAAGTACGAGTTCTCCTGAGCAGCTTCAAGGATCTTGCGCTTCCGTGTCGCTTGGGGCGACAAGCCCTCTCCACCACCCGGGTAGTACGTTTCTCGCAAGCAATACTCATCAAAGAAGGTCTGCCCGATTACCTCGCCCAGGTTCGTGCGAACGGGGAAATGAGAGTATTTGGGGACAGTAACCCTCTGCATCTCACACTTGGCGTAACTCTCTTCGATCCACAGGTGGTTGACCGTCTCGATGTTCCAATCCTTGGCCGCCTCATATTTCTCACTGCTGCTCCTTGCTGTGATGAGGTGTGTATTCTCGGCCTTCATCGTCTTGGTGTATGTGGCGCCGGTCGCCTTGATCAGATTTTCGAGGTATATGCGAGCGTCACCGCCGTAGTTGGAGAGACAAATCTTGAGACCTTCGAATCCGGGGATGCCATTTCTGGGAACCGGGTAGTGAAGTAGACGGCGGAGCGGAGACGTCCATTCATTATGCGTTATGAGGTGGTAAAGCCACGAGAGATTGCCAATGTCCTTCCCTGACTGAGCAGCCTTGATGTACTGTTCCCCGTCACGATACTGGCAAATAAAGTAGTCGCAATCGTCAACATTGTCGACCACCTTGCCACCGCCATTGTTGATGAGTTGCTTCACAGCTTCCAGTGATCGTGGGGTAATGCTGAGATCCCATGAAAGCATGACATCCTTACCCCGAAATATCGTGGCTGGTTTTCTCGGACCATCACTGAGATGGTTGGGGTTTGTTGAGGTCGCCCCGTTGAGCTGGTCGTATGTGGGAGCTTGCACTTCGCCTTGGTTCTCATCGTGGCTAAGAATTTCGGGATTGGGGAGCAGATAGGGGCCTTCGGGTATACGTTTGCCAAGCTTGAAGCAATCTTCGAACCTAGTGTATGTGTAAGAGGTGGCTCGAAGCATAAGGACTTTACAGACTTACCAGTGGGGCAATACAATCTTGCAATTGAGGCCCTTCTCATTGGCGATGACACATTTAGGATCTTCCGTAGTCAGAGCGCAGATATGAGTGGTCTGTCGTGTCACATCGGCGCCTTCCATGCCGCCCATAGCCAGCGTAGCACCAATGATGGTCTCCTTGTCGATTTCAGGCAGACCAGCAGTTGTGAGGATGACCTTGGAAAAGAACATGCGTGGATCGGGAGAGTATGGCCGGACCTGTGCCTGCTTGTTCTTCTTGACTGATGCCTTGATCCAGTCGGTATTGACGACTGGGATCATAAAGGCCTGGGTCTCGGTGAACTGGGGAAAGTCGATGGTGTTGGAGATGATGTGAGAAACCGCTTCGAGTCTGAGGGAGCCATCGCGTCTTGGGTCGAGGACCGTGCCGCCACGACCTTCAACAATGCCGGCATACTCGCTGATTTCTTTGGGAGCTAGGTGGGCACTCGGCACAAAGGCGAAGGTACATTCTGCGAACAAGCCCTTTGCCTGTTCAGCCATGGTGGGCAATCGGGTGAGGCATGCAATTAAGAAGAGCTAAAGAGCTGGCGGGCGTCGGAGTCGATGTCAGGGCATACGCAGGACAATATCTTGAGGTTTGCTGTCGGAGTGTTGTTTGCGCAGAAAGACCGGTGTGGGTGTAGCCTGCAGGCAATTACGAAAGGTGAAGGCGATTTT
This sequence comes from Colletotrichum lupini, assembly GCF_023278565.1. Lineage (NCBI taxonomy): Eukaryota > Fungi > Ascomycota > Sordariomycetes > Glomerellales > Glomerellaceae > Colletotrichum > Colletotrichum lupini. Next base: position 743,354 of record NC_064672.1, read on the forward strand.
GACGCGAAATTGTTAGCGACGCGGCCGGGTTGGAGGACGCGAGGTGAGCTCGCCGTCACGTGTAGCTTCCTGGCAAGGTACATTTGTTTGGGTGGTCTCGGTGGGGTTGAGGAAGTACCGGTACTTTATCCATTTAAAGCGCGATAGGAACGCGTTCAAGGGAAGCATCCGCCAACCAGCTGGCCATTTGCCGCAAGCCGCCCATCAATGTGTAATGACATTCTTCGGTGACATTCTTACCCCAAAACAAACTACAACCTTAATGCGACCACGATGACATTTGACACCATGGACGATGTTTCTGCAGCGAAGTCTGTTTATCAATCATGGCTTTCGAAGTACCTGTTCAAAACCCAATTGCTGCGCTCACCACCTCATGATCCCTGCTTCCATCCCACTCAGGGATAGAACTCGATTTCACCGAAATTCTTCGTTGCTATGATACTTCCAACTTGAATGTACAACTCGAGGCCTTACACCCTATTCATTACAAATGGCGCCTATAGACTCGACTTGATCAAATCGGCAGCCCGCTCGGCGATGCCATAAACGGTTGCCTGAGGGTTGGCACGCACTGTAATGGGCACAATGGAAGCATCAGCCACCCGCAAGCCACGGATTCCATGCACCCGGAGCTTCTCATCTACCACTCCACCAAGCTCCCTAGGCATCATGGAGCAAGTACCCGTGAAGTGATGAGCGCCAACTGCTGTCTTACGCACAAACTCTTTGGCTTCCTCGAGGTCTGTCAAGGCGTTGGCAGGGTTGCGCTTTCCGCTCGGCTTCAGTTGACTGTGGAGCGGCTCGCTTGTGGCGATCTTCTCCAGGAGCTGGACATGTCTGGCCAGAACCTCGACGTCGAATGGATGCGATAGGTACGCGGGGTCGATGGCGACCGCTGGCGATTCAAGGGACGCAGAAGTGATGTGACTTGACCCTCGCGACAGGGGATGAGCGAGGAGGAGCGCTATTGTAAAGTACTTTTCCTCGCCAGGCGGCGGCGCTGCCATAGTTCCGTCTCCGCTGAACAATGCGAATCCCGGCAACGACAGATAGTACCCCGACGGTTCCGAAGACGACGTCAGGACGGATCGCACGTATCCCTCGAGAGTCTTTGTGAACTCTGGTGTCGCGCTTGTTTTGGGGCCGCTCAACTTGTCAAGAAGTTGAGCGATATCCTTGTCAGCGAGCAGAGGAAGCTGTGCAGTCGCTACAGTGCCGCTTCTCGAGAACGGTCCAGTGCCCTTACCATATGCCTCCATCGCAGCTCCGACGGCAGCCGGTTCCTGACGAATAATGCCATCCATGGTGTCAAGCTCTGGAAGGGCCTCAAAGCTTGCGCCGACCATGACGTGGTTCTGCAGGTTTTCGCCGACGTGCGGGTTGTCGAGAACGATCTCGATGCCGAGTTTACGAAGAAGCTCCCCATTTCCAACACCGGAAAGCTCAAGAATCCGTGGCGAGTTGAGGGTGCCAGCAGTCAACACAACCTCCTTCTGTGCTGTTGCTGTTGTCGTCTCCCCATCCTTGGTATATTGAACGCCATCGGCAACAATTTCGCCAGCCTCTGATCTGAAGACAATCTTCTCTACCAACGCTCCCGTCACAACCGTCAAGTTGGATCTAGACTTTGCCGACTGTAGATACGCGCTGCCGGCGTAACTCCTCTGCTTTGTCTCCGGGTCTATAGTGTCCGGTGTGAGACTGCTGCCGACTCCCTGCCCACTTAAGGGGTCACAAGAATCCGGGAAGCCCAGACTACGGATCGTATCTTGCCAGATTTTGGGCCAGAAAGACTCGACGTTGTCCGGCAGAGACAACTTCAGTGGCCCTGTGCCCTCACCAGAAGCGATGGAGTAGGCCTTCTTGGAGGCTTCGTTGAACGTAGGCCAGTCCCAGCTGGGGTTGCCCAAGCTGGCCCACGCCTCAACGTTGGACCGGGTGGTGATGGTAAAGGAGAGGCCATTGAGTGCACCTGAGCCGCCAAGGAGACGACCTTGAGGGACAGCAATCTCACGACCACCTAGGCCATCCTGAAAGCAATTCTCTATCAGTAAACCGGACTCCCAAAAAGCAGCTGCTGTCTGAGAAACACTTACTTGGGGCACCGTTCGGAACTGCCAGTCAGACGGCGTCTTGACAAGACTGGGACCCAGTGCGGGAATATTGACTCGAGGGTCTGCCGTTTGGTCTTCGCCCGCCTCCAGCACTAGGACCTGGACATCTGGGATCTCGGACAGACGAGTGGCAACTACTAAGCCGGCGACGCCGCCACCCACGATGATAAAGTCGTACTTTGCAGCCATTTTGAGAGATGGTATGATGAGTAATGCGATACGAGTGATTCTGCAAAAGCAAAAGACTTCGTTGGAACTTCGGTCACTGTTAAATCATGGCAGGATTCCGAGCCCGAGACGTCTAAGATTGTGTAGGATTGCGGCAAAGCATTAGTCGCCGTAGCGCCGAGCGCTCATCCGGCATCTCCCCCGCTGGCGGCCGTATTGCACCAACATACGACACTGAGCCGGCCAACCGTTTCCGGTACCGTTCAAGCAGGTTCCACTGCAGGATCGCATCCTTACGACTTTGTTTCTGCATCAGGGGTATGACAGTTTGGGACGCAGACCCTCTCACTTCCCTGGACCCCGGTCAACGACCGTCAAGGGACAACCCAGTCGGTATACGGATATCAAGGTTATCGGGATGACCCATGATCACCGCGGCGCGATATTCATCTATGTACCTTTGATCAACGAGTACGGCCTCTGGGATAGAATGGAAGACGTTACGACGCGTGCTGGATTACATCCCAGTTGTTGGACACTAGTCAGTTCCTGTGGCATGCTGTTACCCCTCAGGTAACTCACGACAGATTGTCGAGGGATGGACTGGACCCAGCCGTGGATGGCACTAGGCATCATGTCAGGTTTCGATGACTGCTCGACTGGCGGATGTTTATCGATTCCGGGCTCAGGACGAGTTATCGGCGGTAGACTTCAAGGGAAGAGCGCCTCGAGCTTGATGGAAGTAACCAAGTGCAACACACAAACTTCATCATGAGTGTTCTTCTCGATTCAAGTTACCAGGCCGTCCTGGTCTATGTCCTCGGACTCTTTTGTGGCGTCGCCGTTCACTTCGGCATTTTTATTCACGGAGAATGGCATGTACAGGCTCCTCAGATTGCTCTGAGTCACTTCTGGCTGTTCTCTTGTTTCGCGGCTCTCAGCCGTTACTACAAGGGCTCAGTTGTTGGTGATCTATGTCACTCCCTCTTGATACTATCCGCTGGTTACCTGCCTGGACTTTTTACCAGCATCATCCTCTACAGATCCTACTTCCATCGTTTGTCAACTGCTGGCTTCAAAGGCCCATGGTATGCCCGAGTCACCAAGCTGTGGCACGTCTGGGCCTGCAGAGGCTGCAAAAATCATCTGCTCTTGGAGAATTTACATGAGCAGTATGGAGACTTCGTGAGGACAGGTAAGTAGCCATCCGGAACAAACTTGTCTGAACTCTCTGTTGATAAGTTAGCCAGGGCCCAGTGAAATCACTGTTTTCCATCCAGGAGTCTTCATGGCTGTAGATGGTCCCCGGTCTGAATGCATCAAGTCTGAGTGGTACGACATTCTGCACCCCGATCGTGCGCTTGTGACAACACGCATCAAGCCCATTCATGCTGCCAGACGGCGTGAATGGAACCGTGGATTCTCGGCACAAGGTATTTACCCCATAGATCTTCGGAATCATGAGCCTATCTCTAACGAGCCGTACCGCACAACAGCCCTTGTTCAACACGAGTCAAAGATTCTCAAGTATATTGAGCAGCTGGACGTCTGCATCGAGGCGGATGCCAAAGCGCACGTTGCTTCGGAAGTGCGGAACCTGTTCTTTTGGTTCGGGTTTGATGTCATGGGAGACTTTGTCTTTAGCAAGTCGTTTGATATGCTGCACCAGCAGCAGTGGCACCACATTATCGTGCGGCTGCAGCGTGCTCTCTCGCTGCTCGGACCGTTCAGCCCTGCTCCATGGCTCATCCAGGTCGGCTTCAAGCTGGGACCGCGAATCAGCGTTCTCAAGGACTGGTTCGACATGGTCGCCTGGTGTGAGAAACAGATGCGTGTTAGACTTGATGAAGGAACTCCTAAGCCAGCCATTCCTGATCTCGCCTACTACTTGATGGAGCTGAACGACAGCCAGACTGAGCTCAAGGATCGTTTGCCATGGCTTTATGGCGACAGCTTGCTCGCAATTGTTGCTGGAAGGCAAGTCGATTTCTCCAATCTCGTGGGCGCTCATTTATTGACAAACATACAGCGAGCCGACGGCTGCTGCCTTGATTGGTATCTTCTGCGAGTTGGCTAAGCACCCTGAGCACGCCGAGAAGGTCTATGAAGAATTGAGAGACGTCGATGCTACCAACCTCAAGACTCTCACGAGCCTCCCGCACCTCAATGCTGTCATCAACGAAGGTCTCCGCTTGTACCCAGCCCTTCTCACCGGCGGGGCCAGGAAGACGACGGAGAACGGGGCCACGATCGGTGGGACATTCATCCCGCCCGACACGACAATCATTGCCCCGCGTCACGTTATATCCCGAAGTAAGTAAATTCATAGAGGGCTGCTTTCGTCAGTTCTCAGCTCACACATTATCTACAGGGGAGGACTGCTTCGAGCGCGCCAACGAGTTCATCCCTGAGCGATGGAGTACGCGGCCAAAGATGATCCGCAATGTTGCAGCTTTTGCGCCATTTGGAACAGGTATGGCGATCTTTGTCTTTTGTCTGCTATATGATAGCTTTTGGTCGACTAATCCGTCTCTTGCAGGTCACCACAGCTGTCTTGGCCGTTTCCTGGCCACCGACACTATGAGATTTGTTGTTGCCAGACTTGTGAAGAAGTACCATTTCCGCCTCGCACCAGGAGAGACGGGCAACCGAGTCTTTGACGACGTGAGGGATCAGTTCACCTCTAATCCGGGTCCCCTGTCGCTATGTTTCGAGTTGAGGTGATTATACTATGTTTAGACAAATTAAGTATGTAGTCACTTAGAGTTTAGCCAAGGTAACCAAGAAGCAAATCGTATCATTTTTCATTTATTTCTACCCAGTGTTCAACAAATGTATCTCCAATGCCGAGGTCCTATTATTCATACGTAAGAACATTGATATATTGGACTATCTCTGGGCGAACATGGTGAGCTACCCGTGAGGTTGCTATCGTCTATTCCGGAGCTATCTCAAGCAAGGCTAGTGTATGGCCATCCATTGATACCGCTGGTCAGCAGCTGACCAGATTGGATCGCGCTGGTACCCTTTTTGAGCTCTTCGACGTCCCAGTTGGCCCAAACAGTACGACCATTGAGGAACGCCGCCTCGGGACTTGCTAGCCACACCGTGAAGTGGGCAGGGAGTTGGACTGCAAGCCAGCGCGCGGGATGTCAGCACCTTGTTCGGCCCGCTAGAGCTGCAACGGGAAGGAGAAGCAGGGTTGTTATGAAGGGGGATGGAGAGGAAGCGAGTGGAGGGGAGTGTCGGGACGGAGAGGGAAATCTGGGCAGATGGGTGGACAGGGGAGGGAAGGGTCGTAGCCTAGTATGAAAAAGACAGTGGAACTGCACCTTTATCCATGGGGAGAGCTTCGGCCTTGGCGCCACTCTTGGTGAAGATGTCGGTCTCGACCATGCCCGGGTGAAGGGTTACTGCGAAGATGTTCGGGTTTTCCGCCGCTAGGAACTCGATGATTTTCGTTTGAGCTAGCTTGGACGCCATGTAGGCGGACAGACCAGGCAAGGCGACTGCCGGCAACGCCGTTGTGCCGGTAGTAAGTGCGACGATGGACGCATGCGAAGGGTTCGCCGTGGGGAGGAACACCTTGCTGACGAGGTATGTTCCTTTGGTGTTTGTCTGTCAGGTCGGTGTAAGTGCTCGGGCCCTCTCATTCACTTTCACTCCCTGTCTCTCTATCTCTTTCTCGCTACCGACTTGTGTGGAGAGAGAGAGAGACAGAAAATTATCGTCGTTAAGGGTAGTCTGATTTACCTCAAAACTCTGCCACCAGTCATCGGTAGCCGACCCTGCGACGGGCGACGGGCTGGACACATAGCCAGAGGCCAAAACAAGAATATCCCACTTGCCGATCGCGGCTGCCACCTTGATCAACGTCTGTTCGTCAGTAATGTCCACGGCGTGAACATCACTCTGCACAGACGACGGCAAGGAGGCGGCCGTCTCGGCTATGGCGGCCTCTGTGCGGCCCAGGAGACTGACTCGAGCGGCCCCGGCAGCAGCAAAGGCCAGGGCGGTCTCTCGGCCGATTCCACTACCCTATCAAGAGAAGGACACAGCGTCAACAGAGAGGTTCCTAGGTAAGTAAGGTACCCGTACGGATATATTGCGGACACAGAACTGGCGCGATATAGAGTTGTGACGGGGGAGGGCCAAAAGCTCCGATCTTTTTGGATCATGGCCAGGCATATTCGGAGGCGAGAGGTCATCACAGAGGGGCCGTGGACGGGGGGCTGGGCGAGGGTCGATATTCACAACCAGGGGAAAGGGAGAGAAAATTGGATATCGTAGAACTTACCGCGCCTGCCACGATGATCGTCTTCCCCGCCGCGCTGAGCTCCGGGCGGGAGGGCGAGATAGCCTCGTAGGTGTCGTTGCGCCATGTCGGCGTGACGGAGGGCAGAGGGGGTTGCATCTTGACTCCTTTGAGCGATATTGGATTGGGATACCGAGAAGAAGGAGAAACGGTCGAGCCGAGAACGGGAGTATGTTGCGTCAGCCTTGGAAGTGGCGAGATACAAGATTTCAGCGAAGCCAGAGAGCTATGCTGGATGTATGGATAGATTGAGTGAAGCGTGGGGTAGGTAACGGGAATGCCAGAAACAGTCTCGAGCTATCGCGAGCTAGGCCCTGTCTTTTTATCCCCCCCTCTCTCCCTCATTGAGCTGAGCTAAGACTCAAAAGTTCGGGATTTTGTTTACAAACTCCGTGATATGCAGCGTTGCGGCGCAGCTCGCACCGTTGAAGACGCCATGGCTCTGACTAACCGGTTGGTTGGTTGGACGGCGATGTTGTCTGCTCATCTTTTCATGAAGGATGCAGATAGCTGACCGGTAGACAAGCTACTCAGTAAGAACGAGCATTCCCCACCGGCAACTCGGGGACTTTGGTGAAACCTGAGATTGAGCAACAAACTGACACCTGTGCCTTGCATAATCACCGGAAGCGGGATAAACGTAAGCCTCGTTGCAACATCACCATGGCCGTCAAGGTAAGGCAACGTATGCACTCTTTCCCCCCTAGTAGAAGGTGCAGACTGCCAGACAACCCCCGTGGTGGGAAGCATTGCATCCAAACGGGTTAACAAATGCGCGGCGCAGCGGTAGGTGGCAGGTGCTGCTTTGCTGAAGACAGTCTTTGTCTTTCACATGGTTGCTTTTGTGGTTTCTGTGGGACTCGGTCTGCTATGTATGGCCCGTTGACAAGGGTCTCTGAAAGTTTGATATATCAACTTGCAGAAACTCCACTTTGAAACTCCCCCCACACCTCGAGACTCTTGAATAGACTGGGGAACGGTTGAACCCCTGCAATGAAAATGGTAGAGCGGGGAGGCCAAGTCTTCTCAGAGTCCCATCATACCATGGGGAGGGGGGACCCTCGTTAGACCGGACAAGACTTTGGGACTGGTAAGTTGTAACTTGGCAATCCTTGAGGGTTAATGAGGCTGTGGAGTTTCTCTATCACGTACATGACGAGTTCCCGATCACATCTGAGAAGAGGACAGTCATGTGGGAAGAGCATGGTTCCCTATCGATATTACCCACACGTGCAGCAACACCAGGCGGGTGGTTGGTCCTAAAAGACGACGACTGCCACGAACCATTGTCTATTACTATTCAACTATCGCTGCTTGCAAGCCTGCACAGTGACCAGAAAGTGGTAAGTGTTAGAGTGTGAGTGGGGAGGAATGGGATGAAAGAATGCAGTGTCATGCAAGCGCGGAAGTTCAGAACACTCTTACTGAATCATGTCATCCCATCTTGTCTCCCTTCGATCAGATGAGCAGAAGCCTCGCCAGGCAGGCTTACCTACTGGGTTACGTGCAGGAGGAGGAGACGAAGAGGGAGGGAAGCATGGTTCGGCAAAGTAGTGCAAAGTACATTCTGTCATACTTGCATGGCCATCTCTCACTCTCATTCTCAAACTAGTATCAAAGTGGCCGGCAGACACACCAATAAGCTGGGAACTACCGCAGAGTAGGGTGACATCGACTTGTGTCTCATCGTCTAGCTCCCCCTTTCGTCCACTTCTTTTTTGGGGATTCCTGGCCGTGATTGATAGACGCGGGAACCACGTTTCGTCTTTGTGGGATGAGAGTAAAAGAGAGTGTGTGTGAGAGGAAGGAGAGGCAAAGCAGGGTGGCGACATGGCAGCCGGCGGCTTCTCGATGCGATGAGCGTCGTTCCCGCACCCCCCATAAGAGATGAAGGCATCCCCCGCGCGTGCTGGGACGCGAGGGCGGATGTCTATCGGGCTGGTATCCGGAAACTATCTCTCTCATTGCTTGTTGGCATTTGAAGCTAAGGCAGTAAACCAAACTGACTGGGCCCAATCGCATTACACACTTTGAAGAGCAGAAGCACATTTCGCCCATCATGCCTGGTGCCGGCTCAAGAGGCATTAGCCTCTTAGTTTGGATTGTTGTCTTCACCGTTGTCGATGCTTCGTTTTTGTGTCTGCGAGCTTGGTCAGCGAGGGTGATGAGGAGATCATTCTATTGGGATGACGGGATGATCATCTTCGCCTTTGTAAGTCCATCACTCCTACCTTCTTTGATACGGGACTGACCATGGCAGGCCAACATTGTTGCGCTAGAGGGTGTTGTCATTTGGGCCATTTACAATGGCTTGGGCAAACACACCAATGAGTTGACTCTGGATGAGTATGCTGTTCAGTTCAAGGCAAGTTAGATATCTCATCCCATCTACTTGAACCATCTCTAACACTTGCTTTCTCACAGCTCATCCTCGCCAGTGGTGTTACATGGCTTCTGGGAACCGTCTTCATCAAGATGGCCATCTTGTGGCTGTACACTAGAATCTTTTCCACGGCAAAGTTCAAGCGCTGGTCGCATATTCTCATGGGCGTGACGGGAGCCTACGGTGTCGCGTTCCTTATCCTCTTTATGAGTAGATGCTCGCCCATGTCTCAGCAGTGGGCGCCGGTCGAAGGTGGTCACTGCCGCGATATCACTGTCGACCAGCTCGTCTCGGTGACCATCAACATCGTCGTCGACATCGCCATGACCGCACTGCCGATGCCGGCGCTCTGGGGTCTTCAGATGCCCCTTAGGAACAAGATCGCCGTCAGCGCCATGTTTGGCATGGGTTTTGCGTAAGTTGTCTCCTTCTCTTCTCTCTACATAGCCCTAGGCAGTAGCTAACTTTTATATGCCAGAACTATCGCAATCATGATTTGGCGTCTAGTCAACACGGTCACCACCATCGGTGACCTCGACTTTGTCTACAACCTGCACGACATTGGCCTCGTCAGTCTCCTCGAGCTCTGGATCGGGATCATCATCGCATGTCTGCCGACCCTGGGTCCTCTCTTCAAGACCTATGTCAAGCCGGCCGTCTCCAAATTCGGCTCCAAGCTGACGAACCCGTCAACGGACAAGGGCGGCCAGATCAACCTCAAGGATTTGACGAGCAGCAGCGGCGGCCACAGCATCCGCCACCCCCGTCGAACGTATGACAAGCTTGGCGACAATACCTCCGTTGTGGACCTCGAGCGCGCCGAGCTGACGACAAAGTGTCAGTTCTCGCCAGGAGCCGAGGCCCCCAGAGGTAGCAGGCCCGTCATCTATGTTCATCAGGACATTGCGTCGCAGGAGACTTGGAAGCGAGGGGCGCAGGCTTGAGTTCGTAGACTAGGATCAGGGTTAGGGAAGGAAACGGGGAGTTACGGCCGATGGATGAAATTTATTCGAGATATGAGATATGTACACTTCTTGACGTACCATTTTACTTTGTAACTATATATTGTTTCTTCGTGTCTTCACTTATCAAAATGTTTTCTCATTAATCACTAAGGGAGACATTCGAACATTCGCATTACATCTTGCAGTCAAGCAGCTTCGAGAGTGTCTCATACATAGTGCTTGCACCTGCAGACATCGTACACACTCTGGAGAGACTTCCGGGAGATTTTCCAATAAATCAGGGCTTTACAATTACTTGCAGCCAGACCTCCCTGGGTGTCCGTGTCGATCACTTCTTCTCGGAAAGCGGCACGCCTGACTCTTACTCGCCCAGCAACGCCCAGACAGCGTTCCTGACCAGAGACATGGGGATCCCGGGAACCTACGAGAAGGGTAGAGTTGGGAGTTGGGACGACAACAACATCGACCCAGCTCCACGGCGAGGGGAGGGGAATGGGGGACAGTCTGTATCACACTATCTGCCATACGCTGAGCCCCATCCCGCCGGTAGTGGGCAGCCAAGTTCATCAAAGGACGAAGGACAAGACCAAGACCAAGGCCCTCTTCGTGTTCAGTGACTGATTACTGGTTCCAGCAAGGAAGAAGCTTTTGGTCCTCACGCCTTTTAGAGTTACACGCGCGGGGACAAACTGGAGTCAGGTCGGATGAGGTAACGGGAACTCACAGACGAGGTTCGCGAGCCTTTTTTCTTCAGAGTTTACATCCGAGCACCTTGCGAGAACGACTGGACCCAAGTCAGGGTAGAACGTATCCACATAAAAGTGTACCTGCCTCTTTAATATAACGTTAAACTCTCATTCGCTGCGTGGTCAACACACCGTAGACACGTGAGGTTTCGTGAGACCTGGAATATGGGTCGAGATGCAATCAACTTGCACTCTTTTCACTGTTTTCACTACGACATCAACGTAGCACCACCGCTTCCCGATCTCTTATGGATCACAAGAGTCTGGATCGAAACTCGTGTGTCACTAAATGTATCCATAGCTCACTATCCAGAGTCCGCGTACCGGTGGAGAGTGGAACTCAAGGCCATCAACCAGGAATTGGCATCTGTTAGACTTTCACGATGCAGCTTCGTCTTCTTCCGGTTACCAGTTTTCTTGATCCCCAGTCCAGCGGGAATGCTACGACTCTTAAACGGAAACCGCTTCAGGGAACGTTTCCTTGAGGGATCCCTTGCTTTTCACCACGACTTCTGGTTCAAACTCTGGCCTCTGGTTGGTTTCGCGACCTCTTCCGCGACTTCGTCTGCGATCCGCGAGTGACTGTATGATTCAATATCGCGCGAGGTATATCGCTTAGCCGGAGCCGGGTATGATCGTTCAGGGGTCACTACATATTGCATATTTATTGCCTGCCGTTCAAGTCACAGCCATGTAGTGTATCGTCTCTCCGCAAGATCCCTCCAAAGTCCCATCTTCAAGGCTTCCGAGGCTATGGGGTCTTGAACATGCGTCCTTGACATGACCGGGGCCAGCTTCCAAGTACCGACTAACAATTTTGACATTCGTCGATAGAGGCAAATATCCAGACTGGAAGTTGGGGGAATCCGGCATGTGTTGCCAAAGGTGGATGAATCTGAATCATGAGAGCGGTGAATGGGTTTCGCCACGAGGCCTCTCTATCCCGAGGCCGACGATGTTGTTGACCATGTCGACGCTCGGCGGGCCTTTATCAATGGGCCGTGATCGCCCCCTTTTTGATATCAGGAGATGCCAAAGAGGGTCTCTCTATGTCTCTCGTGCTTCAAACTGCAGGTGTCAAACCAAACTGTCGGATCTCAACTTTACAGCATATTCTTCATCTCCTTTCTTGCTAGAAGCCAAGTTCGTTAGCAGACCGCAGGACGGGGCCCATCATATCATCATGCAGCGTTCAGGCAGCCTCGGGGAAAATTGTCCCCTCACGCTCAAACACGCCTCGTTTGAAGACGAGATCGCGTCGAGCAGCACAAAATCCTCTTCCTCCTGTTCCTCCTCCACTTTCACCGAGGTCCTTCGCATACCTCGTCTGATCTGGGACTTTACCGAGAGCAACTTTGCCACATTCGTCCTACCCAACACGGCCTTTGGCCTCCTGGGCGGGCTCACCGGCGCGCCCCTGACCTCGGGCCACGCAGCCACGCTCTCCATCGTCCAGCGCTTCCCTCTGGTGGTGGCCTTCAACTGGTACAGCGTGCTCATCTTCGACCTGGCCAACCAGAGGGGGCCCGAATCCGTGGCCGAGGACCTCGCGAACAAGCCTTGGCGTCCCATACCGGCGGGCAAGGTGACGCCCGAGCAGACTCGAAAGGCCATGCTCGTGGCCATACCCGCCGTGCTAGCCCTGAACTACGTGCTGGACGTCTGGAAGGAGGGCGTCTTCATCCTGATCCTCACGTGGCTGTACAATGACCTCCGCGGGGGCGACGAGCTCGTCCGGGACGCCATCATCGCCGTCGCCTACTTCCTCTTCAACACGGCCTCCCTCAAGATTGCCATCAGCGGCGGGGCAGTAGCAGAAGCAGCAGCAGGGGCAGCAGACGACGTACGCGTACCCATCACCATCACCCACGCCGGGTACGTGTGGGCGGGCATCATCAGCGCGGCCATCCTGACGACGATGCAGGTGCAGGACCTGAAAGACCAGGCGGGCGACCGCGGACGGGGCCGCGCGACGGTGCCCCTATTCTTTGGCGACAGGGTCTCGAGAACGTCGCTCGCGGTGCTGGTGCCCTTCTGGTCGTGCGTGTGCGTCTACGTCTGGCACATCCGGTCGTCGTGGGCGGTGCTGCTGCCCACGTTGTCGGGAGCCATGGTCGTCGCGGCGGTGCTGCGGACGCGGACCCCGGAAACGGACGCCAGAGCGTGGAAGCTGTGGTGCCTGTGGACGGTCTGTCTGTATTCCCTGCCCCTCGTCGGTGACGGTTTCGTGTCGTTGGCGTCGCAGCACGTGGAATGAAGGGGGGCGTGGAGGAAGAGAGACATTACCTGCAGTTTACGGAGTGCGGATTCAGGTACGGAGTACTCCGTAACACAGAGCAAATTGTCATTATTGTGTATGCAGAGTTTCCGTTTGAAGGAGTTAGTTGTTGGAACTTGAGAATCCTTGGAGGCTGTACGAGTCATTCGGAAGATAAGTGACAACCGTACGGGATCTTCATAGAGCACCGCTTCGGCTAAGAGTCGGCAGATGGACTTGGAAAGAGATGCTGCTATCTAGTATCCTTGAACCCTTGATGTGCGTGATTCTTTTTGAAGTTGGACAAGGATCACGAGTCAAGCGCTGGCAGGGAGCGGGCCGCGGGGGGCCAGGATTGCAAGCGCGGCGCCAGGGGCGTTACTTGACTTTTGCGTGTGTTTTGTAAGTAGGCTAGTACGGATAGATGAACCGTCGTAGCTCTAAACGTATCCGTACATAGTAAACGGTGATTAAAGACGCCGTGTAGATTGGGAAATTGACTCGTCGAAACTCGAAAGCGACTAGGAAACCCGCGCAGCGGGAGGATCACTTGGCTGCCTCCCTTCCCCTCCTTCGTTCCTAGTGTCGTGAGCAACTAGTCGATGATCGTGGAGAGTTGTCTTTTGACTCAAGTGATTACGGAGTAGTTGGGTTCGACCTCATCAACTTGCCAGGTAACAAGGTACTCAAGAAGGGCGTTGTTGCACGAGGTTGTCTTCGGCCGGACCATTGGTTTCCGTCCGGGCTCGGGTGGCGTCCGTCGACCCGGAGCACCCGGGGTACACCCTCCACGGTGCCTCCACGGTCCCATTGCTGCGCAGTGCCCACCTTTACAGGTCCTTGTAAGTTGTAACCGCACACGTAGGATGAACGGTTGACACTTGACAGGCATTAGTCCCAGTACCGCCCTCATGGTTGCGGGCGGCCGACCTCTTCAGTCTGCAGTCTGCTGAATGTAGTTTGCTGTGCAGGAACGGACAGGACGTCGTTCGTTTCCACGGGAAATCTCCCCTGCAGAGTCCCCCAGATATGCACGGCTGTTAGTCAGTTTAGTGCGGCTTTCTCAACTTCTTGCTGCCAAACCTCAGACGGGCCATGGACGACGACGGTTCATCCTTGCTTGCCAGCAACCGTTCGTGTCAGGGACAACCCCTAGATGAGAACACCGGCGATACTACCTGCCTATATTAGCTTTACATGAGTTGTGCTTGCATCGTCGAAACCGTCTCGCCAAGTTCCAACAAACGCGTGATTAGTCCCCGCAACTCGAGACGGCGAATAGAGTTTACCTGTAGGCGTTGGCCTTTCCGGAAGGTTGACATTGAGGTATATTCCTATTCCCCCTCATCTCTCGGAGCCATCCATCGAATCGAACTCGCGACCTCTTGGCCCCGGCTGGCCCCTTGAGGCTTCGAAGGAGGGACACGCGGCAACCCGTCCCCATCTTGTCCCGTTCCGTCCAACCTTTCCACCGATTCTCATAGCCCTCCCGGCCCTTCTCAAGGTCTCGCAGGGTGAAGAGTCAGGCACATGCTTGGTTCACCGTTCGGGGGCACTATCTTCTCAATAGCTTAAAAGTTTCCTTCCCACAACTGCTCGCGTGGGCGGCTAGTATTCGTGGGCCATCGTAGTCAATATTGGCATGGGTGGTAATCAAACTATCGTCAGCTTCCTGGCTGCAACCGGTAGTCTCATTTCGTGTCGTTGATGCCTCTTGGTTCCGTCGTTCGTGACCTGCCTGATAAATATGTAGCATCGAAGCGCTGGTGTTGCATCGTGAGAGAGGTCTCTTTCTCTCCTCACCTCCAACCTCCAGTCGTTCTTTCTCACCCTCCCTCCCTACCTCCCTCTCCTCTCACTTTGTGTGACAGCAAGTGATTGTGACCCCCTCACTCTTTTCCAAAATGGTGTCTCTCCTCAGCTTGCTCACCCTCGCGCCCGCGGCGGTCTCGGCCTTCTCCATCGGCCGGGCAGGACCGGGCACCGGCATCCGACCGGGAGGCCCGTTCTTCGGCGGCCACGACATCACACAGAGAGCCACGGACTGCCGCTGCTTCCCCGGCGAAGAATGCTGGCCGACGGCGGCCGAGTGGTCGGCCTTCAACACCACAGTCGGCGGCCGCCTCATCGCCACGATCCCCATCGGCGCCGTCTGCCACGACAGCACCTTTGGCGCCTACGACGAGGCCAAGTGCACAGCCCTGCAGAACAGCTGGTCCGCCTCCGAGACGCACATCCAGACCTCGTCGTCCGTCATGGCTGCCTTCTTTGCCAACCAGAGCTGCGACCCGTTCCTCGCCAAGACGGACCGCTGCGTCATCGGCACCTACGTCCAGTACGCCGTCAAGGCCGCCAGCGCCGACGACTACGCAAAGACGATCCGCTTCGCGCAGGACTACAACATCCGCCTCGTCATCCGCAACACGGGCCACGACTACCTCGGCAAGTCCACCGGTGCCGGCGCCCTCGCGCTCTGGACGCATCACCTCAAGGACATTAGCGTGCTCGACTACAAGTCCACGGCGTACACGGGCAAGGCGCTCAAGCTCGGCGCCGGCGTCCAGGCCGGCGAGGCCCAGTCCGCTGCGCACGCCCAGGGACTCGTAGTCGTGGGCGGTAACAGCCCTACCGTCGGCATCGCGGGAGGCTACACGCAGGGCGGCGGCCACGGGCCCCTCGTCTCAAAGTACGGACTCGCGGCCGACCAGGTGCTTGAGTGGGAGGTCGTCACCTCCGGCGGCAAGACACTCGTCGCGACTCCGACCTCCAACTCGGACCTTTACTGGGCGCTTTCCGGTGGCGGTGGCGGCGTCTACGCTGCCGTCTTGTCCATGACCGTCAAGGCCTACGCCGACACCATTGTCTCGTCGGCCAACCTGACTTTCACCAACTCTGGCGTCACGGACGATGTGTTTTACGGCGCGGTGACGACCTACCTCAAGACCCTCCCTGACATTGTCGACGCCGGTGCCGTCAGCATCTGGCTCCTCGCCTCGGGTGTTTTCCAGATGCAGCCTACGACTCTGCCCAACAAGACTAAGGAGGAGCTCCAGGTTCTGCTGCAGCCTACCCTCGACGCTCTCGATACTGCCGGTATCACCTATGGTAAGTTAGAGTCCTGAGTCAGAATTTGGAAGGAAGACAGAAGGATAATAACACATGCCGCAGACTTCAACATTGGCCAGTACACCAACTTCCTCGACAGCTACAACGACATGAACCCGGAGCCCGCTGTGACCGAGTTCAACATCGGCGGCCGTCTCATGCCCCGCACCCTCGTCGCCGACGACGCCTCCGCGGCCAGCCTCATGACCGCGCTCAGAAGCATCCTGGACAACGGCGGCATCATCTCGGGTCTCACCATCAACGTCGCCCGCGCCGCCAACGCCGTCGCCAACTCTGTCAACCCGGCCTGGCGCACCGCCCTCTTCTCCGCCGTCGTCGGAACGTGAGTCTTGTCTCCCCCTGCTCTCTCACACTTGTGAACAGCGTAGTACTAACACATCTCATGATAAAGTGCCTACAGCCGCACCGACTTCTCGACCCTCGTCTCGGGCCAGACCACGGTCACGGACACGCTCATCCCTGCCCTCAAGGCGCTGACGCCCGGCGGCGGCGCGTACCTCAACGAGGCGGACCGCAACGAGGTCGACTTCCAGTCCACGTTCTACGGCAGCGCAAACTACGCCAAGCTCAAGGCAATCAAGAAGCTCTACGACCCTTGCAGCACGTTTTACGCTCTGACGGGTGTCGGCAGCGATGATTGGGAGGTGCAGGGCGACGGCCGCCTCTGCAAGGCTGCGTGAGTTGTGAGCAAATAAAGGATGAAGATGATGAGTAGAAGAAAAGGAGGCACTCACATTTACTTTTCTTGAATTATCGCGTTTTCGTAATTTTAATATCAACATGAATTCGTTTAGTGCCTCAAAAATGGAGTTCCTGGAATGGCTTTCTTGTTGATGAAGTGAGATGGATGTGAAGTGAGTGAGTTGCAGTGAAGTGAGACGTTTCAACCATGTTGATCATTCTCAAGCTAACCGTCGACCAATCAGGCGTGAGAAGTATGACGGATTGAGCAATACGTTTTGCAGAGCAATCAAACCAATCATATCTTCTCTAGCTCCTCACGTCGTTTGATCAGCAATATCTCGCTTATGACACCCAACTGAGGGAACATTGAGTTGATTGAGTTGATTGAGTCGATTGAGTTGATGGACCTTGTTTAAGGTATAGTGGGAATGGCAAGGCGGTAAGAAAGCTCATGTGTCACACCCTCTAGATAAGCACCGTATATAAGGTAACCGAAATCGTAAGTCCTTGAATAGAGCAAGGTTTTGAGTTGCAATCTATCCTGTTTTCCCATTGCAATGGATTCCATCTTGGTCTCTAAGACGAGGCAAAGTCAAAAGGTCGCTGCAAGCAACTAACTAGGTAGCAAAACCCCTTAGTGCCTGGTATTCATCACACGTCTGCCCTTTTCAGGCTCTACCTGCCGCCTTGCGAGTGTTACTCATGAATACTTCCTAGGCCCGAGACACGACCGCCGACCAGGAGGTATTGAAGGACGACTTCAAGATGCCCGACATTCCTAACATGTATTGCGAACACCTTCAACAATCCATCGATATCACTGTCACTGGTGACACCCGTCAGTTCAACGTCCCTCGCGCGTGCACTTAGCACGCCGAGGCAGCTTGTGGAAAGGCCACTTCCGGTGCCCGCTGTGCTCGCTTTTATAACGTGCTCGACCCATGACGGATCTCGTCTCTTGGCCTTTTGAGGAAGTTTTCTCTGGATTACGAGGCATTCAAGGCGAAAGAGGGCAATATCGGCTCTTCCAAATAGCCAAAGATAATGCTCACTCATGTAACAAGTAAACTAGCTGTCGCCTCCAATTTCTGCATTATCACGAAATCCCGACCGGAATCTGGACAATCCCTTCGCATCCGTATTCGGTTTCCTCGCCCATCATTCGGCTTGCTCGGCTCATTTTCGACGTGGCAAACACCACAAACCAATGGGAACCCGACCGCGGGATTGGCCCTTTGGGACCTGCATACCGGGATCTGACGGGGCTCGTCATTCGCTGACAGTCCAGATCTCTCAGTTCTTGGGTGCGCTAATCAGTGTGGTACCATATGGAAGTCGTCGCCCCGACGCATGTCCATGGGTTGTTGTGAGTGTCGTTGACGTATTCAATATGAGCTGCGCCTCATTTCTCGGACTTTCATGGTGAACAACCTACGGTAAATAATTGAGACGAGAGACCGGGCCCCCGGAGGACCAGACGCTCCCGGGGACCCGCTGAGACGGCGGGCGGCCGTTGCCCTGTGGCACACACCACAAGTTTCCCAAATAGGCAGTGACCTCTCCAAGGTACCTAACTAAGCTTCCCGTCCCGCCGGCGCCGCGCCCACCCCCCTTTGACCTGTGACCTTTGACTTTCCGTCTGAAATTTGTACAAGTCGAGACTCACCGCCAAACATCCCACCACCACCACCACCACCACCACCACCATCAATTCCCCCCTCAACGCTCGCTTCTTCTCCCTCTCTCTCTTCCTCGTCATTCGCTTACCCCGTGCGCAGCCGTCGAACACGGGGATCTCCTATATTTCCTCCATCTACTCGTATTTTGTAATCAATTGAGCAAGCCACCTCTACAGCAAACAAACATGATCGCAGCGCCCTGGGATAAGGTCCCTCCCCGCGAACAGCTCTTCGTGCTGGTCACCGGCGCAAACAGGTGAATCACCACAGCCCGCCCCTCCAGCCTTTACCTTTTCTTTTTGATATCTACTTCGACTCTACCTAGACATACAGTAAGCTGACAGGCAACGTCAAACCAGCGGGGTCGGCCTCGGCATCTGCGAACGCCTCATCGACGACTTCCTCGCGACCCGGCCCCTAACCTCCCACCTGATCCTCATCCCGACCACCCGCTCCGTCCGCAAGTCCCGCGAATCCGTCGAGTCCCTCCGCCAGCACCTCCGCCGCACGGCAACCACCTCCCCGGCCCTCCGCTCCCGCGCCGGCTCCTCCTACTACGACCCCGACGACACCCTCGCCCGCGTCCACCTGCTCTCCACCCAGCTCGACCTCTGCGACCTCCCCTCCGTCTACGCCTGCGCCGCCAACCTCGTCGCCGGCACCCTCACCGACCCGACCGACCCCGTATCGCCCCCGCGCGCCTACAAGATCCCCCGCCTCGACTCCGTCATCTTCAACGCCGGCTTCGGCGGCTGGACAGGCCTCGACTGGGCCGGCCTCTTGACAGACACCTTCACAAAGGGCCTCCTCGCCGTCCTCACCTGGCCCTCCTTCAAGCTCGCACGCCCCGGCGCCGTCCTGAACCAGCGACCCGTCCGCTCCGACCTGGTACCCACAGACTCCCCCGATAACCCCCTCTCTCTAGCCTCCGCTTACGATACCAAGCCCTCCTCCCCCGTCCTCGGTGAAGTCTTTTGCGCAAACGTTTTTGGCCACTACGTCTTTGCCCATGAGCTACTCCCCTTGCTAAGCAGGGCCACACCCGAAGAAACACCAGGCCGCGTCGTCTGGACGAGCAGCATCGAGCCTCAGGCGCGCCACCTCCGCCTCGACGACTTCCAGGGCGTCGAGACGGAAGGGCCCTACGAGTCCTCCAAGCGCCTGACGGACGTGCTCTCCCTGTCGTCCCACTTACCCGCCACGCAGCGCATAGCAAAATCCTACTTCACACCCGAAGACCCCCAAATCGCACAGCGCCTACCAGTTCGTCCTTCCTTTTATCTCACGCACCCGGGCGTAGTCGCCTCCAACCTGTTCCCCGTGCCCTTCCCCTTTATCCTCTTTTGGGCTTACAAGTTTGCGCTCTACCTCGCCCGCTGGCTGGGCTCGCCCTGGCACCCCGTGACGGGGTACAACGGCGCCGTGGCGCCCGTCTGGATCGCGCTGCAGGACGACGAGACGCTCGAGGAGCTGGAAGCGAAGAAAATAAAGTGGGGGTCCGCCGCGTCGTTTTCGGGACGGCAGGACGTAAAGAAGACAGAGGTGGAGGGGTGGGGATGGGAGGGCGCCGTCGAGGACCGCGAGTCGCTTGCGAGAGATCCCGCGACGGGCGTGCTGCGGAAGGCTGTCGGGCGGAATCCGGGCGCGAGGGACTTGACCAAGGAGCAGCTTGTCGATTTCGAGGCGTTGGGGGTGGATGTCTGGACCGAGATGGAGAGGTTGCGGCACGAGTGGGAGGAGTTTCTCGATATTCGCGGGGAGGGCGTCAACGGTCACAGTCGCACCAACGGCAATGGCAAGTCTGGATGACTTGGAAATCTGTCTCGGGACACGAGTTATGAGATGGGAAAGACGTAAGACGGTTTGTTTTGAGAAAAAACATATATGGGGGGTATCCAAAATTAACTATATAGCACAAAAGACTAATGCCTAATTACCAACACGACAACAACAAGTCACTCTAGCACTACGTATGGCATCCATACCGCGACCAGAGTTCATCTACGGATTCGTCGTCTGTCGCGTGCTCTGCTCATCCGACCTCACGCGTCGGAGACTGACCCTATCGCTCCGCCCAAACAAGCCCAGACACAACGGCAGCGGCACGATGGCGAGAGCGACGACGGCCTGGAAGACGAGCGCATTCTTCATGTTCTTGGGCGGGTTCGCTCCGGCGCCCGCCTGCAGCGCGTCGGAGATAATGATGAAGACGGCGCCGAGCAGTTGTCCGCCCGCCCAGGCGATCGTGCTCGTGACCTCTGGGCTCACCGGGTGACTCAGCTCGATGAGCAGCTCCAGCGCGACGGGGACCAGGGAGAAGGACGCGGCGCCCAGGACGGCGAGGACGACGTAGGGGCCGGCGATGTCGCGCGTCTCGGGCATCCAGATGAAGATGAGGTAGCACAGCCCGATGACGGGGACGGCCACCTTGATGGCGGGGATGAATTTCTTGGTGCGGTCCAGGATCGGGGACGTGATTGCGGACGCGACGAGGCCTACCACGATCAAGAGGGCGCCCGCGATGCCTGCTTCTTCGTCTGTGAAGCCGTAGGGCCCCATCATCTGGTTCAAGAGGGAGGAGATGGAGTTGAAGAAGCCGACGTAGAAGGCGTAGGGGACGAGGATGAGCCAGAGCTCGAGGGAGCGGGAGACGATGCTGAGAGAATCCCGGATGCCGAGCTTGAGGGTGCGCGAGGAGGGCGCGACGGGGGTGGGCGGCGCCGCGGGGATGAAGAAGGCCGGCAGGGAGGCGACGGTGGAGATGACGGCGACGTAGAGGACGCCGGGGGACATGTCCTGCGGGTCGGCGACCCAGAAGGGCACGATGAGCTGGCCGAGGGCGGCGCCGAGGGGGTTGGCGAGGGACGTGAGGGCCGTTGCGGCGACGCGGCCGCGGTTGGTGAACCAGAGGTCCGAGTAGCGGGTGGGCGCGGCGAGGACGAAGGGCTGGGCGAGGCCGGTGAGGATCTGGCCGAACATGACGACGCCGTAGTTCCCGCCCGTCGGGGAGCGGGAGTGGCTGCCGGCGAAGCGGATCCAGTTGCCGACGAGGATGAGGGCGGCGGCGGTGATGAAGGAGGGCTTGGGGCCCATGTGGAGGATGCGGATGGTCAGCGGGAAGATTGCGACAAAGGCGAAGAGGAAGGCTGTGGAGAGCCAGTTGATTGCGGACTCGGAGACGCGGTAGTAGGTTGCTGCGTTGGAGGCCACGGGGGCGAAGGTGAGCCACTGCGGGTGGTTTGGTGTTAGTATCTTTGGTCTAACTGTGATATTGAGGTGTTGGTGTTTTGGTGGTTAATGCAGGACAGGTAGCAGGAAGTGATTAGTCGTCAGCCTTGTTGACGATGTGCTGCACGATCGATGGTGGCTTGTCTGATGTAGGTACCCGTATACCCTTTTGCGATTCGTTTATAGTTGGCCCAGAAATTGACAAAAGGTTGGAAGAAGATATCTCGACTTACATCCCACGAGACAATGATGTTGAGCAACGTCAACTGCGCGAGACCGAACCAGCGGCGCTTATACGTGCGATACTCGACGGCCGTTCCCTCGAGGACGCTATTGTTGTCGCCGTCGATAATACCACCACCAGCGACACCACCCGCCCCCGTGATGTCGTTGTCGCGAGACCGGGAGTCCACATCGCGGAGGTGATACTCCTCGTCGCCGAGCTTGCCAAAGCCGGAGCCGGGGTGGGCGTGGTTCGGCATTGGCGTCGGGGCGGCGGCGGTGTGGACGGGGGATTCGAGAGCGGCGTCGACGGTAGCGGGGTCAGGGTTCGCGGCCGTCTTTTCGTTCTCGTTTACGCCGGTGTGAGGTGAGGTTGCAGTAGTGGTGGTGGTGGTAATGTTGTTCGTGGTGTCGTTGGTGGGAGGAGTGGAGTTGTCGACCGAGGGGTCGTTCTCCTTCTTCTGACGGCGGGAGAAGTGCATTTTGTGTGCATGTGTGTACCGGGTCCCAGGTGTCTTTTAGTGGGCGCGAGCGCCAAACGGGCCAGAACTTTTTGCGCGCTAGGGAGCCCGATCTTTGGTTGTAGGGGGGGCGTCGGGTGTCGCAAGTTTTCCTGAGACAGCGGGTGAGTGGGCGCAGCCACGGAGCGCTGGGTTCGCCCGGGGCAGGTTGTGGACGGTGGATTAGCGGGCAGGCGGGCGGGAGATTGGCCTAGGCGTGTCTTGGCAGGGAGTTCCTTGACTTTCGAGTCGTTCCACGCTTTTATCCTGCGGGATTGTGGACTTGTACGCAGTAAAGCCTGTGATTGTCGGTCGTCCGTCTCGAGTTCCTCCTATTTCCTCCAAGGCTCTCCAGCACTGCGTGGAGATGGGACGGAGAGCAATGCGCTGGGTTGGGGAGGAGAGAAGAGGGTAACTGGATAAGCCCGCCCGTAAATCACAAAAAGTCGTGCCAAGAGCCCAAGAGGAGGGAAGGATGGGAGGGAATGAACAGGGCCAGGGAAAAGAAATAATAAGCTGAAGAAGAGAAAGCGGAAAGGTCGACTTAAGAAGAAACCTGCCTGCCCCGAACGGAATATTGGCAGAATCGACAAGACGCGGGACGTGGGAACAGGAACAGGAACAGGGGGCCACAGATGCAGTGCAACTGATGCGGCCGATACCCAGAGAAGGTAAGCTAAGGTATTCGATCAATCTCCCCGGTCTGGACTGGTGTGTACCCTGTGCTGTTTTGCTGGTGCCGTGGGCCGTGTATCTTGGTCCAGAACGATTCTTCACTTTCCTGATCCTCTCAAGTTTGCATTACACTGGGGGGGGACATGGCGCCCAAACTCTCCACCTCGCGTGCTTTCCACGAAGCATTGGCGTACGACCATTCATTATCCCACTTGACCAAGATTCCCGTATGGAACGGGGTAAGGCACACCAAGCGTCGCGAACCGAACAAAAGACAGAAAGAAGCAGAAAGAGGGGAACGAAGCTACCCAAGCTAAGCTCAGATCCAAATGAACCACTCACTGTACCCAGAAAGCTTGAACTGCAGCATCGTAGCATTCGACAATGGGCTCACATGCCCACCCGCCCCAGCCGAGGACCAAGAGATATGCACGTAGTACCTAATGAACTTCGTACCTACTAACCCATCATCTCACATATCCCAGAATGCAACCAACAGAGTCGGGGTCGCTCTCAAAGTTCCTCGAATCCGTACTGGTACGGCGCAGCAACCGACGGGCGACCCTTCCCCGTCCCCCCTCGGCCCTCCCCCATTGGCCCGCCTCCCCGGCCGAATGCCTCTCTTTGGGCCACCTCCTCCGGGTCCCATCCTCCGCTCCACAGGGTAACATGCACTCGGAAGGGGGGCCTATCCCGAACCTACATGTCTGAGCAAAAAGCGTCTCGAGAGTCGAAAAAGGATGGCCATTGTCAATTGGAGATACATCCTACCTGAGCAACGCCAAAAACTCTCTTTCTCAAAGTAGACGAACAAGAGTCAGATAGACTTGAGAAAACATGGCTACGGTAGCATGTGTACACATCTCTCGACTACCCAATCGTCTCATCTACTTCGCCGCACACGAGCAGATTTACTGCGTTCCCAGTGTTCCCATGCCCGTCCTCCGTCGTCGCGCCATAAACTCGCCTCGCCTCGCCTGCCCTCTCGCCTAGTAAGGTATGCTGCTCTATCCGAGATGAGCTGATCAACTTTACCTTCTTCCGTCAAGTTTGTCATAAACACGTAGCAAAAATCATTTACTATCCATCCCCGAAGCCCCTACTTCTTTCTCTCTCTCTCTACTGGATTTCTGAGCTGCAGTCCAAAACTTGTACACGTTTCTTTAACAGAACTGTGCCATGGCTACTGCTTGACGGCTCCCGATTCGGTCTCAAGGATGAGATCTCTCTTGGCCCAAGAGCCTGTCTGTCGTACGTCAAGCATGATATAGCTCCAATGCTACTCAGCAGTCTTTCACATCTTATCATACGAGAGATCCGCATGCAGGTAAAAGTCATGGTGAAATCTATTGCGCGATATGCCCATGGTACAAAAGACAAGATCTTTCGGCGCCGCAAGCCGGACAGCGCCCACTACTGAGCAACCCGGCTTGACGAGCACCACTGGGGTGAAGGGGTGGAGGTACAAGGGGTAGGTTGGAGGTCCCAAAGGAAACTCTAGGGCCGGTTTGCTAGACATTTTCGTTCTCGTCTTCATCTCGTCTCGGCAACGACATTTCTCTCTCTCTCTCGCGCGCGCGAAGCCCACTCTCGTAGAAATAGATACCAGTCGTCCAATGCCGCTAATGCGAATAATGGGCTCGGTCTCGAAAAAAGAAGATGAACCGCCGATGCCGTTCCGTCGTTCGTCGTCTACGATGTCAAGACTGGGGAAATGTTGCATTTACTTGAGCTTAGCCCAGAGCTTGGGGGCGGCGCACTGGGTGGCGCAGTGAGCAAGGTGGAAGACTACACCAGAATGTCAGCTTTCGTCGGCCCTGTAGTGAGCTTCTTTGACCGTCTGCCATTTGCCCATCATATATATATATATATATATATGACGGACAGGTGTAGAACTTGGTGACAACTTACACTCCTCAACGCAGTCCTCCTTGGCACCCTCCTCGCTGTCGGCAGCCGCCGTGACGCGCTCAACGCACTCGTCGTAGTGGTGCTTGGCCGGTGCGCAAGCCTTGGACTCCTCGCAGTCTGTCACCCAAAATCGTCAGCAACTCGTTCTGTAGAATTTCGAAATTTCGGACAATCGCGTTTAGCGGGTCGATAACGTTGGGAAGCAGGCGTTCGGGTGTCGATGCGGGAGCTCGCGAAATTGCTCATGTGCGTGTCATCGACTGTTTCCCGCCCAGCACACCGAATGTCGCGTATCGCCATCGAATCTTGTGTCGGGGATTCCGGGAGTGGTAAAAAAACAAGAACGAACCTTTCTCGAGCTGCTCCTTGGGGTCGACGGTCTCCTCCTCCTCCTCCTCTTCCTCTTCTTCCTCCTCCTCTTCCTCTGCCTCCTCCTCCTCGGCCTCGGGCTCCTCCTTGGACTCCTCCTCAGCGGTCTCCTCCTCCTGGAGAAAGAAACATTAGTCAACGGTTCTTATTTGTCGAAAAAAAAACTGCAGAGCGAATGCGAAACGAGGACAGCGACGAAGGCGGGAACGTGATCATCGCCCAACCTCAGGCCATGCCTTGCAACAAATTGCGCGCAAAAAAAATAGCTTCGCTCACCTTCTCCTCGGCGGCAGGGGCCTCGGCCTCGACGGTGGCCCACGGCATGGCGGCCTCAGCGAGGTCCGTGATGGTATCCCAGAAACCCATTGTGGCGGAGGTGCGTGAATTGGCTTGACGTGATGTCGTGGATAGTGGTTGATTTGGGGTGGGAAGTCGGGAGCTTTCGGCAGAGACGTCGTAGGAACGAAAACTGGGTGTTCTGAATTCGGTCGTAAGTTATTCCCAATTGGCCCGTTTTGATTGGCTGCGGTGGAAAGGCTGGGTGACTAAGCGTCATCGACCGCGGGAACCGCCAAACGTGACCGTGGGCCGGAGCGCCAAGGATCTGCCGTTCCGATGCTACTACCTCCAGCCCGGTTACATCTATACCGGTACTTACCACTTACCTGAGTACCTCACCTCACCTAGGTACCTTGCCTCACTTCACACCCTTGAGACCGGCCGAAAGCTCCCAAGCCACCATCTCGTCACAATCACATGGAAAAGTGGGAAAGCAAAGGGGAAAAGATCAGGCAAAAGAAAGTTACGGGGGAAGAAAAGTTACTCGCATGGTTGCGTCAAGCTTCCCAGCGTTAAATTTAACCATCATGCTTACTGAGGTGGCTGCCACTCATCACACAAGGTCTTGTCCATCTATACCTTGCGAGATGGTTCGCGCACACTGTGATTGCCCCCCCATCTCTTGTGCCTGGGGGCATGCATCCCAATCCTCGTGTCCTCGCCCTCGTTCTCCTCATCAAGACGTGCTCGTCATTTCTCTA
This sequence comes from Colletotrichum lupini, assembly GCF_023278565.1. Taxonomy (NCBI): domain Eukaryota; kingdom Fungi; phylum Ascomycota; class Sordariomycetes; order Glomerellales; family Glomerellaceae; genus Colletotrichum; species Colletotrichum lupini. Next base: position 769,739 of record NC_064672.1, read on the forward strand.
CACTTCAAGTTCGTTAAGAAACGCAGGATCCGCCAGCCGCTAGTGTAGATGCTATAAAAAGTTACAGGTGTAGGAGTGAAATGCAGGGAGGTATCGATGCAAAAAAGCGTTAGTCATGAGCCCGTGATGAATCAAAACCCCCGCTATGCTCTGTCAGACTCTTCGCGAACATGGTCCTCGAGTCGCATGCTGAGCGTCTGTGCTTGCGCCTCATCATAATCCGGTGGGGGTTCGTCCGGACGCCGGTTCGCATTCTGACCCCCCGGACTTGCCGGCCGACCGGCCGCTTCTTCCTGCTGCTGCTGTTGCTGCTGTTGCGGCGCCAGGCTGCTCGGAGCTGCTCCGCCGCCCTCGGTTGCTTCGTAGGCCGGCAGCGGCTCGTCCGGAATGTTGACCGTCTGTCCCGTTTCCTGCTGCAGACGCCTCACATGCTCAAGTCGTTCCTTGAGCTCCTCGAACCTTTGCCGGAACTCGCTGTGGCCGCCCTCCTTGAAGCTCATCTTCACCTCGACCCGTGGTATGTCGGCAGGCACGCCGCCTCCAGAGACGGGCACGACGGTGGCGGACCAGAACCAGGCGCCAAAGAACGGCGAGCCAACGTAGGAATCGGCGCAGTTCAAGATTGGCGCATGGAACGACTTCAACTCGGCGGTGGGTTTTGCAGGAATGTAAATGACCTGGAGCAGGGTGATCAGCTTCGCCCTCCGGCGCCATGTCATGGGATAAGTCATGCAGTGCATACCCGTTGTGTTGTGATGTATGCCGTGCCATTGTCGCTCTTGCGCGCAAAGGGCGTCCTTCCTTGCTGTAAGGCCTTGGGTACCGACAGCTCGAGGCTTACTTTGGCATTGGATCTGTGTCTGATGTGTTCGTGAGGAAGAGGGTTGATATCACCCGTCTGGGTGATCATGACCCAACTATCACCATGGTCAGAATCTAGGCGGGCCTGGGCAAGCTGTCGTTCTCTCTGGACGGTGCGGGCAATGGTAAGGGCATGCTGCTCTTGCAGATACTGATCCGTCATGGTGGACGGCAAGTGTGGGGGTGGTATATAGCCGAGAGGAGTGTGAGAGAGAGGAGGTTGATTTGATGGTCGAGGTTGGCAGCGGGGTTACCACGGACGCTGGCCGGGATGACTCCGTGGTGCTGGGGCTCGGGGCGGCGTGGGATGACGGGAAGATGAAGGGGAAACAGAGGCAGAGCATAAGAGGGAAAGGGAACATGGAGGGACGTACTTTATTGACATTTTGAACGAAACGGCGAGCAGCTGCAGCGCAGAGCTTCCTAGTTCGTCTCAGCGAGTTGAGGGTTGCGTGGGAGTGGGCGTGGTCGGTAGCGGCAGGGCTTGCAGAGAAGCTTCGGAGATCTGGATTGTGGTGGGGTGGATCCTGGTACAGGCACAGGCACAGGGGAGGTACTTTGTGGGAAGGGGAAAAGGGCGTCGCGTTCTGGGCAGCGGCGAGGGCGGCGTCGGCATCGGCGTCGGCGGGTGTTGAGAAATGGTGAGGTGAGGTAGGTAAGGTGAGGAGGTGAGGTGCTGCTGTTGGGTTGCTGGTGCTATTGCTGTTGCTGGCGGCTGCGGCTGCTGTTTGATACACCTCAGAGTCGAAGCGGCGGCCGGCAGAGAGGATGGCGAAGAGCGAGTGAGTAAGTGCCCAGTGGAAGAGGCGCACCGGAGGGGTGGGCAAGGAAGCAGAGAGGCTGATAGCGTTAGTTGGGTATTAGCTGGGCGGATAAGAAGGGTAAGGCAAGGCACAGGGCAAGGTCAGGTTTGGTAAGGTATACGCAGTATGGGAGAGTGGACAGGGTATTCTCGGAAAGGGTGGAGGAAAATTAAGGTACCCTACCTTGTTGCTACTTGCTACCTTGGAGCCTAGAGCGAGGCAAGGCGCGGCAAGGCCAGGCAAATAGGTAGATGTCGTAGTCGTAGTCTTTACTCTGTAGTAGAGGGCAAGGAGGGCAGACGGCTCAAGGGAAGGGAGCGGGCCAGACAAGATGACACAGCTCGACCAAATCAGAGAGAGAGGAGGAGGCCAAGTTGCGGCAACTACTTTGGCTAGTCCGACGACGGTGGCTGGGGAAGTTCGGATGCGTAGGTAGTCGAGGTGGGGGAGGGGTTCTGTGACAAGACAAGCAATGGTGTGATGAGACGGTATGGGATGAGAATAGCTAAGGTATGAGAGGAGGAGGAAGAGGAGGAGAAGGAGGATTCTCTCTCATCAACCTGAGGTGGGATGGGTGTGTAGTGAACGGAGTAAGGTAGGTAGTCAGTCACGTAGGTAGTGTAATGCGGATAAGGTGGTCGACGAGACAAGGTGAGGTGAAGAAAGCCCAAGTACTTCCGTACCTCTCCCGGCTCTCCGTACGCAAAAGGTACTTTAGCCACTAAGGTAGCCGTCGCTATTCGTACGTGCTTCTTCTTGTTCTTCTTCTTCGGCTTGGGGGGAGCGGGGGACCCAATGAGAGACATCGGCGCGCCGCGCAACTGGATGAATGTGTGTCCACATGGGTGAGAGTGCCAATAGGCCCAATACTCAAGTGTGTGTGTGTGTGTGTGTGTGTGTGTGTGTGTGTGTGTGAGTGTGTGTGTGTGTGTGTGAGTGTGAGTGAGAGTGAGAGTGAGAGTGTGCGAGTATCGATTGGATCCAGGCCCCCCCTCCAGGTGTCTCCAAAAAGTCTCCAACTGACCTTAGGCCGTTAAGTTGCGTCCTGCGTCTTTGCGGGTTCCCTGAACTCTTCTCTCTGTGTCCCCAACTCCCTTTCTGCCGCTAGTTCACGCAAGTCGTCCAACGTCTGTCGATTCGCCGTGTCTTGTTTGATCTGCTGCTCACTACTCGCTGCTGTTGGGTTCCATTTGTTTGCTTCTGACATCCACGCAGGAGAGAACTATGGCTACCTTGCCTTGGCGTGCCAGGTACACAGTGCACAGCTTGCTTCTTTCTTTCCTGCTTGCTTGCTTCCGCTCATCACTGCTCCTGCGTGAAGAACGATGGAGTCTCGACTGGAGTATCCGTGCTCGTATGAATCGTTCTTCCTGCCCTTGATTCTCCTCCTTCTCCTCCTCTTCCTCCTTCGGTCTAGGTAAAGTACTCATCCACCAGTCGTCGAGAGGTTTGTACATACGCTGCAGGTGTGGATGAGATGCCAGCGACATGGGCCCTCTGGGTCAGAACTGCTGCAGCCCAGAACAGGACTCTGGACGAATGAGCTCAGCGCTTGGCCAGGGTTGGCTGGGTCGGTCCTTTACGACCACACTGCAGGCATGGATAATGGGGGGGGAACTCTGTGCGCCGCGCAGTAGCAGGCGCATTGGATCACGCAGACTCGCAGTAGCAGCAGGCCTGGGACCCGTCTGCTCAATGCAAATTTGTGAGATTGCGGAGCTTGAAGCGACGTCGTCCTGCAGTTGGCCCAATCGACTGACCCTGGGGTCTGTACTTGATCTGATCCGTCCGAGGTTTACCTGCCAGCCGGCGCAAAAGTGGGAATGGTGTCCAAGTTGCCCCCTACCTCTGCCTAGGGAGCCATGTTGTGGTAAGTCTTGACTAAGGACCGGCCGACGGGCGACACCCAAGGGCAAGGTCGACGGTCGACCGAGATACCAAGCGGCTGCGGCTTCTGGCATCTGCTGCTGGCATTCCCGTCTGCCCTGCGTTGCGCCGCCGGGCTGCTACCGGTGATACCTAGTGTAGGCGCGAATAGAGTAACAAGTAGCAGTCATTGACCTTGGAGATCTCTCTCCAAGAGGGACGGATGACCAGGTCTGGGACCAGATTGCCAGGAAGAGTGCAGGCCAGGGATCTCGGGATGGACGCGCCGATCCTTTTGCACCCAACTCGAGCCAGGAACCCTCGTCTTGAAATAAAGCCTCTATGAAGCTCTCCCGTCTAGATTGGCTCGGTGAGCGACTTTCACCTTGTGACGGCAACGACAATCCCTCGAGCCATGATGCCAAGGTCACCGTCTCCAGCTCGACTGTTCGGGTTTCCCAGAAAGGCAGTGAACCATGATTATGAATCCCAGCAGGACACGCCCGTGTCTTGGTGCCTGAAGATGACTCCGACGAGTCCGAGAACGACCTCATTCGTACCTAATCGCCCTGTCTGCCTGTACGACTTTGGTTGTGGTCGTGGTTGTGGCATGCCTAGCTCTAGACTGTCGGTATCAGTCATGAGGGACATTGTGAACCCTGAATTCTTCCACCGCGGACACCCCAAGGCCCAAGCCGACGCAACGCGCGGCGCGGCATATGTCTCACGCAAAGACCAGACGAACAGATGTCAGTTGTTTTGCATGTTTTAGAAAAAGAAAAGAAGGTGTCTCCCCCCGAGTCAAGCGGAATGACTCGAAATGGCTGCTAGCTATCAGCTCGTGCCGCAGACATACGCCGTTGAAGCAGAGAAACGGGGATGGTTAGAATGGGGAGCTTGAATTGAGACCTTGGGACTCGGGAGGGAGACTTTGTGGAAACCATCCAGTGTTGTCCCGTTCCCGTTCCCCGTCAAGACCAGTACCATCCATGATCTTCAGCGGCCCGGGACTTGCCATGCCATCGGGGCCGTCGAGCATGCGGTCGTTGGGCTTTGTCCACCTACGTCCCACAGCGCAGCCAACCTAATGCCAGAGGGAGACCCAGCCAGGAACAACTTTGCAAAAGCAGCGCCAGTGGCGGGCTTACATTCATCGTCAAAGACGGAGTACTCTGGTAGCGAGTGCAGCGTGGTCGGCCACATGCCTGCGCGGTACCCAGAAGATACTCAGTAAGTCGACCCACCCCCTTTTGGCCACCCCCCCCTTTTGGCCACCCCATTTCTCCATCCCAGCCACCGCATTAAAACCCTACCCACGATTTTCAAACTACTATAATAATTACAAAAATCGTCCAAATATAATTCTTTTTTATATACTTATTTATTAATATATAATAGTCTTATATACCGAAAATAAAGTTATTCGGGCTTTTAAAGCTATTAAAAGAGGTTTTTTAGTTAATTAGGCCTCGATTAAGTTTAGAGTTCTAAAGTTAACTTTTTATAATTATAAGAGAGGCTACTAAATAAGAGTAATAATATTCGTAGACCTCTAAAAGCTTCTTTTATAATAAAAAGACTAGCTAGCTTAATAAGTTCGTATTTAATATAATCTAGGTATTATACTAACTTATAAATAACTTATAGAATTTACTAAATAAGTTCTAAGATCCTAGGGGGATATAAATCCTCTTAAGAAGAGATAAATAGACGCTTTTTTAAAGAGGAACTTATTAATTAAGGTTTAAAGAAGTCGTACTATCGATTCGAGGCGTTTAAATAGGGCTATTACTAATATAATTAAGTTATAGTTTAGATTACTTAATATACTAAAGATTAGTAATATTAAATAGGCTAATAAGTATAATATAAATAAGACTAGTATCTTAGAGGGTAAGGGATTTAATAGCCTAGTTTTAAGTAAAGTAAAGACTATAGTAGTATTAAAAAAAGAGCCTAGTTTGCGTACTTAGGTATTTATAATCGAGTATATCTCTATTAATAGTTAAGCTATTAAACTACTAGTTATATATAAAAAAAAGTCGGTATAGTAGTAGTAGTTTCTATTTAAACTTAACCCTTATACTAGTTAAGAGTTTATAATAATAAATAATAGCTAGATAACCGATAAAACTACTCTTAAATAGTTAAAAATAGTGTTCTTATTATAGACTAAGACCCCCCCCCCTTAGGGGGCTTAGTATATTTAATAAGCTTTAATTATTAATTTTAAATAGCTATAAGAGTTATATAATAATAAAATTTATATAAAAATACTATAAAAATAACGTCTACTTACTATTCTTATTACTATATACTTCCTATATCTTCTAGCTATTAAATATAGCTATTTTTAAACCTATTAAGTCTAAGTATAAAAAGGAGCTTAGTAAGGAGGACATAGTAAACAATTCTACTATTATTAAAAAGTAATACTTCTTAAGCTATTATTAAAAAGCTTATTTAGCTAGTTTAACGTTATTAAATATACGAAATAAATAAAAAGTAACTAGACTATATCCCCCTAATATAGCTAGACTACTTACTAATTTAATAATCCTACCTAACCTAATTATACTAATTAAAAAGACTATAAATACTAAGTAAGTAACTAGTAATACTAGAAAAGCTATTAATTAAGTATTAGCGGCGTTTATTATTAACTAGTTAATACTTAGGAAGGCTAGCGAGCTCTACGATTAGTTAAAGTTATTTATAGAGCTTAGTCTAGATTATAATACTTAACGACTACTATTTAAAAAAATAAAAAAGGTATTTAGCGAGTAGGCCTATTATTTAGTAATATCTTAGTATTATATTATTACGAAAGGGAACTTAAGGCAGGTCGGAACGCTACTATATTAACCTAATTAACTAAAGACTTAACGTAAAGAGGAAAAAAACAGAATAGTGGGCAGAAGCTAGCGAGCTAGCCCTTTAGGCCCAGCGGTCTAGCTCGTTACGTAACTACTAGGAGCTTAGCCTCGTAGCCTAAGGCTAAGCCACGGGGCCCACAGGGGCCCTAATACCTACTACCGTAATATTACCCCCCCCTCTATACTAAAGGGCGCTATCCGTAGTACCGAAAAATAAACCTCCTAATTACCCCTTATTCTAGCAAATCTATAGCTATAATTACTACTATCGCATTATCGTCGTCCCTCGGTAGTAGCGAATTACTAGCCGCGGCGGCTTTTATTTATATATCTAAGTTCCGTAGCGGACCTTTAGTAGTTAGGTACTAATAATAGAACGCTTATAATACTACTAACGCATACTTAAAGCTCTTTACGTTATACTACGTCGGATCCGTATCGTATCCCTTTTAGTCTACTTAGTATTATAGCTTTTCCTTATATAAACGTAACTTAACTATTTTAAAGACCTCGTACTCCGGCTCGCCGTTATTATTAATAATTAGTAGTAGTAGCTCTTAGTTCTACCTAGGTAGTAGGTCGTTAGTAGCCTTCCTTAGCTTATTTAGGTAAAAGACCGGGTATACCTAGCTACTTATTAATAATTCTACGACCTATATACCCCCCTATCTAGTACTAATAATAGGCTATAGGCCGGCCTATAGCTACTATAATTTATTTACGTTAGTAGACTTCTAGTACGAGGTATTAACAAAGACCTAGTCTCTTATTTTTAGGTCGTCCGGGCGCTAGCGGCAGTTAATATACCTTTTATATTATATTTAAATAACCTTTATATTACCCTTAGCGATCTCCTAGGCCTCGTATATTCCCTAAGCTATATGCTATGCGTCGGTACGGTTTAGCTTCTTTTTTATAAAGCTAAATTAGTAAGTTCGCTTAGACTAATTAAAAAAAAGCCGTAGCTAGCGACCGAATTCTATTTTATATAATAATAGCCCCGTAGTCTCGCTAGGCTAAGTAATATAAGTAAAGTTAACCGCGGGTAGTATATCGCTCTAATTATCTTAATATTAGTTAACTAATAATCTTAACTATTATAAAATATACTAGTTTAGTACCTCTATCTAGCCGTCCGTTTATAAGTAATCCGCCGTTAATAGCTATAGCTTAACCCCGTAGATCTTATAAAGCTCCCCCTAGAAATTGGAGATAAACTAGGGGCCTCGGTCCGATATAATAGTTTTTAGTAGGCCGAAGATAGGTAGTACCTACTTATAAAACATCTAGCTCATATCTTTTACTATAGTAGTCTTATAATAAAAAATAAATATCGCCCTTTTACCTAGGCAGTTTACTACTACTTATATATTATTAAATCCTTTTTAATCGGTAAGGATAGTTATAAAGTTAGTAAAGATATACTACTACGGGTAGTTAGGTATTAATAGCGGTCTTAGCTCTCCTAGAGGTTTATTACGCAGCTTCTATAATTAGTAATAAGTATAATAGTTCCGAATATATTAATAAGTATCTACCGTTAGGCCCGGCTAGTAGTACCGCTATTTAATTATTTTTACGATCTTATTACGCCCTAAGTGGGCGAGGAGTTTTTATTTATAGACCTTGCGAATAACTATAGTACGGAGGTTCTCCTCTTTAGGTACTATAAGTTTCCTATTTATTATTAATAATCCGTTATTTTAAATAGACTAGCGCTCGCGTCCTTTAGTTATTAGCGCTCGTATTAGTATAAGAGACGTTATAATAAAGTCCCTATTAAGCTTTAAAATCTTCTTTATTAATAAGTACCCCTATAGCTCGTCTTTTAATAAAAGTAAGCTAACTATAAGCTATAGTTAGCTAACGGCGGCGCTTAATAGCGCCCGTAGCTCCGCTATAATATTAAAAAATAGTAGTCCTAGTAATATAAGGACTTATATCCTATTAGCCTCTTTTAATACTTATTAAGTATAGATATTTTCCGTCTTTTATAAGAGGGCGTTAACTAGCACGTTCTCTTTCCCTAGGTAATAATAAATTTAAAAATTAAAGTCCGCTAGCGTGCTAGCTTAGCGGGCTTATTATAAGTTAAGTAGGCGCTTAGTTATAAAGAATAGTAATAGCTAATAGTCTATAATAACGTTAAACCTATATTTATAGCTTATAAACTCCGCGCGCTATTTTTTTAGGCATAGTACTATTATTAGTATTTCTTTATTATAAATAGCGTAGTTAAGCTCTGTGCTACTTATCGTTTTTAAATAAAAAGCTACTAAGTATTATAACCCGTTATCTTTTTATTATTATAATAGCGCCCCGGCGTATACTAAGTTAGAGGCGTCTATTTCTAGCTACGTTAATAGCTCTAGCTTAAAATAATAAAAAATGGGCGCTAACGTTAGTACTAGCTTTATAGCTTTAAAGGCCGTTTCGTAGCCGGTACTAAAGTTAAAGGGAACTCCCTTACTTATTAGCCTCGTAAGGGGCCTAGCTAAGCGGCCGTAATTCTTTATAAACCTTTTATAAAAGTTATAGAACCCGAGGAAAGACTAAATACCCTTAAGTAATATAGGTAGTTTCTAGTCTCTAACTATAAAGACTTTCTCCTCGTTTAGCTATATACTTTTTATTAAAACCACGAAACCTAAGTACTTCGTAATAGTAATACTAAATTCGTATTTTTTAATATCTACTTATAAGCCTACTTTTTATAAGTAGTTTAGTACTTTAGTAACGTGCTCTTAGTATTAAAGGGGGTCGTTAGAGAAGATTAGGATATCGTCTATATATACTATATAGAAGTCGTCTAAGTACTCTATTAATATCTCGTTTATATATTACTAATACGTAATAGGCCTATTATAAAGCCTAAAGGGTATTACTTTATACTTATACGCCCCGTAGCGGGTTTTAAATATTGTTAAGTCCTTAGAAGCTAGGTCGAGTTAAATACAGTAAAAAGCCTACTTAATATCTAGCTTAGTAAATACCTTTACCCTACTTAGCTACGCGAGGGTCTCGTTAATAAGTAATAGTAAGTAACGGTCTTTTTTTATAACCTTATTAAGCTTACGGAAGTTAACGTAAAAGCGTAGGCTATTATTATACTTCTTTATAAATAGTATTAGTAATACGAAAAGAGCATTGCCTAGCTCGATAAATCCCTTCTATAAGTGCTCTAGTAAATAGGCCCTTATAGCCTCTAACTTGGGCACTAACTATTTATATAGAGGGTAGTAGGTTAGCTTTTCCCTATTACTATTTAAGAGCTCGATTTTATAATTATATAGCCTATAAGGCACTAATATATCGCTAATAGCCTTACTAAAGATATCGGTCTAGGGCCGTAGATACTTTAGTAAGTTCGTTATTATAAAGTTGCGAGTGACCTAGTTATTATTATATAAGGGGTCTGTCTCCTTTTTCTTATCCTCTATAATATAATTAAGCTTATAAAATAATATAGAGCCTATTTTAACGTCGTTCTACCTTAGGTTTCTTTTAAAAGCGGGAGCGCTAATAAAAGTAATATCTATTTATATTATTACTAAGTATAGTTTCTACTACCTAGCCCTCTTTACGAGGGTAATACTAGTACTATTAAGGGCGCGTTCTATCTTCTTCGCATTCTTAACCTCGTCTAACCGCTATATTTAATAAGCTATTATCTTTAGTAAGCGTAGTAATATTTTAATTAGTATACCCTTCGCTCGCTATTACTAGAGCTTTCGGTTATAATAAGTTATATCTATCTCGAATAGGTCCTATTAACGGTCGGCGTCGATTTAGTATTATACGTTAATAACTTCCGGGGCACATAGGTCCTCGATATCCCTAATAATAGTAAAGGGCGTCTCTTATAGTAATAGGTCCTTAGGCTATATTAAACGTTAGTAGCGAATATTAGGGTTTACCCCGTAGTATTCGAACTACTTCTACCCTAGGATTAGGTCGTAGCGGCCCGTATTAAGCTAAAAGAGGGGTGCTTTTAAAAAGACCTGTTAATTAATATATAGGTTAGCGGTCTATACTACGTTAGTATTATTTAATCGCTCTTTATTAAATTTAGTAATAAGGATTAAGTATTATAATTTGCGGGATAGGGCTGCGCAGAACCGTTATAATAGAGGGGTTACGTAATTATTTATAAATCCGTACTTATTAGCTCCCGTATTAAGTAAGGCTCTTAGGCAAATTCTATATTTATTAAATACTAGTATAAGCTCTATTTTAAGGGGCTAGCCCCCTATGAGATCCTATAGGTTTACTAAATTAATTACTAATCTTCTATTTTTTTTATACGTATCCCTTAGCTAGGAGTTTATTTTTACTAGGGGTTCTAGTTTTCTAAACCCGACTCTATTTTAGTAGGGCCCTTAGTAGCGTTAATAGCGGCTATAGTAGTCTTTAGCTTCTTAGGGCAGTCTTTAGAGATATATTTAGTATTATTATAAACGAAGTAAGCGCTACTATCCTTAAGCTTCTAATATAGAGCTTTAGGGATCGTCTTATAAATAGAAGTACGACCTCGGTCCTATTTAATACCTCTAGTACCTCTATTATTTCTATTATTTCTATTACTTCTACCCGAGGTCTAATAAGTTTAGCTAGAAGCCTTAACCGGGCGGTCTTTTATAAAAGGGGGCTATATCGCGTTAACTAGCTAGGTAACGTACTTAGTATACTTTTAGAAAGTAGCCGTGTTATCTAAGTACTTTAATATAGCCTAGTTACGAAGATATATAAATAGCTTATTATAAAAACGGCGCTTTTACTAAGACTTTAAAAGCTTATTAATATATGCGAGCTTAGTAAACATAGAGCGCTTTTAGTAAACGTTTTTAAGTATAATTATAAGTGCGTCTAGCTTACGACTAGCGTTATCTATAATAATCGGGCTAGTATAAGCCGACTTAAGCTCGTAGAGTAGCTACTTAGCTATAATAATCTCGTTAAAAGTTAATATTAGATATATAAACTCTGTAGTACTATTTTTAATCTTATTAATAATATACTCTAAATAATACCTATCCGTATTATAATTAGTATTTTTTAAGCGCTTCGTAATACGCTAGAGCTAGTAGTCGAACTTAAGGCTAGTATTATTACTTATAAAAATAGGTACGTTAAGCATTTTCTAAGAGCCGTAGGTAATAGGATAGGACGAGGCTAGAGTAGTCTCGCGGCTATCCTATATCTCTAAGTATATTAATTAATACTCTAGCGCACTAAGGGTAGCGGTATCCTAAATAGAGCTAGCCTAGGAGCTATTTTCTAATTACTCTAGTCTTTTAGCTATAGCCGTATTATTAATATAAGCTTAAGTAAGGGCTTCTTTTATAATATAAAGCTCTATAGTAGTAGTACGCATAAGGTTAAAGTTCTTATAGGTTATCGTATATAAGCGCTCCGTACTATTACTTAGTTAGTTAATAGTAAAAACCAGAACCTATTCTAATTAGTACTAAGTAATACGCATCTTTAGCTACTATTTAATCTACTTAAGCAAGGTCTTTCCGTTATTTTTAAAATATAGCTCCTAAATAAGGTCGAGGTTAACATACTACTTAGTATTCTTTTTAAAAAGGATATCGTTATAGATATAAATAGGTAAAGTAAGCTAGTTAGCTACGTTACTAAGGTACGCTAAGTAATCGGCTTAGGTAGTAAAGGGTAAAAAGCGCTCTATTAGCTAGTTAGATAGCGCGACCTTAGGGTTAATAACTAAGAGCTTAGTACTTTCGTTAGGGCCTACGACGCTCTATTAGGACTTATAAAAGCGGCGACTCTACTAAAAGCCGTTAGTATAAAAAGAGACCTAGCCTCCTTAGCTATATCTTTTAATTATTATATTTAGTAAAGGGGGTATATATTTAAGGGGTATTAATTACGCTACTTATACGTAATTAATTTAGTTAGCTATCGCTTAGCTCTCTTATACGCTTTCTTAGTAAAGGTAGCTAGTTAGTATAATAAATAGTTAATTAATTAAAATATTATCGTTCTGTCTCTAGAGAATAGTTAATTAAGTAACGTTAAGTAGTATTATAAAAGGGAACTTAAGGTAGGTCGGAACGCTACTATATTAACCTAATTAACTAAAGACTTAATATAAAGAGGGAAAAAATAAAATAATAGGTAGAAGCTAGCGAGCTGGCCCTTTGGGCCCAGCGGTCTAGCTCGTTACGTAACCACTAGGAGCTTAGCCTCGCAGCCTGAGGCTAAGCCACGGGGCCCACAGGGGCCCTGATGCCCACTGCCGTAACAATATTCGAGTTCTAAAAACTAAAATTAACTAATTAAGGCTATTAAAAAAAAAGAGTATATTAATAGACCTAAATACTAGGTTTATAAATATTTAGGATATATAAAGAGCTTAAGAGGACTTTAGTAACCGTTTAGTTAGTCCTAGTCGACTCGCAGGGGTCGAATTACCTAAGGAGAATAATAACTATATTATTATAGTAGTAGAAGATAGTTAATTAATTAAGTATAGTTAGTGGCGATGTTTTGATACTATGTTTTGATAGGGTGGCCAAAAGGGGGGGGTGGCTAAAAGGGGGTGGGTCGACTTACCCCTGATCATTGTCCTGCTTGGAACCCGGTAATAAACGGAGATCTCTGGCGGGGTTTCTGGAGGAGGAGGAGAAAAAGACCAGGGGTCAGGCGGCGTGGTGGCCGTGGAAAACTCATGTGCTTGACAAACAGAAGCCGGACGGATAGCGAGGTGGACAGACCCCAGGCGCGTTGGTGATAGATGGCCAGTGACGAGCGCTTCGTGTCATGTCGTTGGAGTCGTCGCCATCTCGGTATCTCCCTCTTGGGCCGGCGATTGGCCCCGGTGAGTGAGGGGTATAGCTACTATAGCCCAGATTTGGGGCCAATGTTGCATTGCCAATGATTCGAGAGGTTGTTGAAGGGGACGCAAAGTATACGGGGCATACGGACAGAGGCCAGCGTTTAGCACACAGGCATTGTTGTTTGGTGGAAAAGCAGACGGGTCGAACAGAGTAACAACCACTGCAGGATCGCATCACACTTTCTTGATGCTCGCCTGTTTGCCTCTGGATATCTTGAGAAACTATGATAGAGTAGGTAGGTTTTCCGAGAGGTAAGGTGGATGGATGGGTGGTATGGTGATGTGTAGAAGACACGAATGACAAGAATGCAATCGAAAGCCCCCCCCCCCCGGGCCCGTAATCTTCTCCTGCCAAACATGCCATGTTAATACTCCAATACTTGATGCTCCTTCTCTTTATAAGGTAGACTCCATGCTTTCCCTCGTTACCTAAGGTAAGGTACGATGCCTCGGAACCTTCCAGGTAACGTTTGTCGCCACGTGAAGTTGTGATAAGGTAGGTACAGGAAGCATCGTCGTTCTTGCTCTCTCGGTGTGAGATGAGATACCTAAGGTACTTAAAGAGCGACGTTGACCATTGGTCGGGAGTGCGAGGCGCTGCTTCCCAGTTGGAGCTTGAGATTCCGTCGTCTTGTCGCACTCGCTGGCTCCTTCCGAGTCTAGATCCCTTCCTACCTTACCTTACAAGTTACCATTGACTATTGCCCCGAACCTCACCTTGCTTACACCGGACTTACCTCAATTACTAACAAGGTACTCGAATACTTCTCCGCACGCATAATCTTCCCACCTACCCGAGGTACCTGCTTGACCTTACTCGTGGCTGGGCAACACGGCGACATGGCGACACCAGACAGGCACCGTATTCCTCCCGACGCAACGAACATCCTTCTCTCCTTTCGGCCGCAGAGAAGCACGTCGCCCACGTCTGCATCCACCATAATTCAAGAGTCTGACCGCTTGTCCGCATCGTCTGCCCTCTTTCAGGAACATGCGAACTCCGAGGGGGCCAGGGCCGCATCTCGGACACTTGGAACCGCCCCATCTCGAAGCCTACCTTAACAAACTTCCCTGTCCGCCAATGTCCCCAAGCTCCGGACGACAAAAGTCGCGCGGCACAGCCAAAGAGCTGCGTGAGAAGCGAGCCCACGCCGCACACACAATCCCATTGTCAACAGCACTTTGACGAATAATCACGCTACGACTACATACGTATCCGTACCTACGCGCTCTATCGTCTTTCCCCGCCGGCCCATGTCTCATCATGTGACTGATCGACCACTTCGCCTACAGTGTACATGTTGCCGATCGACAGGATGGTCTCTGTCTTATAACTGCTCCTCCTGTCTCACCACCAGCGATAGATACGACCGCCGTCTGCGCACACTGGCGACAAGACTGGTTCGACGTGTGAGCGAGAGGCGGAGATATAGCCGGCCAATGGCAACAGTCAGCCAATGAATCCAACGGTTCTAGGTCCCTTCATTCTCCGGCAGGCATTACTTGCGACTGCTGCACCTCAACTCCACCAGTCTCACTATCAGATTCCTGCCCACACCCATATAGGCTCTTAATCCGCCCGTGTTCCCTGGACCCGGTAGATGGGCTGTTCAACCAGACCGGTATCGCGCCTTTCGCAATAATCTGGGCCCGCGGTCTGTTTCCGCCTTCTCGTTCTTGTGAGCAACAAATTACAACGCTGCTGCATCAACAGACGTCTCTGCGGAAAATGCAATCTTGGAAACGTCTAGAAGGCCACACAGCGTCTGACTCTGCGCAACTGCCAAGGTGGCACCGCAGCCGTTCCAGCCTACACGGTAGTGTACACTACATACCGAGAGTGCCTTACCGCACCGCGTACGGATGCTGCGCGCAGATGCTCCATGAGGTCCCCCACCAAGCACAAGCCTCCAACGTGCATTCCTGCAAAGCCCACCCTCCTCCATCTGGGACGGCATGTGATTGGAGGGGCTGTCCCACGGCGGCTCCCGAGCATCCAACTTCACCCGGGCCCTAGCTGCGTCGAATGTTTGACCTCTAGTAACCAAGATAATGCGAGCTACTGTCTGATACATCCGTACAAAATATCTTTGGCTTCAACATCATCACTTACAACCGAGGTTCCGTGATTGCTACAAAAACATCGCCCCCTAACTTGTCTCTGTACAAGGAACCAAAATCTCACAACTCATTCCACTGTCGATTAGTCGCTTAACGCTATCATGACCAGCACGCACGACGAACGAATTGCAGCTCTTCAAACTTTCACCGCTTGTGACATTTCAGATGCACTCGTGAAGCTCAAAGTACCCGGGGCTGGCTTCCTGCCTGATCTGCAACTGCTGGGCCAACCGAACCCCGCAGATGCTCCCATCACCATAGCACCAGCATCCACGATACTCTTCGCTCGGAAGGGCGAAACGTTGGATTCGCCCGCGGCGAACATTCCCAAAAACACGCACTGGGCTGATATCACCCAGCCTGGTACCATCGTGATCATCAGACAGCCCGACGGGCAGAAGAATGCCGTCTGCGGAGGAATCATGGCTGTGAGGATGAAGGTTCGGCAAGCGAAGGCGATCGTAGTAGTAGGTCGCGCCAGGGATCTGGACGAACTAACCAGTACGGGTCTACCGGTGAGTCGAATAAACCACCCGGGTCCTTTGGAATCTTCTCCAAGTCCCCTAATCATCTCACCGGTCGCTGAACCTTCTTAGGTCTGGTCAAGGGGACTCTCCACGGTTGGCGCAGGGGCAGAGAGCACCCCTTGGGCAGTCGAAGTACCTATCAATGTCGATGGCACGGTTGTCAACCCTGGCGATCTCGTTTTCGCTGATCCGGTGAATGGGGTTGTCGTCATCCCCAGGGATCAAGTCGACAAGGTCCTAGAGCTCCTCCCCAAGCTCACAGCTGCCGACGACAAGGTCAAGGCGGACGTGCTGAATGGTACATCCGTTTTTGATGCCTTTAAGGCGCACCGGAGCAATCTCTAAATACAGTTGGAAGGTTATGACCATGCCTTGCCGGGAACTTTCGGGCTCGACTGGACGATGAGATTCTGCGGGTTGCAAATCATCTGCTGCGTCGGCAGAGGTGCCTCGCTCACATGAAGACACCCAGTCCTACATCGTGACTTTACGGCAAACGCTTGGGTCCTCTCACTGTGGGGTGGTACTCATTCGTGGGACAATGTCGTTATCCAAGGACGTGGATTAGGGGGAATGGAGGCGTCCATTGGGGTGGGAGCTACCTATGCAATGCATAACCCATCTTCTCGTCACAAATCCCTTGCGACTCCAACGCACTGATACTGACGACCGCAAGGGTCCTTCAAGCGAGCCACCACCACCATCACTGTCAGAACTAATCCGTAACTTCTTCCTATAGGACTCGACCCTTGGCGCTCCTTTACGAATCATGAACCGTCACCGCACTCTGATCTACCCACCAGCGGCCCGCGGGAAAGGAAAAGGGCTGGCTGTCGGGCAATTTGTGCAAATGTGTTGACCCCCGTCATCTCCGAGTCTTCCAAGAAACTCGTCTGCCATTTTGAGGCCCGACGACTTTGTCTGACATCCGTGCCCTCGGCTCATGCTGACCGCCCCCGGCCTCTATCGTTTCCCCCTCCTCTTCTCTCTTGCCTCACTCACCTTTGACTTTGCCCTGCGCACGGAAGACGGAGTGCGTATAGAACATTCACGGATAATTCGGTATCTCTTCTGATGAAAGGTTCAAGCCCGGTTAGGCTTCTGTCGGAATTCAAGTTGAACAGGTCATCTTTTCCCCCTTCCACAGAACGGGATTGGAATCTTTATCGACGGAGGGGAGGCCCAGGTCTTATCATACTACGACTCGCAAATGATACAAGTTGCAGATGCTTGCCCCTAAGAGGGCTGCTAAAATGTTGAAACCTCACAAGACCCTGGGAAAAGGGCATCGCCTAGGGTAGTCTGTCTATCTGATGAGAGGGGGGTGTCAACCACCTACCTTACCTTACCTCACGTTCTACTTGCCGGATGCCCAGAGCACATAGAACCCAATTCTGAAAACAGATACACAGATGTGTACCGAAAATCACCATGTTGGAGTTGAGAGCGTGCTTGGGGGGACCGCGTAGTTGAGCAGCTGTACCGCGTCGAGTAACTCCCCTGGGAAAGCCTGATCCCGTTCAAGGTCGATCTTTTTCGCGCCTGTAAAGCCGAGAGAAACAAGAACCACCACATGAGGTAGAAGTAAAGAGGCTCCAGCCTGCCCTCCACAAACAGCGCAAACTTGCCCCACGAATCCCGCATCACATCGTTTCTTCAGGATTCGAAATCGCTATAGTAAAACAAAGCACGCAGGGCCATATCGCCGCGTACCGCACGAGTCAAACCACGTACCGGCACCGTATGATTTCCCTCACAGTCCAGATCTCGTCAAGGCCCGGAGGGAAAGCCACCGCTTAAAAGGCAAAAGACCACATTCAGAAACATTCGATTCGACTCGGTCCCTTTGAATTCCCTTCTTTTCCCCATTCCCTCATTAATGAAGAAAAAAAAAAAAAAGACAAACGGACAGGCTACAGCACAAGAAAATAACGGCTTTTTCTATGTATGATGATCATCAATTCATAAACGTTGCCCTTCATGAGAAGCATTAGGCAGCATGATGTGTCTCCCCCCTCTCACTCTCCCACCTCTCTCCCCTCGTCTCTCTCATTCTCACTCTGTTTGTGCGTATGTGCATGTATACCCAGGACACCTTCTCTCACCCTCTCTCTCTCCCTCTCCTCTCTCTGCTCTCCCCCTCGTGATCCCATCCCCATGCAAGGAAGGAAACCCACACATGAAAAGGAGGGGAAAAAAACAAAAAACACAACTCCTCCTCTCCCAGAGATCCAAACCCCGAAAAGGAAAAAATGATAGTAAAAAAAAATCCCACAAGGAAATGAGACAGCGCCCCCAGAGCTTCCGCGAACCTCTCCTCGTCTCCTTCTTCCGCCTTCTTCTCATCGTCTTCTTCCTGCTTCGGCCCTCGCCTGCGTTGATAATCTCCAACGTGTGATGTGTGTACGCGGGATACTGACACTGAGAAAAGACCCAAACGAGCTCGACCATGTCGAAAGATCGTGCCGCTGGAACCTTTCCCCATGCTGTTGCTTCGACCCCTTCCCGTCGCTTGATGTACAATAGTCTCCATCTTTCCACAAGCTCATGGGTACTCATGATGCTCACGATGCGCACGCCCCTCACGAAAGCCAAACGCCCCTCTCCTTCACAGGCGTAACCCGATGATTATCAAGCCCAAAATCCAATTTCGGAATCTCAATCTTGGGCGCCGCGTCAACGGGCTTCTGCGCCTTCTGCGTCTTCTTCGGGCTCGCGCTCCGCGACTCGGGCGGCGGCCCGTACCGCACATCCCTCGAATCCCACCCGTCCTCCGTCGCCGCCGCGACCCAGCACCGCAGCGCCTCGTGCACGCAGCCGTAAAACTTTTCTTTGCACAGCCGCAGACTGCCGCCCAGCACCTTCTCCCACCCGGAAATCCGGAGGTCGTTGCGCAGGTTGTTGCGCTGCGCCGCCGTCGGCGTGCAGGCGATGATGGCGTTCATGAGGTCCAGGTGCGAGGCGAGGTAGTTCGTCGCGTCCCACTCCACGCCGCCGACGTAGGGGGCCGCCGGAACGGGGGGGCGCTCCGAGGGGAAGTGCCGATGCATAAAGGCGTGCGGGTCTTGGAAGGAAGACGCGCCGTTTGTGATTGTGCCGAGCGGCGCGCCGCCCTTGGTCGACATCTCGGACGGCAGGGCAATGACGTTGAGGTGGTGTAGAAAGATCCAAAAGACCTCCTTGGTGACGCTGACGACCTCCTTGTTCCAGACCGTGTACGGCCGGTCTTTGCGCATCTCCAGCACGAAGCCGAGCGGCCTCTCCTCTTCCTTGGGCTGGGGGTTGCGCAAGAAGGAGAGCACCTTTTGCGCGCGCGCAATGCGCTCCATGGGCGTGGCTGACTCAATGTATGTAAATAACACTGACGTGATGATGTTGCGTGTAGTAAACTCGCTGGGACCCTTCTTCTCGGGGTCGAACAGCATATGGAGGAGCTTGGGAAACAAGTCCTCGTGAATGGAGTGGAGATATTGCAAGGCCAGCGCTGTGGTGCACAAAGCCTTCAAGCATAATAAGTTTTCGTGGAGAAGGGCATCGTCGTGTTCCTCTCTGTTGTTCCGTTAGTATTTGCAGTTTGCCGCCCTTGAAGAAATCACAGCCTACCTCCACTCAATAGCGAGAATGCGTTTCAAGAGGCCGACAATCTCCTCCATGCCGCCTTGCTTAATAAAGTCCTCGGTCCACGAGACCGTCTCGTTACGCAGAAGAAGCCGCAGCTTGTGCAGCTTCCCAACCTCGACCAACTCCGGCTTCTGCACTTTGCGCAGATACGAAACGTAGTCTCCCGGCCCCTGGCCGAACTTGATCTTAGAAAGAATGCCGTTGCTCCCCGTCGAGCTCGCCGAAACGGGCCGCTCGCTCACCACACTCTCGGTAGACTTGCTCCGGAAATGACGACCGATGGAGGTATTCTCGCCCTTTGACTTTTTCGTCGGGGACGCGGGCTCCTTGGGGTCCTTTTTTCGCGACAGGGTGAAGCTCCTCCCGCGGGAGCGCTTGGATTGTGTCTCCTCTTTATCAGAGCCTCCAGTCGCCGCAGAGGTGGGCTCGGCAGTGGTGTCAGCGACGCCCGCCTGCTCTTTGGCCGCCATTTCCGCCCAGTCCTGTCGGATGAACTCCATCTTGATT
Source organism: Colletotrichum lupini (assembly GCF_023278565.1). Classification (NCBI taxonomy): domain Eukaryota; kingdom Fungi; phylum Ascomycota; class Sordariomycetes; order Glomerellales; family Glomerellaceae; genus Colletotrichum; species Colletotrichum lupini. The sequence goes on from NC_064672.1 coordinate 789,783, forward strand.
GTATCTGCCAGGCTGCGCATCTTGTAGCGCTGATTCTCGGGGATGTTGCGCCGATCGAGCATGGCCTCGAGGTGCTGGTCGATCGCTTTAGGGTCGATGGGCCTGTCGGCGGAATCCGAGGCCTTGGACTTCGTGCTAGACCCAGCGGCGGAAAAGGCTGTGAAGAGCTTGGGACGTTGGACCTTGCTTTTGATTCTCTCCGAAGCAGAAGGTTCGCGGCCGTCCATCTTTGGCCTGCTGCGTAGGTCCGATGTAGATTTGTGCTCGGAGATGGCGGTGGAGGGGTGGTATGACTTTGGTCTCTGCTTCTTGGACAGGTCGCTCGAGGCGTCGCTTCCATAACGTCCACTACCGGCGTCGAAAGACGCCTTTCCACGCAGCCCATTGCTCCCGAGGTCCTGACTGCAGAATTGTGCGTAGATGGGCGGCGCCGGACCACCCGTCATGTCGGCGCTCGACGTCGAGCTCGGGGGTGTGCGGTTCTCCTTGTCCTTAGCCTGGCGTCGCTCCTCCTCCTCCTTCGTGGTCTTGTTCAGGGACATGGTCGATCGGGGTCGAGACAGGAAGCCGGCCAGGTTCGTGCTCGATTTCGTCTTTTTGGGTTTCTCGGGGGAGACGTCGCGTGATTTTCGGGCCTCCTTGGCCAAGGACTTGAAGGACATGTTGCTAAAGGCGGACTTGGTCGGCGAGCGCGATCGGTCTCGGTTGCTGTCTGCTACCGGTTGTTGTTTGCGGGGCGACGAGTGGTTGTTCAGCTCGCCGAGGGCCCCCAGACCTTCGGTGCGGATGGGAGGAGGAGGCGGCATCCTGCCCTCGAGCTGTGCGTAGGCGGCCGAGATGTGTTGGGCGGGCGTGGTGGTGACCTGGACGGAGGGCGGCGAGGTGAAGAGCGCAGAGCCCTCGGACTGGTTACGGCGGTGGATGAAGCTCTTGAGGACCGAAGACCTGGGGCGGCCTCCTCCATTGTTATCTCCTTCGGCGGCGGAGCCCATTGTCGAGGAGAGGGGAAATGGGGGCGGGAAACAACACGGTTCGAGACAGGGTTGTTGCTGGTATGGATGGACGGGAAAACAATGCTATCCCCCCTCCTTCGTGTGGAATGCTGGGCGGGAATACTGAAGCTTGCTCTGAAGAAGAATGAAGAAGAGACGGCCAGAATAACGGGAGGGGCGGGTGATGTAATTCCAATGCTTGGTGGATGTTGGATAAAGGCGAGAGGAACCCCGACAGCTATACGGAATTGTGTCTCTTCCTGCTCACACCATGTTTGAGAGACTTGGTGACGACGGAAAGAAAAAAAAAAAAAAAGGGCGGCAAATGCAAAGCTGGGGAGGGGAGATGGCTCAACGCCAGGCTACGTCCCGAGATTGCAATTGTTTTTCTGTTTCTGGTCGTCGTTGTGCAATAAGAAAGATTGATTGGGGGGATTGGGACGGGACTGGATGGGATGGTCGTGTCGGTGAGCTGAAGGGCGGTAGTACTGGGCACCCACGAAGGAGCGGTCGTGGGGATTGTTTACGCTAGCGCTGTTGTCTGGGTGACCACGGCGGGCGGGTCTGTTCCCCGTTGCGCTGCTCCCCTCGTATCTTATCGCGGCCCAGCCTAACGCGCCTGCAGCTCGGGGGGGTCTGCCAGTCTCGTCACTGGTTTTTTTGGAGGGTGCGGGGCGGGCCGGTAGAAGTGGAGCCCTACTCCGGTCGACTCGGTCATTGTGCGGAGACTCGGTTTGCTGTGCAACGGCCATGGTGTACCTCATTTGTTGAACTAAAGCTCACATCTAATTGTGCAATCTCAAACACCGTCTGAGGAAGACACTATTTACCTTGGTTGTGTAATTTCGAGTTGGCCACCTCCACATCGTCTGCGCAGCTGGCTTACATCTAGACATTCTCCTGTTCCGCGCTCCAAAGCTCGAATCCTCTCATAAGGTTGTAAGCATGATAGGTAGGTATATTGGCACTCGCACCCCATTCTGCAAAGCTCAAACCCTCGTCTATCGAACGCTCTTGTCTACCAAATACCGTCCGGTCTTCCTCTATGTGCCGTACCCTCCAACGCCCCCCAGACCTGTATCCCAATGGCCCTGATCATGAATCCCCCACGGATGCGCCCAAAGCCGTCTCTGAGAAGAGCAAAAAGAAAAAGCGCACAACCACAATACTTCACCAGCTCATTATCCCCTTGGCCCTATCAAATCCACCCCTCAACTGCGTCTCAGGCTTCACAACCTTGCCCTGCAAAACCGTATACTTTACCAAATTCTCGCAATCCTCAGGCTTGATCCGCGCAAGCCAGATACACTGCGCGGCACCCACATCCTCCGTCTCCGGCAGCGCGGCCGCCGTCCTCGCCTCGGGCACCAACTCCCCTCCCTCCCTGACGCGCTCCGCCTCGTCCAGCCCAAAGGCGTCGGGCCGGCGGTACACCATCACGTTGGCGCTGTACTTGTGCCCGCCGACGTGCGAGATAAAGTAGATCCCCACCCCGCCGGGCCTCTCGTCGTCCATGTCGCGGAAGAGCCCCAGGGGCCGGAGGTGGCGCTCCAGCTCCTTGCGCAGCAGCGGCGCGGACTGTCCGCAGCGGGCGTCGCGCGTCTTTTGCGAGCAGAGGAGGATCAGCGCGCTGTGCGGGCACGGGCGGCGGGAGATCTCGGGGGGTATGCTCGGCGCGGCCGCGCTCGCGTCGGTGCCGTTGCCGTTTGTCGATGCTACGGGGACGGAGGTCGGAAGGGCGAGCGGCGCGAGCGGGGAGGTGTTCGTCGGCGCCTTGTCTACGAACTCGGTAATGAGCTCCGGCACGCTTTTCGGGGTGACGTGGTCGATGATGACGAAAGCCGGGAGGAGGAGGACGGTCGTGGGTTCGGTGTAATCGCTCGAGTGGTTCGGTGTGGGGATGTTGGAGGCCGAGAGCATGAGTTTCTGTTTCGTCGCACCTTCGTTAGCGAAAACCTATCCCCTTCCTTCGTCGTCGTCTTCTTCTCGGAGCTCAGAGCTACTTACCCCATTACTCGGCGCCGCAGCCCTCCCGATAGCCTCCATCACGCTCCCCTTCTCGTCCGCAACGTCCCTCACCCAATCGCTCTTCCCCGTCGCCACGAGCGCGTGCGTGCTCCACCCCTTGACCATGCCATATAGCTCGTCGCCCTCGTCAATCTTGAAGCCCTTGGGGTACTTGACGTGGCAGCTCTCGCAGTCGTGCTCGCAGTCCTCGCCGTCGACGGCCGGGTCCGTCTTGGGGAAGAGGTCGAGGGCCGATACGCCGTGGGCGGTGCCCAGGGCGAACTTTTTGGCGCCCGTGACGAAGGACTTGAATGCGGACGTCATGGTTGCCTTCTTGTTCGGTGCTCCTCTAAAAACAAATTGAGAAGCGATTGCGGGAAAGCAAGGGCGAAATATGAATGCGACTCTCCTACACCGTAGTAGAAAGAAAGGAAACGAGGAGAATTGTAGCTTTGGAGGGGTGGAAGTCGTCTGGAGAAGAGGGGCAAGGTCTACAACTAAAGGGCTGAAGACCGGTTCGGAAAGGAAAGCAATACGGAGTACACGGAGTAGAGTCGTTCGGCCCACCCGTCGGAAAGGTGGCGGGATGTGGGGTATTTGGAGTTTGGCTCCTTTTTTTTTTTTCCCCCTCGGACCTAACAAAGGTGTGGGAAACAATGACGAGGTGGTCAGGAATCGGGAATGGAATGTTGGAGGGGAGAAAAGGTGGGATTCAGGACGGCAACACTCAACCGGCGCGCCGCAAGCTCCGTGGGCCGAAAACTGAACCAATACAGTCTCTCGTTAAAGACCAAAATGTCAAAAGCTGACCAACAAGGCACCCGCCCTTTGCTGGAGTTATATCCCCCAGTCTCCGCCGTGGTCCCGCGCGCGTCCTTATTAATGTACAAAATTGTAACCCTACAAAAGCGACGCAGTGATTTGCTTGCCTTCCCCAACGAGTGCTCGTATCACCGAGATTCCCCCCTCGCTCGGCCTCGCCAAAGGCACGGGTCCGCGGACAATACGCAGTACGTCCTGAAAACTCCGGCCGGCAGCGGCACGGAATAGCCGGTTCGACAAAAAGCCACGCGTGCGAATTTTTGTCTCGAATACCTAACCTAGCGTCACCGTGGAGGGGGAAAAGGGAGGGGAGGGGGGCCTTTTGAGTTATCAGATCCTGCGGCCTCCCACACCTCCCAGCAAGGTACCTTGATCCGTACCGGCCGGACGGAGATAAGAGATGCGGCGGTCAACATTGTAATCGCCGTCATTGGCTGCGCATTTGCCCCAGTCCCGCGAATCCACTCCAACGTTCAGACGAAGCATCCGTATCCGTACACTCTTAGGTTCTCCGTACAGAGCACTCTGTGAGGTAAGACGCAGAAATTGGGCCGGCGCTGATTCGCAAAGACACAAAAAATGGGAATCCATATTGAAACTATTAAAACGCTGTCTATACGTACCGTACGGTACCCTTTGATTGGAATCACCTTGCGCCCAACCCCCCCGTCTCCACAACTCCAACATCTCGCTTTCTCTTTCTCTCTCAGAGCTTATTGCGTCTGTTGCTTTGCGTCTCTGTTCTTGTAACATCATGTGTTCTTCTTGCGCGCCTCGTTGTACTCCTCATCCTCGCTCTCGTCCGCGCCCAGCTCCATCTTGTGATCCCCGCTCTTTCTCCGACGAAGCTTCATCGCCTCGCGAATCTTTTTGCTAGCCTCGTCAAACCCACCCGCAGAGTCCAGAGTCGTGAACCCGCTGATGTGGAACCCGCCCGACCCGAGCCCGCCTCCGCTGCTGCTGCTCCGACTCCGAGACCGGGAAGGTGGCCGCGTGGAGAAGATGCCGACGCCGCCAATGTTGCTGTACGATTCGTTGCGGGGCATCGCGCGGCTCGACTGCTGGGTTTGTCTTCTAGAGATGGACGGCGGCGTCGCGGCATCATAGGCGCTGGATGCGTCACTATCGCGGCGCGCCGGCGGTGTGCGCGGTCGGGAGTATCCGTCGGCCTTGTACGGGTCTGCCACTAGACGGGTCTTCTCGAAGTCGGGGAACATCTCGGGTCCAAGCGTGTTGATGAGATCCGTCACTTGGGAGCTAAGGTCAACGCGCTTCGCACGCAGCTGCTGGATGTTGTAGCTTGAGGCGGGGTTCAGACAGAGGACCAAAGGCCTCAGAGACTTGAAGATGTCCATGCCAACCTCGCCAAACCGCAGCGCAGCAAATGTAATACCCACCATGAGGGGCCACATGACCAAGTATGTCGTCCACCAGGGTACCCATTCAGGAACGCGACCCCAGAGATGATCCTGCCAGACCTTGTAGGTGACAATGGCCGAGTAAAAGTGGTATAGAGTCGGGGCGAGGAAGATGGCGACCAAAAGTTTCCATGTAGCCATAACGTCGCGTCCCTGAACCTTTACCGTCGAGCCAGCCAAAGCCTGCTTCGCCTTACGAACGCTAATGGCCTTGGATGCGGCGAAAACAGGGGCGAAGAGAATAAGACCGGGCAGTACGCCGATAAGCAGAACAAGGAGCTTGGCAACGCGGTAGAACAACAGGAAGATGACCTTGGGGATGGACATCTTGCCGTACTGGACCTGGTGGTCGCGCAGGTTGACGTAGCGTAGCTCCTTGTTGTATTGCTTGACAGACTTAATCACATGGACGACCCGGGCGTCATCCTTGTACTTTTCGTAGCCCATGGCGAGTCTGCGGTTTAGTTCAATGACGACAGGCAGAGGCAGCTTCTTTCCGGTGGGGTTATACAGACGTCGAGCAGCTTGAAGCATCATCAGGGTATCGTAGTCGGGGGTAGAGACGGTGACGGCGCTCAAAGCCTGGTATACGCTGTCGAGGAGCTGGCCGATGGCCTCGCGTCTCTGGTTGTTCTTGTACATCTCGACCAAGTGCCGGGGAACTTCGAAAGGAGGACCGAACTCGACGACGGCGCGACTGCGGAACTTGTGGGCGTGGAAATAGTTCATGCCAACGGGCACAATCGTCAGACCACAGTCGGGGGACTCGGCGAGGGCGCCAAGTGCCATAATGGCAACACCGGCCTTCAGGGGAAGCAGCTCAGTGCGGTCATGGCTACCTCCCTCGGGGAAGATGCCTACGCAGCCACCTGACCTCAGACGGTCAAAGACGGCCTCGTACACCTTGGTCTGATCGATGTGCGGGGCGAGCTTGTACTTGGTTCCCTTAAAGCCGGGGCTGCATCCCTTGAGGTCCTTGTTGATGAAGTTGCCATTCTCGTCAATATCATCGCGTCCGGTAAGCTGCTCAAGCGACAGCTTGCCCTTGAACGGGCGCTTTATGCGAATTTCCTCGGGTCCGATAATCTGTGCAATGTCGATGCTGGCGCCGGTCTGCTTCTTGGCAGAGGGCAAGAACAGCATGCCGTGTACCTCGCCCTCTCCTTGGCCAAACTTGGTGCCAACGCCGCGGATGAGTGTAGGATCGTTGATAGGGTCGGGCAGATAGATGACGCCGGCGCCGGGCTTGGCAGCGTCTTGGGCGCGTCCGACGGGGACGGAGCCGACCTGACGCGAACCCCAGCCGATGAAGCCATGGACAGACTTTTGCGCAATGAGGAGGGAGACTCGACGACCGGCCTCGTGTCGGAGGGTGCGCTGGAGGATGAGAGCATCGACGAACTGTGTGCAGAGATTGCAGGCGTTAGCATGTGACAATGACAGGGGGGCTTTGCTTCGACAAGGGGGGTGAGGAAGGAAAAAAAAGACAAGAAAACTGACCTGGTTGGCGTGCGGAGCGGCGACGAAGAGAACAGGACCCGACTTGGGGACTTTCCAGGAGCCACGAGGGTGAACCTCGCGGAAGAAGAGGTCGACCAGCACGCCCAAGACCCAGAGGAAGAGGTCATACTTCCAGTTGACCATGGGGTATAGCTCCTTGGGAGGGGTCGGGTTGGAGCCGCTCTGGGGCGGCGCGGCGACGGCCGTTCCAGCGTGGTCAGGCATGGCGGCGAGAAGTCGATATGCGATATCAGAGTAGGACGAAGTGTTTTCGGAATGGAGTGAGGTGAGAAAGGTCTCTTGGTGAAAATCTCGCCAACTATTGCGCCACTCCCTTAGACTTTCATCCTCGGTGGTGGTGTGTGGTGTGGAACCTTCGGGTGCAGCAGGGCGGCAGTAGCGATAAGAGGGCTACCTTGGGCGGAGCGAGCTTCGGTTTCGTGCGCTGGCATTCACGAGCTGCCAGATGGGTTTGGTGATGGGAGGAAGCGAACGACAGAGTAGAATTGTGCTTAGAGGCAATTGGTAAGGCGCGCCTGCTCTGGTGGTGGTGGTGCGACTGGCGACAGCAGTGTGAGAGAAGAAAGCCGCTGACAACGACTGCGAGATGTGAGGTGACCAAAAATTGGGAGGGATGTATTTCTGGAGAGCCCGGGCGAAAGAGAGAGAGCAGGGCAGCAGGGGAATGGGAGTGGTATGCGCCTGTGGAGGCCGGGGGTGGTTCCCCACTACGTCGGCCAAGCCCGCGATATCATCCAGTCTTAGGTTGTCCCCAGACGCCCCTCTTCTTTTTTCCCTTCCGGTGCGATATTCCACTTTTGACTTCTCCTTTCTTTCTTCTTGGTTCTTTGCTATACGCTCTGCTGCTCTGCAACCGGCCAAGGGAATAGGAAGCGTCTACCCACTTGTATCAACGTACGATTCCCCAGCCGTGGTGCGATGGGGGGATCTCTGGTATCCAGCAAAGATTAGATCGTTAGGTTGTTTAACCTATTCGGCGCCAGAATGCGGGGGGTAGCTGAGCTGCAGACAACCGACTACTAAAGAAAGCTCAGGGCGTACAGTGGCACAAGACCTGGCAGGATGAAGAAAACCAGAAGCTGGGACGCTATCTTACGTCAAGAGAGGCGAATTTGGAGTAAACGGGTCAGGGCAGCTAATTATCTCTCTGCCGTACCTCCAAGGCGACCTGACCCCTCACCTCAACCGGTTGGCTCTCCTGCATTTTGTTGGGAAACGTCGCAGACCTCATGATGGAGGAGGGGAAGGGGGGGGGGGGGGGGGGGGGGGCGATATTCAACAACTCGTGCTCTCAGTTCCCGCAAAAAGGCACCTTTTCCCATCGCAACCTATCGGTAATGGTTTCATGGGGAAAGGCTTCCGTATGTCCGTCCGAGAAGCCCGGCTTCGGCTGCGGTCAACCTCGGGGACGAGCAATGCGATTCCGACTTAACATCGTCGTATGCCGTAGCACCCCCGCCGTGGCCCGGGAATGAGATTTCAACGGCCCTGCAGCTGATGTCTGTCAAGTCTGTCCGTACCTACGTTGTCGTGCTTGTGACACTTTGTCTGGGCTGCTTCGTTTTCTGACGCGCTGCGATGTGCACTTTGCAGCTCGTTCGGCGCTAGAACCTGCATCAGTGCTGAAGATGCCGTGGGATCATGATTACCTTAGTACCTTACCTAGCACTCCCGGGTGCCTACGTCAGAGCTGTGCTTACATGGTCTGAGGTCTAGAGCAGATCGCGTGCGGCTAACAGCCAGCTGGCGTTGCATTTAGACCAGGGTGGGGTCCCTTGGAGTTTAAGGCTGAGACGGTCCTAGTAGACGTTCCCCTTCTTAGTCGTCAATCGCTCACTTTTGAGGTCGTGATTCTCAATTGCGTTTGGTTCAAAGCCTCTTTGGGAGCTCTCACCTCAGATAGGGGATGAGGACCATGGGACTATTTGTGAAGACAATGTCGAAATAGAGCGGCAAAAGATTTGTTATTGAGTGTGTCATACTTGAGCGTAGGTCACTGCAGTACGTCAATGAGCATCTCATCCTGCCTTCTCTGCGTTAGTAGATATATGTGACAAAGGGAATTCGTTATATTCCAGTTGACATGAAGGCTGCATACGTTAAGCAGACAAGCTCATCAGGACAATCTAGAACAGTTTCAGACTGTAGTAGAAGAGCTCCTCTAACATGATGGAAGTCTACATGGAAAGGGGGGTACTTCGAATGGGAGAAAGACTACTCTCAAAGCCTCTTGCTACTTTAAAGCTTAGTAGAGATGGCAGTGGTTAAATGACCAAGAGCCCAAATCTACTTCTAAGTAAGATGGATCGATTATAATCGCAATCAAGCACTAAGAGAAAGGGCGAAAAAAATGGTAATGTAGTTGAGAGGCCCGCTTTGAACCTGCGCCCCCCACCATCGAGGTATTTCTTAGGATTTCTCCAAACCACCAGACCAAATGTGTGACTGGTGGCGGATGAGAGATTCTCAATGGACTGGATAGAAGAAGTCAAGGCAGGAACCGGGCAGGATGCTGTGGTGGTGTAGTAAGTTTCGCTTGGTCACGTGGAGTGAGGAGTTGAAAGGCTGAAGGGGTGGGATGGGCGACATCGTGGCTTTTGTATACGGCCTATGGGTGCCGTGGGAGTATTTGGGTCTGTATAGACCAAGCACCTTGGTGACGTGTGAGTTTGATGCCCAAAGGACGGTCAAGATCTTCTGCCTGAGGTAGGGGCCAAAGAGAATGAATATGGTCTCACAAGTGACGCGAGGACAAGGCTCATCAGCTCTTTATAGATTGGTTTCCGTTCAGTCACTTTCGATGTCAAAGAGGAGATTGGAACCGGAGTGACTGGGTAGAAAATAAAGCGCACCAAGCCCGAGGTAGATAAGACTGATCGACATCTTTTTACCACGGTCAGCTACATCTCAAATACCTACCGCTTGAAGGGGCTGAGAGCTGCCATCACTCAGACGAACTCACCAACACGCTTCTCATCCAAAGGAACCATCGTATCTCACAGTAGTTCCTTAAAGATAGAATATCTGGGTCACGTGCCAACAATCATTGACTGAAACTTGACGAATCCTCGGAGCCTCGAGGAGCCTGGCTGTGAAGATCACCGTGTAATACACAGGTTAGCTAGATAGCGACTACATGAGGACATGCTCCTTCTTCTCTACGGAATACACCATCATAAACACACTTTCAAACATAACGAGCCAAGTGAGATAATGGAGAGCCAGGCCCATAGATGTGAAAACCCTATACACACCGCCCGCGACCTTTGCATATCAAGCTCTCGTGTCATCGCACTGACACCACCCAAAAGCCGGCCGCATATGCATCTGTTCTTCTCGCATACCACTCTCATATCTCCCACTGCCCGTGCTCTGTCCAGCATGAACTTCCGTCTCGAAAGTTAAATACAAACAACACCAAAGATGCGAACAGTCTAACCTGCAACTACAGTTGGAGCGGTCTAGAACGGCGTTCGATCATCTTGGCACAAGGGGCGGTGCAAGCAACAGCTTCCCCTTCCGAGAGGAACAAAAAAGCTTAGGTTGGGATTGTCATGCGGCCCGCGCCTTCATCAGGTTCGAAAATGCTTATTTCCTTTTCTGGTACTGCCCTCGAGGTTCCTCTGCGAATATGCAAAAAAAAAAAAAAAAAAAAAAAAAAAAAAGTCGCTTCTCGTCCATTTACAACAGACCTGCCTCGGCCTGTCTTGGATTTCGTCAACGTTGGCAGTCACCTGCTGTCGTCCCGCTAGCTCGGGTCCTTTCCCCTCTCTTCTCTCCACCGAGCTTCGTGATATGACGATGAACGCATTGATCTACGCAAGGAAGTGGGTGCTGCCAACGGAAAAGGATCACCAAAATGCCTTTGTAAATGCCGGGTATGGGGGGACGGGGTACCCCTGCTTCAAATGCTTGAACGTCGTTTGACAACGAAGCAGGACCCGGATTTTTTGAGCTCAGCTCAGCTCAGCCTCCTTCTCCAAGTGTAGATGAGAACCTGTGGTGCTTTCAGTAAGCTAGTTCATCATGCGCAAAGCCGCGTCCTTGATTTTGAATTGGTAGGGTAGTCTTGATCGATTTGCATTGCTCTCGCGCGTTGTCTGTGGGGATATCATACTCTAAAGGTCTATCAAGCTGTCCTCCCCATTCTTAGCCATGTCGTCCTTGGCCCGCTGAATGACGTCGATCCAGTTGGGCGGCCTGCACCTCTCCTTCGCAAACAGCTCCTCGGCGTCGAGCCCGAATTCGAGCAGGCTATGCTCGTCCGTCCACTCGCCCATGCCCATGAGCCCGATGGGCACCTTGCCGACGGTGTCGCCCCCGGCCTCGCCCCCGGCCTCGCCACCGGCGCCGAGCTGGTCGTGCGGCACCACGTAGCCCGCTGGCATCGTGACGCCGGGGAGCCCGCAAAAGTTACCCATCCAGACGTACTCCATCGACCTGATGGTGCGATCGCCGTCGCTCACGCCGTGGGTGAGCTCGCCCTCGTGCATGATGGGCCATCCCGCACACGAGGTCGTGGGCGTGACGATGATCATGCCCGGGTACATGCGCCAGAGGTGGGCCAGGTGCTGCATGAGGAGGCCGCGGAGTTTCTGTGCGAGGAGGTAGTCCATGGCGGAGGTGACGCGCCCGATGGCGAGGAGGATGCGGTTCGCGGGCGTCAGGTTCTTGGTTTCCGGCAGGAGTGTCGCGCCGTCGGTGAGGACTGTCATGGCGTGGGCGAATTGGCCCTCGACGAGGAAGGGAATGTCGATGGGGACGGTGACGTAGCCGTGGTGAGTGACGAGCTTCGCGATCATGGTACGGCACATGCGCTGGATAGCCGGGTCTGCCTGTGCAAACCACGCCTCGGGGATACCAAGGACCTTTCCGCGCTTCTCGCTGGGTGACAGGATAAAGGGAGATGCCTGGATGAACTGAGAGTCGGGGTGCGGCGCGCCGATGGTCTCAAAGTAGGTCGCCAGAGACTCGATATCAGCGGCTATGGGGCCATTGACAGCGCAGCTGTTGCTGTGATTTGGGCATGGGTGAAAAGAGATGCGGCCGTGGGTTGGCTTCAGACCGTAGACGCCGCACATGGAAGAGGGAATGCGAATGCTGCCGCCGCCGTCGCTACCGAGGGCCACAGGAACTAGACCAGTCGCAACTGCATAACCAGCTCCCGATGAGCTCCCACCGGTGTAATAGCCACGGTTGTAGGGGTTTCGCGGTGTTCCGTAGATGGGATTGTTTCCAGTCGTATCTACACCAGGTTAGCTTGAGAGGCCCCAGGCGTTTGGAAACTAGAGGCTCACCAAGTCCAAATTCGTGCATCGACAGCTTTCCGAGCACGACAGCGCCGGCATCTTCCAGCTTCTTAACACACCAGCTGGTAATTGACTGGCCCGGCGCCGCTGGGGTCGTATAATCGTTCCTAGACCCAAGGCAAGTTCGGTATCCGTCGATTTCATATTCGTCTTTGACTGCCGTCGGCACACCGTCTAAAGGACCCAGAGACCGCCCCTCCTTATATCGCTTGGTAGATGCCTCGGCAGCGGCCAACACCTGTGAGACTTTGGTATCAAACCACGCGATGGAGTGCTCGCCGGGTGGGTTCGTATCGCGCCGAATCAAGGGGAGAATAGCGCGGGCCACAGCAAGCGGCGTGACTACACCTGAAAGGTACATCTCATGATAGTCGTTTACGGAGTAGTATTTCAAGGGGTGTGGTTTCGCCTTGACTGCGCTTTCACGGTGGAGAACCGCCGGGTCTTTGGCTTCGTCCGTTGGTAGTGGCAGGACGGTTGGGTCGTATCGAGGTTCAGCATCTTCAATATGCTTGCGTATCTTTCTCAGACTTCCAAAGCCCGCATTGCTCCAGATGAACGATCTGATAAACCATAGACATTCCATCCTGATGTGTGTGAGTGATTGCGAGGGAGAATAAGAGTAAGAGTTGCTGCGTCGAAGAACTTACGCCCAAGCCGCTATGACCAAGAGCCAACCTCTGAGAGGCGGATTGCTCTTCCTGACATTCTTGTATGGAATGGGCGGTCTAATTGCGTCAGTTACCGATCTGTTGTGACAAGTCCCAAGACCCCAAGTATGCTTATTGGAGGCGATATGCGCATCATGAACGAGACAACAAACTTCCACCACTCAGCTTTACAAAGCACAGAACAACTTACCCCGGGATCGGGAGAGGATAGTTGATAAACTTCTTGCGTGTTTCGGAACTCATAATGGAGCGGCTGTGGACGGTGTAGGCCGTTGCTTCGGAATCAGGTCCGTTTTCGGGTTCAGATCTCGGTATCAAGTCGACTTCAGGCCCAATGTCACGATGGGTAGAAGCCGTTGAGGGTGCCATTATTTGGCAGCGCAGGCGGATGAGGAGTCCGGGAACAAGCTTATATAGATTTGTGTCGAGTTTGTGTCGGAAACAAAAAGTAAGGTTGATGCGCTGGGGTGCAGAGGCGCCGGGACCTCCCTCGTATGGGAACACCGGGCACGACCATGCAACAGATTTGCGCCTAGGCCTTTCGAGCCCACGAACCACGCCGCAGTAGCCGGAGAGGCAAGGAAGTCTATCAAACAGGAGGCGTCGTTGGTGTATGGATCTCGAGGTTTCTCTTGCCACGGCAAAATGGCAGCAAGCCCCTCCCGCTCTTGATTGTCAGCAATGATGGGCAGACCGTATTCTTCTTGGGTCTCTGAAGCTCGCGCTGTCACGGTTTTCTTCGACGCGAGGCTGGGACGCCTTTTCTCTTCAATCCTAGCTATCGGGATGCTCGGTCGACCGATGTAGTTCATCCCTGCCTTTGACCATGCAACCCTGCCTTGCCTTGCCTTGGACGAATGCGGACAAGGTGAGGTGAGTGCTTATACATGCGGTGCTAATGCAGGTGAGCTACCTTGGGCAAAGTTGACTGAAGTGTCGAGATGGAGCAGCGACATGACTGAGCTTTTTCTTATTTCGGTATTTGACTGACAATACACGGCGGAACCATCGTCCTGCCATGCCGTCTATACGGAGGTACACAGCTGATTGCATATCGGCAGGTTTTCATGCGGTAACGTGAGAGGCGCCTCAGTCAACAACGCAAGCCGTGAAACAAGGATGGAGCATCGCATCCCGCTTCCCACCTCCAAGTGCCAGAGTCGCCGAGTAATACATTAGCCGCTAGCTTGATTGACGCAGATATGGAGCATCCTGCTGTTCCGCGGAGTGCCGTTCCTGGTAGCTGATCAAGCCGGAGCCAACCGGACCCCGTTGACGCCTTTTAGTTGATGAGAGTTACAGCGATCCGGCTTCGGGAAGGGAACCGCTAGCTCGTGCTTATCCCAAAGACGGGCCACTGATGTCGTGCCACGGTTTGGAGGGGATGAAGTCATCTGTGGAGGTACGTATCGAGGATGTTCGCTGCACCGAATGTCCGAAGATGGTGGGGTACCCGGATGGTGGAATGTTTCTGCACCAGCCACATGACCCTATGCTTCGCTTCCGCTTTCCTCAGCCACGAGTCAGCCACATCTTCTTCCGCTGTGCACGTGTCTCTGATGACCTCAGCCGCAAAGCCACATCCCGATCGGAGTAGACAAGCAACGTCTTTTCAACGTGAGGCGCGGTCGATCCTAGCCCGGATGACAGACATGATCAGAGTCATTGATTTGCTTTTTGACAAGACTTGGACTAGGACATGCGCGCTTTAGACTGGCGGCCACATGATTCATCGAGCACTCGTTAGCATTTGAGCACCCTAGCGCCAAAGACTCTCCTTTACAGAAACCAACATCCACTACCACCACCAAAAAGCGCCCCGCCTGCGTCATCACCACCATTGCGTCGTCTGCTCGTTTGTTTGCTACGCGGCTACTCGCGCATTCGACTGTCGCTACGCAACTAATTTCGGTTCTTGCTTGCAACTACTGTTGCTTGTCTGATTCACTTGATCGGCTTGGCCTTCTGGTTGTTCTTACGACCAGAGACTTGGTAGCAAAATACCTTTTTGCAGCTTTCCCTTCCAGCATGACTAGTGAGCTTTGGACTATTTCACAACGATATCTCGAACCCTGAAGGTTCTCAACTTGATCAATGGCTACACCAACCCTAGATGACTTAGTGGTGAGCGACTCTTTACTCGATGGCACTTCTGCATTTTCCCTTGATATTTCATGAGAACATCACCATTTTTGAGAGAAGAAGAGGCGGCATGAAAACGCGTCACGAGCAGAAGCCATTTGAGGGGTTGAAGCCAAGGTGTATACTGATGACGTTCGTGTAGGCGGAATTTCCCCTACTAGATCCTACTGTCGTTATCGCAATCGCGAGCGAAATAGATCTTGAAGATGCGAGCCAGCTCACCGACGTTCGCGGGATGCTGCAGAGCATAGAGCAGAATGTGCTGGTCGAAGAAGCGAGCGGATTCAATGCCAGCGGTGTCCCGGACACCATCAGCTCCGGTGATGGGGGAGTCGATGCGCGAGACAGCTCCACGGTCTCGGAGGGGCTTCAGCCGAGGGACTCGGATTCCTCTGGAACCAGGCTGACGAGCCCGCCTCCATCTGAACCGGATTATGACGTCCCCCGTATAGCAACCTTTGACGGCGACTCGGATCAAGAGAAACTCTTGCAGCTGCAGGATATGTTCTCAGACCTGAAGCCGCATGATGTGAGCTTCGCGCTCAAGAAAGCCAAGGGCGACTTCCAAGCCGCCCTGGAGACCTTGTTGAACATTCAGTATCTTGAGTCCATCGGCGAGAGGCCAAAGGGCATCGATGGCTTCGCGGATTCGGGGCTGTCCCAAAAGGCGTCCGGGAAAAAGAAAGCCAAGGGGAAGAAACGAAAAGATCTTCGTACGGACCTGTCGTCCAGCTCAAGTAGCATCAATGAAACTTCGCCTGTCATTGATGAAAATGAACGTGAGTAAAGCGGAATGGCTACAGAAAGCATCAACTGACATTGCTCAGGAGTTGAGAAGATCCTGTTCATCGTGGAGAAGCTCGATCTGCCGTTCGATGAAGTCTCGGACGTCTTTGATGCGCGGAAAGGCTCAACAGAACTGACCATCATAGAGTTTCTCGATCGTTTTGTTAAGCAAGGTGTAGGTGCCTGGACTGGCGAAGACGAGCACCGGAAGCAGTACATTCAGGAACTCAAGAAGCAATTCCGACACATTCCCGAACAGTACTTGTCTCCCCTCGACGAAGTCACACGTAGCGACCATCAGTGGACAGAGGAGGTTGCTACGTTGCTGAATCGTTACTATGGCAAGTTGCCCGCCAAACGCCTGGACATCAACTACAAGCTAGCGCCTTTGACGACGGAAGAGCTGGAGGGCTCGTCCGATGGCTGGCAAAAGGTTGCCTCGCCAAAAACGTCACTCATGTTGCCCATTGGGCGGCCCCTGAACAGCCCAGTTCTCCTGAACAGCCCCTCGTCAGGACCCCGCACTTATCAGCAGGCCATGGACACAGCTGGCATGTACCGCGAGGCCAGCAGTCACTCTTATACGACTGCCGGCCAAGTGTACAAAAAGGGACATTTGTACAGGCAGGCAGCAGGATACTATGCAGATCGTGGACGCGAGGAGGCGCGCAGTTTCGCCAAGGCAAAGAGCGTCGCGGCCGATATACACGTTTCCAGCACTAGTTCAGGAAAGTCGATCGATCTCCACGGCGTTGAAGTTGCGGACGGCGTCCGAATCGCTCGTGAGCGCGTTTGGGACTGGTGGAATGGCCTCGGCGAGTACCGAGCAAGAAAGGCGGCCGAAGGCTTCACAATCGTTACAGGCCGTGGCCTCCATAGTGCCGGAGGTGTGTCGCGACTGAGACAGGGCGTTATTGCCGCCCTCGTCAACGACGGATGGAAAGTATCGATCGAAACTGGGAGCTATCGTGTGACGGGTCGTCGTTGATTCAGCTAGACTGACAGACGAGGTGGTGGTTGTTGTTGGAAGGAATGGCGCTTGCTTGCGTCAACTTGGCAAGTCTGGGCCCGGCTTCGAGAGCCTCGGATGCTTCCGAGCAGGCACCAGCATTAAGCAACTGTCCTGAAACCTGCATAGCCGTCGCCCGGTACTGCTGTGTTCAAAGTCTGAATGGTGGAGCATCGGCTTGACTGACAGCATATCTTGGTTAGCATTGTCAATCGGGCGTTCGAGAGAGCGAATAATATTGGACGAATTCTGGGCGAAGACGATATCCCTTTGGAAATTTCGACGTTGACAGGATAGAATTCTTGTTACATCCATGCTGAGACTACCTACTTGGTGCATGTAGACAGTGTACAGCTCAACTACCTAGTAGAAGAATGTTTGATCATGAGGTGCTTCTTGACATGTCGATGTTCGACTTCAAGCAGTTGTGAGGTAATGCTAAGACGGCTGCAATTCGACCGGTACAACAGTAGTATATTCCAAAATACTTCTATGAATACGAACCCATGGTCTGATGAGACTTGAATGAGGCTAATACAATCCCTTTCGACGTTCCTCCAGCAAGCCACTAGCCTACGCGTACCTCAGCGTGCCCAGCACCCCCGAAGACGGGACTTTGGTAAGATTCGCGACGATCACCACCGTAACCGTAACCACATCAAAGCCTAAACCAGACCCCAACGACACCAAAACAACTGATACATGTCAATCCTTCTCCAAAGAAAAAATCCGAATCGCGCCGCCGCTGGGCGTTTCTTTACACCCAGTTCGTCCGGCCGGCCAATTATAAGCTTCCCCTCGTGAGGCGGGGGTGGTTTGACGTTGGTGTGTCACTAGGTCAAAGTGGACCTCCAGGCACCCGAATTCCGGACAACGTCAGTGGATGAACGACTTGGAGATCCCGCATGGCGAAGCCGGGGCGTGCCTCCGCGGCTCTCGGGACCCTTTGTTGCCATTGGTGAAGAGTGCGGAAGGGGGAGTGTCTGTTGGCTCGAGGGATGGGAGCCAAGCTGGGTGCGCGTGAGATTCCAAGGCGTACTCACGTTGACGGGTGTCCATCCTACTATCTCTCTCGGATATGGGTCTGTCTGCATGCTCTGGTTCTGATTCTGGTCTCCTCTTCCCTTGAGTCCAATACTGAACCCAAAGTATCTCTCTCACTTTTCACTACACACACACACACAAACGCACACAAACGCACACAAACACCGCATTGCTTACCTGCTGCCTCTTTCCATTCGTGAGATGGGGCACGACTCAGTCTCGTATATAATAGCCTCTCCCTCACCTCCCACCGTCGGATGAAACCTCTCGATGCCTGTCTACTCGGATAAGCAAGCACTGTCCTACACAGACAACACATACCACTACCCACCCCACGATATAGTATACGACCTCCCCTCCACCAAGTTCCTAGGGTCCCTCAAAACAATGGCCTCCTCCCCTCCGGAAAACAGACCGTTGAACCCCAACGTCGTCTTCCGCCCACTGACCCCTACGTCCCACCACTCATCCGCCTCATCCCACAACGGCGGCGGCTCGGGCACGTATTCACCCCTGGTATTCCTCAAATTCATCATCAACTCCGTCGCTCTCCTGCGCTTCATCGCCGTCGCCCTCAGCCTCACCCTCGTCATCCTCGAGTGGGACGGCCGGAGGCGGTACGAGAGCCTCTCCAAGGTCTTCATCTTCCTGGCTACCCTGCAGCTGCTATGGCTCACGTTCGCGCTCTTGGCGCAGGGCGGGCACAAGCGGAGTGACCGGAATAAGCCAGTCATCGTCGACCTCGGATGCGTCAAGTGTATCTTTGGCCGCCGTGGACGTCGCGGTGATGGCGGTGGTGATGACGACGAGGAGAGCCACGGTGGGATGCGTAGGTGGTTCGACGGTGATGATAAGAAGAAGAGGAGGGCTTTGGGCTGGCTCTATACTGCTCTCGATATCACGTTTGCGGCTGTTTCTTTCACGTCTGGTGTCATTGCTGCTGGTGAACCGTACTGCTGGCACTACGAGGACCACGTTGGCATTGCGGTCGTTGCCATCATTGTTGGGTAAGTTTGTCTTCCAATGTTTGCCAGGCCTGTTTCTCTGGATTCGCCGCTGACAAGAAAATCACAGTGTGCTTGAGGCTGTCATTGCAATCGCCCAGCAGTTCTCCATCTTGAGGCGTGCCAAGGTCCAGGTCTTGTGGGACGAGGACGACGAAGACGATCTCGGCTCGCACAAGTACCGAATCCGCCTTCCCCAGGCTC
Organism: Colletotrichum lupini; assembly: GCF_023278565.1. Lineage (NCBI taxonomy): Eukaryota > Fungi > Ascomycota > Sordariomycetes > Glomerellales > Glomerellaceae > Colletotrichum > Colletotrichum lupini. Next base: position 808,712 of record NC_064672.1, read on the forward strand.
CGGAGCAGAGACATGCCCCCATGTCTGTCTCGGCCGAGTAAGCCGTTTACTCCCTCGGAGAAAATCAACCCAAATTGAGAACGAGAAGCTCATCCACTTGGTGATTTACCACGACCTTTGGCGGAGCGCAAAGGAGAAGGATACGATAGACATGATGACACTATGGACGAAGACTGGCCTGGAGTTTGTATGACGAGTGTGCTTTGAAATCTGGTTTGGCATCAGGCAGGACGTAATCCATGTCCATCTCTAAATCTATATAAATATAAATGCAGGGCCTCTAGAATAGGGACACTTCAATCATCGCATCCCATTTCAAGTCCCCATTAGGAGCTCCTTCTCTGACTAACAGTCGCACCGCATCTATCCCAAATATCTCTACTGCTCAAGATGGTAGTGATGAACATGGCAATCCCAACAGTTCCCGGCTGAACGTTGACCCAGCCCAGAATCACGCCCGGAATAAGGCAATCCAACGAGTCGGAAAAGATCTTGCGCCCAAGGCTCTTGACCTTGGCCGCGACCTCCCTCTGCCACCGCTTCCTATCCTCCCGTCGCTTCATGACAATAGCCCGGAGACGAGTACGTTCAGCCTCCCAATCAAGCTTCTCGTCCTCTCCTCCCTCATCGCCTTTCTTTTCGTCAGGGATAACAGCAGCAGCAGCAGCAGTTTCCTTCTCAGCACCTCCCTCAACGGCAGCCTTCTTCTCAACCGGCTTTTCCCCCGTGCCGTACCCATGCCCATGCTGCGGCACTGGCGCGTACGCAAAAGCCTTGAGCACCCTCGTCAAATTCGCAAAGACGCCCGCCGCCAACGCAAGAAGCCAAAACCGCTGCGCCTCGACGTTCAGCGCCCGCGTGCGCTCGGCGCCAAAGTAGGCGATCTGCGGGACGCCGAGGAGTTCCGGGAGGGTGAGGGACTCGAGGCCACCGTAGAGGCCGAGAAGGGTGAACTTGATGATGTCGAGCCAGGTCTCCAGACCCACGCCCTGGCTCTTCTTGGCTGGCGAAGATGGAGACGAGGAGATGGAGGTGAAAAGATTGTACGACGTGCCAAACGAGTTGAGGAACCAGAAGAAGCGGATGAAGCGGCGCGTGAGGTTGAGGTGGCCTCGTAGCGGGCCGAGGGCTTCGAGGAATGGTGGGTCTGCGTCTAGCAGGGCGAGGGCCACGAGGGATGGGTATGCTGAGAAGATTGCGGTGAGGGCTTGGAGGCCACGGAGGATGCGTTCGAGGCCGGCTTGAGTTTTGTGTGTCAGCTTCTCATGAGCATGATTGTGAGGGTGGGCGGTGAGCAGGGTGGTGGGGATGAGTGAGAGGCATCGTCATCTTAGATCGTGATTGATGCGAAATTGAGGCATCAAGATAGGCCGAACCCAACGTTTCAAATATGCAGTGTATGAGAGTGCTCAGTCGAGGTAGTACTCACCACTGTCAGACCCAAAGGCGACAAACTGGTCAAAAGTGAAAGAAGTCATCTCGGCGAAACTTTCTCCGCTAAAGGACAGATAAACAAGAAAGCAAAACAAAACCTAAGTGCGTTCTACTAAAAAATCCCAGTAAGAATACTCGAGGAACAGACGGAGCACAATCTCCAACCGGCCGAGGGAGTTGTCGTGGGTAGACGGGGGGCGGTCAAAGAAATCGGAGACGGTAGTTTACAGAAACCCCCGCCCGCCGTTCTTCGGAGGAGTCTCTTTGGCCGGTGGTGCAGCCAGCCGAGTCCCGAGCTGTCCGGATGTGTGGGCCGAGTGGAAGATCCCTGGCATGCTTGCGGCTTTGCATGAAGAGATGAGAAATACAGTGGCCTTATTGGACAGATTTCTAGAGGCTTAACGCCGATAGAGTGGCTTGAAGAATTGACGTGTATGATTCATAGACTCTCATACATGATTCAACTACCCATGGGTCCGGTTCAGTTTGTCGATTGATTGTTAAGGTTTTCTGCCGACATCTCATTTCTCCAATTAAGGTCATCGCAATAGCATGGGCAACAGTGTGTACAAGTTGAATAGTCGTGAACAAATGAACTCCAGCGCATTTAGGGCTCTGCTAATGTACTACTAATATATACAAGCCCTCGGGCGCCGGTCTACAAGCATGCAAAAAATTTCAGCCTTTTACTGTCCCGGTGAAACCAGCTTGCCCTGAGCCCGGGCAGTCGGCTCCCAACCACCACCCAGAGCGTTAGCACCGCCGTTCAGCGCGGCGTACTCCTCCATTCTCTTCTCAAGCTCGGGGCGGAAATGTCTAATAAGACCCTGGAGGGGCCAGGCGAAAGCCTCGCCAAGAGCTAGATAGGAGTTATTAGCAATGGGAATCATTGACGTCATGAACGAAGATACATACCGCAAATAGTGTGACCCTCAACTTGCTTGGTGAGCTCCTGAAGCATGTCGATCTCGCGTGGCCGGCCCTGGCCCTTCTCGAAACGCTTCATGATCTGGTCGGTCCACTTGCTACCCTCTCTGCAGGGCGTGCATTGACCGCAGGACTCGTGGGCGTAGAAGTGGGAGAGACGGCTAATGGCGCGGACAACGTCGGTGCTCTTGTCCATGACAATGACGGCGGCAGTACCGAGACCGGACTGGCTGTCCTTGAGACCGTCAAAGTCCATAAGCTGGTTGTCGCAGATGCTCTTGGGAAGAATAGGGGTGGAAGAGCCACCGGGAATGACGGCCAAAAGGTTGTCCCAGCCACCACGGACACCGCCGCAGTGCTTGTCGATAAGCTCGCGCAGGGGTATCGACATCTCCTCCTCGACGGTGACGGGGTTGTTGACGTGACCGGAAATGCAGAAGAGCTTGGTGCCCTGGTTACGCTCACGGCCAAAGCCGGCGAACCAGTTGCCACCACGTCTGCAGATGGTGGGGGCGACAGCGATAGTCTCGACGTTGGCGACGGTGGAAGGGCATCCGAAAAGACCGACAGCAGCGGGGAAAGGGGGCTTGAGACGGGGCTTTCCGGGCTTTCCCTCGAGGGACTCGATGAGGGAGGTCTCCTCACCGCAGACGTAGGCACCGGCACCACGGTGGATGAAGACGTCGAAGTCGTATCCAGAGTTGCAGGCGTTCTTGCCAATCAATCCATCCTTGTATGCCTCGTTGATGGCGTTCTGGAGAACGGCAGCTTCGTGGACGAACTCGCCGCGGATGTAAATGTAGGCGGCGGTGGCGTTCATCGCTCTGCCGGCGACGAGGCAGCCCTCGATAAGCTTGTGGGGATCCTTTCGCATAATCTCGCGGTCCTTGCAGGTTCCGGGCTCGCCCTCATCGGCGTTGACGACCAAATATCTCGGCTTGTCGTCCTTGTCCCAGTCCTTGAAGTTCATGAATGACTGCGCGATTGCCGTTACGTTAGCCCGTTGTTCCGCCCCTTCACTTGATTGCCGCGGCAATAGTCCAGCAAAATCGCAAGGTGGCAACCTACCCATTTCAATCCTGAAGGGAAACCGGCACCTCCACGTCCACGGAGACCAGAGGCCTTGACCTCGCTGATGATCCAGTCGTGTCCCTTGAGAATGATCTCCTTCGTCTTGTGCCAATCGCCCAACTTCTTCGCGGAAGCCAGCGTCGGGGGCAACCGGCCGTAAAGATTCTGGAAAATACGGTCCTGATCCTTGAGTCCGCCGTAGGTTCGTACTGTCGCAAAGTTTCGCGCAGCCTGAGCGGCCTGCGCGGGCAACCGCCGTGGAGTGGCCATCGTGGGCGTTGGGGGGGTATTTGGTGGTGGATGGAGGTTGTCGATCGGAGGAATTCGTGGTCGTGGAACACAGCTCAATTGCACCAAATCGATGATGCTTATTTCCAACTGGCGTTGATTGGCCAATGCGGGTCATTTAGTCAGCGAAACGGTCACGTGGGAGCGCGGATGCATTAACCGGGGTTATGCGCTGGGGCCGCTCCAGAGAATCGACGTCGGACTCTACTGCCCCACGGCGAGCTATCCCATCACTAACACCGTTGCGCGCCGCATCTCGGGCTCCTATTCGAGCCTGGAATCGTTACAGGCGTCACCGATAATGCACCTTACATCATTCGGCTAGGATTTGCATTGGGTCGGAGCAATCCAGGACACGTACCACAATGTCGTCTAACAAGCGGCATTCTATGCTGCCCGCCGTCTCCAATCAAGGCCCACGACCTCCCGTTAGCTTCTCGTCATCTCTTACCGTGGCCGACAGCGCCATTCTCGTCGGAACACACTCAATCACGATTCAGTCGGAAAGCGTATTGCACCCACGATCGAAGCTGGAGACCACGAACGGCAGCATCCTCATCGGTCGGAGGTGCATCATCCACGAGCGGGCTCATATCGGCAAAGTTGGTAACGACGACGCCAGCGGAGGCATCTCGCTCGGAGACTACGTGACGGTAGAGGTTGGCGCCACCATTGAATCCGGAGGCACAGATATTGGAACAGATACGGTAGTTGGGGTCCGATCTCGGATCGGACATGGCGCTGTCATTGGCAAGGTTGGTGCCATCTTTCCATCAGACCAGCTGGGATGGCCAACTAACTGCTGCAGAACTGCACAATCTCGCCTTTGACTGTCATCAAGCCTGGCGAAAAGGTCCCGGATTTCACAGTGGTCTACTCGAATGGGCAGAGACGGACGGATAGGCGAGGAGTCGCAGATTTGAGACATAAGGCGCAGGCGCGCCAGATTGATGTGCTTAGAAGATTGATACCCAATAAGGCCGAGAAATGGCTGAGTTAAGAATGGAATAGAAATGATACCCCATGATTCAGCTTGACTGAAGTATTGATAAGTTATGCAAATGATGACGTTCCCCCGGGTGGTAAACATATTCAAAATCCGTGGGAATAAAGGATTCACGACGAAAGCTTGCCAGGTATATGTACGAAGACCATCGGAAAAGTCACCGCCCGCAGTAGCCGAGCGGTATACAATTGGTAGAAATAGATGCCAACGAGCGCTTTCATAGACACTCGAACCTCGCCAGTTCGAGTGTTGAACTTTTGCCTTTTTTCTTTTGTGTCTTTCCTCTAGAATAGCCACCTCTCTTCCTCTGCTAATGAACGCAACAAAATGAATGTGGATTGATCATTTTGACCAGAACCATGAGATTGGCTACCTTGAATCTCTCCATAAATACGGAAGCATTGTCCGGATATGTTACACATGGTAGCTACAAAGCTAAAGAAGAAAAAGAAAAAATGACAAGAGTAGACCGATCGAGGTCTATTCGGGGCCTCTACATCTCAGAAGCCCCTCGAATACGCGGCCAATTTCTTGTCGATATCTAGAGATGATTCACTCCTCGTAAAGACTGGAAAGATTAGCCTAGTGGCAGGAATGAGATGGAGAGGAGCCGCACGACAATCCTTGCCAGACAACAACATCGCCATGGAGGATCAAGCTGCCCTCCCGTAACTACCTTACATCTGTCAACTTCTAATTCAGCCAGTCCGGTCTTGGCATTACTTTTTATGCCAGCTTGAAGGGCTAAGGGAAGCCATAGCGTGGGGGTGCCAGGGGGTGTTCCTGGTTTCTACTATCTGATACAGAGCTTTACAGCTTGTAAGAAAATGGTTTAACCTGGCCTTGCTCATTCAAGACTATCATGTAGTTACCGACAGAATGCACGCACACGGGCTAGAATGAACTCGCGACGTTCAGAGCTGCTTCTCATTCATAGGTCTCCAGCATCGCTGAAACCACATATACATAAAACAGTAGTAAAGTAAGGGCGAAATGATACTTGCCCTAGCATCAGCTAGTTGCGATAGCCATCGCCCTGTTCATCCTTCGCACCAAGGGGAGTCCTTTGATGAAAGCCTCCTATAGTATCTTCGATGCTATCCGATGGAGGGGCTAGCGTTCAAAAGATTCAAAGAAAGCCACAAGGCGGTCGATGTCCTTTTGACTGTCCCGCTTGTTCATTTCCTCAATTCCGTGAGTCCAACTCTCAGGCGGCAGACAAACTTGAGGACGGCGAGAGGAGTCGCCGTTGGTCGAGATGGTCGTGTCATAACATGGAATATGTTCTAAACGAAGAAAGCAAACAATTTCAAACAAGCTACCACGGTAGCGGTCAGTGACGTCGCCCTTGAGGAAGTAGACATGAATAAACCTGGCGATCAAGTGCAATACTGCAGGATGCGCTATGATCGCTGCTCTCCCGAAATTTAGAGCTTTAACGGAAAGGCAGCCTACGGATCCGTTTTCGAAGTCCGGTGCGGGAAAGATCAGCGGACCACTGAAGGCATCGGCTTGTCCCTGAGGACTCAAACTTGACCTCAAGACTTTTACGGCGTCCGGGAAGAGGCGGAAAGCTTGACAGACGGCGGACAGGGCTTGGTTACCGTCGATGGTCCCTCTAGAGTACCTGAAGATATTGGTGTAGATGTCGCTAAAAAGTTGAACAGCATCAGTGGCATTATTCTCGTTGATGGTGGTTTGGCAGGTTTCCTAAGCGTTCGAGTCAAAACCAGGGGGCCGGTCGTCGACTGCTGAATCGACAGTCTCTAAATCGAGTTCCTCTCCCAATCCGACCACGTGTGCCGTCCACGGTTCTGCAGGCACAGCCCGATCCCCTAAACAGAACAGAGTCCGCGATTTGGCGTACTCAGGCTGAGGGTTGCGTGCAAAGACCTCGTAGGCCTTGTTGAAGTCGACACGCTGGAAGAATTGCCCGTAATAGAAGATGGTATGTCCAAGATCATTTCTGATGGGATCCCAGTAGCCAGTTTTGGAGGCCCGTTGGCGGAAGTTGACGACCGCGACCGGATTATTCTCGCGCCAGGTCTTGAACATTTGACCTTGGGCCGCTTCTTCTCGAATGAAGACTTCTTCTCCACCCCAGAGGCATATGATGCGAAAATATCCAGGGAAACCGAGGCACCCCTTGCTCAGGCTTTCAGTACAACTTCTGTAGATTTTGTCGGAACGCAGGTCTTCGTGGGTGGGTTGAGGTACCAAGTACCAACAGTTGTCGTCGGGCATCTTAATAGGAATAGAAGCAGACAGCAAGAGTCGTGGCCTTCGTCTCGATGATAGAATTTTGCGGGTATTTGATAATGCCTTTGCGCGCCAATTCCTATCGTGATGATGATGATTCAAAAATCATGTTGGGAGAAGCCAAGGGGAAAGAGGCGAGTGACTCAACTGTGGCAAGATTCCAGTCAGAGTACAAAATGATTTCCTGGGTACCCGAAGGCAATATGAGAAGCAGCTGTCAATAGTCTGTAAACGCAATCCCAGGACCTTCCTTTCAGACAGAGTCTGCCTCGTGGCAAGCATTGGCGGGATGTGGTAAGTCCACTTCACTCTCTCCTTCCTGCATACTTTGTTGCGAGAAGTTTAAACACACCAGAAGGAGCATCATACAGGAGAGGCAAGGCAGTGGCTTTGGCTAACTTGTGCGATTACCTAGATGGGCCTATCTTAATGAGAGACTACGGCCGAACCGAAATGAGAACGTCGACCGCCTCGTTCCGGCGACCGTTCTGACATGCCTGAGAAGTTTGTATCTACCTCGGATCTCTAGTCCTTGGGAGAAGGTTTTCAGACAATGCACTGACTACAGATTTCAAGACTTGGTCAAATCCATCTTCTCAATGTTTGGGCTTCTGCGCCTTTGAATGAAGCATCAATTTCATAGGTTCTCACGGGATAGGGATGAGGAGCCGAGTTTCCATGGAAGATCAACTGATAGATCTCTCTCATTTTGATTCTACGTAACTCAGCCAGGTATATGATTCGGGACGCATAGGGGCTTTGATGGCACAGTGGCATAGAACACTGTCGTATTCTTCACCATCTTGATCTCATCCCGGGGTCAATGAGACCCGTGGTCCATAAGGCGTCTCATGGCCGTTTGTACCTTTTTACGAACCAGTTCCACGCAAAGACAAGGCAATGCCTCTTTGGTCTATATTTTTGGTCGTGGACATGATGATTCCAGCCCGCTGCTGAGACGCATTTGTATCGCCCAGATCCTGTTGAAGTACAATTCTTCTTCTTGCATCTCTGCTTACATGGACTCAACAAAGAGCGTTCCCTCTTTTTCACAATCAGTTACTCAGTATAATAAAGACTCATGCTCTTGCATCGAAGAACAGTCCGGGAATATTCCCCTCAAGCAACAGCAACGCACCAACATCTTCGAACCCCCAACACTCCCGGCGGCCGAAGGCCCCGCGGAAGACGTAACAACACAACAACATTCCGTGGGTCGTCGGTGATGTGGATCTCGAGACCGGGACATGGAACACGAAAAGAGACCCCTTCCTGACAAGAAAGCCACGCAAACACGTCAACACGCACGTCCCCGCCTGTCCCACCGCTCCTCCGGTCACAGTGACAGTCCCCTCCGATCTTCTCCGTAGGCTTTCCCTCTTTCTTCCTTCCATTCTCGTCCGCAACCCATGATCCATCCATGATTCGGCATCCCCCTTATCCTCCACCAAGCCAAGACCGGGGTCGATGGGGGAAAAGCACAGCAAGGCGCGTAGCCAAGCCTTCGACACCCCGGGTGACAACGTACAAGAAGTCGCAAGACTACGACATTGTCAAAAACTGGGCTTGGCTGTGTCGTCTCATGCTGCTTCAGCCGCCAAGCTCTTGTCGTCCAACTTCCACTTGGCGATCCCCCCAAAAAGTCGAGATAAAAGAGAAGCTCGGTCCAGCTTGTAAAAGCCACTGACACGATGCCAACCCTCAAGACCGCCAAGTGCAGTCAGCAAAACCGCCAAGTGGCACAAGTGACAGCCATCACTTACACTGCCTCGCTCTCGGCACTCTCAAGTTAACAGCCACATCGGAATAGCGCTCATCACCGTCGCAGCAAAGCAAGCCCTCCAGACAACATGAGAGTCACCAGGCATGAACAGTGAACCCTTGCGCAGTTGCGATTCGCAAGCTGCCTCGTTGCCGTCGCGCCATTACATTGCTCTTACGTTTTTGCTTCCTAGCATGCCCGGATACCCTGTGTCGTCTCTATTCCCTCTCAGGGAAACATCGTTTGCCGTGCCCATCTCGGTTTCATGTCCCGCCAAAGCCGCCAGCCCAGTAAGTCTATTGGACATCTTTTGTGGCTCAGAGATGCTGTTTCCCCGCTGTTCTTCCCCATCCCGTCCGTTCCCGCAAGGTGTACGGGACCCCTCTACCCATGTCGAAACAAGGATACTAGGTAGTCAACGCAACGCTCTTCGCTGCAACGACATCGTGGGAGAAAGCAGATTGATAAGAAAGCTGATTATCTTCATACGATTCCTGCCGTCTCTAAAACGCCAAGTTTACTCTTGTCCCTACATTTCCCGCATATTTTTCATCATATCCTTAGTATTGCTCACGCCTTTTCCCTATATTTTCCCTTCTTCTCCATCGTCTATCCCTCCATCCCCGTCATGCAGAGTTTCGCCCGCTCGAGATTTCAGTCTCCGTGACGTCTGCCGTCTCCTTCTTCGTCCTCAACAGGATGTCCTTGAGCGTCCTCTTCTGGGGCTTCTTTGAGAGTCTCTCGTACAGCGGCTTGTGCTCCTCATGAGGATCGTGAACCTCGCTGTAGTCGACATGGACGAAGGCTCTTTCGACATCAGACAAACCTAGCAGCGTCCAAAAAGTCAGCAAAATCAAGCTCCCTTCTGTCCTTCCATCAAATCTCATCGCTAAAGGAAAGAGAGTACTTTACCTTCGACCTTTCTCTGCAGTTCCTGAGCAACGTCGTGCGAGATTCTCAGGGGCGTCGTCTCATCCATGACGATGTCAATCTCCACGTAGTAATTTTGTCCTGCGTGATACGCGCGGCACTGCTCGTGGAGTCAGAGGGGCCATTTCTCACGCATATATGTCTCTCGCTCTCTCAATTTGGTATATTCTTACAGTGTCAACTTTGAGAATCCGAGTATCGTGGGTCATGGCCATGTAAATCAGCTTCGAGACAAAGTCTCTCGGCGCCGACTTGCCGACGAGCAACCACACCTGCTCAAAGGCGTTGGACACCCAGGAGAACAAGATGAGCAGCGCAATGCAGATGGCGCCAATGGGATCCAAGTACCACACGAAGCGGTCTCCCACGACGGACATGATCAGGCCGAAGCTGTTGACCACAATGTCATTGCGGTGGTCGATCTACGGAAGGCTATTATTAGCAACAGGCGTCGTCCGAACAGACAAGCCGCCCCGGGGGGAAGGTTAAGCAACATACAAAAAACACATGCACTGAAGGGAATTTCCGGTAGGCGAAGCAGTAGATCATCAGGGAGGCCTTGGCAAAGATGGCCACACCAACGATAACGATGGGGACAATGTGCAGTTGTTCAGAGGCCCGCTTGCCCTCGCCAAGTGAGCGGCCTGACTCGACCTGTTGCGCCCCCGGATCAGCCATCTCAAACTACCAAGTCATACGTCACTTGGCGAGAAACTTACCAGAAGTTGAATGGCAACGGTTGTCATGAGAGCGCAGAATAAGATGATGCCAATCGTCTCAATCCTGGTTCGTCCCTATTATTTCATCCCCAGTCTGTCAGACCCTGCTTTGGAATTCAATTGCCAAGGGTGATAACTCACCACCGGGTACTTGTAAACGCTCGGCCGCGCCGCCATCCTTGAGGTGATGAGCATCACAAAGGATGAGACCAGATCCATCTGGGCATTTCTTGGTCAACTCAACTCCTCTAATGATGCCGCAACTCAGAAAATGATTGACTAACAAATGCGTCGGCTGCAGTGGCAAAAAGCTGGAGAATTCACGAGTCAATAGGAGTCCGTGAGCACAGGGACTTGGCTGCCCATCTTACCGACAGAGACCCAGTTGAGACGGCGGCGTAGAGCTGAATGACGAATAGGCAAAAGTTGACTGTGAAGGAGGCGTTGACGGCGAACTTGATCTTGGGACCCATTCGCGCGTCTTCAGCAACCTGCTGTCTCTCTTCATCCTCGGCACCGAGGAATTGGTCAATGAGCTCATTCTGTCGGTTGTAGAATTTCTTTAGTTTCCTCTTGTTGCCCTTGGGATGCTCAATCTTCATCTGCTTCTTGGAGACATTGTCACGACGGTGTCGACCAAAGTCGTAGGGGTCCGGCCGATAAGTGTCGACGGTAGAAGCGTCCGTGGCGTCGACGTTGGAGTACGGGCCGTCGCCGCCGCCTCTCTTGGAGGAAGTTCTGACGACGTCGCTCTTGTTGGCTGCTGTGTCGTTCGAAGTCGACACGAAGAGCCCTTCAGTCACAGCTTTGTCGTCCGTGCCAGATGGCTGAACCGGTGAGATGATGTCTGCGTTGTCCTTTAGGTGTTCATTGTGTTCCTTGTTCGCTTCAGCCTTCGAATTACTTTCCGAATGACCGACAGAGTTGCCTCGAGCTGAGGCGACTGAAGCACAATGGTCAGCGGGGACTGGTCGACGTGTGAAAGAGTGGGATGAAGTGAAGCAGTGGCCACCACGGTTGTTGGTGGTCAGTGGTCACAGAGCAGGACCGGCGGCAGGGAAATCCGATGCGAGCAGCAGTCGCACATCTCTGCGAGGATGTGATGAACCAGCCAGCAAAGTGGAAAGATAGGATAGGTGAGGCGAAGGAGAGCATAGCGGGAAGGGGTGGGAAGGGGTGTGGCCAGGAAAAAAAAAAGAGACAGAGCCGAAACCCACGTACTAGATGATGGTTGGACGCCGTCCTGAGACTCGCGTGGAGTTTGCATTTTTGGGAACTATTGAGCTGGGTTGGTTCTTGGGTGAGATGGGAAAGTAGAAAGAATAGTACAATAGTGAAGTCGATTTTGAGACTGGTAGTCGTATATTAAAAGAGAGTAGATGGCATCCTGTACGGATACGTAGTACTGTTCCTGATATCATGCCCGCCTCTCCGCAAAGTCCGGGGGGAGGGAGCCGGGCTGCAGAAGCGGCCCCTTATTTCGTTGATTATCATCATCAGTAAGCTCTTGCAAGCTTCCCGGCGGCCCTGCCCCCTTCAATGCGCACATGTTGAACGGGCTAGAACGTTGAGATTGAGAGGGGGAAACAAAAAGCACCCTGGACAATGACGGCAAGATTTGAGATGTGGTGCGTGTACAGGAGGCTTTCCCGCTCGTTTCTTGCCATTTCAACTCCACCGTTCCGCCAGTAGAGTGGTGATGATGGCGCACGAGGTGTTGATGTTCAGGGAATCAGGGGGCAGCTATTTGTGTCTTCCTTGTCAGAGACAACTCGTGCCGGTTTGACTTACAAGTGCAAGCGAGGGAGGCATACGCAGTCGGCAGGCGGAGTCGAGAGAGTCAAAGGTCATTTGGAGTCTAGCTTGGAGTCTCGGAGGGAAGAATGACAGAGGTGACCCTGCGAGGATGTTCAGAAGCAATGATTATGTCGTTCAAAGTGATGCATAGCTGACCAACAGAAGCAGGTTGCGGGATGGGAGTATGTCAGGATGATCAAGGAAAGGTCCGAGTTACGACTTACAGGTACATTGGTACACGAGGTACACGACTACGACACTGGCACAGGGCACAGTGAATGCGGCGCCGATTGGCCAGGGGCCGTGTTTCACGCACGACGGCAGACCCAGGAGCCGCGTGGGTGCACCGCAACAGGAAGCGACGAGTCCTTCTGCCAAGAGTTTGGGGCTGTTACAGAGTTTTGGGCAAAGTAGCAGCGAGTAGTAGCTGTAGCGTAATCCAAAGCCAACTGTTGGCTCTCGCCCTCTCCTCTGACTGCCTCCCTTGGCCCTCCCACAGACGGTGAGACTTCGCGAGACTTTCGATACTTCGGCACCACTTCAGAAAGACTCGGGCAGAGTTTGGAAGGCGAGAGCTGAGCGCTCGGAACAACTTGCATGTTTGTTTCAATCCGGAGCAAGAATGAACGACTCCAAGACCCAACATCCCCGCTTTTCTTCGTCTCCAACTTCTCTCTTTCAACTTCACTTCCACACACACACACACACACACACACACACATACACCTCGGTGACCGGTGACCACTCACCCACTCTCTCACATCACCAACTCGTGCCGGCTCAACTATCGGTTCACGCTCGGATACTATAGCTTTGCTTTCTTACCGTCGCCTTCAACAGCAACAACACGCGGGCCCTGTCTCCTGTCTCTCAACTGGCCTCATCTCTTGTCTCTTCTTGTCCATCTCAGACACCGACGGCTCCTCTTTTCCATCACGTCCCTTGGCTGCTTGGCTCCCCCAAGTTTTACTAGCCCTGCCTGGAAACTCATGGTGCAGATCTGTTGACGACTTCTCGGCGCCAGGATGTCATCCCATCCCATCTTGTGAGCCCATTCCAGAGAGTCATTCGTCACGCCCTCTCTCTCTCACCTCTCAGTTCTCACTATGGAGTATACACATCAGCCTCCGACTAAGCCCCGACTGCGATTGTCGCGGTGGGCTGCGAGTTGTTAGGCAAAACTTGCCCTCAGATGTTTGTCCGATATAGGAAACTCTGCACGTGAGACACTCGAGGAGTAGACCCAGAAAAGCCCCGGCAAGAAGAAGCGGAGAAGAAGCAGAAGCCGACTAGAAGCAGAACCCAGCAAGGGCAGATGGAGCCTCCAGTCAGTCACTCACTCAACCAGTCACCCATCAACCCCGTGCTACCAAGCCTGCTAAACCACCAAAGACAGCTTGGCTAACCCTTCTCTGCAGAATCGCAGCCAAGCAACCGCAGCCAAGCCAAAATCAACGACAGAATGCCATCCACTGCCGTGGGAAAAGGGGACAAGTGTGTCAGTGCTCTTGGCTACTCTCTTGGCTTTCGACGGCTTGTGCCTGTCCCGCCAAGTTTCCCCTCTCTCCGCGCCTCCAGTCAAGCCTCCCCCGCGCTTCTTCTTCGTGGGCTTCCCGGGAAGCCTCCCTAGACACCAAGAGTCAAATCGAGTTAAGAATTTTCCGACTGGCAACCCTGGCGCCAGACCCCGGGAGGCTCCCGTTTCACACAACCCAAATTTTACAAATGCCGGCGCCCCATTTTGACGCGCACCCCACGTCCATATGGTCCATATGGACCCCTTCGCGCGCTTGGCAATGACCCGATGGAAGATCGACTGTCGTCTCGTTTGGGATATTGCCCATCATCAACCATTATCAGTCCTATTTGCCAAGCGCGACGGATCTGAAGCTGTGCCGAGTCGAGACGAAAGGTTGGATCAGCCACCACCGCTTACTTACACCTACAGAGACAGAGTAGCATCCACGCCATCCAACCCCATCATCAGGTCCCATACAACTTGTTTCTTATCCGTCAGGTCGAGCCGGGCTCTCAGACTTCCCGTCTCAACTCCCTCCGGCAAATCATGCTATAACAAACAACATCGGATCCGGTCAGCGGCCGGGATCATCGATGCTAGACACAAGTTGGGTCTCAGGCACGCCGCACCGCACCAAGTTGCTCGACTCGACTTGACCGCGGTCGACTTAGCCTACCTTTCCGCTCCCGCCGTCGTCCTCGCCCCCATACGGATACACACGGTTGTTGCCCACGGTGAACCTTGTTCCCGTTCAGGTCCTCCCGCTTCCCGCTTCCCGCGAGGCGGACGCTAAGGCCACGTCCCCCCATCACGAACCCACCAAGGCTCAACCCTCAGCTGCCTCATCCTTGGCAACGTCTTCTATTTCTGAATCGGCTGGGTGGCACAGGGACCGCTGTCCCATGTCAACGTTTATTCTTTCCCTACCCGCTTGTACACGGGCTGCATTGCGCGGGCTGTCATAGGAAGCATATTAAAGCGAGTCGAGCCCAGACTTTGACCAAGATTTCCCTTTCGCCCATCATCAGAGCGTCTGTTGTCGTTCTATGCTTTTATCGCCCGTTTCTTCCTTCCGTTTTTTCCTTTCTCTTCGTTTCCACTCCTTTTTTGTTTTCCTTGCTCTCAAACCTACGACAGCCGGGGCCAGATCAGCATTTTCGTCTGTTCTCTAACTGAAGCTGCGGGACAGCTTCTCATGTCCCCTTGTTCTCAGTTGCCTTCGCTTTACGAATGAGTCCTTGTCAGTAGGCGGCCCCGGATTATTTGGCTGCCTTTTTCCTTCTCGAACCCTCCTTATCTTTTATTTCAGGATTGCCAATCAAGCAGCAATCCTCTTTTGAGCGACAAATACCAGATTTTTTGTAATCAAGATGGACGGAATGAAAGAGCCCAAGCCCCAGTGTGGCGCTAAGAAGGGTGGTCAATCGGCTGAGTATGATGTTGGCCTTCACGTTGCTGGTCTTTGTAAGTTGGCCCCAAAACACTTTCCACTGGTGTCTTATCAATTTGGCTAACTTGGCGCAGTTTTGGTCTTGGCCTTTTCCATCTTTGGTATGCGATATGAACAAACGAAACGAGTCCTTTCGCGGGTCAACGTACTAACAAGACCGTTCCAGGCGCTGGCTTCCCAGTTGTGGCCAAGAAGGTCAAGTGGATGAAGGTTCCTCCCAAGGTCTTCTTCGCATGCAAGCATTTCGGTACAGGCGTGCTCATCGCGACGGCGTTTGTGCATGTAGGTTGTTTTGGCTCATTTAGTTGCACAGAACTAACACGGCACAGCTGCTTCCCACCGCCTTCGGCAATCTCATGAACCCGTGCCTCCCGGATCTCTTCACCGACGACTACCCACCTCTTCCAGGTGCCATCATGATGGGATCCATGTTCATTCTGTTCAGTATCGAGATGTGGATCAATGCCAAGATTGGCGGCCATTCCCACGGAGGACCTACTGGTGATGTGATGCACGACCACGGTCACGGAGCCGTCCAGCCTGCCCGGCCTCCTCGTTATGGCCGCAACAGCTTCGATGCCGAGGCAGACAGCATTGACTTTGAGAAGCGAGTCGCACAGCGCGCGTACGACGACGAGAAGTCACGCTTCCCTGCGCCTTACTCGGAGACTGTGTATGGAGCGCCACCACCCGCCAACACCAACTTGTCCGACTCTGACATGCCGCCTTGGTTCGTCGTTTTCTACGAGCAGTATGTGCGCCAGCGTATGGAGATGATGAACATGATCCGAACCACCCAGGAGAAGCAGACGTCGTCGCAGGTTGCTGTTACGGAGGTCAAGCAGGAAGATCCGTTTTATGATGCCGAGGGTCAACAGGTTGACCCCGCTGTGTATCGCAAGATGTCTCTCAACATTACCATGCTTGAAGGTGGTATCCTGTTCCACTCAGTGTTTGTCGGCATGACCATCTCCATCACTATTGATGGTTTCATCATTCTGCTCGTCGCTATCCTGTTCCACCAAATGTTTGAGGGTCTTGGTCTCGGTTCCCGTATTGCCGCTGTGCCGTACCCCAAGGGCAGCATTCGCCCCTGGGTATTAGTCGTCGCTTTTGGCACCACAGCCCCCATCGGACAGGCCATCGGACTTCTCACCCGCAGCAGTTACGATCCCGACAGTGCGTTCGGTCTCATCATCGTCGGTGTATTCAACGCCATGTGAGTTGTTCAGTCCGTTCGTAATAAACCTCGGCTAATGTGACTTAGATCCTCTGGCTTGCTGCTCTACGCTGCTCTCGTCGATCTTTTGGCCGAAGATTTCCTCTCAGAGGAGGCCAACCGCCTTCTTTCCAACAAGCAAAAGATTACTGCCTTTTGCTACGTTCTCGCCGGAGGTTAGTAATATCCGTGAAACATTTTTGCATGTAAACACCACTGACATACTACTAGCTGCGGGCATGTCAATTGTCGGTATCTTCGCCTAAGTCCTTACCGATACCCCCAGGAAGCAAACTTCCTCCACACTCCTCGATCAGTCTCACGCGAGGGCACAAAACACCCAGTCCGGGCCAGTCACGCAATCAGTTTACACGGCTCGCCGGAACGCCGAGGCTAACTTCAGCCGATGAACTCCGAACTCGACAGGACTTTGATAGCAGAGATGAACGCTCGTTATCTTTCAAATGCTGCGCCGGATTTTGTCTCACGGGTCGTGAGGAGACGGACTGTTTCTAACTACCTATCAACAGCAACTCTCACAAAATCTACCACATTCGTTTTTTTTCTTGCCATCGCTATTCCCAGCACCATTTGTAGCCAGGGATTTTGTACAATAGTAGTGATGTGGCGTGCGTTGTCAAGAACTTGTCTGGCACGCAAGGCACAGCGAGTGCATACTGGCAACAGGCAATATTGTTTGGGAGATTTTACTTTTTCTGGGAAAGTCTACATTGAGCATTACAAAGGTGTTAAAACTAATGATAAATTATGGGCATACAACATATCACGAGTCTTATGAGAAAAGACGTGGAGGGCACTTGTACGATAGGGTTGCCCGAAAGGGTCGGGCATTACATTACTAGACTGCATCAAATATTACAACATCTTTATAACATTGTCAGTCCGAACGCTGTCCCCTGTGCCTATCTAATTCGATCGTTTCCTCCAGCCATGGATTTCTAAGCGGTCACACCATGGCTTACGGACCCATCAAAGCCCGTCTCCGATCATACCATGAGAGACGATCTACAGCCCCGTGTAAATATTGGGCCTTTGCAGACTTGGAGAAGACAGATGAAGACGGAAGAGACAGACGAAAGGGATTAAGTAGCCGAACAAGAGCTCGATTAGACTTTCTTACCCAGGCTTATTGGCGTCTGAAATAAAGCAGTACTGGTAACAGCGCGTGTCGATAAGGAGGAGGAGGGATCGAGAAATAGAGAGCGAGAGAGAAACGGGGAAGAAAAGACAAGATGCCAAGCAGCTTCACAACAGAAGCAGATAGCGGAAACGAAAAGAAGAAGACTGGGCAAGCTCAAGAGAAGTACCAAGAGACCAAGAGACGAAAGGCGACGTTGAGAAAGGGTTGCCGAAGTTTAGTGTGTGCCAGGCATGACCCGTGATGCAACCATGTTTGCATGGGCGGTGTGGGATGCCAGGCTGCTAGACACGGCTGACCTTGGAAACGAAACCAGCCTTGCCTTTTTTTTTTTTCGTGGTCATTTTTCCTTTTCTTGCTTTACGTGTAGGTACGTTGTTTTACGCTTCTCTGCCTCTCTTCTTTTTTTGTTTCTCTGTGTCTTTAGACCGTGGACGTGACCTGCCGCCGCCTGTCCCTGCATATCAAAGATGTCAGAGAGAGGGGGGAGGGACCTGGGGTGTTATGTTTTAACCATGTTCTGTATAAGGTTATTACACGGGCCGGAGGATTGCTGCATTGTTGAAAGGCAAGGCAAGGGCTGGGGGAGGAAAGGGAAGAGGGAAAGCGGAAAGGCGTGTTTGTGTGCAGTGGTGCATTCCTGTGAGGGTGAGGGTTTGGTGATGCATGCATGCGTGCAGGGCCGGGCTTCCCGCGCGACTACTGCAAGGGGCATGCTTCGCACTCCATGGGATCGTTGATGATGATTCTTCTTCTGCTGTTGGGTGTTGGTTGCTGCTGTTGTGGATGATGTTGCAAGGCAGGTAGGCAGGCACCCTAGAGTTGGACATGGGAGGGTTGTCGAGGATGGCCGAGGTAGCGGGGGTTCAGAGGGGGGATGGTGTCACTGGTGAAGCTATTAATATGAACCCCAGACAGACATCTGAGGCGGCGGAGGGGAGGCTCAAAACTCCAGACGAAAAGAAGGAGGTGTAGTGTAGGGCCGGGGGGGGGGGGCACAGAGAGTTGGGTTACATGCGGACGGATGAATGGGGGAAAGGGGGGGAACGTTGGTTGGGTTTGAGGTTTGGCTGCGCTGCGCTGCTGCAGACTGCACTGCGGAAGTATGCGGCGCACAAGGAAAGCGGCGAGCGCTTATCAGGCAAGGTAAGGTCACGATGACGATGGACGGGTGGTGGTTGCGGTTCTAGAAGTTTTGAGTCGTTGTTTCTTGTTGTCTCTTCTCATGCACGCTTTGCTTCTTGCCTTGAGGTGCGCATACCGCATCTCTGCAGATCTTGCCTTACGCTGTGGCTTGCCTTAGGTGCATACCTGCATTACCTGCAGAGGCACAGACTACTGCAGGCACTCGCCGGCGGCCGAATGCACCGCGGCTTGAACCTTTTTGATCCTTTATGAAGAACAGAAAATAAAAACGTCCCGAGAGGCGTTATGCAAAGAAGGTATGTGTGCAGTAGTCTCGTGATGAGAAGCCTAGGAAGGTTTTCCGACGATCTGGGGATACCTAACTTTACAGAGGGCTATGTAAGAAAGGATAAAAAGAGGAGGGGAAAACGTGAGATTGGCTTTGCTTGGCAGGCGTCACTTTTTTTTTGGCCTTGCTAAAAAAGGGATCTAATCTTATACGAGTGCCCGATTCTGAGGTTAACCTCATGGAAGATGAAAAGCTTATGAGATGCTTTTCGGGTGCTTGTTTGGAAGGATGAAGCGGGAATCCGGAGTTTGCCAAGGATTCACCTGTCTCTAAGCATGGCCACAATACGCATCGTGCACAACTCTCTCCCCACACACATGAAAGTATGTGACTAGTACGTCAAATGGGGCGAGCGAAACGTTTCTGTCTATGAGAAGAAATGGAGAATAAGTAAAGAAGTGAGGGAAAAAACGACGGAAATAATGGGAAAATCCCAATGACTGACCAAGACCGTGCATCTATCCTACATCCGTTATTCGGTTTCCTTCGGGCGGTTTGAGGGCTGTCTGCGGGATGACTATGACCTCCTACCTAGGCCACCCCCCGCCCCCGCTTCCCTTTGTGCCAGGATCGAGGTTCGAAGGTTTCGAGTCGAGCGCGCCAGAGAATGAGAAAACAAAAGACGGGCAACTCGTCACGAGGCAAAAGGGAGGCAGGCAGGCTGAAGGGTGTGTGTATCAGAAAACGACGGTGAGATGGGTGGATGGATGGTGGGCACTTGCTTTTACAAATACGAAAAAGTCTTGGCACGTGTATGATAATCGCCCGATGAGCACGGAAACCGTTCGTAACGACATATTACCTGTACAAAACATATAAGATAATTATTCCAAAGAAGCAAAAGTTGACGACAAATACAATTCGAGCAAAAAGGGGGTTGCATTTCATGTAGTACCAAAAGACAAAATGTCATGCGGCTTACGACGACCAAGTCGTGCCGGATGCAACGGTATAGTACCTCAGTTACTGTGGTATATGGCTGGCCTTCCGAAAGGAAGATTTTCATCCGGTGTTCGAGCCAGAGATCCGGCCAACCATCCCCCGTCCAGGCAGAAGGCTCGGGCTGGTGACACAGAGATCGGAGGCTACAGAGGGTTGGTGCGTGGCAGTGATGGTGTGGTGTGATGATGTGCTGATTTGACGGGCATCTGACAAGACGAGAAACCTGGGAAGATGGAAGACCTGCTACCTCTTGTTCTGCACCGACCATCAGCTAGTTACCAGAGGGAAGGGGGGAGGGGGGTGTGTGAGGAACGAAACAGAAACTCGAACCGGGAGGTCGAGAGGCCGCATGGACGTTGTTAAGCAAGTAGAGGACAGAAAGGTTTGCCTGTGGGAGGATGTTGCATTCCGTCATTTTTTCTTCGAGGTGTGCGTGCGAGAGTGTGCGAGTGTGAAGTGTGTGTGTGTGTGTGTGTGTGTGTGTGTGTGTGTGGCAATTTCAGGCAAGACTTGCCTGAAGGGGGCCTTTCGGTATTTCCTTCTTCGTCTTCTTCTTTTCTTAGCAAAGACACAAGACAGAAGAGAAATCTTGAGATGAAGAGGCGGGGCTGGAGGTTTTTTTTTGCGATGAGATTTCCGAATCTGGTAGACAGGCAACCAGTCGGCAAACATGCCTTTTTTCTTTTTCTAAAATAGCTTTTTAGGTTGTGCTGCCCCATGGGAAAAGATTGCCAAAGGTCTTGTAAAGTCTACTTTGAGAGACACAGAAGTGTTCAAGATGACACGTTTTTCGTCGGCAGGTGCGGAAGTTCGTGGCGTGCCTCATTTGGGTGAGGTACTATCATCACACTCGTCGAGATAGGAGAGCAGATGAGTCGAGACGAAATTCGCTCCCGAAGCTAGAGATGAGAACGAGTGCTTCTGAGAGAGTGGAGCTGCTGATATAGGCTGAGTGTCAAACTGTTCGGTGACGTGTCTGCCACGGCTTTTCTTACCCTGGGATAACAAGCAGTTGATATGATCTGGCTCAGTAGCTCCAAAGAGGTTGGCTTGTGCTCTAGGAACTTTCTGCTCCGTCTTGCCAGAGTTCCCCCTTTGAAAATTCAATGTCTATACTGGACAGAAGCAGACCTAATCTGCAAAGTTCGATTGGCGTTGCATAGAGCGAGTTCGCAGATGGAAGGTTTGGACGACTTTGAATGGATGTGATGATGTGGCAGAGAGGAGGGCAATACACTTCAAGACCATGATCATTGAGTTTTCAGGCATCAACTTTGACATCAACTTTGAAGAAGACAAATCCTTTGCGCTCGTTCAACAGCCTTGGCCTATTGTGCTATTGCCTTCAAATATGACACAGAACTAACCCAGGTGAGATGAGACTGCTCTACCGTTATTTTACTTCTAAACGCTTCGGGGAGGATCGCCGAGACTAGAAAGCAGAGAGTTGGGCAGGCCGTTCCTAGGATTAAACAGTAATACCAGTAACGCTCTTCTTGGAATTAACTCTACTCGTCACATAGTTTGGCGCCTTGTTAAGTGTCTTCTGAGCGAGTACTCTAGTTCACCATTGTTCGGCGACGTGGGAGGCTAGTCGGTCGTCAAACTTGTCGTTGAGTAACCCCATATGTCATCTTTTCATTCATCCATTACACAATATGTACATAGAAAGCGGCCAAAGGTGGCCTAGGTCATCGACTGCCGTCGAAAAACTTGACCGTAAAATGCCCTCGGGAACTGCAAATGACGAGCCCCTTAGACAACCGTCACAG
Organism: Colletotrichum lupini; assembly: GCF_023278565.1. NCBI lineage: Eukaryota > Fungi > Ascomycota > Sordariomycetes > Glomerellales > Glomerellaceae > Colletotrichum > Colletotrichum lupini. The sequence goes on from NC_064672.1 coordinate 830,440, forward strand.
TCGCATTCCCGCGGAAATCATCGCTCGAAGACCCGACAAAGACGGTGAAATCGCCCGGCTCAACGACGTACTGCAGCTTCTTATCCCACAAACCCCACGAGGAGACGGGCAGGTCAATCGAGACATCAGCGGTCTCGCCGGCCTTGATGAAGACCTTGGAGAAGCCGCGCAGCTCCTTGTTGGGCACGACGATGGAGGAGATCATGTCCTTGACGTAGACCTGGACGACCTCTGCGCCGTCGCGGGTCGAGTTGTTGGTCACCTGCACGCTAAGGGTGACGGTGTCGGTGGGGGAGACGGTGGAGGCGGAGACGGAGATGTCGTGGTAGTCGAAGGTGCTGTAGGAGAGACCGTAGCCGAACTGTGGTTGGATTTGGGTTAGAAAGACTGTCAAGAAGGAGAGGGAAAAAAAAAAAGGAGCTGTTGGATGTGTTCTTACTTCGTACAAGGGCAGAGGAGTCGACAAGACGTAGTTGCTGCCAAAGACCAAGGTCCCGTTGGCGTACTCCTTACCCGGGTTGGGCCAGGACCGGGCGGAGTTGAGATAATCGTAGTACACAGGCGTGGTACCGACATCATGCGGGAACGCGACGGAAAGCTTGCCAGAAGGGTTCACGTTTCCGTACAGGATATCCGCCAGCGCGTGACCGCCCTCCTCTCCCTGGTAGAACATCTGCACCAGCGCGCCAGCCTCGTCCGAGATCCAGGGCTCGGTAATAGGCTTTCCGGAGCTGAAGACGACGACAGTGGGCTTGCCCGTGTCGATGACGGCTTTGACGAGGCGACCCATGGCGCCGACGAGCTTGAAGTCGTGGACGTCAATGTGCTCGCCCGTGGTGGCGTTGAGGCCGGCCCAGAGCTCGTCCTGGTCGCGGGACCAGGTGCCCACGACGACGACGGCGACGTCGGCGGCCGAGGCAGCGGCGACGGCCTCGGGGAAGCCGGACTCGTCGTTGGACCAGCGCTCGGCGCCCTTTGCGTAGGTTACTGTTCCGGAGCTGGCGGCCTTGATGCCGTCGAGGGGGGTGACGCCGCGTTCCATTGCGGTGTGGATGACGTAGTCGCCGTACTGCGTGATATATTGTTAGCATGGGAAAGGCCTTATCGTATAAAGCTGCACAAAAACTTACGTTGACCAATCCGTGGGCCATGGGGCCGATAACGGCGACGTGAGCGTCCTTCTTCAGGGGCAGGGTCTCGTTGTGGTTCTCAAGCAGGATAATGCTCTCGGCGTCGAGGTCGCGGGCGATCTTGCGGTGCTCCTCTGTGTTGAGGTAGTTGAAGACCTCGTCGTCGGGGACGCCGGTGTACGGGTGTTCAAAGATGCCCGACTTGAACTTTGCGCGGAGAACGCGGGAGACGGCCGTGTCGACGACGTCCTCGGGCAGAGTGCCGTTGGCGATGAGCTCGGGGATGTACTGGAAGCTGTAGCGTCCGCCACCCATCTCGACATCGTTACCGGCAGGGAGAGACTGAAAGACTGGTGAGCAGGGTGTTGTACTAGGGAGCTAAAGAGAGGTACGTACGTTGAGGGTGATGCAAGCATCATCGGTCTCTCCGCAGACAAAGAAGGCGTTGGAAAGACGAGCGGTACCGCCAGCATCGGACTGAAAGTGTTAGTTACATTCAGTGTCCGGTGTAAAGTCAACAACTTACGATAACATAGTACTCGTAACCCCACTCCTCGCGCAAGATCTCAGTCAGCAGGTGGTGGTCTGCGACCGTGGGGACACCGTCATAGGCGTTGTACGAAGACATAATGCTCCAGGCGTCGGCGTCAAAGATGGCGCGCTTGAAGGCGGGGAGGTAGGTGGTGCGAAGCTCTCTGGGACCGCCGTGGACGGGAGCCGTGTTGACACCCTGCTCGGGGGAAGCAAAGGCGGCAAAGTGCTTGACCATGGCGCACACGCCGTTCTCCTGGAGACCCTTGGTGTAGTGGTAGCCGTACTCGCCGACCCTGGTCTGAGTTAGCTTACGACTTGGTGATGTCCTTTAGGAGTACCATCATACAAGAATGGATCCTCGCCGTAGGTCTCTTCGACACGGCCGAATCTCAGTTCGCGAGCCAAGTCAACTACGGGGGCGAAGATCTGGTTGACGCCGAGAGCCTTGGACTCGACAGCGATGACCTTGGCCATCTTCTCTACCAGCTCCGGGTTCCAAGAGCAACCGTGGGCAATGGGCGAGTTGAAGATGGTGGCGTTGAGGGCAAGGAAGCCGTGGATACCCTCGCTCTGGATGAAAGCCGGAATGCCTAGAGAGTCGGTCTCAGCATCACAGTTCTACTTGGACCCAACTGAATCAAGGAAGAGATCTCACCCAGAGTGGTGTTGTTCACCAGGTAGTCCTGAGCGACCTTTGCTCCGTAGGAAATGGTGGACACATTGGAGTAGAGACCGGTCCAGATGGAGTTGGCTCTGTTCTCGGCGGCCCAGGTCAGACCGCTTTGGTTGAAGCGGCCATCGGTCAGGTTGAGGTAGTCACGAATGTCGGCTTGGAGTAGTTGAGCCGTCTTCTCCTGGATGGTCATGCGCTTCAACAGGTCAGAGACTCTATCGTCAATGGGGGCATTCGGGTTCTTGTAAAGGGGCGAAGTGCCATTGGGGAATGTGCCGTTCTGGGCGGAGACGGCCGCGACCAGCAGCGAGGCGAAAGTCAGAGAGAACTTCATGATGTTCCGCGATCCGGGTTTCCGAGTCAATGGAACACTGGCTGGGGTGACGTTCGGCTAGAGATCCAGAGCTCAACGGAAGAAAGGGACACGATCCTGGAGACGAAGGCGAGCTGGTAGAGGGTATTAATACAGCTTCTCACAGCTCGCCTCTGGGCCCTCTCTCTACAGGCAGACTGCAGCTCGTTTGGAGCCGACATTGAGTAACCTGATTAGTGACATGATGCCCACGGCCAAGGAGCCGAAGTGAAATAGACGTAATTGCAATGGGGCAAAGGGCCGGTGAGGGGAGAGCAGCCTTCTCCGCATCGATCATATTTTATCCGTATTGCACAAAGAAAGGAAAGAAAGGAAAGAAAAAAGGGTGTACCGAGTACCCCTAGTCCCTCCCCGAAAGGCAAAAGTGAGGAGCGATGTAATGCTAATTTGCGCTCCCGCAGCGGTCTTGTCCGACATTCATTGGGCAGAAGTTTAGAAGAATGGAAGAACCCTGGGCAGTTGCTGCACATGGCCTCGCAGGGAGTGGCGGTGTTGGGACCAAGAGGAAGCGGACTGACGACAGAACAGAGCTATGAGCTGTCGAATAGCTAATTGGGATTGGCAGTGTCCTGGTTTGTATGTATGAAGCTGGCTGTGATGGCATGAGGGGAAGCCAGGAAGCCGTTGGAGATGGAAAAGTTGGAGAAATCCTGTGTCTCTTTCTCACACAGCAGGACTGGACTCAATGGAAGACGGGAGGTTGCTTCTGCCGAACCGACCGGGGGTTCCACTTGTTTGTGGAGGAGAAGGAGGCATGTGGGGAAGGAGAAAAGCGACAGGTACGTTCCTTACTCCTAAAGTACCTTACTACTAAGGTACCTTACTCCGCAAGGCAACGGCCAGCCGGGTGCTTGGCGAGTGGATCCCGAACCGGCCGGTTTCCACCAATGAAGTCCATCACGGCCCCAGCTGATCCGGACCCCGAGAACCGCCCAAATCCGACCAGTCCGGTTGAAGAACGGCAACAGCACTAACACATACGGCCCCGGGGGGAAACGGGAGGAAACCCCAAGTAAACCCCACACTAACTGCCCAGCATGGAATGGCACAAGTCACCTTGCCTTATCCATTCATCAGATCACTCACCCCCAGATCTCCGCAAAGTCACGAGTCTATGCCACATTCTGCGGCAATACTCGTTCTTCCCCTTCTCCTACAGGCTACAGACTGCCCTCATCATCCCGCTCTCCGGCCCACTTCGGATCCTGCGCCATCGGGCCGCACCCCGGGACCAATCGGTGGACGTCAATGGCTAAACATGAATCAGCGGCCTCGTCCCCGAGGCTCGCTCTATTGCGGAGTACCGGCGGGATTGCGACGATGGGATTCGCCCAATATCTCCCCGACAGCGGGACTCTGCCGTGTTGCGAGTGAGCCCTCTCTCCAAGACGACCCCTCCGATTAATCCTCCGCACGCCTCGTGCTCCAAGGAATTTTGTCGTACAAGAGACGAGATTCACTTCAGTCTTGAGCCGCTTCTCCCGGCTGAACTGTGTTCCTCTCGATTCATCACAACCGTCTTCTCTCTGTTTCGTCGTCCTTTTTGTCAGTGTGTGTGAGAGATACCCCCCCTTTCAAGGAAATCATCATGGTCCGTCTTCGCGATGGCATGTGGCTGCCCGCCGAGGGCACGGCGACAGAGTACGCAGAGGAAGTTTACTACACCACTGAGATTGAGGGTGGAAAGGGCCTCAGCTTGTTGTGCCCGACGAGAAAGATCAAGACGCGGGGTCACACTTTGAATGCGAGCACAGTCACTCTTGTAAGTCAACGACTCATACCCTCACTTTCACTCCTCACCATGAAATGCCTTTGCTCACACGCAGCAACAGGATGTCAAGGCCGAATTCGACGGCGTCATCTCAGTCGAGGCAACGCACTGGGCCGGCGCCCTCAACAAGGGCCCCCATTTTGAGCTCTTCCCCGACGGCAGACCACCAGAAGCCGAGACAAAAATCACAAAGGGCGACAAGGGCACGACGACCCTGACCTCGGGCTCGCTGTCCGCGACCATCCACCCAGACTTTGACATACAGTTCCACAGCACCGACGGCGCCAAGCGGCTGACGTCGCTCGGCAGCCGAAGCGTCGGCCTCGCCTACAACCCCGCGCCAAGCACCCCGATGCAGACGGGCGACATGCGCGACTTCAAGCACTACATGTTCACCCAGACCACCCTCGGCGTTGGCGAGACCATCCACGGCCTCGGCGAGCGCTTCGGCGCCTACAATAAAGTCGGCCAGTCCATCTCCCTCTGGAACGCCGACGGCGGCACTTCCAGCGAGCAGGCCTACAAGAACGTCTCCTTCTGGCTCAGTTCCAAGGGCTACGGCGTGTTTATCGACACGCCGGGGCGCGTGGAGCTCGAGGTCGGCAGCGAGCGCTGCAACCGCCTGCAGACCGTCGTCGAGGGCCAGCGGCTCAAGTGGTACCTGATCTACGGGCCCACCCCGAAAGACATCCTCAAGCGCTACACCACGCTCACGGGCCGCGCCGGCAAAGTACCCAGCTGGAGCTTCGGCCTGTGGCTGACGACGAGCTTTACGACGAACTACGACGAGGAGACGGTCAACACGTTCCTCGAGGGCATGAAGGCCCGCGGCTCGCCCGTCGACGTGTTCCACTATGACTGCTTCTGGATGAAGGCTTTCACGTGGACCGACTTCGTCTTTGACTCGGAGCGCTTCCCGGACCCGAAGGCGCAAATCGCCCGCCTCAAGGAGTCCGGGCTGTGCAAAAAGGTCTGCGTGTGGATCAACCCCTACATCGCGCAGCACGGCGAGGCCTTCAAAGAGGCCGCGGACAAGGGATACCTCGTCAAGCGCAAGAACGGCGACGTCTGGCAGTGGGACCTGTGGCAGGCCGGCATGGGCCTCGTGGACTTCACCAACCCGGACGCCTGCGCGTGGTACGAGGAGAAGCTCAACACCTTGTTCGACCAGGGCGTCGACGCCATCAAGACGGATTTCGGCGAGCGCATCCCGACCCTCGACGTCGAGTGGCACGACAAGACGATCGACCCGGTCAAGATGCACAACTACTATGCCTTCTCCTACAACAAGGTCGTCTACGAGGCGCTGCAGAAGCGCTACGGCGCCGACGAGGCCGTCCTCTTCGCACGCGCCGCGTGCGCCGGCACCCAGCGGTTCCCGCTCCAGTGGGGCGGCGACTGCGAGTCCACGCCCGAGGCCATGGCCGAGTCGGTCCGCGGCGGGCTCGGGCTCGGCCTCAGCGGCTTCTCGTTCTGGAGCTGCGACATCGGCGGGTTCGAGGGGTACCCGCCGCCGTGGATCTACAAGCGGTGGGTGGCCATGGGTCTGCTGTGCAGCCACAGCCGGCTGCACGGGAGCAGCTCGTACCGCGTGCCCTGGGTGATTGACGACGACGATAAGTCCGAGGAAGGGTGCTCGCAGACGCTGGCGACGTGGACGAAGCTCAAGGCGAGGCTGATGCCGTATATCTACGCGCAGGCGCAGACGGCGGTGGAGAGGGGGTTGCCGCTCTCGCTGAGGGCCATGTGCATCGAGTTCCCCGAGGACCCGACGTCGTGGTACCTCGACCGGCAGTTCATGGTCGGCGACAGCCTGCTTGCGGCGCCCATCTTTGAGGAGTCGGGCGAGGTGGAGTTTTACCTCCCCAAGGGGAAGTGGACGTCGTTCTTCTCCGGGGAGCACCGCGAGGGGCCGGGGTGGTTCAAGGAGACGCACGGGTTCGGGACGCTGCCGTTGTACGTGCGGGAGAACTCGATTCTCGTGCTGGGAGCTGAGACGGCCGTCGGCGCCGTGTATGACTACGTGAGGGACAATGAGGTGCGGCTGTACCAGGTCAAGGAGGGGGCGGCGGCGACGCTGGTGGGGAGCGACGGTAAGGAGATTGGTGTTTTGGAAGTTGGGGCGGATGGGAAGCTCAAGGATACCGTCTTGTTGAATGGCAAGATTTCCATCAAGGAGCTCTGAAGTGGTGTTGGATGGTTATGATGATGACATGGTTCGCGGACTTTTGGCCTGTTGAGTGGCACGTCATTGCTTTTGATGAATTATATGAGGCTATCTTGCATATCGGATTAGATGGCTTAGAGCCGGGCCTTTGTTTTCTAGTTCCTTGGTTTAAGTCTACTTACGATTTTCCAACAGTATTATCATCGTGATTAAGACCCCTTCCATCTGCATTCCTTCACCAATGGGTGTCCGGCCCGTCCCAGCGGAAGGGAGCAGCCAACCAAGACTTGGCGGATAGTCGGGCATCCCCCACTCGCAAGATCCCAAGCCATGGAATGAAGCTATATGCTCTACCCCGCGTCGCTTACGATGAGCCTTGGAAGTAGTAGAAGGCGTCTCCTGAGACAAGGTACATCAAGCCAACATTTCAGCACCATGTAAGTACCGAAACCCCCTCATTCCCCAAACTATCTGGATGCAATCTCCAACTTACGATGCCCCATGCAAGCAGTACCTAGATTTTTGTTCGCAGTCCGGGCCAGGGAGCCCAGGAAACTGACCAGGGGGCTCACCCCAGCCGGCTACATATTTCCCCGCGAACCACAGATCATCTCATCTCCGCACTTTCCCCCCCTCCCCCTTCCCCCCGCACATCTCGGCCCCAGATTCCCTGATTGTGTACGAAGTAGCCACTCATTCATCTCCAAGGCCGCCGCTACGTAAACCGCAGCGGTGGCCAATTCTTGTGCAAAAAGCACATGTTCGAAATAATTGACCACGAGATCATCAGAAAAATCGTTGCCTCCTTACAGGCTTAGCTTGAAGCCTCACTAGCACAGGTGGTCCCAAAAGGGGGGCAAACGAATGGAATTGCCAAGTTGTGCGATTATATGATGCAACCCATTACCCTTCCCCCCTTATATCTCGCGGGGTTACATCTATCGTACGCATATATGCAATCTATCTCGCTGTACAGATACTGTAAGCTGAACCTACAGGACCCTGGCAATACCCCTTAATATAAATCTTCTATCCAGGGCAGAATAAAATGAGATGAACCTCTTATGTGGCACCTCTGGTAGATCGAAAGCTTAAAGCTTTTCGGATAGAAGGTGGGTGGATTGCATAAGAACCCCCAGGTATATTCGCTAGACTTCCATATGGGAGATCTGAATTCAACAAGGTATTCCCCCCTTCGGTTTCGGGAGCCGAACGGGACCTTCCGTCGGCTTGTATCCCTTTCCCATTCTCCCCGGATGGCCCCCCTAACCGCTCGATCAGACTGGGTGAACCGAATCACCCCTCTCCAGGTTCCGACTACTGTATGCGAAATAGCTACGATCTGTAAGACTTTTTTTTGGACGCTGTTGTGAAATTGTGCCATGTATCGGACGCGAACCCAACGCAAAGATATCCGGCCTCGGAGAAGGGAAATCGAAAGGGAAAAAAGGCGAAGACATGGTCCATATAGACCTCCTCCACCGCGATTGGGTTCTCCCTGTCCCAAGGTCCCCGGATCAGCATTCCGCTGTGTGTACTGAATAAGATCTGGAACGATCCCACTCAATGATGACCCGCGATCTCGGGTTCTGGTTCCCCATAGACCCAGGCCCACGATCTTGGAATGTGACTCTGCGATGTGACTGTAAGTGTTAGTCCTACGGATACACCGTAACGCCCCCCCCCCCTCTGGCATCAGACCCACGCCTCTAAAGGTAGTTTGGTGAAGGTTCACGTCTCATTACGGCTCCGTGACTGCGTGAAATGCCCATTATTCATTCATGACGAGCCTTTATATGCACTCTCGGGTATGAACCCTTCATTACCCATACTTGGTGCCTAAAAGCAGCTCATCCCACCTAGATACATACTCATCCGACGGTGATCCAGAAAACCCCAGATCCAAAAGGTATACCGCACGCTGAGCCTCCCATAGGAACATGTGCACATTGCAGGGAATCCTTAATTCAAATCAGTCCACTTGGGGAAACCCATCGTTAGCTCATCTGTCAATAGACGTCATCTTCATGAACTTAAGTCACACTACTCACGTTTTCTGGGGCGGTCGTAAGTTCCTCATAAGACTGCAAAATCTCAAATCCCATCGCCATGACATGTTCGTAAGCGTCGTCTTGCACCTGCGCACATGAGATCGTCAGTAAAGTCCCAACACGCAGGAAATCATATCAGATGGTGAGGAGGGTGACAAAAGCTTACCCAGCTAAGCACCGTCTTGGCCGACTTGTGCGCCTTATTCTGCCGGACGCCCATCAAAGTAAGCCCCTGAAGTACAAGCGTATCCTGCGGTCCGGGATGAATCACGGGCGCCAAAACGCCACCGATGCCCTCGTCGACGGCAGAAAGCAAGGGCGGGATATACGTCGACAGCGGACTCCCCGGCCGACAGATAATGATCGTTCCTAGCAGCGCGTCGCCCGCGCCCTTTGCCCTCACGATGCCGCACGCTTTCGTCTCCTGCAGCGCTGACCGGTACAGCTCCAGCACCTCGGGGTTGGCGTTGGCAGCCACGTGACCTAGCACGCTCTCGGCGTTGTCGAGGCCGTGGATGAGGTCGAAGCTGAGGTTGGCGCGCTGGATGCTCTGCAGCAGGCCCTCGGGGATCGCCCAGCCGCTCAGGTCGTGGATGGCGAGGTTCGTGAGGCGCTTCGGGAATTGTACGTCCCAACCGTTGTTGGCGAACCAGCTCTTGACGCCACCGCCCTCGTCGATAGGGATGCCAAGGAAGACGCCCGGAAAGGAAGTTCCCAGCTGGATCTTCTTCACGGCCCGCTGGTTGTGGGTCAGGAGGTGCCGCAGCGCTCGCCTGTGGAGGGACCGGCCGACGGAGACGTTACGCTTGGTGGGGTCCACGAAGATGGCGCCGAGGATGCCGATGCCGTCTACAAAATACGTCGCAGCGAAGCCGTACAGGGCGTGTGTGCTGCTGTTCCGGACGACAAAGTGCGCCTCCTCGACGTTTGGCTTCGAGAGCTCGAAGCACGCGGCCGGCATCGACTCCAGATGGCCCAGGTCGACGGTGTTGGCGCGGGCGACGGCCTTTGTGAGCTCCTCGAGGCCGTGGGCGTCGCGGCGGCGGTCGTACTCCTCCACGATCCAGTGCTGGCGCGACTTGAGCACCTTTTTGCTCTTTCGTAGTGTCCCTGGAAGAGTTCCCTTTGGTACAATGTGCCCGCAGAGAGCGCGTACTAACGCGTGCATCGCGGTTTCTGTAAAGTCGAAGGTGCAGATGTATGTACCGATGGACTTATCCATGGCAAAGTCGTACGGAGAGCTTACGGCCACGACGATGACAGATTTCTTCTGGCCACGGGTTCGTAGCATGGAACACATCATCTCGACGTGTTTCGTGAAGCCGGCTTGGTACAGGTTTCTGTTGGCGTCCGCGGTGATGATGATGATGCAGGATGCTCTATGAATGAGATTTTCATGGACTTGATGTCAATCGAGTTAGCCCGCCCACATCATTCGTCGTCTTGAAGGGCTACGTACCTGGCCTGACTCCATTCGCAGTGTAGCTGGTATGGAGGAGCTTTCCGTGACGGGACCGAGCTAGAGAGCGTCCAAATTCCCTAAAGACACCCTCCCCACTCATGATGGCACCCTTTTCGCGGTGTAGCCAAGTATCGTGTGGTGTAGGAGCAAGCCTCTGGGCATCCTTCGCTTGAAGGATACTCTTGGTCAAGCTTGACGCTGGTAGTGGTTTCACTAATGGTGTGAGAAGGAGCAGCTCTTCTTCTTGGTGCATCGACTCGGATAGGGGTAACAGCTTTTCCTTGTCTCGAATGACCGTGATGGAATCGTCGTATGATTTCCTCGCTAAAGCCATATGTGAGGGATGCAACTTGGACAAGAGTGATATGCCTGGTGGGTTAAGTGCTGTCTGCCAAGATGTGCAAGTGTCCTTGAGTCGTAGCACGCGGTTCAGAGACGTGTAGATCCGTTCCTTGGTGAAGATGCCGTTCTCGACACCCAGCTTGAGCCCCTTGATAGCTTCAAGCTGGACGTCATAGGCTCGGCAAAGAAGTACCAAGTCACATCCAGCCTCCACGGCCATAACAACTCCATTCTGCACACCGAGCTCGTGGGTCAGAGACTCCATTTCGAGACATTCTGAGATGGCGACACCGTCAAAACCAAGTTCCTCTCGAAGAAGATCGTCCACAACTTGATTGGATAAGCACGCGTGGGATACGTTCATGGAGGGGTTGGAGATGCCACAACCTCCCACGAACATGGCATCAAGCTTGCCCGTTGCTATTGCGTTCCGGAAAGGCACGAGAGCACTCAGACTGAGCTCTTCCAAAGTCTGTGTGATGATGGGAACGTCCAAGCTGGATCCCAAGAAGTCAAGGTTTCCATAGGACGGGAAATGCTTCCCACAACTTGCGAGACCGGCATCGCGAATGCCGTTGATGGCGGCGATGCCGTACTGAGAGACCTCCTGAGGGTCATCGCCGGTGGCACGTACTCCGATAGGTTGATACCTAGCATTCGAGAGGACATCCAACACCGGGCCAAGCATGAAGTTGATGCCGCAGGCGCCGACCTCGGTAGCAGTAGCTTTTGACACTTCGTAGGCTAGTTCGACCCGGCCTGTGGCGGCGATGCCCATGGCACTGGGGAACTGGCACACATAGTCCTCGTCGAAGAGACTGTTGACACCGCCATTCTCTTGGTCAAGGGCAATGAGCAGTGGCTTGGGGTGGCCGGCCTTGTGTGCAATAGTCTGGAGTTCCTTGACTAACTTTGCCGTTTCTTGAGCAGCTAATCCATGGCATCAGCAAACAAAATCACGAACTGTCGATATCAACAGGACTGATCAACAGCGCAAAGGGTACCGACATTTGAGGTTCTTGGCAGTCAAGATGATAGTCCCTAGGTGATGATCTTCAATTAGAGAACGGATCTGGGGCGTCACCTCGGTGCCATCCCAGCCCATGATGAGCATCTGGCCAATGGCCCTACACGGCGCAACAGCGTGGACATGTCAGCAAGGAGCGAATCGGAAAGGAGCTAGGCGACTGGCATCATTGTGTTGGCCCTACTTCCAGATGCGATGCCGTAAATGGAACGAGATAAAGGAACAAGACAAGGGCCCATGTGCGCAATTCGGCCATGAGATGAGGTGGAGGGCGGGTCGAGTCTGAAGGGAAGGAGAATATACTGCGTAGGTAAGGAACAGATGAACGTACCAATCGAGATCCTGCCATAGTGGGTCGAGCTCCTTGACTTGCCCCATAGCTAGTGGTCTGCGGCTCGTCACGTTTTGCCGCGCATAGTACCTCTCGAGATGGCGTGGTTTGAACGGGGGGAGGTGGTGTTGGCGTTGGCGGGTGTTGTTGTGGTGGTGGTGGTGGCGGCGACCGTTCTCCGAGGTTGACGTTGACTTTGAAGTTGACGTTGGTTCCCGGTTGCTGGACGGATGTGACCCGGAGCCGTCGCGCGGGACGAAGGAAGAGGAGAAGGAAGACGCGGCGGGCTGGGAGTGGGACGCCATGGGCGGCGGGAGCGGTAGGCTGCTGCACCAGCCACGACCGACAATCATTGGCTGGGGAGGAGAGCGGAAGGAGGGTGGGAAAGAAGACTGATTGGCTGATAGGAGCCGTGTCCGTCTTTGCCCGCACTTTGCCCGACCGGGGAAAGGACGTTTCTTATCGCGATAAAGAGGGTGGGGCGCCGCCCGTACCGGATCCACCCACTTTTTCGGAGGTGGGACGTGTGTTTGGTGTGGGGTACGTACCCAAAGACCAAAGCTCCATTGCCAATGTTAGCGTCTGTCTCTCTCTGATCTTCGGCCTTGACAACGGAACGTTACATGGAGCCTCACCACGTCAAACCTTCTTTTCTTTCCCTTCCGTTGCCCCGTCTAGACCGAGTCTGTCACTCCTCTGTCTCTTTGGGCCCTCTCCGGCTCCCGCACATGCAACGCTCGTTGCTTTTGGGGATTGTCTTCTCCAAACGTGAATGTCAACGGCCCCAAAGGTCCCCCCGTCCCTGACACAATGTGTGGGGCCCGGGTAACTTCGTACCCCTCCGATTCTGGAACCTGGGAAGCAGATGGTGAATGATGATGCGTTGCAACTTGCGCCGTGTGCTTGGGTGCTTTGCAGTGAAACAAGACCTCCCAGAAACGAATCGTCCCTACCATGTGGACCAGCCGTTGGTCAAGTACTTTTCTCTGACTCGGAGGGCACATGGCAGTGCAACCGGCACCGGTGCCATCGGCCTCTTATTGCGTATCTCTTGATCTTCGACCCCTCCATGGACCAAACCCCACCAAAAGGCACGTTTGATGCCATTGCCAAACACAGACACACCTATCCGTAGGCGTACACACACACTCGTGACCCAAATTTCCGTCCTATCTCATACCACCATGTGTGATGCCTATCTAGCTGCAACTGTGAGGGGCCATGACGATGTGTCCAATACTTTGGACGACCATGAGACTTTCCACGTAGGCCGGGCCATGCCGGTCCCCCCCAATGGTGAATTCGCCGCCGCCGGTCTCCAGCAAAAGTAAGCAAGCGCACCTGGCTGTTGCTGGTGAATATTACTCGAATCAGTCCTTCGAAGCCGCTCTGTTTCGCATTTTCTTTTGTTCATGGCGTCGTTACTGAAGTGCAACCCAAAGTCAACCCTCCACCAATCCGGAAGCACCTAAACCTCAACTTCAACCTCATCCCTCACCACCCAGTCTAAGATACACACATACCTACACGAACACGTACAACACCCCATAATGCCCATCGCCATCCCAAAGACGCCAAAGAATGGCATCACGAAATTCACAAACTGCCGTCTCGTAAAGGGCGACGCTCTCGTATCAGAAGACATCTGGGTCAGCTCCGTCACGGGCAAGATCATCCACAGCCAGGCCGCCTTCTTCGACGACCTCTGCCTCCCGGATGAGACCATCAACTTGGGCGGCCGCATCGTGTCGGCCGGCATGATTGACTGCCAGCTCAACGGCGCCTTCGGCTTCAACTTTTCCACGCTGCTCGAGGACATGACGCAATACGGCAAAAAGGTCCGGGAGTTGAACAGGAAACTCGTGTCTACGGGCGTTACGTCCTACGTTCCGACACTCACTAGCCAAAAGCCAGAGCTCTATCAGGGGGTGAGTGAGACATCATCCACATGATAATTGACATGGATGCTAAGTGCTTTAAATATGCAGGCCTTGCCGTATCTTGGAGCATCAGGAGGTTTACAAGCAGCCCACGACGGAGCCGAATCGCTCGGCGCGCATGTCGAGGGCCCGTTCCTGAACCCCACCAAGAACGGCATTCACAACGTCGACGTCCTGCAGCAGGCAGAGACCTTTGACGACCTGGTCCGATGCTACGGCGCCGACAACATCGAGCCCAGCGCGGCCAACGGCGGCGTCATCCCGATTAAGATGATCACGGCGGCGCCGGAGCGGGGCAACATGACCAAGATTATCCCCGAGCTGCGGGAACGGGGCATCATCTACTCCATCGGCCACTCGGAGGCGACGTACGAGGACGCGTCGGCCGCCGTGGCAGCGGGTGCGACGATGATTACGCACTTGTTCAACGCCATGCGCCCCCTTCACCACCGCAACCCGGGCGTGTTTGGAGTGCTGGGGCTGGCGGAGAGCTTGGCGCGGCCGTATTTTGGTATCATCTCTGACGGTATCCATCTTCATCCGACGACGATCAAGATTGCGTTCAATGCGCATCCTGATGGATTTATTTTGGTGACGGACGCTATGCATATGATGGGCCTTGCCGATGGGTCGTATCAGTGGGTCAATGGACAAGATGTGAATAACATCATCAAGGTTGGCTCTACGCTGTTGCTGGAGGGCACCGATACGATTGCTGGAAGGTGAGAGAGACACATGAATGGTTCGAGGCGACGTCTTTGACAGATACGGAACTAACAGCTCGATAGTGCCGTCACACTGATGGAATGCGTCAACAACTTCCTTCGGTGGTCTGGTACAGGGATTCCCAAGGCATTGAAGGCCGTCACGGCAACGCCCGCGGCGATGCTCGGTCTTCAAGGCGTCAAGGGGTCATTGGAAGACGGGGCGGATGCCGACTTGGTCATCTTCTCTGAAGAGACCAGAGAGGGCGCCACGCAGTTGGTGGTAGACGAGGTTTGGAAGTCTGGGGCGTTGGTGTCGAGCAGAAAGGACGATCAATCGCCGATTACGCCGTAGAAAGGCGAATTGTAGGGAAACACACGAGCCAAGAATCTGGAGATACGTACGAATACAGGGAAGAAAGATGGCAAGAGAAGAGAGAAGGACAGGGTCGAGCCCTACAATAGACTGTATACTCATAGAGCTGCCATCCGAACTTGAGGGTGTAAGTGGATGCGCAGATAAAGTTTCCAAGATGGCTGGGGATGGTTACTGGTAACACCAAGTGCCTTATTGGGTAGGGTAGAGGGGGCTTCGCTTAGTCCTCGCCAGAGTTTGGTTGATTGTGTGCTAGAGGATGGTTGCACAACACCCAAGTAAATTAGTTAGACGCCGATGTTCGGCCATAAATTACAAGATTTCCTAATGATGATAAACGAGGTTGATTGTCGGTTGATGAGTGAGAGAAACAATAGAGTGCTTCTGTACAGTGACAAGAACTGTGTTGCGGGAACCATCGGCCCATTGAATTACTCG
This sequence comes from Colletotrichum lupini, assembly GCF_023278565.1. NCBI lineage: Eukaryota > Fungi > Ascomycota > Sordariomycetes > Glomerellales > Glomerellaceae > Colletotrichum > Colletotrichum lupini. The sequence goes on from NC_064672.1 coordinate 845,759, forward strand.
CTTACGGTACAGTACAGAGTGCGTAACAGCCCGCAGAGGCATCCTTGAAGCTCCCCGCATCTTGGTGCCGTGACTTTAATTCCCTGCCTCCACAGTGCGATAACAGCCAGCCAATGACGGTACACGGGTGTTCTGATAGGGGTGGACACTGCGCAGGTGCTCTCCTTCCCTCTTTCTCGCGCGCCTCGACTCCACGCCTTCTCTCTCTCCAGAAGCCGAAGCCTTGGAGAGAGCCCTCCGCTTTTGTATTTCCCATTGACACTCGTTAATGTAGGCCACCAGCGCCAACCACCCCCACGTCCCTTGACTTGTTTGTCTTTGTCCCAGTGGTCGCGGGGAATCCTTTTGCTCGAATCGACAGAGCTCTTTTTTCTAGAAACTCTCCATCCGGCAGTACTCGACACTACCTTGGACCAGGGCAGCGAAACCCCCAGACAACCTCCCCCACCCGGCCAGGCGTACGTAGCTGCGCGCATCGTCGGCACGGCGCTCGCTACACAAGTCCTACTACCATGCTATGGCTGCGTTCCATTCATTGTCGTCCGGCGCGACGCCCGGCGACGGCATGAGCCTCAATAGCGCCGTGGTCGATGGTATAGACTCTTCCATTTTTGACGATTCACTGCTGTAAGTGCTCTTCCCGTCCTCATTCGGCACTTGGCGAGGCTGGTAAGACGCAGCGAAGTCAGCTCCTCCCGTCTCGCCGGCACCCGATCACAACCATGAGACGAAAGCCAATTTGGCTAACACACGTCTCGCCTCCTCTCCTGCAGAGATACTGTCAATGGCACTTTCCCCACGTTACCCTTCACGCCCACCTACGGCTTCGAAGACTTCTCCGCCACAGGCTTCGAAGACCCCTTTGCATACTCAAATCGCCAATACGAAGCACCACCCGCTCCCGAAGACTTCAACCAAGACTCGCCCACGCAGGAGCTAGATAATAAGTTGCTCGGCTTTTCGGCCCCGACGCTGAAGGCGACGCTCTTGGACGGTACGGGCCAACATGTAGAACCCAGCATGACGGCCGAGCTGTACGGCATGTTCTTCGTCGCCGAGGACGTCTTTGGCGCCGAGAACAGCGGCCGGCCCCTCGAGCTGACGTGCTACCGGCGAAACCTGTGGCAGTGCTCTGGCCAGGTAACCATACCGCGACACATTACCCACGTGGTGGACGAGCAGGGCCGACAGATGCCCATATTCGAGCTGTCTGCCTCCATAACCGCCATCGAGTCCATCGAGGGCAAGGTCACAGAAATCATATCAATACCCTGGAAGAGCGCGCATCCCATAGGCGCCGAAGAACCAAAGTCCAACGGCGGACCGCCCAACATTGTCTTGGACCTGGCCAACGGGCAAGAGGTGGACGCAAACCGGATTTCCCTGCCGTTATCGTGGAAGAGGCTACAGTTCAAGCACGCAACGGCGAATAACGGACGGAGGAAGGGCCTTCAGCAACACTACATTGTGGAAATCAGCTTGGTCGGCAAGCTACAGTCGGGTGAATACATCAAGATTGCCGAAACCCACTCCGGCCCCGTCATCGTCAGAGGCCGCAGCCCGAGGAATTTCGACAGCCGGAAGGACATTCCCCTGACAGGTGGAGATAAGAAGGTTGGCGGGAGGAGCAACAGCGACGCTACCGCTGCGACGCCTCAGAAGGAGAATGGCGGCAACAGTGGCATTCCTACGCCGATACCCAAATATCAAAATGTTGGAAACGTCCAACAACCAGCAGACTGGGCGCCGCCGCAACTATATCGTGAGTCGAGCGGGGGTCAGCCGCCAGCCAAGAAGCTCGCCATGTCACCGGGGATCAACAGACCACCCATACCGGCATGGTCTACAGAACCCTCGAGAAGCCTGGGCAGGGCATCGGCATCCATCTCGGCTCCGCGCGGTGCCATTTCCGGCCCGATCAACCTATCGCTTTCAGAAGATGAGAGGAGTCCGAATAGGTCAAATTCGGACGTGCAGAGCCCGCAGTTCACCAAATCGACGGCGGCTGCGGGCCACAACCCGAGCCAGAGTCCCAAGGAAGAGGACGATCTACTATACGAATACTTTCCGCTTAGCGTCGACGACTGGTAAGGAACTTTCGAGTTCGGTAGCACTGCACGTGCTAACATGTCAAACAGGATGCCGCCAGTCGAGGCAATCTATCGCCCCCACGTAGTCCACCACACCATTGTACCGCCGGAAATCAAGGCACAGCAGCTCCGGAGCAAGGCAAAGAGATACTTCACCGCCGAATCGTAGGGTTTTATATATGGGAGCATATCTGATACGAATTGACGAAAGCCGCATTTGTGTTCGTTCTTTTTGTTTTTACCCATTCCTCTGTTTGGTTTCCTCCGTTTTTGGTTGTGTATTATACGGTATTTATTACATGGAACTGCCATTCTACCGGGACGGCAGAGAATGGTTGGGGAGAGGGGCGGGCGGTTAAATGGCAAATTAGGTCTGATGCGGTTATACCCGAGTTGTAGGTGACAGAGACTCAAATACAGAACGATGATTATAGTCGGTCCAGCTTCTTTTCTCAAGGTCGAGTTTCCGTTCGTCGTGTTGCGTGCAATACAGTATTTAACACATCACGACTCCCAAGGATGCTGTACAGTACGATACTGTACGAAAGTTTCTCGAAATATTTTTTCTTTCATTCTCAATTCTTCAAGTTTCTGAGTCCAACAAGAAGACGAGCCCTGCTCTTTCTCAGATCCCTAATGCGCCATCCGAGTGGACGTCAACCCCCATCTCAGGAGTTGTTTACTTCCTTATACAAAAGTTTCCCCTTTCCATACTACCAAAGTCATAAATCCAAGTCCCATGAAGTGTTTTATCTTTTTTTGCCTTCCCTTTATTTGGCCGTAGTCTACTATGCTACATTCTGTTTAGGCCTTCTCCATACTAAAAAAACAACCTTCTCCTTTCCTACCGCCATGCGTCTTTAAATGGCATCTAGCGAGTGTAAAAAGACATCAATATGCTTACAAAAATCTCAGATTGAACAGAAAAGAAAAGAGAGACGAAAGAAGAGGAGCTGATCTCCGTCTTTCTCAAGCACCAACGGCATTAACCTTCGACATCATCTGCTGCTCCGGATTCGGCGTCAGCCGCCTCGCGAGCGCAGGCTCAGGGATCCTCGACGCCATACGATCGGGAACCAGCTCCGGCGTAGCAGACCTACTGACCGAGGACGTCTGCTGCTTCTCCGGGTTCGGCGTCAACCGCCCCGTGACCGCGGCAGGGACCCCCGGAATCCGCTCCGCCATCCGGTCCGTCACCAAATCGGGCGTCACGGCGCGGAGCTGCTGCTCCGAGGGGGTCTTTGTGCGGGAGGCCATGCTCTCGAAGACGAGCTCGATGTCCGGGGACGTGGAACGCGAGCGGACTGGGTACTCCGTCGCCGGGGAGGCGCGGAGCAGGCGCGAGGTTGTGGGCTGCGGGTGGAGGATGGTGGGCGTGTCGACCTCGTCGATGCGGGTTATTGGGATCGGGGGAGGGGATGGGCCGGTGCGGATTTTGGAGGGGAGGATTTGTTCGAAGCCTTGTTCGCGGGCCACTTTTTCGATGGACTTGAAGTACTGGGATATTGTGTTAGCCATCCAGATTTCCCTCTTTGGTTTCCTTGGAGTCTTACCTTGACCGTCTTGACTTGCAGCTCGAGCGTCGCATCCTCATCTACGACTATCATGGGGTGAGGGTGCAGCTGCAGACTCGACAGCGTCCACATGTGGTTCACGCCCTGCTCGATACACCTCTGCAGCGCAAGCGCCTTCTTCGCGCCCAAGATAATCGCCACGACCTCGCGCGCCTCAAGCACGGTCTGGACGCCGACGGTGAGGGCTAGGCGCGGGACCTGGTCGACGTCGTTGCCGAAGAAGCGCGAGTTGGCGAGGATGGTGTCGTAGGCGAGCGTCTTGACGCGGGTGCGGGAGGCGAGGGAGGAACCCGGTTCGTTGAAGGCGATGTGGCCGTCCTCGCCGATGCCCGCGAGGAAGAGATCAATGCCACCGACGGCCTTGATTTTGGACTCGTAGGCGACGCACTCTGCTTCGAGGTTCGGGTTTTGGCCGTTGAGGATGTTTACGTTTTGGGGGTGGATGTTTACGTGGGAGAAGAGGTGCTTCCACATGAAGGAGTGGTATGATTCTGGGTGGTCGCGGGGGATGCCGACGTATTCGTCCTGGGGTTGTGTTAGATGAGGCCCATGGAGGTATCATTGTTGTGATGAGATATCCACGTACCATGTTGAAGGTGATGACATTTTCAAAAGAGATCTATGAGTACACATATTGTTAGTGACCAAGACGCTTGATGATGATGTTAGTTGAGAGACGCGGTCCTACCTCTCCAGCCTTGTACTTCTGAACAAGGATCTTGTATACACCGAGGGGACTGCTTCCCGTGGGCAAGCCAAGGACGAAGGGATGCGCCGGGGTAGGGTTGAAGTGCTTGATGCGGTCAACGACGTAGTTGGCTACGTAGGCGCTGGCGGCCTCGGCATCGTCGCGGATAATCAGCCTCATCGTGGGGGTGGATGTGTTTATACGGATATGGAAAGGTACAACGATGCGGTATGATACGAGGAGGTATAAGGTATAGGGCAGAGATGGATACAAGGGCAAGATGGTAGTAGGACACTCTCGGGTATCTTCAGCTTCCGTATTGTGAGAACAGAGAGGAAAGATAGATACGAAGGGGGGGCAAGATGAAAGGTGCCTCTGCTTATGAGGGAGCAATTACACCCAGGTGGACAGACCAAAAAGTCTTTGCGGTTCGCCCACGCCCCTCCTTCGAGGGGGTTCTCCCCTCCCCGGGGCCCGTCTCGTCGCAAGAAGCCTGACATCACAGACTTTTGCGGCAACAAGCCCCAAAGTATGCTGATGATTTTCCCACCTCAACCCCGTTTGTGTGGTGGAGGGGGATGGAACGTCACTGCTATCGGCCATGTTTGAGGAACAGAGTCCCACCACCAACCGGGCCGGCGGGGAGGGAACAAATTGTAGTGTACATCACATTATCAACGTTGCCCGTGACAGGTTTTTTTTTTATCGGCCGAGTTTCTCTTTCCAAAGGGATTGGATGTCGAAGCGCTCTCGACTCATGAACAGCGGAGATGGTGTACCAACAGATCATGGTTTTGACGTGATCATCAGCGCGGTTCTACGAATGAGAATTAGGCTGATGAGGAGTCTGGTGATGAGCAGTACCTTTTGTGATCGTCTTGTTGCAGGCAGGCCGTATTTCCTCAGATAGCATATCGTCATTCACGATTTAGACTCGAGTTGAGCCGAGCTTCCCCGGGTTTGCCGGGCCAGGGTCGGGCATGTTCCTGTTTTCCCAGGCGGGGCGATGGTGGTGTTAAAGGAGCCATGTGGTCGGGTTCAATGACTCCCCAGCACCTAGCATGAGGAGGGGCCCAAGCTTGGAATAGCTGCTTTCTGAAGCTTCTACTGTGTGGATGTTTCGATACCGGCGCGCACGGGGTGGCGATGGTGGTTGCTTGTCGTTGACACGGCCGGCGTCCGTGAACTCGGGTCTCCCCTCCTTGGCTCTTTGGGGGCCCTGGACTTTCTGCGACCCAGCGGCTGACGATTGATTGCATGTCACTGCATGCCAGCAGGGGTGGACGGATGGCCTAGTGTACGTCTGGAGGATGCTGTGCTTTGCATGCAACTGATACGTGGGGACTGAAGCGAGCGATCTAACGTAACGGGCATGGTTGCCGCCGGCCGGCTACTTTAGTGTAGACTGCTCATGATACATAAGGTATAGAAGGACGGATACATAATCGATGGGACCGCTCGTGCGGTATCGTAGATGGTTCAAGCTTGAAAGGTAAGCGGCGGCCTAATTGTTGGTTAATTAATCCTGTACGGAATTGCCTTGAAATGTGGTGCTGTGGTGGAGGCCTCGGCATTGATGATGAGGATCGGTCCATTTGATGAGACAAGAGGCCGGTTGAGATTGATAGAGGCAACCATGCAGGGCCGGCAGAGGAGAACGTGTCAGTGCAACGGCGCGGCTGGTATCGTCAAAGATGGAAGCTTGATGGTAAGGTTGTGTATGGAGTACCCATCATGGAGTCGTGGAGCGTTGGAGGTGTTGGTTGTTGCATGTAACTTTGGTAGTGGATCTTGACAATTTGGACAAGGTGAGAGAGTGGGGGGATCGACCCTTCCTTGGGCTCCGAAAGCGCCGGAGTCGCTGTCCGTTTTCATCTGATCTTGGTCAGCCACACCACACCGTCCACTAAACACACTCACAGCTTTCGCAACTATCAAAAAGCAACGTTACAGCTGGAGGGGGCAATTCTCCTCCTCCATCCCATCTTGCTCATTAGTTACTGTGCAGTAATGTCCACAGTCAACAAGCTCAACCACAATTGTCAGACAGTGCCCGTCGCGTCTTGTCTAGCAGACACCTATCTAGCTTTAGTGCTTAGCTTAAGCTCAGTGAGAGGTCCATTGAGCTACCAATTCCTGGCGTCTGCCAGCGAGTCCCAATGCTTCGGCTCAGCATTTCGTCTCTCCTGGTTTAGGTTGCTTCTATCCAAGTGCCACCTGTGGCTGTTGTCTCAGGCTCACAGCGTACCTATAGGCTCTGAGAAGTCTCTATCCTTTCCCTGCTATACGGTACTCTTTCATCGTTGCATGCGCTCATCTCTCATCTACCGGTTAAGCTTAGGTTCCATTCCTCTCATACTCACCCTCTCTTGTCTCTCTCACGCATCCTCTCACTCTATCCCCTGCAATCCCCAATAAACCTTCTCAACCAACTACGAGGCAACGCGGGCACTTACCCCTTCCCGCGTCCATCCATCCATCAACACAAGCTTTCGGCCCCCAAGTGAAGGAAGTGGGTTGGAGCATCGAGCCTGGACTGAGCTAGAGCAGATAAACCAGCCCTTAGGATTACCTCGTGTCGCCCCATCGCCTGTGCGACGTTGAAGACAACCTAGAAGACAATCCTCGCTCATTCCCGCTTCTCACCTTGCCCGCTCACTCACTACCTTGCCTCTAATCCAAGACACCAAGACACCGACCGGTCTTCTGTTCAGTGACTTATTGGTTGCTGGCCGGTGTCGCCATCGCTCTTCTCTCTCCCGACTACCCCCTCCCCACTTCGTCGTTGTTGTTCATCCACTGTCGTTCTTGTTGGATACGACGTCTCTGGGCTTCCACCGCCAACCCGAGCAGTAGAGCGAGGGGAGGGGACCGGCAGGTTCCATTCTCTGTTGTTCTGCCCTCCGTGCGGTGCGCCAGTCACCCTCTCGGGTTGTGCCTGTCGATCCGCTACCTGTCCGTCTACCGTTCCGCCGTGGAGTTCGTTCAAACGTTCGATCAGACATCTTTGCAACCCTCCACTACCTTACCTCTCTCACTCTTCCTCGTTCTTTCTCTCTCTCACTCTTACCATCTCACTCGCTTCACTCCATCTCAACGGCCTGTCTCCGGGGGACATGGCTCGTGCCCGATTCCGTTTATTTACAATCCGATACCTCGTCAGCTAGATGATCCGGCACCCGATTGTGACTTTCTCCGTTTCATAAACAAAAGTCTCTTAATGTCATGCAGCCATATTCACCTCCCACCATGGCCACGTTTCCAAAGTCTTTCCTGGCCGCCGTCGTCAAGCAGCTACTCCGGGGCAAATCGCTGATCCAAGCCCTCCTAGCCTTCTGGCTCACGCCACAAACCGTCTCAGGGAAACCGACAACTTCAAAGGTGGATTGTTGCAGCACATCGGGAACAACGACGCCCTCAGGCCAAAGTATCGAGGAATACCTAAAGGAGGCCGAGCACCTCCTCCTGGGGCCCTTGCTGGACAATGATGGCCTTCTCGAGTTATCCAACGCCCTAAAGGCGCAGTTCAGAGACAAGTTGCAGACGAGCATGGCCTGCATGCTCCCCTCGTACAACCACCAGCTCCCCGGCGGGCACGAGGTCGGTCAGTACCTGGCGGTGGACGTGGGGGGATCGACGCTGCGTATCGCGCTGGTCGAGCTGCGGGGTCGTGACGCCGTGGGCCGGGAGAGCGAGATTGTGCGGATGAGTTCGTTCAAGATCGACAACGACATTAGGAACTTGGAGGGCATGGCCTTCTTCGACTGGATGGCCGAGAGGATATGGGACATGGTGTCACAGGACGGCCAGGACCCTTCACGGCCCATGCCCATGGCCCTGGCATGGAGCTTTCCCATTGAGTAAGTTCAGTCCTCGTTGCTAGGGAACGATTTAATTCAACCAGGCGAGAACTAATCATCTTCACAAAAGGCAAACGTCACTAAAAGGCGGCCGCATCCACGGCATGGGCAAGGGCTTCCTCGCCGCCGAAGGCCTCATGGGCCAAGACCTCGGCGAGGTCATCGAGACCGCCTGCGCAGCTAGGGGCCTGAGGGGCACCCGGCTGCGCGTCATCCTCAACGACGGCGGCGCCACCCTGCTCTCCCAAGCCTACGTCCACCCGGCCACCCGCTTCGGCCTCATCCTCGGCACCGGCGTCAACATCGCCGCCTACCTCCCCGTCTCGCTGATCGGCAAGCCGAAATTCGGGGACCGCCCGCGGGAGTGGTGGAGCGAGGCGCGCGACGTCATCGTCAACACGGAGCTCGGCATGTTTGGCGGCGGGGGCGTCCTCAGCGTCACGCGCTGGGACGGGCTGTTGAAGCAGGGGCACCCGAGGCCCGATTTCCAGCCCTTGGAGCAGATGGTGAGCGGGTACTATCTCGGCGAGGTGGTGCGGTTTGCGTTGATTGAGGCGGTTCGGACGACGGGGGTATTTGGCGGCGTGGTACCCAAGTCTCTTGATGAGCCGTACTCTTTGAAGTCCGAGACGATATCTACTATTGAAGGGTAAGCTTGACTTCCTCACACCCCCCCTTTTTGACGAATACTTTGCTGACCATAATGACAGAGATACGTCACCATCACTCTCATCATCCATCGACCTCTTCATCGCCCAACATCCCTCATCTCACACCCCCACGCCATCAGACCTCGCCGCCCTCCGCAGCCTAGCCTCCTTCGTCTCAAGGAGGTCAGCCGCCATCATCGCAGCGTGCTTACATGCCGTATGGTCCCTCCGTCTCGAGTCTCTAGCCGAAGAAAAGGAGGCCAACGCAAACCGGACGGCGTCGACGAACCAGGAACCCGCAGAGGGCGAGGACGCGGACCTTCTTCACCAGAGAATAGAAAAGGAAACATCCCTGCCCCGAACGATGGTAGCCTACAACGGCAGCGTCATCGAGTGCTACCCGGGCTATCTGGCAATGTGCCAGTCGTACGTCGACGCGCTGGTCAACGGGGGCGACAGGAGCGTCGAGCTCGTGCCGGCGAAGGAGAGCTCGCTGCTGGGGGCCGGCGTCGCGCTGGCGAGGGCTTGTGATGGGACTGCGTAAAGGGGGCGAGGTTTTCCCTCACTGGGCGTCACATAACCCTCGAGAGTGTGTGGACTGAGAAATGGGAGGATAGAGATGATTTTGCACTTTTGAGTGGCATAATTTCTGACAACATGCATGGCAAGGAGTAAAAACATGGCTTTTTTTTTCTACAAAACGTATATAATCATAAAGCATTGCAATCAGCTCAGCAGGCTCATCGTTGATGAGAATTTTCATCTCATAATTTGAATTTTTGGGGGGTATCATCACTTCATTTCCCGTCTCTCTATGGCTCTGAGCAGACGCATCTCAGAAAAGCCAATCTCTGCACATCGGCACACGCCTTACTCCTCGTCGTCATCATCAACAATTTCCTCCACCTTGCGCTTCTTCCTCCCTGCTGAACGGTCCCCCTCCCGCTTGACCACCCGCGGCTCGTCACCATCTCCGTTCCCGTCCGACTCTTCACCCTCTCGCTCTTCCTCCTCCTCCTCCCGACGGCGTTGCTGCTCCAGAGCCCGCTTCATCTTGCGCAGGATAACTGGATCGTCAAAGAAGTCGTTGAGAGCGATTTCCTATGGTATTCTGCGTTAGTGACTGAAAGGCATTTCCTAAAAATTGGGAGGGCACGTCTTCATCGAGACTTGAAAAACAAGACGTACCTTGGAACAACCAGCCACGGGACACTGCGCGCGATGACCCGGCGACCTACGCAGGAACTCTGTAATCGCCGCCTTTTCAAACGTGTGGCTGCACGCGCTGCTGCTGACGGGGTCCTTGAACAATTGCATGGACAGCGGACACCTGTACTCCCTGTTCTCTCCAGCAATAACGAGGTCGTCGTCGCTGTCGTCTGCCTCCGCACCCCCCGCAGCTGCCGCGGCTGATTCGCCATCACCACTGCCGCCTCTCCGGGATACGGTAGGCATGACGGGGTTTCCGGCATCGTCGAACCAACGCTTCGCATTGGGTAGGGAAACCTCAGCGTCGCCGTGCGCGGCATCGTGCCACAGCTTCTTGAAGGCGGCGTAGTCGTTATTGACGGCGTAGCGCTGGTAGGCCGTCATGCGCTCGTACTCTGTCAGCTTGTCGGCGCGCTGCTGGCGTAGTATGTCGATGACGGAGTACTCTGGCGGCGGCGGGAGCACGCTCTCGTCCGCTGCGTCGTTGTCGTCCTCATCTGCGTCGCCGCCGCGACCGTTGGCCTCCGCTCGTGTGCGCCCGCCGCGTTGGAGGGGCGCCTGCTCGGGGAGCGTCTGGAAGTAGTTGACCGTGTCCGCGAGCGCAGCCTTTTCGTCAAGGAGCTCCGTCTGCCTGTCAATCAGATCGCGCAGCGCAGCCTCGGCCTCGGCCGTCAGGCGGGGTACCTCGTCGTCCAGCGCGGCTGTATGTGCTTCAACGTCGAGCTCGCGCTGGGACTTTTCCTGGCTGTCGAGACTGTCCGTCTTGCTATCCGCACCCTGCGATTGCGACTCGGCGCGCTTTTCGGCGAAGCGGGCGAGGGCCTCGTGCCGCGTGCGGACGGCGTCGTTGATGCCGACAACGGAGAAACCGAGATGTCGTATCGAGGCTTTCAGGTGGTTTTCGTAGCGATGAACATCGCGGCTGTTGGAGAGATCTGCGATGGCGCGCTTCGCTTCCGCTGAGAGCGGGCAGGAGAGGGGTTCGTATTCTGGGAGGGGATTCTGGGGACCAGAGTCATCGTCTTCGTCGTCGGCGATACGTCTTTCTGGGCGGCGTTGGCCTCTGCGACTTAGTACGGGCATCTTTGTTCAGGGCGCTGGCTGGTCGATGTCGCTGCGTCTGCTTGTTCGAGTTGTAATTATGTATAGAGCGTTGGATATCGCCGTCAATGATCCGTGGTTGTGAACTTTGCAGGAGGGAAAGTTGAAAAGGTAGAAAATCCAAAAAAAAATAGTCTATCGAGACAGTGGGAGTATCCATTGATACTGTGTATTACTACCGTGTAATCGATATCGAGAATCGCCCGAGCAGCCAGCAAAGGCAGAAATAAAAAACAAATAGAGCGTTGGATGCGGACGGAGTGATTGCTTTCGTTGGTCGAACGTGGATTCTGAGCTTCACCAGCTTCAAGGATGGGAAATTTCGTGGAAGTGAAGTGGGAGACGCGATTGACGTGCTGTAGCGCGTCTGTGGGTTAAAGAGGTGCCCGGTACGTACCGTCCGGGGTTCCTTGATCGCGGGGGTAGTCCCTGCAGCACCAAGGTACACTTATACACTTCCAACCAACGTCGTCCATCTTCTGGGAAACTGGAACTTTCTTCCTTTCACTTTACTTCATGAGTATCTTAAGAAGCAAAAATTGCTACATTTATCGTTGAGGCAGTTTAGCCTGATATTCAGGCTCCCATGGTTCTTCGTGTTGCTCCTCTGTCGCGAATTCCCTCGGACGGTTTGAAAGCACCCGCAGCAATGAGGTGTAAGTACACCGTAATTAACTGATGGTCTGGCTTTATGTCGAAAGCGAGGAGAGCCCTTGAGAGAAAATCTTGTGAGGATGGTCTAGAAGGTCACCTTAATAGTCGTATATGAGTTTGACTATGACTTCCAAGCCTCCACACATTATAGAACGCTTTTGTTTTATCAGCTCATCAACACCAGTGACAGTAGCAATAAGCACTACGTACTCTTGAACCTTTCCTTTCAGAACCTCCACTAGGGTGCTGCTTCCACCGTACAAGATGGCAATCACCACACATTGTTGTGAATGTGCTCTTTACTTAGTGGAGGCAAATTCCTCGTCGAGATACTTACAGTCACCGCAAAGTGGGAGTCATATCCTGTCAACCTCTACTAGGCCGGTTTCATCTACTAAGTAACCCTTGCAGGTGATGTCCCAAGGCTTTGGATCATATGCTCTCATGTTAAAGTTCCTCTATTACAGGACCTTCCAAAGGGTTAGAACTCTCTCTTCTGTCTGGGGAAACCAGCTAGGTCACACTAAAGCCAGCAGGGCAGTCCAGCTCGTAGTGCGATACTCATAGTATCCTTCTTTGTAGCGCAGTAGATAGTTGAGAAGCATATTCCCAGGACTTCCAGTTGTCCGGGGAGAAGAGCTAGCAACATGACAGCCGGTGATGTGTGTTTTGGACTAAGGCAAGGCCATCAAGATCCTGAACATTCGAGGAATGACGCCACGCCTTTTGCGCTGTTCACCCTCTCGTGGCACAAGGAGCTACTTTGACCGAATATGCGCCCGCACAATACACGTAAGTCTTTAATATCTTACGCTCATATCTTCTGGGAGACCAAGACCAATGAGCCTTATCGAATGTGAGAGTTTGCTGCATCCCGCAAGTACTAGACAGAGTACCTCAGCTCATCGTAACGAAGTACAGTAACATCTGTAGACAAGACATATTGCTGTATTCCCTCTATTGTTGTTCTTATGTTTCACATTACCGTTCTCCAAGACCAGACAGAGTCAAAGACTTCGAGGCACAAAGGCTACTTACCGATAAGAAGTACCTCAAGATCTAAAACAATAGACAACAAATCAAGAACAGAATCATGAAACTGAAATAATAGTTTGAAAATGACAGCTCGTAGCCTTCCTATGGGATTCAGGAGGCGTAGGAATAGTAATCCCTTTCCTCAGACGTGCCTTCCGTTTGACAAAAGCCTAGCCCAGCAAGATTATCTCACCGAGGTTTAAACAGTCTTGACTCAGCACCTGGAACAGGATTCTGGCAATTGTCTCGACAGATTACTAAAGAGCACTTTACGGCTTTCTTGATGCCTCGCACTTGTTGGCGGCTCAGTGATTGAAAACGCATAAGCTATTTGGCTATGGTGACCACCGTGGATATCTGTCTGGAATCTTCACGGGACTTTGGAGGCTTCAGAGAATTCCTCAGGGCCTACTATCAAGTCAGGTTCGGTCGTCGTCTAAACGCCCCCGTCGTCACGCAGAACGTATGCATCTCCGAATACGATGCGCTGCGTGAGTAGTGGTGGTGAGCAGCGTACATCGCTATGGTATTTCGCCCTTTATTTTGATGCTTTGTGTACAGATTACGCTCAGTCTGAAGCCAATTGACACACTCCGATAGCATACTTCTCACAAACGTTCTTAAGTCAATTTTACTTATATCCAAGTTTCACAGACTACTTTATCTCAAGAGAGGCTAATCTAAGTTTCGCAGCATCGCATCCATGGTCAGTGAAAGATAGGAGATACTAGTTAATTCCAAAAAAAAAAAACGATCTAGCTACAAAGACCTTAGCATGTCATAGTCTATGAAAAATCGCGTACCCCGCGTCAATGATGTCTTATAAAAACAAACTCACTTCGACCGCGAACCTCCCAAAATCGATCATTCAAGTCAAAAAAAAAAGCAAGGCGGAACCAGCACCATACACTGATCTAGCTAGAAGAATACTGGGCATAGAGCCACGAGTCGTAGAGCGAATACTCTTTCTTTAGGGAGAAGAGACTGAACCTGCTACATCAAGGAGCTTCAAGTCAACTCTGAGTCCTTGGAAACGATGTCGAATCGAATAGCCACTTACCCCCCACAGTGTATAAGAAAGTCTTTCAGTCAAGATTATCAAGACCGAACTTGCCATTGCTTCTCAAAAGCTTTATCCCTGTACAACTTCATCCAGAGATGAGACACATACCGAGACCCATCACATATAGGTTTTGAAGTTATGTAGACTCGAACTGCCAAGCGAACAACACCTTCCTACTAAACCTTACACAACGATTCCTCCATATAAAACATCCCCCTTCCCCCGCCCCCAATAACCCCTTCTCACATTGTCAAGGTAGCCCTCCTAAGCACACCCCCTCCACCTACTCACCGGTAGCCCAGCACCAAGACTGGGGACACGGTCGAGAAGGATATATATCTATATATATCACGAAGTGGGTAGCCCATGTACATCATCAAAGCCAACCGCCGTCAACCCACCCCCTATATCGCCTGTCAACAGTCACACAGCCCCCCCAAGTACGGAAACCTCAAGCCTGCAAGACATCGTCAGCTACCTGCCGGCAAACGGGGACTCGTCCACCCCCTCCTCGCTCTGAGGTCTCCCGTCTCTCGGCAAGGCGACGGCGATCGATGGCCTTTTCGAGGCAACTTCTCTCTCTTTCTCTTCTCTTTGTCCCTCCCACTCATGCCCATTTACATGCTTATCTCGGTTATACGTTGATCAGAACACACCGAGTGTTCAGCGATCTGAAATGTCCCCAAGAAGGGTGACGCTGGAGATGGAGTCAACCATCGACTTCGAGCCTCGAGCTCCTCACGCTCAGTACCTACCCGACGACAGCAAAGATCCAGTCCAGAGGAACGACACCCCGAGAACTCCTCCCACCGCCCCACGAAACGAAAAAACCATCTCCGTCTTCTATTTCCGTCCTCACCGGGGAAGGAAAGAAAGAAGGCGAGAGAAGGAAGCGGAGCCCGCGCGGGGGGGGAAGTAGGCTAGATGCCGGTGCCGGGCTTGGGGTGCTGGGTCATTGGGAGATAGTGCAATCCCCGTGTAGACGAAGTCAACCATCTCCGAAGGGACACTCCACACCCGTCAAAACGGTCCTCAGGTCCAGTCCCAGTAGATAGGTGGATGCCCTCTTCCCCCGATGACGAGGACCCGGGTCTCTCGAGGCAGGCTAAGATGAAGGTCAGCTGTGCATAAGATTCATAATCCAAGTGTGCTGGCCATTGTGTCCAAGCAGCGAGGTTGAGATGGTGATATATATATACGCCTTATATACCGACTTACACAACATGGAAGCCTGCACAACTTCCCGCCCCACCCCACCACCCTCAGAATTACACAAACCTAGAACCTTCATTTGCAGAAAGAGAGCCAGGTTTCGTAGGTAAAACCATAACCAGCAACCCGGTATTCGTACCCGTCGTAACTTCCGACAAAAGAAACCCCCTCCCCTCCTCCCCAAGCCTCAAGGTTTTCAGAGCCCACCAATATTGACAGACACAGCCACACCAAATCTCAATGACGGTTCACTTACTCATCTCACTCTCCGGAGGGGGAGGTGGGGAGGCAGAGGAAGGGGGGGGTTAAATTGGAGTTGCTTCATCCTTTCTTGGACATCGACAACATCTCCACACCACACCCGCGGAGGCGGGAAAGACTATGGCCTCGAAAGGGGAAATCACTTAATCCACCCTGATAGCCCTCCCGTAATGTTACCAGTGTAACGGTAGCACTAAGCAATTTTGACAGGACTCAGAAGGCAGCTTCGCTTCCGGGCCGTGAGGGTCTTGAAGGAATTCGGATGTCAAGCCGCAATTAAAAAGCTTGGTGGGTTTACCAGGTATGTCGGGCATTCACGAACTCACCTCGTCGGGCCCGAAGAACCCTTGCGAGACATGAATCTCCGGCCGAATCCAATACACCGGCCCCGCGGGCAGCAAAAGCACGATGAACAACGCGTTAAGAGTGGCGATGAAGAAGTTTCCTGTTTCATCCGACAGGTTATTTTGTACTAAACACCAAAAAAAAGATGTCCAAAAAAGACTACTCCGGGCCACGCTCTGTATGCGCTTTATATGCCTCAGGAGAGATGCAACCGTTTGTAAATGTAAGCTTATACAATGGGCTTTCGCCCGAAAAAAAAAACAAGCTGGGCGTGAACTGTAAGGCCACAGCTTTTTCATTTTTTTTTTGCCCTCCAGTTCGAATGTGAAAACCGCCCTTCTCCGTAGAGCCTCATTGTGATGAATCTCTCAATCCATATACATTGGATCCCCCCTCACCTGTGACATGGCCAGTCCCATGTCACCACCATGCATGCTCTGCATCGTAGCTTGCATATTAGGCATTGACCGGCTCATGTTGATTGCTTGCCGATTCGCGTTCGGATTCCCGTTCTGCATCATGAACCGCGCATCGCTAGCACCCCTTTGCTGGACCTGCCTCGTCCGTGGCACCTCGAGGGTGGCTTGTCGTTGAATCGGCTGCTGGGGCATGGGCTTCGCGGTGGGCGTGTTCATTACGGCAAAACTGTCATCATCCTCCATCTCAGCATCGGCGTCGGCGTCGGCATCCCCATCCGCATCCACATCTTGATCGCTTGCCTCGTCAATCGAGGGCGGGCCTGTTGAATCACCCGGGTCGCTATGGCCAGTGGCGCTCGTTGTCGACTGCCGATGCTCGGGGCTCGGGAATTGTTGCACCTGCTGTTGTTGCATTTGCTGCTGCTGTTGTGCTGCTTGCATCTGTTGGTGTTGTTGCGGTTGCTGTTGCTGCCCTTGCTGCTGGTTCTGTTGTTGCTGCTGCTGCTGTTGCTGAGGAGTCGGCGTCGGCGTAGGGGTGCTGTTGTTTGCTTGGTCCAGTGCCCTTTGAGCATTCATGCCAGTGTTGGCGACACGGTTCATGCTGATAACTGTCTTCCACCTCTCGATTGCCCGCACAACGACGTCGTTCAAATCCAGTTGCCGGTCCTCCAATCGCAGTCCAACGTGGCGGCTTCCACTCTTGATACCTGCCTCCAAAACGTGAGTGAGAAGCTGCCGCTCCAGGGGCACCGTGGCCGGCGAGAATAGCTTGAATTCTCGGGGCTGTTGGAGACGGTTGAGCTGGTCGATCTGAGACTTCAGGTTGGCGTTCTCTTGCTGTAGCCTGTGCTGATCATCCTTCATCTTGTCGATCTCGGTTTGCTTCCTGCCAACGCTCCTAGCCATTTCCAAGAGCCACAGCTCGTTCCGCCGCTGAATAGGCAGAGAAGACCAAACTTGGAAGGCCGAGCCAAGGTGCTCATTCACCTGCTTCTCGAGGTTTTCCGCTGACTTTTCCGCTTTCTTCACTGCTTCGCGGGTGTCTCTGACGGGTTGATCCCGAGGAGGATACGTTAGATCTTCCATAGCTGCCGTAGTAGCCGTTGCGCAAGTGATTTTCCAGTTACTGAATTCTTCTTGGAAGAAAGCCTTCAGAGCATCGTACTCTCTTTGGCCAGGTGACTGAACGGACCAAGAGGTGGAAGTGGGATGCTGGGTAGAGGAGAAGAGAGTGGGTGGCGAGGCGAGGCATTGCAAGGTTAATGCAGGAAAGTCGAGGGCTAAAGGGTCAAAGTCGAAAGGCATGGAGTTGTTGTCGATTTGTTGCCTAGAGTAGCCAGGGTTAGCCACCATATATCTCTTTCCCCAATTGTTCACACTTCTGTTGTTTGTCAGAGAAACTCACTTGGCTGCCCTCCACGAGCTTAGAAGCTCTCGTAATGCAAGCTCTGCCGCGCGAGCAGTATCCATGGCATCTGCTAGCTTGTGCTTGACGTCGAACTGCGCCTTTTGCATGACTTGCTTGCTCACTTGTCTTGGCCTCTTTCCTGCATTCTGGCTGCCCTCGCCATCGGTCGAAGTACCGACTTCGCCGTTTTTGGCGGGGATGTTGTTCATGACGCCAGTGGCTTCCCATGAGGGAGTCCAAGGATATTTGCTCAGCGTAGAGTCCACGGCGTATTGCCCGTCCTTTGGCAGAGCCGGGGACTTGTGAGACTCGCCACTGTCTGGCGCAGCATCTCGCTTGGTAGCAGGTCTGGGGGTCGTGGCTGGAGTTGAGGCGTTCCTCCCACCCAAGGATCCTCTCGGCTGTCTGCGTGTGATGCTTCCTCGCAGACGCTTGATTGCGTCAACGTCGTGGATTCCATCTGGCGGCTTGGGGTTCTTTTCCTTGATGTAGAGATCGAGGTGTCGACCGAGAGAGGAGGAGGTAAAGGCCTGGCCGCAGTAGGGGCAGTTCTTATCCTTGGGGGCGCCTAGTTTCTGTTGGCTCGAGTCGGCGTTGCTCGCGGTTTCGGCCATTTAGGCTCGGGGTGTTGGATGTAAAGAGACGGGTGGGTAACGAGTGTTTCGAAAGGTTTATCGGCGGTAGGGACGAATTCGTGTTCGTTTCAGAAAGGGTGCTACAAGGCTTCTCTTGCGTGAATAAACACTTGCAGCTGCTCCAGGGGAGCTATGTAATCGAGGGTCATGTGTAGATGGACCGGGTAGAGAGTGATCGGAGGCGAAGCCAGCAAAGTTTAAAGTTGGTAGATAAGGTAAGGAAATGTAACGAGTGGTGTTGAGGACAGAGTAGTTAGATACGCAAAGAGAGTAGTTAAAAGAGGGAAATAATCAAAAAAGAAGGACTAGATGCTGAAGAGCTAAACGAGTGTGCGAAGAGAAGGAGGTCGGTGGGAGATGTCGAGAAGTAGCTGCTACCCTTGTACGAACAGAGGTTTACTGAACGCAAGCCAATCCTTGTGACGAAGAAACGTGTATATCGGCCGTTCACGGAGTCAGGTATGGGAGAGGTTCGGGGTCGGTTCGAGATGTGGGCGAGAGCCAAGGTAGCGAGTCGGGTTGACGGAGGAGGGTAAAAAGTAGGATGCCGGGTATTAAGGAAGTAGTAAAATCTTTTCCCGGACTTGTCTCTCTCTCACGCGCTCTTTCTCTCGGTCTCTCGATCTCGCTTGCCGTGCAGGTTCTCAATTCATCCGCAGACTCTCGCAATCTCTCGACCTCTCTGCAAAAACGAAAAGAGACGAAGAGGGGGTGGGTGGGAAAAGGGCAAAGGACGGGGAGGTGGAAGTAAAGTACAGAAGAGTAAGGGGAAGTTGCAAAAATGTCACCCGGGATTTAATTATTGCAGTTTTTTTTAATAAGGCAGGCGGGCAGGGGTAGCACCACCGACCCGCGCCAGAACAAGACGGCGAGGTGGGAGCTTTGGCGCACCCTAAGGTACCACCTACCTTGGTCCTTGAGACCTTGGGTGCTTAGGTAGGTACACCTCATTGTGCGGTACGGGGCGGAGAACTGAGGTGCACCCCCCTCCATCTTCTCTACAAGTACATACCCACCTCACCTCACACTAAAACCATCCCTCTTCATCCCTCATCCCTCACTCATCCCATCCGGGCCATCCCAATCCCAATCCCAATCCAATCCAATCCAATCCAATCCAATCCAAATCTATCCTGTCTATCCACCATGACCAGCAAGCCAGCTCCTCACTCCTGTCCGCTTTCCCCCAGATTGCCGCCAGTGTGCAGGTGCAGGTGCCCTGGTGGCCAGGTGCAGCGCGCGCGCGCAAGCTGCAAGCACAGACGGAGCCAAGGACGGCCCAGATGCAAGCCCCCTTCACAAGTTCACGGGCTCAAATGTCCAGGGCCGTACGGTGGTCCCACCTCTGCGCCGGTGCTCTTTTTTTCATATCCATAAACACCTTTTAATAGCCATTCACTGCACCTTAATAGCACCTTAGCACACTGATCTACCGTGGCATTAAAATAGTTGGAATATTGACTTGGTGAGTTGGGTAATGTCCAATGACGCCTCGCGAAGCTGGCTGCGTCAGGGAGGCGAGCCGTAGGGTCTCATCAGCCAACGGGGAGAGGAAACGTATTCCCGCATCTCCTCTCTCGGAAGGTCGAGGCCAAGTCCAAGATCAAGGTACCTGACGCTGTACCATCCATGACAGATATCCCAGCACACCATAATCAGCCGCCTCGCGCCTCGAAAACAAGGTGAAGAGAGAGCTCGAGCTATAGACACCTTACTTCACTAACTGCCCGGGAACACCTTACCTTAATTCTACACCGACTGCACACCACCATTGTGACCCATAGCATCTCAAGCGGCTTTGCCTATCGGGGTAACATGGCTAAATTTTCACACACAGAGTTAAACCGAGAATCCCTCGTCCGCGGAGTAGCTCCATCTCCAAAGACTCCATCGACGCGCTCTCGTTGGTCCAAAGTGCCCACCAACTCCTCAACTCGGCATCTCTCCAGAGAGCCAGTCAAGAGTCCCCTAAACCTACCAAGCACGCGATGTGTTCAACTGGGACCCAAACTCAGTCCTCAGATATCAAGACCATCCCGCTTAGGATGTCTCCTTGAGCCGCCGTCATTCCAGCGTCTGGTGCCTCTCTCACATGTCCCTTCGCTTATTCGCTTAGTGTAGTGCTGATCTGGCCCGCGGAAAGGAGAGGGACAGCCCGGCGTCGCCCTGTACATCAGTGCTACTGGTCTAGCGCTGTCGTGAGGGGTGTACCGGGAACTTTTGCCTCGAGCAAGCTTGCTTGTCGTGTCTCTTCCACGTCGCCTCTTGTCTTGTCTTCTCCCCCTCGGGTCCCGATCTGAACCACCCATACAAGACCCTTTAGCAGTTGAGGAAGTATTTCTTCAACCCTGCCGAGCTGCCTCATTAAGCCATAATTGCGTTGGGCAGCCTGGCCTCTCTCCGACTCTCTGACTCGGGCCCGTCCTTGAGGGGCCCTGGGTTCGCGGCTTGTCATTGCGAAAGAGCTCCAGTGTCCAGAGGCCACAGGCTTGACAGCCGTCGACGGTTGTGACTCGTGAGGTAATTAGCTGAGGGCACGACCCAATGGAATCCACGGCACAAATGTTCAATAAAACGCAAAGATGCCCAAAGCCAATATGTCGTCTGGTCCAGTCACAGTGGTGCTCCAGTCTCCAGTCTCCAGATACCACCTTTCAACTCACCTCATTCCCATCCTCACCGCGTTGGACAAATCCTGGCTAGACTGGTCGACCGACCGGGGCGCGGGTTGGCATGCCCGGTTCGTTTCTTTAGGCTCCTGGGGTCCCACAGACTCCCACTGGCTTGTATCCGATCCATTTTTCAGGGGGTTTCCGGGAGATCATCCAGGGGAGCCGGTGAAGGACCTCGTGCTAACGGCGCCGACGAACATCGCGGAGTTTGTCTCATGAACATTGCTCACGCAGCATGTATACGTCCTGGATCTGTATACAGTAAGGCGAAGCGGCTGGTCTTCATCAGTTTCTGACAATGTCGGCAAGAGCTTGTTCCGACGAGAGACGGCAGGATTCCACACGTAAACAAGGCCGTGTTCTGCCGAATGTTTGGCCTTGGCTCTTGTTCCTCTCCGCTCCGTGTGTTTGACCCGGGGATGCCATCCGGTGTAAAAGGACCCCGTTTTCCTGCATCTAATAATGGGGTTGGCATCTGCAAGACGCGACGCAAGGACTACGGGACAGATAATCGCGTCCAGGCCACTCATCCTCGAGCTCGCGGCGGCGGCGGTTCCTATCGCCCGCTGTTGCTGGATTCGCTGACACTCCCGGTCCTGGTCGTCCCCTGGAGGCTGGTCGTCTAGTGTAGCCTCCCGCAGCCGCAGCATCTTGGGTCAACCTTGTCTGTCTGGGACCGTCTCGTACGGGCCCCATAAAGTCCACCGAGGAGGTCGACTCAACTGCACACCAACTGACGTTAGCAGCCTGCAGGACACCGATAATTTCCCGCCGCCTCTCGTACGGCAGCTGGAGCTGACACTCAGCGCCACGGCGTGTTTGGCCCTGATCCAGAGCAATAGGCACTCGCTGGCCCGTTCTTCGACCTTAAAATGTCATAACTTGGCATCGTCCGCCCTGGGTTTGACGCGAGGGAGAAGCGAAGTAGTTCTGTTGGTCGGTCGGGACCTTGCAGATGATCACCGAGCATGGCTGGCACTTGTCCACCAGCTGCGAAATCGAGATCCATGTCTTTTGGCGCTTGCCTAACCCTTTTCAAGAACGTCTCGTTGGTTGTCGTATTTGAACAGCAAATCGTAACCCCTTTTGCACTGCAGACATTTTGATGAGGTGCAAATTACGCTTCTGCAGTTACATGCAGATACGCTGCACATCGAGTCGTTTTTTCTCCGTTGGTTGGAGCGGCACAGTCTTGTTGGTGCCGAGAAGCGCCCTTCACAGGATAAAGTAGCAGTGTCTGGCAGATCTCAGCGAGCTCGCTGGCAAAAAAGTAGACCTCGGCGTACATCGCAGATGCGTTCTTCTTCTTGGATTGGCTGTCGTCGATCGTCAGATTAGCCGCGCACGAACTCATGCGATTTGCCGTATCCAACACCCAACGACTTTGGCAAGGGATGATGGCCGTTGAGTAAGGTAACGACGCAAGCTTTGACCAGACTAGCTTGCGACGTTGGAAAAAAGTATAATCAGCTTATCGACTGCAGCCGGTGTCAATGTCATAAGGATCAAGGCACCGCGATGCAGCGTGTGAGATGTGAAGAATTGGCAGGATCAACTTGGGAAAAAGTTGTTATCTGCTCAGAATTCGTGCGGCAAAACGGGACAGTGAATTGCTTAGGTACTTATTCTGGAAGCTTCCAATCTAGGCGAGAACGTATCAGTGCCTTCCTAGAATTGACTCTCTGGTATTCTACTATACCAGCGTACAATGAAGGGACTACATTACATCAAGTAAGGCAAGGTACCTCCAGGGAACGACGTAGGTAGGTAACTTACAAACGGGAGTAAGATTCGAGGCCGACCTTCCAGGTTGGAGCTTGGTCCACGGGTTCGGAGCTCCACATGAGCTCCTTCTGCCGTCAGTTGTGGGTACTCAGAGGATGGGGGCTCCCGGACTTGCAGGAAAGCGCCGGAATTGGTGGCGGCAGGTATCCGTTCTTTCTCCTCCGTCCAGAGAAGTGGCTGGTGCATGGAGATCACGTGACAGCCGAGCGCCACAATTGGCTGTGACGCGACTCTGCTCCAGCCTCTTGCTACCTTTATGCAAAAGTTGGGGCAGCTTCCGGTATTTGCGATCGTC
Organism: Colletotrichum lupini; assembly: GCF_023278565.1. Taxonomy (NCBI): domain Eukaryota; kingdom Fungi; phylum Ascomycota; class Sordariomycetes; order Glomerellales; family Glomerellaceae; genus Colletotrichum; species Colletotrichum lupini. The sequence continues at coordinate 868,715 of NC_064672.1, forward strand.
TCTTTGGCAACGCATCGCAGCTTTCTTTCACGTTGAGTCTTGCGCAACCTCTCGTTTGCAACCATTCAGGTCGCTACTGCCTAGACGAGCTGCGTATACACCTTGGAATAAACAATCCCTACACAATGCCTCCCGGTAAGTCCTCACCTCTTCGAACTTCACCCCTCGTGCCACTAGCCAAGTCGCGTCGAGATTGCGACAACACACTTCACGACGCGAATCCTCCACCAAATCTCCATACAACGTCACAATGTCGCGTCGTATGAAGCTGACAGCTTCTATAGCTATTAGCGATGACGAGATGTCCGACGCCGGCGGCGAAATCGCTATCCCGCTCAAGGAGAAGCGCGCAAAGAGCCGATCCGCAGAATACCGAGACGATGTCAGCGAAGCTAAGAGCGAAGAAGACATTCCCATCATCTCCGGCGACCTGAACGGCAACGCCACCAAGCCTGCCAAAGCTGCTAAGGCAGCCGATGTCGTGGCCGATGAGGAGGACGAGGAAGGCGACGAAGACGATGATTTGGAGGCTGATGAGTACGCTACCCACACCAAACGGCTTTGCTCGGACAAAAGGGCTGACCGGCCATAGATACGTTGTCGAGAAGATCCTTGACCATGTGGTGTCCGACGACGCAAGTGGCCCTCTTCTGTTCTTCTGTTGGCAGTGCGCCTCGATACTAACGCTTCTTGCAGGGCACTGTGAACTTCCGTGTCAAATGGGAAGGTTACTCTAAGAAATCAGACCAGACCTGGGAGCCGGAAGACAGCCTGAAGTAAGCTTCAAACTGTGATTTGCGATCGACACCAATTTTGAAACGACGCCTAACACATTACCAGGGAAGGCGCATCAGAGATCTTGGAAGAATACCTTAAGAAGCTCGGTGGGCGTGAGGCGCTGTTTGAGGAGAAGACCAAGGCCAAGACCACGAAGAAGCGCGGCCGCCCCAGTGCTTCGTCGTCTACACCGCCGGCGAGCAGCAAGAGGGGCAAGCGTAATGGTCACCCCGCCGAATCTACTCCTCCCGCGTCAGTAAAGGAGGCTAAAGCGAAGGCCTGGACGCTGCCCAGCGGCAGCTGGGAGGATGACGTCGAGTCGATCGATGCTTGCGAGGACGAAGAGTCAGGCTCCATCATCATCTATCTCAATTGGCGAAACGGCCAGAAAACTAAGCATCCCAAGGAGGTAGTGTATAAGAGATGTCCCCAAAAGGTATGGTCCCATGTATCTCGGCGCAACACGGGATGATGACACTAACGGATACGTAGATGCTGCAATTTTACGAAAAGCACATTCGCATCATCAAGGCGGGACCTGACGCCGATCCTACGGACCTTGATACCGCGCCCGAGGCCAAGATGTAGGACACGAAAATAAGGGTGCCGTTTGTGAACTTTATTGGGAAAGGATTGGCGTTTGGGCTCGTGATACGTCTGATATCATTAGCAGGTTCTCGAGCGCCGTTGGCTTGGCTTCTGCTCGTTGCGATATTTGCACGCTTTCAGTCCTCGGAAGAAGTCTCATCAGGCCATATCTAAAATCAGGTCGAAGGCGATTCGGACTGTGGGAGGGCTTGCTATATCCTTATTGCAACTGGAAGCGGGAGGAGGTGTGCTTCACGGTTATCCTTCGTAATTTCGGGAGAAAAGAAAACCGCAAGTTCCTCTGTTGATTCCAATTGCTCCAGCTGATGCGTGAGGTTGCCCTTCGTTGTCTCCGTAAAGGACGGTGAACATCTTACATTCCCAATATACCAACGCAGCTTGGGCGGGCAGGAACTTCTCGGCGTTCATATATTACGAGTGAGCAACATGATCTCAGAGTCGTGAAAGGCACTTCATCCATGTCAATAGGCGGGTGCCGCCGAGTGCTAGATCCAGGTACGATGCAGGTACAGCTAAGTCATGGCCAAGTAGCGCTTTCGGTCTGGTCAAAGTCACGACACACGCAATTTTACAGCAAAGAGTACATCCGACCTCTCCCTAAGACGGAGAGGCTTACTGCGACAAGGGTAAGAAACCTGCATGTTGCGAGTCCGCGAGGTTGGGTAGTGGAGGACGTCGACAGCAAGCCCGTCGGGATACTCCACTAAAAAGCAGCTTTACATCCCTGTATCGCAGGCGGTTGGACGAGTAGGACAGCCTGAAAGTCGCGGTAGCGTTGTCGCGGATTTTTTGGCCCAGGGTGGTGGTGGTGGTGGTGGTGGTTGTGGTACTTGGTGGTGCGGCGCGCGGCCCAGCCTCTCGCATTTCTATTGACTTTCGGGTTTTGCGGCTGGGCGGGCGACCAGCTTTGGGAAAGCTGGTGGCGGGGCAACGCTTCTTTTTAACGTGAGGCTTGCCCGCGCTGCATTCCTCACCATTCTCGATTCCTCTCCTCTCTCTCTTCTGATACATTGCATATTCTCATTGCGAAAAAGGGTTCATTTGAATGATCTCGAGGTTTCTTTCCCCCCTCTCCTCCTCATCATCGTCGACTACTCCGTAGTGAACAATCCCGTTGTCCACTCTGAGTCTCTATCGTCAACCTTTACCCACATCTCGGACCCATACGTCTCGGCACTTGACGAATTCCCGGCAGGGAAATCGAGCTGCTCATCACGGATTGAAATCTCATCGAGCCGTCGCGAACGACAATTCTTTAGCTTCCAACTGGAATTCAGATCGAGGACAATTGTCTGACAGGCCATCCCAAAGGCACAGACAAAAACCTCGGACCGTTGAAAGATACCACCAAACTCAATCGTCTTCCCGAGACCACATTCCACGGCGTCTCCGCCCAGACCCTCCGTGTCTCTCTTCCTCCTCCCAGCCACCGGGCTCTCCACACAAGCTGTCCCCCGCACCGCTCCACACCGGCGCCGGGCTCACTCCCACAACCCCCACCAAAAAACCATCGCGGCCATTAGAAGAACCGCACAAGACCAAAGGACGAACAGTCCTTGCTAGCAGTCATGGTCAAACAAAACGACGTCATCGCGATCATTGTCATCGTGCTGTTCGTCGTCCTCGCCCTCGTGGCCTTTGGCATTTACAGATTGGTCCACGTTGCGCGCCAGAGCATGAGTGTGACGTCTGGGTCGAGTAGTAGCAGCTCCGACGAGATTGTCGACGACTGATCTACTCGCCGTTCATCTTTACGGGGTTTACTCGGCGCTGCGGCTCGCTGCTGCTGCTGCTGCAATTACTATCTACCATCGCATTTACACTGAGATACCACGACCAAAACTGTTTACGCAAGAAAGCGCCGTCGCATTTTTTTGCGAGTTTGAGAGCGTTCTGCCAAGGCTTCGGCTGAGACTACGACATGGAAGGGAGAAAGAAGAGAATGGATGAATCTGGGATGAGTGATAATGAGGAGGGGAAATTTGGGAAACATGGAAAGGGATATGAGACATGATTTATCGGCATTTTTATCTGGCATTTGCGCAGCATTTTTTTTACCATACAAAGTTGGTCATTTGGGATACAAGATGCAGCAAAATGTGTCTTTATGGGGGAAGATATCTACGAGTGTATGATACTGGATCTGGGATGGGCTGCGCCGGGATTGGCGACCTTTTTTGAAGGCATGAAGATGAGCCCATGTACACAGAACGAACAAATGGGATGAAGTAGGCCTTTATAGGCTCAAGATGAAATAGAAAGAATACCAGATATCAACACATCTGGCAGGATCGATGTACCCGTGGTTTCCTTCAAGGAAAAGGAGGCGTTTGAGAGAGATAAAAGACCGTTCCTCAACCTCTCATTACCTATCCCAGCAATGTATGCGATTGTGACGTTATCGGCCGCGATTGCAGGTAGCGAACGTCTTGTGGCCAGCTGCCTAAGTACTTGCTTAGCCGGTTCCAAAAGAGCTCGCCAAGTATCTAATAATCTCGTGCCTTTTGTCCATTAATCACGGTCATCGTTAACGTATTCGTAACTAAATCGTCAGGTTGGAGGCCATGACTACAAATAGCAAATGTCAAATTAAGATACCTAGCCTTGAATCAATATCGTGCCTTTCGTTTCGCAATCACAGTCATCGTTTACATATTCGTGTCTAGATAATCACTAACATATGCGAAGGCGCCCGAGCAGAGGCTAAAGCAGATTTGCTGATCAGGGATATGTGCAAAGTGACTAAGCAGATACCAAACGGTGCTTCTGATCACGAATACGTGCGAATGCGCTCGAGTAGATACCAAACGGCTCTGTTCTTTGTCAAGATAACGAGACAGCCTAGGTAAAGGCGGGTGAGTGCAAATCGGTACCTGTGTTCCTTCCTTGAACCCATTCAAAATCTGAGAACATGACAAATTGTGAGAATACGATGCGTTCCATTTGAGGTAAGCATTCAGATGTTGAACGTAAGTTTTTTTGAATTTTATATGGGTTCGTGATGGTAGTTCTGTTTTTGTCTACTCGGGAGCTCATGTGCCTGCAGAGCACGCATAGCATACCTAGCCCAGTCAAGGTTACTTTCGGTTGTTTAGGAGCCAGGGCAAAAATGAAGAATAAGAGCACAGGAGTGAGCTTTTCAAATCTTATACGCCCATACTTTGATACTTGATTAGAAGTAAAACGGTGCCAGGTCGCTGCTGATAACTTGCATGAATGATGGGACCACTCACATTGCATGCTGTGGGTATTGGCTGATGGGCAAGGAACTCAGGCTGCCAGATCAGGCTATGAAAGGCGACAATGTTCTCTTCCGTCGACCTCTTAAACCTCAGCCAATGATATCATTACCAAAATGCGTCTAATCGATGTGAACACACTCCTGCTGGAGGAGTTCATGGGCCGGTGTTCCCAGTACGCAACCCTACTCACACTTGGAATGGCAAGCAGGAGATAAGTTTCAAGGAATGGCACAAACAACATGTCGCCGAATCAAAAGAGCAGGGGTACGCCAAACTACTCGGGGCTTGTCGGTTAACACGAGAATTCGGTCTCGAGTACCTGTGGGTTGATACGAATTGTATCGATAAGGAAAGCTCCGCAGAGCTCTCAGAGGCAATCAATTCGATGTTCAACTAGTATCAGGAATCGGCTATCTGTTTCGCATATCTCGAAGACCTCGAATTTGAGGATACTATGCAGCAAAGCTCAGGCGATGGTGTTCCAAGCCAAAACAACGTTGTCGATCTGAACTCGCTCGTAGTCGTCGGTTCACCCGCGGCTGGACATTACAAGAGCTCTCGGCCCCGAGGCGGATGTACCTCTTTGACAAGAGCTGGAGGATCCTAGGATCGCGGCAAGACTTCGCGCCTGAAGTTTCAAACATCACCGGAATAAGAAACGAGTACGTTTCCGGCGCCAAGTCAGTCTTGGACGCGAGCATCTCGGAGGTATTTTCCCGGCTGGCGGGCCGGGAGACGACAAGTCTCGAAGACATGGCTTATCCCGTGCTCGGGCTTCTCGGTCTCAACATGCCGTTGCTTTACGGCGAGCGCTCGGCGGCATGTATGCGCCTCCAGGAGGAGTTGATCCGCATCTCGGACGACCAGACGATCTTCTGTTGGACGTGGGATCATACGACCCCACACAACTGTAGTAGTCTACTCGCACCATCGCCTTCGGTCTTCAAGGGCGGCGACCGTTTCCTCTGCGGGTCCGAGACTGACGAGCACATTGTCGGATGGAGAAAGGCCATATCGTACTCGATGACGAACGTAGGTCTACGCATCCGTTTGCCCACGCTGAGGATATCGGGTCTGGACCTTTCCGTCTTGAACGTATCCGAAAAGAGAAGCGATTCGGGAGAGCAGGACCCTATCACAGGTCGTGTCTGTATTCCTCTCATGACGAACAACTACCTCGATGAGGTCTATGGCGTCTCGTCGACACTGATTGACGACTCTGTGCTTAGTGCTCAACGATGGCCGATTCCCGGACAACCCATACCTGTCTACGAGCTGAGGAACATATACCCCTCCTCCCTATAGGGTTTCTACATCCGTCCGTTGCAACGAGACGCGAAGATAGTAAAGGACACTATATCACTCGGGCAAGCAGGAAGACCTAAGTATCCATCACTACAAATGATATTGCCAATCATCGAGACGCGAATGGCACCATCCTCTCACCTGGAATTTAGCTCGATCGATACGTTTTTTCCGGAATTCTGTAATCCCACGGTACACAAAATCTATCGAGCGTCTCCATGTAAATTCGACTAGTCAGCATTTCTTCTATGCCCCATTCAGAGGTCTTTTCCTACTCCTCAACACGAAATTACGTGGAGCACTCGGCAATGAGCTACAATTGCACGTTGGAGACAATCGGATCGAGAAACTGGTTATTGGGGCTTACACTGGGACTGGAGCAAATTCGCCACCGGAGAAGGGAAAATGTGACTGGTTTTGTTATTTTAAAGACGAGCAGTCGACGCGAGCAGTATCAGGCGAATGGTCCTGTAATATGGCATGTTCACCGGACAGGACATTTATAATGCATCTGGATTGACACACAATTCAGTTGCCACACGGAATTGTTGCAAAACCAGTGTACATCTCTTTCTTGCCGGCGCTGTCTCTGGTAGACCGGGCACTTGAAAGATGGGGGCTTTGGATCAACGCGGATATCATTCAAAATACTATGCATTGTAAGATGTTGAGTTGGCGGGAGGTTGTCGACGGCCGATAGCCACGAGTCGACGAGGCAGATGGAGGGTCAATATAGCAAATGAAGTACAAAGGCTTGAAAGACCTATTATCGAGATGGAATTCGGTCACAAATCATGGAGGGAAAAGGGTTGGAAGAAAAGTGCTGTCTTGAGGCCTTCTTTATTGTCTATGTCGAGGAGCAACGGGAGAGACCGCCATACATTAGCGACGTTTCGCTTTGCGTATTGGTTCACTTGTTCTGATGGATTAATATTTTAGGGCGATGTCCAGATCTGAACCACAACTATTCAGTTTCTGTCCAGAAACTGAACGAAAGCACTTGTTTGCGAGGTGAACAGAGGCATCAATACTCTGAAAGGGCACCGACGACACCAAAGAAGACGGCTCGAAAGGAAATAACTCGAATGTTGCCGAAAAAACTATTTGATTTCTTTTCAGAGACCAGAGAGTGAGCAGGACATATAAGCTGGTTTACTGGCTCCTGCCTATATCCCAACGCTCATAGTTGGCCTACTTCCACTTCAACAGACTGTCAACTAAAAAGACAAGGACCAAGCAGCATCGCCACCCAAATGAGCCAAATAGACGGCGGCCTCGACTTCAACTACCCCGCCCGCAACAAGATCCTCTATCAAGAGCAGACCAAAGTGGGCTACGTCGACGGAGACGGAAAAGCCGTATTCAACGACGCGTACCGAGAAGCCGGCCCCCAGCTGTTCGCGGGAGAGGTGCTCAAGCTACGTGCAGGTCGCTTTCTCAAAAAATGTATACTTCCAGGCAGCACGTACTTCACTGCCGGAGTGACACCGGAAGGTAAGGCCAGGGTCCGCTGCATGAGAGAATGGCTGTGGAAAGAATGCAAACGGACGCTGGGAGAGTATAAGAGTTGGCGTTACAAGTACACGGTCGAGGGCACTATCACGTTCCATGGCCGTATACAACCGATAGGCAGGGAGAACCCAGAGGAGACAACTCAAGGCGCTCAGACGAGCCAATATCAGACTCGGGTGGTTGAGATGCCGTAGGAGGAGGATACGGTGAGTGAGGACCAGCGAGAGAGTGGTTAGATTCCTGGTGCTTGGTGTTTTGGTGATAGGGCGAGGGTAGCCTTGAGGCCGAGGGCGTCTTTTTGGTGAACCTGCAACGTTGGCAGGTTGCCTTACACGTTGTCGTGCTCTGCTTGTTGTCCATAACATACCCTCCATGGAAGAATTCACAGCTAGATAATGGGATGAGAAGTCTGGATCATTGAGCTATTGGCAGAGCGATGATTCAAACGCACATGAGATAGAAAGCTGAGAATGTTGTTATGAGACAGGAACATATCAAGGCGAGATAATACTATCTAAAGTGAACGCCCCTCTCTTTCACGGGCGACTGCAGTTGATTTCGAAGGGTAAAATGAAGTAGCGTTTTTCTGACGTTGGGGTTGCCTTAGAGTCTGTGAGGCTCATAATCAATAATACTTCTGTTGCTGCTTCACTCGACGTTGATAGTTGGACGTTGAAGTCGACCATCTGAAGTCGGATGCACGGTCCACCTCCCAAACCAGAGTGGTTGGTCATGAGAGCTTCGCTGGCCATCTGATGATGATATCCAAACACTGAATAGTGAGTAGCGAGTTGAGCAAGAGTCGGGTGAGTAAGCCTTTTGAGTTTGGCGATGTAGCTGCCCAAGGAGTACAAGGTTCACTGTCAGAAGCGCCCGAGGGCGTCGGGAGAGAGGACAAGAGACAGAGACGGCATCGAAACCCCGGATGTTGCAGTGATGGGCGTATCGAGGGGGCTATCTCATTCATGGGCAGGGCAGCTTGAAACATGGACTGGTGGGAGGCATGACGACGGGCGCCCGAGCTCTCTGACGGCAACCTTGCCGTATGATGCGTCTGATATCGGTTCGGTGCATAGACGGAAAACAAGCAACGGGAATATGCGGGCGTGTGTCTCTTCTTACAAGAATGGATTGTTCATGTGAGGTTGAAATATCGTTTAAAAATGCGGTTATCTGCACGGTAACCTTCGCAAGAAGAGTATTGCTGAAAAAGGGGACCGAGTTGCAGGGCGAGCTGCGAACGAGCCAGGCGATTGCGGGACATCAGAAGTCAGTCGGTGGCGGGACATTCCACCACCTTACGGATACTTAGGTACTTGCAGATAATTAGCGTTGTGGCATTGGGAGGAAGGAGCCACCTCATCCCTCCCAAACCAATCTTTCAGCGCACCCGATTGCGTAGCCCAGGGAAGTATGTCGCTGCAAGTTCCCGTCAGGTAGCAGATAGACAGGCATCTGGGCAGGTACCACCAATGTACCGTGGAGTCGATGCGGGACCGAGATGGTAGAGGCATTAGACATTGAATTCTGTGAATGACCAGACTTGACGACTGTTACTGAAGAAAAATGATGGAAAAATAAATCGAACATTTTGAACGTGAAAAAGATAGATTCAAGTAACAGGAACGTCTTCACCAGCCACACTGATGGCGAAGTGGCGGCGCTATCAGACTTAGCTCGGGACTGGCGCTAACAGGAGCCCCAGACTCGACGGTCGAAATACTTTCCACCCCATCAACCAGCGGAACCAAAGGCTGCCCTGGCTGCAAGCTACCCCCAAGGACAGAGAGACTCCAGCACACGTCCACCCGTTCCCCTTCTGGCTTGCATCACGACACGACCTCGAAATCCCACCTCAACCTCATTCAACTCCCTTCCGAGCGTATTGTCCCCCCATCGCACCGCCACGCCGCCCTCCCGATTCCGATTGCGCGACGACCATGTAAATGGTTCCTCCCATTGCATTGCGAACACCCTCATGATTGCTCCATTCCACTGCGACGGGACCGCCCTACCGAGCAGCCATGGACAACAGGGCCCAACGATTCGAGGATGAGAAGCGGCGCATCATCGAGAGCTGCTTCATCAAGAAGGATGTAGACGGATCGTGTGCGTCGAACCCCGATGTCGCTAGAATTTCTCACTCAAAAAAGTCTGCTTCATATGCGTATGGTACTGACCCTTGCTTCCGTCGATAGTGCTCGAGACATACATCACCCACATTCGAATCACCGAGTACTCCTCCCATCCGACCTCTCCTCCACCGCCTCAAGCACGAACACCCGAATCACAGAAACCCCGCGTAATCGTCGTTGCAGTGCGAAAGAGTGGCCGAGTGCGTATGCACAAAACGAAAGAGAACGCCAACGGCTCCTTCTCAATTGGAAAGACATGGAACCTCGACGACCTCTCTGCCATCGAGTCCTTCACGGGGCCGCCGGCTAACCCGACCTTCCGCGAATGGGCTGGTGATACTGGCTTCATCGTCACCATCGGAAAGCCTTACTTCTGGAATGCGCAATCGGATAAGGAAAAGAAGTTCTTCATTGCCAGCCTGGTTAAGATCTATGGCAAATACACGGGAGGCAAGGTCCCTGAGCTATCGGGCTTCGACCAGGCCGAGATGGCCCAGATCCTGAGAAACGAACGACGACCACCCCCTCCCGCACAGGCTGCCTTCCGACCTCCCGCAATGCCCGATGCTGCTTCTAGTCAGACCAGCCTCGGCGCTCCGAATGCGCCCTCCAACTATGGCACTCCCTCGCCTGGCCCCCCAGGCCCTCGCCGACCACCACCTCTCAATGGAATGGCGAATAACTCACCAGCGGGAAGCATGGCATCTTCGTTCTCGCAGGAACCTCCTACGCTGCGAAGATTCGGGAACAAGAGCCAAGAATCTTTCTCGCCTTCCCTGGGAGGCAGGAGCGACGATACGGGAAGCATGCCGCCGCGCTCACGAAATGGCATGCCTGGGCAAGGGGCCTTTGGTAGGTTCGGTGAGCCAGGTCAAGAGCCTGGACTAGGACCACCTCCGCCAATCTCCGAAGAAGGCAGACCGCCAGAGAGGAAGAGGCCACCGATGGACCCGGCAAGGCCCCAGGGACAGGGCTTCAACGACAGAGACCTGGTTCCTGCGCCCTTAGTGAGCCCGGGGATGCGACGAGATCAAGTTGCCCCTCCCCCGAGGAGTACAGCCAGGAAGAACTCTCTTTCGCAGAGGTCAGATGGAGGTTCTTACAGGGACAACCGACCAGTCACACCCCTTACGCCTGGAGACCCGGGTGCACCAGATGTTCCTCTCGCACTCAGAACCCCAACAAGAAATGGGGCAACACCCACAAGACAACCTCCTCCTATTGTCTCTCCGCCGCCTGAAATCCCTGTTCCCCCTGTTCCCCCTGCCCCAGTCTCTCCCATCGTGCAGAGTCCGCCTCCAGCCCCTCCGCCAGCGCCTGTAGCTGCGGTTGAGGAAATCATACCCGAGGAGCCTCCGGCTGTTGAGCCTACCCCTGAGCCTGAGGCTCCCGTGGAACAAGAAGATGAGAGTCGGCCAGGTTTAGGACCGATGATTAAAGCAAAGAAATCCAAGAATGACCTCGCTGGTGTGCTCTGGAAGGCTGCCTCCGCTGCCTCAGCTTTCAAGCCTCGGCCTGGTGGTGCTGGTGAAAGACTTCGACAGCTTGCCACAAAGAGCACTGAACCTGCCGAAGGAATCACAACAGTTTTCCAACCTCCGCCACGGCCTGCCTCCTCTGACGGCCCCAAAGTCACATCCCCAGAACCTGCAGTCGAAGAGACTGCTGCACCTGCGGAGCCTCCCAAGCGCACATCTGGTGTGCCTGAGGTCAAGGTCACTGTGCCTAATTCTAGTCGACCATCAAGCTTGCAGCCCTCGATTCAGGAAGTTATTAGCGTGAAGAAGCCAGAGGAATCCGTAACCAAGGAGGAGAACAGCAAGTCGATAGTTGCCGGTAATGACGCCAAGTATCTTGCATCTCTTGGTATTGACCCCACAGTCTTGGATAACAAGAGCGGCGAATTCACAAAGTGGCTTGACTACTTTGGCTGGGTTCCTGGCGAGCAGATGAGATCTCGTAACGTGGACGAGATGAGGACAGACCTTGAGCGAGAGCTCAACAAAGCCCAAGCCGGCGGCTGGCTAGCCCGGTTCCAGGAAGAGGATGATCGTGTCGAGGCTATCAAACGCGGCATCGATCTGGCAGTCGCTGAGTGTGAAGAAATGGAGAATCTTCTGACGCTGTACAGCGTTGAACTTTCGGTAGGTTGCTTCGTAAACTTTCCGAAACTGTTGCTGACTAGAAATAGACTCTTTCTGATGATATTGCATACATTGAAGCCCAAGGCCAGGGTCTTCAGGTGCAAACTGCTAACCAGAAGCTGCTCAAGAAGGAGCTCGAGTCTCTTCTTGAGACAACTACTATTACTTCTGCTGATCTGAACGCCTTGAGAGCGGCGCCACTGGAAGATCTGAACGGCCTTGAGGACATCGAAATGTCTTTGGTCACTCTCTACAAGGCCATGATCAAGATTGATCCCACATTACTAGGGGGCGAACAACGAAAGAGCGAAGATATCGGCGGAGAAGTTGATCAAGCCGTGGGTCTCGAGAACACCGACTATGGCAAGATGAGAATCGTCCAGGAGAAGAAGGAGATGTACCGACAAGAAAGCGCTGTCTTCTCGCGACGGTTGGTCGGCTACATGGCCCAACAGTTCGATGTGGCCTACAACGAAGTCAACAGAGCGCTTCGCGAAGCTCTTTCAAGAAAGGTGGATTCTCGCCACCACGACACCGGTCGGGACATGTTGTGGAAGTACAGTCCCTTGATCAAATACGCCAAGGACGTCGACCCCGCCAACTGGGATCGCATGATCCAGGTCTACCAAGACAAGAGCCACCCGGTCTATAAGAACGAATTCCGCCAGGTCTTGGAAGCGTGGAAGCGCAATGCGCGCAAGATGACCGCTGACGAGACATCCGAGCTCCTGTTTACATTTGAAGTCGAAAAGCAACAGGAAGGCAGAGCGACCACTGTCAGGAAGCTTACCGTCAAGCGGAGTCAAACATTGGCCAAGAGTCTGCGTTCGCCCATCGATACCAGCAGCAGGACTAACCTGAAAGAGTCGGGCGAGAACCGAAGCCTTCCTTACGAGGTATTTGGGCAGGTACTGGACGACCTTCTGCCGTTAGTTGAGATGGAGCAGAACTTCATCATCGACTTCTTCCACGCCACCACACTGGAGCAATCAGACTTCCCAGACCTGGTCGCAGCCAGCAGGCCGACAGATCGGAGAGGCGGCGACTTGCGTCGCCATCGTTTGATGGAGCCTGACCGCGATCTTGCTCGACGTGTTACTAAGGGTATGGAGGTGATTTTCATCTTCCTCGAGACAGAGATTGCCAAGCTCATTGAATGGGTTGTCCAAGCCGATCCTTTGTAAGTTGACTCCAACTCCATTTCATCGTCATGACATACTGACCAGATGCTTCAGACAAGGTGCTGGTGTCTTGGCCGTTCTCGAGCGGAACCTGTTGGATATCCAACAATCCAATCAAGACTTCCTCAACGCTCTTCTCCAGAAACTCCACGGGATCTTGGAGTCCCGATTTAAGAAATTCGTCGACGAGCAGATCCGCGCCATCGAGGAGACTAAGGTCAAGATTAATAAGCGCAAGGGCGTTATTTCGTTCATCCGTGTCTTCCCTCAGTTCTCCAACGCCGTGGAAAACATTCTCTCGGGTATCGACCCTAACCTAGCCGTGCGCAAGACGGTTGACCGCGAGTACGATCGCATCCTCAAGTCCATGTTCGACTCCCTCAAGATCATTGCCCGCGAGAACCCCGCAGTCAGCGTCGGTGCGGCAGGTGCGGATCCAGAAGACAAGGAGGCTCTCAACTTCCACATTCTGCTCATCGAAAATATGAACCACTTCCTCGAGGAGATCAACACGCACGGCCTCAATGTCCTCGAAGACTGGCGTGAGGCTGCGACAGGCGAGATGAATGAGCACATGAACCTGTACCTGAACGCTGTGATGCGCCGCCCCCTCGGCAAGCTTCTCGAGTACGTCGAGAACATCGAGGGCCAACTGCAGTCGGGCAAGCCCGGCTCGAGCATCGCTTCGCAGCCATCCAATTCCAAGTCCACCTTCCACAAGGTCTTGGCAACGTACGACTCGCGCGAGGTCCGCAAGGGTATCGAGACGTTGCGCAAGCGCGTCGAGAAGCACTTTGGCGACGCGGACGACCCTGCTCTCAGCCAGAAGCTTGTGATCAAGGTGCTCCGCGAGTGCGAACGCTTCTACGGCGAAGTGGAGCTGCGCATTAGCCGCATCACCGCCGACGTCTACAGCGGAGACGTCCTCTTCGAGTGGCCCCGCGCCGAGGTTAAGTCTGGCTTCCGCTAGAGGCATATGCTGCTTGGCCTGAGAGCTGGGACCTATTGATTTGATTCCGATGATGCTGCCATAAGAAAGCAAGCCAATCGCAGCATCAACTTTTGTCGAATTGACTTTTTTCTCCCAAGAACCCCCCCGTTCTATTTAGGTTGCTTCCTAACACGACTAAGGGAAGCATTGCATTGCGGAAGGACGACCGGGTTTGTGTCAAGTGTGCCCGCAACTGCTTACTCTGGCTTCTATTTTCCCTTCTCAAGATACCTTTCTACGAGCAAGAGAAGATGAGAAAATTTGGGGACCAGAGAGAAGGGGAGGATAATGGTGGTGGTGGGGAGGGTGAACATGTTGTTTTTTTGTCATGTTTTTTCTATAGGCGGCAGAAGGGCAAGGGATATCTTTGGAGGCGACGTTTTTTGAAGGCCACTTGATCCGAGAGGGAGGGATCTTCGGTATCCATGGATGGGTATGGACAACAAAACCTTTGTATTGCGCGCAAATAGGAGAGGGGACATTAGATTCCTGTGATGAAATGAGAGACCTTTACGCCGTGTAACCTCATTCTCTGATGAACACCTCTTGGTTCCTCGTGTCGGCCAAGTTGATAGCCTGTGCAACGCACGGCGGGAACAGCATGATCACGTTTCACTGACACAAGAGGCACGACAATGTTGTCACAAATCAATTTTGACCATTCTATCAACGGGATCCCCTTGGCACATCACAAACCAGCAGGCTTTAGACGGGTCTGGTCATGGACCCTAGAAACAGTACCGAAACAAGAGAGAAATGCCTCGAGGCCATAGCAGGAAGGCAAGCCGAAAAGCACGTCTGACGCCTAACGAACCTGCCATGCAAAGTCGGGTGGAGGGGCTTCGCTTCGATGTGTGTTGTTACCCTCGCCCTTCAATCCACCTCACCCAAAACTGGTGTTCCCTGACCCAGACCGTTTCCATCCATAAAATCTTTATTGTTGAAAGAATACCATCGCCCGATGTGCAATGCTTGTTCACGTATTTCATACCACAGTCATGTAAAGGTGGCGACATTCGCTGAGATGGCCAACTCGGCCATCTGGTTCGCTATCTGTTTTTTTCTGTTTTGGGTTTCCTGGAATTCGCTGAGTCGGTGACAGAGACAGCGTCTATGACAGGTGGAAAGCTCCCTGGCCTTCCTTGATGGCAGTAGAGAGCTGTTTGCGCATGGCTTCGATGCTGGTGTAGTCGGGTAGTTTGAGGTAGTTCACACACGTCATGACACTGGGGAGATAATCGTCAGACGTGTAGGGGTGTTCACTTGGCTTGCAGACGACCGTGAACATGGGCGTCAAGCTCTTGAATCCTGTCGTTTATGTTAGTCTTGGCTACTTGGGACAAGTCGATGAACGAGAGAGAGACGTACCCCCTATGGGGAGCTTGGGGCTGCCCGTGGTGAATTGCAGGAAATCGCGGCGCTCAGGAGCCGATAGCTCGCTCATCGTCTGCAACAAGTTCTTGACGGTCTTGCTGTCCATGTTGTAGCCGTGGTCCGCCTTGATCGAATCCATGAGTGCTAGCGAGGATGTCAGTATATCATTAGCCGGACGGGCAAGGAAGCACTTACTTTCGAGAGACCAGTCCTCGTCAACCCGGCCAAACAAAGTTACCAGCTCGTCGGGAGTGAATGCGCTTAACGCAGAGTAGGGGAAGACTTGAGAGAAACCGGTGCGGAAAGCGTCTACCTGGCGGCGAACACCAGTGCCCAAGGTCATGTCAATGACGCGCTCAAGGTACGAGTCCACGTTGTCAATGGTGACCCGAATTTGTCCACCGTTAGAGACCAGTTCGATCTCTGGAAAACCAGGAAGCGTGAAATCCAGGCACAGGTCGTCCAACTTGACACCGTCGATAACAATATCCTCTGTATCGGTAACCTTTTGAGCAGGCGTTCGTGAAGGGTCTTCGTCAATTTCCTTCTTGGCCACGGCGAACTTCTTAATGGTCTTCAGAGACCTGGCCAAGCCGGGATCGACGACCTTAACTGCGCCGAGTGATGGCTTCACGCCAGGTGCCGATGAACCATCTCCAATGCGGAAGAAGGTGGGGTTGAAGTTCAGATCAATGATGCGAGAATCGATCATTGAGCGAGCAACAAACTTGCCGAGGGTTTTGAACAGTTGCAGGATACGTTCCCCATTGGGCGCAATGGCTTCATCGTCGCTGAGCGGCCGAGGGAAAAGTCCACTCGCTCCAGAGATGTACTCTTCCGAGTCGTTCGAATCCATCTCTCTCCATAGCTTGAGCTTTTTCTTGGAGAACTCTCTCGACACCGTTGAGTAGAACTCAAGTGTCGGACCCAAACCGGTTCCGACTTCCTCAAAGTATTCAACCTCGAGAATGCTCTGAGACGCGCCGTACAGCTCCATTACTTTCAGGGCCGACTCCAAGATCTTCGATCTGGAAATGCGAACCTTCTGGCGCTGCAAACGACCCAAGAATGGTCTGTCGTCGCGGCGGTCGCGACGCGAGTCGTCCGCAGAGTGTGCGTTCTGCCAGCGAGTCATCGAGCGCGCATAACCAAATGAGGTCGACTGCAAGAACAAGTGCCTGGTCTCAAAGGGGAAGAGGAAAGGGTACAGTCGTGCAAGGTCTTCTACCCAACTTGGGAGGCAATTGCTCGCGACGATCAAAGGCTCTTCAAGCTGTCTATTGAGCTTCGCCGTCAATTTGGTGTTGACGAACTGTGATAGGGGCTCGACATTCAGACGAACAGCATCTTTTTCGCTGTTCTCAACCATGACATCTTCGATATTGGCGTTCAAGTCGTGAAGGATGTTGAGGAGGCGAAGGATAGAGGCTGTCGAAGGGTGCTTGGCGAGGGATGCCGGAACGTTTCCTTCGCCATTCTCCTCCGTAGGGGCCTGAGCATTGGAACTGAACGAAAGGGTTTCCGCGGGGGGCGGACCAGGGGCACGTCGGAACTTGATCGGGTGCACTGCAGACCAGACACTTCGGCTAAAGTGCTCATCAGAGTTGGCGGCCGAGGTGTGGACGGCACGGTAAATTGTAGTCTCGCTCGTAATCACCTTGTTGTCGAGAGTGAACTGGATATGCCAGTCCTGTGGCACCGCTTGAATGGCTGCAGCGTAAGACATCGGCCTCGATGAGGCTGCCGGCGTGGGAGTGCTTTGTGCCGCAGGAGGGGGCGGAAGAGCACTAGAACGAGTAGGCAGAGAATTCTGCGATGGCGTGGGCACTCTGGTCCCGTCATCCTTCCGCGCGGTGACCTTTCCACCCGCAGCGATTTCCATGTTGACAGCGCCAGGCTCGGGGCCGGGAGATTCGCTCATATCCTCATCCAAGTCACCTACAATAGCATCCAATGCACTGCTTCCGCCAATCTCTTCGTCGTCGGACAGATGCTTCTCGTCTGCACACTCGAGGGCATTCTCCAGGTCGTCTTCTTCAGGAGGTGGTCTGGACGGCGCTGGGCTATCTGCGGCCGACGCCGCGCTACGACGGGTAGATCTCCTCAAAACGCCCTTGTCTCTGGTGCTGGAAGAAGTATCGGGAGTGGCCGCACTCTCCGACTGAGGTGTTGACTTCGACTTCGTCTTGCGGAGAGAACGCGAGCCGCTGGGCGTAGGCACGCTGGGCGGTGGTGGGATCGGACTTGACCCAGACGCTGCCGATGCGCGCTCCGTAAGTCTAGCTGCCGCATGACTGAGTGGCAAACCAGCAGAGCCTGCCAACGACGCGAGGGCCCTCGAGAGGTTGTCGGTCCGCCTTGAGGAGCCACGTGGCCGTTCCGAAAGACTGATTCTGGGTCTCAGGTAGTCATCGAGAGACTTGAAAGTCGCGATGGCGTGAATTGAAACCATTATGTTTCTATAGGACTTGGGTATAGACTCGTCATCAGCCACAAGTCTGAGCCGAATCTGCTTCGCGAGCATGGACGCAGCACTACTGCGATTGCCATCAAAGGTATTTTGGTGGACAGTGATGACCTCGAAATGCTCAGATCTACTAAGCAGATCTTGAAGTTTGTGAACCATGACACTGAAGGGAGTTGCAGGTGAATCGGCAGTGGCGGTCTTGGGCTTGGACTTGACGCTGTAGCCCATGAAGACCTGCAAGAAGTCCGCCTGGGCAGTGCGGGCTAAATCCTCATCGGGATTGCTGAAAACTTCCAAAAGCACTCTTACGAGTCCAGAAGCCAGAAGCTCTGCGCTGGTGACACTTTCGAGGACGTCGGCGTCAAAGGACGAGGCCAGCTTCTTGAACAACTCTATGCCGTTTTCAGGCGAAAGATTACCTGCCGACCTGTTGAGGTAGAAGGCTTCAATTTCCCCAGCAAGATCTGATAGATTGGTGAGAATCCCAGTCGCCTTCTTCTTCATGGCCTTGCCGTGCTTCTCGGTCTCGTGACTCTCCAAGAACTTCTTGGCCACCTCGCGAATCCTGCTTCGCATCGATGGAACGTCTGACAGAAAGTGTTGAGGCGGCCCGTCGAGCGACATTGTTGAGCCGCGTGAGCTAACCGGCGACCCAGAAATGTCGTCTGGATGAGGCTCGTTCTCATTGTCCTCTTCATTTTCCTCGTCATCCGACTCTTCGTGTTCTTCATCGTCTTCAGACTCTTCATTGTCTGAATATTGATCACCAGAATCTGCTGCGGCCTGCTGCTCTGTGTTGTGGGACTCCTGTGAGTCGACCGGCTCTGGCGCTGGGGGCGGCGTGTGCTCCTCAATGGCCAAATTGGTGATTTCCGAAATCACACCTTCACGGTAGAGCTGATACCGGTAAACATCTTCCAAGCGACTGAGAAGGAGTTCTGTGGCTTGAAGTGCCAGCATAACCAGTGAGGGATGGTCCTGTTGAGACAGGATCGAAGCCAGGAAGGAAGCATAAGACACTGTCTTCAGCGCTTCGCTAAGGATCTCCTCGTCGAGGTTTGAAAGCATCTTTAGCTGGGCTGTGAGAACCTTTTGACGAACGTTGAGGTTGACCGTGCTCGAAAAAGCGTCGGTCAAGGTCGGGAAAAGAATAAGAGCAAAGCGGCGAACTTCGGACTTGCAGCTGTCGAGCAGTTCGATTCTCTTATCGTTTGGTGACTTGCGCGTCTTCCCAGCTGCCGTGGAGGAAGGAGTGATGGGTTCTGTCAAGTTCATCTCCACGAAGTCGCCATATGAAGGGTCAGCGTTGCGAGGCAGGCTAGGTAGCAGCTCGCAAATGACATTGAGCGTCTCGATAATCTGCTCCTTTGGTCGATGGATTAAGGCCTGCATGATGACAACACTGTCCAACTTGGAGGCAACGTCTTCTGTACCGCTGGGCGGAGAAACACCGGTAAGAATTTGATACAGTGTCTCCACGATGTTGAGCTTGAACAAGTCCGCCGAAAGTTGAGGGCTAGCACGAGCCGTAAAGGCCAGCACTCGCAGGAATTGCGTGTGGATATCAGCGCCAATGAGATTAGTGGTGCCAGGCACAAGCAGCCTCAACACAGCCTTCAACAGGTCGACACTGACGAGTTCTTCCAGCTTTGCAGACTGGTACTTGAAGCTCTCCACAATGCCAGAGACACAGATCGAAGCCTTTTCGACCACTCGCTGGTCGCTGCTGCCCAAGACATTGAGAAGTGTGGGCATGACATCTCGAATGACCGGGAAGGAATCCTCAGGAATGTTTCGACAGCAATTTGCAGCGGTAGTGACGGCTGTTCTTTGTGTGCTTGTTGCGAAGAAATCCAAGTAAGATAAGCAGGCGGTCAAGCCACCTTCTCGGACAATGCTGGACGGATACTCTGCAGAGATCTTTTCGAGGGTGCTCAGGGCTTGCTCGGCAAGGTCGATGAAGGAAATCTCGAGCAGCTTTTGGCAGAGCACAGGGACAGCCCCTCCGTAAACAACGTTGGCCACACTGGCGGGCAATGCCTCCATCAAATTTGCCAGGCAACGGCAGGCGAGCAGCATGAGTTCGGGATTCTCTTCGCCCGTAATCTCGTTGGGTTGCATCAGAGTCACCAATTCCTTGACGAAGGCATCAGGTGAAAAGTGACCTGACAAGTTATCCTCGTTGGAAACCAACAAGATTTCAGACAGCTCTTGCAGGGCGATCAGCTGCACTGATGGGTCATCTTTTTGACGCAGACTGTTGAGAAGATCTCGCAGGCGGGACGAAATACCCGTCATCATGCCTGTCAAGGCCCGCAAGGTACTTGACAAGCCACCGGGACCTCCAGGACCTCCGAATCCCCCAAAGGGATCATCGTCTACGTCGTCATCGTATCGCTGACCCTCGTCGTCGTCATCGTTTTCGTCACTATCATCGTCGTCTTGATGTTCGGGAGGAGGCGGTGGGGGCGGGAGAGGAAGAGACTCTTTTTCAGTATCATCTGTGCCCGTCATTGCGGTGTCGGGATCCGCATTGTTTGCGGCATTCCGTTTCGTCTTGCGGGAGGAGCTGGATGTGTTGGCGGAAGGATCTGCTTATGCCGAATCAGTATCATGCTTCAGAGTGTCAAACTAGAGGCAACTGGGGGTTACCTAGGGTGCCGGTGGCAGTCCTCTTGCTTCGGCTGCTACTGGATTTGCGGCTTGAAGATGCCGAGGGTGCGGTGTTCTCTGATGCGTTCGCAGGATCGGCGGAAATGCTAACAAGCACAGTCAGCTTTGAAGAATGTACAGCTCCGGCTCATGGGATTCCTTACTCTGGGCTCGACATGGCGACGGTAGATTTGCCCTTTCTCTTGGAGCGAGGCGGGACAGTCGGTTGAGTAGGGAGCTGAGGCGGTGGAACAGCTTCGGCTACCTTTTGACGCTTTGATCGCCTGGAGGAAGCTGATGCAGACTGCTGTGGTCCAGGAGTAGGGCTGGTAGCTTGTGTTGAAGCCTTTCGTTTCCGCGAGGCTGAGGTGGGAGGGTTTGGAGGACTGGAGCTCGGTGGTGCAGGGGCGGCCGCTGCGGGATCGGCGCTTGCAGCGGGTTGTGTCGATGAAGCCGCGAGACTCGCCGCTTGCCGGGCAGAAGATCTGGTAATTCTGGGAGACATGAGTGACTGGTTCTTAGGAGGCATGCCGACCGAAGAACGGAAGGCGAGAAAACGAAGGTAAGGATCAAGTCAAATGTGCCGAGGCCAAGATGTCGGTGGCCTCGTGTGTGTCCGCAACGAACGTCAGATGTGTGTGTGGTGTGTGTGGTGTGTGACGGTGTAGTGGATGTGGATGTACAGTGTACTAGACACAACGAGAAAGGTAAAGCATGCAATGAATTGCTGGGGTGGTGGAGGGAGGGGTCTGCTAGCACTGGCTCGAAGCTGACCAAGCGGCAGGGACGAGAGTAAGGAAATGAAGGAGAAAAAAGGTATCGGGTCGAGGAAGAAGAAGTGTCGAGGAGATAATAATCAAGACTCGATGAAGAGAGGATGAAGGAGCGGTGCGATGCAGCCGTGTTTCAATGGTTGGGAAGCAGGCGTCTCTCTGTGTCTTTTTTTTTTTCCTGAGGTGCTCTAGAGGTACGGTGCGGTGGTGCCTGGCAGGGTGTGTGCGGTTGCGGTGTAGTGAGGTAGGGCGGTAGGTATAGTGACCAGACCCGCTTAAGTTCGAGATCCCGCCGTTCGGGTACCAAAGGTGAGGTAGCTTCAGGCAGAGGAAGAGGAGAACGAAGGTGAGGCGGGTCCTGAAGTCGAAAAAGGGCCCTTTTTCGTGCCTTTCTTGGACTTCGAGGATCAAGAGAGACAAGCGAAGGAGATGAAGGTGAAAGAAGCAGCAGCGAGGCAGAGGTAGGTAGACGTAGACCAGACCGAGAGAAGGCGGCAGGCAGGCAGGCACGAGACAGGTTGGCTGTCGCCGGCAACTACCCCACGGTACCTGGACGTTGTTCCTGCTGCTCCTGCCTCTCTGCCTCCTCGCCTCTGCTCCTTCTCTTGCTCTCTCTCACAGGAATATTCTGCGTACCTGTCACCCGACGTTGATTCTTGCTGCTTTCTCTTCTCTTGTATGTCCTCTTCTTCCTCTTGTTCTCGTTCCTCTTCACTCTCGAGTCTCTGTGTCTCGCTCTCATACACACGAACCACACACACGCACGCTCTGCCTCTTTCGACTCTCTCTTTTGTCTCCGCAGAGCATAAAACAGTGTATTGGGGTTCGAAACGAAACACGACAAATACGGGTGAAAAGACAACCACCTACCGCTGGGAAGACGAGGTCGAAGCTAGGGTGGGCGAGCCCGAACCGGAAGACGATGTCGTCGGCGTAGACGGGAGGCGCGCGGGGGGATCGTGGTCGACTACCGATCTGGAGCGCTGGTTTGCAGAGGCGATTCGTTCTGCCATGGATTACGCCATGAGGCAGGACAGCTCGAGGGTTGCTGGCGATTAGGCGTTGTGGTGTCTTGATGTTATCAGCGCCGTCGGGAAATTGCCAAAAGATACGATGGCGTTGCGAGGTTGGTCCGAATCAACGGATCAGACAAGACGATCTCGTTGCGTTGAAAGTCATCGATATTGATGGCCTGATCTATCCTTTGAATCGCTTATCGTCGTATCGTTATCGTCGTCGTCGTCGTTGTCGTCGCAGGAGAACAGATTCGATGGCGATGTTGAAGGTTGGGGAGATGTATGGATGGGGTTTGGAACCAGACGAGGTTATGCAGCGCCAAAGCAGCACGGGAGAGGAAGAAGGTGTCGGGTCTGACTGATGGATGCCCTGGGCCGTGGCCGGCGAACGGGACAGACACACCACCCGTTGCTGCTAACAGTTTAACAAGCACCACGCCGCACGCCGCACGCCACACGCACCACCACCACCACGCACAACACACACATGCTCCAAGCGGCTCTGATATCGCTGTTCCAGTCCACTTTTTGCTCCAAACGTAGCCACTGGGGGATACGGAGTATTGGGCCCGCCAACTCAACATGAGCAGCCACGAGGGGGGAATCCCTGCGGTAAGGCCCATGCTTATGATGCTGCGGATACAGACGTAGGTATAGCGTTCCCCATTCTCGATACCTTACCTGTGATACTGATCATTACGGGCAGAACTATGCCATGGAACGGTCCCTCTCCTGTCACGTCTACCGTCTGGCTCCGTCCCAACCTCGAACCGCGCCAACGCCAACGCCAACCATGGACGTGCCGTCGTCCGTCACCCGTCACAAGCCTCCCTATTCCATCCCAGCCTACTAGGTGTTGTCTTCAAATGCTCAGTCCGTACAGCGTCACTGTAGTAGTGTCTGACCGTGCTGGAACAACGTTTGGCACCTCGACCCCGCCCTACCATCACTGTCTATCCCCAGTCTCTCAGGTGCTGACCTTGCACTAAGGTACTTACAGCCAAAACAGTTTCCCATCGCATTAAAGCCGCTTGTCATTACGGAGCCATGTTTCCGTTTACGCATCCACACCTTGCCCAGTGCGCTCCAGATTCTGACGGAGCTGATTCAAGGTTGGGTGGGGAGACGGCATTCCTACCTTTTCTTGCGCCATCAGGGTCGACCAATACTCCAATTTCTAAGCAGCCGAGTCAAACGAGTCAACAAAAACACCTCACGGAATTTCGATAACATGCAATATAGGCTTTTCTCGCATCCACAGCGCTGGAGATTCCGCATTAATCACTTCTTCTCTAGCCAAGTAGGTATCATGCAGGACCCGCTCGTCTATGCCTTCAAGCTATCCTTGCCTCCCTCGAATTCACCAAACTCGTACTCATCCGGGTACTTGTCTAGGTGCTCACGTAGCTGTGCCATTTGCTGCTTCAGATCCGGCGTCAGTTCCTCATAAACGTCTTCGAACATGCCTCGGATTGGCGGCTTCTTCTCCATCTCGGCCTCTTTGAACGCCTTCAGCACCTCCCTTCTAGTCGAGTCTCTGCACTCCTTTTCCTTGGCCTCATCCCACATGCCTTTGGCCTCCATGTACTTGCGCAGACGCGTAATGGGGTTGTCCCGCCTCTTCCAGTCCTCAACCTCGACTCTAGCACGGTAGGCAAACGAGTCATCCGACGTGCTGTGGTGGCTCACCCTGTAAGTCATGGCCTCGATCAAGACGGGGCGGCCCCCATTCTCGAGCGCCATTTCACGGGCCCTCTTCGTAGCCTCTCTGACAGCCCAGATATCGTTACCATCTACTCTGATGGTGTCGATGCCGTACCCCAGGCCACGGCTGGCGATTCCGTCACCTCTGTACTGTTCTAATGTCGGCGTGGAGATAGCATAGCCGTTGTTTCGGCAGATGAAGATTACAGGACATGACCTTGTAGCCGCGATGTTGAGGGCGGCATGAAAGTCTCCCTCACTCGCCGCACCCTCGCCAAAGTAGGCTGCAACGACTCTCGGGGGTATCGACTGATCTTGCATCCGCTGCATCTTCAAAGCGTATGCTGCTCCTGAAGCTTGCGGAAGCTGCGTTGCCAACGGCGACGAGATAGTATGCTGTACGAGCAACGTGTTAGCCTATGCACCCTCCAATGCCCTCCAGAGGTGCCGTCTCGGTCATGGGAACCTACAATATTCAGCTCCTTGCTACCATAGTGCACCGGCATGTTCCTCCCCCTACCGGGATCTTTCGAATTGGCAAAGAGCTGGTTCATGAAATCCGCCGTTGTGAAGCCCCGCTGCTTGAATACTCCCTGCTCGCGGTACTGGCAGAAGATGACATCCTCGGGCGTCAGCACACTCGCGGAGCCGACGCTCAGCGCCTCTTCGCCCGCCGAGACCATATAGAAGCTCAGCCTGCCCTGGCGCTGGGCGTCGAACATGATTAGGTCCATGACGGAGATGAAGACCATGTCCTTGTAGAGCTTGACGATCTGCGCCTCGTCGAGGTCCGGGACGAAGGCGTCGTCAACAATGGCGCCGTTTTGGTCCACGACGCGGTAGGTCGGCACGGCGGGGTAGTCACCCGGCGTCTCGAACTTGAGGCTGCTCGTGAAGGCGCTCTTTACGGCGCCGGGGAAGGAGACGTGATTCGCGTTTGGCCTTTGGGAAAGGCTACTTGCTGCTCGTCTGGTTTGAGATGTTGCTGCTGCCGCCGCTGCTCCTGCTGTCGGTGTTGATGTCGTCTTTGGAAGACCGCTTCCGGCTCGGGGGAGGGCCAGCCCGCCGAGGGGTGCCCGTCGAAGTATCTTGGAGGTCCTCATCTCTGCTTCTTTTCCTTCTTTGATCTTTTCTTTAAAGAAAGTCAATTGATTGAAAGGAGATGATCACAAAGCCTTGCTTAATTACACGAGAATTTCAGAGACGAAAGGGAAAGGAGTTGAGAGGGCCAGAGTGCCAAAGGGACTGAGGGAGAATGCCGAGACAGCAGCTATCCCGAGGAAGACCGTCTATCGTCGGCCGAAGTTGCGACGTCATGGCTGAGCCGATGTAAGCCGGTACCGATAAGGTAAGTTAGCAGTGGTGACTTCCCCCAAACCCCCCTGAAAGCCGTTACTGAGCTTTCCATCCTTTCCCCGCGCCCCGCGTGTATTCCTATCGATAAGAGAAACCGAACCTTGGACAGGGGTGCTTGTGTCTTGGGACCATGACCGAGCAGCCAGCCCATCGACAAGGTTATGGTTTGCTCCGTGCTGGCGTCTAGGGACTGTTTTGTTCCCCCGTAACCGAATCAGAAGCCAACCTGTGACTTTTATTTCTCTCGCGACGGTTTAATACCGCATGAATTTATGGACCGATTTGATGTATTACCGGTGAGCTTTTTTCTCTCTCCCTTATCATGGCTGTAAATTACGGTCTCTACGTTGACTTTATCTAACAATGTAGATAAAGTCAGTACTAGACGAATCCATGTTTATGGACGGTGGTTTGCCTGTGCTAACCGATGTTTGGCGAGAAAGTTATCGATGACTGATTTACACAATACAGCGCCTTCGTATATGTGTATTGAGGGTTTTGGTTACTCCGCGCTGATCTGAAATACCAAGTCATGGTTATCTAATGCGACAACACTTCCCAAGAGCCTTGATCAAGTAAGTCTCGTTCTTGAAGTGCGGGTTCCCTCTTGAGTTGGAAAGAGCTAACTAACGCCGGGTCTCTAAGCCGATTCTAACCTCATCAATTCAATTTTAGAAACAATCACGAGGATAATTTGAGTCGCGGAAAACTCACCCAAAGGATCAACCTGTTTAACACTAGAGCTCGGTTTGGTTATTCTTCCAGAGCATCATCTCCTGAATCAATTCACTGCACAGCATGTGCCTGGTTGCCAAACTGCGATTGCACGGAAGCTTCATCAAAATGGATTGAACGTTGAATTGGCCCTCGTCCAGGGCAATAACTACTTCTCGCTTCACGACAGAAGATCGTAGTACTAGTAGGTATACCGGAAGTCCTTATTCTCCCCATCCGTCTTATCCTCCCTCTCCTGCTCGAGACCAGCCTGCAACCTATCCTCGGGCACCCCAAACTTGGAATTGCGCCGCTTGTTCTCCGCCACGCAGAGCAGGTAGTACACGAGCCCGGACGCGGCCATGAGCGCAAAAGCAAACATCATGGCGCTGATGCCGAGCGGGTACCGCGGCGCCTGGCTCGACAAGAACAGCTGGGGCCCGACAATGTTGCCGACGGCGTAGCACACGGCCACCGTGACGCCCATGAAGCTCTTTTTCGTAGCACCTGCCGTGTTGGACGAGTTGAGGCTCAGCATAAAGACCCACGGGACGTTGTAGAAGCCCATGATGTACACGCACGCCAGGCTGGCGTTTCTGTTCAGGTTGATGTCGAGCGTGTGCACCATCACCGCCCCGACGAGCCCGACGAGCGCGGAGACTATCCAGAACAGGCAGCGCAGGTTCTGCACGAACATGGATACCGTGGTGAGGACGACGCCGGCGACCATGGCGACCGCGGCCTGCGGCGTGGCCATGAGGACGGTCTTGGTCTGGCTGAAGCCGTAGCCCGAGATGATGAGCGGGTTGAAGTTTGTGATGCCCGCGTTGGCGACGGCGTAGCCGATGGCGCAGGCCCAGACGCACCAGCACTTCGGGTCCTTGACGGCCTCGAGGATCTGCTGCGCGTCGAATTTCTTCTTGACGTCGACGCCCGTCTGGTTCTCGGCGAGGCGGGCGACGACTTGTTTCTTCTCCCGCTCGTCAAAGAACCATGCCTTTTGAGGGGAGTCGGGCAGCGCGAAGAGAACCACGAAGCCGACGAGGACGGTGACGGCGCCGTAGATGATGAAGATGTACTTCCACGTCGACAAGCTCCCCTTGATATTTCCGATGGCGTATGAGAGGATACCGCCAAACACGCCGGCGAAAGTATTATGCCACAGTGCAGTCCGCAGGGGCTGCTCTTCGCGGCGGTACCACGTGGCGTTGAGGACGAGCATGCATGGCAACAAGGCGGCCTCGAAGATGCCGAGCAGGACGCGGATGGCGGCGAGGCCGGCGAAGTTGTGGCAGGCGGACATGAGGCAGATGCAGACGCCCCAGAGGACGAGGCAGGCGCCGATGAACTTACCGATGGGGAGCTTGGTGATGAGATAGAGGGCCGGGAGTTCCATGGCCAGGTAACCAAAGTAGAAGACGGAGCCGAGCCAGGAGTATTCCTGCCCCTTGAGGTTCGCGTCTTGCCGAAGGCCAAAGATTGCGGCGAAGCCTAGGGCGTTCTATATCTCGGTGACATGGTTAGTTAATGATAGTTCACGGGAGGAGAAAGGAGAGGAGAGGGTTTTCGGGAGGCTTGCCTTGTCAAGGAACGCGAGGGTCATGCTGATTACGGCACAGGGGAGGACGACGAGGTCCGTCTTCAACAGGATGCGCCTGTTTTGCGCGGGCGTCGGCGCCAGGGTCTCGTCATACTGGGAGGTTCCATCTTGTACGTCTTTGACGTCCGTCTGCTCGGTTGCGTCGTGGTCGACGATGGCTGATTTGGGTTCCATCATGGGAAATGGAAGCGTGGCGGAAACTACTTGGTAAGGTAGGTGGGTAAGTACGGAACCGTGTAAGTCGGAGCTTATGTGCTTGTAGGCAAACTCTCAATCAATGAGATAATTCAGTCAGACTCATTCAAGAGCTAGCTCTCTTTCTTCTCAAAAACCAAGAAAGTAGAAGTCCAAGTCCGAGATCAAGGCCTCAAGACCAAGCATGCTTCCCTGAGTCGGCGGCGGAACCGCAGGTATTTCAATGGCTCAACTCCACATCCCATGTCCCTGGCTTTTCGATATCAATGAGATCTCTGCCGGATAACACCAATATCGTTGTTCGATATGGGGACGGGGCAGAATAGAACCTGCGATTGACGTTATCATTCTGGGGTATCACGCAATGAGAGTGTGGAGCTTCTGTTCGGTCCCCACCGAGATCATTGATGTCGAGATATCGGTGCAGTCCGAGGTGTTGTGCTGACTCGTGCTCCGCCGGTCCTCACACTGTTGAGATCAGCGTTCAAGTAATACCGCAGTAAACGCCGTGTTAGCTAATAATGGTGTGGCATTTGTGCCAATATATGACAAGGGAAGACTAGTGATGAAGAGCCTTTTCTAATCATTATCTTGTTATCAAATAAAAAGTTTCCGAGCAAAATGCCAAAGACTACGCGGGCTCACGTTAGATGTCATCCAAGGCAGATGATGCTCGTTCCTCGAACCGAAACGTTGGTTGTGCCTGCTTCCAATGTGAAGGAAACCTGGCTTGAATTCAGACACCTAGATATTGGATCAGGTTTCTTTGGCAAATTACAGTGTATTCCAATGTGCATTTGGTCATTCCAGAACATAGGGTGCTCATTGGTAAATCAATTGGTATTTGTGAGACTCTCGAAATGATTCTGAAAAAGACTCCGCGAAGACTCAAAGCTTTGACTTTAGTTTATCAAGAACACTCAGATCCCGAGCCTGCTCAAGTTCGGCCAGAATCACTTCCCTCGACCTCGCAGTATCCCGCTCTACCTCAGCCGCATACAGCTTTTGAATCACGTCCGTCAAAGCCCCCCTCTTCCCGTCTCCAATCACCCGCCCATCAACCTCCGTAACATGAATCTGCGACGGGAACGTCCCCGTACAGAAAGCCTCGTCGGCCCCGTACACCTCCGTCAGCGCAAAATCGAGCTCCCGCACCGTGATGCCCGCTGCCCGACAGACATCAATGGTCTTTTGCCGCGTGATACCCATCATCTGATTATCCTTTGTCGGTGCCCACACCTCGTCGCCGCGGACGATGAAGAAGTTTACCGAGTTGCACGTCTTGACGAAGCCGTTGAGGTCCAGCATGAGCGCTTCGTCGACGCCCATAAAGTTGGCGTGCACGCACGCCTGCACGTCCGTCGCCTTGGAGATGTGGTTCCACTGCTCGTCCTTGACGTCGGGCGGGCCGCGCCGAACCCAGGTCGTTCCCAGGCGCAGGCCGCGCGACTTGGCTGTCGGATCTACGGCCTTGATCTCGGGGATGATGACGATGAGCGGCAGGCCGATGTTGACGTGCGGGTTCTGGTAGGGTGTTGATTTTAGGCCTCTGCTGACGACCAGACGTATGTGGACGTGAGGCTCGTTTCCCATGTCGTTTGCGTCCAAGGTCTGGTGAAGAAGTGACAGGAGGTCTCCTTTTGTCAGGCCCAAGTCCATGTACATTGCCTTTGCAGACTGGAAGAGCCGATTAATGTGCTCCTTGGCGAATTGGACTCGGCCTCTTACAGCACGAATGCCTTCCTACAATGAGAAGCATCAGATCAGCCTTTGGACTTTTCTATGCCGGCTTGGCCCCTTACTTACCCAGATTCCATCGCCTATGAGAAAGTTGGAGTCAAAGACCGAGACTGTTGCTTGCTCTCTGGGGACTAGACGGAATTCGCCGGTGACGCCGTCGCGTATGCCGACCTTGTATTGAGAGTCAGTATCGTGATTTGATGAAGAATTTCAAGACGAATATATGTCTTACCAATATAGAAGCATTTCTGGAGTTCAGGACAGCCGTGTGGCTTGTGGCCGGTTGAGGCTTTGGCTGAGATTCGGACATGATGCTGGCGATGCTCTGTGCGCTGTGATTCCGTATAAGTCGTAGAACATCTGGTTAGAAGTCAAGCCTCGAATAAATACCACGCTTCTACAGAACCAAGAACCCCGATTTTTGTTCTGCAGGGACATCAGCCAAGAAAACGCTCAAAAGATGCCCCAGTGCTTATCCCAATGAGTAGGTAGTCTTGAGCGGCACTGAGCTCGGCCAGGGCCGAAACTATGGTAGCATTGCGCAAGCCAGTCTCCACTTATCATCGGCCCAGTCCGAGATCACCTCGGTCTTTGGGTATTAACTTCAACCAATGCAATGGAAATGAGGCGTCAAATCGATAACAATGATCCGATGTTGAGCTCTAGTTTGACATCACGCGCTCAATTGATTAACTGAGGCTGTGCGATGGCGTTAGCTTAGCAAGTGTCGATAGCCACCGGTCACTCAACTTACACAAATGGCTGTTGCAGGGAAGGCTTGGTGTTGCCAGCAATCATTGTGACGATGTATCATTTAACCCAAAGTTCCCTATTCTGTTGGACTGGAACTCGTCCATGAAAGTATCAAACCAAGCAGTGAGACCCTCATCTAAACCCAGTTGAGCGTTGTCGAAATACCCCGTGACTTGGTTCATGTACGTTTCCAACCCATCGCCTTGGAAGAACATATTGGACTGCGTGTTGTCTGCACCAAGAAGACCAAGTGCACTTGACGCGTTCACAGGAGCTACTGGCGAAGCATCTGTAGGTTCGGTTTGAGTAGTTGGCGGCTCCCACGTCCTTGGGCCATATACTTTGATTCTTGCTGCCTGGAGAAGATCGCGATACTTCAGCAGGCCTTCTTCTTTCATCCGAGCAGTTCCGCGTTCGATGAGATCCATGCATAATGCCACATTGCTTCCATGGGAGTAGAGAAGAGGGGATTCTGGACTTTGGTTCATCGCTTTCACGTGCCTAG
The DNA here is from genome assembly GCF_023278565.1 of Colletotrichum lupini. Lineage (NCBI taxonomy): Eukaryota > Fungi > Ascomycota > Sordariomycetes > Glomerellales > Glomerellaceae > Colletotrichum > Colletotrichum lupini. The sequence continues at coordinate 899,460 of NC_064672.1, forward strand.
TAGCTAATGGTCAGTTCGTAATCTTGAAAGGAATGTCAATTGGCTCTGGTGAGATATGAAGCTTACCAGTCACAGTACAAGCCTGTCAGCCCTACCATGAGGATCGAATGCACTTGCCGTATGCAGCGGCAAACGGCAGTGATTCCATACTGAAAGTCCAGCTTCTGCCACTGCTGAACAGTTCCAGACACGGCCCGAGAGCATATCTCAGCCATTTCTTTGGAAGGAATCATGAAAGTGGGTGATGGTCGATACATGAGTAGCAGGAGAAGTCCATATTCAATCTTCATCTCGGAGTACTCGCGCGTTCCTTTGAAGTCTAGGACTTCCAAGTCTCGTTTCCAGCTCTCTAATTCTTGCTGGATTTTCTCAACTTCGTTGCATATTTCCTGAAATGTGGTTCTTGATGCTCGCCCATCAGGACCTCTGGCGATGTAGATGGATTCAAGGACACGCCCGCCGATCTGACGTAGTTTCATCAGATGATTGAAAAGCTTCACATTGAGTTTCTGGAACGAGGGCGCCGCACGACCCTCTTGATCTGTGAGCTCGTCGAGAGTACTGGCGGATGGCTTGGGTGCATCTATAGCATGCTCTCTGACCGAGAGCACCCTGCCTGTTATGACCGCTACCTGTCTTTCCAGTGCGTAGACACACCACCACGTCCGGTTCCGGATCTCCCGGTCATCAGAACTTAGGTCGCCCGGTGTGACGGAACGTCGGTGAAGGCCCATCTCTATGGCTGTTGACATGGTATATCGCCTCATCTGCCAAACGTCATCGCCGTGATTTCTAACGTTTGATCCTAACATCCATAAGCACAGCAAGAGCACGGAGTGAAGGCCTTGCAGATCTCTCGGGTGATCGTGTATGTTCAAAAAGAATTGTAGGCCTGTCTGGAAGTAGTCTGTTGGGCTGTTCAAGTCCATCATCCGTCGGTACTCCTGGGCTTCTGTGCAAGTTGCTGAAGCGAGGGCTAGCACCATGAGAACCAGAAACTTTTGATACAATGTGCATCTGGCTGGATCCTCGTAGATTCTTGCAAGACTACACCTCAAGAAGGGAAGAGATATGAACGGCCACCATGGATGTATGCGACTAATGTATGTTGTCAGGAGAAATCTTGCGACTGGCTGCGGCGGGAGTGCAGCGTTGTTTCGGACGAGTTCGTGATCGTGACTGGAAGATTCTTGGCGACCATAGTGCGAGCCTGATGACGATCCCGACAGGTTAATCTGCTTGAAGAAAATGCGAGCAAAGGTCGAGCCAGTGGCACTGCCCACTAAGGGAAAAAACATAGATCAACATTTTTTGCATTGAAACACCAGCTCATGGCCTTGAGGAGCCATACTTACTGTATATTCTCTCTGAGTAGCCGCTCGGCCTCCCAATTGCAAGAACACCAATCTCCTCGGCCTCTTTGCGAACATCATCGAACTGGCCAGGTCCAGCTATCGGACCAGTCTGGCTTGCTGTGGCTTCAGAAACACCGTCGAGTCTGGCCTGAAGCTCAATGATTCGGTCTTGAAGGCTTTTGACAGCAGCGTACGTGTAAGTCACACGGTCAGTAATATTGCACTGCTCATTTTGCTTGTGGCAAGTTGAGCATCGTGGAACCTGTAAATCACACTTGAACATGTCAGTAACCTAGACTCCTCCTTATTAGAAGGGTGACTACCTACCTTGACTTTCCTTGCATGGCAACGGCTACATGCCTTGGATACCGTCGGTGGAAATCGCGATTCCCACGTTGGATCCATCATTTGTGGAATGAGGATTTGTCCGTGTTGCTGCTGGCTCTGTAGCGTACCAGAGTGTATAGTTCTCTATGTCTCGGGGGTGTCCGAGTCTAGGGTAGGTGGACTTCGGGAGACAGTAAAAGGAACAGTGCGTGGAACTGTGTCACTCAGCTGTGGGTGGAAGTCGGAGATTCTTATCGATAGATCGCCCCACTTGCCGTTACTGGTGATTTTCCAGGGATGCGGTTTGGTGACCGGTGAATCTCGGTGTAGAGCTCCGGTTTGCTGTGTGTAAGTCTGTCCTGACTTGGATGCCTTCACAGGCAGCTCAGGAAATCACACAGGAGAAACAAAGAGTGCACACTTTTGTTTATTTTCGCGCTCCCAATGCAATGACTTCGGAAGGAGCGTACCTTCATTTTTTACCTCCCACGCACACTCACCACAAAAACCTCTTCCACTTCACACACCTCCGCCACTCGTCACAATACGCAAACAACAGCCTCCATTAAGAACTTAATATCCGACTTCATCGCCATCAAACAGCTTTTTTTTTCGCCCCAAATTTACTGAGCCTCGGATACAATTTCCATCAAGAAGTTGATCGAGGAGCCTCAACATGACTCCCGCTGGTTCCATCGCTTTGTTGGTCATCCTGGTCATTGCTCTCATCTGCACTATCATCTGGCTCGCAAAGGACCAGGTTCACACCTTCGTCAAGGCTTTGGCCGATCACCGAGCGGCACGTAAGGAGGCTTCGACCACAGCCAATACAGAAGCCACCTCCAACGAGGCCACCGTCTAGGCAAGCCATTTCTTCATTTCATCCGGCAAAGAACACCACACTCCCATCTGGATATCCTTATTCACGGGCCCTGGTCTTCAAGATGTGGCTTGACTCCTCAATGTCATCGACATAGCGCGCACTAGCCACACCCAATCCCCAAATTCTCCACCAAAATTTATTCCATCCTGGAAGCTCTCCAAGCACCCATCGACTGACTTCATTGCGCGCCGCCCCCAGGTCTCTCCACGCATCCTCGACAAGAACGAGCCATTCCATAGCAATGGCGACCCGACGCGCCCTCCGCTCCTCCTGGAGCGCGCGATCTCTTTCGAACCAGCTCAGCACATCTCCTTCCCCTATCTCCCGCCCTTTCGCAATCGCCTCCCGATCCATCAACACCTCAACCGACCCTTCCGCCGATGGCAAGACAACGCACTTTGGCTTCAAGACTGTCCCCGAGTCTGAGAAGGCCGACCGCGTCGCCGGCGTCTTCCACAGCGTCGCCGACTCTTATGACCGCATGAACGATCTCATGTCCTTTGGCTGGCACAGAATATGGAAGTACGTTGAGTTTCTCTCAACATCTGTCATGCCATCACCACTAACGCTCCTCCCAGGGACCACTTCGTCTCCGGCCTCCAGCCGGGCCTCTCAGCCTCCAACCCACCCACCCCCCAACACATCCTCGACATCGCCGGCGGCACAGGTGACATTGCCTTCCGCATGCTCCACACGGCGCACAACATCAACCACAACCCCGACGTCCGCGTCACAATCTCCGACATCAACCCCTCCATGCTCGCCGTCGGCCGCGACCGTTCCCGATCCCTCCCGGCCTCCCAGCAGGCCGCCATGTCCTGGCTCGAGGCCAATGCCGAGAAGCTCCCCGAGGGCGCCATCAAGGACAACTCCATCGACCTCTACACCGTCGCCTTCGGCATCCGCAACTTTACAAACATCCCCGCCGCCCTGCGTGAGGCCCACCGCGTGCTCAAGCCCGGCGGTGTCTTCGCCTGCCTCGAGTTCAGCAAGGCAGACGACTACCCGCTTTTCAACGCCATCTACAAGCGGTGGTCCTTTAGCGGTATCCCCCTCATTGGCCAGCTTGTTGCTGGTGACAGGGACAGCTACCAGTACCTCGTCGAGAGTATCGAACGGTTCCCCAGCCAGACGGAGTTCAGGGACATGATCAAGGATGCTGGTTTCGTTGTCTCGGGTGAGGGTTATGAGAACTTGACTGGCGGTGTTGCTGCCATTCACAAGGGTATGAAGCCTATTGCGTAAAATGCCGATTCTGGGATAATCCGGGCGTGAGGAAGGAAATTCACAAAGGGAAAAAGGGGTCTGGTGAGCTTTTGAAGCTCTTGTAAACTGTATGTATATGTATCAACACAGGGAAATTCAGTCATCGGCATGGCTGCATAGAAGGCGGGCACCCCCAGATAGATTCTCTACACTAAATGTATACCAACAAAGGCCGCTGGGCCTGTTTCATAAGCAACACAACTCAAGCAACCTTGGAGAAACATTAGGAAACGGCAAGCGCGGCCTGAAGCTCCCAAGTCTGGCTGAACGACTTAAGTGTTCTGGACGGGACACTGCTCAGCTGCGATCTCTTGGATTTCGTGTCTGTGAGTCCCCGCAGACGTATCAGTGAAAGCGATCATCGACAACAGCAAAGGCAGCCGCTACGAGCCTTTGATATCTCCCATTGAGACCATCAAAGCCTGACAATCGAGCTCGTGTTGGTAGCATGGCTGCTTACTGCTTATAAGACAACAAGAACGGGCACTCCTTTAAACAAAACCTCCATTCTATCCTTCGGCTGCAATCATCCGGCAGACTCTCCATCTACAAGGCGACTTTTGTGTCCAAGGCTCGTTGAGCAGCTCGTCCATCGTTGTTCCTGTTCGGCTGGGATACTCTCTGTCCATCTTCATATTAAAGCGTTCTGATTTCGGTAATCCAAGGTGATGGATCAGCCCACTCGGATGGCTGCTTCGATCTCGACATCGGAGCGGCGGTAGTGTCGGTGACATCTGCGGTGTTGATGACCTTTGTTAGGGTACTAGGCTATGAACTTCAGAGAGCATATATCTACTTCAACCATGTTAAGTCCCCGCACTCATATTCATCACGGGGGCTTCACGCTTAGTTCGTCAGTGAATACGAACGGGAGCGGGTCGAGGTAAAGAGAGAGACAGAGAGAGAGAGAGAAAGAGAGAGAGGATAATAGCCTCCTATTGATTATAACTGCTTGACCCTTGTGGTCGATTCTTCAACGAATACGACCGGGGAGAGCGCAACGAAGGGGAACAAACGTTCGTATCACCTCGACTCTCGATACCTGCATGGTACTTTGTCATGTTATAGCTTATCGAACAAAGTCATTTCGGATTGGGAACATGGTTTCAAAAGATGCATCTGTTGTTGACAATGAGGCCAAGCTCACCCTGGTCCGAGGAAAAGGTTCTGTCAACAACGATATTTATAGAATTAGATTTGCAAAGGCTTGGGAATTTCCTAGCGCCATTCCAAGGTGCTTTGGGAGTTGCGTATTTCACTGCAATCTTGACTCCCCCCACGGATGAGGAAGACGGGCTCGCGATACCCTACACTGCAATCTTAACCCCCTCCAAAGGTAATGGAATGCAGCTAAGCACACCTCTTAACCTTCATGGGTAGGAAGTGACCGATCTCAACCTGCACTGCAATCTGAACCCCCCCAAAGGAGATAGAACCCAGCTGACCCCTCGGTTCCCTTCTGCCGCCCTCAAGTCCCTCCTGTAAGCCATCTGTCCATCCTAGGTACTCCGGCTTATGGTACGTAGTTCAGCCCCTTTTCACTGCAACTTTAACTCCCCCAAAGGCAAAGCCGGCCGATCCTTCCTCACAGCCTTGCCCTAGGTAGCCTCTCAACTGCGTCATATAACTACGTGCCATCTATACTCCATTCTGATACCAAACAAAATAAATCTCTTGCTTAGCATACCGAACCATGGGCTATAACATCTTCGCTCAAGACTGATACCGAGAGCACAGCAACGCTGGGTTGGCACCGTGTTGGGAACTCCATTTCTCGAAGACTATCAACCTCACAAAGAGGTGGTTTCTACTACATCAAGACTTCCGCGAAAGCCTCAACATTCGGAACCAAAACAACGTTCCAGGCCTTTCTCTCTCTCGTCTCATAGAACCACAACCACCCTTTTATGCACTTCTCACCGACGAAGGAAAAACCCCCAAACATGGATGAAAAACGGAAACTTGAGTTGGAAAAAAAAGGTCTTTTCCACCTTTCCCCCCCTCAAGTTGTCTCATTAAGATACGCGTACAAGAATTGGTAGCACTTATTTTTTCTTTGGCCCCCCTTTCTCCCATTCATAACCGGCAAAAAAACGATGAAATCTTTGTCCTTTCATTCCCCTGCTTGCGAAGGGCCAAACTTGGCCATTACAGCTTCAAAGACTTCATTCGACGGACCACGTGGCTTCGATTCCGAGGCCTGAGCCATCTTCCATACTTCATCAAAGGCTTCAGGAGGAGAGTCCTACTCTGCCGGGGTAGCAGGACCGGGGGCGGGGGAGGCGCCGCCTTCGCCCTTGAGGCCACCGCGACCACGTCCTCCACGTCCTCCGCGCTCGCCTCCTCGTCCACCTCGGCCACCGCCACGGCCGCCACGACGGGTGCTCTCGGAATCACTGGCGCCACCGGCACTGCGGTAGCCGCTGCCAGTGTTTGCAGAGTTACCACCGCCTCTGCTGCTGCCCCAGTTGCCGGCACCGCCGCGGGGCTGGAACTTGCTCTCGCGGTGTTGGAAAACCTTGACGAGGGGACGAGACCGGTCCTCTTGAGCCCGGGTCTTGAGGTCTTCGGGAAGGCTGTTCAGAGCAGCATCACGTTCCTCAATCGTCTTGAACATGACAACTTTGTTGGAGTTGCCCCATTTCTCGACCTTGAGGATGTTGTTCTTGTGCTCGCCGTCGAAAAGATCACGAGTCTGCTCCTCGGAGTTCACATTCATAATGAAAAGACCGACAATATCTTGAGCAGGTGTCTTGGGTGCGGGAGAGGAGACGGGGTCAGGGCCGTTGGCTGATCCGTTAGCAGCCGCAGGCGCAGGGCGCTCGTCCTTGGGAGGGACCGCAGGTGGTGCCGCAGCAGCAGGTTGAGGAGTTCCAGGCTTAGCTGATGGCAGGGGTGTTGCGACCGCAGGCTTGGGAGGTGCTTGGGATGACGGCTGTCTGCTGGTGGGCGGGGGAGCCGTAGTCTGAGTGGAAGGCGGGGCCGGGGCAGGCAGGTTGCCAGCGCCAGCAGGTCCGGCGGGAACAGGCGCAGCGGCCTTGGCACCTCTGTGTGAGAAGTTGAAGCCTTGGGCGCGCATCTCAGTTCCGATACGTCCATCCTGAATCTCAAGCACCAACCATCCGAATGCGGCATCAGCCAAGTTGAAGTTCCACATGTTCTTGAAGGCACTCTCGTCGACCTGGCCGAGTTGTGCCTGGCCGGCAACGGGACCGCCGAAGGGGTTGCCTCCCGCAGCAGTAGTGGGCATCTTCTCGACAATCTGGAGGGCGTTCTTGAGCAGGTTCTGCTGGCCCTCGTTCTGAGAGATGGCTGGCTCGACCTCGTTCTTGACCGTCTCCCAAACATCGTTGAAAGAGGCCTTGGAGGCAGCGAGCTTGCCGCGGTAGTGGTCGAGGGTGGGGTTTACGCTGAACTCGTTGTAGGAGCTGCCGTAACGGAAGTGGAGTCCAGCGGAAATGGAGAAGTCGGCCTTGAGGGTGACGGAAAGCTGGTTCAGAATACCCTCACGGGCAGGAGAGGCGTGGGTGACGAAGACGCGGGTTTCGGTTGGGTCGTAAACTCGGTGCGCAGTGTCGACAAGTTCGCCCATCTGCAACAAGGTAGTCCACATAGTTCCCTGACCTCCGGCGATCGTAGTTCTTCCTTCGCCATTGTCGAAGAGCTTGTGCATGACAACAGCACCACCAAGACCCAAGAGGCGCAGCTTGACTCCACCGAGCTCGAGAAGCATCGAGCGGGCCTCGTCGATGATGTGCAGGTTGTGTACCTTATACTCTCCGGAACGGAACTTCTCGAGAACGCGGACATCTTCGCAAGCACCCCATACAGTGTATACTGGGATATCGAGCTTGATCTCGCCGCTCAAGAGTAGAGAGAGCTCGGAGAGGGGAAGCTCGTTGGCAGGGAATCGGCTCTTGACGGGTCCGGGGCCGCCCTGCTGGATGGCCTTCTTGACGGGCTCGGAAATCAGGGGAGAGTATTGAGCAACATGCTTCAGGGTTCTTCGCACCAGTGTCAGAATGACAACGGTCGATTATAGAGTCGCGGAGTGTTCCTTACTTTTCTGCGATTCGCTCCAGGGAGGTGTCGTCGTAGAAGCCAAAGTCGCCAGTGTGGATGATGTGATCGGCTCGTGCTTGTCTTGCCAGGTCGTTGAGGGATGTGAGGTTTCCTATCAAAGTTGATGTTAGATTCAAGCTTCATAGCCGGTCGCCCGACGGGATTTGATGGAATGGCGACGAACCTCGAACATCAGCTATGCACAGAACTCGGATGGGGCCAGTCTGGATAACGCGACCCTGGTTGGGGAGGAGAGGCGCAGCTCCAGGAGGAATCGAGGAAGCTCCGTTGGGCATGTAGCCCGGGTTGTTGTTGTATGGACGCGGCTATAGACATCGATGACATGTTAGTACTGGGGCCAGAAGCGGGACAAGGAGGAGCTGTCAAGGTCCCGCTGGAGAACAGCGAAGCATCACGGCAACGAGGACGGAGCAGAGCGGGGAGATGCGCAATGAGATATAAAGCATCACGAGGTGTATGATACTGATTGGGAAGCTTGAAACGACGAGAAAAGGAGGTAACTCACGGCAGCCATGCTAGTTTGTTGTCGAGGTAATCGCGAGATGGAGATTGGGCGATTGAAAGTCGCAGGGGGGGGACGATCGGGCTCGGGGGTTCGTCGTCGGGTGAGTGACCGGATGCTCGGTTCGGGTGGTCGTCGAGGGGAGGAATTGGGTATCAACGGAACGGAGATGGAAATGAGGTTGGAAGGAGCAGACGGTGATGTTTGCGACGAGAAAAGGAACAAGCTCCCCTTACAAGGCTGGTGATATTTTTCTGGAGGTTGAGGAAAAGTGCAAGGTGTAGGTGGAAGCAACGAACGGACGAATTGGCGCACTGCCAGAAGAGGCTGCTCTTGCCCCAAATGGTTTAGCGCAGATGCTCACAGCTGGCAGGGGCTACAGAGGTAAGGTAATGTGCTGGGCCTTCCCAGAGCAACTCCAGCTACCTACCTAGGTACCTACGCGACTCCTCTTGGCTGGGTATCATGGGGCGGATAGGCAGAACAGCACTTAAGCACCTCAAAGATCAAATCGCACTAGACCTCCACCGGAACCTGAGGTACCTAAGCTCGCTGAGTGACTGACGGGAGAGCCTGCTGGGCACCTCCAGGCACCACAGCGGGGCTCGGGCAGCTGCCTTCCAGGTAGGTAGCGCTAAACACAGCCGGGACCTTAGCTCCTCACTTTATTGCTCACTTCTGCCCCGAGTTGGACCTCTCAGGGATAGACACGACATTCGATTCAAACGGAGGCGAACAGCACCTCAGCTCACTCTCTTTGATCGTTTAGACCTGCAGGTCCCGTCGCAAATGTCTCCTTGCAGACATATACAGTACAGTGTTGGATTCTTCTCAAAGAACTATGGCACACCTCAAAGATACCCTAGACCTCTGAGCAACCTTGGCACGTGAGGTCTAACCTCTTGGATGAGGCCCGGCGGGATGAGGCGGGAGTCCGGAGGCCGGAAGCCGAAACAACGACATCCCAACGACTCGCCCCCGGCTTGGGCAAGGTATTGGGGAAGCACGGAAGCAAGTGAGGAGCAAAGAAATGGATCCACCACATTTGCTGTGGTTGCGCTACTCTATTCTTCTTCCCCGCGTGTCGCGATTGAACCTAAGTAGCCTCCAGAAGATTCCGGTCGCTATGCTAACTGTTTACATGTGCTGCAACAAAAGCACTCCACCGTCCGTCCACCACAAGTCAAGCCAGCAAGATACTAAATATGAAGATATGAAAGGATGTGAAAATGAAGGGACTCGTGGAGGCTTAGCCAAGCCACACATGGGTTCCCCCTTTGAATATATGTTGCACTCAATCCATCAACTCCGCCTTATGCACATACGTTTGGATGATTGCACAGCGCCTTCCAACTAGGTTCGAGACTGCAACAGAGGCAGAGCCTAGGAGTCTCGCCGTCCCAGAATGCCCTTTTCACCAGTAGCTACAGCCACAGCTGTCGCTGCCTCTGCCTCTGCTACCACTGCTTCTCACCACATGTCCTCACGGTCGTCCCGGCGCCTTACGTCGTCGCTGCCGTCACGCCCGTACTGATCATGATAATACTGCTTGCCAGGCTGAGGGTCATAGCTGTCAGGGCCTTGGTAGCCATTGCTGCGTCCGTTATCCACGTCGCCGCCATGGTCGTACTCGTAAATTTGAGCGTCATCAACGTAGTCCACCTCATCATGAGGATGGTCACCGTATTGGTTTTCGCCCTAGGAATCGAGTCAGCTTGGCTCTCCGGACTAGAGTAGAGATACTTAACATACCCGATGATAGTCAAAGTTGTACTGGCCCGTCGAGTCCTGCTCCCCCGCCTCTTGCTGCTGCTGCTGCTGCTGTTGCTGCGCCAAATACTGCTCTTCCTGTTCTTTGCGGCGACGCTCCTCTTCCAGACGTCTCTGCTGTGGCGACTGAGGAACCTGCATCTGTGGGTGCATGGCCTGAACGATGGCGAGGTAGTTGTACATGAAGTTGCTGAGAAGAACCTGACTCAACAGAGAGCGACGCGGGTTTGCGAGCTTAATGTGAGCCATCCGATAAATCGCTCGTTCCTCGAGCAACGGGAATCTGGTCCAGTGGTAGTCGACATCGGCCTTAAGCGGGCGGTACGGCACCTCCTCCGAGACCCGCAGATGTTGGTTCTTCTTGCTGCTGTTCTCCTTTTCGCTCTTCTTCTTGCCACCGCCAAAGAGGCCCGAGAAGAGACCACCCTCCTTCTCCTTCTTGGCTTCCGACTTCTTGCTCTCCTTCTTTCGCTCTTCGGCCAATTTGTTATCGACGTTGTCGCGGTCCACAATGATACTTTCTCTTCCCTTGGAAGACGCACCCTCGATTGAGTTCTGGAGAACATCCAAACGGGCATTGTCCTGTCCCTTCTCGGCGACTTGCTGCTTTTTCCTCTTCTCTTCTTCCTTCTTCTTTTTGTCCTTGTCGTCACTACCGCCCTTGAGCCACTTTGACCAGCCTCCAGAGGATTTGCTCGAAGATATACTCGAAGCATCATCGTCTCTCTCCTTTCTCAGTTTCTTTTCCACCCTCTTTTCTTCTGGCTTCTTCTCCTCTGGCTGTAGAGTGGGAATGAACGTCAACGTATCGGTTCGGTTTGCGCCACTGCCAGGTAAGACAGATGGGTGGGAGGCCATGTCGTTCAAGGTGTGGTTAGGGGCATTGGTTTGCTGCTGCTTGGGCTGCTGTTGCACCTGTGGCGGTTGTTGAGGTGCCGTAGGTGTTGTCGGGCTTGGCGCAGAGTTGGCTGAACCCGGACGTTTGCTTGAACGAGCGGGAGGCTCGTCCATAAGGGGCTGTGAAGGGGCATGCTGTGAAGATGAGGACCTCTGGGGGAATTGCTGCCTTTGCGCGCTCTCGTCTGTTGCTGGCGACTCAACAATGGCAGGAACCGGGGGCTTGGCATCAGCCGAAACTGAAGATGTTCTCGTTGGGTGTTGCTGTTCAGGACGTGTGCTCAGGGGAGAAACAGGTTCCTCGATTTCGGACGAAGCACCGTCAGAAGTCGTGCCCAGATCTTGAGAGAACTTGTGCTGGCGTCGGACTGAGCGATTGGGGCGCGAGAAATTCTCTGACACTGGCTCTGATTGCGCTCTTTGCTGCGTAGGCAACGGTGGCACTTCGGGCACGTCAGATGGCAGAGGGGGGACCGTATCCGCGGAGTCAGAGGAATCCGTGTGGGCATGTCGATTGGCGACCCGCTTGGAGAATGGCAACCGATCTGAGCGTACACTGCCGTTCTTTCGGTAGGTTGTTCGGGTTGACCTGCGCAGTCCCATGCCGGGAGCTACAGGCAAGATGGGCAGATCCTCGGCGCCAGCCTCCGGTTGAGCACCTTCGGAAAGCTCACGCACTACTTTGGAAGGGTCCTTGACTAGTTCGTTCAGGTTGAGCTCAGGAGTTGAATAGTCTCTGAGTGAGCTCTTGCGCCCGAGTCTCTCGGCGCCGTCCACGTACCCAACGGCGCCTCTTCCCCCAGAGTTGTCGATTTGTCGTGAGAGCATGCTCTTCTTTCTCCGCAGGCCGCCGCCAGAATCGCTTCGGCCCATACCGCCGTCACCGGAGTCGCCTGATCGCCGCCGAATAGTCTTGACGCGATCCTCTAAGAAGGTCTTGAATTCCGTCGGGGCCAGCTCGGGATGGACTGCCGCAGGGACCCAGAGTAACCGTGAAGGATCATTTTCGTCATCGTCTCCCGTTGGTGCGATAGGAGGCATGGCGACTAGGGACAAGCCGGAAAAGGGGAGCATATCAGGGTCAGCATTGTTTCCGACATCCATAGACATGCGCCGCAGGGCCTGCAAGTTGTTGAGTTCCTGCGCGATGTCGTTGGGGTTCTCGATGCTGCCTAGAGGAAATTGGGAGGACTCGTTCTTAACATCTCGTAAGGAGATTGGCGGCGATTTGGGGCCGTTCTCAAACGACATGCTTCGCTGGCTAGGCGACCGGGTTGGCAACGTCTGTGAATGTTTGAGAGTCGTGGAGCCATTTTGTGCCATGCCCAAGCCCGTCTTGTCCGACGCTGAACGGACCATCTGCCTACGAGGATCGTCGTCGGAGTGGTCGGATTCGAACTTGTTGTTGAGCTGGTCGGTGTAGGACTGTCCGAGGTAGCTGATGGGTCGGCCATCGCTGTCGTACTCCTCGTCGCCGTAGAGGGTTCCAATGGTCTCGGTCACATGGTGGCTGGGGTCTGAAATTGACAGCTGGCTCGCATGACCGCGTCGACTCGCAAAGCTGCCACCAACATCGGCGCGGGGTCTAGATGAGGTCTGCGGATAGCACGGAGAGTTAGTCAAAGGTGCTATTCAGGGAAAGGAGGCTCAGGAAGTAAAATTCGAGGCCTGAAATGGAGGCAAAGAAAAGCAGCGCGCCATGCTAAACAAGGACGACTCGCAAGGCTCTCGAAACGTTGGGTGCCAAAGATGGGTGCAGTGGCGAGTTATGGGCAGTTCTACGCACCATCATCTAGGAAAGGAATGGCCTTGAGGAAGGCCGAAAAGCCAATTATTCCCTAGAATACACCACTCGTCTGCCAAATGTCTCGTTCGAAAAAAATGCGTCGTTGAGCTCTCATCTGTCGAGGGTGTAGTGCAGCATAGGCGCGGCGTGTGAGCGACGGGAGTGTCGAAGGCGGGAGTTGGATCAAGGTTGGGATCGGGATACGGATACAGGTATGGATTCTTCGGTCGGCGCGTCGTTCAAGATCGCATGGGGACGGGAGGGAAGTGTATTGGAGCGGTACCCGGGATGTACAACGATAAGAGTTGAAAAGACTGGAGAAGTCCACCGTTGCAAACGAGTGATAGAGAAAAAGCAAGCGGCAAATTATGCTGTTGAGAGCACGGAACAGGCGAGGATGGGTCGGTTCAAGACTGGTCCAGGTGGGCAGTTGGCCGGCGTGTCTTGTGCTAACGTTGTGTTGTGTCGTCGGGTAGTGGTAAGGTAGAGAGAGGTAGAGAGAGAGATGATGGTGGAGGTAGCGGTGGTGGTGGTAGGCGAAGTAGTGGTGGAGGAGCAAGGTAGGAAAGGTTGAATGACGGGACGTTGCTAGTTGTTGGAAGTTGTAGCGCTCGGCAAGGCGAATGGTGTCAAACAATCTAATGGTTCGTTCACCTCACCGTCCAGTCTTGTGTCGAGAACTGGAGTTTTTGGAGAAGGTATTTGGGATTGGTGCCAGTGCAGACAACCTTGGAAGAGACAGGCAGACGGGACTGCAGCCAGTCAAGTCAGAAATCAACCCCCTACTGCAGGTCGGGGGAGCGGGCAGAAGACAGAGCGCGAGCGAACGTGAGGGTGACTGGCAGAAAGGGCGATGAACAGGCGCTGCCTTCTCCAGTACAGCACCAAAGTCGAGGTCACGTCGTGGAGATCAGATAGGTAGTGTACTTGGGGGACCACGGAAGTAGACGGGTACAAGTCTATTTGCAGAGACGATCCCTGAGAGTGTGCCATTATGGGTGTCGGAAGCGAGCGAAATGCTGGGACTGATGAAGTGGAGGTCTGAGGGGAACAAGTACCGAGTACTTGGCTCGACCCCCAATCGGCTGGTGTCATTTGTAGCCTGGAGAGAAGGGCGCCACCAGGACTGCATTAGCGCCAGCCAGAACTGGGCTAGGCGTTGCTTTGGAAAAAGCGGCCAGTCAAAGTAAAGTGAGGAAAGTGCGGTGGTCTGGCACAAAAGGCCACCTCCCTGTCACGTGCCCAGCCAAAAGCCAACGGGGTGCCTGCAATGAACTGCCAACAATAAGGTACCTTAGGTGCGGACTGCCCAGTTGGCGTACTCATAATATCTCAGGTACCTTACCTCATGTAAGATCATAACGTCCAAGGAGATGTATACGGATACAAACACTTAGGTAATTCGGTCTGGAAGGCTTTGTGGAATATCCGGGACTGAATTCTCTATCCTTCAACTGGGCAGTCAACACCAAGTGGCCCAGGGTCGCGCAAGCAAAGCATCGAATAACCAAAAGATTACCTAATGCACGTAAGGGCATCCTCTTACCTCATGATACATTAGTCTATCGTCCGTTCAGCTGAGTTGGATTGCATTTTGAGTCGTGCATGCGTCCGTACCCGTGCCTGAGCTTACCTAAACCCTACCTAAGGTACCTAGGCTAAGTGAGGTACGTATCGTCCGTTCACTCTTTGAAGAACTGAAGACTGAGGGGAAGGAGCTGCGAACTGACTGGCTGCCATTTTGGCATCAAGTTGGGGGCAGACACGGCAGGCGGCAGGATGGATAACTGCATGGGCAGGCACAGCGGGGGGCGCAGAAGAAGGGCGGGGAGGAAGGACAAACAAACCCCGAAAAGAAACGAACAAGAAAAAAGATAGCGGGCGACTGGCTACACAAGTCTGCAACCTCAACGTTTAGAACGATCAATATTCTCAATCATCGGCGGAACAATACGTAATACCCAAGCAACATGCACAAACCATCAATGACATCGAAGCCTGCAAGGGCCCTCATCTCTGCTACTCTAAGGTACGGATACTCTATACGAATACCCTCGCATCATAGGTCCAAGCCAAGACCCCGACATTTGATGCTGGATCATGACCCGAGTCCGACACAACTGGCTCCGGCCGACTCTCCCCAAAGAGCGCATGCTAACCACGAGGTCCGGATATTGGCAGTGGATGAGACATGGATGGGCCATGGCCGCACTGCGTACGAAGTATACGCAGTACTTCGTACACAATCACTCCGTCATCTCAATTCGCCAAACGACGAAAGGAAATTCGGTCTTTCAGATTACTCGCAATGAAACAAGGAAACCACAATACCGGTTCAGGGCCCTCTCGCTTCTCATCTCTAACTCGAGCTGAATCTGTCACGCTCAAAGCGCGTTTCTCGTCCCCGTCACTGCCACAACCAGATCCGAGCATAACAGGGACAACCCACCTGGCCCAAGGTCCAAGGGACGACCCATACGCACGCGGCCCTAACATCGTACTTCTATTCACGCCTGCGACACGACACTATCCCTTCAACTTCCTACAAGTGCTCTGTGTTGTGCCACGCAGCTCCACGAGCACGACAGGTTGGCTCTTTAAAGGCACTGCGCCCTCCCGCCAATCCTCGCACCCTCGATGACTGCTCTCAGCTCATGTACTACCTGACTTTTGACGTCGAAACAGCATCGGTCCTTGCTGCTGGCTGCTGCCGAAAATCGACACTAGCACGACCCCGTTTGCCTAGAGTTACAGGGCGATCCCAGAACCCCAACCTGGCCAAAGACAAAGTCCCCAGAATAGCTCACCACTTTATGCCAGGGAACATCGGATCTCAGGACAAGGTTCGGGCGCCTCTTCACTGTTCAGTCACTCAGTCACCAGTGTGCTTTTCTTTTTGTCCGAGGCATGCCTTTATGTTACCTTCTCCACGGCCTCCGAGTCTGTGCCAACGAATACTTCCGCGCTCCAAAGTTGAGGGTTCCCTGAGCAATGCGTGGAATGCAACCCATGCACCATGGCCGACTTCCATTTCCTTCTCGAAGGACTGGATACGGGAGAGACACTGGAGTCTGGAGACCGAGGGCTGGTCAGATGCAGGGCCAGTGGACCGGTCCCCATCGTCACCGCCTCGGGCCCCTATTCACCACCGGCGGCCCCGGCCATCGACGCCGTCTCATCGGGGTCATCTCCCACTTTCGCCCCTTGAGCAAGTTGAGCCCCCTTTGTGCCTAGGGATATTTCTGATTTCAAGGCCCAACCAGCCTCTTGGATCCACTAATACGCCAAAGTGACCTGAATCGGCAATCTCGTTTCCAACGCCCGCGGCCCAACGTCTTTTTTTTTTTTTTTTTTTTTTTTTTTTCATTTTGCCGTTTGCGACTTGCCAAGCACCAAGTTCCCATACGTCAAGAAATCAAGACGTCGAGAACCTTCGCCCCTGTCCACAGGCACAGTCCAACCACCATCGTAATCACGGGTCCACGGCGGTCCATTGCGAAGCGCCCCAGCCGAGTCGCAAAAAAACCGTCGCACGGGGACGACCAACCAGAGGCCGCCCAACTGCGATCGCAGCGTAGCATGTCATCCCATCTGCCGCTTCCTAACAAGGGTGTCGCTGTCCACTGGCATCCAGCGAAGAAGACCCGGCAGCCGGTCATAGGGTAGTCGCTGAACAGTGGAAATGTTAGCCAGAGATAGCGCTAATGAGGTGTATGGTAGCAGCCCTCAACTGGTTGTGCATATGGCTTCGTCGATTCGCGATCGCATCAGCTCGCTGGGCGCATTGTGAGATATCTCGAAATCAGCATTCTGACTCACGATTACACGGCTTGAGCTCGTTCGTGTAATTGCCATCTTCGGTAGCAAGTGTTGGCGATCAAGCGATCGACAATGAAGCATTGGAGTATGCAGCTGAGCCAACTACACATATCTCGCACCTGTGTGAAGCTGCGCTGCGGGCTGCAGCGATATGCCGTCTGTCGTCTGTCAGAGGGACGTCTGGGCCCCCAAACATCAGAGTAACACCAATGGAACACGATATCCATCTCCCAGATGCCAGTCGGACGTGTGGCTCGTTGTCCGCATCCTCACCCTTACAGTTGCAACAGACAGGGTCCGCGTCCTTCCTTGCAGGCTGGTCGAGAAGTTGAGCCAAAGAGCTTGCACGAGCTATTGAAACTGTGGCGGAATGGGTAGATTTGCAGCAGAAAGTGTGGACTAGACCATCTCGAGCTTTGTCTTACATTGGTCATCCAGCACGATCGACAGTCGAGTTTCCCCGCGCCGCCACACCATCTCCAACGCACGGGAGACCTTGGTGTGCATGATCAGGCTGACGTTCAACTGCAAGGTGTGTGTGTACCAGCCTTCACCAACCCTCGTCATCGCATCACACATCTCAAACCGATGCAGCATATCTGCATGGACGTCGCACCTACTGAAGATAATGCCATGACTACGGATCCCAGTCAAATGGCTTTCCGAGCCGTTACGCACTGGCTCCAGAGCCAGACTCTGCCGGTATTCTGCTGCACTACACCGGGATTCCGGCCGCGGATGCCAACAGACATCGAAGCTGACAGTGTGCCTTTATCACAGTCTCATCTGACCAAGGCGCTGAGCCAGCAAGAGCAGCATCATCAAAGCCAGTCGCCTCAGATCAGCGACGCGGAAACCAGCGAAAGTGTCGCGCGGCGCGCATCATCTGCCCTGTGGACGAAGCCACTGCCACAGCTCCCGCCGCCCAACATGTCCTTGTCGGGCAAAGTCGCCATCGTCACCGGCGGCGCGCGAGGCATCGGCGCCGCCATTGCGTTGAAGCTCGCACGAGAAGGGGCCAGGGTGCGTCTCTACCGACCTCAATCTTGTTGAAATGAGAATTTCGGCTAAAGCTAGATTTTCGTGATTCGCGTGATTAAAGGTCGCCTTCACCTTTGTAAACACTTCATCAATAGCCAAGGCCCATGAGGTCATATCCGAGATCGAGGCCTGCGGGTCCTCAGCGACCGCCATCCAAGCCGACGTCTCCAAGCATCAGAAGAAGGTCATCGAGCGGACCATGATGGCGTTTGGCGTCACCAAGATTGATATCCTCGTTAACAACGCCGCCGCGACGCTCAGCGCGACCCTCGATGACACCACCACCGAGGACTACGACCGCATCTTCGACACCAACACGCGCGCCGTGTTCTTTATGATGCAAGCCGTCAAGCCGCACATTGCGCCGGGCGGTCGCATCATAAACATCTCATCCGTCGCCGCGCGCGCCGATTCGCCGGGCAGCATGGCCTACGCGGGGAGCAAGGCGGCCGTAGAGGCGTTTACGCGCGTCGCGGCGCGGGAGATGGGGCAAGCGCATGGCGTGACTGTGAATTGTATCAGCCCGGGGACGGTCAAGACGGAGATGTTTGACTCGCTGCCCGATGACCAGCGCAGCGCCGACTTGGAGAGGGCCTCGCTTACGCCCGCCGAGGCGAGACTGGGCGCCGTTGAGGACATTGCCGACGTTGTTGCGTTTGTGGCGAGCGACGAGTCGAGGTGGATTACGGGGACGGTGATTCCCGTCAACGGAGGCCGTTTGATGAACTGAGGCGGTGATGAGTGAGTTCCTCCGAACTCACGGCTGATGGAAGTATGCGACTGAGTGGCCGATGGAGAGTATCATGAGGGATGCGAAAAGTTATTTATATGCTGGCCGGCCTATGGGACACAAATGGGAAAGAGGAGGGTCGGTTTTGACAAGGCTGTATAACAAGTCAAGTGTACGATGGGAGTCTGGGTCTGAGAGATCGGGATGGATTTTCTTGTATTCCTTCCTTGGCCTTTTTTTCTTTTCTTTCTGGTCTTCCTTGGGTAACAATACGGGTGTCTCTGGGTCTTCCGGGTTTGGGTTTCTATCTGGTGGGAGTGTCGGTCATGCAGTGTTACATGAAGCTGTACTTTTGGTTTTTCTTGGGATTGCCTGTCAGCTTGTTTGGGAGCTGAATTTCTTCTTCCTCTTCATGTATGGTAACGACTTTTGAAATTTCTCGAGTACACGGCCGGAAACAGTCTGGAATACCACTTATGAATTTGCTTTTATGTATCGGTCTTGCGGAAGCTGTGAGCTGGTGTGATGTGATGTGAGACTGAGGCAGATGTTGGTGATCGGGCCAGCGGCCTTCGTATATAAAGACGGAGCCAGCTCTCGCTATGGTATGTTCGTCATGTCTATGGTCTTGGCTCCTTTCTGGGTAGGAACAGAAGAGATTGGGTGGCCTCATTTCCACTGAGGAGAACTGGGAGCTGAGGTAGGAGGATTGGAGAATGTGGATACGAGAGGAAAGGCTGGGCAGACGCTCGTGTGATTAAGCCAAGCGTGTCTCACCCGCTCTGTTGTCTTGTAAGGGTCCTGTAAATTCATCCGCGCGGAACGAATAAGAATATGGCGTTGATGAGGGTCGAAGAGAGCGTTGGAGACGTCTGGAGATGTTTTGAGGCGTAAGGTAAGTCAGGTGCTTGTTTGGGGTTGGGTTCAAGCACTTTCTGCAACAGGATGCCGATATGTCCAGCCTTCTAGATGTGCCTCGCAGTGGTTCTTACCAGCTGGAATGATCGCTGGCGTAAGCTGTGCCTTTTATATTGCCTCTCACATGGCCTCCTTCCTCATTTGACACTTCGAGGTCTCCGGAACCACGCATTGAATCTATTGAGTCGTTGGATTCGGTCAGACAAAATGGCATAAAAGCCCTCTTTACTTTCTCGCTTGCCGGCCTCGGGACATAAAGTGTTTATTGCTGTCGATTACGGGAACCAGATGCATGATGGCATGTCCATTTCGGAATCATTTAGAGCTGGTCAGCAGCTAGCCAATACCGATCGCGTGCTTGTCGACACTTCTTCTACCGTACAAAGATAGGTACCAGTGTAAATGTAGAAAGGAGACTCACCCGCAGCAAACCCCCAGTCCGGCATGAAATAATAGACCAGCATACGGTAAATCGGCTTCTCATTTTACAGAACCGGCCACATCTCCACATGGCTCGTTGCCACATCCCGAAATCAAAACCTGAAATGTTATTCTCCCATCGCTCACGCCATGGCGAGAGGAGCATGACTCCTGCTTCTAGCTCCCATCGCTTCGAATAATCAAACATATTGACTAGCCTCTCCTCTCGAGCTCATTATACAGCCATGATGTCCTACATCCCTGTCTTCATGAGCGCGCCGAAGAAGAAAGCTGAAGCGAAAAGTAATCCGTGGAATGACGGCTGGGCTGCTTTCTGACCCCTTCCGTAAGCTCTAGGAGGCCCGCGAACATACCTTTCAGAGACCAAGTGATCGGTGGCATGGAGGATACAGAAAAACATTAACTGAGGCGTCTGGGGCCTGGCCTTCTCATGCCATGGTTTCTGGAACATCTCATGGGATCGATGCATGGTCATGAGTACATACATCCTAGAACAAGGTCGGAAATGTGAGTGTTGATCCTGACGCATACGAAGAGACACCGAGAATGCTACCCATCATAGAGTACAATCTCTGGTCTGCGTCTAACGCAGGCGCTTGGAGAGAAGACGCCGAGTCCATGGCAGCTACAGGTAGGAGCCACCCACACGTCAAGAATTATCGAGGCCTCCCTCACGCCCTGTTTGATACCATACGAAGTCGCACATGACATTGCCGTCGCACTGCCTCATTGAAACACAGATCTAATTTGGCCTTCTAGTCTCAAACCACTGCCTCCGTCAACTTCCCTTGGCGGCACCATTGCAGACGGGTTTTGTGCCGTTTGCCCTAGTACTATGAACCAGGACGACGCGGCTGAGAGGTCAACTTGCTGTCGTCCATCACAGCATATGGAAACATCTCGCTTATTGATCGCTTTCTGCCAGCAACGTGATATACGTCGGAGAATACGGTGGCGATGTGAGTTGCTGTTATATGACGGAGGACTCTGATCATGTTCAAATAGCAATGTCCTAAGTCCCTCCTTAACATGAGGTCCTCGAAGTAAGTGAATTCATACGCATCGGAAGTTAGCGAATTGGACGCGAAGGTGTTGGACGTGGTTGAATCTTGCTTTGCATTGCTAGAGACAGAGTTTTATATAGTCTGTAGAGACAAGCAAGAGCCGTTAAACTAGTCGAGCCTTTTACCGGAAGATACACACCCGGCATCGCGGCACTGCTGTCCTGGACCTCGCGAGCGTATATTTGTTGACCTCTCTCTAAGCTATCGCTCACAAGCGCGACTAGCTTTGCAAGGCGATCCGTATCTTCGATGAGAAGGCCTTTGCCGCCGGTCATTCCTCTCAGCCGTATATGCTTTGGCCGTTCGCTATGAGGAAGAAGACACATCTGGCATTTGGATAACACTTCTGGCCTGGAAGGGCACTCATGACCATCTCTTCCTGAGACGTAGGTAGAGGCTTCATAGGTCGAGCATAGATTCTGCGCTATACACCAGCAGAGCCCACAAGTTCAAGATGCCAGCTTCGCACTACGAGCGGATGGAACATTTAGGGCTACAAGCTATGTTACGTTTATACTTTGTTTTAGGAAGGCCCGAATTGAGAAAAGATCTCAAAGAAATCATCCAAGGTATCATACATATATGCTAGTCTATCCAAACGTTACGTGCCTCAATGTGGTTCTCTGGCCTCGCGAGGGTATTGGACGGAGACAGCCGGCCGCCAACACATTGCCATCGACTGCATGGCCACGAACCTACCAGTAGGTCAACATAACCGCTGGGAAGTAATAACAAAGAGGAGTCTTCTTTTGACCTACCAACTCCCGTGAGCTTCTTGGTTTCTTGTACCCGTGTTTGTGCAGAGATACGTACACATAGACAACTGGTGTTCACCTACGAAAGTCTGCTTTCAGACACACCGCCGTTATATGTGGCGCATGTTCAGTATTATGAACGGGAGGAAGAGAGTGCTTTGGGAGGATTGGGCGAGTTCGAGTGACAATGGACCAGTAGACAACACCCTTGAGAGACGATGAACAGTCTTGACTAAATGAAATCGGGGCGGCATACTTCAGGCATTTGAGCATAGGGACAAGAGACATTCGACCTAACAAATGCGATGGTATTACGTTTGATTAGAGACTAAGTTCCTAGTTATATGTGTAGGGCGGAGTTGGGTATCATAATTGTAATTGTATTTCAACGAGTGGGCGATGAGACATGCGAAATCGCGCCAACTCCGAGCAGATGCAAGCGGGAGGAAAACAAAGCGCCTAGAGTCTAGCCCTCTTCTAAGCGGACGTCGTCGATCGTCGCCAGATCATGAAAGCCGCAACTCCAGCGCAGGCCGTCGCGCCCAGGGCGAGATAGAGGCTTGTACGGTCTGGCGGCTCCTCTTCGCTCCGAGGGAAAGCGGTGCTGGGATTCGTCGCCGCCTCGGCAAGGGCAATGAACAGCTCGCTGATACTGGACCACTTTACTGTGACGTGAAGGGGCGTGCTCATCATGAGGCTTGACGTGTACGTGTCTGGCTGCGTCTCGCTGCGCTGCGTTGTCTTGTCCTTGTCCGCCTTCAGAGCTGTGTAGATGTTGGGAAGGTCGTCCAGTTGCGGGTAGCGCTTGCGCAGGTCGACGATGTGAGAGAAGGAGTCAGGATCCGAGGAATCGTACGTATAGCAAATAAGGTCGCAAGCGTCGAGCTTGGCCTGATTCTCCAAGATGGCGGGCTCGAGCTCACCCAGCTCTTCCATAATCATGTAACACTGCTTGCCGCCAGGAAGCTCTACGCTGTTGACGGCTCGGCGCGGCTTGATCGTCGGTCGGTGGAGAGTGTCAAACGGCCTATTCAGGAAGGCGTCCAGCAATGAAGATTTGCCAGCCCCTGAAGCACCCAAGACGTAACAAAGCACGACATTGCGTTCTACCTTGCCTGGGCGTCTCCTGCGCTTGCGCGACTTGGTCACCTTCAGAGCAGCTGTCGTGGTTTCCCTAGCGGTTGCAGGTTCGAAGCCAAGGTACGCCAGATACTCGAGTGTGGTCTTGGGCTCCATAAAGGTAGTCATGCTCCATTGAGCGAGCCATCCTTGCAGTGTGACGTGCCCAGCCTCGTTGCGTACGGTCGACGATGGGAAGGATGTTTCGATCCAGGAGGCAGGAAGCCCTGGCGTCGGCGCGAAGAGGGCCTCTAGCTCTTTGTCGTTGAGACCTCCATCGTTGTCCTTGTCGAATAGCAAGAACAAATCGACGAAGAAGCGATAGCCAGCCGGGCTCAGTTCTGCTGATGAATACTCGGGCACATCAAACTTGGGTCGCAAGAAGCTGTCTTCCAAGCTCAAGCTGTCTGTGTAGCGGAACTTGCGCAGTATGATCCATATCGTCTCGTGCCGACCCTTCTCCGCGTAGAGTTTGTTGAGTTGCAAGAACCCGCTCTGGTCGATACCCTTCTCGGTCGATAAGTGCGGGACAGACTTGCCAATCGACAGCTTAATGTTGTCGAGATCTTCGGGAGTTAGGGGCTTGTCGAAGCACTTGGACTGGAAGTTGTGCATCTCTTGATCGTTGAGCCACCCGTCTTGGTCCTTATCGCACAGGTAGAAAATGCGTTTGAGGGCGTCGACACAAGCCGGCTTCAAATTCCCCTCCTTGTAGTCGAACAGCGGGGCGATGGGGTGGGTGACGGCCTTTTGGCATAGGAAGAAAACTTCGTTGACGTTGCGGTGCTCCCTCGCGCTCGAGCGGATGCACGAATCGATCTCGCGGAACTCGGACATAACAGGAAGCATCTCGCCTTCGACCACCTGCGGCGTGTTTCCTTCGCCTGTCAGGTCGGATTTATTCGCACAGAGCACGACTGGAACATTGACACCGAGGGAGCGGAAGTAAGGCATCCAGAACAGGGCGACGCGCTCATAGCTGTAGTGGTCTGAGTAGACGAGGAGGATGACGTTGCATTTTCGTATCTCTTTCCTGAGGGTTGTTCGGTCCTGAGGGCGGGCAGAGGTGTCGACAATAGTGGTCGTTACGTTCTCGGGGGTGCCCAGCTGTGGAGGGATCGTGATGGAGGGGAGGACGGATTGGATCTTATTGGAGATGAAGACATCCTTGACGAGCGACGCAATGAGGCTGGACTTGCCGGTGCCCTCATCACCGCAAACGCAGATGCGCACTATGGAGTAGCAAACGTGGTCAGTAGGAAGCTTGACAGAGAGCACAGCGGTGGAATGGAGCTCAGCTCCTCCTCGTCAGGCCACCTACCAGAAGCCATGGTTACGGTATTTGCAGCTCGAACAAATGCTTCTATTGCGAATCCATGGCAGGGTCTATGGTGAATGATTGCTACAAGGAGGTCGATTTGATGAAGCGGATCGCCGTTTGAGGTGGGAACTGTTGGCTGAAGATGGCTGCTTTTTCTTCATGGAATTGGCCCAACGGGCTTGTAGAAGCTTTGGAGCGGGTAGGACGGGAGCTGCAGGTCGACGGGGATGACGACCTGATTTACAAGGATGGGTCCGGTGGGGTAGGTGGGAAGGCACTGATAGCACAGCGGCCAGCGCGTCTGGCGATGCAAGTTGCGGTCACCAGGGAGGTCACACACGCTGAAGCATTTTGATGGATTACGTAAGTTTTCCTGGAATAAGACACAATATCAGCTTCTCTTCGTACACTCTCGTGAAGAATAAGAAGGGAGAACCTAAATCTTGGTGGTTGCGGGCCCCGTACGAGACTCGCAGAACTCTCACGCCTCTCCTTCTGCGTTTAGCAGCCATGGTAGAAACATGTGCTGGTACTTACAGAGCTGGGTCATTCTCTTCATTTCTTACTTTAGGTACCTAGGTTCCATACCCAAGAAAACAATATGCTTCAAGACAGGTAGTCCCGGATAGATGGCTCCGTGTGCCCTAGACCGAGACATGTCTTTACGTAAGTTTTGGACCCCATTCAACGAACTGCTATGGATTGGTTTAGCAGTGACATCTCAAACTTTGACCACAATGGTCCGTGATGTATCAAGACAACCCATTTTTGCCAGATGAATTTTGAGTATATATCAACTTGATCTTATTAACTAAACTTCATCTCAGCACATTCGGTCTACGAACTGGTCTTGAGAATTACGAAATACCTACAGCACCCCTGCCTCGTTCTTCAACCTTCTTACCCCACACTTTACCTAACATGCCGTTGTTGCTGTTTCCTCCAGAATGAACCCATAGTCAGGGACAATGGACTCTTGTGATGCTGGCCGGGTTGTTGGGGAATAGGTACACTATATCCGAACTATAGTATTCCTCCCCACAGTCTGTCAGTCGGGGATCCTCCACTCTTCCCTCCACCCCTCCCATCTTGCATCCCCATCCCACCACTCACGTCGCAGCAATCGTTCTCCGCGTCTGACCCGGGGGCCCTCGTTCCCCTGGAATAAGCCATGCCCCAATACCCCCAACCTGCAGTATCGCTCTCCCCTGCCACGCTTGCTGACCTGCCACGCCTCCCCATGAAGACAGAGCCCTGGTGCTGGGAAAATGGGGATAATTGGCACATCCGCCGGGGGGTAAGGTAAGGAATCATGTGCGAGAAAAGGGCGGGGAACCCGAATTGGAAACGAGCATGCGCAGCCTTGGGGGTTCTTGACTGATTGTGGAGGGTTGTGGTTGGCGCGCACCTTTACACTCCTTTGGCCTGGGACGAACCAACCCCGGATGGGAACCGAACCCGCCTATTCGTGCCTACACCTACCTTACACCTTCAACCTCTCTCTTTCTTACCTACTCACCTCGCTCTATTAATAAGGTGCTACACCACCACCACATCCCTCCTCCGCGCCGCACATGAACTCCTCTTGAGTTCATCTGGTCATTCGCGGCTACACATCTCCGCTGTCTTCTCCCCCTCCACACCTACCCGTCGCGCCTGACTTCCACCGTCCGATCGTCGAACCCTCACCAAAAAGCCGTCCGTCTCTCTCTGTCACTGCCGTGATACGTGCGACCTTCCCGAAACGTCGACCTTGTCAGCCTCGGCCGTCGCCCGTCACCCGTCATCCGATTACCCGTTGTCAACAAGGCCCAGGAACCTCCACTCGCGGGGCCGCCAGTGAGGCGGAGCCGCTCAGAACGCACCCAGACCACCGTCCCGAGCGCCCGACGATAACGACCTCCAACCACCTCACCTTCCGACGTCGCGGTTCAACCCTCGCGTGCCTTTGATCGATATTTGGCCACGTAGCAATTGAACACCGCAATAGATCTGGATCATACATAATACTAGCCCATCATGTTGTGAGTTTACCCGACCTCGGCTGGTCCTTGCCCGCGGACAAATTCAGCCAGCACCTATCCAAACCCAGCCGTCCACCAAGCATCACGCAGGCACGAGACAGCCTTTTCCAGCCTCGTTCCAGCCGCACACCCCAGAAAACTTTGCCCACAATGTTGGTATCTTCAAAGACAGAGCAGCAGCTGACAATTGCACTCCGTGCGACACCAAAAGCGTCCTTCCCCCTCCCCCGCGATACCCCTCGCACTCGGGCGCCTACGGCGCAATCGGCGCCGGCATCGCCCCCATGATCGAGACGAACAACATTCTCTCCAACCCCGAAGGCCCTGAATACCAGTTCCTCGTCGGTGAGGGTACCTATGTCCTCAAAGAGTGCCTCCATCTCGCCACCCCTCCACCGCATCCCTCTGAGGCCCCCGTCGTCAATCCGAACCCGCTCGCCACGACGCCCCAGCCCGCCTCCGCTGGCACCAAGCTCTCCCTCATATCTCTCGACGTCCGCGCCGCGCCCCCCTTCTTCTACAACAAGGGCGCCAGCACATCCACCACGCTCTCCTCCTCCCTCGGCGGCGACATCCAGGAGCACCCCAACGAAGGGCGGTATTCTACCGAGGCAGGGCTCAGCAGCGATGGAGGGGACGGCCGCGGTGCCTCCCTCAGCGACGGTGTCGCGCCCCCGACGTCGTCATTGACCATGGTGTCGGCTCCGGCATTCGGGGACGGAAACTCGGCGCTCGCGCCGGCCAATACCAAGGACGCGGCCAAGAAGAAGGTGGCCAAACCCAAGAACAACATGACCAAGAGCAACTCGTCCTTCATTTCTAGAGTCATTGTGAACGAGAGCTTGGCCAAGAAGCTTCAGGAGCGGCCTACGGACGGCGTTTTTGCGTTTGCCAATATCAATCGAGCGTTTCAGTGGCTGGATCTGTCATCACCAACAAAGGTTGGGCTTCCCACGTATCGACGTTGCTGCGGACCACTTTACTGACGAGGTTGAAGGCCGACTACTTGACCAAGATTCTGTTTACAAAGGCTCATTGCCTGTGTCACGACGTGAACCCCATCACCAAGAACATTGCTCATATCGATGTAATCATGGGCTTCTCAACGGGAGAAATCATCTGGTGGGAGCCTGTTTCTCAACGGTATACTCGGTTGAACAAGAATGTAAGTCTTTGAAACCGCACTTTGAAGCGTGTGAAACCAGGTAGACTGACCGTGCCCCAGGGCATCATCAACGGCACACCGGTATCAGAGATCCGTTGGATACCAGGCTCCGAGTGCCTCTTCCTAGCAGCGCACATGGACGGCTCGCTGGTGGTCTACGACAAGGACAAGGAGGACGCGCAGTTCTCCCCAGAGGAGGAGCAGCTTGCGACCAACGGCTCATCAACAAACGGAGAGAGCGATTCGTCGACCAACGGCGTCAATCACAACCTCAAGATCCAGATCAACAAGTCTGTCCACTCAAAGAACCAAAAGACGAACCCCGTGGCATCATGGAAGCTGTCGAATCAGCGCATCAACGCGTTTGCTTTCAGCCCGGACAATAGGCACCTGGCAGTCGTCTCGGAGGACGGCTCGCTCCGCATTATTGATTACTTGAAAGAAGAGTATGTTTGAGAGCTCTGTCGATGCTCTGGCGTGACTTGCCCTAACTGACACGACACAGGTTGCTGGATCTCTACAACTCGTACTACGGCGGCTTCATCTGCATCACATGGTCACCGGACGGCAAATACGTTCTGACGGGAGGCCAAGATGACCTCATCTCCATCTGGTCCGTCGTAGACTCGGCCATTGTCGCCCGCTGTCAAGGTCACCAGTCGTGGGTGACATCGGTGGCATTCGATCCGTGGCGTTGCGACGACAGGAACTATCGGTTCGGCAGTGTCGGCGAAGACTGCAGGTTGTGCCTGTGGGATTTCAACGTCGGCATGCTGCACCGGCCCAAGGCGGTACGTCGTTTTGTTCCGGCTCCCCAATTTCCCCGCGTCGAATCGGGAACCTCGGAGAGGGGGCGTGAGACCAAAAAATAGCTGACTTGTCGATATAGGCTTCCGTTCATCACCGAGGCTCCGTATCATCACGGTTCGCCAATCCCTTGCAGAGACAGGAGACGGCCAACACGTCGGCCAGCCGCATCCGGTCCAACTCGACTCTGTCTGGAGGGGCAGTGGACGAAGACGGCAGCAGCATCGTTCATCCTGTCGAGCCTCGTGCGAGGATCGCCATGCTACCTCCTGTTTCTGTATGTTGCCTCGGTTCCTCTCTTCCACATGAAATTCTACATCTTGTCAACTTTTTTCCTTCTCGAGGATGCTAACACTATCGACAAATAGTCCAAGGCTGTTGATACCCATCCCCTGTGCTGGCTGGAATTCACAGAAGAAGCCATCATCACAAGTTGCAAAAACGGTAAGCCTTGGACCTCGCACCGAGGTGTTACAAGCCTCAACGGACACATGCTAACATGTCAACCCCCCAAAAGGCCATATCAGAACATGGAACAGGCCGACTGATGCCCCGGTGCCGACGGAGGGTGCCTCTCAACCATCTTAGCCGCATATTCGTCTTTTGGTGGAATGATAATGAGTTGGCTACCCTTTTGTTTTTCGTTTCGTTGCAGATATTGGAGGAGTCGAGGTGTAGAAATCATGTCAGCCGATGCATCACCCCTCTACGCGAGGGCTTTGTCCATAATTCTTTTCCAAAAGTGCTTTTTGGCTCAATTCCAATCAAACCATCCATGTCCAGCTCCAGGATTATGTGTCAAAAGATGTCATCTTTTCAATTCTCTTTTCGGTTTTTGCCTCAATGCTCTGTCGATGTGCGTTTCCATCATGAGGGTTTCGAGATGATCATGACGTGACGCGATCTGCATGTGATTTGAGGATCCCCAAAGATGTCCAGGAGTTCCCACTGTGAAATGGATGCGCCACTCTCGAGACACAAAGCTGCATTGGCAGCACAGGCAGCGAAATCAAAGATGCGGCTCCGTAGTATAATAGTGGGCTCTGGGCTTCTGTACATCGGTCGAGAGCGTTGGTGGACCCCCTTGGCCCTAGTGTTCCGTTGGGGGCCTCTCCTTACAAGTTACCAGCCACAATTGACTCTGTGTGTATCTCTGCGACATCGGTTCGTTGACAATCCGTTGGTTGTCGCACGGCGGCGCGTGGTGTACGAACACACTACGGTGAGAGAGAGTGCGTGGGGGCTCCACCACGCTCGACGCCACGCCCAGCCATGTTTGATGGAAATGGCAACAAAACGGGTTACGTCTGCATGTAGCAGTGGATAGCGGGAACAAACGCAATCCAAGCTTGGCTCAGCCGCCAAATATTGCAGGGCCCAGGCACCCAGTGAAACATCAGAGATAGAGAAACGGGAGAGCGGGAGAGGAAACCCGGCCCAGGAAAAAAAAGAGTCTATCAAGTTCCCGATCCACGCTCGACGAAAAGAAGCCGGGACGAAAAGTCGAACGGTTACCGGCGCAGACTTGCAGGGTCATTGATGCCTGGGCTACGTCGTCCCGTTCCTGGCCCGGGAAAGGTAGATAGCACATGCTTCTGGAACGGCGTCCATATTGTTCAAGGACGAATCGAAACGGGACCCCTCCTTCAATAAAGTCATGGATCATTGACCATTTGTTGCTTGTCAGAAAGCAGGGAATGGAAATTCCCGATGTCCCCACTGTTAATTTGATATGCGATAGGTTCCTGGGAGTTTGCTACAGGTCAAAGACGAGTAAGAATGGGTGTCGTGGTATCCGTATCCGTAACACGAAGAAAAACACCTCGTTGAGCGAAACCTGGCGGAGCCTTTTTCACATGTTGTTGGTGGTGAATGGCGGCCTCGACACGCGGCGCCATAGAAGCAGGGTAGATGCTGAGGCTCTTACTCGTCGTCCAACGAGACTTTGATGAGGCTTTTTGGGCGGTGCAGCCGCAAAGTGTTTTAATGTGCAGTAGTATCGCCGCAATGTGTGTCTGAGATGCATGCGGGCGTATCGGGAGATCCACGTGTATGGATGCAGAGCACTGTTGGAAAATTTTCCCTATGTCGCCGCAAGCTTCGATCATCGAAGCTTCAAACCTTCACGCCCCTCTGTAGAGACAAGGCGTTGGCGCGCCGCGCAGATAACGGGTAGACGGCCCACACTGAGCGGTTTGTGTGCACCTGCATATCAAGGAGCTTACCCTAGCGTGCCTAGGGAACTCGGGAGCCAGGAAGCAAGGCTGAGGACGAGTCCCACAATCGTGGTCTAAAGTGAAGGTCCTACAGGTCGAAGCCGGTCTGTATGTAGTCTACACTGCTACAGGAAGGGTGCGGTATCAAGGTTTCCATCCCAGGAAGCCCAGGAATGTGTTAGAGGTGCAGCGTTGGTCCCTCCTTTTTTTCACCGCTGCAAAGGGCCGAAGGTGAGAGATTTCGGAGAGTGGATATGCGCAGGCGGCGGTAGTTGGCGAGATTCTGAGATGGGGCCAAGCTTCGTGACTCAACCTGGCTTGGTGCCCGAGATGGATCTTGCCCAGTTCAACATTGTTGAAACGATGGGCCTGTTTGGTGATTTGACCACGTTCAGCGACGCAGCGAGCCTCTCGTACACGTCTGTTGCCATGTGCAGCAATGTACCAAGACGGGAGAACGCATAACCGCTGCAGTTGAACATGTCTGGACGACCCGCTCAGTTCCGACGGTTCTCATTCGATTTTGCAAGCGAAGATGAGCAATGAACGATGCTCAGGCCATGATGTGCACTGGGGCGAGACAGAACGGCCCAGACGAGACGAAGCCAGGGACCAAGAGACGTACGAAAGAGATGTCATGTTGATATCAGTGGGGCCCTAGGGTGATCTGACATCAGGTCCAGGAGCAGGCATGATGCTATCTTTGCACAAGGCCAGTCGATTGGGCGGGGGCCCGCGGGCTGTAGACTGCGGATGCCATCTGCGGCAGCGAGCGAGCTGAGCCGTTGAGGCGCCAATCCATACGTACTCATCAAGGCGGCGTGCAAGTTGCGCATCGTGGCATCGTGAATTCTTTGGATCTTGACCTTGTATCCGTACGGATACCTTGGTCCCTTGCAAGATGCGGCCCTTCTGTAGCGTACCTTAGCTTGGCGGGACAACGTAGGCGGAGCCTTGGTGGGTAATGGCTTGAGGAGCCTTGACCTCGCTTCTGCTAGTTATCCGCCCTCAGTGCAGCTTCACCGGACAATCTGACTGGGATATGTTCAGATGTCGAAGAAATGCGTGAATCGAGGTGGGATCCAAAGCTTTGAGGGCTACGATTGGAACGGCGAAAGGTTTTGCGCTGTCGCTTGCGTATGTGACAAGCAACCATCTACTTTGTAGCTTTGTGTGTGGAAAAGTGACGAAATCAAGAAAGCTTCAACACGGCGGCAGGTGGCTGCAGCTCTTACAGTCGGAGCTTGAACTTCGTTGGTGACACAACACCGACTCGAACATCGGCAAGCATGTGTCCAGACGCCACCAAGGAAGTCTAACTCAAATATTGCTTGAGATAAAAAGCAGCTTCGCAGGAACTTGCCGGCCGATGTGCGATTGCGAGATGGATCATGGCTGCGCCGTTCACAAAGACCGAAACTCGCGCCCGCCGCCCGTATCTTGAAGCTTTCGATTCGGCGTAGGTCCGGGCTCGGCGCGGCTTCGGACCGCTGCACGGTGACTTTGCGGCTTAGTGCAATTTGTCGTTATCTCGGAGTCATTCTTCCTAGCGCTACGCTTATTGGATGCCAGCCACCCGTGGGGAGGGTGAGGGAAAAGTCGCAATCGCGTCGGAGAAAAGCAGGGTTGAAGGCGCCATTGTCGAAATTTCAGCGAGGAATCCACTCGAGATCGAGTCGGTGAGAGGTCCATTCTCCTGGAAGACTGGCACTCTTTGTTTTTTTCTTTCCTCTTGGTCCTTGGCTTTGCCTGAGCCCTAGGGGGTTCAAGCCCTCGCAAATGGAGAAGAGTCGCACTGCGGACGGTGCTGGCCGAATGATCGTATGGTAATGGATTGATTTCTGTCTCTGGTTCATATGTTTCCTCATGCAGGATTAAGTGGCAGCGGAAGCGCTGTAACCGCGGCCATTGTCGGTTGATAGACCGGGACTTGAAGCGCAGAGACTCGGAGCCCTCTGACCAGGATCAGGTTTCTCAGAACTCAGGTCTCAGGGCTCAGGAGTCGCTTTTCGCTTCTTCGCTTCAAGCTGGAACGAGCAGGGAGCATTCCTGGCTAGAGCAATCAAGGCCTGGTGCTTATCGGTGGAGATTTCACCGAACCCTCAGAGCGCAGATGGGTATGCCCATAGCAGGGCTCGGTCCAGGTCCGGGCCCAGGTGCCAGAGTGCTTCCGCCTCTCTCCTGGCGGCGATCTTCCAAGCAGCGGACCAGAGTCTGGCAGGGGCTCAGGAACAATGAGGGCCGTCGTCGGTTCAGTGGACGGGAGTTTGATGGATGATGGGACAGTGGGAACGTGATGCCCAGGCCAGGTCGACAGGGCGTATGATTTGGACGGCCTGGAAGCTCTTTGTCTGCTGAGAATGCTGCATGTGGTGCTGCATGCGGCAGACCTACCCATTCAAACGGGCCCGACAGAGGAGCTGGACAATTTGACTTGCATCGGCTGCCCGCAGGTCTGCAGATGCCAATACGGAGAGGTCATGGCCTCAAGTGCGACCGTCGCCCATTAAGCATGATGCGAGACGTCCAAGTCGGCCGTGAGGTGCAGAATCGGAGAGCTGTGGGATGCGAAGTGCTGGTTCCCCGTGTGACTTGGGGCACTGCGTGCCCCGAGCACATCCATTTCCCGTTTTGACAACATCGTGAGATTCCATCCGTCAGGTGCACTCAAGGTTACGGTGGGGGTAACTCAGATATGCCCACAGCGGTCGTCCTGTCTTTTTTCTTTCCATTTTGAGACCTCCGATGTTGTACATGCTTGAAACAAGCAATGGCTGATCATGACCCAAGCCTCTGCCGCTCAGATGCAAGTACTATGTACCCCGCCGTGCTCTACTAGAAGAGTCTCATGATGAATGATGTTTATGACCAGTGACT
This sequence comes from Colletotrichum lupini, assembly GCF_023278565.1. Taxonomy (NCBI): domain Eukaryota; kingdom Fungi; phylum Ascomycota; class Sordariomycetes; order Glomerellales; family Glomerellaceae; genus Colletotrichum; species Colletotrichum lupini. The sequence goes on from NC_064672.1 coordinate 932,626, forward strand.
GCATCTGAGAGACGATCTTTGTTGGAAGCTTCAACGTCAGCCAGCAGGATTTGGCCCTGCGCATCTTCGATAGCGAATGTGGGGGTCGCCAATCTTACCCGTACAAGGCCATAAGAGGCGTGGCCAGTTGGAAATGACGGGCAATGGCCTCGGTCGAGACTGGCAGCTGAAGATGATGGATGCGAGAAACCCCCCATGTATCACGACGATAGAGTCCAGCGGATAGGTCTTGGCTCCTTGGGTGTCTTGCAGGTGGACGAGATGGTTGCCAAAGCCACAACTGGTGACGATGGTGTTTTCGAGGCGGTCTACTGGCGTATCGTTGCTAGCCTAGGCTGCGTCTTAGTTGCATTGGCGATGAAAGACGGTCGATATTCGATATGAGATGTTGGGTGCAAACCAACACACTACAGAAGCGTGTATCAGTAATACAGTAGAGCCCGATCAAGGAGACAAGTACCACGCGGGTTGCAGCTTTCCGTAACGAACAGAGGGAAGACCGCTTTGCAGTTTGGGTAAGGTGGTGGTTGGCGATTGATTGACCAGGGCAGATGCTGGACCCAGGACTTTGCAGGTTGGACATCCCACGCCAGAACCGGGCCCACCACGCTGGCCTGTCCACTCAGTTTTGTTGCCTCGAGCGAGTTTTCAAAAACGGGCGTCTATCGTAATTCTTGCCAGGGGACGTCTTACAAGATTCTCACCGGGTACCGTCACTTTAGGAGGTGAGAAGGTGTGACGGCAATCAAGGTGGCAGGCACGCCGCACAGCGTAGTGTACTCCGCAGCAGGTGCCAGGCGGCATACCAAAGAAAGAAGGGGCAGAGACTCAGAGTGACGGGCAGGCGCGCAGGGAACGAGGAAGGGACCCACAGCTTCCATCTGAGCTTCCATTCCACCCGACCAACCGACGTCTATCGCACGATTCATGCAGGGGCCAATCAGTGGCGTCGGTGTGGGAGTCTTTTTTCGGCAATCCGTCGCCTTATCCGTCCAGATGAACGGCGCCCGGGCGGCAATACCGTCTGTAGATGTTTGGATGTATCTTTTGGTGAACCTAAGCTTTGCCTTAGCTAAGGTATCTCATTGTTGGAGGATTCGAGGCCCTTTGTCTGCCCGGCGGTATTCATGTTGGTTGCCGAAGCCTAGGTGCCCTACCACGCCTTGGTCATAATTAGCTTCGGTCATTTCTCTCAATACCGTCTTTGCATCGTAGACAATACCTATCCGTAGGTATTAAAGGCAAGGTAGACCTCGGCACCGCCTTGAGAAGGCGTCGCTGCAAAGACACCTTCACGGCGGGCACATGCGCCGCCCGTCGGAGCTTCCATCTGATGGAGCGAGGCGCATCGGAGACTTATCTTTCCATGTGCAATGGAACGGGCAGATGTTTAGCTGTACCTGTGAGGTATCGCGGACACCTTAATTGCATGCAGCAGCAGGTGTCCTTTACGGTCTATGTGCCTGGGAAGACGGGACTTGACAGGTAGGTACGTGAGGTTGCGCCTGAATAACGTGTCGGTCGCAGTATCTTTAGGCCGGGCGCATTTCGAGCAGGAGCAACCACCCGCGGACCTGAAAGTGCAAGTGCAGGCGCTCGAACCATGTGTTTCAATTTGGCTTGCTTTTCCCCTTAGCTACGGACATCTTTCTGCCCGTCATTCATTTTCTCCGTCGCCAGTTTGGCTCGCCAATTTCAGAGAGTCGCATTTTGGGTAAATTCCGGTTTTTTGAACAGACGACCCTGCCTCGGATGGCCACATGAGTCCCCAAAACTGCAGGCCGGGCTCTCCGTGAGGTAGAATACCACGACTTGAAGATGACCCGAGCCTCCGTTTACACGATGAAGCCCAGATGAGATGTTCAGCGTTACGAGGCACACAACTGGGTACGGAGGTACGAAAGCAGGTATTTTCTGACCACAGCCTGCCTGCACTGTCCATGGGGGCTGCCAAGCCGGCCAAACAATCCACCACACCAAAATCAGCAAACCCACAGCCGCTCTCCCTCTAGGCTCAAGCCCATCCTAACTCTGAAGGGTGCTGATTGCTGAGTCTGGTAAAGGGATAAGAGATAACGATGGTGTGCGATGATGAGAGTCAGATAACAGGCCCAGGCTCAAACTCAGACTCATCAGCATCGGCATCAGCGTCAGTAGCCGCACCACGCATCTCTGCCAAAACGCGCCATCGGTTCACCGTCGCTCCAGATAGCCTTAGATGGGCCGCTTCTAGTTTGGATGGCTGATGAGATGATACCCCCGTTCATCAGTGTATCAGAGTCAGGCACGGAAACACTGCGAAGAGCGCGCATAGATGCCGCTTGCTCTCGTCATGACTTTTTTTGCGCTAAAAAGTGTAGATGGTTCAGATGCTTGGTTTGACCGAGAGACTGACCATGATTCACCCACGCCCCTCTTCGTCGTTTGAGGCAAAAGCCGCAAGAGGAAGAGGAAGAGGAAATTCATCCCACTTGTTCATGGACTCATCCACCAGCGGCAGGGCACCATCGCCGCCAAACCCATGTCTTGGTTCCCGACACCACGCGCGGCACCAAGCAGCAGATACGGAACGATATGCACAGACCAGAGCGCAGATACACACCCGGCCTCTACGTAGTGCCTGAGTGAGTCGCTGTTGAATTCACATCTGACGGCCACAGCCACAGCCCTTCCGTCAGTCGGTGTCAAGTCGGTGTTCTCTCCCGCTTGGAAAAGGGTACGTTGGTACCTATAGGATACACTGTACCTTTTCATAGGTACCTTGATTATGTGACAGCAGGAAGCAAGCGGAACACCCAGGTTCAGCGTGCACGCTCCATTGACCATCCGTACCTTACCTCATTCTCGCCTTCCCTCTGGGTCTCTCTGGCGCATCGACCCAGCCCTTCTTCGCCGTGGCCCATCTGTATGGGCAACACAACACACCCCGGCTCCGTCTTGGGCCGTCCTCCTTGCCCGGTGGCTGCCGCTGACCCTCATCATCCATCCTCCTGAAAGCCAGCAAATCGACGGAATTCATCCTTCCTGCGCCTGTATCCGTAGTGTACGTACCCGTACCGCCCCTTTCCTCTCTTCCTTGCCTTACTGCGTGGGTTCTCCTTATCCTCTCTCCGTCCACAAGGTCCATGGGGACCCTGAACAAGGAACTCGTCTCTTCGCACACCTCCCGGGCTCACACCCACCTCATCTATCAATCTTTTTTTTTTTTTTTTTGCTGCCGAATCAAGGATGCCCCACCTATCCCACCAAGAGCGAGAACCCGCCGAGGGGCAGGGGCGTGGCCGTGGTGGATGACGGGCGTGGGTTTCGATTTTCGGCTTCCACTTCCCACGCTTTTGCAAATCGACGTGGGTGTGCTGCCCGTTTGTGAGGTAAAGGCGCGAGCTTTTTGCTTGTTGCGCTTGGTCGCTTGCCCACGCCTACGCCCACCTTTACCTTTGATCTGACGAATGTCCCAAGTACTTCGTACCCAGAAAGGACGCTCCGTCGATAAATACAAGCTCGTCTCCAGACCTCTCCTTCCCAGATGTTTAGGCTGTTTCTTCTTACCCAGGCATACCGCTTGGTTCATGTCACACCCAACCTTTGAAGATGCCGTCATTCAATCCATTCTCAACCGTCACAGGCAAGCATGCCGCTTCGCTTTTTGAAATCAGGTATGCCCTCCTGCCCCACGTCTCCAAACCCCGCCGTTTCTTTCCTCTTTCCCTCTCCAATTTCTCTTTTCCGGCGGTGACTCTTTGTTAGTCCCGTTTTGTGAAGGGCCTCCCCGCTGACGTCTGACACCCTACAGACTAGACAATGATTTTATCGTATTTCGCGGAGGAGAGGACGAATCTGCCGGCCAGATCCTCAAGGGCGTCGTGGTGCTCTGCTTGCCCACGCCGCTCAAAATCGAAGATGTCCACCTGCGACTGACTGGCACCCACCGATTAACGTAGGAGGCCCTCCTTATTTCCGGTTCGATTTGCTGCAGATCAGTCAACTGACTTGGGCTCTCAATAGGTGGGATTACTCCAAAACCGCCGCTTCTGGCGTCTCCAGCCAAAAAGTCGACAAGACCACCACACTGCTCCAACATCGCTGGGCTCCGTTTGTCGGCGGCACTGGTGGCAAGAACACCATCTTGCCGGCCGGCAACTATGAGTGGCCCTTTGAGTACACGCTGCCCGGCAACACCGCCGAGAGCGTCGAAGGCATCCCCGAAGCGAGCATCACCTATAAGCTCAAGGCCACCGTCGCCCGCGGCAAGCTCGCCTACGATCTGCACGCTTACAAGGCGCTGCGCATTATCCGCACCCTCGAACCCGCCGCCCTCGAGTTCCTCCACGCCATGAGCGTCGAGAACATCTGGCCGAACAAAGTCGACTACTCCATTATCATCCCGCAAAAGGCTGTCGTCTTCGGTGCCACAGTACCACTACAGATGCGATTTACACCCCTTCTCAAGGGCCTCGAAATGGGGGAGATCTCAGTCAAGATGTTGGAAATCCGAGAGTGCACACTGCAGGGTCCCACGGGCAACGTTTTCAAGGAACATAGAACAGAAAGAGAAGTCTCCAACTGGAAGTTCGACGTCGAGCGCGATGAGCACTGGCACGATACGATCGAAGACACCGGCCAAGAGGGGTGGATGGTTGAGAAGAAGCTGAACCTTCCCAAGAGACTGCGACAGTGTGTCCAGGATCTCAACCACAACGGTATCAAGGTCCGACACAAACTCAAGCTTGTTGTCGCCCTCAAGAACCCCGATGGTCACATTTCAGAGGTGAGCCGCTGTGACTTCGCTCTGTGATGGCTTCGCAAAACTGACAATTCCTAGCTCCGAGCCACTCTCCCCGTCTCCATCTTCATCTCTCCCAATATGCCCCTTGACGAGCATGGAGTTCTCGTCGACCAAGCTCCTGGCGCGCCTGCTCAGGCCGAAGTCACCCGTATCGCACCCCCCGGCTACGGCGAGCATGTCCTCGATCAACTCTACGAAGACGTCGACATGAGCGGCTTCCAGACCCCGGCTATCCAGTCTGGCTTCAGCAGTCCTTTCTACGCCCAATCTCGTGCCGGCTCATCAGACAACCTTGCTTCTCTCGCCATGATGAACGGCCATGGTGTCGCTCCCGCGGCACTGTCGCATCGCCTGCAAAACGTATCCCTCGATCCCACGAACCGCAACACCTCGTTCAACTCATTGAACGCCATCACGGAGGACGTCGCAGCCCCGACATCTGTTCCCACAGGAGAGAACTCACAATCACAATCGGCAGCTTTGACCCGCCACAACAGTGCCGAGGAACATCCCAACTCGCACTCCTCAGGACGCAACTCGCCTGAGCACCTCGACTTCCCTGACATGGCTACCTTGAGCAAGGTGCCTAGTTACACAACGGCTGTCAAGACTCCCCTTCGGCGGGGCCCGAGTAGTGACGCGCTCCCCGACTACTTCTCTGCCATGAGCGCCCCAAACACGCCTCCTGCGAGCGAGGCTCCTGTCGCAGACCCGCTTGGCATGATCCCTGAGCATGAAGGTGGCGGCAGCGAGCCGACTACCCCAGGTGGTTCGCACCGTTCATGGCATCGCCCTCAGAGCATGAGCAACCTGCTCCAGGCTGTGCAGGGCGGCGGTGATGATCGCCGAATCCATCTCATCCAGGGACGGGAAAGAGTTTACTAAGGCTACTATGCGGAGATGATTCACACCATACTCACTTGATTATATTACGACTATAGAGAGGGCGGCAACCATTGTTTCGGGCATGGCATCGGCGTTGATGGGTGAAAATGGGATACTTTCCCATGGGACTGGTCTTTTGAGATTTTTACACGATATAGATTTGCGCCTTGGAGGCATCAGGACTCATCGGCTGCTTGGACACACACAAAGTATAGGGATCGGTCTAATTGTTCGTGGGATCTACCACTGGGGCGATACTGGGAAAGGCAAACAGGGATGTACGATATACCCACCGCTTAGAGCGCGGCGTGTCGATTGCGAGATACCAAAGATGACAAAAAAAGTCAATACTCGATCTTCTCACTATATTGTGCAAAGCTGCAGAGTGAAGTGATCCAAATGGTTACGCGGGGTACAGTTACCACGACGACGGCAACATCTACCACTCCTTGACTATTTGTCCGCTACCTACACCGGATCCCGACGATGGAGCGCCCTTGACATATTCAACGGAGGACACGCTCGTAATGCCGAGAGTGTGGTGGTGGCGGCCACGGCGTTGTGGGGGGTCTTCCGGTACGGCGGCGGTGTGTGTGGCTGGCCTCCCGGCCGATGTCGGACTCCCCGATAAGAGAGAAGTTTGAAATGGAGGGGAGGGGCTACAGCCAACCACCCAACTTAGCCTAAAGCGAACATGCCGAGGGGTCACCGTGTATCACGTTGTTCATATCGGGGATGCTGGGTGTACAATTTGTTCCCAGGTGTCTGGATGCTTTTGGGGGGAGGTAAAGTTTCAGGGTTGTTGTGGCTGTGGCGCGGTGAGACCGAGGTGGGATGCTGGATGTGGTGACGATGGCATCATCTTTTCATAGTATCAAAGTCATGGCTTGACGTGGTGGCGGTAAGTTGTCAGGTAGATATCTGAGAGCGTGGGGGAGTGCGGGAAGCATATGGATAGTGCGAGGCATACGGAACCTGTTTGGCAAACATGAGTTCACTAGCGATCTAGACAGGGCCTTGTTCCATTGCTGAAACTGACCATGTTGGTAACGAAGGCTGCGGTATGTCGATGCGTTTGGTGGAATTTCAATGCTCCTAGATACCTAGCAGTCATCTTCTGCTACCTGTATCGTGAACCGGTTGTCTGCTCTTTTGATAATACAAACAGGCAATGGCTTAGTTCGTATCGGCAGAACGGAGGATGGTAACACAACCACAAGGAATGGACTCCGACGAGAAAAACCCTGGCATCTGAACCCTCTCTTGCGTTGCACTCAGACGACCGAACCAATGGGCGTCATCATTTGAACCCTTTGACGTCTGCCCAATGCCAACCTGTCGGGTATGCGCACCTCAGGTGGTGGCCCTGTTTGATCATGTCATCGCGGCCGTCACCTGCGGCATCAACGTTCGCTGGACGCAAAGAGGGAAAGCTTATTTGCGTCTAGGAGGGATATCCTGGTGGTGTGGAATTTGCTGTGAAGTCGAGACGCGTGTTAGTCGTTACGTGGGATTTGTGTGTATGTGCTAACGTGAGACGATAGTAATGAGACAGCAGGGCATTCGTCTCATCTCAGTTAGCGCCATCGTGCGCTGGGAAACTAAGGGACTTGTTGACGTCATAAAAAGCCCCCAAATCACTCATGGGCCTCCCGTCTAGCGGATGTGACGATGCAAGACGGACACCTGCTATGCAGTAAGGTGCTTTCTGCCCCCGGACCAGCTGAGAAGGGGGAGCACTCGAGGAGTTCAGCGTGGTAAGGTAGGGTCGGCGAGGTGTCTTAGTAGCACCACAGCCGTAACAGTGTCTAAGTACCTTATTATTAAAGAAAGTTAATTCTTTCTAAGTTATAAATATAAAAATATAGTTTTAATAAAATAGTATAATACCTATTTAATACTTAAATTAAAATACTTTTTTAAGCTTATTATATAAAAAAATTATATTACTAATTACTTATTATCGAGGTTTATAAATAGTATTATAGCTTTAATTATAATAGTTTTATTTATAATAAATAAAAAGTTTAATTATAAGTCCTTTAAAAACCTCTTTTTAAGAGCTATAAAAGCTTTTAAAATAAGTTAAAATACTTGTTAAAATATTAATAACTAAACTAACTTTACGGTAACAATTTTCATAAAAAACTTAGTAAATAATACTAAAATCCTTATTAATATTAAGTATAATTTATAAAGTATAATGATATAGCTATAGAGTATTATTAATATATTTTATATTAAAAAGAGTATTATTAGTATTAATAGAATAAATAGGGCTATATTAATATAATACTTTAGCTTTTTTTTATAGCTCGAGAATAATTATTTTAAATAGTATTAAAAGTTTATTAAAAAGCTTTTTTAAATACTTTAGTATATTTATTATTATTTTTATAATAATAAAACTCTTAGTACTTATATATAAAAATAAGTCATCTATTTTTAAATAATAATATTAGCTTATTAATAAACTATTAAAATTATAATTTTAATAATCTTTTAATAAGGGAGAGAGTAAAATAGAAAAAAGGATAGGTAATTTATAAAAAGAGTTAAGGTTAAATAGTGCGGAATTCGAGGGTAGGGTAGTGTCTATATATACTACGGCAATCCTTTAGTAATATAAAACGATGGAGTTAAACAGTGAGCCGTGACAGTGTCGACTGTCAGCTCAATATGGAACTCAGCTGAAGGCAGGAGTAACAAAAGAAGTGAGAGGATTTGTCCCTTGGGAAGGAAAATGTCGAGATCGTCACAGGGGGTGGTCCAGACCGACCCCACTCTGGACAACCCTTTGGGGCCATTCAATGATTTGGGGCCAGCAAGAGGGTCGTGCTTGTGTGCGACAAGCAAATCTCGGTGCAGCATTACAGGCGCAGTCCCAGCCAGGGGCCGCTAAGACCAGGAAGATTGCGCTGGCGGCTTGGTGGAGAACGTCATTCGGCCTGGTCTTGGTGCAGGAGCTTGGGCGGGTTTTAATTACCAGCTGCCACTGGCGGCGGCGGCGGGGAATGGGCGATCGAGGAGAGGGACGGGACACATGTAATGTCCGTCAAATATAACCTCTTTTGCCCTTTTTCCCTTTCCATATGGTTCACTGCATTTGTTCTCCCATCTTGCTAGATAACCTTGGAAGAACGTTCCCAAGAAACAACCCACGACACACCGTCGACATATCACCTAGTAGTATTCACGATACTCCTCATTCGAGCGCAACCCGATCTTGCACATCACGACCATGGCCGACACCAAGGACCTCCCCCAGAGGTCGGGGACCATCATGACCAACAACTCTGTCCTTAGCGACGATGCTGTTCCCGAAGTCGATCCCACCAGCGTACGTGAACCAGTCATTTCGCTCAGCTTCAAATAGTCGAGGCGTTGTAGTATGGTCCATTTGGCGCCCAATACCAAACGCCTCTGAGCTCTACAAAAACCACCTAGACCTTCACAATGAAATGTGCTAACAGCTACATGCAGACCGCTGGTCTCCTCGCGGAGCGACTTCAAGCATGGAAACATTCCGTTGGATACCTTGAGGACTATATCGGAGCCGTCGAGAAGATCCACAAGGCCCAGTCCAAGGAGTACGAAAAGGCTCTCAAGACCATCTCCCATCCCTTGAAGGAGGGCCACCACTTCGACCAGAGCCTCGGCGGTATCGCAGCCTACTTCGAGAACATGCGCTCCAACACTCAGGCGATTATTAACACCAATCTCGAGACGGAGAAGACCATCAAGGGCTCCATCATCCCGGTCCTCGAACGCCTGCACAAGGAGATCAAGCACAAGGGCAAGGAGCTGGCACACGGTGCCCAGAAGGGTGCCAAGGAGGTCGAGAAGGCTCGCAACACCACGCAGAAGCACATTGAGCTTCTCGGCTCCCAGACCGCCTCCTTCGAGTCCGCTGGCGGCAAGATGCACGGAACTGACGATCCTTACGTCGTCAACCGTGGAGTTCTGCACAGATTGCACAAGCAGGTTCTCGAGGAGAACAACAACCGCAACGACCTGATTGCTGTTCAGAACAACTTCAAGGATTTCGAGGCACATGTTATCGAAGTTGTTCAGCAGGCGATGGAGCAATTCATCCAGCTGACCGGTGGCCAGGCCGAGAAGACTCGCGCTCTCTACTCTGACATGCTGGGTGCTATCCAGAGAGTCCCGGGTGATTTCGAGTGGAACGGCTTCGTGACCCGTAGCGGCGATCGCTTGGTCAACCCCAATGACCCCCCGCGCTCTGTCGAAGCCATCAACTTCCCCAACATGGACCACACCTCTGTGAAGCCTCTCATTGAGGGTTCCCTGGAACGCAAGTCGCGTAACAAGCTTTCCTGGGGCTACTCTACCGGCTACTACGTTGTTACCCCGACCAAGTTCTTGCACGAGTTCAAGGACAATGATAACACTCGCTCTGACCCCAAGCCAGAGCTTTCCATCTATCTGCCAGACGCTGTTATTGGGCTTCCCAACGGAAACAAGTTCAACGTCAAGGGCAAGGATAAGAGCAAGTCTATTAGCTCGAAGCTCACTGGATCGTCCGAGTTGGCTTTCCAGGCCCACACCCCCGATGAGGCGCAAAAGTGGTTCGAGGTTATCAAGAACGTTGCGGGAGCCACCGGGCCTGCGGAGCCCAACTCCACGCCTACCTCGCCCGTCGTTGCCCAGGACGAGAAGATGCCTTCCATCGCACCAGCCGCAACCACCCAGTCCGGCCACTCAGCACAAGAGGCCGGTGTTACTGGTCACGACCCCACCGCGAGCCCAGAGCTCATGAGCCCGGTCGACGGCCCATCCTCCAGCGCGGCGGCTGCACCCGCGGCTGCTCCAGCTGCAACAGCGCCTGTTGACGAGAAGAAGATCTAAGGATTGGCACGACACCCTCAGCTTTTGAGATCCCTACACTTGCAGACCTAGTCCGATACCTCGAGCAGAGTCTTTTCGACAGCCCTATTTTCCTCAATAAAGTGAGGCGACTGCTAAGGGCGACTCATCGACTTGCGCACCACTGGTTGCCTTGTTGTTTAGTCTTCTAGGGCGGAATCGCACCTCATATGACTTCGACTTGACCACACCACTACACCTGATTGGTTACATCACTTCTGCGCAACATCACAGCCTTACATCCCCGTTGCTTTTTTTCGGCCCTTTCCAGCACACGCGCTTGGAGGATACCACTGTGATTTATGGTTATATAGTATAGCGAGCCCTAATCAAACAACAATTATGATCGTTGACTCTTGTCAGATTCCGAGTTCCTCGACAGTCACCTTGATCGAGTCTGATTCCCTTGGATTAACCACAGTGACTAGAAGATCGAGTTGGAGCTGGCCAGTAGGATGTCTGCCTTGGCGCAGGCTGTGCCTCACCACCCTCTTCCACTCCGAGACAAGGCGCCCATACCGCCATCGATACCGCGTGGATGTCTGCACCTCATCGTGGAGCCCTATTTATAAGTGCAGAACGCTCCCGCGTCTTAGGCTGTCGACACCGGCGACATATTTGATTCAGTATTTGGCGCACACCTCGCTGTGGTCGTCTGCCGAGGAATGCGGCCAGCGTATTGAGTCAACGGTATAACTGAAGAAAAAGCGCTCACCATACTTATCGGTAGGTAGTTCAGCCACCAAGCTGTCAAAAAAAAACGAAGACTCTTTGCACTTTTGCGCAAGGGGGAATCTGCGGAGTGTAGGCAAACGTCGCACACCTTCGCTGAAAGTTCGGTGAAGGTCTGCTCATGGGGTGGTGTGGCACAAGACAGGACACCCCTTACGTTGCGGGCTTAGCCTTCTCCCCCTCCACCACCTTGCTCCCTTGGAGCTGCGCGCCGCTGAGAGAAAGGCAGACTTACGCCCCGTCCCGTCATCATGATTCTCCACGATGGCCATGCTATCGGTCATAGAATGTGTTGTCTTTCTTGCCAGGGGGGATTGAAGACTCTCCGAAGGGCAAGTTGCACCTTGATGCACCTACGGTACAAGGTGCAGAAGTCCTGGGAACCGGAACAAGTGTCCGCTTTCTTCAAGGCAGAGGTGAACGAGGGAAAGAAGCGTTCTAGTGCCTGTCCGTCAGCCCTGGACAAGAAACGCCGATGGCGATGTCCCTACACTGCGATTATAGTATCCTACGAAAGGCAGCAGCCAGCCTTATCCCATCGTGACCTGTCTATATACAGCCTGTATAGCTATCTTCCCATTCCCTTGGGGCGAAAGCACTACCGTCTATCAAAAACATCCTGGAATCGTCCATCCTATCATACTTCAATGAAGCTCACCGCTTGGCCTCTCATCGCGGTCTCTCCAGCCCTGATCTTCCTCCTCCAATGACTCCGTAGTAGCGCCCGCCCTTTTCTATCACAAGACTCTCTATCCCGCTTCGTTCCTCATCCCCAGAGTTTCGTCCAAACCAACGACAATGACGAAAGCTTGGAAAGAGCACAAGGACGTTATCGCGAGGCTCTACATCAAGGAAAATCGTACCCTGGATGAGGTCCGGGAGATTATGCAGCAGGACTACAACTTCAAGGCCTCGTCAGTCTAACCAGTTTTCTTTTCCCTCTTTTCTTTCCAAGCCGGTTGGATACATCTTGAACTTTCTCGGACCCTACGGAACCCCTCCTTTCTCGGCAACCCATAGGGCGGAAGTTGGCTCTGATACGATGACTACTTCACCTCTCCATCCTGGCCGTCGAGTCCTGTTTCAATGGCACTTTACCCATGGGGGATGACAGAGATCCTCAAATAGCCCTCACAACATCGTCCAGTCGAATACAAGGAATAGACACCAGAAGCAAAACTTGCTAACATCTCTAACCCCAACCACCAGGACAAGATCATACCGCCAGCACTTTGACCAGTGGGACCTGTCAAAGTATAACTGCAAGAAGCGTACCGCCCGCCGTCAGAGCCGCGACTACCAGCAGTACCCCGAACAGCAGCAGTACACCCCTTCCGCTGCTGCTGCTGCCGCTGCCGTCGTCATCGTCCAGGAGACTTACCCAATGAGCCCGCAGAGCTACGGCAGTAGCAGCGGCAGCATGAGCCCCGAGTCCGAGATGGACAACGGCGGCGGTAGGCTTGACGACATGGACGTCGGCCAGTCGTATGGAGGCCATCAGTACACGTACGCGGGTCAGAGCCAGAGCCAGAGTCAGGGCCAGCCTGTCTTGCATCAACAGTATACCCAGCAGCAGCAACATCATCACCAGCAGCTGGAGCAGCACCATCGGCAGCGTCAGTCCTGGGATAATCAGGTGCCGCGGAGCATATCCTCGCCGTGGGATCAGGCTGCTCTCCCCAGCCCTCCCGCGGATCTGACCGGAGACTCGTTCTTCCAGATGTCTGGGACGGAGGCGCTATCTGCGCAGGGCAGTCATCGTCCGCAGGCTTATTCAACCGTGATTCATCCCGAGCAGTATCGTCAGCAGCAACAGCAGCAGCACTACCACCGACAGCAGTCGGCTGCGGATCCCCGAATGATGCCGACGCGCCTTTTGGCTCCGGCTCCGCAGCGTCCGGTGAGGCCGGAGCGTCGGGAGTCTGTTCCATATCAGGGTGCTATACACTGTGGGTTCCATCGTTCCGGACTATAGGGGCGGAAGAAGGCTACCTTACCGTGATCTACCCCTTTTCTTCTCGCTTGCGCTCTCCTCTGTTGCACCTCTCCCCACCCTCTCTAGGCTCTTGTTTCCACCGGCTTGGATTGTTCTGACACTGCTTTGTAATGTTTATTTCCTATCAGCACGATCAAATCGACAAAAAGAAGGAAAACACGGTGGTTTGGCTTGTTTGGCTTTCAACTTGACTCGGCCAGAATGTCTCTCATAATGTTACCGCACTTTCCTTCAATCTCTCGAAACGAAAACAAAAAGAAACGGCCTGCGAGGGAGGTTTATGTTTGAAAGCTGGTCTTTGATGGAAATGAAGGTTGGGAATTTTTTTTGCAGTTTTGATGGATCACAGGACACGAGAACTTGGCAAAAACCACCTTTCCCATCCCCCCCCCCCCCCTTCCCTTGGCCGTTTCCCATTTTGACTTGATATGTCTTGCTCTTTTGGAATTGAAGTGCGTTAGTTGTAGAATGTAGTTGTATCGTGTTTACACCTGTCGTTTTTTTTTTTGATTGCTTTGCTCGCCTTGTGTTTTCGTACCATGTGATAGAAAAGACAGAAAACGAAACATTGACCTTTGGAATCCTCTTTCGCCGCTCTTGACGGTGGTATATAGCCCCCATTTGGATGATTGAATTCCTTTTTTCGAACACCAAGAACCTATTCCTGAATGATAGACACCATTCTCGAATCATCCTCGTCTACATGAAATCGTCCTCGCTAAAGGGCTCGCTGCTGTGGTTAGACCTCAAGTTCATCTTGGCCGCGCCCTCCGCCAACCCGTACGGGTCGTGAACATGCTGCTTCCCACCGCCGCCTTCTTCTCCATCACCGGCGGGCGCCGAATTAGACCGCACTTGCACTTTGACCTCCCCCTGGATCCCGTCCACACGAATCGTAGACACCGTCGTCCCGCCGGGTGGCGGCCGCAAGTTGGGCGCGGGCGCGAGGTTGACGAGCTCGCGGAAGAAGTTGTTTGCGGCCTCGCAGCCGTCGAGGAGCCACTTGAGGCAGATTGTGACGCGCTCTTTGGCGAACGGGTTGTGGTCGTCGTAGGCGCAGCAGTTTAGGAGGGGCACGATGCCGTTGTGGTTCACCATTTGGGTTTGTACGTCTGGGTTCCCGGGGGTGGAGTGGCCGGGGGGCGGTTGGAGGAGGGTGGCGAGGATGGTGAAGATCTGGCCCTTGATGCCGGACCAGGGGTATTTGTGGGCCGGGTCGGAGAGGGAGGGCGGGGGAGGGGAGGGAGGGAGGGAGTCGGTGGTTGAGTAGGGGCGTTCGATGATGGGGGTGCCGCCGCCGGGTTGTTGCGCGGAGGATTGGGAGTGTTGGTCTGACGGGGAGGGTGCTGTTGCGGCGGGAGGGGGAGGTCTGTTGCGGGAGGGGACGGCGTCGACGAGGGGTTTCTTGGGGACGCCGGCTTCGAGGCCGTTGAGGAGGGTGATGAGGTCGTAGACGGCCTCCCACTCGATGAGCTTCTTCCTCGACTCGGCGATCTCGGAGGCGGTCGTCAGGAAGTCGAGGTACTGCGCCAGGCCGTCCTTGGCGCGCTCCATGTCCCAGGTGTCGACGGGGAACTCGGCCGGGTCGACGTTGTCCTCGCGGATCTGGGCCTGGAGGTGCATGAGGGCGACGCACTCGGGGACGATGCGGCTGCGGAAGAAGCTGAAGAAGAACATGACGAGCTTGACGTCGCGCTCCTGGTCCTTCTTGTCCTGCGGCGGGTTGCTGATGCGGCTGCGGAAGATGTGGTTGACGAGGCGGAGGAGGACGGTCTGGGCGGGGGAGATGATGTCCTTTGGTATGCGGAGCGAGTTCCAGGCGTAGGGGACGAGGGCCGAGTGGTGGAGGGCCTCGATGAGCTGCGAGGTGATTTGGAAGATGAGGGACTGCTCGTCTTTTTCCCAGACGGCGATGAAGACGAGCATCTCGCGGAGGAGGGACTTGCCGCAGTCGAGGGCGAGGAACATGCGGCAGCGCGTCTTTTGGAGGTTCTCGCCCGCGCGGGTGAGGCCCGTCCCCGCCGAGTCGAGGATGCAGGACTTGACTATCATGTGGAGGGCCTCGATCTGCTTCGGGTCGAGGATGTTGGGGATCTCGGTCAGGAGGCCCGTCAGGGGGCCCTCGCCGTACGACTCGTCGTCGTCAATGTCCTCGTCGTCCATCAAGTCGTCGTAGCCCTCGGCGTACTCCTCCGCGGAGCCATCTTCCGGGCCGAGGTCCTGTTCGGACTCGTCGACCTCGACGACCTCGTGCTCCTCGGTGCGCATGACGGGCGTGTAGCGGTTGAGGAGGTTGCTCTTGCAGTGCTCCGTCCTCGTCTTGGCGAACTCGACGTTGGGCATGGCGACCGCCCAGCCGTCGTAGTTTACGTCGCGCGCGCGCATCCACCAGGTGTCGATCTCGCGGGATACGCGGCAGTAGGCGCGGTCCTGCTCGAACTTGTCCTCGATGTCGGGGTCCCACCGCGGGTTGACCTTTTCGCCCTCCTCGTAGTTGTCGGCGCGGACCTTGACCTGGCCCTCGGGGAACCAGTTCCACGCCAGGGGCGCGATGGGCGCGAGGACGCCCGGGGGGTTGTGCGACTTGTTCTGGGAGTAGTCTGTGAGGAGTCTGCGGGCGGTCTCGCACATGCGCGAGTTGCGCTCCAGCCAGTGCTGGATCTCCGTTTTGGCGATGTCGACGCGGAAGCCGGAGCCGTCGCCCATGCCCTCTTGCGGGTCGTCGAGCTGCGCGTCCTCGTCAAAGAGTACGTCGTACCAGAACGACATCTTGTTGCGGTCGTTCTTGGCGGTCCAGTTGTGGGCTTGTTGAAGGGACGTGACCAGGAGCTTCTTGTCTGTGGATCGTGAGCGGCGATTCTTCACCTGAAGGCCATGGGGGACTTACACATGTCGGTGATCTCATTCAGCTTGGCCCTTGAAGACTCGTCCAAGATCTCGCCATCGTAGCCCTTGCTCGTGACGTTCACACAGAGGATGATGGTCTGATAAACCATCTGGTCAAAGTGAACCGCGGCACAGATGTCCTGGGGTACCTCTGGTTCTGATGTGACCAGCAGGTTTCTCGCAATGTGCATGAGCTTGTTCAAGATGGAGAGGTCGTCCTTGAGACTGTGGTGGTTCTTCACAATGAGGGCAGTGCTCTCCTGAGGGGTCACACCCTTCTCCGGATCGTTGAGGCTCGACAGCGGGCCAACTGAGCGTGTGGTGAGACTGGGGATGGCGGCGCCAAAGATCTTGGTCAACCAGATCCATATCTCGACATTTCTTGACAGCGTTTCCCTGGTTCTTGTTAGGAAAATGAGATGGTACGAAACTACAGTAAGACAAGGCGTTGAGGGCACCTACCTAACGTGCTTGAAGGTGTGAGTCTTCTCGAGGGTTTTGGCAATCATTGATGAGACCCGTGCGGCGGTCTGAGGGCCCATGGGCGGGATGGTGTAGTGGCCCTCAAGGCAGATGAGGGCGGCCGAAAAGCAACGCTCCTCGATGGTCTCGTAGCCCGGGGTGCCATCCTCGAGGTCGAGGTCCGGCAGGGACGGCGGCGGTGTGGCCGCCATGGTGTTGTAGGACGATGAGAGATGAAGAGCACTTGTGACGTTGGAGATTGGGGTATTTCAAACTTGAAGCATAGAGGTAAAGACCGGCCGGAGAGGCGTTTAGCCTGCCGAGGGGGTATTCGCTAGTAATGAGTGGGAAAACAGGCCGTGGGTGAAGATTACTGAAAATACATGCACAGTTTAAGAATATTCTCTTGAAGTTTTTGGAGATGGAGTATCTCCAAGGTGGCGGCCCCGGGATGCTGGATTGTCACTGTGGAAAATTTCCGCCGTCCGCACCGAAAAGTAAGTATCTCTGCACTACAAATTGGTAAGCAGATACACACAGACCAATTGCCATTTTGAGGTTCCAACAGCAAGTGTGAGTGCTCTTGTGATCTTTTAGTGACCTTTAACTATATGTATTGAGGATTCACTCTAGAACTCCCGTAATCGTCCTGCACAGATAATATTCTACAAATATGTGCAAGAATTTCACTCTCGATTCGACATCAGGGATTCACGCATCATGTCTAGGCCTTCCCACATCATGAGTCGGGATACAACTGCTGTTCTGGGCGGAGAGCCCTGTGAAATTCCGGGCTGATGCAAGGTCGGTACCCAAGACCCCTCCATTGACCCCCTAAATCGGCCAATGGCAAGGGTGACAGGCACCGTAGACCCCTCTATCGGCCGTGTGCGACTTGGGCCCCCGACGTCCGCCCCTCGGCGGGGTAATTTCGCTGCGGTGTCTGTTCTTCGACGCGAATTTGGGCCACTTGTGCGACAAGTCACAGCTTGACTCACTCCGAATACCATCGTCTCACGACCTCTCGATACCACCCCCGACGCCGCGAATCTTCCACAACCTCGCTTCCTCGAATACCACCGCAATCTTACTTCGATCACAATCTTGACAAGACTCGTAGCATACTCAAAATGGCGGAAGGCACAACGGCGCAGGAGAGGTTCGCCCTCATCCAGGAGAACTTGGCCGAGGTCATGAACCCCGAGATCATCGAGAATATTTTGGCCGAGGGACGCAACCCCAAGATCTACTGGGGTAAGAAACATCTCAATCACACTGTTGATACTCTTCGTCGGCGCATTGGCTGACAATTGCCTCCTTTCAACCTACAGGAACCGCGACAACGGGCAGACCTCACTGCGGCTACTTCGTCCCGGCCATCAAGCTGGCGCAGTTCCTCGCCGCCGGCTGCGAAATGACCGTCCTTCTCGCCGATATCCACGGTTTCCTCGACAACCTCAAGGCCCCCATCGAGCTCGTCGAGCAGCGCGCCAAGTTCTACAAGTTCGCCATTACAAACATTCTCAACGCTGTCGGCGTCTCCACGGAGAAGCTCAAGTTCGTCCTCGGCAGCTCCTACCAGAAGAGCCCCGAGTACATCATGGATGTCTACAAGATGAGCTCGCTCATTAGCGAGAGAGATGCGAAGAAGGCTGGTGCCGAGGTCGTGAAGCAGTCTGACGTGAGGATACCTGCAAAGTCTGGAGTGCTTGGACTTGGGCTGACAATGGTGACAGAACGCCCCCATGAGTGGTCTGCTGTACCCCGTCCTTCAGGTCTGCGACGAGCAGCACCTTGGTGTCGATGCTCAGTTCGGAGGTATGCATTGACTCTCGCATCTCGAAGGAGTTCTCAGGCTGACATTTTGCAGGCATGGATCAAAGAAAGTTGTTCGCTGCGGCCACCGAATGGTTGCCCAAGGTCGGATACCAAGTGCGCGCGCATCTGTTGAACCCCATGGTGCCGGGTCTGAACGGTGGAAAGATGAGCGCGAGTGATCCTGGTAAGATTATTGCCACCGCCTTCCGGAAACAAATGCTGAACCTGGCTTCACAGACAGCAAGATCGACCTTCTCGATGCCCCCGAGGTTGTCCAGAAGAAGCTCCGCAAGGCCGAGTGTGTGCCCAAGGTTGCTGAGGGCAATGGTGTCCTGTCCTTTGTCGAGTACGTCCTGCTGCCTGCTGCGTCACTGAAGGGCAAGAAGGAGTTCCGCGTCGAGCGTGAGCGCGACGGCCTCGAGACCCTGGTTTACACCGATATCAAGCAAATGCACGAGGACTACAAGAACGACGTCGTAAGTAGCACACGGAAAGAGACGCGATATGTAGAACAAGCTGACACTGGTCTAGTTGACGCCCCAGCTGCTCAAGCCCGCCGTGACCAAGGCCCTCAACGAGCTCCTGGCACCCATCCAGCAAGCCTTCCAGGCCTCCGAGGAGTGGAAGCAGGTCACGGAGAGGGCCTACCCCCCTGTTGAGGACGACAAGAAGAAGAAGAAGAAGCAGCCCAAGGACAAGGGCTCCCGCTACCCCGGCGGCGGCAAGGGTCCCGCCGCGCAGGACGGCGCCGCCAAGGAGACGGAGCTGCCGGTGCGCCCTGCCGAGGGCCAGTGATTGTTTTGTTTCTTGCATAAGAAAGCGTTTTTATCTGTACGTGCTACTACGGAATGGGTCGGAGTTCGGATGAAGACCAGCAAAAAGAAAGTCTAGAGAAAGACAGCTAGATACCTCAGATGAAAAAAAGAGCATTTGAAAGAGAGAGCGGCCCCTGAACTTTTGCTCCTGTCTCGTCGCCCTTCCTCCTTGCCCCTACCCCTTGGCACCAGCCTTGTGTCCTTATTTCTTCAACAACGGGCCGATGATCAAGGGATAGGGGCTATTGATTCCTTGACTCGACCATGAAGTCTCTGGTGTACATCAAGGTTCCGATCATTCGAATCCATCGGTTCATTGCTTTTGCACTGGACTGACGACAAGGTAAACAAGCCTCACTCTGAGTGTATTCGGGAAGGAACGACATACTGCCGCGATCTGCAACACGTGGTGCGGACGGCGAGAACATGTGGTGGGGTGTTTACATAGCGGGATGCCCGGGACGACGCAATGGCGGGGCACTGAAGAAACGGCAGCATTCGAGTGCGGTGGATGGCGGGGTAAATTTCGGCGGGGTCGAAAAAAGATGTCAGACTCCGACCGCCTAGCAAGCTTTCGCGCCGATCTACGTCTTTCAACATTCTCTTTTCTCTAGCTTCGTGATTTTATTTTCCTTGCTTTAACTAAGATACCCTCCATTTTCCCACGATCAATCCATATAAACGACAAAATGGCCGACCTCCCCACCACCTTTGACCGTAAGCTTCACCCACGCTCTCCTTCCTCCCTCCCGATTCGGCCCAAAGCCTCAAACTACGACCAAAAAGCGCAATGCCTTTCGACATGACTGACATCCTACTTCCCAACAGGTCCCGTCCACATCGCCGTCATCGGCGGCACCGGCCTCGGAAAGCTCGAAGGCTACACCCCCGTCGCCCAGCTGACGCCCACGACCCCCTGGGGCAAGCCCTCCTCCCCGATCAGCATCCTCGAGCACAACGGCGTTCCCATCGCCTTCCTCGCCCGCCACGGCCTGCACCACCAGTTCGCGCCCCACGAGGTGCCCGCCCGCGCAAACATCGCCGCCCTGCGCTCCATCGGCGTCCGCTGCGTCATCGCCTTCTCCGCCGTCGGCTCCCTGCGCGAGGAGATCAAGCCCATGGACTTTGTCGTCCCGGACCAGGTCATTGACCGTACCAAGGGCGTGCGCCCATTCACCTTTTTCGAGGGCGGCGTTGTGGGCCACGTTGGGTTCGCTGATCCGTTTGATAAGGGGCTCGCGGAGGTCGTCAAGAAGTGCGCGGCGCATATGCAGGGCGAGGGCGTCGTTTTGCACGAGAAGGGCACCATTATCTGCATGGGTGAGTTCCTTCCTCGCCCGACACGAATCTTGGAAGAAACAGAGAGAGGGAAGAAACGTTACTAACGAGACGAAAACAACAGAGGGCCCCCAATTTTCCACCCGCGCCGAGTCGCACATGTACCGCTCCTGGGGCGGCAGCGTCATCAACATGTCGGCCCTCCCCGAGGCCAAGCTCGCCCGCGAGGCCGAGATGGCCTACCAGATGATCTGCATGGCGACCGACTATGACTGCTGGCACTCGTTCGAGGACGTCGACGTCGCCATGGTCATGAAGTACATGGCCGCCAACAGCGAGAATGCCAAGCGCCTCGTCGGCGGCGTCCTCGACGAGCTGTCCAAGCAGGAGAGCGGCGACCTCGTCCTCGCCAAGCAGTGGGAGGGCGCATCCCAGGGCGCCGTCAAGTTCATGACCAAGCCCGAGGGCCGCAGCCCCGAGGCCATGAAGAATGTCGAGTTCTTGTTCCCTGGGTTCTGGAACTAGATGTGAATTCACAGAACCTTTTTTACATTTTTTCTAAAGTCTGGTTTTCGGTACCAGGCACACGAGCAAGGATTGGTATACGTGCAGGAATATGAGCGTAAACGTATATAGAAGCAATGGTGAAAATGGCGTGGATAGATAGACTTGTACCTGAGCATCAACTGTTCAGGACGGTAGCGAATGTAGTCACCAGGATAGAGATCATGTGCAAAATGGAAAGTACGATACTAATGATGTTAACACTGTGGTCAATGATTTTGGTCTCATGCAATCTCCTCTGTGCTACGATTGTTCCCATCGCGTGGTCCAACGCCTCGAAACGCCGGTTCTAAACCTCCTCAAACCTACAGGAAAAACGTCTACCCAAGAAACCATCTCGCCATGTACCAATTCACATCAAAAGATATAATGCCCGAACACCCTTCTCCGCCGCCGCGATGTGCCAGGGACGTATATCCGTCCCCCTATCTACAACCCCCCTCGCGCGAGCTAGGGTTCCAAGACCCCTAAAGTAGGTGAGCATCTCCCGCATGAGAGGCTCGTACATGCGCGGATTGTTATCCGCATGTACAATGTTGACCTCTAGGACAACAGGCGGATCTTCGAGCTTTGTGCCTCCGCGTTTGACGAGATAACCGCTGATAAGGGCGGGGTTCAGCTCGCCTAACGAAGAAGAGTTGCTCAGTCGATGCGCTAGAACGGCGCCCCAGGTTTGGTCTGTAACGTCGAGGAGAATGGCGTCCCCTTCGACAGGATCGGCATTACCGTCGCCTGGTGTTCCGCCCGGAGTTGCGGCGCTTGTTGTGTTTTCTTTCATGGGCGTGGCCGGCGTACCACTCTGCTCTGGCGAGACTATCGATGCCTGTGGAGTAGACACGGGCGTCGTATAGAAGGCCGAGGATGTTGTTGCCGGGACTTTTATTGCAGGCGGAACCAACTGCATGGATGGATCCGTATCGACCGAAATCAGGGTCAGGCTGACTGTTGCTACCGACTCCGTCTGAGCCAGACCCTGCCAGAACCCAATCTCTTGCGCATCCATGAAGCCGCACTTGGAGATGATGACTCGCCAGTGGACTTTCCACTTAGAAATCGAGTCATGGGTAGTTTCCCATATCTCGTGGTAGACGTCATTGAGCGATGTAGATAGCGCCTTGCCCTTGCGACCAAGGTTGTAAGATGCCGTCATCTGCTGGCATCCCCTGTTGTCAGTCCATGCCGCGGTAATCCATCTCTCGTCGATGCTCTGGGCGTAAGCGATGTGAATGCAAGTGTTCTCATGCATCAACGATGACGAAGACGGATTAGAAAGCTTGAAGTCGATGCCTCTAGGTAGCGACTGTTCAAGCATAATGGCCGGTGATGGCATCGGCCCGCCAAACAGCGTACAGCGGTCATACGTTTCTATCGCCAATTTGATCGCATCGCCAGGGGTCGGTTCTACTATTCCCGTAGAAGAAGTGAGAAAGTCCAGGGGCACAAGTTGCAAAACTAATTCGTTGACTGGAGTCTGCCGCTTGTCCGTCAAAGTCCTTTTGTGCATCTCAAAGAGCCGTTTGAAAGCAGTGCAAGCCTCCACAATAGACCCAGGATGATCCGGAGGATAGACAAAGTATATCACATAGTTCTTTTCCGAAGCGTTGGCCGAAATGAGCCCCTGATTGAGTGCCTCCATGCGGTCATCCAGGCCGGCGACAATGTGAGGACTGACGGTTCCTGGTGAAGTGGCGATTTTGTCTACCTCATAGGGTAGAAGGCCATCAGCCACCTTGAAACTGGTTGCAAGGCGTTCGAAAGAGCCCAACTTGAGAAGCTCGTAAACGTTTCGCATGCGGTCCAGGAAGGCGGCGGCAACGTCTGACATTCCATCCCAATGGGGGAAGACACAAACAACATTGACGTCCTTTGTGCCTTGAGCAGGACCCAAACCCAAGCTTTCCCAAAACTGAACGCTCGCTGGCAAGACCGATAGTCTGGCTTCTGCACGTCGAAGTTCCATGTGAGGAGCTGGGATTTGGAAGAGGTTGTTTGGCTTTGGCGGCTCTGTGTTATTATCCCGCGGATTGACCGGCCTCGGATGAAGTCTATTCGTTGGGCCGAGCAGGGGCACATCGGGGATCTCGACCACACCTTTGAAGTTGCATGTGTTGAAGTCTCCCAGACAAGCGGGAATCACCTCGCGCAAAGCTTGCAAAGCAGTCCGGCCAAGGGAGGATAATTGGCGCCGGGTCTCCGGTATGATTGCCGAGTTCAACGTGTTCGCATGCGCATCGCGTATTCTCAAATTCCCAGTGACCGCTTGCTCGGTGACAATTTGAGCGACGGTGATGGTGTCCTCATCTGGGAGTGAAAGATGAATAGGCAGTGACTCTGCATCTTCAAAGTACTTCGTAATCAGCATTTCTGAGGCTTCAGCCTTGGCCAGCTTTGGAAGGTCCAAAGCTAATGTAGGGTCGGAATCCTCGACAGACTCAATGTCTCGGAGGGAAGTAACGTGAGACGCAACGTCGTCATCCAAGTTCAGTCTTCGAATGCTTGACTTGAAGGGCGACGTCGGTTCGTCTTCCGACGTGCTCGAGTCGTCTTGGTCTGATACTAGGCTGATGTCATCGGCATCGGATGCTAGGTCATCGCCTTTCCCGGGACTTGCAATCAGGGAACTGTTCTCGAGGTTCCCTGTGATGGTTCGGATCAGGGCGTTTGTGTGTTCTGGTTGTTTCAGTGGCTTCCTGCCCTTGCCGTGTCGTCGTAAGTAGTCGGTAGTAGGCGGCCCTTGCTGAAGAGGCTGGTTGTTGGATTCTTGAGGCAGGCCTTGGAGCGTCGGCTTCCAATCAAATCGGCCCCCTTGCTCGTACTTCTTGTTAACAAGAGGCAAAACCGGATCAAAGTCCACGCTGTCGAATATGCTGCCTTTCCGCGCAGGGGTTGATTGAGGGGCAGAGCGGATATCTGCCAGAGAAGCCCGAACCCTTTTGTAGACAATGTCCGGATCGAAAGGACTCGACTCTCTCTTCATACCGCCTGCTCTGTCCGTGTTGGATCGCTGTTTTCCTTCGTCCATCAATGTGCTCCGCGCATGCTTCAACTCCGGCTTGGTGAAAATTGGAGGACTTGGTTCAGGCTTAGTATCCTCTACCGGAGGAGGCAGCAGTTTCGCCGGCTCAGACATAGGTACTGGGAGGACAGCAGGCATCGGTGGTCCGTCAGGCATGCCCAAGTCAGGTAAGCCAGATAGGTCGAGGTCATCGCCTTCTTCGTCGAAGAAGTTGAAGTCGGCATCAGTAATGTCGGTATCCCCAAACATGTCCGGGCCCATGTCGCCAAATAAATTGTCATCGTTGTCTCCCCCAGTAAAGGAGTCCGCTCGACCTTTGCCATTTTCGTTGGAATGCTCATTCGCGTGTTCGTTTGCATGCTCGTTCGAGTGCCAACCGTCAGCGTAGGAATCATGTTGTAGCGTGCCGTGCATCGTGGTTGCGTCGTGTACAGTAGCATCTGTCATGGTAGTATCTATGTCAACAACTGCCATGGTGACTCCAGGGGCTCCTGGGCTAGAGGTCGTCCCGTCCATCGAAGGCGTGATACCGAGGGGATTCTGAACTCCGTCTGGTGGTGTTGGATACATGGCACCTGCAGCTGCCGCATTGCTAGCTCGTCTTAGTCCTAGTGGTGAATGTCCGTTTGGTTGGAGTGACGAAGCTGCTGCCGAAGCCTCCTTTGATGCCGCAGCTTCCCTCTCTTTCTTCCTCTTGGTGACTTTTTCGTCCCTGTCTACGCCCAGCTGAAACCAGGTTCTGGCCTCATTAAGGAAGTCAGAAGTCTCATCTTGCGCCAAAAGTACAGAATCTCCCACGCCGTTACTTCGCGCGAGCGTGACGGACTTCTTGCGGAAACAGAGGACTGCTGGCCAAGATACCGTAGCCACAGCGGACAACAATGGCGTCGATTTCCCTTCAGCTTTAGACTCGCCAGGTTTCCGGCGGAGCATCTGTAATGCGATCCATGGACATGACTGTAGTAACGCAGGAGACAGCCCACGGGACTGAAGGATTTTGATGCAGGTTTCTCTCCATTGTGAGGATCTAGCGTCCGCATTCCTCCAAAGCTGGGCATCCGGTGTCTGTCCCAGACCAAGTTCGGGGTACGACAGGCCTCCGCCGACAAACCCTTGGTAGTTCGCTAGAACGCCGAAAGGGGCAGCCAATATCTGAGAGCCTAGTGCAAGTTGGCTCGGACTTGATGGTTCATTCACAGACAAGAGACCCTCGCAACAGGATAAAGATAAACTTATGACTAGTGCGCCCGTCGTGGTAAGGTATACGCGGAATGTTCCCACGACTGCAGACTCCGTGTCCTGAGCTCTCTCGGTCTGACCGTCTCGTGTAACCTTGGAAGGAAGTAAGACGGTTCGATGATTCAGGGGGATTGCTGATACGCGGTTGCAAAATGATGCTGAAGTTGTTGACAGAACGGCCGTAATAAATTGCTCGTATGCCTCTTTTATGGGAACAGAGCCAGTGCCCTTGGAATCGAGTGCGCCGGCTGACAGAGGTTTGGAGTCGGGATCGGAGGAGCTTGGCGGTCCGGAGTTGCCCATCTGCGGGTTCCGTAATGATAGGTCGAGGGCCGAGTTACTTGACGACGAACTTGTTGGTGTATTCGAGGCTTGCTGTCCTTGAGCGCGACCCTTGAACAGACTTATTGGTTCAAAAGAACCTTCGTCAACCATCAGCAATGTTGCGCCCACGACGCTCACACTACTGTCCAAAACCCTTGGGTTATCGTCGCCAGACTCCACATCCTTGCCCGGAATGTGGAAATACCACACAACCCGTCTGTTCGCATCATAGTACACAATGTGGTTGAGGGTTCTCAGTTCGGTCTCGACATCGGCGGCGATTGAAGGAAAGCTTGACGCCTGTTCAGGAGAGGGCTCGTAGACTCGGTAATTGATGGTAGATATGTTATTCTGGCAGCAAGCTGTTATCAGTGATTGCAATCCACATATTCCAACGGCCAGTACGAACATTTAATAGAGTATTAGTATCGTATTCGCTCGTGTCCATGTCGACGGTCGAGTCTCGCGACGGCGGGATGTGTTCCGTGTCGCAACATCAACTCTCGGTCGCTAAAGCTCCCAGGGGCCGCAGGAGCCGGTTCAAAGCTGTAGGCCGGCAGTCATAAAAGTAATGATTCGTTACGGCATCGGTTGGAATTCGCTATGCGACTGTAAGAGGTTTTGATACGGTTGTTTGGTTGAATTCGCGAAGTCATCGACTCCATCTCCGTAGGTCGAAAGCGCGACCAATGGACCGGCTTCTCGGCATCAACCGAGTCCAACACCGTTACGGGATTATCAAGCGTATTCGAAACGAACTATGTTGCCAACTGATTGTGCGATACTAGACACTCGGATGTCGTTTGTGTTCGGAATTTGTTGGATTCGTCGTCGAAGAGCTGATGTATCGCTTTGATCACTGTGTCAACGTTCAAGCCTGGTTGGGTCGGTAAACCGCCGGAAATCCAGCACTGTCGTTGACACGCAGACAGCCCAGATTCACGCGGCTGAATGCACTAATAGGGTCCTGCTGGGAATCAGCGGGTGATGCTTCGACCAATGAAAACAACCAAAGTCCCTGGGCAGCTAACGCAAAGTAGTGGGGCAGTTTGGAAGTCGGAAAGGAGTTAGCTAATCCTCGCCTCACCGAGACCTTCCTTGCTCCAGCCAAGGTGAGGGCCCCCCACCAGCCAGAGCCGGGGACTCTTATCTAATCGGAACTTTTTGGGCAAGAAAAAAAAAAAAGTCCCCTCGGCCGCAATTCCTTCACACCTAGTCGCATTGTCGCGAAGCACCCGCCCGTACGATTTCCACCAGCGGTCTCCGACAAACACGATGAAGTTGACGAACCCAGGAACCATTCCGGTCTACACCGTTTCCGGTGCATCGACTGCCAGACCTCTGCCGGATTGGCTGGCCAGACGAAGAAAGCGATCGCTCAAGAACGACGCGGAGTACCAGAGCCGAGTCGAGCTTCTCCAAGATTTCGAATTCGAGGAAGCCAGCACCTGCATTCGCGTGAGTGAAGATGGTGACTGGGCTGTCAGTGCAGGAACATACAAGCCTCAGATTCACGTTCACAACCTCCCACAACTGTCTCTGTCGTTTGCGCGCCACACGAATTCTCTTACAGAGAAGTTGACGATCCTCTCCTCCGACTACTCCAAGACTCTACTCCTCCAGGATGACCGACAACTCGAGTTTCACACCCCGATGGGCTGCCATTACAAGATTCGCATACCCCGTTACGGCAGAGACTTGCTCTACGATCGGCAGTCAACCGAAGCACTCGTACCAGCCGTGGGAGTCGACCAGGATCGCATGGGTGAAGTCTTCCGCTTGAACCTGGAGATTGGCAGGTTCATGAAGTCTTTCCAGATCGATGTCGGCGGTGATGAGGAGGGAGCTGGCCTCCAAGGGAGTATTGATGCCGGAAGTGTCAACGCTGCGGCGTTGGCCGAAGGCTCCCATGGCCTTGCAGCTTTTGGAACCTCTATTGGCACGGTGGAATTCTGGGACCCGAGATCCAAGTCCAGAGTCGCGCGTCTAGGCTGCCAAGAGGGTGGCATCACTGCCTTGGACTTCAGCACGTCGGGACTGTCCATTGCCACTGGTTCCGAGACGGGCATGGTTCAGCTGTTCGATCTCCGTCGCCCAGTCCCTCTCTTGACCAAGGACCAAGGATACGGCTTCCCGATCAAGAAGCTCATCCACATGACAACAGCTTCTCAAGAAAAGAAGATTTTGTCTGCCGATAAGAAGATCATCAAGATTTGGGACGAGACGGATGGTACACCATGGACTTCAGTCGAACCCATTGTGGACCTGAACGATGTGTGAGTTACGAGACTGCAATCTTTTTCCTTTGAATTCTCACTAATCAGAAACCAGCGCTTGGTGCAAGGATACCGGTATGCTTCTGACTGCCAACGAAGGCAAGTCTCAACACTCCTTCTTCATTCCCAGTCTCGGCCCTGCACCACGATGGTGCTCTTTCCTCGACAACATGGTCGAAGAGATGGCAGAGGAGGTCCGCACCGAGACATACGACAACTACAAGTTCTTGACGCTGCCTGAGCTCAGACAGTTGAGCATGGAGCACCTTATTGGCAAGACAAACCTGCTCCGTCCGTACATGCACGGTTACTTCGTTGCGTCGAAACTCTACGAACAGGCCCGCCTCATCGCCAACCCGTACGTTTGGGAGGAGGAGAGGACGAAGCGCATCAAGGAGAAGGTCGAAAAGGAGCGCGCCAGCAGAATCAGAGGCAACAAGAAGGTCAAGGTCAACCAGAAGCTTGCCGACAAGCTGCTCAAGAAACAGGAGAACAGAGAGGTTGTCGACGAAAAGGCCGGCCTGCTCGGCGACGATCGTTTCGCCAAGATGTTCGAGGACGACGCCTTCGCCGTCGACGAGTCCACCTACGAGTTCCGTGCTCTCAACCCCAGCACCAAGGTCGCCGCAAAGGATACTCACGAGGTTGGTGTCAGCGCTGCTGCCCAGCCTGTTGTGGATCAGGGCCCCAAGGGTCTGGGTAAGAAGGCTACACGGGAGTACCAGATGAAGATCTCGTCTTCCAACCAGAAGGGCCAGGAGCGCGACACTGCTTTGGGCGCCCGGGTGCAAAAGTCCGGCCGCATCAGCAAGACGCATCGTGGAAATGCCTACGGCGAAAAGGCGGTCACATTCGTTCCTCAAGGGAAGAAGAAGAACGGAGGCCCTGTGGACACTCACGACGATTCCCGGCCGCGCGACCACAAGAACAACGCAAGAAGAAGCGCCAGCTCAAACACATTCCGAAGACTTTAAGGACAAGCGCTATGTATTTTCAAAGGGCATAATAATGGTACAAGAAAAAGGACTCTATACGCTACGCAGATCCAAGTTCGTCAGTCATCCAGTCTCGACCGCCTCAGCAAATGAACCATTACACCAGCACCAAGCCAGTTGGCGGCCGTCATCCCTCCCATACCCTGAGTTTCCTCTCACATTCGCCTACTTGCGGCCCCACCTCATCAACTTGCGCTTCGACTCTGCTTCCTTGAGACCCTTTTCGAGATCTTCCGGGCGGAGTCTGGGCGTAGGCGGAACGTCGTCAAGCCTCGCGCGCCCGCGGTGGCTGCGTGGCGGAGACGAAGACTCCTTGACTGATCTGGGGAACTCGGTTCTCCGCGGCGTGAGAGCGGTGACGACCTTTCTGGCGGACTTGCGCATGGTCTCTCTGATCTTCCACTCTCGCTTCTTGGCAACGTAGAAAAGAACGGCCATGCCAACTGTACGAGTAAGGGCCCGGTTAGCGAACGGGGGTTTTGAAGGAGTTGGTGCTTTGGTTTTTCTTGCATGGATTGTTACGTACTTCCGAGGGCGCCAACAACAGAGACGACGACGATGATGGCAATCATGGCTTCACGGGACAGGTTGACGGCCCCAGGGCTGTCACCGGAGGCTCCTGCCTCGGTATCGACACCATTTCCAGATGAACTGGAGTCTCCAGGAGAGTCTGGATAATAGGTTTCGGTCGCCAGAGGAAAGAAGTTGGAGGTTGTGGTCGCCATCTTGGTTGGAGGTCGAGGTGCCACTCGCAGAGGGGCAACGGTGAAGACGGTGATTTGGAAGGATGTTGGAAAAGTTCTTGGAGAGGCACAGCCAGGCAAGGTGGGAAGACAACCGAACGAGAGAGAGAAAACGGCGTCAGAATCGTATGAGTATGGTAGAATAAAGAAGCTGAACAAAAATCGAAAGGATACCCGGCGCCACGAATGTGGCCCAACTCACTATTTACATTGTTCAAGCGCCCAGAGCATTATTTTCTCACATGGGGGAGCCCAGCGCCAATCGTTTACTCCATCCCCCTCTCCTTTCACCCCATCTGCAAGCAGCCATACAGAGGGAGCAACCACTTAGAGTGATGTGACTGACGAAGCGAAGGGCCCTCACGACACCCCCGTGCAAGTGCATACATAGCATTTCTCACACGGCACTTGCGAGCACGCACGATAGCACGTCGGCCAGGGTGTGCGTGTGGTCCAAAGACCCACGTCCGGGGCGCAGGAACCGTATCGAAGCACCTTGTTCAAGACCGTGGGGACGCCCAAGACTTTCAAAAGAGAGGACGACCTCGTTTGAGCCCAGGGGACGGTCGAAATAGGCTCGCGACGTTCCCATTGGCGTTGAGCGACCTCGAAGCGCCGGCACACGGCGCTTTCACATCGGGGCCGGGATGTGGTTGGCCAATCAGCGGGGGGGGCCTGGGATGGGCGGCTCGGACGAATTTGGTGAGGTGCAGGGGTCGAACTGCGTCCCGTCACAATCCTACCTAAGGTGTTGTGTTAGCGTATCTTTTGAGCTGCATTTCCTGTTTGCATTGCATGTGTGCGCGGCCGGAGTCAGTCACTCGCGATCGGCTTTTGAGAGGTTAACTGTCGCCGGCAGTGGATGTAATATCGACGAGCTTAATTGTGTGATGAGGGAGGGGTTCTCGCATTCTTCGTTGACATGACGATCCTGCGGTGTGATGGCGCGCATCTGGAGCTGATTCGAATGGCCTGCGTCTTGAGAGATAAACTTTCCTATGGCCTCCCGCTCTATCTGTGATGCCATCTGCACGATTCGTCACCGTCACTTCTTTCCCTCCCGCTGACAAGAGAAGCAGAACATGTTCGTTGTAGGACCAAAAAGCGGGAGAGCCGAGTGGTACAAGCAGATTTTGGTCTTTCCCCGATCAAGCGCGGGCCACCTCTATTCCGACGATGATGCCTTGGAGGTATCACTTGCCGCCTGCTGTCCTTCCCGCTTGTCACTCATGTCGTTTCCTCGGTGGAGATCCTTTTGGCATAGCTTGGCTTTTCCTTGGGAAGTTCTAAATTTGGGGGCGACTGCCTTGGCCTCCAGGCTGATTTCTCGGATCACTTTACGCATCTTTCTCGGTTTGTCATCGAGGGGAGGTTGTTGCCGGAGCTGGCGTGACCTGTCAGCAGGTCGTATCAGAGGAAGGTCGTACCTGCACGGCTGGAGATCAAGCGGTCTCCTCTCCCGGTGGCCATGGAACGCATAGAGAAGCCACGGTTAAAGGCCGTCCCGGAAAATGCCATTGCTGCCGCGGAGAGATAACAGGAAAGTGTCCTGAAACCGGCGACTGCCCAAGGAGGGTCCTCGCTGCGATACGTTCTTCTACTTCTTTTGGATCTCGGGTCGATGCTACTTCAATACAGATGTGCTGATAGATTGGTGTTTTCCACTACTTACTACCGTCCTGATCTGGATGCCTGAAGCAAGATCGAGTGATTGGTATTGCTACTGCCTTTTAACTACCATCCCTTCATCAATTCGGCAAACTTCCCAGGCAATTTGTCATGTTGTCAACTTACACCAACCGCTGTTCCGGGCCAACGCAGGTAGGACATGGGAAGCTTTCGACATATGTAGACGGTAAATGAAGTTCTCATTATGTGCCGAAAAGGTCTTGGAGACGAAAAGTCTAGTTCATTTAATACCCGCAAGCTGTACTAAACTGGGCATAAACCGGGTTTTCTTACTTGCCAGAGAAAAAAACATTATCTTGACAGCATGGTTCATCAACAGGAAGGAAAGACACACGCATCTGGAAGGCATGAGCGGTCGTTTGCAGGTAGCTAAGGCAGGTACCTTGATCAGTTCTAGAAGCGTCGTTCCTTCCAATCGATGATAGAGGGCGGTTGTTGCCACATTCCTTTAGCCATTGCTTTCCTGATCTGAAGTGACGAAAGCTCTTTCTGCGTCTCAGACAGGAACGATTAAATCGTATGCTCTGCGATTACCAAAACCCCATCAGCAGTTGTGGCGCGGCAGGCAACCTTCGAAATACCTCCCCGTTCTGGAGGTCCATCTCGTTAGGTAGTGGTGTGTTGATCGTTTCGTCCTCAACTTCAATTCTCATAGCCCGCTGAGTCTGACAGAGCTGTTGCCTCCCGTTTTTGTCTCCCCTAGTCCTCCTAGTTGTCGTCACTTTTCCTCGTCCAGATTGGCTCTCTGCTAAAATTTGCTGTCTTGGACCAGAGACTCTAGATATTGACCACAGCTTGTGGTTGTAGTAGCTACTACGGCCTCTGGCCTCTTCCATACCATGGCCAACAAATCCAGCCCCGACCCTCTGTCAGAAAATGGTGGCGTATTCCGACACGCTAGGCTCAGTTCCAACCCCCGTTCAAAAGGATGCAGCCCATATCACTGTCCTGACGACGGTTCCCAGGCCGAAGACTCTCCCTCAAGTGCGGAGTCCCAACCGTCATTGCTCAGCCAGCCGAGAATCTCGCAGCCGAAAGTCAAGCACGTCATCCAAGATGATGGGAACGAACAGTATCATGTTTCTCAGACACGCGGCCACCGGAGCAACCCTTCATATCATCCTGAAGAAGACACAGAACTTGTTGGGGAGATTGATACGTTCGTCTTCGCACCACAGCCCAAGTACAAGCCGAATCAGTTTTCTGGCCACCAGCAGCGTCGATCCATCAATTTCAGTGCCCTCAGTGGGCGGCAAGATGCAGTGCCTCAAGAGGACTGGGCAGATTCTGGCAACGTACGACCTACCCAGCCCCAGGATCAGCCAGCTTTGATAGACGATAGTAGTCACCACTACAACGACGTCAACACCCATGCAAACAATATGCCAGCTGTTATCTCTCGAAGTGATCAAGGACGAAGGGGGACTCCTTTTGAACGCTTGAGGGCTGCAGAAGTCAACCCGGAGCAATCGAGTAGCCACGGTCAGCTACCGGGCCGAAGCCTCTCAGATCAGATGACTACCAGCTCTGAGAGAGATTCAGCTGGAATTTCGGTCTCGAGACGCCCCTCTGTCCAGGCCGAGCAGGAAGTAAATGGTTCTGCTATCGAAGACCGCAGCATTCGACCGTTTGCTGATGCCGATGCCATTCTTCCCTGCGATCAACGGGAGACTCTACAGCCTACACTTGAACAAACGGCTACTAATAGGGGTATTCCTTCACAGAGGCACAGCTCTCGGGAAGAAAATGAAGGCGAACAACAGCAATGTGTGGGTTCAGATCGAGACTTGGAACCACGCCTCTCCGAAATTAGCAAACCCGTCGATGATAATCGTGTGATGCCTCGTCAGATAGCCCGAGTTCAAAGACAGCATCACGAGACAGTTGAGACTCGGTCGTCTACTCCAGTTGGCGACTTGGAAATGCCACAGAAACAAACTCCTGGTTCTGCTCGCAAGTCGAATCGACAGCACTCTTCGCCTAGAGAGCAGTCAATTCGACGTATCAGGCGCGACCAAGATGCCAGAGATGTTCCGCAACGTACGAAATCGCGTCTCTCAAATACTTCTCGGCGTCGCAAGCACTCCCACCGCCAATCACAACACGGCAAACCGAGTCAGGAAAAGGCCAACTCAGGCTTGGAGAACCAGCAGGTTACGGCAGAGAGCCACTATGAAGCACTCGAAAGTATGTCGGCTCACTACAACAAAGTTCTCAGCTACTCAAAAGAAGTTGAGCACAAGATGAATAGTCGTCTCCTGGGCCAGAAGCAGCAGATCGAAGAACTGGAGACTCGTTTACAGCAGTATCAAGCACGTTATCAGAAAGACTGTGACCGCCGGGTGCAGTCGAACTCAGAGCTTTCTCTTTTACAACATCAGAGGGACGAGCTCTCCCAGAATCTAGCTCAACAAGGCGGACGACTGCATGAACTAGAACGGAAAGTGGCCGATCTGCAAGCTGAGAGAGAAACGCAAGACAAAGAAGCGACTAGATTGCACCAAGAGCTGGAGGTCACACATTCCAAGCTCGACAAGTTTCAAGAGAAAAGCCGCTCGTACAAGGATCACCTCAATAAGGCTGTTGCAGAACACCAACAACTCTGGCAAAATTCGAGAGATATCACCGAAAACACCATCAATAGCATGAGAAAGGAGCATCAAGAGGCGGAAGAGAAGTTCAAGTTGGCCATGGCAGAGAAACAGGCTGCCCAGGATAAGTTTAATCTCATTTCCAAACACAAGCAGGTATTTCTCCAGCAGGAAGTGGCAGCGGGTAAGCAGATTCGATTCGAAGAGTAAGGTCGCTGAACTGACATTGAGAAGCGGCATCAAAGATCAGAGACTTGACGTCAGCCCTGGACAATCTTGAGAAAGATTTCGATTTTGAGGCACAGAGAGCCAAGATATTGGAGGGAAAGCTCCTCGACGCGGATGCCTTGAAGGGTCTGCTGCGCCAAATCGATGAGAATGTGGCTGGAGTCTGCTCGGAGGTGGACAATATGCAAGCGCGCTCTCTCGAAGCGCCCGCTGTGCCACCCGAGGTCATGAGAAGGTACTTTCCAATTGCCCTCGTGTCGTCCGTTTGTAACTGACTTTTGCAGGTTGGACGAAATTGCGGGCCACGTGCAATGTTTCCCTCAAGTCAACGTAGAAGATGAGATTCAGCGAGCTTTAGAGACCTTTCAAAAGGAATTGATGCCACAGTAGGTGCCCGCTGATGTATTCTGACTTCTCAGCTGACATATGTCCAGACTTTTAGAGGAGTTGAAATCCACTATGACTGGTCAGTCCATCGAAGAAAAACTGCAAAGTCTACAGGAGACGCTCCAGAAACAGTCGTTATCGATAGAGGCGGAGCGCGAACATCGTCAGGAACAGTTGATGCTACAACTTTCGGAGAGAAAGGACGAGAACAGCAAACTTGCACAGGATCTTCTGGCCAAGGATGCTGAAATCGCAGATATGTCCAACTGTGTTTCTGAACTTGGTCAAAAACTACGAGAGGCGAGAGACTCTGCAGAGATGGCATCAAAGAGGGCATCAATCATGGAAGAAAGGCTCCGAGAGTTACAGCAAAGCCTCTCAAGCAAGGATTGTCAGGTCGCAGAGACGCAGACTGAGCTTCAGCTCCAGCGACAAGGGCACGAGACCAAGATCCGAGAGCTTCAGGAGAAGTTACGGATTGCCGAGGAAGGTGGCCATCTGCAACGACAGCTAGCCGAAGAGACGGAGAAGAATCTCGCAAAAAGGTCCGAGGAAGATAACGAAGCCCAAACACTGCTGAAGAGCTCGGAAGAATCTCTGCACCAGGCTCAGCAACAGTTGGCAATGGCCGGGACGGAGGTTGAACGTCTCAAGGCCTTGGACAGTGTTACCAGAGCATCGAAACTCGAAAAGGAGTTGGAGAATGCTCATCAAAGAGTCACCAATCTTACACTCAAGCTTCGCGATACGCAGGTCTCGGCTGCTAACAACGGCCAGCTTGATCAGGTAGCCGAACAGCTTGCCCAGCTCCAAATACTGAAGGAAGAAGTCAAGCAGCTCAGGTCGAATGGCAAGGCATACGCGGCGGTCAGTAAGGACTTCGCAAAAACACTCGAGAGACAAGATGCCACAGAAAACGACGATATTCTCATCTCTGATAGTCTTGTGCTGCCGGAACCAATGCTTCCTGTGTTGCTGCAGCAAGATGTTTATGATCCTCTAAACGACTTTCAGCCGAGCTCCTCTGACATGCCGCTGATCCGAGCCAGCAAGCGAACGGTTTTTCGCAGTCCTGTCGAAGAGTCGGAAGATGAGATGCCTGCGCCATCAGTCGAGCAGGAGAAGTCGCAGCGAATGGAGGTCGCCGTTCAGGGATCCAAAATAAGATCGATCCTCCGCCCCCAGAGAACTCCGGCTGCAAAAGCATCGAAAGGAAGTAACGATACCATGGTCGCGCGCCATGCTGGACACTCTTCGTACAACCGACCCGTGCAAAGTGCCCCCAAGTCCAGCCAGGAGGCCATCTTGGGTGTCAAGAACAGCCTTGTGGGCAACCGCAAGGCAAACCTTGGCGATTTGACCAACCCTAACGAATGGGAAAGACTTGACGGACCAGCGAGCTTGTCGGAGCAGCGCGGAACCAAAAGATCTAGCAACGCCCAGCAATGGTCTCGAGGCTCGAAACGGTCCAAACCCTGCTTCACCGAGAACGAAGACAATCAGGAGACTTCACAGGCCGCGGGAAGCAATAATGAGGACTGTCTCCGGGCTGAACCGCCGGAGCGCAACCAAAGAGACGGCAATAGGGTGGCTCCGGTAACCGTGGATGATGATCAAGTTTCCCACCATTTCTTCCCAAGCGCTTCCAAGCCGAATGATGGCACACGTTAAGGGAGAGTCCGCAGCTTTAGTATCATCCATCGAGGTTGGTTTTCTTGGACGTGAACTGAATATTTATGTGGGTGGAATCATGCAGAGGAATGCATTTACGCAAGGTTTGTTCTCTTTTGATAGAATATACAACTAGGTCGCGGCCATCGAAGCCTTCGCTTTCTTTCCGCCTCTGGGGCACAGTCCGACGTGCCAATGCCTTGTCCCTGACGATAGGTCTGAGGGACTGCAGGTTGATGATGTACAGTTCATCCATGTGGTCTTCGAGCCCCAATCGTATGCCGCCGTGAACGCCGTTTATGGTGATATCAGTGTTGTTACATATGGTGTTGGTATATCGAGAGTGCGCAGGCTCATTTCCCCTTCTTCTTCTGCTCCAAGAAAAGCACCTTTCGCCGAACTATGAATACGTTAGCCCTGTTATCCCCATCTCCATCTCATGGTATGTATCCATTGGCGCTCGCCCTGGAGACGAGCACCACGTGTGTCGAACCGAGGAGAAAGGGGTCGGCATACTGATTGGGTCGTATTTCAGCAAGCTCATGGGTGTTGCTGTTCGGAGACGCTTGACAGTGTAGAAGTAACCAGTCGCGGCCATGGACAAGAGCCGGACGATCATGACACGGGACTTCGCTGTTGGACACAATCAATTAGCTTGGTGATTTGGAGGAAAGCAGGCAATGCACTTGAATGAAGCTCAGAGGGGTTGCATACCTTTCTTGGCCATCTTGAAGGGGAGTTTGCGCCGCACGCGTTGGATAGCTTGAGGCTTGGACACGGGTGGACGGGATAGCTTCGCAGTATGGAGACTGGAATTTTGCGGGTGGTGAGAGACTGTCGGCGTGAAAAGGGCCGTTCACCGAGATCTGCGTGTCGGTGAGATTTCGGTGTAGTGGACGTGTACTCCAGCATCGCTCGATCTCACCAACCAGATGGTGCCAGCTGGCAAGAAGACACCCATTCGATCGCCTGTCAGTGGATAAACTAGTCTCACTCACTTCTCCTTGAATATCTATCAATAGGAACTTTGCGACGTGATGTTAGTCAAGTGATACATCTTGGAAAGAAGCCAAGCAAAGAGGGGCTAAATGAACCATGGCCGATTGAGGGACTGTAGCACCTTGCAACGTGAGTATCCGTACCATGGAACTGCAGCTCGGCTTATGCCAGCCTCCAGCGGTCAAGCTGCGCGGTCAGAAGTCTATGTGATCGTAATCCGAGCAACTGAGATGTTAGTTGGTGGATCTCGTTCAGGGTCCTTTCTCGGTCAATAGCTCTATCCCCGTTGGGGGCCCAGCAACGTTTTTAGAGCTTGCAGGGACCTGGGCACGAAGCGTCACCGCCAACGATGCCTTTTCCCATGTTCGGACGGTGATGGTTTACGACATTCTGGGTTTGGGCTGCTGGAGCTTAGGTGGGATTCTTCTTTTTCTTTGCGCGCCGTTCCCTGCACGCGGCCCTTTTTCTTGAGGACGAGCCCGCAGTTTAATCGCGAATATCTAGCCACCCCCGACTCCCCCGAGTGGTGGTTCGCCCGCCGACGCCGGGCTTTGAAGGGGTGTGGGCAAAGTGGTTATCTCGCAGCTCGGGTCGCGTTTCTCAACAGATGGGCAGGGCCGTGGCCGTGGCCGGAGAAAGCAGCAGTAGCAGCGGCAGGATGGTGAGGAGGAAGGAGGGTGGGCAGGGCGTAATAATTGGCGTGAGCAGGCAGGATAGGTAGACAAATAAAGAGG
This sequence comes from Colletotrichum lupini, assembly GCF_023278565.1. NCBI lineage: Eukaryota > Fungi > Ascomycota > Sordariomycetes > Glomerellales > Glomerellaceae > Colletotrichum > Colletotrichum lupini. The sequence continues at coordinate 970,627 of NC_064672.1, forward strand.
AAAGGACATCCCATTCTGTTCCTGTCCTGCCTGCTTTCATGGAGAGTGGTGGTTCAGGAAGGCGTGCACTTTCCCGAGTCGTGGTTCTGAGACTTTCATTTCGCCGTCGATCGACTGCTTTCCTTTTTTCGCATTCTCAGCTAAACGGGATACGTACTTGACGATCCGGAACCGCCTCCATACCGCCGAGAGCAGACGGCGTTTCGTCGTGGAATTCTCTTTCTTCGACACCTTTCGAGTCTCGCATTTCCAGTAACGGAGAATACCAACCGACTCACCGAATACACCGTACACCGAAGCGGCAATTCTCTCTACGAAACACTACATTTGATACGCCAGCCGATCAGCACAATACGTTCGACGATGGCGGCGAACAGAGTGGCTTGCACTGCGGCCAGGTCGCTGGGAGCACCGAAGAGTCAGGCTGCCGCGAGCCAAGTGCGATTGATGAGCAGCGTAGGCAGATCAAATGGTACGTCGCAATGCTGGGCGAATTTTGCTCCCAACTGCTTCAACAAATTCTGTTTGCTTCACATGGGTGTTTGTTCCCAGCCCTGTTCACAAACCAAAAACCATTCCTGTATCGTTGAAAGTGAAAGGTTGGTGCAGCTCGAAGCTATCCCAAGCTCGCTTGTCCAGCACCGCTCAAACGGGACAGCTCCCGTCCAAGCTACCTGACGATTTCCTCCCCCACCTGTTTTCACTCGCCAGCTTACACCGTACGCCACGTCTCTTTATTCGCCATCCTTCACCGAACAAACGGACAAGGCACTTGATCATTTTGCTCTCAAGTTCGATCAAGCGCGCTTTACTCCCACGTGGACCCCCACACTTTCCATTCTCCCGCGGCATAGGCAATTGGAGTTTTTTCATCAAGGCGTCGAGGACTCGGAAATACCCTGGCGGGAGAATCCGTAGAAGCTCTAGCCTCTGGGCGCGCTGACCGGCTTCCCCCTTGTCCTGCCGTCACCGGTTTCGGACACAGGCCTTTGAGGCAAACCCGCGCCAAACACGACCGGGTCTGATCCACGTCTTCGTCTACGACTCACCAGCAAGTGCTCGGCTGGCGTCCCGCACTGGAGGGGGCAAACACAGCCCGTCATGGAAGCCATCCCGCGGCAGCACAGAAACGATGCCACGCAGGGTCATGTCTCGTGCCCCCGAAGTCACAGTACCAGCCTAAGTAGGCTGGCGACTGTCAGAGTTATTGAATAAGAGCTTCTGCATCGGACGATGACAGGAAGGAGATGCGCTGATTTCCTGTCAACTTTGCCGTCTTTTTCTTCCCTCTGTCCGTTTAATCCATCAATTAAACATTGCGCACTGTTGTAACGGCCCCCGCGTCCGAGACTCGATTGCTTGTCGATTGCCCTTCGTTGACGAAGAGCTAAATAAATAGCACTTGAGGTGGCTGCGTACGTTTTCAGGGTTTTCTTGAGACTCATTCTTTTCACCTTTTCTCTAAGCATTTCCAACTCCTTTTCTTCTTTGCTCGGCTCTTCCCCGTGTTATCGATCCGAGTCCAGGTGTTTTTCTACCTTGATCTCCACTGTTGCGCGGCAGAAGCCCTTTTACTAACTTTTATATGACTCTTGCACAGATACCCCGCGGTCCCCTAAGATCTTCCTCTCCAATACCCCGCCATCTCAGAGGCAACTTTTCTTCAGCAGCAGCAACAGCCGTTCGTCACCCCACCATCGAACCATGTCTACCACACCGAGCCGTCGGCTGAATGTGCACAACATCAACCAGCATGTTGTTGCTGCCGAGTACGCCGTTCGCGGCGAGTTGGCCGTGAAGTCGGAGGAATACCGAGCGAAGCTGTCCAAGGGCGACAAGGACCTCCCCTTTGACGCCGTTATCTCGGCCAACATCGGCAACCCCCAGCAGCTCGACCAGAAGCCCATCACCTTCTTCCGCCAGGTTGTCAGTCTTCTCGAGAACCCCCTGCTTCTCGAGCGCGAGGATGTTTTGCAGAACCAGCTCGGATACAAGAGCGATGCCATCGCTCGCGCCAAGTTCCTCTTGAGCAAGGTCGGCTCTGTTGGCGCCTACAGTGCCAGTGCTGGTGTTCCCGCTATTAAGGAGAGCATTGCAAAGTTTATTGAGCGTATGTCCTCATCTGCCTTCACCTTGGGCCGAGTGTGAAAACTGACAAAGATCTCTGCAGGCCGCGACGGATTCCCCGCCGATCCCGCCCACATTTACCTCTCTGGCGGTGCCTCTTCCGGAGTCAACACCCTTCTTCACATCATCGCTCAGAACGCTCAAAGCGGTGTTCTAGTGCCCATTCCTCAATACCCTCTCTACACCGCAACGCTATCAGTTCTCAACGCCACCTGCGTTCCCTACTACCTCGACGAGGCCGCTGGCTGGGGTACCGACCTGAACACCATCAAGGCTGCTTACGAGAAGGCCACCTCCGAAGGCACCGATGTCCGCGCTATTGTCATTATCAACCCCGGCAACCCAACCGGTGCCTCCCTGTCCGAGGATGACATTCGCGCCGTCTACGACTACGCTGCGGAGAAGCAGCTTGTGGTGATGGCTGACGAAGTCTACCAGACCAACGTCTTCGTTGGCAAGTTCCACTCCTTCAAGAGCGTTCTGCGCAGGCTGCAGAAGGAGACCCCTGGCAAGTACGACGGTGTCGAACTCGCTTCCCTGCACTCCATCTCCAAGGGTATGGTTGGCGAGTGCGGTCACCGCGGCGGCTACTTCGAGCTCGTCAACTTCGACCCCGAGGTCGAGGCCAACATTTACAAGTTCGTCTCCATCACCCTCTGCGCTCCCGTCATCGGCCAGTGCATCGTCGAGCTCATGGTCAACCCCCCCAAGGAGGGCGAGCCGAGCTACGAGCTGTACAAGAAGGAGTACGACGGCATCTTCAACGGCCTCAAGGAGCGCGCCACCGCCCTCCACAAGGCCTTTGACCAGATGGAGGGCGTCGAGTGCGGCGCGCCCCAGGGCTCCATGTACCTCTTCCCCACTATCAAGCTTCCCGCAAAGGCCACCGAGGCTGCCCAGAAGGAGGGCCGCACCGCCGACGAGTTCTACTGCATGCGCATGCTCGAGGCCACCGGCGTTTGCGTCGTTCCCGGCAGCGGATTCGGTCAAAAGGAGGGCACCCTGCACTTCCGCACTACTTTCCTCGCCCCCGGCACCGACTGGGTCGGCCGCATCATCAACTTCCACAAGGACTTCATTGAGAAGTACCGGTAAGCGAGTTTGGTGCAGCAGCTAGTCGATTTTTCTTGTGCGGGGACATTGAAGGTGCGAGGAGGCCTGTCGCGTTGGATGATAGCGTGGCTGGCAATGCCTGGTATGAAACGAGCCTGGTATGAAACGAACGAATTTGCGTAGTCTTTTTCCGGAACCACGTATCCAGGGCGGATAAAAGCAGATATCGATGAGCACGTACGAGGCGTAGAGTAGATATCTCGTTTGTTTTAGCAAGATCTCTGGGATTTGGCAGGTGTTGATGACACTTTATGAGCATAGCTTGCGAGAATAGAAAGATTCCGCTCCCATCAATTCTGCATCCAGACCTTTCACAGTCATCTCATGTGGGCCTCGGTCAAGCCAAGATTTCTCAAATTGGCTTGTCTAATCCGCAGGTATCATACAGAGAGTTATTGTAGTAGCACACATTTGCTTGCCCCAATCCCCGGTTTCTATTCGCCGCCTGCCGTTTCTAGCTCGCGCCTTTCATAGTCCCAAGCCTGACTAAAGGACACACGATTGTAAAAGCATTGTGGTAGAAAGCTCTCCGTCATTCTTCCAGTCGCCTCGCTCTTTGGCTGATTATGCCCGCTCGCTTCCTCTCAAACGCACAGCCTGGCCGTACTTCTGGAGCTTGGTGATAAGCTGATCGCCCTGGCGGACGACGTCCTGGTACTGCTTGTTCTTGTCGTCGGGGCGGTTGGTCTCGATGACGCCCTTGCCGCTGACGCGGTCGATTGTGCAAGGGATGCGGCCCGCTGCGATGAACTTGGCGAGGTCACTGGAGATGAAGTTAGATGTCTGATCTGACCGATGCAGCTGAAAGGGAGAGAATCATACCGGTCCAGGAAGTCAACAGTGACGCCAAAGTCGGTCGCCATTGTCTCCAGGCCAACCACACGGTAGCTCTGGAGGAGCTGCTGGTAGGCGCGCAGACGCATCTCACGGATGAACCAGTTCTTGTGCTCGTGGAGGTAGCGGTCCTGGGTGAGGAACGACTCCTCAACCTGGGCGAGAGCCTGGAAGAAATACTTGTACTGGCCGTTGTACAGGCTGGAGACAAGCTGAGCCAAAGGCGAGAAGTCGATAGCCATCTCGGCCTCGGGCTGGTCGGTGCTTGTTCCGAGAGTTGTCAGGTTCACCGCCGTCTTGGCAGCGGCGGGCGGTGCGTCGTGCATGGCGTCGTCGGCACCGGGACCGGCGCTGAGAGCACCAGACAGAGCGAGGAGCTTGTCCTCTCCATCACCCAGAATGGCCTTGATCTCGGGGGCGTCGACAACCTTGCTCTTGAAGTCGACACGCTTCAGGGACACAGATCCGGCGAGAACGGAGTAGACGACGAGGGAGGAGTAGGTGCAGAGTTCGTAGCTGGTGAAGGTGGACAAGCTGTCGAGCAGGAGCGGGGCGGCCAAGTTGTATGACCGGACGGTCAAGAGGTAGATGCCCTCGTACGCCTTGAGACGGTTGCGACGATCCCAGTCACCACCGGACTCGACCAGGGTCTTTGCGCGCTCAACATGCTTCTTGACAAGAAGCTTGTCGCCGTAGAAGAGCCCCATGCGGATTATTGCGAGAACCAAGTCGATCTTGGTGCCCAGGATGCCGGTCTTCTCGAAAACGTCTTCGTATGCGGCGATCGCCCGGTCCTGTCAAAGGGGTCAGTCAGGGTTTCCTTGGTGAGTTGGCAGTCCTTCCAATCGCACCTTGTCACCGACTCTGGCCCAGAACTCCGCGCGCTTGCCCCGCGCGGCCTGAATCTCCGTCTCGCCAGCCTTCTCAACGGCCTCATCCTCTTCCTTTTGGAACTCTTCCAACTCCTTGTCGTTGTCGGCCTTCAGCTCTTGGTACCTGGCCTCATCCCAGGGTAGGTTGACTGCGGTGGGGGTGGTCTTGGTGGCAATCATGCCCGCCAGACTCGACTTCCGACTCAGCGGCTTGCCGGGGGTCTGACTGCCACCCTCGCCAACTTGGTTCAGAATACCCTCAAGGGGGTGTGCGAGGTACCGGTAGAGCGGTGCCATCTTGTGCTCGGTGATGGCATCATTGAGAGCTTTCGCAGCGGATTGTTGAGATGGCCGGGATGCGTAGGCGTTTGTGAGGGCGAAGACATGCTGGGCGAGAGGAAGGAGAGGGTACTTTGCGTACTGGGGTTCTGAGCCCATCTTGGCGGTTGATTGTACGAAGGCGTCTGGAAAGGGTCGTGGTCGGTTGCTGAGGAGGGAGAAATCAAAGAGGTTGAGGCTGCGGGATGGGTTACTGGGTGAGCAAGAGTGATGTCGTTGTATGGTGGTGTTTGGAGCTGGGAGCTCAGGAAAGCCCCCTGCAACCCGCAAGCGTCTGGCCAGAGGCTGACGTGATTGGTCTGCTGCCGGGGGTGAGCTTAGTCAAGCCAGCAAGGCTGCAGTGCGACACGTACCGGACCTGCCTGCAAGCACGAGACAGCCCGCACTGCACCTACCTACTTAATTGAAATGCCGAATTGCGTTCAAAATATTTCCAAGATGTCAAGTTGGCTATAACCAAACATAAGCAGCATATATGAGGAGACAGCATAGTAATCATGAATATTGTTCTTTGGGTCCAGGCTGAGAAAGAGCGTTCGTTTCTAACACCACACCTTCCGTACCTTTAATGAATCCATAGGTGGGTTTTACCTTCCTCAGCAGGTACCCCAGTACACTCCCCCTACCTCTTGCGACGCTTCGCAACAGCAGCTTCTGTTCCTCTCCAACAGTTCGCATCAACTTTCTCACACCCGTACTTTCACAATCAAATTCTGGAAACAAACACAACAGCCTGCAATACCCCCGGGAGACGAGAATATTTGCCTTTACAAACAAAGAATTCTCACGTCTAATCGAGACAATGGCGGGCTACGACGACGACGATTCGTACGAGCGAGAGTCTCATTCATACGACGCGAAGAAACGCAAAAGATCACAATCGCCCTCGAGAAACGGCAATTCCTCGCGAAGAGGCAACAAGCGCGAGGATGGAACCGATGAACTTCCCCAACCCTACAATGCGAAGGAGCTTCAGCCCGCTAAGCGCCGAGCCGTCTCTCCCTCCGAACAGCCTCGCAAGCAGAAGCGACCGGGTGCCCGAGCTCGCATATCCGAGTCTGAAAGAGAGGCCATCCGCCAGAGAGCACTCGACAGGGAGAAGGAGTTGGAAGCTGCGGCCCACGCTGCAGCTGAGCGTCAGCGCGGCACCAACAACGATGTTGTCACGCAGCATTACAACAGCGTACCAGAGCGCGGTAGAGACTGGAGACGAACCGACAGCAAGATCAAGGGCCTGCGCGCCTTTAACAACTGGATTAAGAGTTGCATCATTCAGAAGTTCTCGCCAGATGAAGACTACACCCCGGGCTCTCGTGAGCCGGGCGCAAAGGAGTTACTCGTGCTTGACGTCGGTTGTGGAAAGGGAGGTGACCTTGGCAAATGGCAGCAAGCGCCTCAATCAGTAGAGCTCTACGTCGGTCTCGATCCTGCGGATATCAGCATCGACCAGGCTCGAGAGCGTTACCGCCAGATGGGTAGCCGCGGAGGCGGTGGCAGGGGCGGTAGAGGAGGATACAGACGGCCACCTCCTCGGCTTTTCGAGGCACGCTTCCAGGTCAAGGACTGCTACGGCGAGAACATTGAGGACGTTGAGATCATCAGACAAGTCGGATTCGACACCAGTCCTCTCAGCCGACGAGGATTCGACGTGGTGAGCATGATGTTTTGCATGCACTATGCCTTCGAGACGGAGCAGAAGGCTCGGACCATGCTGCGCAACGTGGCAGGCTCATTGAAGAAGGGAGGTCGCTTGATCGGTTGCATTCCCAACTCTGACGTCCTTGGTGACCACGTTCGCAAGTTCAACGAGCAACAGGAAGAGAAAAAGAAGAAGGCCGCAGAGGAACCGCCGCAAGAAGCAGAGGAAGGCGAATTGGAAGATGGCGAAGCAGACCAGTCGGCAGAGTGGGGCAATTCCATTTATCGAGTCCGATTCCCGGGCAAGACACCTGCAGATGGCGTCTTCCGCCCGGCATTCGGTTGGAAGTACAACTTCTTCCTCGATGAAGCTGTCGAAGAGGTCCCCGAGTATGTTGTGCCATGGGAAGTCCTCAGAGCTCTTGCTGAAGACTACAACCTCGAGTTGCAGTACCACAAGACCTTTATGGAGATTTGGGACGCGGAAAAGGACGATGAGACTTTGGGCCCTTTGAGTGAGAGAATGGGGGTTCGGGAACGTGGCGGTGGACGTCTCCTTGTTTCACCAGAGGAGTTGGAGGCGGCGAGCTTCTACACTGCTTTCTGCTTCTACAAGGTTTAAATAGGCGGGATTGGCATGGGGACATGAGTGTCAGGTCTAGTAGGGATTCTTAGGATATCTCTAGAATCTGGTTCAAAGTACGAATTTCGAGCTCGACATGGTCGCGAATAGGGCCAATCGTGTTGCTCTGACTAAGGCTCATTGTGATACTGTGCACTGGCCCCTCTTTGCATGCCAGTCATCCCGATCCACAGATCCCTTCCCAGCCTGGTCAGTCCACCGTATCGGTATATTCGCGGCTGAACCGTCTATGTTACGACGAGAATGTCAAACATCGCCATGAGCAACGCTGTCCCTGCCTATCCACTCATGTGGAAGACGGAAATCTGAGAGGCTACGATAGTATAAAATGGTAGTCGTCAAATAGATGGTGAAGTTTCTTCTTTCAGAAACTATGCGCAAGCACGGCTATACAATCTGAGAAATACCTAGCTAAGATACCTTGCGTTCACGATTGCACAATTAGGCTTTCCTTCAGCCACGGCAGACATCTTCGCGGCCTCCAAAGGGCGCCACCTGGCTGGCTAATTCATCGCCAACACCTCCTACATACCGCCAAGCTAGGCTTTCGGATTCTTCGAAATAGTGAACTCCACCGCGTCTTAGACCTCCTTGTGCTTCCACGATACTTACGGACTAGAGGACACGTTGACTTACCGATGTCGTTGTCGATGCACAAAGCACATTTACGATTGCCGCTGTAGCGTCATCCTGAAAGCACTTGAAAAGGATCTTTCCTCTACGAAAAGGTTTTCACACTGGGCTGTTTCTGTGATATTATGGTGATTATAAGAGTGAATCTTGTCACTTCACCTCGGCAGACAGAAAAGGTAAATGCATCAATTTATTGCTACAGGATGTTACCCACGACACGTTGTGTCCTTCCTCACCTCATTTGCTTACCCCCGACACGTTGTGTCCTTTCCTCCTCTCACTTGCTCACCGACCTCTCGCCATGCTACTCATATGCATTGCGGAGAGTCTTACCCTCGCCGCTTCTTTGGCTGTATCATCGCGCGTGGGCGATGGCATTCTCTCTCTCGCTGCGGTGGCGGCGAGCGACTGCGGTTGTTGCGGGGCTGCGAGTCTTGGGAATCTCTTTCTCTTTCTCTCATGTTTGATAACAGCTCTTTCCCTTGGTTGCTTGTCTCTGCTTGGGCTATAGTCTCGCTGCTGCCCCCGCCCCCGTAGGGGGTCTGGTTGTTGCTTCCTTCCGCATGCTCTCCATGACTGAACTGGTTGTTACCTCCGCCCTCGAAGGGTGCCTGGTTGCTCTCGGCCTCGTAGGGGTTGTCGACGTCATCAAAGCCGGGCTCGGGAAGGGGCTCGACATACTCGCGTCGAATGCGCCATTGTCGTCGTTGTGGCTCGTTGGGGGCCTGGTTGTTCTGAGGAGGGGTCTGGTTGTTACCTCCGCCCTCGTAGGGGGTCTGGTTGTTGCTTCCTTCCGCATGGTCTCCATGACTGAACTGGTTGTTGCCTTCGCCCTCGTAGAGGGTCTGACTGTTGCCTTGGTAAGGGGCTTGGTTGTCCTGAACAGGGACTTCGATGATGTTCTCTGCCCCGTATGGATTGTTTGGGCTGAAGTCGGACTCGACATATTGGCTTTTGTCCTTGGGTCTTCTAGGTGCTCCCGACTGGTTGTTACCTCCGCCCTCGTAGGGGGCCTGGTTGTTGCTGTTTGTCCCGTAGGGGTCGTTTGGGTCGTAGTCAAGCTCGACATAGTCGTTATTGTACTCGGGACGACTGTCGCGTCGATTGAATAGTCGTGACTCGTTGGTCATGTTGGCACAAAAGCGCTCAATGATCTCGGCACTTTGTCGGTTTTGCGTAGCAATGGCCAGGCTCATCTCTGTCAGATGGCTGACGTTGGTCGCTTGAGAGTTATGCTGTGGTGGCATTGGCCTCGGCATATGCCTCGGCATTCGCCAGTTTCCTGGTGGTCTGTCGCCCATTTTGTGAATTTTGGGTTTTTGACTGGAGAAATTGAATGGAAAGAATGGCGGGTGAGAAGAAGAGAAAAATCACAACAAGATATCTCATCGAGACGACCTGGGAGGCAAGTGCTAAATGTGGGTCCGATGGGAAGACGATGCTTCACCTTTAACTCCAGCTCTTTCCCTACTATTCATCCTTCTTTACTTTCCAAGGAGTATTCTCTAGTGAATATATATAAAATATTAGTAACAGTAGTGACAGGAGTGACAGTAGTGACAGGAGTGACAGTAGTAATAGGAGTGACAGTAGTGATAGGAGTAATAGTAGTAATAGGAGTGATAGTAGTAATAGTAGTAATAGTAGTAATAGTAGTAATAGTAATAATAATAGTAATAGTAGTAATAGTAGTAATAGTGGAGGTATAGACTAAGAGGATAAAGATATTTTTTTTATTAGCCAGTATTCTATTAACTAAGAGGAAATAAAATATAGAATTTCCTATTACAGTAGCCCTCTGAGACTGGAGAAGCCGTAACATCGGGGCGCTACTTATATATAAGAGGCTTCTCTTAAGAAAGCGAGAAGTAGATAATAATTGTCCCTCTACGAGACTACTACCTCCCCAGACTCAACAGGCCACTTTGGTCCATGGCTCTGATGATTTATTTACATCTGTCCCTTTCTAGAAGGACCCCATCCAGTCCTTCCACTTATACGACTTTGGCTGTCTTCCTTTCCTCATCACAACATCTACACGAAACTTTTGATAGCTAGCAATCTAAAGTAAAGTCATTTAATCGTTAACGACCTTATTATTTTTTTTAAATTGCCTAGTAAATATGGACAGAAGACAAATATTCCAAGAAGCGGCCGCGAATTGGAAGACGGTAGACGCCAAGACCATGACGCAGCAATACGTCCAACCAGACGAGCAGTCCCAAAGGCTAGAGACCCATACGAGAAGTTAGCATCACGTCCATCTCGAGTCGGCCTACTGTAATTACGTATCTAATAGATATCCCCATCCCCGGCGCGACTGCCGAGAACGAAGCCAATACATATTGCGACGCTCTACGAGGCGCTCCAGTGTTTGGCCGCCTGAAAACCATTTACAACAGAACTCTTGGAATAAGGATGGCGAAACCTGAACTGCTAGACCTTGGGCTTTTGACGTATGGAAGCACTGCCGCTAAGGTTGAAATGAGAGTCTTGACAGCTTCAGTCGTCGAGGCACACCTGTCGTTTCACACAGGCTATATGGTGTTCAACTTCTTCCAAAGTAGGCGAAAACATTCCTCAGTCACATCCGGAGCGTAACAGCCTAGTTTTTCAATATATCGCGTCATTCATGTGAGTATCGCGATGTATTGTGGTAAGGACACAGTTAGGTGACAATCTGAGGGCCTTTGTCTGCACCATTAAACCAACATAGGAGAGATGAGAAGAAACGAACGAGTGAATAGGGATCTTTGACCAAAGAAAGCAGACACCCTACCATCAAAATGAGCCCCCTTCCCAGGGTCTGCATGCCATGCTGGCATCGTACTGCTAGGGAGTTACTCAACATTGAATTGACGGAAAGCAACACGCCTTGAGGACTAGAAACAGAACACCGACGCACATATCGTTGTGACAGCCTGTCGTTCACCGGCCCTGCATGTATATCCATAGTCTCCTTCGCTCTCGATAGATTCCCTCCGAGCCAGGGGTAATGTAAGCCGTAAATAAAGCGGGCATTGTTCTTGGAGTATCGCCGCCTCCGCGACCCCTGGGAACATGAGCGTCCTTCTCCGTTGGAGGTTCTCGATGAATGCCGTGACGTGCTGATGTTGTGTGTCGTTGCCAATGAAGCGCGTCTTGGCAGGGGTCCACTGTCCGTTGACAGCCAGGTCGATCTCTTTCGCGATGCTCGTTTTTACCAACTCCGCTATGGCCCTTGGTGCGCCTCTCTTGTGAATGGTGTAGGCATCGGCATACGTTTGTAATGCCGTAATCAGTTCGCCAAGTTCCGACCAGTCTAGAAGCTTGCCGTCGCGGCCGTCGACACTGACGGCAATCACGTAGATGCCTGCCTCATTCGAGTCCTCGTCGTAGTCGTGAGGCCGGTTCGGTCCGAAATCCATTGCCACAGTTCCTTTGAGAATGGACCGCAAGAGATCGCGCGGTATGATGTGCAACACCTCCGTCGTTTCCCAGTCTCTGGCGTGGTCGAGCCGAAGCTGCGCTATCGTACAGTCAGGTTGCTTGGGCATGCCCGCCGCAATGAGCTCGTTGGCGATATCGGGAAAGCACAGTGTCAGCTCGTAGAGCGAATCGCCGCGGTCTAGTACCTCTAACATGTCTACTCTGACACCGTCCATCAGGGTGGTCTTTGAAGAGGGGCTGTAATTCGCCATTGTGCAGAATTGTGATTTGTGGGTGTGGAAGACGTTCAGAAGGAACGTTGACGGTTTATGATGGCGAAAAGCTCTGCCCGGTGTTGGGCAGGTTAACATAGGAAGGAAGGAGGTGCGTTTCGGCAAGGGGCCCCCCTTCCCGGGTAGGCAGTCACGCATATCACTTGTTTCTGCAAAAAGAGAAGGAGAAGATGTGTCCACACACTTGCCGTGATCCTGTATTGCTGCATCTATTGTCTTATTTCCATGGCCACGTTGGGTCATTGTTGGGCCGTTGCCCCGTCTTCGTGTCTATCTGTCTACGCCCCTGTCAAACCTCCACCGCCTAGCCGACAGACAGAGTGTCGATTGTGAGATTCATGTGCTCGAGCCACGGTCTGGTTGTTGGGAGATTGAAGGCCCTCGGCATGCAGAGACTGGTCTGTCCTTTGGACCTCACGAGGCAATTTCCAATGAGACAAAACAGCCCGCCTTCAGCCTGACGCGTAGCGTCGAAGAGGAACAATCCTTGAGGCTCCCCTGGGACCAGAGACATGGAGTGGCTCGACCAAGCTAGGCACATGTCTGGATCGTTGTCGAGCTCGCCCGGGTCGTTGACCAGGTCGTTGACCAGGACCAAGCGGTGTACCCAGGCACAAAAGAACTGCCTGTCGATGAAAAACACGTCACGTGGCCTCAATTCCGCATCTGCAAGTCCGCTTGATGACCCGAGCCGGGCGTTCACCCCACAGAGCATCTCGTTGCTCCGCAGAGCCACCAGCTGTACTGCGCGCTCAGAGATGCTCATTCTCTTGTCCCTGGACCTCCAGACAGGTGCTGGCTCCTTCTCCATGGCCGTCTTGACCGCGCGGTACAAGCCGACCGCAGCCCAAAAGGATCCCCGTGAAAAGAGTGTCTGGAACGTGTGATCCACTTCGTCTCGTAGCCCAGCTATTTCTTCCTCGATGGGCTCGCCGCGTAGCACTTCATCTTTGTGCCTTTCCAAGTCATAAGAAAACAAAGCATCGCCTTCGTGGAACGCCTGATTCATGGCGGCCATTTCGCACATTACCAATCGCGCGTTGGCGGGCACAAGTCCGGTGATGGAAGACAAGAAGTGGGCTGCCGAGAGATGCCATCCTGTCAAATGTATCAGACCGACAGTGGCAGTGCTGGCGCCGGCATCTACTCTGTAATTGACGGGACTGTCAACCGTCTCGTGCAGGTACCCCAACATCTGGAGTCTCTTGATTGCCGGGTTCCAGATTCGGCCATTGGAAGCGAAGGCGCGTTGCGCCCTTTGCAAGGTCATTCCTTTCGTTGAGAGTGCGACTAAGAGAAAGGAGGCCAGGTGTTCCTCCTCGAATCTGCGGCGTGGCTTCTGGTTCAGGATCGCCCGTGGCGAAAGCAAGGCATGGACGGTGACGTTCCTTGCATCGTGTGCAAACGCGCATGCCGCCTGGGCCTTGTGTACGCTGCCCGGTGGTGGTTTCCGGTGCAGAACAGACTGCAGATACTGCTCGTCCCAGATGATTGTGTTTTCAGCATCCTGTAAGATGATGTGTCGCATGCCGAGTGATGGCTCAAAGCCCTTGGCCATTCGCTGTCGTGTGACCCGAATCGAGTCCGGCGACATCATGAAGCCTCGGACGTGGGAATGAATTCTCGCATCAATGGCGCGCTTCATGTCGTTGACGTTTCCTTCGTCGGACCCGAACAATACAACTTCGCTCTGGTAGTCCGCTGCGCTACGGAGCTGCAGCATGTGGTCTGCAATCACCTTCGTTGTAATCTGCCTCGTCGACTCGTCCGTCCATTCCTCCCCCTCGTACGATTCCCATTTGATTGCTTCCAGGCTGAACTTGCGAGTCGCATACACAAGCTGGAGCGTGGTGATGGCCGAGCCGTTGTATTCGTTGAATAGTCGCATTGCACGTTTGAGCTCATCGCTGAAAGCTACAGATGCCAGCCACACAATCCGTAACATGCCTTTAGTCGGAAGCACCGATGCCAACCTCAGCATGGCAACAGTGAACTCCATGCCCCAGTCCTCGTCCAAGTCGAAGATGACAAGCTGACATGCCGCCTCGTCTGGCACGACTTTTCCAACCATTTCCGTCGGATCCGCCACTATCTCAATCTTTGGATCGTTGTCCGCGTCGTTGCGCTGCCGTGCGTGCCACTGCTGAATTCGGGCCATTTCCAAAACTGTCGAGGTACTGTAAAGAGCCCGAGTCGTCTTGTTGGCCGATGTTGCCGCAATTCGTCCAAGGTCGTTGACCAGTCTGGTGCTCTTGCCCGATGCGGTGGGCGCTTCAATGTAGGCAAATGCGACAGACTCGGCCGAGTCGTACCATTGCCGCATCTGCTCGTTCACGTCTTGCCACGAGCGGCAGGTTGCAGGAGGGTTGTGGTGATTATACCCCATGTTGTTGTGTTGTTGATTTTGCATTGGCAGTTGCAAAAAGGAAGTTGCCGCCGAGTCGACGTAACGGCCAGGCTCCTTGAAATCTGGGCCAAAAAACCCGCCCACCCTCCCCTCATTTCCTACCTAGGGTTCCTAGGTCTTCGTCGCTCCGTCAAGCCAGCTCACCCCAAGGTGCTATCAGTTGTTATAGCCGTAGTAACCTTGACCCCCCCGGGGCGGTTGTTGCTGGGGCCACGTTGGGCCACGATGTTGCTGCCGCTGCGGCTGTCCGCGAGGACCACTGTCATAGTAGTCGTCGGGGTTTCTTCCGTACGCATACGACGGCTCTTGCCGGTGTTGCTGCTGCCACGTAGGGCCAGGGCGTTGCTGCTGCTGTGGGCGTCCACGAGGGCCATCGTCATAGTCGTCATAGTCGTCGTAGTCATCATAGTGGTCTTCGTACTCTCCTCCGTAATTGTACGATGGCTCTTGCTGTCGTTGCTGCTGGGGGCCATACGAGCCTGGGTCTCGATTCTGATAAGGAGGCGGAGGCCGCTGCTGCTGTTGTTGTTGCTGCTGCTGAGACCACGTAGGGCCAGGAGGCGCACCGGGACCGCCCCAGTTCGGGGGACGGCTGGGAGGCGCGTTGGGACCGCCCCGGTTCGGGGGACGGTTGGGGGGGCGCACCGGGACCGCCCCAGTTCGGAGGACGGCTGGGAGGCGCGTTGGGACCGCCCCAGTTCGGGGGACGGCTTGCGGTGTTGGCTGCAATCCCGCTCCGAACACTTGTAAAGTGTTTTCCCGCAACAACTGCGATCCGGGATCAGGGCTGGACACTTCATTGTCGGCAATGTCTGTGGTCCAATCACTCCTACAATACAGCAGAAAGTAGGTGTGACCTGGCGCGCCGACTTTCCAGTCAAGTCTGGCGTACTCGTCGGAGACTGGAGGCGGGTACGGCGAGCCGTCGCATCGAAAGACACGGATGCGGTCAGCGTCCTCCTCGTCCGTGCCGAGTCGGACAGCGACGAACAAGACATATCGCGTGGGGTTCTCGGCCTCTGGACGCTCGTCCCGAATTGTGAGGAATCGTAGTTCCTTGGCATCGTCGTCGCTCCTGTCGGCGTCGGGGGTGTAGAGGAAGCGTGCGTACATGGAGATCCGCGGCAAGTAGCAGAACGTCTCGGGTCCGTCGTTGACGAGCGTACAGCTCATCGACTCAATTGTTGCGGCAATGTCCTTTGGTGCCCCTGAAATATCGAGAAGGTCGTTTTCGTACGTGGCGTCTACTCGAACACCTTGTTCAGGGTGCCAGATCATCTTGTCGAACAAGCCCTGATCATGCCTTGCCCAGAGGGTCGAATTCATGCGCTCCGCCTGCACGAGGTTCCGAAACTTGAGGGATTCGCATTGTGGCCCCCATTTCTTAATCATCCGTACAAAGGGGTCGCTCTTGAGGTTTTGCGGCGCATTGCGCCATGTCCGCGTCATGAAGGGGTTGACGTCGTTGCGCCGTGACGTAGATCGTTGTCCTCTGTCCTCGGCGGGAAGCATGCTGTTGATCATCCGGACCAGGACCACCATGCAGTGGATGCCCGAGAGTTTGTCAAAGTCGTCTTGTGATGAATCCGTTGCATCCAGAGTGGGCCATGCGTTGATGAGGAAGAGACTCTGCTCTTCTGGGTCTTGAGTTGTCTTGCGAATGTCCGTTTCAATTAGTTCCATGGTGGCGTATATGGAATGTGGGTGATGGGGACTTTGAGATTTGACTTTCCCCAGGGAGTGTGAGGAAGGTTGGTTGACAAGCTTGCGGGAGATCGACGCGGCCCGCTGCAGCCACAGGGGACCGTAGCTGCCTGGGTTCGACTGTGGGTCCACCCGCCGCATCCAACTCGTTGTCCGATTTCGCAGTTTTGTTTTCTTTCCTCTTCTTTTTCCTCTTTACAATCACTTACCTTTGTTATTTGACGGTCAAACGACACAATGTCCGACCATCACCACGCACCATGGCTCCCTGAGCCCAATGTCGATACTGTTGCAGTCGTCTGCGGGCGACGGAGTGACCTGAATCGCAGGCAAAAGCGCCGCTCCTGGTTCGTCTGACTGGACCCCAGGCTCTGTGTTTTGCCAATCCATTAAAGTGATCTCCTTGTTTTGGGCAATCGGCGGGAGTCTTGCCACGTGAGCTTGATACGAGGATCCATCTGGGCTGCAATAGTCCGAAGCTGAACCCATGAACATGCCGTCGTAGCGTTCTGGTCTGGGTGCATGCCGACACCATTGCCAACAACCAAGATTCTCCCATTCTGAACCATCCAACCCTGCTCCTTAGACTTGAGCAGATCAGTCGAATCAAGTCCATACGGAGAAGCAGCGCATACTAGATGATCCGGATGGCAAAACAGCTGCTAACACATGGCTGCATCAAGAACATCCATCTTTTTTACGTTGGAAGAGAAATCCCAAGCCTTCAATCATTAGCGCATGCTTGTCCTTTCACACAGTTCAGGCGACTTGCCACTTCTACCCGGGTAGGCCAATAGCTTGTTGGAAGCTGCTTCAGTTACATTAGGAGTGTCACGGCTTGAGTAATCATCAGTCGCAAGTCTCAGGCGTTCGGGTGAGGATCGCTACGTGTATTTTTGATGGTATCGTTGCAAGAGGGCAAATGACAACTCAGACGCCTTGCTCGTACCAATCCAAAATCGACATAGGAAAGAGTGAGTGGACAGCGATCCTCGTCCCTATAAAACAGACACCCTGCCTCCAACGTGAGCACCGCCTCGATACACATGCAACCTTTGATGCTGTAATGCTAGACACAAAAACTTGAAGGCGAAGTACCCAAAGTCCAATATGTTTCAGAGAGCGAAAAGCAAGGCAAACAGATTACCAACAAACAAGTAAATCCGACAGTCTGTCGTACATCGTGACCTTGCGTGTGCTCAAGTTCCTCCATCGTCATCAACAAAAACGCTGCAACTAAGGATTTTTTTTTCTGTATTGTTAGTTCTTTTTCGCTTTTTTTCTCTTCTGTGTTCGTCTTTTCAAGTTTTTTTTATTTTTTATTTTTTATCTTTGGGCTCTCTGGACCTGGAAATGGCCCAGCATGAGCAACGTATGTAGAGTATGCAGCCTTTTAGTACAGGTCATCTATCTAACCTTCACTATGGTAGCGGGGGCTTAAGACATCGTTTGAGGAAGGGTCCGCGCGTGGCGAGTATATAGTGTCCTCAAAAGGTTCTTGCACCATTACTTGCGGTAGCTGGTGCTCTCGTAATGCAGTCGGTCCTCGAGAAGTAGACCGACGAAATGTCTTGTTATGCGTCCAGGCCGCCATGCTGGAGGCCTCTGGTATACCGAGGGGTGTTTGAGTTTGAAGCATTGGCGTAGTTGTCTCAAAACAGTTATCTGTCGACGAACCAAGTACTACTAAGTGCCCCAGTTGCTGTTGTTCATTGGGAGAGTACGCCGGGGATTTCGAGGGACCGGACGCGGTGTCTTCACGCAACGGCTGTTCGAACGAGAAGCCAAAATCAAAGTCAGCAGTGCCGAACTTGAGGACAACATCATCTTGAAGGTCGTCAGGCCCTTTAGGTGCAACAAGGTTTGTGTCATCCTGCTTCGAATTGTTGCTTGTAGATGGCTGGTGGGCGAACGATATGGAAGTCCCTGGCGTAGACTGTCGTGGCGCACCACTTGTGGAAGGAGTGAGCGCGTAGTAGCTCGGCTGCTGGCTTGGAAAGGAGTTCGTTTGCTGTTGGTAGCCGGGTTGCAAGAACTCAGATGATGTTCTCATGCGTTCAAGGTTTCTCGGTGGTACGGGAGCCGTTCCTATAGCCTTTAGTTCTAGTTCTGAATGGTTGAATCGTAAGCGCATACCCAGCGTCGCAAGGGATTCAGACAAGTTGAGAGGACACGACATTCGTTGACGCAAAATGTTGAAGTCAATGTCGTTGAGGGTCTCTCTGGATAGACCACAGTCCGTCACCAGCCTATCAATCTGCCGCCTGCCGACGACTATGTCGAATGGCACCGGCCCGAGTACATCGTCAGGGACGACGGCGAAGTTGCAGTCGCCGAGCACAGCTTCAAAATCTGGCACTCTGACGTGCACTCGGACAAATGTCTTTGTCGTAGTATAAACAAATGCGGTACACACTGTATACTCTTTTCCAGGCTGGCCCGGAATCAACTCCAAGCCAAGCCGTTTCGCGGCTGAGTAGGCGAGAAGAGTTTCTGGGCAGGCAGAATCGTAGTTAGTCTTGAGAAGCGTTCTGATAGAGGAAACCCCTCGCGGTTTGAGCTCAATACGGAAGTCCTTAAAGTTGCCGTTATGGAGAGATTTCTCGTCTTGCAAAGTTGGATTGGGCGGTATCTGCTGCGGAGCTGTGTTAAGCAGCGAAGACTGGGCAGCTTTGGATTCGCCGAGGACTTGTCTTGGGGCGTCCGAAACACCAGTTCCCCTCAATTTCCCCTTAGGATCTCCTTTACGATATTTAGGACGTGGTGCAAGAGGGATGCGTTCTTGTTGTGAACGTAGTCTCTTTCGGTTTTCGCTTAGTCGATGATTTCCGACACCTATGTTGGTAGTGGTGGGCTCATTGAGCGGGCGCGGAGGTGAAGAGGCTTCAGGTCTGACAAGAGGGCGCCGCCTTTCGCTGAATAGCTTGTCAGAAGCTTGGGAGCCTTTGAAATTGCCACGCATAATGTGTAGAGCTTTCTGACTCTACAAGAAGGCCCTAGTTGTAAAGGGGGTGCTTGGTAGGGTGACGCAGGGGCTTAGGAGCTTCATCCTGGGGGATGAGACGCTACTAAGTTATTCGGTAAGCTTGTCGTAGTGACTTGTAGACTTCGGTGACTTTATAAATACAAGCAGTCATACGAAGGAGTATCTCGCTCCTAGTGGAGGAGGAGTGAGAACCTCCAAGTGAAACTGCAAATGACAGAAAGTAGAGGAAGTCGGATATTGGGGGAGCAGACGTCGGCGAAGCCGATAAGTAATTGAGATAGAGCAAGGTCTGTCAGGCTGAGACTTGAGAATTCAAGTATGATATCTACAATAAAGATTGAGATAGGCGAAGACTGGGTCTATGAGGAAAGCGTATGTCGACAACCACGTCATTCGACTCAGGTGCCTTTGGCTGCCAACACATTCAACCTTCTATGATTTTACAGATGCCTACGAAATACAAATCATGGCGCAATTACAAAGAACAATTACATTGTAAACGGGTCTTACTTGCGCTTAAGAAGCCGAGCGGATGCCCCCCCTTCCCCATGATGTTGAGTCGGTCAGCCAGCGAGCGCAGGCGGGCGGTGGGGTAGAAACCACGAAAAGTCTGGAAAGCCTAGTCCACAGCAGAGAGACATCTGTCATCAGTGCCAAATCTCGTTTCCGAAATCAAAGTGCAAATCAGGATCGGTCTTGTCACCGATTTCCAAGAGGAGAGACCGGTTCGACAGGGGGGTGAAGGGAGAGGCTGAAGATGGGAGGGGCGGCCCTACCAAAATCCTCAAGCTATATCATGAAATATTAATGGAGGTATCCGTCTCGAAACAATTCCAGTCATGGATTTGGTGTTGTAGCCTCATACGGATGCCTTACTTCTTATGACTTTTGCCAGAACACACTTGAAGGGGGGAGCTGAAGACTGCATATGGCGGTCACTGCTGCAGCTCCAGAGGCGTTCTTCCCCCCTCACCACCATGCAACCACCATGGCTCGTTGAAGCATCCAACGCGCATCGGTGCTCCACCCACCCTCATTCTTCCGAGAATAGGTGAGCTGGCGCGTCTCATTATTGATGCCGGGCAACGCCAAAGCAGGCTCTACTGACCCCCCTGACTGTTTGAATGATTACTGGTGCCACCCCCCAAAGCCCCCTCCTCTCACGACTCGTAAGAGCCGATGCAAGAACGATAGGCGCGGATAAGTGCCGCTGACCGCAATTGTAAATTCGTATGCAAAAATCTGCAGATTGTTGAAATTCCAAACAAAATTACAAAAGTTTTTCGTTGCATTCTTCTTTCCTCCCCGTGCGGGTTATCACCGCTTCAAGTCGGGGAGAATAGAATCACTATGGCGACGCAATGAATTTCGTTTCAACCACGTGAATTCTTTCTGACTCTGTCGCCTCACTATTTCTGAATAGGCAGATCTAAAGGGACGTTTTCTCAGCTATGGTGAAGAGTCCAAAATTATCCAGGGATTAGAGCATTTCTGGACATGTATAAGGGTGACTTCATCACTTCTCCAGGCCTTCTTATCTCCTGTGTTCACGAAGCAATACTTCAAGCAACCCCAGAGTGTCATCAAGGCACTAGAGCAAACGTTTGGTTCATTCGATCGTTTAAGCCCTTACCTGCGTATGAAGACATCGATCAATACAAGTCCCAACACCTACTGATCGCACTTGCGAACACTCCAATACGGGTAACGCCCTACCAGCATGACCACAGGTGTGTATATAGTCATACTGCCAGCTTCAACTAAACGCGCTATACTAACAGTCGCTGCAGTTACAAAACCTCTTGCTATTAGATCAACTTCATCGTCGATCGCCCGAAAACCCAACGGGCTACCTCTGGGAAGCGCCAATTCCTCGAAGCATAACCTCCGTCAAGCCTCATGGCGACCAAGGCATTCACATTCACGGCCAAGACAGCCCAAAAGGTCCATATCCTCTGGCTATCTGAGCTGCCATAACACTCAGTTTTCTGAGGATGTTCAATGCAGCTATGGTTGCCCATTATCAATTGCGACTACACCCTCTACTATTTTTGATGATGGCATAAGTCCCGAGGATGATGGACGGTCGACTGGACAGCCGGCCAACGTAAACAAGAAACCTCAGAACTCAATTATATCAGAAACCAAAGCTCCCATCAAGAATAACCCAGAGCATCATGGTGATCATCACGTTGTCGGATCGGAAATGCCGATCGCACTCAGCCGACATGAAGAGTACCCTCAGCACAAACCACTTTCATCGAGCCTATGTCCGGCTTCCATCAGCGCCGAAGACTTCAATTGGAAGTCTATTCCAGCCGTGGAAGAGTTCAAGAATGATCCAGCACACGAATACTGGGAATGGAATTCAGAGACACAACAGTGGTGCCATACGGACGAGGAAGGACTTACACTTTCGTGCCCTGCTATGCTGGATTAGCTCTACTCTTTATCTTATTGTAGTAGCATCAAGATACACTACATTTATACAAAGCAGCGCAGCCTCTAAATTACTATACTTTATTAAACTAAAAGGATCTATAGATGATATTAGTACGTTCAAGGGAAAACAAGATATAAATAGGTATATTTATAAATAGAGGATATATATTAATAAGTATATAATATAGGGAAAAAGCTTATAGAGGCTAATTACTATTAAGGTCTAAAAAATAAATTATTAAAATCTACCCTTTCCTCGAGGTATATTATTAACGCTTTATATATACCTAAGCTACTCCTTTATTACTTAGTCCCCCTTTTTATACTCCCTAAGCTATTTTTTAACTAACGAGGCCTAATTAGCGAAGTTTAATAAAGTACTCCCTCCCTTAAGCTTCGTTCTAAAGCCTATTTATAGTTCGTATATACTATATTAATCCCTTATTTAAAAAGTCCTTAAATATATAATATAAGGGCGAGTATAAGTAGCGCTTATTAGCTTAAATATAAACCCTTTATTTTAAATAATAGCCTTATAATTCTATACTTAGGTCGCTCTTATTTATAAACCGTCCTTACGATTACTAATACCTAAGTAATCGTTACCTTATTTTTATTTATTAATATTAACCCCCTTTTAAACTATTACGATTCCGAATTCCTTTTTTCTTTTTTATTTATAATTATTTTTTTAGTATATAGTCTTTTATTTTTATTAATATTTATACTACTCCCTCGTTACGTAAATATTATAACTAATAAATCTTTTTTAAATCCCTATTTTTATATACTTCTCGTACCTAAATAAGTCTTTTATAAAGTTATTTTATATTTATTATTAACTCGTTTTAATATAAATATAGCTCTTAATTACGGAGTTATTATTATTAATAATAGAACGGTTATTAGCGTTATAAGTATATTTAATAATAATGATAATAGTAGTTTATTTAAAAAGCTTAATATCCCCTTTATTTACCTTAACTTCGTATATATATTATTATTTATATACTACTTATATTAATTATTATAAACTCTTATTAAAAAAAAAAAAAGCGAACGCTAAGAAAATCGGGGTCGGCTAGGTATGCCCGCTCCCCTACCCCGCTTACGTTATATATAAAGTACTTAATTTAAAAACTAAGTATTATAATTAGCTAAGTTAGTAATTTATAACCCCTAGTTCGCTCCTTTATTTAATACTTTTTTAAAATCTAACGTATATTATATTAAATATACTATATAAAACTATTTTTATAAAAATATAATAAACGTTTAACATAGTTATTACTCCGTTACTTTCTTTATATATTATATTAATAATATTTTAAGTCCCTAAGTCTATAAAATTTACGGTCTAAACTTTATAGAATACCGCTCTTATTTTAAATAATAACGTTTATAATTTAAAAGTTTATTATTTTATTATTATTTTATTATTATTTTATTATTATTTTATTATTATTACTATTTAGGTTATTAATATTATTTTATAGCTTTAATAAACTTACTAAATTACCGCTAATAATATATAAAAAGCGCTTAAGCGCACTAATAAAAAGGCCTACTCGATCCTTATTATTAATAATAATAATAATAAAATAGCTATAAGCTCCTCTCGTACTACGTTTTTATTTTATAATAACACTATAATTATATTATTTTATACTATTTATAATAAAATACGCTATTTAAATAATATTCTAACTAATATATAGTCGCCCTACTTACGCTCCGTATTTATAATTAATTATTTATAAATTCGTTAATAATAAGGAGATTATTTTTTTTATAACAACCCCTAAAATAATAACTAAAGTAGCCTTTCTATACGTAAGGGTAGTTCTTTTATAAATAAAAGTAGTCCTCCCGTACGTTATAAAAATTAAAAAAACGGTTCGTAATTAGCATATTTATATTATTTAATTATAATTATATAACCCCCTTTTCTTTATTATTAATAACTAATTTATTACGTTATTAAGCTTATTAAGAACTAAAGTACGCTATTTAATTAAAACTCGTTTTTTGTATATATTAATTAACGCTATATTTTTAATATACCTAGCTAGTTCTTATATATTTTCGTCGCTACTATATCCCTTTTACTAAATTAGGTATTATTACCTCCTTTTTAACTTTTTATATTATATAATATTTTCTATTTCGTAAAATAGCTCCCCGTTTATATCCCTAATAAATAAGGGCTTCTAAGGGGCTTTTTTATAATATTAATATAGCTTAAGTAAGGATATATAAAATATATTATATATTTTATACTACGTTAATATATTTAGTTAGTAAGTAACCCCTACTATTTCAATTATTAATTTAATTTTAAATAAGCTTAAATACTTATTAACTAACTTCTAACTAAGACGCTACTTATTAATATTTTTCTTTAATAATAATACTTAGTTATTTATTTTATATAATATATCTATCTTAGCTTTATTAGCCTATTACTTATACGTCTCGCGTACTTTTTATATAAGGAGTTATAAAGCTTTTTAATTAGTTTATAATTAAGCCGTACGCTCTTTAATTAAGATATTTTATATATTATCTCGAGCCCTTATTAAGATCGATATAAAGTACGTAAATAAGAACTTAAATAGGGCCTTAGTAAGCGTTTTATAGATTACTAAGTACTAAGCGTTATTATATATAAACTTAGTTAGGTAAAAATACTATACTTAATCCGATTAGTCCTAAGTATAAAAATAATAAAAGTACTATTTTAAATATTAGTTTTATTATTTTATTTAACCGTCCGTTTATAAATAAAACGTAGTACTAAGACGCCTCTTTATTATTAAGAAGTAATAAAAATAAGTCTAAAACTTATTTATAAATAACAACCCCTTATTAAAAATAATCTTTTTAAGTATTTTAAACTTAATAAAGATTTTTATAAATAAGAAGTTTACGAATCCCTAGGCTATAAGGGTCGTTTTTATAGTAATATAAACGCTATATTTTATAAATCGGTTTATTATAATAAGTATTATATTATAAGGGCGCCTCCCGATTAGTATAGTTAATATAAATAAGCTTATAATAAAGTTTAATAATATTTCTTATTATAGCCTAACCGGGGTAAATAGGGGGTATAATAAGCTATATAGTTTATAATAATAAAGCTTTATTTACTAATATATTATATAAATATTAATATAACTTTTTATATCCCTATTTACTTTATTTTAATAATAATAGCGTTTTAGTAGTACTATTATCCGCTTTATATTATAATATCTTATTATAAGCGTATTATAATATACTTTAATAACCTCCCTTTTTAATCCTTTATATAATAATACGTAAACATAGCTATTATAATATAATAGCCCTTTTAAGTTATATACTTAGTTCTATTATTACTTCTTTTTAATTAAATAAGGCTATTAGTTTTTTTAATTTACTACCTATCCTTTATAAAAGCATCCTTTTATTAAGTAGTTTATAGTTAACTTATTATTAATAACCCCTCCTCGCTAATTATTATTTTAAGTACTCTTATTATATTAAAGTTTTATAAAACGAATAGCTCGTAATTTATAGTTTTAATAATAGGCTTAAGTAGCTCTCTAAGTATTATATTATAACTCTAATGCCCTAAGCTTATAGCCCCGTTATATTTTTTAAAATATGTTTTAAAATTCCCTCGAGCTAGAGCTTTTAACCTCTTTTACTTACTTCTCTATATTATTATTAATTTTACTTTTAAAATACTTATTATCCTTTTTATTTAAAAGCTGCTCTTATAGCTCGTCCTCGTATATTTTATTATTATAATTTTAAGGGGCTCTTATATATTTTTAGTATTATAAAAGTCTTTTTCTATTTTTAATAATAGCTCCTCCGCTTTATTATTATTATTATTTTTATTATAATTAGGTCTTTATAATAATCTATTCACTAAGTTCTTTATACCTAGTTTAAACCTAATTTTAATATTAAATATTATAAGTTCGTTTAGCTAGTATAGCTATCTCTTATTAAATCTCTTTTTTATATTTAAGAACTATAAATTAAAATAATTTATAAATACTACGACCTAATCTTAGTTATAAGTAAGGTAATATTACTAGTTCTTTAGTACGTGTATAATAATTAATAGCTCCGTATTTCTTATACTATAATAGCTCTCTATATTTATTAATTTCCTTAATTTATAAATAATTAAATACTAATTATTTTTAAATAATTACGTAATTACTAAGCTAATAGCTCGAGCCGAAGCGTCTATTTATAACTATATAAATAAAATAAAATCGAAATATTATAATATTAGCGCATTAATAAATACTACTAATAACTTCTTAGATAACTTTATAATAAGTATTAATAACTCTAACTATCCCGGTTTTACTTTTTTTAATAAGTTTATTAAAAATACTATTATCTTAGTATAGTTATTAATAAATCTATAATAAACCCCTATAGATTTAAAAAACGTTTATATATTTTTAACGCTCTTTAAAAATAGCTAATTTATTATAGCTTTAATACGCACGGGTTCTATTTCTATACTTTTATTAAATATAATATACCCTAAGAATCCTATACGTAATATATAAAACTCGTATTTACTACTATTTAAATATAAATTCTATTATTATAATTTTTATAGTACGCTACGTACGTACTGTTTATATACTACGTAGTCGTTATTATATATTAAAATATTATTTAAGTATATAATATAAATAATATTAACTAAGCCGCTTAAAACGTTATTAATATATATTTAAAAAGTCGTAGGTACGTTAGTTAGCTTAAAAAGTATAACTTAGTACTCGAACTACTTATATTTAGTACGAAAAGCCGTCTTTTACTTATTACCCTTAGTTATATATATATAGTAATACGCGTTCTTAAGGTCTAGCTTCGTAAAAATAAAGGTATTAAATAGTTTATTTAATATCTTTTTAATTAATAATAATAGCGTTCTGTCTTTTTATATAATCTTATTAATTACTCTATAATTAACGTAAAATCATAGCTCTCCTCTTTTTTTAAATATAAAAAAAATAAGTACTCTTACTAAGCTTATAAAAGGGTATATTTAGCCCTTGGCCTCTATTTTTATTAAATAATTATATAAAATCTCGAGCTTATAATTTAATAATAAGTAAATAGGTCCCTAAGGAATAAGTACTACGTTATTTAGCTTAATATAATAATTATATAGTACTCTATTTAATAGCGAAATAGCCTTTTTTTTTAAAAATAAGTTATTAAAGTCTTAGTAACATAACTTCTAGTCCTTAACTATACTTACTAATACTACGTTACTATTTATAATTAGGTTAATTATAATATATATAAGTATTACTAAAACTAAGTTATTTAATAGCCCCTTTTTTAGGGTATTTAAGCGGATATATCGTTTATAAATTAAATACTACTACTTTTTTTATTTTTAATTAATTAGTAAGTCGATATTTTCTAACTAAAGGAAATTAAAAATAAGTATAAGCGCCGCAATATTAATTATTATAAAGTAATATAGTTATATCTCCGTTACGTAGTTATTATTAATAATTTAAAGCTATAAATAATAGCTTTTTAACGTCTTTATCTATTTACCCTCTACGTTTATTAACTATAATAATAAATAAATTCGTAAATTAGTATTAAAACTATTAAGTAGCCCGATACTAACTACGTTCCTTTCTATAAATTAATAAAGGTACTTAGCTTTTCTTATATATAGTTTAGGTATATATAAATTAAAATATCTAAGCGCCGCCCTTATTAATTATTAGCTATTCTCTTTATTAAAATAGTATTCAAGCTCGTTACTAATTTACACTACTTAACTAGGGCGAGGTCTAATTAATAATTAGTAGCCTTATACCCTTTTTAATTATATTTATAATATATAACGCTTAGGTAGCTATTAATAAAGCACTTAATTTTATTATAATTATAATATTATTAATATTATTCTTATAATTACGAGTAATCCCTTATAATATAACTAGTCTTTTTATTATTATAATACGTAATATCTTTATTAAATAAATTATAGCGTATTCTTTATATATTTAACTTATTAGCGCTTTAATACTTTTTTATTAACTCGTTCGAGTTTAAATTAGAATATTACTTAAGGGACGTTTATAAGCTCCTTATTAATAATAAGAATTATTTAATACGTCTTATTAATAATACTAATTATAAATAAGTCTACGGAAGTTCTATTTATAATACTATTATAAAGCATAGTTCGGGCTATAACTTACTTATTAATATAAAGATCTTCTATTTCTTTATTAGGATATATTTTAGTTCTATTTTAAGCTTATTAATATAACTAACGAACTTATTAACTTTCTTTTTTTAGTTTTACGAAGTACTATTTAGTTATATACTTATTACTATTCCTTAGTTAATAAGATTAAATAAGTTATTTTATAAAAAAGTCTTTAGTTCCTCTTATATAACCTAGTTTATTATAAACCTAGGGGTCTTTTAATAATTAAAAATATAGTATATTTAAAAAGTCTTTATATTACTATTTAAATAACTAACTATATACGCTACTTTATTATAGTTTATTCTTATTTATTAAGCTTATAAATTAAAATAATAATAATAATTAAAAAAGAAGCTCTATAAATCTTATATTAATTTATTAATATATAATAAATTAAAAAGAAATAACGGTCTAAATATAAACGTTTTATTTATAGTATTTACTTAAGTCGGGAAGGAGTTAGTAAATAGGGGCTTAAGTAATATAAACTCGTTATTTTATTATTATTTAAATAGCGCTTTAAATACGGCTTTATTTATTAAACTATTCTTAGTCCGGGGGTTTACGTTCCCGTTTATATTAAAACTAATATTTAAAGTTATTATAATTAAAATTATAACCCTTAGTATAGGAGCCGGGCTATTTAAAAAGCTTTATAAGCGTTCTAAATCTACTTATTTTCTATATAAGCGCTCTTTATACGTTATAATAAGGATTTCTTTTTCTAATTATCGTTCTTATTCTTATAATTTTATTAGCTTACTACTTATCGTTCGGTTTAAATATTAATAAATAAGGGTAAGAAGTTCGCTATTTTATTTAAAATTTATTAATATTTTTAATAATACGGTCTTTTTACGTTATTATTACGTTATTTATCCTACTATACTTCGTTCTTATATTATTTATTAAAAAAAAGGTAATTCTAGGGGGTTTAATAAAAAAGAGTTATCTTTTTATTATTATTATAGCGCTAATTATGCTCTCTTATTATATCTCGTTCTTATTAATATTTTAAGTTTTTAGCCTAGTCCTCTTTATAAATAAAGATTTTAAATTATTATTAAGTATATAATATAAAAAAGAAGCTTATAAAAGCTAACTACTATTAGGGTCTAAAAGATAAATTATTAAAATCTACTTTTTTCTTAAAGTATATTACTAGCGCTCTATATATACCTAAACTACTCCTTTATTACTTAGTCCTCTTTTTTATACCCCCTAAGCTATCCCTTAACTAACGAGGCCTAACTAGCGAGGCCTAATAATATATTAGAAATAGATACCTACTAAGTAATATAGTTTTAATACTCTACTATAATTTTATTTATTATTAATTCTAGCTCAGACTATCTAAACAAAAGGCAACTGATTAACACAAGACCTTACGTGCAAGCGCTTTTCGAATTCGCTTCGGGATAGTGCTTAAATCTAATAGTTTAGATCCTCAAAGGATTAGCATGCACACACGTCTAGTACTGCCGGCCCCGAACTCTGTAGCAAGCAAGAAAGATAAAATAAGGTTTTAATTCATTATCTACTTCAAATATCATGCTTTAAGTTTATAAGTTGCTGTTATCTCTCTATAATTAGATTTTTGCCGCCGATTTTATATAGCCGTGAAAAGAGTAGGTACATCAGATTTATCCCCCCCCCATTAGATTTTCTATAGAAGCTATTTTTGAAAGTATGTGCAAGAATCTTGAACAAAATATACGTGGAGAATAGGCTCGAATTATTGCTATAGATGATGAATCAGAGGCGGGTAGCGAGGGTGGAAATGAGATGTTGCTGATTTCCATGAGTTGAGTTCGCAGATTAGTCGAGTCCTTCGAGAAGCCATATCTGAGACATCGTCCGGTATTCTGAGGATAAACATGACCTCATGAAATCATTTCCCGGCATGCGGCTTGACAGAGTCGATGTCGTCTTTGAGCTGCATCTTGTCGTGAGGTGCTCCGTGACCGTATTGTGACGCGCGTCCCAGTCTCCCATATCCTTGAGCTTCCCTAGAGCATCGAGATAATGCATCTAATTCGAAAGACGTGGGAGGTGAGGATAAATGAGCTTCCATAGGAGTGTCAGGCGAGCCGTCGATCTCGACCCGGCTCACAGATCGGGACAGTCCCGAAGCCGCGCCGGGTGGATACAGACGGCCGGTATCAGACGGCCCCACAGAATACGGACTAGGTGAACTCTGATCCAACGGCGATCCTTCATGCCGCCCGACGTCAAGATAGATCGTCGCGGGATTCTCCTTGGAAGCATCAAGTTGCATTTCTCGGGAGATGGCCTGTGTTCTGTCGACGGACCGGCGTCGCTGGCCGCAGGCTTTGCCGGCCGCGTTCGCCTTGCCGCGAAACCCTGTGCTGAGGAATATGCTGATGTTCTGCCATTCAGGAACCACATCAAGAACGGCAATGTTGGCAGTGAACCGAGAAAATTCACTTCCTCGTATGAGCGTAGTAACGAAGTGTGTAGGTTTCGATAAGCCGAACGGTGACCAATAAGGCATTGCCTTCAGGGAAGATGGCATGGGTATAAGCTGTAGACCTAGGCTGATTGCAGTTGCGGCAGAAATGTATGAATAGTCTAGAGTAGTGTAAATGGCGGATCTGGCTGTGAAGTTGGCTTCATCGTTTGCCACCGCCACCTCCACAGTGATGAGCTGTTCAGACCCATTAATGCCGAAAGGCGGTCGTTCGCAAAGTTTAGATTGGGCTTCTTGACTTCTGCATGTTCCGGCCTTGGAAATAGAAGTACTTGTGGTTGTGGATAGCAACTCGTAAGCTCCTCCTTCTGCTTCATCTAATGTTTTATGTTCCGAGTCGAAATCATCGAGTCTATTGGAGGTTGATGACATGGAACAGCAGTTTCCGAAGTGTACGCTGTGTGGGAGCATGGTAGACTTTGGCTGGCTGTGGTGGGTGTCGCGGGAAAGTAGGGCGCCACGGTATTACCACTTAGATGTCGGTTCGGTGTGTAGGATTAAACTGCCCTTCCTTCGTCGCCGAGAAACAACCGCATCTGCGTCTTCTCAAGCCAAATAGCGCGTTGACTATTTTCTATCTTGAATCTTGGAGGCTGCCGATAAATATTTGATGCAATGAATGTTCGGAAACGTAGAGTCTTTGTACTGTACATACGCGGTTGGGGATGGTCGACGAAAAGGACGAGAAAGGCGAGATTCAAGACAGAGTGCGGCTTTGCTGGATGCAATGGGCGACCGTTGTAGGCCAAGGGCAGCGGAACATTCAAAAAAACGGAGGGGAAGGCTATGCGCTAGGAAATGAGGCTTAGTTGTAATATAACCATATTCGTACCACAAAGAACCGGGTGGTTCGCGAACGAGGAGGCATCCGCTAGCTGCCTGATGTATCAGAGGCCACCCACAACCTCCACAGCTTGCAGAAGTATAAATGCTACTTGCTTGCCAGCTCATGTTTCACTCCAATCAAGGATGGTTCTATGCAGCAAGTCAGTAGTCTGGGGCTTGAGAAAGTTTGACTATAGTGCTATGGATACTCGGAGGCAGCAGAAATGATGAAATTCCAAAATCACAAAGCAGACCCCACGATTCTAGTGCATGACTTACCACAGGGTCCTGGATAAACCCCGCATCTACTGTAGATTTGTATTGAAATTTACAAGATGCCCAGATATCCGCGATGGGGAGAGGAATAGCACGCTGGCTAACGTTGATTGCAAGGCAGGCAGGCGGGCAGGCATCGCGAAACAACGTGGCGTTTGACTGAACGCCCTACTTGAAGAGAGGATAACGGCCAATAGCTCAACAGTACCCAATCAGGCTTCAGCACGTTGCTTCGCAAGGCGGACTACGGGCTGATAAACGTGGGCACTGTGTAGTCTGCATTCAAGTACTAAAAGCGATCTCTTGGTGATCTCGTATCAATCTTCCAACTCGATCGCCCTGAAAATGCATGATTACACCGAAGGCACATGCATGGTTTCTTGATCCTGCTTTGCCCGCGCGCTTCTCCATCCATGAACCCCGAAGGAATTCGCCTCACCAATCTAGTCCCCAAATCCAATGGCCTACCAAGTGAGACCATAGCCGCTGGCTACGACTGGGGCCCTATTTCTCGCCTGGAACTTCCTTTTAGAATCCTGTTATTCTCACTAACCGCCTTGACGAAGGCCCGGGGTACGGATTGCATGTCGTGGTTGTTGTAGTAACACTGCTGACGTTGAGGCTACTGCTTCCAACGTACTTCAGATGGTATTGCCGTTCTGCCTACTTATCTTACCATTCATATATAGACTTATAACTGTCCAGAAAATGCTCACTGATTTTACTTGATCTGGCGGTGCATTGTGCTTCTAATATAGCACCTGCCCATAGAAATCATTATCCTTCGCTGAAAGTGTGTGAACTTCTATCCGTAAGCTATTGCCCTGAAATGCTCTGCGGTACTTTTGCTAATAGGTGCCAGCGCTTTTGCGGCAAACCCTCAACCAGCCAGCAGTGTCCACCAGACTTACGACCAAATGAGTGGCAATGAGACTCAAAAATCGAGTAGAAATAAGGGGCTTTCAGGATCGAAGTCAGATCCAAGTCTATATTCAAGCACCAAATCGTCTAGAGGAAGCTCATCCCAAAGTCATGGCCTGTCTAGCTTGGAATCACGCCTGGCTTCAGATTCTCTGATCACCAGCGCTGCTTCCGAGGGTTTGCCGGCAGGCAGGGTCCATCAAGCGATATGTTGTCGCTCTCTTGATGAATCGTACAGGTTGACTGATACAGGAGAGAGGAAAGGCGGGCAGGAGATGGACCCAGCGTTTTCCAGCCAGGATCTGCTATGGGAGGAGGAATATTCACGCAAGGGTCAAAGCCAGAGAGACTTTGAAGAAGATGAAGCACATAGATATTGGACCTGGGATCTAACGGCACAAACCTGGTGTCATGTGGAACAGTCGACAGGCGCGGTTTCTTGGGTACCACATCAGCTTGATTAGAGTTAACTTGTCTCTTGTTTTTCATTACGATTTAGGATCTTTTCTTGGTATAGATGGATTGTTCCTTCCGCAAATAGTAGACCAGTCTCATTTACTTAGTATTTGTTAGTATCCCTATTATAGGGTAGTTAGTTCGAACTATAAGTGACGAAGAGATTAATTAAACTATATAAATATCTACGTAGTAAGTATAAAAAGGAGGTTCTAACCGTAAGTTAGGCTAGCTATAATAATTATAAATAGGGCCCCTAATTAGCCCCTACGTAGTCGGCTATATACCGCAGTTAAATTAGACTTCTAATCTAATACTAACTTTCTCTTTCTTTTATCGATTTAACCGCTATAGTTAGAGGTATAATTCGACCTCGGGCCCGTTTACTAAGTCGTCTCTTTTTCCCCCTTTTCTCTACTCTTTTTATATAACCTATCCCTCTATTTATATAATAACTTTTCCGCTACTTACGAATTATTCTAATCCCTTATTTAGTACTACTTTTATAAAAGCGTTTGCGAGGTTGTTTTTATTATTAATCTAACGGATCTTAATTATCTCGCGCCTTTCGTACGATTACCTAAGGGCTATAATATCGATTATAAGCCTCTTTTTTATTATTATTCCTAATTTAATAAGGTATTCGTATAGCGAGTAGGAATCTATATAAATAACTATTAAAATAGGTAAAAAGCTAATTCGATTAGTAATCTTTTTTAACGTTATTAAAATCGCATAAGAGAGGTTAACGCCGTTAATTATACCGTAGACCTCCGATATTAGTATATTTCTTATTATTTATTTATTTTTAGTTAACGAGTAGTAGATTATATTACTATATATAGTAAATTCGCTCTCGCCTATACTCTCGTTAGCTAGGATAATAATATACCCTAATTACGAAGTAAGGTCGTTATTATTCGTAAATAACTTATTAACGAAAACGTAGAGCTTACTAATTATAAGGTCGATTGGGTAGTAGACGAGACCTTGATCGAGATTCGTTTACTACTACTTAAGCCGCTTATTAAGTACCTTAACGTCTCGTTTAGTTAGATTTATAGCCTATGCTACTTTAGTATAATTAAAAGTCGCCTCGGGTTAATAAATACTCATAATATATACCCCTCGCGCGAGCTTAGCCTTATATTACTTTTTAACGTTAGTTACGTTCGGATCGACGAGGTTAATCTTCTCGCCCTACCCCTTTTATTAGAAAACGACGGTTTCCTTTTTAATTATAAGAATCTTATTATTAAATATTAAGGGGGTGTTTATTATAAGGACCTCTTTTAGCTTCGTTACGAAGCCCGCTTTTTAAAGTTCCTTATCCTCCTTTTTTATAAAGTTAATATCGGATAGGCCTAATATATCGTTAGTTTATATTCTAATAATCTTAAATTAGTTACCTTCGTACTCCGTAACTAGTAAGTACGGGTCGTACGTAGAGGTAACTATTAATAGTTAATTAATATAAAAATCGTAATAAGTGGCTTATTAATAAGTACCCGATTTTACGAGCCTATATAATAGCTTGAGCACTTTAATAATCGTGCTTTTTAAGTACTTACTAGCCATTTCTTTTAGTAAATGGGCTAGGATTTTCCTTATAAGCCCTGTGGCTGATTAGGTATAGGCCTAGGTAATATTATAGCTCTAAATCTCGTATCCCTTCTTCCGTAGCGATACTATTAGTACTATTATTAATCGTTAGCTATAGCGCTATATAGTAAGTAATTATATAAGTAGCGTTGCCTTTTTAACGTCGCCGTACTCCTAAATTACGTATTTAGACTTCTTATACGGCTAGGGTATTCTTTTCCTTTTAATCTTACGAACTATTCGTAATTTAAATATACGGAGGTTTATATATTTTTTTAGGTTATATAGGATAAATCGATAAACCCTCGATTGCGAAGAGTATTTATTTTAATAAGATCTAATCCTTTATACGGCTTTTTAATAGTTATAATTATGCCTTTTTTGCGTAGTTTAACCGCTAGCTCGAAATCGGCTTTCTCTTTTACTATATAAAAAGTGTTAATTACCTCGTCGCTAGTAATAAATTGCTACGTTAGGGCTTACCGTTATAGTCTTTTGCGACGTTTTGCTAGTAGTATTAGTGCCCTTTTAGTAATATCCTCTTCTTCGTCGTCTATTAGTACTACTACGACGATTTTATTAAGGATAATTTCTTATGCCTTTACTACGGGTTATATAGTTTCCCCTAGCTCTTCTTTTTTTTATAAGTTAGAAATTACCTCGTTAGGATCTATATAGTACGGTCTAACTACTATAATTAATATTTCGAGTAGCTAGTTACGATCTTTTATAACTATATAAGAGCGCTCGTTAACGGAAATTAACTTATATAGCCTAGTCTATTATTAGGTAATTTCGCGCTATATTGATATATCCGAATTTAGCGGTATATTTAGATTATCCCCTATATTGGGCCTATTACGCGTAGTAATTACTTCGTTAACTTACTTTTTTACGCTTACTTCGCGTAGTACCCATATTACTTTTTTAATTACTTAGGCTCGTTAGCTTATACTTAGTAATAGTAGCGAGGCTAAGGTCGTTCTTAAATATGCTCTAAATACTAATAGCGTTAGTATAAGTCCGTTAGGCCCTATAGTATCGTTATAGTATTTAAGTACTATCTAGAGGTATTCGTCGTTAGTAAAATCCGGATTTTTCTTTTTAATAATTCTGAACGCCCTTTTTAACTACTAGTGTGCCCTCTTTACTTTTTTAATGCTATAGTGCGCTTTAATAAGTACGACTTTTAGCTATATACCGTAGGCCGTCGTATTATCCCTAAATTTTGCTAACTTAAAGCTAGTACTAGCGTCGGTTCTAATGCCGTCTAGCGGTCCCTAGTATATATCGATCTAGCTTTTTTATAAGGCTACCCATACTATTTTTACTTATAAATCCTAGAGGAATTGCCCTATTTAAAAGGATATAGCTACGTCGATTATATATAGTACTAGCCGACTATTTAAGTAGAAGATATCGACGACGATTTCCTAGTTAAAGTTAAGCTTATTACGCAATTTAAACTTAAATTTACGTGGGCTTTGCGTATTTATCTAATATTAGTAGTATACTTTTATTAACTACTCTAGTACCCCTATTTTAATATTATTATTACCTAATTGCTTTAGGAGGTTATATAGCCTCGTAACCGACGGGTACCCGAATCTCTAGTATAGTTTTCTAAGCTTACTTTTTATTAAGTAATTAATCGACTTTATATTATTAGTAAGCTTTATAAATATATGCCCTTATTATCGTTCGACTACCTCGAAGTGCTTATTATTAGAGATTCTGTTCCTCGTATTATCGAATATAATACTTAGTCGATCTATATCTTTTAGATATAGGAGAAATAGGGTATTAATAAGTAAAATATAGAAAGTTATCGTTCCGAAGTACGTCTCTACTTTTACTATACTTAGGGCGACGATTTCTTTACTTAGGCCGAAACTAATCCTTATAATACCTATTATTAATATATTAAGCGTTACTAGCGCGATCTTTTATAGCGCTTAGAATTACCCTTTTCTTTTAGTTAACTATTACGATACCTTAGTATCTAGGATAATCCTATAGAAATTATCTAGGCCGTACCTTTCGCTCGCGTATAATACTTATATAAGCTTAGTATTCGAGGGATCTAAGTAGTATAAAAAGGACCCCTCTAGCTACCCCTAGATTTGCTCAGTACTATATTCCTTTTCTTTAAATATTAAGAAAAATAGCGTCTTCTTTTTAATCGTTAAGAGAATAGGCTTTGGCCCTATTAGATTCGCCCTTTTAGCCGCCTCCGTATCCGTTATTTAAAAGACCTTCCCTTATTATCCGTAAATAGAAGCCTACTTATTAAGAGCTTTTACTACCCTCTATTTATTTAGCCTCGTATATCTTTTAGAAGCTAACGGGGTAAAAAAAGAGTAGTTAATATCGTCGATTTCGTTATAATCTAATTCGTTAGTATAGGGGGTAAGATCTTCCTTATTTTCTAAATCTCTTATAGGGGGTATATACTTTAGGCCGCTACTTTAGCTACCGTTACTAAGTTCCGTACCCCCGGATCTGCCCTTATATATAACGAGGAATTAGTTAAACTAACGAGGGCTAGTTTTACTGTTTATTACCCTCGACTTTCTATACTATTTATACGATTTAATACGCTCTTTTTTAAAATAGTTACTTAATTAATATCTATCTTTTTTATAAATATAATATTACTTTTTTTATTACCTTACTTATAAGTTAAATCTTTACCTATTTAACGAATCTAGGCCTCTTTACTAGCGATTACTATATCTAGCCTCTTTTTTTTTCTTATTATACGTTCGATCGACCTAATATTATTAATAAGGGCCGTCGTACGCTTAGAGGTAGGTTTAGCGTAGTATTCTTATTTTAATATTAAAGCTAGATCTTAGCCTCAAGTAGAGCGTCTCGTAGTCTTTAAGTACTTAGTATAGGGTGATCTTTACTTTTAGTATATACTAAATTACGGTATAAAGATATTTAACTTTTTACTCGTTTATCCCCTTATTTAGCTAGGTTTTTACTAGCTTATTAATTCGATCGATAAGCTTTTTAAGGATCTTTACTTATGATTTACCCTCTATTATCCTAGCTATAAATATAAAAGAAATCGCTCGTAGCTTAAATAGAAGCTCTAGGTTCTTATCGTAGGTCTCGAAGCGGCTTCGGATTGCGTTAATTATACTAAGAAAGTCGTTTCGATCGAGATTACGTACTGCTTCGTAATAATAATTAGAGGCTTTGCTTACGAGTACGATATTAATTACCGAATGGTACTAGTATTCTCTAATTCCGACTTTTTTATAATAATCGTAAAATATTATTAGTGTTTTTTATAAGACCTTATACTTCCCCTTAGAGTATAATTTCTTTTTTAAAAAGATCTTTTTAAGGTCTGTAAATTGCCTCGTATTCGCTACTAGATTTTTAGTATTTATATACGAACCCTACGTCGCTGCGTACTATTAATAACTTCGGGTCGTTTACTTCCTTTTTTATTAGCCGATCGGCGCCGAATTTCGTATTAGTAGCGGTAACGAGTTATAGATTAAAATAGGTAGAATTATTAATTATCGTACTTCTAGTACTATATTTTACCTCGGTATATCCTTTTATAACGATAGATTTTCGTTAGTAATTATAGGGAGGAAATCTAGGTCGTTTACCCTTTTTCTAAATTTATTAAAGCGATTATACGCTCTATTAACCTATACCTAGTTCTATAGTATAAATTCCTCTTTTATAATTATTACTATTAGTATTTCGTATAGCTCTTATGATTATAATTATACTAGTAATACCCCTCGCCCGTAAAGGAATTTATTAACTACTTTTATAATTCCTAGGCTTATACTCGCGAACTATTTATCTAGCTAGTAGCTAAGGTCGTCTACGATCTCGTAAAATAGGGGTTGCCCCTATAGCCCCTTTTTTTTATAAACCTTAGTTAAATAGATTAATACTACGTTAATTTACTTACCGTTAGGCTAATTTACGATTCTATATATCTACGTCCCCTAATAGTCCGGGTTAATATTTACCTATTTATAAGGGATTGGGATTCTATCTAGGATCGGGTTTTATCCTCTTCTTTTTTACCCTAACTCGCTAAAAGTCGTACTCTAGCTTATGCCCGTATTAATAATTACTAGCGTATTTAATCTTAATAGGGATATATTTAATCCGCGCGCGGGTCGTAGTAAATCCGTGCTTTTGCTACTTAACGAATTTATTAAGGTCTAGGAAATTCCCGCTTCTTCTTACTATCTCGCTACTACTCTCGTTTTTACTATTTTTAATAATTACTACTACTTTTCTAAATCGCTAGCTATCGTACCTACTAAGATCTTCTTTTTTATTTAGTTAAAAAGGGTAGGTTTTAGTAGTTCCTTTTAATAATAGTAGTAATAGACGTTTATATTACTATAAGAAGATGTAGTAATTAGTCTCGGGATCTTTATTAGTTACTAATTTCCGCTATCCCGTATACTTCTAGCCTCCTAAGCCTCGTGCTCTTTATAATCTCTAAATAGCTTCCTTAGTTAATTTTTAAAATCCGTAATACTCTTAACTTAATACTATTAGGACCTTTAAATCCCCTCTTCCTTCGTTAGACCGTCCCCTATACTATATTCCTAAATAATACCCGGGGGGTAGTTAAGGGAGCTACGAGGAGGTTATTTAGATTGCGGGCTTAAGGTCGTACTTATAAAATCCTCATAGTAATAGACTTTTTTATATACCGTAGATCTCTTAGCTTAATAACTCTTATAAAGTTACCTTCGCTACTAAATAAGAATATTTACGTTTAAAGATCTCCTTTTTTAATCGCGCGGTGCTCTTTTATACCGTACTTTTATTAATTTAATTAGTTAATTCTTAATCGCGGGCCGGTTATAGAAAAATCGTTTAGTAAAAAAGCTACTCGGGGCGATAGTAAAAGGCTAGTTGCTTAAGTAGTTCTATTAATTAACGTAGTTTAACATAGTAAACGTCGACTTCTCGTAAGTAGTAAAGGGTTATAATTACTTAATTCCGTACGGTATTTAAGAATTACCTCCTTTTTTATCTACTTTTATAAAGTTAATTAGTACGAATCTCTTATCCCGTATAGTATTAAGAGGTCGTCTCTTTTGCGTAGCGAGATACCTTACTAATCTACGATAGTAGAGTTTAATTACTAATTAGTATTAGTATCCCTATTATAGGGTAGTTAGTTCGAACCGTAAGTAACGAAGAGATTAATTAAACTATATAAATATCTATATAGTAGGTATAAAAAGGAGGTTCTAACCGTAGGTTAGGCTGGCTACGATAATCGTAAATAGGGCCCCCAATTGGCCCCTGCGCAGTCGGCTATATGCCGCGGTCGAATTGGACTTCTAATCCGATAGTATTCGAATAGTTTTTACGGTATCGAGAAGAAGATTGTTGTTTGCAGGCCCATTTGTTTACCAGGCAGTCTGGGGATTACCGTGCATGCTACGACTTTACAGAATGTAGAGGAACAATACATCGTATTGAAAATCAATGCTTGGATATCCATACGAGTGACAGATTGATCAGAGTGAGCGCGACCATCAATGGCACAGTGGCGTTTTGTAGATCAATAACTCCCCCCCCCCCCCCCGCGCCGTCCCCCCCGAGCCTACGAGATACCAAAGACAGAAGGCGAAAGAAGATACCACAGACACAAAGATGTAGATCGTCACTCTTATGAACGACACAGCTTCGCGAGCATATAAACCCCAAAATGGTTCTCGAACATTGCTCATTTCATCAAATCGGCAACAACGCTTAGGAATCCGCGGAACCGTATCTGTCGGTAGTGGGCCCTGATAGCGACGATTCAAGGCGAGCATCCAGGCCTTGAGAAGCCGCAGGCGAGATCGAAATTGGTTCGCAGTGGAATCAAAGGGGTTGTTAGGGTTCTTGTCAGCGATACCTGGGTCCTTCCGACAATGATAGTGTTGGTATCCCTATCACAGGGATATTGGTTGATTGGTTCGAACCGTGGGTTGACGAAGTAGGTCAATTGACTATATAATCTGCTGCGTAGGTGTAAAAGGGAGGTTCCAACCGTAGGTTGGGCAGGCTGCGATAAT
Source organism: Colletotrichum lupini (assembly GCF_023278565.1). Classification (NCBI taxonomy): domain Eukaryota; kingdom Fungi; phylum Ascomycota; class Sordariomycetes; order Glomerellales; family Glomerellaceae; genus Colletotrichum; species Colletotrichum lupini. The sequence goes on from NC_064672.1 coordinate 1,010,976, forward strand.
CGGAAGTAGAGCCCGTAATTGGCCCCTGCGCGGTCTGCCGTACGTCGAGGTCGAATTGGACTTCCAATCCGACAGATAGTAAATATGCTGAAACTCTTTCGGGCTCATGGGGCGTGGGCCTTCAGCTGGGCCGGCCTACCTACCTTGTTGAGAGGCTGGCTGTCGCTGCTGTACCTACCTATGGCTGCGTAAGCGGGTTTCTCTGCAATAATGGTAATTGAGGTAGGTGTGGTGTCTGCGAACAATAGAAAGTGGATTTTTATTACCAACCTCTTCACTGCTGCTACATTTACAATGGCTCGCCCCAGAGTCACACGACGGAACCTCCTCTTAATGGAACTGGTCAGAGCGACTGATCCTCCGCAGTAGGAGGTCTCCCAGAGTTGGGGTCGCAAGCAAGACCGGCTGTGCAAGTCATAATCAACGTGGGTATTTTAACCGGATAGGCGACGCCTAGTTCTTTGTCGAACATCTGAGTCGCTTTGCCAAAGCTATCTATCTCGTCCCTTCTACTTTCGAAATGTATGTTTTCCTAGGCTTGTAGGCCTTAGAAGCATGGCAGTAAGACAAAGGAGATCCTCCCGACTGGAGTTGTCGAAAAACTTCCAACGGAGTCTCCGTCTAGAGCTACATACAACGTCAGCCGTCTGTCATGGTAAACCACTCGGTTAAGCATCGATGAAGGAAATGCAGCTTGCGCCATACTTGGAAAAGCACAACTGTCTTGTAGTTCTCAATAAGGACACCGGACATAAGCTCCGTCCTCTCTACCTCTAGATTCACTTGGATTGAAGTTGCACTGCTGGACGTTCCCTGACTCAGCAAAGAACCAGCTCCAGAAACAACGTTTCAACCCGCATCGACAAGCTTTCCCCAGATCGTCCCAAGGACCACTGAAACAAGTTGCCCCTGCTTCGTACCCGTCGGCAAGCGGCAAGCGTCGATCCTTCCTGACATCATGGTTCGGATACTCACCTGTTGACCTGTGTTGTTTTGATGTTCTTGGAAATGCCTCGGCTCGTTCGACAACACGATTGCACGTCGGCCTACTGACGAAAAAGTCGGTCCGGTCCGCATGTGGACATGCGTCCGACCATTAGCCCCGTCTGTGCCACTGCCTCATGGCATAGTCAATTTGTCACGCGGGGATACGAATGGTGCGATAAAAATGTGTCATAAGACGGAGTGTTCTTTTCGTTTCCCCAAAGCCTATGGCCTATGATGGACGTTTATGCTGTGAGGCAATTACACAAGAAGAAACATCTTCCCGCGCCTCCTTGATCCAAACGCCAGGACTTGTTAAAACGAGGTTTGGTCGTTATCATTAAGGACGTCGTTGGAAAGCAGGATGAGAAAGGACCATCCGGAGTATCATGAAAAAGCAATAGGATCTTGCGGTGGCGTTTGTTCTCCTCCACTATCCCCTTTGTACCTGCATCAGGTATGCATTTTGGTTCGATCATGCTTTGAATGGAAAGCATTTGGGTATTCGGGTTTGCACCAGGTTCGCGTTCGAGCCGTCGGTTCAGCTTACTCACGCATCTTCACGTAGTTGCTGGGGAAGATGCCGTGTCTCGTTCCGATCATGCCGGTCCTGTCGTGAATGTCAGCTTTACGCCCGTAAAACAAAGAAACACCCTTTCACATACCACCAGTCAGTCTCACTCTCGGTCTTCTTCAGCACCGTGATAACGTCGCCCTTCTTGAATCCTAGATCACCAGGCTGGTCGGCATCGAATGTGAACAGCGCAACAGCCTCGTTCTTCTTGAGCATGGCCGCCTTGCCAGTGAAGTTCGGCTTGGGAGCAGCCGGTCTACCAGGAGGACCCGTCTTCTGGTCGTTGAGGCCGTAGCTGGGCGACGGGTTGTCTCTGTAGACGTAGTCGTCATTGCCTCTTGAAGCAAATGTGTTGGAGCGTGAGACTCCAGTGTTGGAACGCGAAACTCCACCGAAACCGCCTCCAGCAGGTCTATCATAGACATCGTCCTGCCATGTGCTGGATCTCTTGGGTCCTCCAAACTCGCTGGCGCCACTATCTCCACCACCAAACACACTGCTGCGGTTGTTGTTTCCAAACTCTCGGCTGTTGTTGCCGTTCCAATCGTCCTGGCCCTGGCCCTGATCGTAAACGGGAATGTCGTTGTACATGGAGTCGTTAGCCTGACCGGTGCGGCCGGCATTGAAGGCGCGGGAGTTGAGGATGTTCATCAGGGGCGCGGCCTGGGGCGGGGAGCGGACGCTGCCGGTCAAGATCTGGGCGGCGGTGTAGCGGGTGCCGTACAGCTTCTCGTTGGCGTCGCGGCGCTCGATGATCACGGAGCCCTCCAGCGAAACACCGGCGAAAAGACCCTTGGTCTTGGAGTAGGAGAATATACCAGCAACACTCTTCAGGGAAGCGGCACCGGCGGCCTCGGCGTTGCGGCCCACGGGACCAGCGGCGATGGAAACATTTCCACCGAGCGTAAGCGAACCAGCCTGCGCGAAGGTCTTGACGGCACTCGCATCGTTCAGAATAAAGACGAAGTCGGTTAACTCAAAACCAATCTGTCCACCAAATCCTGCACCTGCCGTGCCGATAGCGCTTGGCGCACTCCATGATCCATCAGGAAGTCGCGAGACGACAAGACCGCTACCGAAGCGGCCAGAACCGAGGAAACCGGCCTTGAGGACGGTGAGAATCGCAAGACCCTAATTACACGCATTATCTGTCAGTATCGCATCGGTTTGGGGGTGGTTATCGTGAGCGGTGGGAGGCCTCTGGGCATCGAATGCGCCAAGGCAGGCGGGGGATGGCAGATCGCGGGGTGGGAAATATGGTTCACCTTCGCGTTGGCGAGGACGGAGGGAGGAATGATCTTGTCGGGGCTGAAGGCTTGACGAGGGTCGATAAACGACGTCAGGATCTTGCCGCACTTTTTGCATTCCGCTGTTATGGTTCGGTCAGCTCATCTGTTGCGACTGAACAGGATGACGGGTGCGATGGTGCAGCGGGATCACCGGCACCAGCCAAAAAATAATGGGTGGACTTACACGCCATAGACGACGGGAGCGGGTTGTGGAGGCCCATGCTGACGGTGTACCGAGGGGTCGAGAGAGAGGAATTACGATTGAGTCGGATGTTGTTTCCTCAAAATTCGGTCAGGGAGGAAGAGAGAGTGAAAAAAGGTGTCGAGGGTTGTAGGTGAAGAGAGGGAAAGAAGAAAGAGAGACACGAAAAGGTGAAAGCGTGTGCCTGGGATTGCGATTAGGTATCCGTAGGTCAAGTAGGTATTACGGATACGGTTTCTTGGGGATCCTTCCTCGTCCACGGTTCCCGCAGTAAGGTAGCTGCGTGCACCCACACCTCCCACGTAATTAACGATTTAGTGGGGTTGTGCCGCGATAGGTGAGGATGAGAGCCGCCGAGAGGCCTGCGCCTCTTCTAAAGTTCTTTGCTTCGTCGGTTGCTATGTGCCGTGAGCTTTGCTTTGCTTTTCTCCTAGTCACATTAGGCACGTCTTTTTAATCTTATTAATCCCGTTGGGCTTGGCGGATGAAAAGTGTTCCGGGAGGAAGGAGAATGGGCATCAATTGTTGTTTTCTTTCCTGCTTCTTGCTTCTTTTTAAGCTTTCATGGCTTTTCAGCCGAACTCTCGTATCGGACGACGCAGGTTCATCAAACAAACGAAGCGCAATAATTCATCGATATCCACTCGAGCGCGTCATCTCAGCTGGCAGGAGCTTTCAAATCATGAATACTTCTTCTCGAGTGCCAGGTGACATGCCCCTTCATTATCTCCGGGCTGGGATAGCCGTAGCAAAAATGCGAGAAATCACGGACCATGGACCGGGGGAGCTTGGTGTGAGCTGGGCTCTGGCTGCCCTGGTGAGGCGGCGCAAAGGAGGCGTGACCTGGACGGAGTGAGGTAATTCGCGGGGTACTTCTGAACTTCTGTCTGTTCGGGTTCGGCGCCAGTGTGGCGCAGGCCACTGACGCGCAACCCCCACCGTCAAGGATGGCGTTCCGAGCAGCGCGCGCCCACACCAGCGGGCAGCAGCGATGGACGCCTCGGCCGCGCAGTGACCACCTGCTGCTGACGGGACTGGCAGTGGCCCACCCGGCTCCAGTTCCATCCGCGCAGTTCCAGCCTCGCCTTTGTGAGGAAAGACGCACCGGCCCCCGAAACCTCCGCCGTCATTGGTTTCGCCGCCAGAGTTGACCATTTTTGCAACTTCATCACCAAACCTCACGAACCACGAACTACCAACCACAAACCATCGCGCACCACATCCGACTCCTCTCCTCTTCTAACGAAGCAGTCACCGCTAGGAGGACGCTCATTACATCTACGAGAAAAGTGCGGCGTTAGATCGTGGCATAGTCGTCTCTCAACGACTGCAACCACACGCCACCTTCAGAGACTGGCGATCTCGCACGCGCGGCAACTCGCCATAAGCCTCAGCGGCGAGGAACGACACCCAGAAAACAACCCGCACTACTCGGGTGCTGGGATTTACTTTGCCACTGCCGGTTCTCATCAAGTCTCATCGAAGAACTTTCGTACCCCTATTCCCTAGAGGAAAAGAAAAAGAAAACTCTGCCAAAATGTCAGAAGCCTACGAGCGCGAACGCCAAAACAACGCCCGTCTCGATGAGCTCTCAGCAAAGGTCTCCGCCCTCAGAGGCGTGACCGTCGACATTTACGACAATGCGCGCGCCCACGAGGTCATTGACAGCACGGTATGTTCCCTCGTCACATTCTCTTCCTTTCACTTTCCTTTCCTGAACCCCCTTTTTCGACATCCCCTTAGCAAAATTCCCCTAGTATTACATGATGAGGAACATTGGTCCGTGTTTCGGAGGCAGCCTCAAGACCTGCTGTTTGACGACAGAACCAGCACTTTGTGCAACTCTGACCCCTACCATCCTGCCCACATTCTGTCCATCAAGTCATCAGTCTTTTCTTGAGATAGGTCACTGACATATGGCTCTATTAGTCCGAGACGTTCTCATCCATGTCGACCCAGCTCAAGGGCTCCGCCGGCCGGTTAACCCGCATGGCCGCCTCTGGAAACAAGGTCGCCATCCTGAAGCTGTCAGGCATCATCATTGGCATCTTTATCGTCCTTTACTACATCGCCAAGCTGTTCTTCTAAGAAGGAGGAACACGAAACAGATTGCATTTTACGACAAGCAGGCAGAGAACTGGGTAGCATGGGGGAAATCAATGACAAGGAGAGCAGAGCACATCGGCCGCCAAGGGAGAACTGAGTTTTTCTCGTATCTAAACAACGGAGTAAAGGGGGAGGTCCAACATCGGGGCCTCGGCATCAAACATGAAGGGAAACAAACGTAACGGGAGTATTCAGATATATGACGGGCGTGGATGTTCAAATACCCTGCGCATGGAATCGGAGTTTGGGGGGTAGCACGGCGGCGACTGATTGTATCATCACTAGCAGCAAACTGATTGAGCAAGGCGTGCACTTTGTTTTTACGTTTTGAGGATTGGAGGTTTCCATCTTTTGCTTCAAGGTTTCTGGTAAATTCTTCATCTATGACGCTTTTGCAATTGAATTACAGATGCCATGAGACTCTCGTTCTCTCTCTTCTGCCCTGCCTCCAAATATGTCGTCACGTTTTTCATCGAGTGTCTATGTGCCAAAACGCAAATGATGTGCCCTGCGATAGGTTGCAAAAACGCTCGTCCTATCTACCTCAGAGGCCCACGCCGCCCAAGATGTTCCCGCAATTTACTGCATTTACTGCCAAACATTGGAGAAGAGGTCCTCGCTGCCGCCTCCGATAGGCTTTGATGAACCAGAGCCGGCGGCGGGCTCGGTGCTGCTCGTCCATCCACCAAACTCCTCGTCCGCCGCAACCTTGGGTGCGGCGCTGAAGCCGCCAGACGCTCCGGGAACGATTGGTGTGTTGGCGAATGAGTTGGAGGAGAGGCCTCCAGAGGAGCCCCATCCGCCAAAGTCGCCTCCGAGGGAGGGCTTGGGCGCTTCCGCGGCCGCGGGTGCAGCGGCAGCCGTGGTCGCGTCGGGCGTGCTCCAGGCGTTGGAGCCCCAGACGTCGGATCCAGACCAGTTTCCTGAGCTGATTGTGCTGGTGGCAGCAGGTGTGGGGGCGGGGGAAGGTGCCTTGGGTTGAGAGAGGTTGAACACGGAGCTGGATGCGGGAGCGGGAGAGGGTTTGCTCGGGGCGGCGGCGGGTTGGGAAGGAGCGGAGAGGTCGAACAGGTCTCCCATGGAAGACGTCGGCTGAGCGGGCTTGGGCTGGGCTGCAGCCGGGGCAGGGGAGCTGGACCAGCCAAATCCGCCGAAGCCGCTGTTGGACGGCTGCTTCTGGTGCGCAGCGGGCGCGGGTGCCGCTGCGGGCTTGGAGTCGAAGAAGCTTCCGCCGCTGAGACCTCCAAAAGCGCTTGATGACGATGCAGGCGGTGGTGATCTCATGCTGCTCACCGGGCTTGACAGGCTCGCGAACGGGTCTGCCGCGGCAGGCTTGGGGCTGGTGGTGTTGTTGGAGAAGCTGAGGCTGCTGAAAGCGTCATTCATGCCTCCAAAGGACTGCTGCTGCTGATGACCAAAGGTGGGCGAGGGCATGCCGCCGAATGCGCCGCCTTGAGCCTGGGGCGCTTGTTGCTGCTGCTGGGGTTGCGGTCGCGGGGCAGAGGCGTACAGGGACAGAATGGACTGCTTGAGGTCTGGCCTGGAGGGGCCTCCCATTCCACCGGTGTTGCTGGTGCTGGCTGGCCGAGGGGGGGCGGCGGGCTCGCCAAAGAAGTCCAAGCCCAGGAGAGAATCCTTGGTGCTCGTGGCCTTGGGAGGAGCGGGATCGGATTTCGGGGGTACCTTGCCGGGCTGGGGGCCGGCGGTGCTCGCTCTGGGGATGGGATCATCGCCGCCGATAAGATCGATTTGCGGCTGCGGGGCAGCGACGTTTCTTGGGGGCGCGGCGGACTTGCCGACCGAACTCTTGCGAACCGATTCTCTGCGCTCGACATTCTGCTTCTCCTTAACCAGGCTCAAGGGTACATCGTCGTCACCGTCTACGTCGAGGCTGGCGGGGTCGGGAATGGGGCCGTCCATTGTCCACCTCTTGAGCTCGTACTTGGTGCGGATAAAGTTCTCAATCTTGGATTCCGAGGGAACGTGGCCGGGCGCCAGCTTGGCCTCCCAATATTTGTTCGCGCGCGCATTGCCCCAGCTGAGGATGCTTCGGAGCTGCTCGTCGGTCCAGGAGTCGAGATCGACAGACTTGACTCTGCTAATGTGCGTACCCATGCCACGGTGAATGCCTGAACACCGGATGCAGATAAAGACACCGAGGTTCCAGCTGGCCCATCGCGGGTCTGCAATCATGACACAGTCAGCGGGAATCCCAGATTGAATCAAGATCGAATTGCCTGAAACTTACGCTTGTTCTTTTTGCAATCGGAGCATACTTTGTTGCACTCCAGTTTCAAGAGGCTCTTGATGGTCTGCTGGTTTTGGGCCGCTCTCTCGGCGGCGGGATTGGGCGGTCTTCTAGACATGGTGGCCTTTGATCGTTTTGTGGGAGGTGGACGGCGGGAGGTGATGGAGGGAGATTGAAGCAACGATTCGACGAATGGCTCTTATTTCGTCGTGGCGGCAGGTGTAGTCGGAGAAAAGGGGACGCAGCGCAGGATCGCAAAGTTGACAACCTGGACCTTGAATGTCGTGGGCCTGGGATTGATATTATGAATTGCCTACAGACTCCACGCGGCGCTGATACCGGCCAGGTAAGGGGCAACTGGGGTCGAGACCGTAGAATTCGTCCCTGCCTAAGGCAGTGATGACGGCAGTGGAGGTGGGGTCCTCAGACTGTGGTGACATGCTTTGGCAGGTGCCTGCGGTTCAGTGGCAGGTGCCCATACATTGCAAGTCGGTTGCGTCTAAGTCATGTATTCTTGGGCCTCCGTAGCTAAGTCTTCATTCAATGCATCCTCCACGGCCGAAGCCCGGTCATTGCATCCTCTCATGAGATTGTTCGTTTTCTTTCAGATATGGAGGATCTCAGTAGTCTAACGAGACAGTGGGAGTATCCACTGATACTGTGTGTTAACACTGTGTAGCTGATATCGAGAATCGCCCGAGCAGCCAGCAACGGTAGAAATAAAAACAAATGGAGAATCTCACTGGTGCAAATCATCACCGTAGTACAATATCTAATTACCTGAGTACGTCGCGAAGACTTGGCCTAGAGCATTCTTGCACTAGGTCCATGTGAAGAGAGTTTAGAAGAGAGAACGTGATGCGTGGAAGAAGTAAAAGATAAGAGATCTAACGTTTGACTCGTTTCTATCATCCAGAACTGGCAAGTTCTTGATGCCACTCTGTTGCAATTCGATGGGCTATTACCTCGATCACCTCCAATATGTCGGAATCATGTAGGTTTTAGGGTAGGCAGTCGAGGACTTGCTGCTTCCGCCGTCGAGCTTTAGTAGCTGCCTAAATGCAGGATGACGGAAAGTGCAATTGAAATGGTTGTTGAAGCCATCTGGCCATTGCTAGCTTACATGCAAACTACTATATGGACACATACTCCTCTACTCAGATGGTGTGGTCAATGGGAAGACGAGCACTTGGGACTTGAGCGTGGTAGAGCCGACTGAAGACCGCTTCAACTAGCAGAAGCCTTGCCCACACACACACACACACACACACACATGTATTCTCTCTCCCACATAAATGAATGCTGGCGTGCGGAGTAGCATGTAAGTTTCTAGTCAGTCTTCCGTCAATAATAGCAGTTTGACCTGTAGGGTTAGAGGCCGCCCTTACGACCGACATCAGGATTAGCAGAATGAGTACATCTTCCGGAATGAACAGGTTCTTTCCAGACCATCCAGGTTTCCCTGGTTCTCTCGCGAGAATATGATGGCTTCACCACTACCCTGATGGACCATCCAACGGCAAGGGCGCCAGCAGATCTCGTCTCGGACCTGCAACAGCACCCAAGATCACCGCCTTCTGCCACGTCGTGTGGGTTGCAGTCCGCCTGGAAGCTCAGCGCTCCTCCAATCGAGGATACGTCGGCAGCGCTTGCTCCAAGCAGCATGGATGGCTGCAAACATGTCGCAGAGCGAAAAAGGCCGGAGCATGTAAACCGCCCAGTAAAGTTGCGGGGGCGGGACGCCGGTGCATTAGCTGAACGTGGGGGAAGTGAGGGGTCGCTCGTCCGCGACTTGGACTCGCACCTTAATCCGTCGCATCTTGAGGCCTCTCGAACAGATCCTCTCTTTGCCGTAGGCAGGATGTCTTTCGCGTCCGCGTATGTTTGACCTGCGGCGTCACATCCCGCATCGGACATCCAGCTAAGCACATGCCATTAGCTGAGCCAATTTGTCTCGAGGGTGGAGGGGCGCGATATCGCTTTCCGTCTATCTCGGAGTGTCGTCCCTGGAGAGCCGGCCCAAACGTGCAACCTTCCACCCGTCGTGGCAACTTCGACATCGGACGTAGCTAACAACGCAATGCGGGGGATACTTGATTGGTATATAACCTTTGTCGGCCGTCGCGTTTGTGTACTTGTTTGTTGTGTTCAAAATCTCTCGCTCCGACCTTAGGCTTTCTGAAATAGTCGGCTGCTTCCCATCCTTTTCTTAAACGTTCGCGCCCACTTGAACCATCCTTTGCTCAATATTGTCCCTCCGTCATGGCTCCTTCTGCAATCGAGAAGATCACGTCGACGGTGTCCTCCTTCGCGTCTGATAGACTCCGCATCCTTGTTCCTGAGAAGGTTTCCTCAGATGGTCTTGCACTCCTGAAAGACAAATACGATGTTGACAACCGCGCGGGGTTGTCTCCCGAAGAGCTCATCGAAGCGATTCCCAACTACCACGCACTGATTGTACGGTCCGAGACGAAGGTGAATGCGGATGTACTTGCTGCTGGCAGAAAGCTCCGCGTCGTTGCACGAGCCGGCGTGGGCGTGGACAACATTGACGTCCACGCAGCAACAAATCAGGGTATCATTGTCGTCAACTCGCCTTCTGGCAACATCGTTGCCGCTGCTGAGCACACGATTGCCCTTCTCCTCGCCACGGCTCGCAATGTCGGCCGCGCAGATACCACAATGAAGGATGGAAAGTGGGAGAGAGGCAAGCTTGTTGGTGTCGAAGTTGGCAACAAGACCCTCGGTATTATCGGCCTCGGCAAGGTGGGAATGAAGGTTGCCCGAATGGCCATAGGCCTCGGCATGAAAGTGAAGGCGGTTGATCCGTATGCCAGTGCAGAGATTGCCGGCCAGGCCAACGTCGAGCTGGTAGCTGATCTCAAGAGTCTATTGCCGATTGTAGACTTCTTGACCATTCACACTCCGCTGATGGCAAGTACACTCGACTTGCTGAAAGAGGAGGAGTTCCAGCAAATGAAGAAGACTGCTAGAGTCCTCAATGTTGCGAGAGGCGGCGTGTACAACGAAGCAGCGCTTCTTCGTGCGTTGGATGCGGGATGGATCGCCGGAGCTGGTCTCGATGTATTCACGGCAGAGCCACCAGGCGCCGAGTCGACAGCGTCTCAGCTGACCCGGCACCCCAAGGTGGTCGCCACCCCTCACCTGGGAGCCTCTACTGTCGAGGCTCAAGAGAACGTTTCGATGGACGTCTGTACGCAGGTGGCCGAGATCCTCCGCGGTGGATTGCCAACAGCAGCCGTCAATGCACCGTTGATCATGCCGGAGGAGTATCGCAAGTTGCAACCGTTTGTGCGTCTTATCGAAAAGATGGGCGGGCTCTATACGCAGCACTTTGTCGGTAGTCGAGGGGGTATGATTGGTGGCCGGAAGTTCGAGCTCATCTATCAGGGCGACCTGGCGGGCATCTCCAATACACGACCGTTGTACGCCGCGCTGGTAAAGGGGCTTGTTTCATCCATCAGCGACTCAGGCGGCCGAGATGTCAACATCGTGAACGCCAGCCTGACGGCTAAGGAGAAAGGCATCATCATCAGCGAGACGCACAGCGGGGAAGCGAAGAACGCAGTGTATGCCAGCTTGGTGACGCTCCGCTCACACGGCGCAGATGGCGAGCAGGTCATCGAGGGATACGTGTCGGGGCAGAGCATCTACATCTCGAAGCTAGACCGATTCAGCGCAACTTTCCAGCCGCACGGAACGATGTTGGTGCTGCACAACTATGACGAGCCGGGCAAGATTGGCGGTGTCGGTATGGTGCTGGGCCAGCATGGGATCAATATCACCTTCATGCAGGTGGCCAGCTTGGACGGCGAGGAGAGGAAGGCAGAAGGAGGCAATGAGGCATTGATGATACTGGGCGTAAGAGGAGAGATAAGCGGTAAAGTGGTGGATGGCTTGCAGCGAGAAGAGGGTATCTTGAACGTGAGCTTGGTAAGGTTGTGAGGATAAGATATCCCAATAGGCTTCCCTGGGGATTCGTAAGGTAGATGATGAATCCAAGACGAGTGGATTCCACTTCACGTGCTTCATAGTCGTTTCTCTGCGAGACGTGGGCAAGAGCGAAGGTGGCCACTGGCCCCCCACGAGTTCGTGGAGCTTGGCAACATTTGTGATCTTATTGGCGAGTGGCAGAGCTCAAGGGGAAGGTGGCATGAGGTAAATAACTGGGTACTCATCATTGTTATCGCAACACTAGTGGGCGGACATTTAGTGCCTAACGAGATCATTGACAATCTGAATATTTAAGGTTTGGCAATTCTATCACCAGATGCATGAGAGGCACGAGATCTCTTACCATATTTTGACACTGGCAGCTGAATAAACATCTTTACGTTTGGCTGTAAGAGTTCGGGTATCGGTAGCGAAGAAGGACCGTTCACTCGTTGCCACACTACACAGCCACAGGCTGTGTGCCACAACTGGTAGCGACCAGCCACAACTATACATAGGGGCTTCTGCTCACATTACCTAGAAGAATCAACCACTACTTAACACATTATATTAACCCTACTTTTACCCTTAGTAATGTAGTAGCATAACTTATAATACGACCTAATACTAGGAATTTCTTTTTTATTAACTTATTATAACTAAGATTTAATTTACTAAATAATCCTTATTCTATTCCTATAAAAATATAACTAATAATAGCTAAGCTAAAAGCTAGATAACTATTACGTTTCTATATTAATAATACGAATTACCCCTACGTAACGAGACTTATAAACGCTAACTAACGTTACGTAATATAAGTATTATAATAAGCTAACTAAATTATTAATACTCGCGCTAATAAAGTCGAGCTAGACTACCTTATCGAATTTTTAGAATTAATACGAGGAGTTAATACGGTAATTTAATAAATTTATATTATAAAGTTCGATTACTAATTAACGTTATTTAACGATACTTATCTAACGACTCCTACTTAACCGTAATTATTACTTACCGCACTTTTAGTACTAGTAGTAATACGTATTATTAATTTAGGTAATTACCTCGATTTAAAAAGTCTTATTATTAACCTAAGTAACTACTACCTACGCCCTTCTTTACTTAGTAATTACGATAAGTTAATAGAGCTTTTTAGAATAGTAAATAGTAATATAAATAATAATAATATTACGGCTAGCTAGTCGTAATAAGTATATTAATAAAGGTTAAGGCTACGAGTACTAAATAAATAATATTATAGTTATAAATAGCTTCCCTAAAGCTATATTTATAAATTATAAAATAAATAAAGCTTTAGTAATTAATCGTAGTCTTATTAAAGGGGGTTTTTAAAAAAAATAGTTAAAAATAATTATAAAATTTAATACTAAGTTAATTACTAAAGAAGCTATAGAAGTTTATTTTTAAGCTTAGCTTAAGTCTATATTATTTATAAGTCTCGTTTTTAAATATATTTTTTATAATATCTTTATTTATTATTATTTAATAGTTTACTAAACGGTTATTTATCTTATTTATTTATAATTATTTATTTTATTTATTTATAAGCGTTCGTTCTTTATTTTATTATATAGTCGTAGTTACGTAACTTATTTATAGTTCTTCCGTCCCGAGAGGAGTTATTTCAAGTCCGTACTTTTATATATATAATATAATAGCTACTATAGGTCTTATAGGGCGAGGCCCTAGCCTTATTATATATATTAGGTTATAATATTAGCTTCTTTTTTTAAAAGTCTAGTCCTCTAGGCCTATAAATAAGTCGTCTATTCTTAAGTTAGGGAATTATTAAATACTTTTTTAAAATATACTAATACGATATTAAGTTAAATTAAAAAATCGAAATCTTAAATAGCTACGTCTCGCTATAAATTATTACGTATTATTCGTTTCTTTAACGAGGGTATTAAAATAATATTCTATTCGAATTATTATTCGCAGGGTATCCGTTATTTAGTTCTTCTTAACTTTAATATTTACGAAATATATTATTATTTAAGTATTTCGTATAATACTTTTATTAATACTATTTATATTCGTAAGTATTATAGTTCTATTTTATTAAATCTAGTTAATTAAGTATAGTTAATTAATTAGTAATAAAGTCTAATTATTTTAATTATAAAAAAAAAATAAAAGAGTCGTAGTTTTATAAAAAAGCTATAGAGTTATAAAAAAAGAGCTAAGTTTTATTAATAAGCTTAGGCTAAGTTAAATAAGTCGTTATTTAAGTTAGAACGTCTTCGTTTTTAAAAATAAATAGTATTTAAAAAAAGTCGAGTTATATTAAAAGAGTTTCTTAAGGATTTTAAAAATACTTCTTTAGTAGCTTAGGAAGTATAGGTTAATAATATTTTTAGGGTCGTTAACTAAGACGCCGTAATAGCTAGGAATTCTAGTTTTAATTTTAATTTTAATATTCCTTAAAAAGCTATTAAGAGTTCCGGAGGTTCGTAATAAGTTCCTATATATTTTCTTTATATCCGTAATTTTTCTATTTAATAAGGAATTCTCGTATTTTATTCCTAACTTTATAATTAATAATTCGTTCAATTTCGTACTTTAATTAGTTTAGTTTAATAATAATATAATCTTTTAATATAAACTTTTTAATATAAGCTCGAGTAGTAAAATATAAAAAACGGAATAATATTATATCGTATTTAATAATCTTAATTCGTAATTAATTAATAAGATCTTTTTAATAATTTCGAAAGGTCTAAGCTTTTTATAATTTAATTTATTACTTAGTTATTTCGTTTTAATATTATAATAAAAGAGATAAGTACTATCCCCCTTTTCTAAAAATAGTCCTCTAATCCTTAATTTATTTACGTTTTTTTTATATATTATTATATAAACTCGAGGTTTATTAATACTTATTTATAAATTCCTTTAAGTTTATTTACGTTTACTATAGCTCTTATAGCTTATAGTCGTTATTATACTTCTCTATATATTATTAACTAGAATCTATAGTTAAAGTAAAATAGACATTCTCTTATACTTTTATTAACTATACTATTATATACGAACTAGGTTATTGATAAAAGTACTACTTAATTATCTTAATCGTAGTTTATATAATAATAAAAGTATATTTCGAGGATCTAGTTAATCCTTTTTATTTATTTATCGGTTTATAAGTAAAATAATATTAATAGTTTATAATTCATACTAAGTTACGAAATTAGAGATTTTTAAAACTTTAAAGTAAATAGTTTATCTTTATTAGAAATAACTTTTTTTAATAAACCGTAGTTTAGAAATATAACTTTAATAAATACGTATATTAGGTTTTTTACGGTACTAGAGTTTCTATAAAAAATAAAGTAAGTAAACTTAGTAAGTCGATCGATTATAACTAAAATACTATTATACTATACTTTAATAAATAGTTCTTTAAACTTTAGTAATTTAATAATAAAGTTTTATATAATTAATTACTATACCTTTATTAATAATTATAGTAGTTATAGCTCGCCGTAAGGTTTATATAAGTTATTTTTACTTTTTTTATAAGTCGCATAGTCCTTAATTATTTTTATAATTTTAGTATATATAGCGGATTTATTATAATACTAGCGAATTCGTTTTTACGTTTTAATAATTCCTTAGTAATTATATACCGGTATATTATAAATGTTTATAATAAGCTTAGAGGTTATTTCTCTAGTTAAGTTAGTATTAATCCTTCTAACTATTATAAAAAGCTTTATAATTAATATAAGGCTACTATCCTTCTCTTATTTAAGAATAACTTATATTTTTTTAAAGACCATAACTTCGTAGTTAGGTCTTTTATTAAGAGCGTTTACTTTATTATTTTTTAAACTCTTTTAATAAATAATTCGGAAGTTAAATTTAAATAGGAATTCGCTCTATCTAACTTATTATTTATTTAGGTTCTTATTGATTATAAAGTTTATAAAGCTTTTATAGTTTATATAAACTATAACTTCGTACTTAGTTCTAAATAATTATAGTCTCTATTTTTAAAATACTTCGATAATCGCTATTAGTTCTTTATTATAGATTTACTAATTTGATTCTATTTTATAAAATGCTTTAGAATAGAAATAATATAAATAAAACTCTTTTTACTTATCTTATTATCTTAAGACTACTCCTATAATAAAATCCGAAGCGTTAGTCTTAACTTTAAAAAGTTTTTAAAAGTCTAGGATTATAATAACTAGTTTAGAAACGACTATGTTCTTAATTTTAATAAATACTTCTTTATACTTAGGATCTTAAACGAATAGGGTATCTTTTTATATTAAGTTATCAAGAGGTTTAATTATATTAATATAGTCTTTAAAGAATTATTAATAAAAATTAATAAATCCTAAGAATCCTTATACGTCCTTAACGTTTTATAGTATAGGCTAGTCCCTAACTATTTTTTTTTTAATATTTATATATAGATTTATCTTAGTATAATAATATATTTAAAGAAGTTTACTTTTTATATATAGAACTTATACTTAAAGGGTTTAATATATAACTTAGCGTTTTAAAGTTTTTAAAATACTATATAAATATGTTTTTTATATATTTTTTAAAGTTAGGGGAGAAGATAAAAATATTATTAATATAAATAATAATAAAGATATTAACGTACTCCCGGAGTACGTAGTTAATTATTATTTAAAAAATTACCGGAGTATTAGTAAGTCCGAAGGGTATAACGAAGTACTTAAAAAGTCCTCTATGAGTTTAGAATACTATTTTCTATTCGTCTCTTTTTTTAATCCGAATTTAGTTAAATACTTCTTTAAGATCTATAATAATAAACTAATTAGTTTTATAAAATAGATCTCTAAGCTTAGTAATAAATAGTAAAAGATAGTAATTCTTTTTTATAATTTCGTTAAGTCTTTTATAGTTAATAACTAGTTTTTATTTCTTTACTCTTTTTTTAATATCAAAAATAAGAGTAATCTTATAAAAGAATTCGATAGTTAAACAAGTCTTTTCTTAAGTTTCTTATAAATATATTTATTAAAATATTCCTATTCTTTTTAATTTATTAAATATATTAAAAAGAACCTAGGTTATATTCTTTTTTTAAGTTCGACTTTTATATCCTAGTTATTATATTTTAATAATCCTATTTCTTTAAGCTCTATAAATAGTTTTATATATATTTAGTACTCTTTAGGTATAATTTAGAGTCGTTACAATCCCTAATCGTTAGTACTAATTATAAACTTCCTAGAGCTTTTTATTATTTTAATAAAAGCTATATATTATATTTATTCTCGTTTTTTAAGAGTTCTTAGAAATCTATTTAAACCCTTTTTTTTTAAGTCGTTTAGTAACTAGATTTTCCTAAAAAACTTAGTTAGTAGTCTAATTTATTTATAAGTTATATCTTTATAATTATAATATTTTTAGGATATCGTTAATATCTCCGATCTTTATAATATTATATTATAGTTATTCTTATTAGTTATTAATCTATATTAAGAGGTATATAGTCTCTTAATTAATATATTTATAGTTATAGTTAACTCGGTCTCTTTCTATTATTTATAATTAATATAAGTTATTTGTTTTATATTTATAGTAAATTAAGTTTATTTACTATTCTTAGTAAGATATAGGTTTTTTATGCGCCGCTATTAATAATAGCGTTTAATCCTTATTTATATAGTGGTTTTTCTTTTTAGCTTTATAAGTATAAAAAATCGACCTTAATAGGATTACGCTTTTAAAAGAAATTATATAATATAGTATACTTTTTAATTATATAATACGCGCAATATACTCTAAATACGCGCTTAACGTAATATAATAATTTTAATACGAAAACTACTATATAATTCGGGATAAGTAAGCTGCCCTTTACGTAGCGGTACTAACTAGAAAAGTTAATAATAGAGGTCGGCTATAATAATTAGCTATAATAATCGGCTATAATAGTTAAAGGCAGCCTTCCTTAATCATAGAGGTTCTAAACTTTAATAGTAACGTAGAGGTTTCTAAAAAAAGGGCTAAATAGGCTAATATTTATTACTCTTTAGAGCTCGTAAAGATTCTTTTTATCCTTATCGATTTTAATATTGCCCAAAGCTACTCTCTATTTAAACTAAATAAATTTACTAAATAAATTTACTAAATATATTTACTAAATAAATCTATTTAATAAACTTATTAATATATAAACTATTACCTAAATAGCTAGTTAAATAATTAGTTAAGAAGTTAGCTAGTTAAAATACTACCTCGATAAGAACCTAAAGATACTTATTAATAAGTCTACTCCTCTCGGGCTAGGCGCCCTCTTTAGCTAGCTCAACGCTATAACTATTATAATTAACGTAAGTATACCTAAGGATTAATAAAGTACTTTTTAATAATACGGAATTTAATTAAGTAATAGTACGAACGCCGTAAATAGTTAAGTTAATATAAATATTAAGATCTAATATATTAATATTAACTTAGAAATTATATTTTATAAAGCTAGAAATCCTTTTAATATAGGCTATATTATAAGTATAAAAGAATATATAAGGGGCCTTCTAATTTTTAATAAGAAGGAGTATATAATATAGGATCTAATTACTTATACGGGCTAGTACTAAGAGGTTTTATATACGTTAGAGTAGGTATAGCTCGCCCTTTAGATAAGCGGGGGAAGGTCGGGAGTTTTAATTAGTAATTAGGTATAGAGCGCAATATACTTAGTTTTCCTTAATACGTAATATATAGTATAGCCCCGGCAGATTGCTCTATCGGGGGGTAATCCTTATTTATAAATATCGAGGTTAATTTATAAATATACGTCGTTACGTTATTTAGTTATATATAAGAACTTTTCTTTTATTTTCGCCTTTTATCGTTCTTTTATAATTAGCTTTTTTAGTTTTTTATTATACGCTTCTTTTATTAAGTACCTTATTTACTTAGTTCTTATTATTTTCTCTAGGCTTTAGCTTTTTTAATATAATAAACTTAGTATTAATTATATTTATAGTCTTCTTATTCTATATACTCGCTATTAAGGTATTTTATAAAAAAGCTAAGGTCTAGGCTAAATATTATTTTATTATTATTATTAAAGCTCAGTAGCGTTTAGCTAAGTAGTTAGTTTTTTATATAAATATTTTTAGTAAGCTTATTATTACGTCTTTATAAATAAAAGCGACTATTTTATTTATATACGAGGTACTAAAAGTATTTATTATCTAAGTACTCTATTTAAAATAATTCTTTATAAAAGGGGTTTTTAGGGTTAAGTAAAGAGTAATTTTTATTTATATAAGGGGTTATTATAACTTTTTTATATTCTTTAGTTTTATAAAATTAAATAGTTTAGTTATCCTCGAACGGATAAATTTATTTATATTATAGTTCGTCGTTATCCTTTTTAAAACTAGTATTATCAACGCTAAGTAGTACTTTATAATCGATCTCTATTTAAGTACGTTCTTAAGTAACGTTACGAGGTTTATTCGAATTATAAAATAATTTCATTTTATTAAAATAAAAAGAACTAGTTCTTACTTCGATATTTTCTTTTTTAATTCTAAAATTAATTCTTTTTTTATTTATAATTTTAAAGTTAAAAGTTAGTTTCTTAAGTACTTCGATCTTATTTTTACGTACGAGGTCCTTAAGTTATTTTTTAACTTTATAAATAAACTTTTTATTAATATCTATCCGTTATATTATATAAATAGACTTAGTCGGGGTCTTATTTAAATTAAATTCTTTAGACTTAGTAAGTTGTTTTTAGTTTATATAGTCTTATTATACTATATAAACGAGGCTATTTATAATTCTTTTTATATTAAGTCCTCTTTTTTTAAACTTAAGGAGCTGTTCCCTTATTCTAGCTAGGAGTCTTTACTTAATGTATTCTTTAAATAAGTAGAGTATATGTTTTATAATAGGGTCTATTTTAGCTTTTCTTTCTATATTCTTATAAATCTAAGAGAGCGTAGCGATATACTCGAAATTATTCTTTTAAGAGTATAGGGCTAGTAAGTAAGTATTTCCTCTTTTCTTATTATTACTATTAGGGTTTTAATAAAACATAAGGTAGTATTATACTTAGATCGTCCGCTATCCTTAGGTTACTTTAAGTACTATCCTATTTATTTTTTACTATCTTAGTAAATAAAATAGTTATTATTATAATAAGCTATTTATAAAAGTTATCCGTAGGGGATTTCTTTATTTATAATATTAGCTCGCTTTTTTAAAGTAGGTTAGTATTAGATACGCTTAGGTTATTAGTAATCTCTAGCTATATATCCTAGCTTATTATAATTATAGTATTTAAAGTTCTTTTTTTATTATAGTTCTTTGCGTTTAGTAATACTAAGGTCTATAGGTCCTTTATATTATCTATAAATAGTACTTTAGTAATTATTATTTTAGTTATTATAGGGTCGTTAGCTTATTTAGAAGCTGCGCTAGGGTTACTATTAATATTTATATCCTATATTAAATTCTTATTTACGTTTTTTCTTTTTCTTTTCTCTTATAGAGTTTATTATCGAGCTTAATAATAAGTTCGCTATACTAAAAGAAGTCGTTTAGTTTATTAAACGGAACTAATTCGTCCTTAACTTCGTTTTTAAGTCCTTAGTAAAATATAAATATCTTAGTATCGTTTATAAGGTCTAGCTAAGCGCTAAGATATCTAAACTTAGCGGAGTATTTCTTTACTAATTTAGTTTATTATAACTATATTAGGTCGCGTTTAGCTTATCGTTTCTTATTAAGATCTGAGAATAAGGACCTAAGAGCTTTTTTAAATTTATTAAAAATATAATAAATATCGCGTATTTTAATAGAGTATTCGTTAAGTATCTCTTTACTAAGGTACTTTTCTTAGATTACTTTAAACTATTTAAGGGTTCGTCCCCTAAAGAAGCTAGTAGCGTATATAACTTTTTTAGTTTCGTTAGTAAAGTCTCAGTAATAGAAGTTTTAATAATTCTTAACTTAAATTAGAAATCTCATAAGAGTTCTTAGGGTACCGTTTTAAATAATAAGTACGTTAAGCTTAAGTTTTTATTATCCTCCTTAGAGAGGGGTTCTAATAATATTAATAGCGGCTCGGAGAGTATTAACTTCTCCTTAAAAAGCCTAAATATTAGTATTTACTTCTTATTTTTTAAGTTAAATAACTTCGTTTTCTAGATCCTAAATATACTAAGGGCTATTCTTAAACTACTAAATTATAACTTTAAGGTTCTAGAGCTTATTCGCGGTTTTGTTATATATAGTTTATACTTTAGTAATACCTACGTCTCTTTTTTTAACTCTTTTTTTAAGTCGGTTATAGGTTTCCTTTTTAAGGGTAACCTCGTTATCGGAGTTAATGCTTATTAAAGCTATCTCTATCTCTTTAGCTAGGCTTTAAATAGGCTATTTAGAGAAGGCAAAGGAGCCTAGAATAAGTAATTTTATAAAGGCGTAAGAAGATATCGTTCGTACTATTTAATTAGTCTTCGTAAAGTAAACTTATTAAATAGGAGTAATTAAAGTATTATAGCTAGCTAGTTATAATAAGTATATTAATAAAGGTTAAGGCTACAGATACTAAGTAAATAGTATTATAGTTATAAATAGCTTCCCTAAAGCTATATTTATAAGTCGTAAAGTAAATAAGGCTTTAGTAATTAATTATAGTCTTATTAAAAGGGGGTTTTAAAGAAAATAGTTAAGATAATTATAAGATCTAATACTAAGTTAATTGTTGAAAAAGTTATAGAAGTTTATTTTTAAGCTTAGCTTAAATCTATACTACATATAAATCTCGTTTTTAAATATATTCTTTATAGTATTCTTATTTATTATTATTTAATAGTTTACTAAACGGTCGTCCGTTTTACTTATTTATAATCGTTTATTTTACTTATTTACGGGCGTCCGTTCTTTATTTTATTATATAATTATAATTACGTAACTTATTTATAGTTCTTCCGTCCCGAGAGGAGTTACCCTAAGTCCGTATTTTTATATATATAGTATAGTAGCTATTATAGGTCCTATAGGGCGAGGCCCTAGCCTTATTATATATATTAGGTCGTAATAAATAACTAGTTTATAGGTAATAATAACCCGATTAGTAGTCTCTTTACTAAGGTAATTACCTAAATTACTATAATAGTAGCCTTAATTATAAATAATATAAATAATAATAACGATAGTAGTTAATAATTAACTCCTAGATTTAATAGTAATTAGCTTATACCCCTAAAGCTAGAGGAGATTAGATATTTTGATTTAATTAGTGCCGATAATTTAAAATATAGTATTACTTTTAGTACTAAGTTTACTACTTATACCGACGTTTATACTTTTTATAATAAGCTCTAGTATCTTATAGTAACTAAAAGTAACGTAGCCGTTAGGGAGGTATAGTCGTTTTACTTACTAAGTATAGCGTTAGTATAGTATATTACTAAGCTTATATAATTAAAATAACTAGCTCTATTTAATTATAAATATAAGTTATTACTAAAACTTTATAAAAGCGGTTTAAATAAAACTCCTCTAAAGCCCTTAACGCGTTATATATATAAAAACTTATAATTAGGGACCTTATTAACGAATATATAATTAGGCTATCTATATAAATAATAATTCGTAACGCGTAGAATATAGAAATTAATAACGTTTAGGTATAACTTAGAGTTATTTTTAAAGCTCTTAATAGCGAAATCTAAGTATAGATAGAAAAACTAATAGTAATAATAACCCTAGGTTAATTTTTAAACTACTTTCATAATAGAGAGAGTATTTTAATTTATATAGCTAAGGATAGATATCCTATATAAAATAATTATTAAGTATAATAAGTAATAACGAGCTTTTTATATAATAACGACTTAGTCCCCGAACTAAGGTTAGCTTTATAAAAAAGAGGATACTAAAATGCTCCCTATTTATTATAGAGACTAGAGTTTAATAATTACTAGCTGAACTATAACTACTAGTAGTTTAATAAGTAGTCTAATTATAATTAATATAATAACTTAAATTATCTAAATAATTATAAGCTAGCTACTTAATATAATAACTCGTATAGAGGTAATAATTCTTAAAGAGGTAATTAGTTAAATAATTAACTTACGACGCAGGCTAATAACTAGATAACTAATACTACGTAATAAACGTAGTAAAGTACTTAGTCTTAGCTATACCGACCCCCCTAAATAAGAAGTTCTATAGCGCTATTATAATCTAGCGGGTATATTTATAACCTTAGTAATAATCCTAATAAACTATATTAATAGCATAATAATTACTATTTAAACCGTTCTAATTATAATTAATTATGTTATATATATATATAAGCCTACTTATTAAAGAAATAGGACGAAGAGCTATTAAAATAAAATAAGGACTAAAATCTAGAGTAGGCGTATTATAGTAACGACTAACTAAAAGAACTAAATATAGACGATAATCTTAATAATATAAACTACGGACCTCTAGATTACGATCCGGTACCCGTAATTGGGGATATAGTATTTTTTATTACCGGCTCTTTAAGTATATATAATTATAAAAGATATAACGAGTAATTCGCTTTAAATAATAGACTATTTTAATACCTCTGTAATGTATATAACGTAAGTCTTTAATATAAAGAATAAATACTAATAGCTAACGCTTTGTTTTAAAATTCCCTAGTTACTAAACGACGAGGATTAGGGAAAAGCGTACTTGATAATATTATATTAGTAATAGAAAAGTCGCTACTTACGCTCTAAGTCTAGCGTTATACTTATTTAAGTATAACGTCCTCGCCGCTCTATACTTATATACTACTAAATTACGCTTATAAATACTTTATTACGCTAGTTTATAAAAATACTACTTCGTACTATTTATAACTTCTTTTATTATACCGCTACTTCTTAACCTCTCTATTTACTTTCTATTTAGAACACGGATATTAATATAATAAACTAACTATTTTTATTACTTAACCTCGTCTTATTACTCCTTATTTCCCCTCTTACTATAAATATACCTTAGAGTATAGCTAAACTAAGCATACTCTCTTTACTTTAACTCGTTTAGATTTACTATATATATCTAATAATTAAAACTATATACTAAGCATATATAAAGAATAATAAATAAGTATTCGGTAAGTATATATCAATATCTTAATAAATTAGTATTCTAAATAAGCTAATAATATCTATATTAACCCGAATACTTATTATATAATAATATAAATAATCGAATATAAAGCCTCTTAATACTATTTAAATAGCCGTAATTACCGCCCCTATTCAGCTACTAATACGCCCTACTTAACCTTTATTAACCCTTTCGAATATATCTCCTATTTAGTATAATATACTAATGATAGGTCTTAGGGATATATTAATAACTATATATTATATATATCTAGTTCCTTAACGCTTTAAGCTTTCTTTACGTATACCTTATACTATAATTCGGCTACTATATCTTTTTAAGTATACTACTTAAATTAAAAAGAGTACGGCCTATATAGAGATACCCCCTTTTTAAATCTTTATACTTACCTCTCTTACTAAGTAAGAGTTATATAATTATACTACTAGTTAGTAACTCCGAGTCTTATAAAGGATTATAAAAAGAAGCTTAAACTTTAGATTATATTTTTATATTTAGTACTCTTAATAAGTAAGCTAGGGAATAATAAGCTAAAATTAAAAAACGCTAAAGAAGCGGTAAGTACGACCTTGGATCCCCTTTATAAAATTATAAAAGATTATTAATACTCCGATAGATAGGCTAACTTTATTAAAATAAATAACCCTATATACTAACTAGGATATATAAATATATTATAAAAAGAAGAGGTCTTTAAATTCCGCTCTAAGTATACTCTTTATTCTACTATTTATATTTATAATTTACTAAATTCCCTCTAGTTATATTAGTTAACTTAGATAATATCTACTTCTATTAACTACTAATATTAGTAATTAATTACTAAGTATTTAAAAATAAAGAAAACCGAAGTATTATTAAACGTCTCTCTATTATAAAAGAAGTCCTGATATAATTTATAACTATATTTAGTACGTTCTATAGAGTAATAAGCCCTATTATCGACCCTATTAATCTTATTTCCGAAGTCCGTATAGGACTAGTTAGTAATATCCTTAAAAATAAAAATAGCATTTCTAATAGTATTATTAGTAACGTCGGACTTAATAAACTTTTTTCTATCCCGGTTAATAAGCCTATAATATTAAATACGATAGTTAAAAGTATAGTAGCTAGGATATTAATAGCCTACTCTTTAATTAAAGTACTAAATATTATAGCTTTTGAACCCCTTATACTTATTAAAGCTTTAGATAATTTATTACTAAAGTTAGGCTTTATTAATAAAATTAAACCCTATATAGCTAGCTCTAAGTAAATTAATAATTACGCCGCATTTATACTAAAAATAACTTTAAAAACGTAGAGCGAAAATACTACCTCTCTTTTTAAATAGGAGTAATAAATTAATTTATTAAGTAGTCTACCGAGGAGCGCCCTTTTAGCCTAGTTAAAATCTTATTAATTACTTAGGATTAGTAATAAGTAAACCCCATAGAGCTCTAGTAATATTATAACTACTTTTAAAATATCTAATTTTACAATATAGTTTATTAAAAATAGCTCGATATTTTAGGTATTATTACCGTCTACTTTAATATTATTTAAGTAAAGAAAATATAGCGTTATACTTATTAATATTAGTCGACCCATCCTTAGCTAAACTACTCCTAAAACTATAAAAGTCTTTATTATTAACTAATATTTAAGTAGCTTAATAACCGAGGCTAAGCCTAAGTCCGCTATTAAACCCTCCTTAATTAGTTAAGTATTATTAACTACGCCTTAAAGGGTCGACGATTTTAAAAACATAGCTTTAATCTCTTTAATAACTTTTCTATCTCTAACCCCTTTAACCTTATCTTTTCTATCTCTAGCTTACTTAACTCCTACTTTTTACTAATCCTATAGGGTTAAGGCTCTTATTAATAACTATATAAAGATTAAGTCTAATATAAAAAGGAACGTTAATAAACGCCTAGATATATTTCTAAATAGAAATAGATTATTTAATAAATAGAACTATTATTTAAACTTATTTAACTAGCTCGGTTATAAATAATATAATACTTATTTATATAAAAATTCCGTCCGGGATATAAAAGTATTTAAACGGTTTTATAAACTATAAAAATATCGAATTATATATTAAAATCTAAAAAATAGTTATAATAAATTATAGAGTATATAAAGGAGATTAGTAGCGTAAGCCCTTTATAATTAGAGAACGTATTATATAAGAATATTCTTCTAACTTTTAATAAATTTTCCGTACCTAACGTACCGTTAACTAACCTTATCTTTAAGCGTATTATTAAAGCTAAAAAAGTAATTATTTTAATATAATTTAAGGACGCGAGTATTTATTATTAATACTAAAACTTATTATAAGTTCTCTAGCTTTTGAGTCTTTTATTACTTAAAGCGGGCCTTTTATAATTATTAAAGAGGCGTAAACCGCGCTTTTTAAAAGCTAAAAATCGACTTTTATACTACTTAAAAAAAGAAAAAGACCTTTTATAAAAGGGTATTTATTATAAGTTTTCTTACTAATTATAGGGTTAAAGTATATATATATTATAAGTTTATTATAGTACGAAGCTAAATCATTAAATTAAATCTAAGTTTTACCTTTTGATTATTCTTCTAAGTATTCCAAAACTCTTATAATATCTACCCGCTATAATTCGTAAACGTTATTATAAGTAATAGATAGCGTACGCTATATTTAAAGTAGTTTATAATTAAGCTAAGAGTCTCTAAGAATAGTCGTCTATATTTACTAATTAATATTAGAACTAAATAAGTATATTATTAAATAAGCTTACGAAAGCTTTAAAATATAAAAAGATTAATAAGGATATTAAGACGTACCGCTTACTATAACTAAAATACTTATATTTATTTTTAATAATAACCGTTTAATTACCTACTAGATCTTATACTTATAAAAAGATAATTTATAGCTTATTTTATTACCTATTTAAATAGTATCTGCTTTATTACTTAGTACTTCTCTTTAGGCTTGCTCACTACTTATTAACTAGAGTAATAAACGCTAGGGATTCTTTATACTACTTATTAACTTTATAGGGTTACTATAAGCTTTACTTTATTATAGTACCTAACGGCTCTACTATTATACTAAGAAGCTCGACCGCTAATACTAAACCTTATTTTATTTATATATATATACTACTTAGTCTACTATCGTCTTTTAAAGTCGACGAAAAGCTAAAGTAAATAATTTCTAAGTTATTACTATAGATAGGCAAAAGAAAGTACTTTTCGGGGTTTAAAGATATTACGCTGCCCTAGGACATTCGTTACGGTACTTATTTCGCCCTAAGCGATTTAACTTATACTTAATTAAAAATATAAATAAGGCTAGTAAGGGTATCCTTATATAAGGGGATTATATACTTACTATATAAATATAGGGTTTTTTCCTATAGCTATTTATTCGTTATACTTATTAATATATATAAAATGACCCCTACTTATCTAACTACTACTTAATAAAAGACTATAGGGTTGCTTAAATACTTTTTAAGGGCGGGGCACTATTTATATTTACTGCGCAATAGACCGTTTATGTAAAATATAATAACGGCTACTCTTTATTATCCTATTAAGTACTATAAAGTAATAGCACATTAGTCTCTAGCTTTTTCCTAAATTAACTAAATTCGCGGATATAATAGAAATAATCCGAAATAATACCTAATTAATTATTACCCTATACTCGTATATACCGTCGCTTTATAGTACTTAATAAAAAACTTAATAACTACGCGGCTAAATTTATAAATCTATACGTCTATTACTATACTATTCCGTATAACGGCGCGAGCTCTAGCCTTACTTAGATTTACTTACTTATCCTCTTTTATAGAGCATCCTTAAATAGTAGCTAAGGCTTATACTCCCTCTAAGAACTATAATATAAGAGATCTTTTACTTATTTAGTAATTTAATATTAAGTATAAGGAAATGCGTAAGATATACTAATAGATCTATTACTATTAGGTTATTTAGTTAAAATACTACGAGTAAGTCGAGGGATAGGGTGCCGGCGCCATAAATATACTCCTTCGTATAATATAAAAGCCTAGTAAGATAAGTAACTAAGAAGAGGTAATAGGATAATACGCGCTTAACCCGTTTAGTTACCGTTATCCTATCGGGTACTAACTAACCCTATTTTTACTAAGGGCGGGGTAGAGCTAATAAGGGCTTAAATAACTATTAAGTTAACTAATAGATTTTTAATACCTCTATTTCCTATAGATTTTGCGTATGCCAGAGGTACTAGCAATCTTTATTAATATATAATAATATATTATAATCTAAGTAGCCCTTCTATATTTTCTTTTAAGTAAGGGTATTTTTAGATATCTTATTTAAAGTTTAGCGAGCTCTTAATACCTTTAGACTACTATAATAAGAATAAGGTAAATTAACCTTCTTAGATCCCTTTTAATAGTATTCTCATAGAATAGAGGTATTCCTTATATCTATAGCCCGCCTAGGTTATAAAAGTCTTCGCCTACTTGCTAATGATCTAAACTATTAAATAAGCTAGGCTATAAGTAGCTACTACTATTAGCAATAGGCTTTTACCTTTTGCTACTTAGGGCTACCCTAAGGCTATAATAAGAAGCTATTTATAACTACTACTTCTAATAAGAAATTCTATATAATTAACTACTAGCCCCCTCGATGAATAGGGTAGCTATATTAGTAATAGGACCTTATTTAGTTACTTTAACCCTATTTATCTTATAGTTATACTTATTAATTACCCTAAGCACTAGAAGATTCGTGCGGACGTCTAAGCTAAATACTTATTAGGTAGCCTTCTTCGTAACGGAATCCCTAGCTAGACGGCCGCGGCTATAAATAACTTCCTAACCGTTTTAGAAAATAGTTAATAAAAAGAGGATAAGGGTATTATCTTTCTAAATAAACTAGTTAACCTATTTACTAGTTACGTAAGTAGGCTAGCTAGACTAGGTAGGGTAGGATAGGGCTAGGCTAGCTAGCTAATAGCTTACCTCTTTATTTAAAGTTAGGATATAGTATATTTCCCCCTAGGGGATACCCCGTCCTTCGGTCCCTTTCTTAGTAACTAGAATCTTATTTATTTTACTATCCTTTTAATAAGTACTAAAAGCTCTAACTTATTAATTCCGTAAAGTATAAAAGAGATATATGGAGGCGAAGAGGTTATTTAGAAATACGTAGTAGGTTATAGCTAGAAGGAGGGAAATAAGGGTAGTTACTACTTATTACGTCGGTATTAATAGAGCTAGCTTTCTAGTAGCTACCCCGGCTAGATAGGCCTAGGGAACTAATACGTATAGGCCCTTTCTATATACGTACTATAGCTACCGTATATAGTAACTAGACTAGGTAAGGATCTAGATTTTATAGCCAGTTAGAATAGGTTTTATTAGAATCGTTATCGTTTCTAAAGATCGACCTATAAATCGGACTATAGCCTCGTTAATTATAAGGTTAGAACTAGGTATATAAAGGGAATCTCTAGTCTTTTAAATATAGGATAACCACTAGTTAACTTTTTAATATATATCTAGTATTTAATCTTAGCCCCGGCCCCGACCCCGGCCCTAACTAGGCTAGGCTAGCTAGCTAGGTAGGAATTTAGTAATATTAAATATCCGTAATCGCTAGAGTAGTAATTAAAAACGGTCCTAGGATATAAACCGCGTAAATAAGTAAATAGGGTCCTCCTTTTACTACTAGGTCGATTAATAAGTTAATAATCTAAATTCCCTACGAATTCCTATATATAATTGGGTTCCTAAGAAGAGGTAAATCTCTTTTACTAAAGTCTTCCTCTACTTATATACTCTAGACGTTCTAGCCCTAGGGCCCTCCTTAGATAGCGGCGCTATATTCGTTTACTAGGCCCACTACTCTATAAGACCTTTCGGAACGTATTAAACAAATAGTTCTAACGGGCTTACCGGGAGCTGCCGTGCCTCTTGGGCCCGGGCCGGCACGTTAAAGGGCCGGAAGGAGCCTAGAAGACTATGCTTAGTAGCTAGAGGTTCGTAAGGCCGGACTATTACTACGTTATAGCGCTCGGGCATATAGTCTATATTATAAATAGTAATAAGGTCTTCTAAAAGGACCTCGACTACTATATAGCTACGTATAGAAGTAATAAAAGCGCTAAAAGTATTAGAGTCGCTAGAAAATATTATAGTATTAACCAAAATAGTAGTTTTAGTAATAAAAATAGGTTAGAAATTATAGGGGTATATAACGTATTATTATATATCCCTTTAAATACGGAGTAAAAGTGGGTAAGTATTAGGTATTTTCGGGCTTAGTAAAAATGGGGTTAGTTAGTACCCGATAGGATAGAAGAGCCTATTGCTAAGTACTATATAGTATATCCTAGCTTATATATAAAGAACGAAGGTAGTATTATAAAGACCTAAGCGTCCGGAGTATATCTTCTTATGCACATACCGTAATAAGTAACCTCTTATAGAATATTATTTTACGCTATTATCCTTAGGTTATTTATAAATAATAATTATTCCTATATATACTTCGTAACTATCTATAGCCTATAGGTCCTATTTAGTATTATTAAATAGGTAAAAAGAGAATATAATACCGAACTTTTAAACCCTTACCCCCTTATATACCTATTAATAAATATAATAGCTACGAGAGCCTAAGATAAGTAGCTATATAATTTATTATAATAACGATCCTATATAAATATCGAATTCTATATATCTAGCGCATTAAGTAAGGAGCTAATTTATGTTTATAATAAAATAGCTAGCTAAGAAATAAAGCTTTTTAGACCTCTAAGACCTTATGTCGCTAAGGATAATAAGTTATAATACGTAAAAACTAAGTTATATTATTAGTATTCTTATTATAGGGTAGCTAGTTCGAACCGTGGTTTAAAGAGAGGTTATTTAAACTATATAAACTTTTATATAAAGTATAAAAAGTAAGTTCTAACTATAGGGGGGGCAAGCTACGATCTATCTAAATATAGTTTATAAATAGCTTTACCTAGGTCCCTACCTTAAGGTTACATTATATCCTAATCCTATATATATATAAAATAAAGTATATCTTATTAATAACCTCGTTAGTAATTCGTAAGATTATAAATAAAAAGAGGGGAGAGGGTTTATCTTAAGCACACCTTTACTTATAAAACTATAATAAACTACTTATAGTATAGGGAATAGAAGTATCGTATTTACGCTTTCTATTCTTTTAACTAACGAATCTTAGTAACCTTAAGGAATTATTCCCTTAATAAGTACTAAAGACTAGCTAAAAACGAATATAATAATACTATATAAATACTCTATAAAGGCATAGCTCGGGCTAGTTAATATTATACTAAACTAACTTACTACGTACTATAAATAGTTTATACGAGATTATAAATATTACTAACTTTTAATCCCTTAGATTAGATAAATAAGTAAATTATATATTATTTAATATACCTAGAATCCTCTACTATATTACCGTCCCCCGAGAAGTACCCTATCGTCTTAATCTTTATTTATATATTTTGTTACTAAGTTACTACCCTTTAGAGCCTTCCTCGTCTATTTGCGCTTATTTAGTATAAGTTACGTAAATAGGGAGTAATATAACTTTATAAACTACGCTCTTTTAAAGTCGATTAGTATAATACCCTTAACCTCCTTACTAAATAGTATATTTTCCCTCTTTATATTATAATACTTAATACTTAGAGTACGGATTTTATATAATAACCGCGTTTTAATAGTTTCTAAGTTCTTAACTCTATAGTCCGTGCGCTTTATTTTATAAAGATCTTATCCTCTTTATAATAAAAATATTATATATACTATATAAACTTAGTAGTTATAAAAATAGGTTCTATTAATCGTTTAAAAGTCGATAAATCCGAGGAAGACCGGTACGTAAACGCCCTAAATAGCTTATAAACGTTTATAAAACGCTACTTCGCGCTGAAGGTCCTTAATAAATACCTTTATTATACCCTTATTAATAAAAGTATAGCTATATATAAATAAGCTTATTTTAAATAAGACTTTATAAGTACTACTTTATTATAAGGGCACGATCTTATAATCTAAGGACTACTCGAGCTATTTTAAAAAAAGCTTTAGAAATTTAATCTAGTTAATTAAATACTAAGGATTTATATATTATTAACTAAGGTAGTAGCCGCGGTTATTAATAGGCTTTTTATAATAAAATAACTTATTTAGGTACGCGGAGTTAGTTATACCGCTTTTAATAAGCCCTAATAAGTACTTTTAAGTATAGTATAGCGTATATTTAAAATAGCTCTCTCTTTTATTTTTATTACCTTATAGCCGACGCGTTAGAACTTATTTATTATATTATATTACCTAACTACCTCAACTTACTTAGTTTTAAAAATCCTTTTTGCGTACTCGTTATTTTATAAAAATAGGTATATTTAGTACGTCGCGTCTCGGTTCTTTATTAAAAGATTTATTTAGGTCCCTTTTTATTTACTTTATCGTACGCCCATCCCTTATAAGTCCTTACCTCTTTTTTTTAAAGTAAATAGGGAGATTTATTAACGTTTTTATATACGTTTAGTTCATAGCTTAGTAAGCTATTTAATAAATACCTTTCTTTATTAGGGATTAATCGTAGCGTCGTCTCGAAGTCCTCCTCTTATATTTTTAACTTATTAATAGCTTAATACCGCTCTTTTTAGCTATATAGCCGTCTCTTATTTAGTTTACTAAGGGCTATTAAATTAAAAACTAAGTATTAAGTAATTACTATACAGAGGTAGGTGTACTTAAGGTAAGCTTTTATTTTTATAAAGGGCTTTATTAAATAGTATAATAATATCCCGGGCTCGTACTAGTCGATTCTTAAAAATACGATTACTTTATTTATTATTAATAAGCCGTACTTAAGTCCGCCTTTTATTATATAATAATAAGTTTATATAATTATAGCTATAGTAAGCCTCTTTATATAATATTAAAATCGCGTATTTAAGTTAACTAATATTAAGATCGTTTTATAATTAACTACTTCTTAATATATATTTATTAAGTAAAGACCGAGGTAGAGATATAGTATAATAAGTTTATATAATAGTTTATATTTAGAAACGTAAAGTATCGATCGGCTATTTAAGTTATTATTAACGTTTTTAATTTAGTAAACGTAGATTTAATCGGCCCATAGTTATTAAAAATCGACTTTACGATCGTATAGTATAGAGGGGGGTATTAATAAGAGGTTACGTTCTATAACTTCTAAAGCTACGTTACTAAGCATATATAGGTAGTTCTTAAAAACGATTCTATTACTCAAATCGAATATAGTCTTAACTTCTTTTACTTTCTTAAGCTCGTTTAAAATTACTCTAATAAAGTCCTTAATACTATTATATAAAAAGTACTCGAGGGCCTTTTTATTAATAATCTTATACTTCGTAATTTTATTTTTTAGTTTAAAAAAAAACGATAGGGTCTCGAAATAGTATTTATTAATAAGGAAGGTATTATAAAAAATACTAAAAGCGATGCTCTATTAGTATAAGAAGTCGGAATATAGCCGTAAAATAATAAGATATAATTTATTATACGGATTTATAATAGAGCCCTTAGAAGTTAGTCTATAGTCTGTCTTAACTATAAAGTTAATAAAAACGAGGGAATAGTAAGTAGTAATATATTTATTAAGTAACGTATACTAGGTTTACTATTCTATAATATTAGCGCGTTCTCGTCTTTTATTAGTACGTTCTTTTTTTTATTATCGCTCTCTTTTTATTACTATAGCGCGTTCTCGTTCTTTTTTAGTACGTTTTTATTCTTTCTTAGCTCGTTCTTTTATTAATTATAAATACTTAGCTAGCTCCTTAGTATTTATTATCCTATTTATAATATCTATAATAAATATAGTTAGTAAGGCGAAGGTTTAAAGAGTATATTTAATAGACTATAGTACTAAAGAAATCCGATTAGCTAATAGGATATATCTTATTATATCGCTAAGTAACTGATTTAATAAAAAGCGTCGACTTATATACGCCCCGCGGGAAAGACCGTATAGAGTTCTATTAATATATAAACTATATTCCCTATCGATCCTACTTAATTATATTATAGTCTTTTAGCCTTTTTAAATCTATTAGCTCCTCGCTAGTATGATATAAATAAAGGTATTTCTTTAGATTAGGCTATATAGTTATTAAAGACCTTAAGATTACTATTATTTATTTTATAAAAACTCCGCTAGGGTAATTATACTAATTAATAGCTAGTATATTTTAGCGGATAATAGAGGAGAGGGTAGTCCATTTTACTAATAGTTTTAATAAGGATTCCTTATATATAGAGCTTATTAATAAGCGGACCGGGTCTATATCGATACCTCGGAATTAACTTTAAAGCAGTATAAGACTAATAAAATATTTCGTTTAATATTAAAATAGGGTAGGGCGATTAGTCCTAATAGTCCTTTTTAAAAGCTAATTAAGTCTAAGGATTTGCGGGAGAGCTAATTAGAATAAAATATAAAAAAAAGGGCCCTAATTAGAAATAAGAGCTTAGTAACGTAAACTTTTCTTTTAATTATATATATACCCTTTTTAAAATCGAACTAAAGCCTTTTTAATAATTTATTCTTAAATATAATAATATAAAACGATTAAGAAGTTTACTTTTCTAATCTAATTAATACTATTCTTTTTTATTTAGTTATAGTTTTATTAATTAAGACCGTATTAACCCGATTAAAAGAGGTATTTTATATTATCTTTATAAATATTACTTTTTGTTTTTAAAATACCGTACTACGAGAGTCCCTTATACTTTATACGTTTTTAATAGTCTCCCTTTATAAAAATCCCTTTTTTATTAAATAAGAGAATAAGTAAGAGAAAGCCCGACTTAATTAAAAATATTTAAATAATTAATTAGAGAAAACGGTATAATAATTAAAACGAATATAAGTAATAGGATTCTAATTTAAAAAAAGGTAACTAAATAATTAAAATATAAAAATAAAAACGGGGGATATAATAGACCCCGAGAGGCGAACGAGATAAATAAATAAAAGAAAATGCGGATACTTAGGACCGGATTAGGCTTAAGTACGAAATACTAGGATAATATAATAAAATAGATAATAAATTAAAATTAGGATTAATAAAGTACTTTAACGGGTATAACTAGTTATTTAACTAGACTACTCCCCGCTAATTAATATAGCCTAAAGACTTAATAATAAACTTATTTACAAACATAAATACGTCGGGCTAAGGGCGTTTATAAAACTAGCTTTTAACTAGACTTATTAATAATTTCGATTAATATTATTATAAGCTTAATACGACGTTTAATTAAAACCTTAGTTATATATATAATAAGGATTAAGAAGAACGGCTTAAATTATATTAATTAGGATAATAGCTACGTTCTAGTTATTAAAACGGCTCCTCTCCTCCTTTTTTAAACTCTATTCAAAATAAATAAATTAATATAAGACTATTAAAATTATAAATAGGATTAACGAATTATATTTTTAATAACCTCGGACCGTAAATATAAATAACTAATACGTTATTTTTATTACTATTAGCACCCTTTAGAACGTTTAATTATATAAACCTAACCCTTTTATTTTAAATAGATTATTTATTGAACTAGCTTTTATAGTTTATTAAAACTTATAAGTTACGGAGTTATTTAATAATAAAAAAGCTACTTTTTTTAACGGATTTACTTGCTAGTTTAATTAAAAGAAAACTAATTATAGCTTAGGTTAGGATAAATATTTTAATTAATACCTTTTTAAGTACTATTACTATTTAGATCTAAACTACCGCGCCTTAAACTAAGGTTTTTACGATTTTTTAATTTAATTTAATAAAAAATAGAGGTTTTTATAAAATACTATTCCTTAGTTAAGAGGGGATTATAGTTTTTAAAAGTGATAATATTGTAGACTTTTTAAAAAAGTTCGAGGACTAATACGAGATTAATAAGGTCCTAGACCGATTTAAAAGTAAGCTTATTATATATATTATAAAAAAAACCTATTAAACTTTAATTCAAAACGTAATTAAAGGACTACCCTAGGCCTAAGCTAAGGATTTCTTTTTATAAAAATATAAAAAATAGAATAATAACCGCTTTTTAAATAAAAAAGAGTAAATTAAAAAAGTTATTAAAAAGTTACTTATCTCGTTTTTTAACTTAAACTCTACCTAAGTACTATTTATTAAAATTAATAATATAATTACTCTTATTAAATAATAAGACTTCTATATTATAACTAATAAAAGCCTAATTAAAGCTATATATAAGCGGTTTTATGCTAATATTATAAAAGAAATAATAAAAGAAGTCGGGGTTATTTTAAATAGTTTTATTAAATTAACGATATATACGAAGTTTAAAATAGGACTTCTTAACGCAATTACGTATAAAAAGGAATATAGCCTACTTTTTATAAATAATTAAAGTTAACTTAAACCCTTACTACGACCCCCTATTTTTTAAATATATAGTAATACTTAGTACTAGTATCTAAACTACTAATAATATTACTAGTTAGTAATAGAAGTTTAGGTTACCTAAGTAGTTATTAATAATAACGATAATTCTAACTTAGTTAACGGGATAAATAAGCTAAAAGTTTATTAAAATAGCGTTTATTCTTAAGGCCCTATTCGTATATTTAATATAAGTACTACGCGTCCTAATTAGCTCCTAATTATAAGACCTAAAGATCGTTATTAATATTATTAGAGTTAATACTACCGAATTATTAAGGATTATAATTAATATACTCTTAATAAGGATACCTATTTTATTATTTTAGCTTAAGGAACTTAGTACTACGAAAAGCGTAACGGGTATAAGCTTATAAATAATATCTTTTTTATTATAATTAAAAATAAAAAAAAGCGTACGATTACGAATTACGTTACTCTCCTTTTTTACGTAATAAATATATTAACTAAAGAAAATACTAAGCTTTTAACTAAAAAGATTCTAAATTATTAAATCGGACTACTTTAATAAACTATATTTATACTCCCTTTTATTATTTTTATAAATATAGTTAGATACGTTTACGTAGTACGACCTGATTTAGGCTATTATAACTAAGCGGACGTTTATATTATTTATAAAAAAAGACCCCCTAAAAATCGTACCTTAATAAGTAAATTATATTTTAAAAGGACGTACGGTATTAATAGCCTAAACTAGCTTTTATAATTTAAAAAAAAGACAGTTTCTTTTTCTAAACAAAAAAGAGAAATTATAAAAATCGTTAATAATAACGAAGTTTTTAAAATAATAAAGAACGTAACTCTTAGATCTACCTCTAGGCCTTAGTTTATTAAAGTCCTAATTAGTACCCCTAATACCGGTACTTAAAGAACTTAAGAGCCTCTTTTTTATAGAATTTAGAAAACGATAACTATAAATTAGCCCTACGACTTTAACCTTAAGGTTAAGGTTAGAAAGTTAATAAAAAAGAGGCTTAAGGCCCCGATTTCGCTATTTATAAACCTCTTATAAAAAGTTATATTAGAATATATTATAATAATAATAACTTTAATACGTAATTAAGGGTATTTTAATATTAATAAAATCTTATTAAAAGCTCTAAGATCCTTAGCTAACTTAATAGAAAATAGATAATAATAAAAAGATATCGAAGATCTTTTTAATAAATATAATAAGAACTTCTTTTTAAAGCCGAGCTATATAGCTAAAATTAATAAAGTTAGAAGTACTAATCCGATTTCTAAGTTTTTAACTTCTATAATTTTAAACGCCTATTTATAATTAAAAATCTAAATATTTAGTATAGATTAGGATAATAAGAGTTCGACGATTATTACGATCTTAGATATTAAAGTATAAGTTAATATCCTTTTGAAATAATACGTTAAAAAAGCCGGTATTTTTTATATAATAACGAAACTCTAGATATAGACGTTTAAGTACGATCTAGCTAGCTAAATAACTTTCGACGGCTTTTGTTTTATAAATATATAAATTGATAAGTTTAACGTAATTACTTATTTTTTTATTAAAAACGAGCGAGAGACCTCCGATCCGTTATTACTAGGTCTTTTATTTATATAAAATATTAAGCTATTTTTTAAATATAATAGGTTAATAATTACTACTCTAATTTATATTAAAAACGCGAGGCTAAGGATCCCCGTAAGAATAATTAGAATAAATAGTTTTTAAAATATAAAGGATATTTTATATTATTTTAAGTAATACGTAGAGGAAGTCTTTAGATTAGAAAACTAAATATTAATAATATAACTAGGAATACTATTAGTTTTAATAACCCCTATCCGGAATCCGAACTAAAAAAAAACGAGCGTATTATAATAGTCCTAAACTAAGACTAAGCTAACTAAATTATAATTATAATCGCGCTCTATACGATCTAGCTTTAGATTATATAAATTAGAAGAGTAATAGTAACTACTCGTAATAAGGCTAAAAATAAGCTAAATAGAATAGCTAATTAAGACGATTTACGTCTCTTAACGAAAATACCTACTTTTTAATAAGAGGAGTTATATATTAAATAATAAATTAAAACACTAAGATGAAAAACGTTAAAATTATATAAGGTAACTAAGAAAGTTTTTTATAAGATTCCCCGCGCTATTAAAGCTAATATAATATATATATAAAAAAATAAAAAGTCTAATTAGTTAATAATACGCCTTTTAATAGATCGATACTTAATGATAATCTTTATTAAAAACTTAAAAAGCTTAAAGAAGTTAAAAATAAGCTATAAGACTAATCGGGCCCCTATAAAAATATTATTATACTTAAGTTCTTAAATATAGAACTAGGCTCTAGATTAACGAACGATCGACTCTAAGCTATTATTAAGGATTATAACTATTTTTTATTTTATAAATAAGATCTTTTTAAATAAATATTCTTTAATTAAGAAAAAGCGCTAGTATAGGACTTTTTTAAATACGGCCGCTTTAACCTTATAATTACGTTATTATAATTAATTAAGACTATACTTTATAAAACTTAGTAAGTAAAAAGCATCCCTATTCTAAAAGCTCTATTATTAAAAGCTTTCGAAGTAATCTAAGAACGTATTACCTAAAGTATTATTAAAAAAAACTATACTACGTATTAAAACCTCTAGTTTTTAATAATAAAAAAGGATAGCGGTCTTTAGTTAATTAACTTAGTAACTAAAGTTAATACTATTACTTTTTAAAACGCTTAGTAACTACTTAATACCGACGGGTTTTTAAAAGAATTTATTATAAATTAGCTTATTTCCTTTTTAAATTTCTTTTTTAATTACGATTAAATCTCTTTAAATAAAAAGAGCTACGATTTAACGACCTTTTTAACTCTACTCGGGCTATATAAATACTATACCCTCCTATAAAGAGTAATAAATTTAATAACTTAGTTCTATTAAATTATAACCCGTATTCTCTATAACTTAATTTTAAAATATTATAGCGCTTTTATTAATAATATCGTAATTAAAGGCCCGTAATCCCGCTATAATAATAAATATCTAACTAACTATCCTAGGATCTAGCGATTCGTTTATAAGTACTTTTAAAATATTAATTAGGTCTTAGTTAATATCGAGCTAGCTAGCTATACTATTTTTAGAGCGAAGTTATAATAAGACTAGTTATTTATAGTTATTATAAGCTACTTCTATAATATAAAAAGGAGACGGCCTAATTAAGCTAAAGTCCTTAAGATCCTTAAATAAATAAAATACTCGAACGTCTTAGAAGTTAGATCGTTTCTTAGTACTATTACTTTTTACTATTACTAAATTAAGTATTTTTCTTTTATAATGGTACTATTATACTCCTTACTTAGTAAGAATTAATCTTTTAAATAGGGAGCGCTATAAATCGAGGTTATAAAAACGTTTAAAAAGGTAATTATTACTATTTCTATTTTAGTTTTATTAAACTATAGCGCCGAGGCCGGGCGGATTATTTTTATAATAAACGCTAATATTAAAAAATAAGGTAATATACTTAGTTAAATTATTAATAATAAGCGTATTATTACTTAATATGAGAGCGGGATATAGCGCGGGTTAGAACTTAATTATAACTTTAATAAGCTCGAAATACGAAGCGTTTTAATAAGCCTAAAGCGTCTTCGTAACTATTTATTTAGGATTAACTTTTTATTAAAAACCGACGCCTAGGTCCTAGTTACTTAGATTAATAATATAATAAATAACTTATTATTAGTAATAATAACGCGCTAGCTCTCTTAGATTAGACTTTTTAATTTTAAAATTAAGTATGTTAATAAGAAAAAGAATATTATAGTAGATAGCCTTTTAAAAAAAACCCCTAGCTAATTTAACCTAGTTAAAGTAAAACTTAATAAAGATATTAAGGACTTTATTAACGCATAAGTTCTATAAATACGCGTTATAAAGAACTTTTTTTTCGTAGCGTATAGC
Organism: Colletotrichum lupini; assembly: GCF_023278565.1. Taxonomy (NCBI): domain Eukaryota; kingdom Fungi; phylum Ascomycota; class Sordariomycetes; order Glomerellales; family Glomerellaceae; genus Colletotrichum; species Colletotrichum lupini. The sequence goes on from NC_064672.1 coordinate 1,050,977, forward strand.
TATAGTAACGCTATTATTAATTAAGTATAAGAAATAAATATTCTAATTAATATACTAATACTAAATAAATAATAATTAGATTTCTTAAAATAAATTACTTATTTGTTTCTTACTCTAAAAAGGCTAGCGGGTATATACTTTAATTAGTTTAAACGTTTTAAATAAATAGTAACGTAATTTATTATATAAAATAAACTTTTATTTTAATAGGGGACGAAAACTTACTTTTAACCTACTTAAGTAATGAATAATAAGCATTATTAAATAGACCTAATTAACGAAGTATATAATAAATCTAGGTATAGGGGACGAGAAGCTACTTAGTTTTATTTTATAAAACGATATTATTAATTAAGAATATACGCTTAAGCCCGGGAGCTAATTACGACTTACGAAGCTTATTAAAAAGCTAAATTACGACGCTTCGACGACCCCTATATATCGACGGTCCCGATTTACGAACCTTTTTTTAAGGTCTATTTAAATATTTAATATATAAGTAAATAAAGAATTATTAAGGCGCGTTATAAGTTTACGGGGTACTTAGAAGTACGGATTATAACGCACGCTATATTAAAAAATATTATAAAGTTTATTTAAGAAAATATTATTTATTATTATAAGATCTATAGTACCCTAATTATTAACGGGGGATAAGAGAATATAAGTATTATTACTTAGCTTAATTAATATTACGGTATTTAATAAAAGGTTATATTAGTTTATAACCCTCGCACTAACGGGCTTTTTAAAAAGGGTTACTAACTTATTACGCATATACTTCGTATTTAGTTAAATTAGGGAAAAGAAAATATTAAACCTATACTTATTACGGCCCTTTTTATAAATAAAATAAATATTAGAATATCGTTAAGTTATACGCCGTTCTATTTTATTTATAATTATTATATAACGACCCCGATTAAAAAGGAAATAGTAACTTAGAGGGTACTTAATTAAGAAAATATATATATAATAAATTAAGAAGTCTAGGCCTAATTACGAGCTTTTACTTCCCTAGTAAACGACTAAGAAGTTATAATTAATAAAATTACTTAATATCGAGCCTAAACCCGTAACTAGTTTAACTCCTCGCACTCTTTTTAATTAATAAAGTTATAGCCTAGCAATTTAGTTCTTATTTTTAATATTTAATAAAAAATGAATATATCGACTTTTAAAAAGCTCGATTATTATTAATAAGGACCTTTTTATATTTACTTAACTACTCCGAACGGATTATCGTATTAACTAAAGACGCTTATTAATAACCTAATTATAAGGGCTACTTATATTAATAATTAGCTTAAAAAGTTCCTAAAGTCTTTAAAAAGCCTTTACTTATTACTTAATAAGTTTAATTTTTATAATAACTTTATTTCTAACTTAGCTAACCTTTTATTTTTATAAAATAATATAATTAAAACCGCGATCCTATCTCTCGACTATAATAATAGTATAATAGACTTTAGGGACAAGGATGCTCTACTATTTACTAAGTAAACCCGATTATAAATAAAAGCCTCTTAAGAGGGGTAAATTACCCCTTATTACTACCAAATCTTTAGTATAAACTACGAGTTTTATTTATTAAATATTTAATTTATAGGGATATTACCGAATCTTATTAATTTTTTAATTATCTTTTTACTTAGATCTAAAATAAAAATATAAGGGGACGATAAGAGGGGAATAATTATTTTTTAGCTATTATAATTAAAAACCCGACGACCTTATTTATTAACTATATAATTATATTAAAAAACCCTATCCCTCCCTTTAAGTATCTAAGCCGAGTTCCTTATTTAATCGAGCCTACTTAGTATTTAGCTTAGCTTATATAGCCTCTTACTCTACTTATTTTATTTTAATATATTAATAACCCTTACGAATTACGAATACGTAGTCTTTAGTAGGGTACGTTAGACGGGCGCTTTTAAGAACGCAATCGTACTTATCCTCCTCGGCCTTAGTTTTATTAATATAATTAGAAACTATATAGACCGAAGTCTTAACTTTTTTAATATTAATTAGGATTAAAAACGCTACCCTATTATTACTTATTATATAACGATAATAATAGCTTTACTTAGGGTCGGCCCTAGACTATTTAATATTTTACTAATCGTAGCTCTTTTTAAAATAGTATTTCTTATCCTTAAAATATATATAATTATTATATTAATTATTAAAATAATCTAATAAAGAAACGTATTTAAAATAGGGGACTATTTTTCTAACTAGCTTATTAATATTAGAACCGATATATTTCTAAGAAGACCGCGCGTAATAGTTATAAAATATAATATTCCAAACGCTATAAGCCTAAAGAATTAAGAAATTAAAAATAGGGGTTCGCTCGCCTAATTATTAAAATAGAGGGCCGAAGGGACTAGCGTAGTTATAACTAATAAAAACCTAATAGCTCTATAAAAACGATCTACCCACAATACCCCGTTTATAAACGTACTTCTTAACGACGTTCTAATTCATAATTAATTACTCAAACTTCTAAGCTATTTATCTTTTAATATACTTATTAACCTAAGGATTTACGATATAAAATTCGGTATAAAGCTCTCTAGTTAATCTAAAAAAAGTTAATTAATTAGTAGTTTTAAAGATCTAAGAAAAAAGAACGTTAGATTAGGATAGAAATTAAAAAGATTAAATAAAGTAATACTTATTATAATTTATTTTTCGCTAACCTCTCGGAACTTATAGCCCTAAGTCTTTAGGGAATTAACTTTTTTAAAAGTAAAAGAGGAATATTACTAAGGACGGATGTCGTAACGAGTAGTTTTAATAATTTAATACGCGTTATTAATAGCCGAAATATTAATTATAATAAGTAAATAAATTATATTATTAAAGGAGGAAAAGAAACTAAGTAAAAAAAGATAGTTATAATTAAAAAGCTATTATTAAAAAATAAAATAAAAAGGGATTAAAAGGATTAGGAGAAGGCCTTTATATACCCCTCCTTAGATCCGGGGTATTAAAAAAGAAAGTACTATAGGCCTCTTAACTAATCGACGCTAAATTATAACTATTATATAAAGAGAGAAAGAAGTAAATTATAAAATTAGGGCCTTCTTATTATTTATATGTTAGTACTTTCTTTTTTAATTAATAAAGGCCGCCTTGCGATTAGTATAAAAGGGTAGCTTTTTACTTAGCTACTTAACTTTTTTTTTCTCTCTCCTTAACTACTATTATTATTATTAAGTAGCCGTTTTTAACTTAAATATTTTTTAGCTTTCTTTTATACTTTTAGACCTAAGTTATTACTTCCCTATAATTATTACTAATTAAACCCCCTCTAATTTTTATTTTCTAATCTATTATATAAATACTAACCTAGCTATTTATAATAACCTCCCCTCTTTTTATCTTTCTTTTTAAGCTAAATAATAAAAAGGACGTAGCGCGAATTTAGGGTCTAATTATAATAAAAAACCTTAAAGAGGATATTAAATACTAATTAAGAAAGTAAAATCTAAATAAATATATTACTTTTAATAAGACTAACCCTAGGATTATAACGAATACTAAGAACTTTTAGTTTATTAATTTTAATACGAACTATTAATATAAAGCGCATACTAATTACTACTTAAGCCTAGTACTTAAACGAACTAATTTCTCTTAAGGAATTTTAACCCTTCGTAAATTCGACTTTTTTAATTAGCTCGGTATAAGGGACGTACTTCTTTTTCTTAATTAGCGCCCCGAGGCTTTTGTTACGGCAGTGGGCCCCGTGGCTCAGCCTCAGGCTGCGAGGCTAAGCTCTTAGTAGTTACGTAACGAGCTAGACCGCTAGGCCCAAAGGGCTAGCTCGCCAGCTTCTACCTACTATTTTATTTTTTCCCTCTTTACGTTAAGTCTTTAGTTAATTAGGTTAATATAGTAGCGTTCCGACCTACCTTAAGTTCCCTTTCGTAACACTACTTAACGTTACTTAATTAACTATTCTCTAGAAATAGAACGATAAAATCTTAATTAATTAACTACTTATTATACTAACTAATTACTTTTACTAAGAAAGCGCATAAGAGAGCTAAGTAATAACTAACTAAATTAATCGCGCATAAGTAGCGTAATTAATACCCCCTAAATATATACCCCCTTTACTAAACGTAATAATTAGAGGATATAGCTAGAGAGGCTAGGTCTCCCTTCGTATTAACGGCTTTTAGTAAAGTCGCCGCTTTTACGAGTCCTAATAGAGCGTTATAAGCCCTAATAAAGGCGCTAAGCTCTTAGTTATTAACCTTAAAGTCGCGCTATTTAACGTATTAATAGAGCGCTTCTTACCCTCTATTACTTAGGCCGATCGCTTAGTATACCTTAATAATATAGCTAATTAGCTTACCTCGCCTATCTATATCCGCAACGATATCCTCTTTAAAAAGAATACTAAGTAGTATATCGACCTCGACCTTATCTAAGAGCTATACTTTAAAAACGACGGGAAGACCTTACTTAAGTAAATCGAATAGTAGCTAAAAATACGTATTACTTAGTATTAATTAGAGCAGGTCCTAGCTTTTATTATTAACTAGCTAAGTAATAATACGGAGCACCTATACGTAATAACTTATAAGAACCTCGACTTTATATATACTACTATTATAAAGCTCTGTATTATAAAAGAAGCCCTTACCTAAGCCTATATTAATAATACGGCTATAGTTAAAAAACTAGAATAATTAGAGAACGGCTCTTAGGCTAGCTCTATTTAAGATACTACTACCCTTAGCGTATTGAAATAACGGCTAATACGCTTAGAAATATAAGGTAACTATAAGACTACTCTAACCTCGTCCTATCCTATTACCTACGGCTCTTAAAAAATACCTAACGTACCTATTTTTATAGGTAATAATACTACCCTTAAGTTCGACTACTAGCTCTAGCGCATTATAAAGCGCTTAGAAAATACTAACTATAATATAGATAGGTACTACTTAGAGTATATTATTAATAAGATTAGAAGTAATATTATAGAGTTTATATACTTAATACTAACCTCTAACGAGATTACTATAACTAAGTAGCTATTTTATAAGCTTAAGTCGGCTTATACTAGCCCGACCGCTATAAATAACGCTAGTTATAAACTAAACGTACTCGTAATTATGCTTAAAAACGTCTATTAAAAGCGCTCTACGTTCGCTAAGCTTATGCGTATTAATAAGCTTTTAAAGTCTTAATAAAAGCGCCGTTTTTATAATAAACTACCTATATATTTTCGTAACTAGGCTATATCGAAGTACTTAGATAATACGGCTACTTTTGAAAAGTATATTAAGTACGTCGCTTAGCTAACTAACGCGATATAGCCCCCTTTTATAAAGGACCGCCCGGTTAAGGCTTCTAGCTAAACTCGCTAGACCTTAAGTAGAAGTAATAGAAATAATAAAAATAATAGAGGTACTAGAGGTACTAAATAGGACCGAGGTTATACCTCTACCCGCAAGACGATCCTTAAAGCCCTATATTAAAAGCTTAAGGATAGTAGTACTTACTTCGTTTATAATAATACTAAATATATTTTTAAAAACTGCCCTAAGAAGCCGAAGACTACTATAGCTACTATTAACGCTACTAAGGGCCCTATTAAGATAGAGTTAGGTTTAGAAAACTAAAACCCCTAGTAAAAGTAAACTCCTAGCTAGGGGATACGTATAAAAAGGATATAAGATTAGTAATTAATTTAATAAACCTATAGGATCTCGTAGGGGGCTAGCCCTTTAAAATAGAGCTTATACTAGTATTTAATAAATATAGAATTCGCTTAAGAGCCTTACTTAATACGGGAGTTAATAAGTACGGATTTATAAATAACTACGTAACCCCTTTATTATAATAGTTTTGCGCAGCCCTATCCCATAAATTATAACGCCTAATCCCTATTATTAGATTTAATAAAAAGTAATTAAATAATACTAGCGTAGTATAGACCGCTAACTTATATATTAATTAATAAGTCCTTTTAAAAGCACCCCTCTTTTAGCTTAACACGGGCCGCTACGACCTAATCCTAGGGCAGAAGTAGTTCGAATATTACGAGGTAAACCCTAATATTCGCTACTAACGTCTAATATAGCCTAAGGACCTACTGTTATAAAAGACGCCCTCTATTATCGTTAAGGACATCGAGGACCTATATACCCCGGAAGTTATTAATATATAATACTAAATCGACGCTAACTACTAATAAGACCTATTCGAGATAGATATAACCCGCTATAACTAAAAGCTCTAGTAATAGCGGGCAAAGGGCATACTAATTAGGATATTACTACGCTCGCTAAAAACGATAGCCCGTTAAATATAGTAGTTAGATAAGGCTAAGAATATAAAGAAAATAGAACGCGCCCTTAACGGTATTAGTATTACCCCCGCAGAGAGGGCTAAGTAGTAAAAACTATACTTAGTAATAGTATAAATAAATATTACTTTTATTAGCGCTCCCGCATTAAAAAAAACCTAAGGCGGAACGACGTTAAGATAAGCTCTATATTATTTTATAAGCTTAACTATATTATAGAGAATAAGAAAGAGGAGGTAGACCCTTTATATAACGATAACTAGGTTACTCGCGACTTTATAGCGATAAACTTATTAAAGTATCTACGGCCCTAGACCGACGTTTTTAGTAAGGCTATTAGTAATATACTAACGCCTTATAAGCTGTATAACTATAAAATCGAGCTCTTAAATAGCGGTAAGGAGAAGCTAACCTATTACCTTTTATATAAGTAGTTAGTACCCGAGCTAGAGGCTATAAGGGCCTATTTACTAAAGCACTTATAGAAGGGATTTATCGAGCTAGGTAATGCTCTTTTCGTATTACCAATATTATTTATAAAGAAGTACGATAATAGCTTACGCTTTTATATTAACTTCTATAAGCTTAATAAGGTTATAAAAAAAGACCGCTACTTATTACCGCTCATTAATAAGACCCTCGCGCGGCTAGGTAAGGTAAAGGTATTTACTAAGCTAGATATTAAGTAGGCCTTTTACTATATTCGACTCGACCTAGCCTCCGAGGACTTAATAACGTTTAGAACCCGCTACGGGGTATATAAGTATAAAATAGTACCCTTTAGGCTTTATAACGGGCCTATTACGTACTAGTAATATATAAACGAGATACTAATAAAGTACTTAGACGACTTCTATATAGTATATATAAATAATATCCTAATCTTCTCCGACGACCCCCTTTAGTACTAAGAGTACGTTACTAAAGTATTAGACCGCTTACGGAAAGTAAGTTTATAAGCGGATATTAAGAAGTACGAATTTAGTATTACTTTTACGAAATACCTAGGCTTCGTGGTTTTAACAAAAGGTATATAGCTAGACGAGGAGAAAGTCTCTATAATTAGAGACTAAAAACTACTTATATTACTTAAGGGTATTTAGTCTTTCCTCGGGTTCTATAACTTTTATAAGAGGTTTATAAAGAATTACGGCCGCTTAGTTAGGCCCCTTATAAGACTAATAAGTAAGGGAGTTCTTTTTAACTTTAGCGCCGGCTACGAAATAGCTTTTAAGGCTATAAAATTAGCGCTAACGTCGGTACCTATCCTCTATTACTTTAAGCTAGAGCTACTAACGTAGTTAAAAATAAACGCCTCTAACTCAGTATGCGCCGGGGCGCTATTATAATAATAAGAGAATAACGGGTTATAATACTTAGTAGCTTTTTATTTAAAAATAATAAGCGGCGTAGAGCTTAATTATACTACTTATAATAAAAAAATACTAATAATAGTACTATACCTAGAGGAATAGCGCGCGGAGCTCGTAAGCTATAAATATAGGTTCGACGTTATTATAAACTATTAATTACTACTATTTTTTATAACTGAGCGCCTACTTAATTTATAATAAGCCCGCTAGGCCGGTACGCTAGCGGACTTTAATTTTTAAATTTACTACTACCTAGGGAAGGAGAACGTACTAACTAATGCCCTCTTATAAAAAATAAAAAATATTTATACTTAGTAAGTACTAAAAGAGGCTAATAGGATATAAGTCCTTATATTACTAAGACTACTATTTTCTAATACTATAGCGGAGCTATAGGTATTACTAAGCGCCGCTATTAGCTAACTATAGCTTATAGTTAGCTTATTTTTATTAAAAGACGAGCTATAGGGGTACTTACTAATAAAGAAGATTTTAAAACTTAATAGAGACTTTATTATAGCGTCTCTCGCGCTAATACGAGCACTAGCGGCCAAAGGACGCAAGTACTAGTTTATTTAAAACGACGGATTATTAATAATAAATAGGAAACTCGTAGTACCCGAGGAGGAGAACCTCTGTATTATAGTTATTCGCAAGGTCTATAAGTAAAAACTCCTCGCCTACCCGGGGCGTAATAAAGTTATAAAAATAATTAAATAGCAATACTACTAGCCGGGCCTAATAATAGATACTTATTAATACGTTCGGAACTACTATACTTATAACTAGTTATAAAAGCTATATAATAAACCCCTAGGGGAGCTAAGACCGCTATTAGTACCCGACTACCCGTAGTAATATATTTTTACTAACTTTATAACTATCCTTACTAATTAAAAAGGATTTAATAATATATAAGTAGTAGTAAACTGCCTAGGTAAAAGGGCGATATCTATTCCTTATTATAAAACTATTATAGTAAAAGATATAAGCCGGATGTTTTATAAGCGGGTGCTACCTATCTTTGGCCTATTAAAAACTATTACGTCGGACCGAGGCCCCTAATTTATCTTCGACTTCTAGGGGGAGCTTTATAAGATCTATAGGGTTAAGCTATAGCTCTTAATAGCGGATTACTTATAAACGGACGGCTAGACGGAGGTACTAAACTAGTATATTCTATAATAGTTAAGACTACTAGTTAACTAATATTAGGATAACTAGAGCGATATACTACCCGCAGTCGACTTTACCTATACTACTTAGCTTAATAAGACCACGGGGTTATTATTATACGAAGTAGAATTCGGTTACTAACTACGGCTTTTTTTTAACTAATCTAAATAAACCCGCTAATTCGGCTTTATAAAAAAGAAGCTAAACTATATTAACGCGTAGCGTATAGCTTAGAGGATATATAAGGCCTAAGAGATCGCTAAGGGTAATATAAAAGTCGCTTAGGTACGATATAAAAAGTATACTAACTACTATTAGCGCCCGGACGACTTAAAAATAAGAGACCGGGTCTTTATTAATACCTCGTACTAGAAGTCCGCTAACGCGAATAAACTATAGTAGCTATAGGCCGGCCTATAGCTTATTATTAATACTAAATAGGGGGGTATATAGGTTATAAAATTATTAATAAGTAGCTAGGTATACCCGGTCTTCTACCTAAGTAAGCTAAGGAAGGCTACTAACGACCTATTACGCGGGTAGAACTAAGAGCCGCTGCTATTAATTATTAATAACAACGGCGAGCCGGAGTACGAGGTTTTTAAAGTAGTTAAGTTATGCTTATATAAGGGAAAGCTATAGTACTAAGCGGATTAGAAAAGATATAATACGGATCCGATATAGTACGACGTAAAGAGCTTTAAGTATGCACCGGCGGCGTTATAAGCGTTTTATTACTAGTACTTAACTACTAAAAGTCCGCTATAGAACCTAAATATATAAATAGAAGCTACCGCGGCTAGTAATTCGCTATTACTAAGGGACGACAATAATACGATAGTAGTAATTATAGCTATAGATTCGCTAGAATAAGGGGTAATTAGGAGGTTTATTTTTTAGCGCTACGGATAGCGCCCTCTAGTATAGAGGGGGGGGTAATGTCATAATAGTAGGCCCCGTGGCTTTGCTTTAGGCTACGAGGCTGAGCTCCTAATGGTTACGTAACGAGCTAGACCGCTAGGCCCAAAGGGCTAGCTCGCTAGCTTCTGCCCACTGTTCTGTTTTTTCCCTCTTTACGTTAAGTCTTTAGTTAATTAGGTCAATATAGTAGCGTTCCGACCTGCCTTAAGTTCCCTTTCGTAACACTTTTAAAAGTTTAAAAAACGAGAAAACTTAGATAGGATAGAGCTACTATAAGGTAATAAAGATCTTAACTAATTATTATGATTTTTAAAAACGCTTATTATATAAAAACTAAATTTAAAAATACGAGATTAGATTTATAATAAAGGTTATAATATAAAACCTTGCTCTAATATATAATATAGTTATAATTAAAGAGGAATAGAAGAGTATTTTTAAACTAAATAAAACCCCTACCCTAATCCCTTAAACTTAAGAAACTATATGAAAAATTGAGACTTTAGTATACTTAGTAATCTTCTCTTTTTATACTAACGATCCGGGCTATTTTATAAAAATAATTATTAACTAGCGGGATAGTATAGTTTATTAATACGATCCGAAGTAGGACCTTAGGTATTTAAAAAGGATATTTATTAATAATATCTAAGCGTTAAAAGCCTTTTATAGTTAGATCGATATGCCTCTTTATATTTAATAACTAATTAATATAAGCGCCTACGTAATCCCTATAGTATAATAGCTAAGTAAATAGGAATACGGTCTATACGTACTTAAGTAGTTTTATAACGCGGTCCGATATAACTAGCTTAACTTAATTTATAATACGTACTAAATAACTTATAAATACCTTAGATTATTTAATAATAAGCTCTATATAGCTTAAATTTAATAAATTAGCTATAAGTTTTAATACGACGGGCGTTACTTTTTTAATATAATAAGACCTCCCCTAAGAAGGTTTTTTAAAAATATAATATACGATTAGAACTTTAAAAATAAGGCCTATATTAATTTAGATAACTTTAATTACGTTATAACCGACGTTTATAAAGTATTAACTCCTTAAAAGTCCGGTTCTCGCTTACCTAGCCTTAGATTTACTAAATAGGATTTAAGAATTTATAACTTACGTAATTATAATTATTATATTCTTATAAATCCTATATACTTTAAAAAAATAAAAAATATAGCTAAGAGCCTTAATTAAGAACTTATTACTTTTAAAGAATTAACCCTACCGTCTCGATCCTTAAAAATACTAAAGAATACCTAAGGATTTATAATAAGTAGTAACTTTAATTGAATTTTATAAATAATTAAACTAATAAAGGCTACTAACTAGTATCTAGACGCTATTATTAATAATTAACTTATATACTTAATTAATATCCCTAAGACCCGTCGAGTTATATAGTCCTTATTTAATATATTATTACTTAAGTTATTATTACGCCTTAACCCGGCTCTTAATAAAACTAGTCTAGGTAATTAGGGAAGTAGTTTTTTAAATACTTTAGTTAGGGGCGGGGATAGTCTTATTATAAAAACTTTAATTGAAATACTAAAGGTTTAGCTAAAGTAAAAAGCTATTAAATATACGCTCTCTAATTACGATCGGATTATATAAAAAAATAGCGAACGCTAGCGTTAAGGGCTAGCTAAATTTTATTAAGATCTCTTATAGCGTTATAATATATATATAAATAAAGCTAATATTAATAAGAGTATAAGGGAGTAATAAGTTAATTAGTATAATAACTTAATTATAAAAGCTATATATATAACTCTAGCCTATACTCCTTAAATACTATTATTAATAAAAGAAGCTAAGGAGAATTAGGGTAATAAAAGTTAAGATCGGGAGATTATTAAGAAGGAATAGGATAAGAACTAAGTAAAAAAAATAAAAGAAATAAAAAAGGTAATTATAAAACAAAAGGGTAAGTAAAGGGCTTAAAATAATTAACTATATATAGTAATTAGGACTAATTTAAGATAGTTTCTTTTTATAAAAAGTTAGGGGAAAAAGAAATTAGGAAATAATTAAAATAGGGTAGGGCGATTAGTCCTAATAGTCCTTTTTAAAAACTAATTAAGTCTAGGGATTTATAAAAAAGTTAATTAGAATAAAATATAAAAAAAAGGGCCCTAATTAAAAATAAGAGCTTAGTAATATAGACTTTTATTTTAATTATATATATACCCTTTTTAAGATCGAACTAAAGCCTTTTTAATAATTTATTTTTAAATATAATAATATAAAACAATTAAAAAGTCTACCCTTTTAATCTAGTTAATACTATTCTTTTTTATTTAGTTATAGCTTTGTTAATTAAAACCGTATTAACCCGATCGAAAGAGGCATTTTGTATTATTTTTATAAATATTAGTAGTTTTTTTAAAGTACCGCACCGCGAGAGTCCCTTATAACCTATACGTTTTTAATATATAAATAAAAGTATTTTTAATAATTAAAAATACGAACGGTTTCTAACTATATAAGTAGTTAAAAAGAATAGTAAACGGTCTAGTCGGTATTAAGTAATATAAAAAGAGTAGTATATTAAAAGTACGTATTATATAAAATAATAGAGTACTCTATATCTATATATAGTAAAATAGGCTTTATTATAAATATATTTCTCTACTTAATAATTACGTTATTATACTTAACTACTACTTATACCAAATTAACTTTTAATAACGCTTTAAGATCTTTTTTTTATATAGTCTAGTAATAATCTTATTACTAAGATAGGGTAGGTCGCTTTTTTTAAAATCTTAGCTTAGGGAGTAACCTCGGAGGATTATAAGTTAATTAAATATATTAACTTAGCTCTAGACCTAAAGAACTCGGGCTTATTTAAAGACGTATACTTATAGTACCTATTTTTAAAACGGACTTAGATATATACGTCGGCTTTATATCGTTATTATATTTATTTATAACACTATATAATATTTTTAACTACTTTATTATAGTTCTCGTTAGTTCTATCCCTTTTCTTTAGTAGCTATTAATAAAAAGTTATAATAATCTATTAAATAATACGGACTACGATAGGCACTAACTAAGTTCTCTATACGCTAATAAGGTAGCGACTCTATCTTATTATAGTAGTAAAATTAAGGTTTTTAATATAGTTTATATAGTATAGTACTATATTATACTATATAATAATAAGTAAGTTATCGTTTTACTCTTCTTAATATATCCCTTTTTAAATAAAAATACTATATAAACGTATAAGGTATAAGCGGTAGTAGAGTTACCTTTAAGCCTATTTTATAGTTATTAGTCTCCTAAGCTTTTATTATAGCTATCTCGTAAGCGTAGTTAGATTAGCCTTTATTCTATCTATTTATAAGAAATTTAAACATAAGTAAGCTTAACTTTCGAGTTCTAATAGCTATTTAAGAGGTTAACCTCGAAGCTAAAACCGTTAGCTTAGGACGGGAGGTATATACTAAATAAGGATCGGCGCTTTATTATTAAATAAGTAGGTATACGGCTTTTAGCTTTAGAAATATCGAGTATATAGGAGTAATATATACTACGGCTATTAATATTACTAACTAGATTTATATCCATCCGCTCTACTATTTATACTAATCGTCTTAAAAAGAACGATCTTACCTAAGGGCTATATATATAGCATTAATTATATATTACTTCTTTTTAAAAACTCGCTTTATTATTTTAGACTTAACTTATATAGGCCGGGCCTATAGTATTTCTTATTATATATATATAACTACGATTAAAAAAAAAAAAAACTATTATTAAGAGTAGTTATAAATACTTAGTAATAGCTCTTTATTATATAGTACCCCTCGTATTATTATATACTATCCTAACCCTATATTTTAGTTTACGAACTAACTACTATAGTTATTACTAAAGGTATATAGAGGCTTATTATAGTAACTTTTAAATTCTCAATTATTAAGAATATTTATAAGAGAGGAAGTGATTTATAATTAAAACTATACTATATAGTATTATAGTTTAAGAATATAATCTAATAATATAGTGTATAAAGATAACTATAAACTAATATAAATAAGCAAAAGGTATATAGGATAGTACATAAGCTAGCACTAGTACCTAGATATAAATTAAATTACTAAAGAATCAGGGCTTATTAATATATTTACTATAGATTATAAGTAGAATTTCTTATTTAATAAGCGTATACTATATTAAATATATAAGACGCCTCTATGCGTATTCTTTATAGTAATATCTAGTGATATATTTATAACGGCTATAATACCCTTAAATAATAAGTAAGTCTAGTCTAGGGATTCCGTACTTAGAAAACGTTGCGCTAGGCTTATTCGAATTCTAATTAAAAGAATTAGTAATAACTACGCTATTATAGCTAGCTATTTGAAAATAAAGCGACCGTTTTTTAGAAGCTTTTTCATAAATATATACTACTCTATATGAAAATATTACCTTGCTCCTCTTACTTAAGTTAGGCCGAGATAATATAGAGTAAGCGGTTTTAATTTTAGTTATAATATCTAGGGGGGATATTATTCTAGTTATAAAGCTCATTTCTTAATACGGATCGTCTTATAAAAGGTCCTTTTCCTATTTAATATTATTACTCTCTTCGTTAGAGGCGTAGCTTAGAAAAGTAGACGTATAAATTTATAAAAAGCACCCTCTCGAAGGCGCTTTACTTAACGAGGTATTTCTTAAGAATAAGAATACTAAATATAGCTCTAGACGTATAATAGTTATAAATAATTCCGTTATACTAGATATTTACTATAGGATATTTAAATTATATATTACGAGTATATAAGTACTACTTCTATTCCTTAGATAAATCTAGTATTACGTAACGCCTTATTACTTAAAAAGATCTCTTTCGGGCGTATTTATTTCTTAAGTACAAAGGGTCTTTAGCTAGTAAGCAAAGCCGGAGATTAGGGCTATTAGATACGGTTATATAGCTCGTTTAGTAGCTCCGAGATCTAGGTCTTATAAATAGAGTATAATACTAAATTAAGAAAGAATACCCTTATTATATAGCTTAGAACTAATTCGGCCGCACTTTAAAATTAATACCCTAGCTACTTAAGGGCTAAAATTAAATATAGACGTTATTTAAATAGCGGTCTATAAGGGTCTCTGAGATAGTTATTACTAAAAATAATATATACTACTATTTTTATCCTATTCTCCTATCCTTATCTCTACCCTTTACTAGCTTATTATAATATCTATTTAGTAATATAATATAAAGTACGGTACTTATAAGAAAAATAGAGTTTAGGGCTAATACTAAAGTTATAGCCTAACTTAGAAAGGAGCAAAACGGACGTAAAAGTAAAATGATTAATAAAAGAGCGATTTATTATTCGCGTTAGTTATTAAATAAAATAGAGTATTAGTAAGTTCGGAGAGTATAGGATCTTCCCGATTAGTACGCTAAGAGTACCTCGTCGAACTATATTAATTAAGTAATATTATATTTATTTAAAATATATTAGTTCTACTTACTACGTCTTATAAGGATAAAAATAGGCCTACTATTCTTCTAAAAATATCTTTATACTATATTTAATAAGTATATTATATATATAACGCTCTATTATCCTTATTTAGTTATCTTTTAAAACCCTACTTTAAAGTTATACATATTATTACCGCGCTAGCTTAATATCTATTTAGCTAACGGTAATCTTATTATTATTACTTTTTAGTATAATCTAGCTAGGATTTACTTAACTAGTAATTAAGGCGTTTACTACCTCGACGCGCCTTAATACTAGCTATTTATACCTAAGAGATAGACTAGTAGACCTATAAAGGAGTTATTATTAAGTACGAGCTATTTAATCCCGGTTTAGTTAAATACTCCTTTATATAGCTATACCCCCTTAGCAAAGGGAGGACGACGTTAGTTTATATTATATTATATATTAAGTAGCTATAACATACTAGCTTTAATAAGCTACTTTAGCTATATTATTATAGTACTACGGACTACCTCGTACGTTATATATAAGTTAAAAGAAATATTATAGCTAAGGTTATTATTATCATATTACTAAGAGCGATCTTAGTTTAATAATAAAGAGTTTCAGATAAAATAAGTATTGTTACCTTAATTAGTAATCTTAATATTACGACCTTATACCAAATAATACTAAAAGCTAATTAGTCTGTATATAAAAAGGCTAGCGTCGTTTCTAATATAGCGCGACTTTTTATTAAGTATACGTACTAGTCTTTATACTTAGTATATATATAGGAGTACTATATATCGCTTCCTCTCTTATATATATTCTTAATATTTAATATTCTTAAATTACTAAGACGGCCTATTCGAATATTAAGTAGTAGCTATAGTTACCTATTTATATTATAAATACGGTCCGGGCCGCGGCTCGTAATACCTAACGCCGTATCTTTAGGGAATCTATTTAAAAATATCTATTTTTAGCTTTAAATAGTAGCTATTCTCCGCTCTTTAAGCATAGTAGCCCTTATAATTAAACCGAATTAAAAACTTATCCTTAATAAGCTATATTAAAAGACCTAAAGTATATTATAAAGAGGTCCGTTTTATTTATATATTCTTTATATTTAATAAGAGCTTATATATTTAGTATTAAAGTATAGGACAATTATTATAATAAAGCGTTAATCCTCTAGTACTAGTTATATATTATATAATCCTTTACCGATTCTCGCTACTTAATTAGCTTTTAAATATAGCCCGGATAAGCTATATTTACTATTATTACTTAGTAAAACGCTATATAAAAAGCTAATAGCGTCCTAGTTAGCCTTTTTAATAGAGCGTATAACCTTAGCTAACTCATTAGCCTCGGCTTACTTTACGTTAACTTTAGCTTATTTTATATATTATTCTATTTCTAAAACGTCCCGTCTTTTTTAAAAAAGTAAGAGCTAGTCGAATACCCTAAGGATATCTTATTATAGCTCTAATAATAAAGCCTCGAACTACTTATAATTAGTAAATAGGGTAGACCGAATTACTATATACTACCTCTTTAGTAATAAAGCTATAAACGGCACACGGTTAGCTTACTATTTATATTAATAATATAAATAAGAAGAGGGATAATACTTACTCTAGGGTAGCTCGAGGTAAATAGTACGGCTATAAACTTATTAAAAAACGATAAGTACTATTTATCTTAGCTAGGTAGCGAGCGGTTTAGCGTCGGTATTATAAGGGGTAATAATAAATAGGGAATAGTACTTCTTATTCTTATCCTATAGTTTACCTTTAGAATTATATTAGGGAGATTTCTTAGGCTTTTATTATTTTCTTACTATTACTTAACGCTTAAAAAACTACTTATTAATACGCCTAAAAGTAACTCCTTATATTAGTTATTAATACTTTAACGTTCGTTATATTCAAGTCGTATTTTATTATAGCTATATTATATTACGGATTATACTATATTTTAGTTATATCGAGGCTTATCCCTGCCTAATATACTTAATAAATATAATATATTTAATATACTATACTAAATATACGCGAGAGACCGTTAGCTAATATAGGCTTATACTTAACCTTTTAAAACTAAACTTATAAGTAGATTTTCAATACTTAATAAAGCGAATACTTAGGCTAATAGGCGGGGCAAACCTAGGGTTCTTTTTAAGTACTAGCTTTTTTATATTCTAGGATATTAATAATTAGTAATATATCGCTATCTAGGAGTATATTAAAAACCTATATTATTACTTAAATACTTATTAAAACGGAGTTAGAAAAATAGTAAATTACTATACTAGGCGCTTAAGAATAAGTAAGAAATTCTTAAATCGTAAGTTATTTTTATTATTATTAAGTACGATAATATCTTAACTTTATAACTCTCTAAAGCTTATAAGAACATACCGAGCCTATTTAAATCCCTTATATCGTTATTTTGATTAAAATAAATAGAGCCGAATACCTTCTTTCTCTTTTTTATAAGAATTAGAGCTTAGATAATATTGTTTAATCTTAATTACTAAACCCTCTAACGCGCTATGCTATTATATTTACTAATACTAAGCTTAAAAAAAGCGAGGACTATATTTACTAACGTCTTAATATTATTTATATAATAGAATATAAAGTGTTACGATACGATTAATTACGAGTAGAGCTCTACGTTCTCTAGTTATATTATATAACGTTATAAGAGCTAGAGCGAGAACTTTAAATTAACGCCCTTAATAAGTAGTTAGCGTATATATTAGGCGTTAAGTATTATGTATACTTAGGAAAATATTAGCATAATAAATAGTATATTCTAGCTATTTACTTATACTAAGTTACTGTAGTTTAAAAAAGTAGACGCCGGGATCGAAAAGTTATACTTTAGGTATTATAAAAAAGTAGTATAAAAAGGACGGATATTATTAAAAGATCCGCGCGGCTACGTAATTTAGTAATAATTACTAAATACTAATATAACTAAGGTAGTAAAGATATTATACTACTTAATACTAATATTAAAGAGGCCTAAGAAAATAGTAAGTAAGTTTAATACGGCTAGCCGTATTATAGCCTCTAGTTTAACTTAATACGCGCTCTTAATTAATAAAAGTTATTAGCGCTCGTATTTTATATTATTTTAATACCATATCTACTCCTCTATAGAGCTAAATAAAGCTATATAGCTATATCATAATGCGCTTAGTAAGTAGATAGCTAAATTAATAATAATAGTATATTTTAGTACTTAGATCTTTTTACTTTGTTTATTTATATTAAGGCCGCGAAAGAAAGGTCTATAAATATTAATAGTTTGCCTAAAACGTAACGTTCGTTATTTTCTTTAACTACCGTAAGAATAGAGTTATTACCCGCTAGTACGAGTTATTAACGTTAAGAATTATAAAATAGGTTATTTATAAAGTAATATACTTTCGGGCTCTTAGTAAGACAGTAAGCGGCCGATAACTAAGTTAAACTATATAGAGTACGTAATATCTAAATAGTATAATACTATTTACTCTTTATTATTAAGCTTAATAGTATAAAAGTACTATTGGGATTATAAGAGTATAATACGTTATATTATTAACGTATAATAATCTTAGGCACTATATATAGCTATTTACATCATTAGTTACCTATTATTTAATTACGTAATAAATACTTTTAATAAATTTAGGAGTAGGAATATTACTTTATATAGTATATTTTAACTATATTTTATATTATAATAGGGATTAAGTATAAGTTAAGTATATACCTCGATTATACTATATCTAAGTCTAATAAAACGTTAGACCTTAGCTAACTACTTTTAAATTATAGCCCCTCGTTTAAGCTACGACTTTGTTTTATTAAGCTAGCTTAGCTAGTTATTATAATACGGTTTAGCTATATTTTTATTCCTTAGATTAATAAGACGTATAGTAGCGGTATTAGCTTATTTACTAAGTAATAATATCTACTATTAAAATGCTTATATACCTATTTACTAGGCACTATATATAGCTAAATAGTATAAAAGTACTTATAAAGTATATAACGGCTAATACGAATTATATTTGTATGCCTATATTATTTAAAAACTATTAGTAAATAAGATACCGACTTTCTAAATAGCTATATAAACCGTCCAGAGCCGAAGATAGATTCTTTAAAATAGACCGTAAAAGTAGCTCGCTAGTCCTACTCTTATATATTATCCTATCTCCTCGTTTTTAATAAAAATTAAAAGATCTAGCTATTACTAAACGTCTAAAGAGGCCTATTATAATACGTTATAGCTTTTTATACTTTAGAAATATATAAAAAGAAGAGATAAAATATATATAGTATTATATTTCCTATACTAAACACGCTATTATAAGCCTTTAGTACTATTAGTAATAGGGTAGGGCCGTTAGTAATAGTTTAGTTATAATAGCCTCTAGCTTTATTCTAAATCGAGTTACCTATTTTTAGCCTTTATATTATTATAATTAAGCCTAGACTAGGATATACCTAGGACGTTTATTAATAATAATAAATAGGCTTTAATAGCCTAAAGGTACTTCTTTAGAGGACTCTTATATAAATATATATAAAGCCCTAAGCTAGTTAATAAGGATACGTTTTCATATATTTATAAGTAGTACTAGTTTTTATTTAGAGACTTAGCTATATAACGCGCTAAGCTAAAGTATATTATTAATATAACTACTATAAAGAATTATAATTTATGAGATAATTTATAGCAATATATATGAAGGAATATATATAGGAAATATATATAGGAGATATATATAAGAGATACTTTTAGGGGATGCCTTTAGAGGATACGCTTTAGGAGATATATTTAAAAGATACTTTTAGGGGCTGCGCTTTAGGGGATAATATTCTAGGGCTATGCTTTAAAGGATATAATAACTATATTAACTAGTATTACTATATTACTACCGTTCTTAACATTTTCTAATACGAATACTCGAAGTCTAGTGCTTTTTAATAAATATTTACCTTAAGTATTAAGGGGTTAAAACGATAGAAATAGTAATACTAAGTAGTATATCTTTTTTAAAAGAACTAATAGGGCGCTATTAAATCATTAATAGCGCTTGGTAAGTAAGCTAAAGTCTTAGTAATTAAATAAATATAAGCGCTGTAAAGGATTAAATAAATAAGAGAACGAGTAAGCTATTACTAATATAGAAGTTAATCTATACTTAGCCTTTTAATTATTATCTTTATTTTTTAGAGGTAGTATTTAACCCTTCCTATTTATATACGAAAATTCGTCCTACTCTTTATATAGAACGCTTATAATTCATAAAGCTACTATAGCTATATTATTAAAAAAAGAATATAACGAGCTAAGAAACGGTCTAGATATAGGAGTCTACAAAAAGGCCTTTACCCTTTTTTAACTCTCTAATCTCTTTTTATATAAATACCTAAGCTATTTTTAATACTTATATAATATATATTAAACCTTAGCTTATAGATATATATACTAAATATAATATTTATTATTTAACGACCGACCTATATACTTAGGTACGCTTTTTATCTTTAATAATAGAAGTTAGGTGATTTAAAACTAGCTTTTTAATCTATTTAGAATCCTTATTATATAATAATACTAAAGCTTATATTTACTCTAAATTATAAATAGAGCACCCCTATTAACTTAAGGTTTCTCTAGGCTAAGTACTCCTATACTAAGCTAGACTATATTAGTACTAAGATATTAAACGTCCGTATAAAAACATAGAAGTATATTAAATATAAAACAAATCCTTTTTTGCTAACCCCTATATACTTCCCGTCCTTTTTAAGTAAGTTTAGGCAATCCTAGATTTCTTATAATACTTATTAAATAACCGCTCGCTTCTATTAAATTCCCTATTATAAAATACTATTTTCTACTCCTTATTAAGAGTCGAAAGCAAAGCTAAGTTTCTTAACAAAACCGTTCGGTAATATCTTTATTACTTTAGTTAGCTCAGTCGATTATTAAGTATTAATCTAATCTATAAACCCTTATTAATATAAAATTCTTTTCTAAGCTCTAATATTAATAGGCTTATTAAAGTATAAGTATACGTCCTATCCGTTCGCTTATTATTTACTTTCTTTATTATAATAATCGTATCCCTTAAGTATATTCTTAGCGTCTAGGAATATACGGCCCGAGAGGGGTTTAAAAAAAGGGTCCTAGTTTACTTAGTACGAAGTAGGGCCTTTATACTAGTTCTAATTAGTATAGTAATAAGTTAGGTTATAGTTATAAAAATATTTTAGCCTACGCTACGTAAGTATTTTATTTAAGTTATTTTATTACTAACTTTTATAATACTCCCCTAGAGAGATAAGGTCGTATATATTTATACTTAGGGTAATAAATAGTAGTTAAGGGCTTAATAAGTATAGTTAGCTTTATTATTATTTTTAAAAAGAGGGCGTATACTACCATTAAAAAAAAGAGGGAGGTATAATAATCGGGCCCGTTCTTACTATAAGCCCTATATTATATAAGTACTTAAGCTAGTAAGGGCCTCCTATGCTAATTATTATCTAAGTATATAGGCTAGGAGTACCTAGGGGTATTCAATATACGGGTATAAGCTAAAACCGTTTTTATATTTATATAAGACTTAGGTAGTAAATAGTAATCCGTTAGTAATATATCGAGTACTATAAGACCTTATTAAGTAAAGTATTTCGTAAAAAACTTAATAGTGCCTATTTAGAGATTAGGACTTTTATTTTATAATTTAATGGTAACGCCTCGGAGTTTATCTATTTCTAATATAAGCTATTTCTAAAGTAATCGATTAGGATCCCTATTAGCGTTTTATATAAGCTAATAGAACTAAAACTATTAAAAAGAGCCCATGCGCTAAGAGCTAAAAGAGTCTAATTCTATATAATAGGGAAGCGTTACCTAAACTAAGTTAGGTTAACAGCTTAGTACTACTTATATAATAACTAAGCCCCCCGCCTCCCCGTACTATATAAGCGCCTCTTATTATAAAGAACGCTACTTTACTATTTCTAACTAAGAGATACCTATAAAAGAACTTTACCTATATAAACCCTCTTAATTCTCTATTTTTCTACCTAAGTTATTATAAATAAGCAAACCTCACTTCTTAAATCCTTATTTAAAAATATTTAATAACTATACTAAGACGAGCTTAGTTAATTATATAAGTAATAATTATAATAAAGAAATCCCTTCTTTAAATTAAAAAGGCGAATTTATTATAATAAGCTTAATATTTCATATCAAGCGTTTACTTAATAGTACTATTATTAAAATAGCCTAGCTTAGTAATCACCGCGCCTACTAGTAATATTATAAAATCGCTATAGAAGCTAAGATATACGATTAACTTAATAAACATCCTTATTTAGTAAAAGAAAAGGCTTAGAATTTAGATAAATATACCTTAGCTTTAAAAAATATACTTAATAGAACCCTTAAAAACTTTCTTAAGTCCTATAAAAACGTATTTACTAAATAGTAATAGTAATAAATAATTAAGGCTATTAAGTCCGTTAAGCTTTTATATAGTTTCACTATTATTTATTATAATATTAGGCCGTATAATTTCCTCTTAAATAACTACTTATATTTTAAAACTATCGACTTTTTTAGATTAGCTATTAACGGCTCCTATACTAAGATTAGCCCTAGTACTTAATACGTAGCCCCTTTACTAAATTACTCTTTATAATAAAGCTTAATAATTAAAAACGACCTCTTTAGTTTAGGATTAACGGTTTATTATATAATAATAAGTAAAGCTCTATTTTAGGAGTTCTAAAGTAAGGAGGTTCGGGAGATATATAATAACTAAGAATTTCTAGACTTAACTAATATACTTAATATAGGACTTATCTAAGGCTATTAGTCCCAGAATTTCGATTCTATAAATAACCTACTTTATTTTTTAAATATTTAATTAAAAGAATAAGACTTTATATATTATAAACTTAATAAGCATAGAGCTAAATAAATTATATAATCTAGAGGTATTATACTTTAAGTAGTCGGTAGTAAAGTAAATTTAAAAAGTAGTATAGGCTATAATAATAGTTCTTATACTTATATCTAGTTAGTTAAGCTTAGACCTAAAAAGAATTAAAAATAAATCTTATTTCTATTCTAGAGCTATAAAATAATTATTATAGATATTTTAAATAAGTTATCCTATAGTTAGTTATTTTAAACTTAAGAATTATAATACCTAAGTATTCTAGCCTTTTTAGTTCTAAGTAACTATCCTTCCATATTAATTAAGGCGCTCGATAGCGATCCCCTATTTATAAAAAAAGATAATAGAATATTAGTAGGGCTAAATTATAACTCTAGTACGATACTTATAAGTTTAACTACTAGCTATTATATATTAGTATTATTTTTATCTCAGGTCTCTATATTAAGTATCTCTTTTTCTAAGTATTTAAAAATAGTATAAAATAGCTACTAAATTACTTCTATATTAGCGAGTCCGAACTTAATTTCCTTATTAACGCGGCTAGATCATATTAAAGCGTTATTTAAATACTTAATATAGTTCGTTATTATAATAAGAATACGGCTATTTTGTAAAGCTATGCTATTAAGGACGTTAAGTAATTTAAATAATAAAAGAGGTTTATAAGGCTTTAGTAGGCTTTATAATATATCTATACCTAAATTAGATTTATTATTATTAGTATTATAAGCTCGTATTATACTAACTACGTTAACGTCTTTAGGTAAAACGACGTAGTACTAGGGAAGGTTAATAAATAAAGCCTTAAGCCTTATATTATTAATATTAATAAGACTAATAATATAGATATCGAGACTAAAGTACTTAGTAATTAATAAAATAAAGCTCGACTTTCTAGCTCTTAAGCGGCCGTATAATAAGTAGCTTCTTTAGTATAGCTACTCGCGATTAGTATATTAAAAAGGAGTATTAGAGTTAAGGAAGTTACGAATATTATCTAAGAGCGTTTACTTTAACTCTTCTTTTATTATAACGGTTTAGATCGGCCTAATTTCTTAAGTTATAATTCTTTTTTAACTATTATTATAATACTCGAAAATTAAAGTCTTTTTTCTTTTAATATTTTTAAGTATTTAAAGCGGTATTTACTTATAAGGTTTCGTAAGACTTAAGAAGAACTCTTAATATAAGAAATAGTTATTATTTTATAAAGAAATAGTATTACCTCGTTTTGTATATATTATAAATAAAGTAAATACCCTCTATATTGGAAATATACTCGTTTTTTCTACGGGGTAAATCGGAGGGGCTTCTTAGTTATTATATTATAGTTTAAATAAAGTAAGGCTTATCCTCGCTTATTATTAACGCTAATAAGAGATAAACGGGCCTTTTTAATAAAGTCTTAAGAAGAGATTTAGTATTTAAATATATTATATATCTCATTAAGATCGTAGACGGTAGTTCTAAATATTAAGGGATTTTAATACTATACTAAAGTATTAAAAAAGAAGGACTACTAACTTAAGTAAGTATTTACAAAGCCTCTTACGGTATTATATATAAACTTATTATTAAAAATAAGTAGTCCGTAGACGTATAACGTTATAATAAAGCTATTTAAAGTACTATTAAAAAGCCAATTTAGTGCCGTTATAGCGCTAGCGAAGCTAGGGAAAAAGATATTTATCATAAAGACCTAAGTAGTACTTAAATAGTATATAGTATTAATTTAAAAAGTATTAAATGAAGTATAGGTAGTAATTAATAGATAAGGGTAATAATAGTTTAGGATTAACTTATTAACCGATTTTAAAAAGTAATATAATAAAAATAAGAGCTATATATAGAGTTATAATTTAGAGAGTACTATTATACGGGCGTTTATTAGTAGAACTAGGCAAATGGCCGGTTTTATATATTTTAAGCTCTACCTTAAGAACCTATAGCATACTTTACTTCGAATTAGCTATAGGTTTAATTAAAGGACTCGATATAGCTAGCTATCGTTAGGTCTAGCTATAGTATATTAAAAGAGGCGTTATACTAACCCCCTTTTATTAAATAAGAGCTAGTCTTATTAGAAGCGTTCTTAATTATAGCCATAGCCTTTACTAAAATAAAGGTTAACTTATATCCTAAAATAGTATACTTAGTATCCTAGCTTCGCTTATCTATCGTTTAGGGCTCGTTAAGGATCTATTTATAAATCTAGCTATACCCGCTATTTCAGTTAACATAGCCTCGGGTATATTCTCGTAATTAGGCTTTCTTAGTTATATTAATATAGTCCGGCCTAGAGTATTTCTCTAAGGCCTAGCTTTTAAAATACTACTTTATACTTCGTATATTATATTTTTATATAGCTATAAATATCTCTAGAGTATTAGGCTTTTATTGCGTTATAAGGACCTCTTGTTAGTAAATAGATTGCGGATAAATAGTAAGAGGATAGATAATAAGAGGATAGATAGTAAGAGGATAAATAGTAAGAGGATAAATAGTAAGAAAATAGATAGTAAGATAACGAGTAATAAGTAGATAAATAGTAAGTAAGTAAATAGATAGATAGAAGTATAAATAAATAGTTAAGAACCTAATGCCGAACGATATAGGGTAACTTCGGGCCTATATAAGCCCATAACTTTAACTAGGTCTTTATAATATAATTAGGCACCGACGCGGGGTAACCTAATTATAAATCTATTGCCCCCTAAGAAAGGTTAAAATAAAATACTTACGTACTAATATTTTGAAATAAGCCCTATTAAATACTTTTACTACTTTATCTAATATATTTTCTTTAATAAAGATCCTTTAAGCTCCCCTCTCTAATTACTACTACGACCGAACTCGAGATCTTACGTAATATTTAATATAAAACCTTATACTATATCTAATAAGAGAACTAAATACTAAGCTAGTATAAGACCTGACCTAAAAACGGCGATAGATCTACTTAACCCTAAACCGGTTAATAAAATAAAAAAGATTCGCACAAAGACTTCGTTAAACTATAAGCTCGTTAAAAATTACGAAAAAGAGGTATAGGTACCTAGGATTATAATATAATTTACGCTCACTTTAAAATAGACTAAACATAAGTATTCGAATACTAAATAGTAAGACTTTAACGACTTAGCCCGGTATATACTAAGCCCGGATACGGCTTTTTTACTAATAAATATATACCTTAAGTTTAGTAAAAAGAAAGCTATTTATATTTACGATTCTAATAATAAGTAAATAGATATAGTTAGTATAAAGTATAAGGGGTTTATTATTAGAATTTTATAAGAGGCTAAACTTAAATTCGTTTATTACGGACTATATAAAGTTACCGAAGTTATAGTAACTAAAGTAAGTTCTCTATAAGTCGCTTTTAACTATACGTTAAGTATATTACTACCTTACTTAAAACTAAGAATATAAGAAATAGAGAGACTCCTTCGATAAAAAGAACCGTTAGTATACCTTTACTTTCTATATTAAACTCGGGATACGAAAGTATATAGATTATATCTTTTACTATCGCCCTATATACCCTTTATAGCTTATCTAAACAAGACTTATTAAGATTTTTCGTTTATTAAAAGGATACTAAACGTTATACTATTTTATAATTAAAATATATTGACAGAATTAATTAGATTAAGTAGTGCTAAAGTTAAGAGATCCTCTTTGTCATTACTATTATTACTCTTAGTATATTATATAATAGTTTTATTATTAACTTAATAATCTAGTTTTACCTCGCGCTTAGTAGTCTCGATCTCGGGTCTATAAAAAGCCTTATAAGTTTTAGTAACTAGCTAAGAAGCTATAATACTCCGGGCATTAATATAAAGGTCCTAATAAGTTATATTATACTTATTTAGTACTTGTAATAATACTCGGTCCTTAGTATTAAACTCGCTACTAGGCCGCGAGGTATAGTTATTTATTCTACTTAGCTTAGAGTATTTAGCCACTCTTCTAACTAATATTAGGTCCTTAGGCCCTCTATTTAGCCTAGCTCGTTTAGATACGTTTTTAAAGTCCTTAGTTAAGCTTTTTTTAGTTATATAGGGTATTAATAAAGAACGTTTCTAAAGGGACGTATAAGAGGACCGTTCTTTATTATTTCGCTTTTCTATTTAATACCTCTCGACTATTGCTTAGGCTTATTTTATAAAAATAAGTAAAATCTTACTTTTACTAAGCTATTATACTAGAGCGTCGTTAAACTACTATTACTTAGTAAAGAGTATAATTATATTAAATATAAATAAATATAGATAATAAACTAGATCCCCGAATTCCTTTTATATATTAAAAAGAGATTTCTAAGCTAATTAGTACCGACTTCTCGTTAGTTAAGTAGCTATTATAAAGTATAATAAATTATATAATAAAATAGCTATACGGTTTAGCTTTCTGCTTAAGTCTTTATTAGAAACTCCGTGCTTATACTAGTTTAAGAAAATTATAAAACTACTAATATACTTAGTTATTATATAGATCTTAAGAAAAGAGGGAGATAAAGTACGTAAGCCTATATAACACGCTATAGAACGATAAATAAATAAAGAATAGATAAGCGGGGAATACTTAATATATAAATAAATAAGGAGCGGACTAGATATGTTCCTTAGTATCTAGCTGCTTAACTCCTATTTACTAGAGGTAAGTAGTATAAATAAAAAGGCCTATTTACTAATCGTTACTTTAGAAACCGTACTAAATCTACGTTACTCTATTAATAGTATTATTAAGGTATATATATAGTATCTACCCGTTTATATATCTCTCGACTATTTATTTATATTTATCTATTTATTTATCTATTTTCTATTATATAAATACTGTAAAATCGTACGTTTAGAGATATAATAGACCGCTATATAACTCGTCCGTAAATAGTCCTAATTTTAGCTAAGAGTAATTAATAATATATAAGCGGGCTACTATTCTAAAACTACTCTTAAGTAGGAATAGCGATATAACGGCTAAGAAATATAACTATTACGAATACTATAAATATATTAATCTAGCCGCTTTTAAGCGTTAAAAGATCACGTTTATCCTTATAAAGTATCACGGTATATTATTAATAGAAAATATAAGTAGCACGGCGCATAAGTATAAGAAATTATTAATAGCTAGTAAATATAGCCCTTCGTATATTACTAATTTAGTTGCGGGCTCTAAACCCCCTAATAGAACTCTACGTTCGTATATATGTATTATAATTATTATATTCGTACTTAGCATATCTATCTATCCGCTTTATACTTGTTATACTTAACCTATCTATTTATTATACGCCTATATACGCCTAGTACGTTTTCTTAACTAGTCTATTTATTTTAGGAGCGGATCGTTAAATAGAATATATATTCTTTAGGATGCTTAAATATTTTAACATAACTTAAGTAAGATATTAGCCTAGGGAATTTTCTCGTCCTTTTTAAAGCCATAGCTTTATTAACCTAGCTATATTCTAATTATAAGAGATTATTTAATTTTTAATATAAGTCGTAGCGCACCGTTCTTAGAAGTCTTTATTAATAATAGAGGCGTCTCTAAACATGGCTATTTATTAATCCTAACTACTAGACTTATTATCTTACTTAGACACACCTTTAATATCTATAGTAATACCTAACCAATACGCTTTAAAAAGGTCTAGGTTTTTATAAGCTTATAATAAAGAAGTTAGAGAGACTATATACTAGTTATATACGATTTATTACTAATTAGGGTCTAAAATAAAATAACGACGTTTAAGTATTATATAACTATTTAAAAAAAGATATTTACTAATAGTTTAGATTAAGTATTACGTAAGTCGAAAAGAGAAGTAAAAGAACGCTTCTTTACGACGTCTACGGGTTAAAATATCTAATCCTATCTATTTTTTAAATAAAGGCTAGGGCGGCGGTAAAAAGGGAAATAACTAAATAAGTAAATATATAATTATAGGATATATAATATATGGATAACTATCTATTTTTTACTTTATATAGCGGATTCTGTTTATTATAGCCTAGCGGGCTAACTCTTAGCTAACGATAACCTTACCGAGCCTTAGAATAGGTAATATAAACTATATAGACTACTGTTAATATAAAAAGACGATAATATAAGACTAAAAAGCTTATCCGTTACTATTTACAGAGTATTGCGCTTCGGTTCTATTAGCGAAGATATAATTAATAATATACTAACCTAAGCCTCCTTATTATCTTAATTAAATACTTTAATATAGACGTGTAGCCTATCTATTTTTATAAAGCTATTCGAGTAGTAATAAAATAGCCTAATAGAACTCTATTAATAACGGAAGGCGGAGAATAATAAATTTTATACTTTTAATAAGACGGTATATTTAGTAGTACTAACTAAGTAGTAATATATTTGATATAGTACGAAATAATAAGCATCCGAGTAAAAATCATCCGCTTCTCTACTTATTCCGTATATAACTACGTTTAAAAGTTAATAACCGATTATTTTAAATTATAAAAATACCTTTATAAGTTCTGACTTTAAGGATAGGTCTAATAATAAGTAGACGAGTAAGGTTTATATTTCTAAAATAACCCTTTACTTAGCTAGCTTGGATCCCGTCCTTAGAATGGTATAGGTTAATAATAACCGCCTCTTTCCCTCGTTCTCTAAATAAAATAGCCGTATATGTAGGTCCGTTAGGCCGGGTAGTTAGCATAGCTACTTAAACCCTTATTACCGGCCACGGCTCGCTTATAATCTATTTAATTAATATTAATATCTCAGAGGACGATATAATCGTAATCTTTTAACTAGACGATCTAACTTTAGCCCCTATACTTTCCTAAATATTTATAAGACCGTCTTTTAAGTAGAATTCGGAAACTATTTAGCTAGATCCCTTTTATATTAACGACTCTCTTAGTATATTAAACGTAAATAATAGAGGCTATATACCTAAAGTAGAAAACTATATAAGAATCTGCCTCCTATATTATGATAGCGTTATCTCTCCTTCTTAACTAGAAGCCGGCTAGTAAAGTTATGTTTTATATTAATACTAATTACTATATATAAATAAATCTAGTCTAGCTTCTAAATTAATACTTAGCATCGGCTTAGCAGATTAAAATAGTATATAGTTTACTACTATTAATAATACTAGTACTTACTATAATCCTAGTAATAACTATTATATTGTTATTAAACTACTACCGTAGGCTAATAAGGGGGTTTATAATAGTAGCGGCTAACAGTAAACGAATTACTAATTAAAAAGAATAACTAGAACGACGATTATTAGTTCGTTTAATACCCCTTAGATATTTAGGATTACTATAAAATATAAAGTCCGTTTTTAGTATATAGGTTAGGCTTTTAGTAGTTACCCTAATAAACCGTTCTAAATATAAGAGAAGTTAATTAACTAAATAATACTAGTATTTGTTCTAATAACACTCTAGCTTCGCATAGTCGACTTATTAGACTATAAGTAATTAGTCTTAGTATTATATACTAATAAAAAGGCGTTCGTTATTTTATTTAAATAGTTGAAAAAGAAAAGAATTCTATATTAGAAGCCTAGAGTAAGGACTGCTTAACCTAGATTGAGGCTCTTCTAACTTTATTAATAGTAAGGACTATTATTATTAGCGATTAATTAGTAAAGGTTCTGACCGTAATATAGTCGGGTTACGGAGGGCGGGGGTGATAATAGGTAAAATGCGGGTATTTTAGGGCTTTGCTAAAACAGAGCTATTTAGTATTTAATAAGATACTCTAGATTATTAGGGACTTAAATCCTAGCTTTTACCTCCCCAGTCCCTAATGCGTAGTATTTAGAATTAGTCCGTAGTATAATAATAGTTATTAAACAAGGCTGCCCCTACTATATCCTCGTCCTTAAATTAAAGCCGAGTAGTACTATATTATTTTATATAGCGCCGAGTATCTGTATTTAGGAGAATATATTTACCTAAATAAATGCCTTTAGAAAACGTATTTTAATTTATAACTAACTAGTTCTTACGTAGCACATTATATAGTAGTTCTTTTCCGGCTTTATAAGTGCAAAAGATCGACCTCAACGGGATTACGCTTTTAAAGGAAATTATATAATATAATATACTTTTTAACTATATAATATATATAATATACCCTAAGCACGCGCTTAATATAATATAATAATTTCGATACGAAAACCGCTATATAATTCGGGATAAGTAAGCTACCCTCTTCGGCTACTTATTAACGATAGGCTAAGTAATATATTTACGGAGTAGCGCCGGTTAAAAAGGTTAATAATAAAAGTCGGCCGTAATAGTTAGCTATAATAGTCGGCTATAATAGTTAAAAGCGGCCTTCTTTAACTATAGAGGTTCTAAAGTTTAATAATAACGTAGAGGTTTTTAAAAAAAAGGGCTAAATAGGCTAATATTTACTACTTATACTAAAGCTTATAAAGATTCTTTTTATTCTTATCGCTTCTAATATTACCTAAAGCTCTATTTAAACTAAATAAATCTACTAAACAAATTTATCAAACAAACCTATTAATATATAAACCACTACCTTAATAAGAACCTACTCTACTCTTAGTATATAGTTAGTAATTAGTAGGCTAGAACTCTAAAAATACCCACTAATAAGTCTACCCCTCTCGGGCTAGGCGCCCTCGGCTAGCTCGACGCTATAGCTATCGTAACTAATATAAATATACTTAAGGATTAATAAAGTACTTTTTAATAATACGGAATTTAGCTAAGTAATAGTATAAATATTATAAATAGCTAGGCTAATATAAACGTTATAATTTAGTATATCGACGCTAGCTTAAGAATAATGCTCTACGGAGCTAGAAATCCTTTTAATATAGGCTATATTATAAATATAAAAGAATATATAAAGGGCCCCTTAACCCTTAATAAGAAGGAGTATATAATACGGGACTTAGCTACTTACGTAGGCTAGTACTAAAAAGTCTTATCTATATTAAAATAAGTATAACTTACCCTCTAAATAGTTAGAAACGGGAGAAGGTTAGGAGTTTTAATTAGTAATTAGGTATAGAGCGTAATATACTTAGTTTTCCTTAATACGTAATATATAGTACGGCCCCGGCGGATTGCTCCATCGGGGGGACGTAGTACGTTATATTATAGAGGTTTAATAATAATATATTAATCGTTAGTATTATTTCCTAGTTTTTAAGCCTAATTATAATAATAAACTGCGTATTTTATAGATCGGGGCTTATTTTAGATATTAAGTCCAAAGCTAAGAGTAGTATAAATAAAAACGGTCTTTTAGTTAGTTGAAAGAATACTAAGTATAGCATAAGAGCCTATTCTTAGGCTAGAAAATAGTAAACTAAATATAATCTCTAAGATTATTGATTTTAAAAAAATAAATAAAAAGTAAATCCTTAACTTTAATAAGAGTCTAAGTCGCCCTATTAAATACTATACTAAATAGCCTAATCCTTACGTCTACCTTATTTATTATAAAAGGGAACTCGAGGTAAGTTAGAACGCTACTATATTAACCTAATTAACTAAAGACTTAACGTAAAGAGGGAAAAAATAGAATAGTAAATAGAAACTAGCGAGCTAGCCCTTTAGGCCTAGCGGTTTAGCTCGTTATATAATTATTAAGAGCTTAGTTTTATAACTTAAAGCTAAGCTATAGGGCTTATAGGGCCCTAATACTTATTATTATAATATTACCCCCCCTTTTATATTAAAGGGCGCTATTCGTAGTATTAAAAAATAATTTTTAAATTACTTCTTATTTTAGTAAATCTATAGCTATAATTATTATTATTATATTATCGTTATCCCTTAGTAATAATAAATTACTAGCTATAACGGTTTTTATTTATATATTTAAGTTCTATAATAGGCCCTTAATAATTAAGTATTAGTAATAGAACGCTTAGAGCGCTACTAATATATACCCAAAGCTTTTTATATCGTATTAAGTTAGGTCTATATTATACCCCTTTTAATCCGCTTAGTACTATAACTTTCTTTTATATAATCGTGACTTAATAATTTTAAAAACCTCGTACTCTAGGTTATTATTATTATTAATAATTAGTAATAATAAGTCTTAATTCTACTTAGGTAGTAAGTCGTTAGTAGCCTTCCTTAGCTTACTTAGATAAAAAACTAAGTATACTTAGCTATTTATTAATAATTTAATAATCTATATACCCCCCTATTCGGTATTAATAATAAGCTATAGCCCGGCTTATGGTTATTATAACTTATTTACGTTAATAAACTTTTAGTATAAAGTATTAACAAACACCTAGTCTCTTAATTTTAAGTCGTCCGGGTATTAGTAACGGTTAGTATACCTCTTATATTATACCTAAGTAACCTTTATATTACCCTTAGTAATCTCCTAGGCCTCGTATATCTTACGGATTATTTATTACGTATTAATACGGTTTAGCTTCTTTTTTATATAGCCGAATTAATAAGTTCGCTTAGACTAGTTAAAAAAGAGCCGTAGTTAATAACTAAA
This sequence comes from Colletotrichum lupini, assembly GCF_023278565.1. Classification (NCBI taxonomy): domain Eukaryota; kingdom Fungi; phylum Ascomycota; class Sordariomycetes; order Glomerellales; family Glomerellaceae; genus Colletotrichum; species Colletotrichum lupini. The sequence goes on from NC_064672.1 coordinate 1,084,785, forward strand.
TTCTATTTTATATAATAATAGCCCCGTAGTCTCGCTAAGCTAAGTAATATAAATAAAATTAACTATAAGTAGTATATTATTCTAATTATCTTAATACTAGTTAATTAGTAGTTTTAACTACTATAAGATATATTAATTTAGTATTTCTATTTAGCCGTTTATTTAAGGGTAGTCCGCTATTAATAACTATACCTTAACTCTATAAATTCTATAAAGCTCCCCTTAGAAATTAGAAATAAATTAGGGGCCTCGGTTTAATATAATAGTTTTTAATAAGCCGAAAATAGGTAGTATTTACTTATAGAATATTTAGTTTATATCTTTTATCATAGTAGTTTTATAATAAGGAATAAATATTACCTTTTTACTTAAGTAGTTTACTACTACTTAAATATTATTAAATCCTTTTTAATTAGTAAAAATAGTTATAAAGTTGGTAAAAATATATTATTACGAGTAATTAAGTACTAGAAGTAGCTTTAGCTCCCCTAGTAGCTTATTATACGGCTTTTATAATTAATAATAAATATAATAGTTCTATACGTATTAATAAGTATTTATTATTAAGCCCGGTTAGTAATATTATTATTTAATTATTTTTATAACCTTATTATACCCTAGGTAAGTAAGGAGCTTTTATTTATAAACTTTATAAATAATTATAATATAAAGGTTCTCCTCCTCGGGTATTATAAGCTTTTTATTTATTATTAATAGTCCGTTATTTTAAATAGACTAGCGCTTGCGCCCCTCGGCTACTAACGCTCGTATTAATATAAAGGATATTATAATAAGGTCCTTATTAAGCTTTAAAATCTTTTTCATTAATAAGTACCCCTAGAGCTCGTCTTTTAATAAGAATAAGCTAATTATAAGCTATAGTTAATTAATTATAGTACTTAATAATACTTATAAATCCGCCGTAATATTAGGGGATTGTAGTCTTAATAATAAGAGGTCTTAAGTCCTATTAGCTTTTTTTAATACTTACTAAGTATAGATATTTTTTATTTTTTATAAGAGGGTATTAGTTAGTATATTTTCTTTTTTTAAGTAGTAGTAGATTTAAAAATTAAAGTTTATTAATATACTAGCTTAGTTAGCTCATTATAAGTTAGGTAGGTACTTAGCTATAAAAAATAGTAGTAATTAATAGTTTATAATAACGTCAAACCTATATTTATAGCTTATAAGCTTTGCGTACTATTTTTTAAATATAGTACTATTATTAATATTTTCTTATTATAAATAGTATAATTAAGCTCTGCGCCGCTTATTATTTTTAAATAAAAGGCTATTAGGTATTATAACTTATTATCTTCTTATTATTATAATAGCGCTCTAGTATATATTAAGTTAGAAACGTCGGTTTTTAGCCACGTTAATAGCTCTAGCTTAAAATAATAGAGGATAAGTACTAATATTAATACTAGTTTTATAACTTTAAAAGCCGTTTTATAATTAGTATTAAAGTTAAAAAGAACTCCCTTATTTATTAATTTTATAAAAGGCCTAGTAAAGTAGCTATAATTCTTTATAAATCTCTTATAAAAGTTATAGAACCTAAAAAAAGACTAAATACCCTTAAGTAATATAAGTAGTTTTTAGTTTTTAATTATAAAGACTTTTTTTTAATTTAGTTATATACTTTTTATTAAAATTATAAAGCCTAAGTACTTTATAAAAGTAATACTAAATTTATACTTTTTAATATTTATTTATAAGCCTACTTTCTATAAGTAGTTTAGTACTTTAGTAACGTGTTTTTAGTATTAGAGGGGGTTATTTAAAAAGATTAAAATGTTATTTATATATACTATATAAAGGTTATTTAGGTACTCTATTAGTATTTTATTTATATATTACTAATACGTAATAGGCCTATTATAGAGCCCGAAAAGTACTATTTTATATTTATATTACCCCGTAGCGGGTTTTAAACGTTATTAAGTCCTTAGAAGCTAGGTCGAGCTAAATATAATAAAAGGCCTATTTAATATTTAGTTTCGTAAATACCTTTGCCCTACTTAGCTATATAAAAGTCTCGTTAATAAGTAGTAATAAGTAGCGGTCTTTTTTTATAACTTTATTAAACTTATAAAAATTAATATAAAAGCGCAGATTATTATCGTACTTTTTTATAAATAGTATTAATAATATAAAAAGAGTATTACTTAGCTTAATAAATCCCTTTTATAAGTACTTTAATAAATAGGCTCTTAAAGCCTCTAGCTCGGGTACTAACTATTTACATAGAGGGTAGTAAGTTAGCTTTTTTTTATTACCATTTAGGAGCTCGATTTTATAATTATATAGCTTATAAAATATTAGTATATTACTAACTACCTTACTAAAACCGTTAATCTAGGGCTATAAATATTTTAATAAGTTCGTTATTATAAGGTTATAAGTAACCTAATCGTCGTTATATAAGGGGTTTACCTTTTCTTTTTTATCTTTTATAATATAATTAAGCTTATAGAGTAATATAAAGCTTATCTTAACGTCGTTTTATTATAAGTTCTTTTTAAAAGCGGGAGCGTTAATAAAAATAATATCTATTTATATTATTACTAAGTATAGTTTTTATTACCTAGCCCTCTTTACGGGGGTAATATAAGTATTATTAAAAGTACGTTCTATTTTTTTTTATATTCTTAGCCTTATTTAACTACTATATTTAGCGGGCTATTATTTTCAGTAAGTATAATAATATCCTAATTAGTATGCCCTTTACCCGCTATTACTAAAATGTTTAGTTATAATAGATTATATTTATTTTAAATAAGTCCTATTAATAGTCGGCGTTAATTTAGTATTATATATTAATAACTTCTAGGGTATATAAGTCCTCGATATCCCTAATAATAATAAAGGGCGTTTTTTATAGTAGTAGGTCCTTAAGCTATATTAGCTATTAATAACGAATATTAAAGTTTACCCTATAATATTCGAACTACTTCTACTTTAAAATTAGGTCGTAATAGCTTATATTAAGCTAAAAAAGAGGTACTTTTAAAAAGACTTATTAATTAATATGTAAGTTAGCGGTTTATACTACGTTAGTATTATTTAATTATTCTTTATTAAACCCGGTAATAAGAATTAGGTATAGTAATTTACGAGATAGGGCTACGTAAAACTACTATAATAAAGGGGTTACGTAGTTATTTATAAATCCGTACTTATTAACTCCCGTTTTAAATAAGGCTCTTAAGTTAATTTTCTATTTATTAAATATTAATATAAGCTCTATTTTAAGGGGCTAGCTCCCTACGAGACTTTATAAGTTTACTAAATTAATTACTAATTCTCTATCCTTTTTATATATATCCCCTAGTTAGGAGTTTATTTCTACTAAGGGTTCTCATTTTTTAAACTTAAGTCTATTTTAATAGGGCCCGTAGTAGTATTAATAATAACTATAATAGTCTTTAGCTTCTTAAAATAGTCCTTAGAAATATATTTAATATTATTATAAATAAAATAAGCATTACTATTTTTAAGTTTTTAATATAAGGTTTTAGGGATCGTTTTGTAGGTAGAGGTGCGACCTTGCTTTTATTTAGTACCTCTAATCCCTTTATGATTTCTATTATTTTTAATATTTTTATTAGTTTTACCCGAAGTTTAGTAAGCTTAGTTAGAAGTTTTAACCGGGCGGTCCTTTATAAAAAGAGGTTATATTACGTTAACTAGCTAAGTAACGTACTTAGTATACTTTTGAAAAGTAGCCGTGTTATATAAGTACTTTAATATAACCTAGTTACGAAGATATATAAGTAGCTTATTATAAAAACGGCGCTTTTATTAAGACTTTAAAAGCTTATTAATACGCGCGAGCTTAGTAAATATAAAGCGCTTTTAGTAAACGTTTTTAAACGTAATTATAAGTACGTCTAGCTTGTAATTAGTATTATTTATAATAATTAGGCTAGTATAAGCTAACTGAAGCTCGTAAAATAGCTACTTAGTTATAATAATCTCGTTAGAAGTTAATATTAAGTATATAAACTCCGTAATACTACTTTTAATCTTATTAATAATATACTCTAAGTAATACTTATTTATATTATAATTAGTATTTTCTAAGCGCTTCGTAATATACTAAAGCTAATAATTAAACTTAAGGCTAGTATTATTATTTATAAAAATAGATATGTTTAGTATTTTTTAAGAGCTATAAGTAATAAAATAAGATAAGGCTAGAGTACTTTTATAACTACCCTACGTCTCTAAGTATATTAGTTATTACTTTAGTATACTAAGAGTAGTAGTATCCTAAATAGAGCTAATCTAAGAACCGTTTTCTAATTACTTTAGTTTTTTAACTATAGCCGTATTATTAATATAGGCTCGGGTAAGGGCTTTTTTCGTAATATAGAGCTTTATAATAGTAATACGTATAAAATTAAAGTTCTTATAGGTTATTATATATAAGCGCTTAGTACTATTACTTAGCTAGCTAATAATAAAAAATAGGACCTACTTTAATTAGTACTAAGTAATGCGTATTTTTAGTTATTATTTGATTTATTTAAATAGGGTCTTTTCGTTATTTTTAAAATATAGCTCCTAAATAAGGTCGAGGTTGATATATAACTTAGTATTTGTTTTTAAAAAAGATATCGTTATAAATATAAATAAGTAAAGTAAGCTAATTAGCTACGTTATTAAAATACGCTAAGTAATTAGCCTAGGTAGTAAAGGGTAAGAAGCGCTTTATTAACTAGTTAAATAGTACGACTTTAGGGTTAATAACTAAGAGCTTAGTACTTTTATTAGGGCTTATAACGCTCTATTAAAACTTATAAAAGCGGCGATTTTATTAAAAGCCGTTAGTATAAAAAAAGACCTAGCTTCCCTAGTTATATCCTCTAATTATTATATTTAATAAAGGGGGTATGTATTTAGGGGGTATTAATTATATTACTTATATATAATTAATTTAGTTAGCTATCGCTCGGCTCTTTTATATACTTTTTTAGTAAGGGTAGCTAGTTAGGATAATAAATAGTTAATTAATTAAAATATTATCGTTCTATTTTTAGAAAATAGTTAATTAAGTAACGTTAAGTAGTATTATAAAAAGGAACTCGAAGTAAGTCGGAATGCTATTATATTAACTTAATTAACTAAAGACTTAATGTAAAAAAAGAAAAATAAAATAAAAAGTAGAAGTTAGTAAGCTAGCCCTTTAGGCCTAGCGGTCTAGCTCGTTATATAATTACTAAGAGCTTAGCTTCGTAGCTTAAGGCTAAGTTATAGGGCCCACAGGGCCCTAATACCTACTACCGTAATATACTAAGAGGGCTAAAATACCGTAACGGCTATTATATTATAGCTTATTTATCTTCCCTATCCCTAACCTAGTTAGTTAGTTATATTTATAAGTTAACGATATATAGCGACTTATTATACGTAACTATTTGGCTATTATGTGCTATATAGCCTGGGAAGTAAATAAGACGTAATTATTATTTTTATAAAGTTATAGTAATATTATTACGTATGCCTATTTATATCTTTATACCTCCGCTTATTAGTCCTTATATCCGTCCCGGCTAAAAAGATAGGGAATAATAATTTAATAGGGTAGTCCCTAGTTATAACTCTTCGCTTTTAGTAATAATACTCCTTATTTATAGTCTCCTTATTACTTTTATAAGTAAATAATCGCTTTCTAACTAAGTAACGCCCTAAAGCCCCGCTTCCGCTTTACGTATATCGACTTACTTATTTTTTATTTTCTAATTTAATAAGTATATTTACCCTTATTAAAGAGCTAGTTTTCCTTATCACTTAAATATAAGAGAGCTTTAGTAAAGAACGTAATATATAAAGCGACGTAGTTTATATTAAGTAGGGGTTTATACTTAACTAAGAGCTTTTTAAAAATAGTATAATAGTAATAATAAATAAACTATCCGTTAGTTATAATAACATAGGGCGTAGCCCGGATAGTAATCTTAGGGTTATTAATAATCTTAGTAATATATTTATTAATTCGAACGACCGTTCGACGGAGTCCCCCTCTTTTTCTTCTTTTACTCCCGCTAATAAGACTAATTTTATATTATATATACTTATAAATAATAATAACTAAGATTAGTATTCTAAAGTTATCTTATTTATATTATAATAAACTATTCCTTTTTATAAAGTCTAACTCTATGGGTTATCTATTTAGTCGTCCGAGCTAAGTAAAGAGTATAACTCGGGGGGGAACGTATTCTCGTATTCCTATAGATCGCCTCTATTTTTAGAAATATTATCTTGCGTATTACTATTATATTAAGTATTAGGTCTATTTCTAACCGTACTAATATTACTAGTAGTAGTAACGCGTATTAGCTACTTATCCTCGGCCCTACTTTAACTAAAAATAATATTATATATAAACTATATAAAGCTATTTATATTACTAATCTAGCCGATTTTAAGTACCGTATTACGAGTATTTATAAATAAGAAGTACTATTAAGAGGTAATAAATAAAAGGGTAATATTATAAATAAAATTAATAAAATCTCCGTAGCACTTTTCGTATTTCGTAGCGAGAAGTTCCTCGAGGTATTTATAATTCTTAGCGTGTTTTATAATAGTAATAATGTTAATAAAATAGGCGTCCTTATTAAGGAGTGGGACTACGATTATATTAAACTGCCGTTAGTAATTACCTTATATTATCTTAAGATTATAAAAGTCCGGCTTAGCTATTTATCTCTAGGCCTTATTTTTCTTATATATTACTTTTAATAGCTAGAAGGCGGGTATTATATAATTCTATTTTAGGTATTAATAATAGTTAAATCGTCGGTTGGATAGTCGGGTTTATTAAGTATACGGGCGGATATTATAAATAGATAATAATATATAAAGTTCGATATATATATTTACGTAAATAATAAATATATATAGAGAGAGGATGCTATAGTAAGATAAATAGCCGGCCTGAGAGGTTAAGTAATAGAGAAGGTCCTATATTTAAGTTTAAGGACTTCTTATATATAATAAATAATATAGTTTAGTTATTAGCTAGCCTTAGTACTAAATATAACCTATTTAAAGAGCGAGCGCGCGCTCTTTTTAAATATAGGCGCTAGACTAACGCTACCTATCTCCAGTCCGATATATAAGTATAAGTACTTTACTAAGCATTTTTTTAATAAGGTCTTAATAATTACTTATAATACCCTACTTTAGCCTATATTAGAGTTATAAAGGACTCTTAAAGCTATACTACTTTACTTACTTACTTTTATTATTAAAATAAGTTCCCTTAGTAACGAATTAACTTAGGCTTTTAATAACTCTATCGATTTATAACGCCGCATAAACTAGGTTAAAATATAGTATTAAGAAAATAGCTAATTAGCTAAGTAAAATAAGACCTGCGTAGTAACGAAAGTAATAACATTATTAACTCCTAGTAGTTTTAAGCTTACTAAAGTTATTAAGGCCTTTTTTAACGTATTTCTTATCTTATTACTTAAAGCTCGTCTTATATTTACTTACTATTATTAATTACGTAATACTAACTCTATTATAATTCCTTTGCTATATAAAATTAGTAAGTAGAATATAGTTAGTATAATATAGCGTATATAGGACGTGAACTTTACTTTATACGCTCTTCTTAATAACCCTCTTTATAACCCGAGACCTACGTAGTTTATATTTTTATAAGTTTAGTATAGTATTTATTATAATCCTATTAACGACGACTACGTTCTAATTAATAAATCGTATATAGGATTTTATTTTACTAAATTATATTTTTTAACGAGCCGCCGTTACTTATTATATAACTAAACCGAGGTAATTAAGCTTAGTATATAGAGAATTTTAATAGAGTTTAAGAACCTTATAGCTAAGTAATATATTACTAACTTCTTAATATAATAAAAGTAATTTATTATTATTTTATATAAAGGCCTGCTTAGCTATTTAGCTTTTACTAAGTACTTTACGTTTAGTAAGGAATAAAAAGCTAGTAAATAACAAAAATAAGAGGGGGGAGAAATAGAAGTTATTTTAACTATAGCTATAAATATAAAACGTAAATTAAATAACGCTACCGTTATTAATAATACTAAATTTCTTAGTCTCGCTATTCTAATTTTATAAAAGATTACTTAAATAAGTAATATATTACTTCTTAGCCTCTTAAATAGAGGAGTTACTATTATTTATTCTAAATAAGTTAAAGACGACGAGGTTAGTTATCTACGTCTAAATAGAGGGCCTAGCGGGGTTTCTAAGTATAGTAATTAGACTACTTATAGACTTTATTAGCCTAAGCGAATTACTAATATATCATTAACTAGTCTCTTTACTAGCTACTACTTAGCGTTATTAAAAAAGGTCATAGTAAAAGTAATTAGGTATAAAAGTAAGACATCCGAAGACTTAATAAAATACGCGTTAATTCAGAAATAGGAAAATTTATTCTTAAAAAAGCTATATTACGTATATTTTTACTTTAAAAACGACTAGTATATCGGTCCTTTACTAAAGACGAATAGCTAAATATAGTTATTTTAAAGGCTTTTAACGGCCGCGTCTTTATAATACTTATTAAGCGGCTTCCCCCGTCCCTCTACCACGGGTTTACTTTACTATTTAAGGCTAGTAACGTATAAAGGATACTTTATAATACGTTATTTACCCTTACTTACTTTATAAATTAGTAAGGTATTTATAATAATATTAAACTAGCTAATATTACTTATTTACCTAAGCGTAGCGCCATTCTTCTTAATTTTAAACTAGCTACGATAATAAATAAGAAGGAGCTACTTAGTAATACCCCTTAGTATATCCTACTTAACCTTATTATATAACGAATACGAGGGACCCTGGGTAACGTATAGGCCTTAGGTATTATAATACTCTATATTCTAAAAAAGATTACTCTTTTAAAAAAGACTATTAAAAGTTAGCTTATCCGTAATATAATAAATCGAAATAGGGAAGCTCGTAAGCGCTTACTAAGCTAGCTTAATAACGTTACTTACGCTAGGGTTATATTAAACCGGGCTAATATAATAGAAAATATTATTCTTAAAATACTAAAGCTTAGAATCGATTCTAGACTCTATATTTTATAGATTATAGTTAGCGTTAAGGATTTAAAAAAAACCTTAAGTATTAAACTTTACTCCTTAAACTTATAACTATGCTTAGTTAGAGAGAAGGGAAAACTATTTAAAATAAAAGATCTTATAAAAAAGAAAAGCTTAGTAAATAACGTCCGACTAGCTAGCTTCTTTAATATATTTAAGGAGCTATATATAACCGGGTAGTTTTAATTATTATAATCGGCCGTACTATTTTTTAACTTTGCGAGTTCTGTTCGCTACTAACACTTAGTCTTAAATTAGTAAATATTAAAGCTAAGATATCTTTCTAATTCATAATTTTTAATAACGTTTATAAAGTTATATAGTCCTTTAGGCTTTTCTTTTAAATATAGCTTTATAGCCTTATTACGCAAAGGCTTTTATAAAAACAATTTATATATACTCTACTTAAGTAGGCACGACTCTTATATAATTATTAATACGCTTACTACCTATATAGAAAACTATTTTAGTATACCTACTTATATAAAATACTACCTAAGTAAAGCTATTTATATATAAATACGCTCGAGTAGAGCCGCTTACGTAAGAATATACTTAAGTATACGTAAAAGTTAGCTTAAGTAGGCTTTTAGTCTAAATAGTATAACTTAAATAGAGGAAGCTACGTACTAATCGATACTAATTTTAAAATTATAATTCGTAATAAAACTAAAAATAGAGAGCGATAAGAATAAGTACGGAGGAAGATATAATAGTTATTTAATAAAAGTATATACTAAGAACTAGCTTATTTTATTTATTTCTTTCTTAGCTTCTTTTCTTACTTAATTATAATCTTTTAATATTAAGAAATAGCTTACTTACTTCTATTTAGTTTCTTAGTAATTTATAAATACTCTTTTTCTTTTTAAATTTGTACGTAGAGACGTAGTTTATTTAAGTATATTTAGTATAAACGCTTAGTTATTTTAGCCCTTTTTTTAGGAATATCTAGGCTAACGCTAAAATTAGAGTTATTATTTTTAGTTTCGTTTTTATTAGTACTCTTACTATTATTATTTAAATTATCCGAGCTTTTATTATTATTAATTATCTCGGTATTTAACGGCCTAATAACTACTTTTATTATATAATTATAGTTTTTTATATTATAAGAATTACTCCTACCCCTACTCATTATATTATATAAAGACTTAGTAATATAGTCCCTAATAAACCTAATAAATAAGTAAAGAATATCTAAGCCTTTTTAACTATTAAATAAATTAATTATACTCTTAGTAATAGCCTAGATAATATTACTTATTCATAATAAAGGTTTAATAAGAAAACCGTATATATAGTATATAACTTAGTATAAACTTATTATAGTAGTAATAAGAGAGGAGGGTACTCGGTTAGAACTTTCGAAGCTAGTTTTTTTTAAAAGGGTAATTAAAGAGAGATAAAGTCGTTTTAATTATAATTAATAATCGCTACTTCTATTAAAATAGTAACATATATAAAGTCTTAGTTTATAAAGCCGGCGATATTATCTCGTTACTAATATTTCGTAATTCTTTTTATTTAAACGAGCGAAGATTATGGCTTTTATAATCGTTTTTAATAGCCCTATAACCTCGTTTTCCTTAGTTAATAATAGTATTACTATTTTATAAAGAGATAGAAGTATAATTTAAAAGTAGAGTAAGAAGTATAATAACCTCTATTTTAAGGTCTTTTATTTTATTTAATAACATAGTAAAAGCGTTAATTAAGAAATTAAGAGTAGAGCTTATTATAACAATAGACTCCTTATAGAGTTAGGTATTACGGGATAGCTTTTAGAGAGGATTTATAATATAAGTATTTCTACCGAACTTTAAAATATAAATTTAGGTCTTACGACTACTAACTCTATAGTATAAGTCTTATTATAAGTATTATTATAAGAGCTATTAATCTTATTATTAGCTAAGCTATTAGTATTATAGTTTTAATAAGTTTTACTACTCTTACTTATCTCTTTATCTATAATAACTAAATAATATTCCTTAGTCCTAACCTACTTTATATTTTAAATATAAGTTACTTATTTATATTTTTATTATTAAAGAGAGAACTTATTAAGTAGAGTTATTTTATTATATATCTAACTAGGCTAGAAGCTATAAAAAAGTCTTTAAGTAAAAAACTTACCTCTTTCTAAGAGGCGACTTTCGTAAAATAGTTAAGTAAGGGTATATAAAGTAACTAGCGTTTTAAATATAGCTAGGTATTATTAAAAAAGAAGGGTCTAGTCGTTATTATTATAATATTATCTATCTTAAAGGGTAATATTAAGGCTTATATAGTTTATACGATTTTAGTTATATTAAGACTTTTATATTAATTAAAATTAGCGTTAAAATTAGGAAAGTTATAAAAATCGCTTACTAATCGTTGGTTATTACTTAAAAAGAGGAATGCGATAGAAGTATACTTAATATATAGCTAATTATTTAGGCTTATATTACCCTTAGATTTTTAATATTTCGTTTAAGCGTAATTAAGCTAGTTTGTAAGAGGAGTAATTATAGCTACTACTACTCTCTACGCTGTCGTTAGCGTTTTAATACTTATGCTCTATTCTTTTATAAAGCCTTCCTATAGACTTAATATTTAGCTATTTAAACTATAGCTTAACTATTATTAACCAAAAAAGAAACGTCAAGTTAAGGGTTTTAATATAAGCTAGCTAGTATAAAAATAAAGAAAGGAGGGTATTATATAGGACGTCCGTTATTTATATAGTAATAGGTCCCTATTTAGAGGTACGATAACTAAGCTAAATAATCCGCTTATTAACCTACCAAAGAGCCTATAGCTTCTATATTTATATTAGAACTTAAAGCTAAGGAAGGTTAGCGTACTAACGTAACGTAATTACTTAATTATATAAAGTCCTAAATAATAAAATATTCCTTTTTAAGCCTAGCTTATATCCTTAAAATATTAATAAGCTCCCCCCGCTTTTTATTATTAATATTTCGTTTTATTAAAAGATAGTTATAATAGTAAACTTACTAAGCTAACTATTTACTAAGGGATATATAAGATTATAGCCCTAAGCTTATAGCTAAGTCTTACGAGCTATATTACTAACTTTAAAATAAGCTAAGACTATTTTAATTACTAAGGGCGCTCCTAGCGGTATAAATTATAATTATTAATCTAAAATTTATACTTATTTACTAACGCGGGCGTTCGGCCTTAGAATTATATTAAAAAAGGCTTATCTAGCTAAACTCGACCCTCCGTCGAGCTTAGTAAACGTTTTAATTAGTATAATTACCTATACTTTAATATAAATAAAAAGGTTATTTACCCCTTTATTATCCGGGCTAATTATATAATACGTTATATATAATATTAAATAAGCTACATAATAAGCTTATTTTATTAGAATATAAAACAGGGCTCGTAATTAAATAACCTTAGGATTATTACGCTAGCGCTTTAGGATATTCTTAAGCTTCTTAGTACTTATTATTTTATATATATAATATAATTAGTACTAGAGCCGTTCTATTAAGAGCCGAGATTAAATAGAGCCGGATACTTAGTATATTAAAATAAGAATTGCCTTTTTAAGTAATTTGATTAAGCTAAAGAGCTAGCTTAATTAGAACTTTTAAATAAAATCTAGCTATTTATTTTGCTTATTCCTAAATATAAGTACGGAAACGACGAGCTTCAAAATATAGCTATTATACTTATAGTATAAGATTATCCTGATTTAAAAATATTATTATTAATAAGCTCTTACCCCTCTTTTTATAAGAGTATTATTATATTTATAGCGCCGTCCCCTAGGAAATTATAGTATTATAAAGACCTTTACGACTATATATAGCCGTTCTTAAGAGCCCTACTTTAGCTAAATATTCCGTAGGTTATTATTTAATAATAGAGCGTTTAGTATGCTTTATCTCGGATATACGAGGCCGTCCTTATTATTATTACTTTACTAAAGGCGGGCGATAAGTCTAGGCTATAGTCGAGACGTAAACTACTTAATAAGGTAGTTTTATTAATACTAACTATTATAACCCCTAACTAATACGTCCTAAAGCGTAAGAAACCCTGAATAAAATAGATATTACCCTCTCTTAGCTCGTAAATAAGCTAAAAACTAATTTCCGTAGCATATACGAAGTTTCTTTTTACTACTACTAATACTCTAACTATTAATAAAGTAGAAAGATTATTAGTTCCTAAATATAATAATTCGTAATTAACACCTACCTCCCCTCGCTAAAAAAAGGGCTAAGACTAAGGGCCTCCCCCCGAGCGCTTATTATAATACTTAATATAGTATATTAAAATAATACGACGTCTCGGACTATTATTTACGGTTATATAATCTTATAGCGCCTTTTATAATTACTATTTATTTCCTAAATCTTAAGTTTAATAGTAAAACGAGGTAGATATAGCTAAATAAGTAATAGGCCTACGAGGATAGGTAATGGGCCCGCTAGGCGCTTCGCTAGGCGTTTTTAATATTGAATATTAGTAATTAATAAGAAGAGTAGACGTAAAATACCGGACGAGGGGTAACGAAATCGCTAGAAGCGGCTATATACTAAAGGAATTAGTAATACCATTATAATAAAATAGAGCAAAGCCTACTAAATAGGACGTACTATACTTAATATTAATATAACTACTATAAGTAATTAGAAGTACTAATATAGGTTTACTTTTAGCTAGCTTTAGTTAACTTTAGTAAAAACCTAGGTTTATTACCTAGGCCGTTATAAAGGATAAAAGTTAAAAAAAGGCTAAGATTATATAAAGATCGAAGTAAAAGGCGTATATAAATAGGGCCGATAAGAGAGCTAAGTAGCGTAAATAAATATAATAAAAATGAAGAGATATAAAAAGAACTTTCAAGTATATTAACAGGTTAAGTAGAGTAAGCGCTCTTTTATAAGCTTATAAAAACGGCGAGGGCTAATATAGCTAAGAATTACTTAATATAATAAGTACCGAAAATAGTATATTAAAACTACTATCTCTAAAGATAAGCAAGCCGTCTCTTTATTTACGTATAGATTCTATGCTATTATTAAGCATAACGTTTAATAGTATTACGAGACTATCTCTACCCGTATCGTATATACCTTTTTTAATTAGCTTCTTAATTAGAAAGTCGGTAAGGACGGTAAAAGAAAATATAAAATTAAAAAGAAAAGCTCGCTAAGTATATACTAAAAGGTCTTTTAACTCGTATTCGAGAGAGCTATAAGTAATAAGATTAATCTAACGTTAAATTAAAGTATATATAGGGAAGTTATCTCTCTTAGACCTAAGCCGGTCCTATAACTAACTAATCTAGGTTTTATAACGTTTATTAAAGAGGTACGGTCTAGATAATTAGTAACGAGCTAATTATTATATAGTAATAAAAGACTTAATATAGTAAAATAAAACCACGCTTAGTATAATAAAAAAGTTCTTTAAACTTAAAAAAATACGTATCCTTATTATACTCTTTCTCCTCTTACTAACTCTTACTAATCCTTAATTAATAATAACGCTTAACCTACGATTTAAAAACATTTAGGTCGCTTTAATAAGGGACCTAGAGGGCGGGCTATATAAGCTTTTTTTATAGTTTACTCCTAAATTTACTAAAACCTATATTAATAATAAGAATAATAAGTATGCTACTATTTTAGTATAAGTGCCGCGGTTAGCTAATATCTTAGGAGAATATTTATAATCCTTAAAATTATATTTAATCCGTCCTTACTCTTTAGCCCTTACGTTTTCTTATTAAGTATTATTTTCCGTTACCGAGCTTTTTATATATTAAGTCTACTTTTACCGTATTATTTTTAAAGCCTTAATATATATGTTACTAAGCGAGAGCTTCCCTTATTATTAAGGGAGGACCTTAACTAGACTTTTATTTTTTATTAAGCTATTGAGACGTTAACGGGTTATTAAATATCTTATAACGAACGTATATTTTATAATATAATAGCGGCCTAGATTAAGAGAATGAGTAAATATATAGGGCTCGAGGACCCTATAATAGCTTATAATCTATACTATAACGCTACTAATACGTTTAATTAGAGTAGTCTATTATACTTAATTCCTTATACTAGCTATACTAACTATTATTATAATCGACGTTAGCGAGGCTTTAAGACATTTAGTTACAGGATATAATAACTCTGACCCTTTTTAAAAGTACTATTTTGGGCATAACGTCTCTATTAATCTCTAGGGTATTATTTATAAATAGAAGCTTTAATAAGAACTTCTTAAACAGTCCTATAATATTAGCTACTCTATTTCTTAGCGCCGTCCGATCGACCTAACGATAGAATAGTCTACTTTTATTATAATATATTTAATAATAAGAGCGCTTATAAAAGCTATTTAAAAACTACTTCTAGGCTTTAAAAAGTATAAAAAAGCTAAAAAGATAGTACCTAAAGAAAAGGAGAGACTTAAAAGAGATTTAAAATAGTAAATTAAGGACAAATAGACTAATAAATAAGCTATAGATAATATTAAATACTAAATTTATAGCGTTAGGTTTACTAAACTAATAATAATAGATCCTTATTACCTTTAGAAACTAATATAAAAGCGATTACTTACTAAGCTTATAGCCCTAGTTATTATAATATTAAAAGGGTAGTATTATTAAAAAGACGATATTATTAAAGGAGTATTTATGTATTATTTTATTTAAAAAGGATATACGGTGCGCCGGCCCTAATATAAGCTAGTAGAGGGCCTATTTACCTTTTTATTAAGCCGCTTATAAGAGAGTACCCTTTAATACGAAGCTATATTATCTATATTTATTATTAATAAAAAAGAGTAGCTAAGACGATACTTCGTATGTATTAGTTAAGCTTTATATTTACTTATAAATAACGAATAGTAGTTAAACGAACTTATATATAAGTTCTATATTTCTAATAACTCAACTAAACGTTTTAAACAAAAGTATTTTAATAAAGTTATAAACTATAGTTAAGTAAACTATAAGGTTTATAATATAGTTCTCGATTACAAAATATATTTCTAGCGTTATGCTCTAAATATCTACGGTACTATTTTATACGTATTAGCTATATTACTAAGAAGAAGTTTTAAAAAGACGATATTATATAGAGCGAAGCTAATACGAACCTAATATTTTATACGTACGTACTTCTTATAATATAATATATTACTTTTAAAATAGTACTTTACGGAATAGTTATTAAGAATCTTAACCAGCGAATAGTATAGTAATACGTAAGTATTATCGGAGTTATATAATTTTATAACTAATAAATACGGGTCGTAGTAACGCCGTAGCGCTATATGTTACGGGATTACGTACTAGGGTAATACTAAGGGTATTACGAGTTAGCGAATTTATAACTCCTTTTTTTATAATAACGCGCCGCTTATATAGCGCAATCTCACTTTCCTTTTCTTTACTTTATATTTCATATTTAGATCTAACTTATAAGTTATTATAATCTATTTACTACTTTAAACTAAATCTCTATAATCGTAACCCTTATACTATACCAATATAAGGATAGCTATAGGCCTCTTATACTTTATATAACTAGCTATTTATATTTACTCCGTATACCTAAATTTCTAATATATTAAGTACTTAGAACTATTTATATATTACCTCTAATTTAAGAATAAAATAAATATAGAAACTATTTTATATAATAGCGGATAATAAAGGCTATAGGGTTTATAATATATTTCTTATCGAATAGGTATTCTCTATAACTAGCTTAGTATTAGGACGACGATTTTTATATAAAGAGCGACGCTACTAAAAGGACGATTCTAAGTCCGGTTTACTTTAAAAGTTTACCCCCCGTAGCCTTTTACAGTCTTACTATACTTAATATAATTAGTTTATAGTTATTAAGCCCTTCTATTTAACTTCGATATATTATATAAAT
Source organism: Colletotrichum lupini (assembly GCF_023278565.1). Lineage (NCBI taxonomy): Eukaryota > Fungi > Ascomycota > Sordariomycetes > Glomerellales > Glomerellaceae > Colletotrichum > Colletotrichum lupini. The sequence continues at coordinate 1,101,844 of NC_064672.1, forward strand.
ATACTTAGTTATATATATTATAGATTAATAAATAATATAAAGATAGGGGCTAGCGGAGGATTTAGTAGTTTCGAGGATTCTTTAACGCTATTAAGTTAAGTACTATTAAAGGGCTTTATTAAAATATATATTACGTAGTACTAATATAACCTACTACATAGTAACTTAACGTACGTCTTCATACGAGGAATTTTAAGTTAAATAGTAGAAGTTTAATTATTATAAACTATAGGGTAACGACGATATATCGAAGGATTACTAAGGCGAGGTAGATTTAATAATCGACTTAATAAGTAAGTACTTACTTAGTAGTATCCTCTAGAGAGCGAAGACGACGTAGTATATAAATATAGAGTAAATAATATTTAACTTCTCTATTTTATTTAGTGAAATAACTAGTCCGGATAATAGTACGGTAGTATATATTAAACCGGTTATAAAATAGACTATAGAGTAACCGTAACGATTTCAATATTACGGTACTAAAAATGGATTATAAGCCTTAGCTACTATTTAAGACTATTTTATAAATAAAGATTAATAAGAGGATCGAATTAATTCCTAGGTATTTACCGTTAGGAGCGATAGTCTAGTAGTAGATAGATTATTAGTAATACGAGGTAGTAGAGGCGTTAATACCTATATACTAGCCGTTACTAAATACTAAAAGATTTTAAATAGTCGATCTTACCTATCTATAATAGATTTATACTAACCAGAAGAATCGGGTAAAAGGGGAGAGAAGGCTTAGTATTAGTTTATTAAACTAAAAGGAACGGGTATACGTAGCTATATTATAGTACTACGTCTTAATTAACTAGGATTTTTTAAGTACCTAAGCTTAGATAGTTAATTATATACCCCGTAAGTACTTAGTAATTAAGCTTTAAATATAGCTATAGTATACTACGCCTAATTACTATAAATATATAAGTTAAAATATAAACTCGACGAGATTAGCTAACCTAATAATTAAGTATAATACGTATAGTACTCAGTAGCTTATAGTTATTAGTAAGTAAGATTAGGATTATTACGAGTTATTAAAAGAGGATTAGTAAACGGTTAGCTATATTATAAAGTATAAATAAGAAAGTATTTTAGTTTAAATAAGCGCTAAATAGGTTACAGCCCGTCTAACTAAGAGATTAAGTTTATAATACTAATTAAATATAGGCTACTTAGAGAAGGTAGCGTAGTTAGTTAAAGTAAAGCTATAGTATATTATTTAGTTAGTAAGCGGTAAACGAGTTCGATATAAAGCCCTAGGTAGTAAAGCTAATAAAACTTAAGTTAGCGATATTTTAAATAAGTAGTAGAATAGGTAGTAAAAACGTTACCTAAAGGACGTAGTATTAAAAAGGCGGTATTATTATATAGTCCGGGCTTTATATAGGGCTTTACTCTCTTTATTAAATTTTATAATAAAAAGCTCGAATATTCTATACTACTTTAAGTAGGCGGTATAATAAAGTATATTACTTAGCTATTTTAAGTAAGTAGTAATTACGAATAACCTTCCCCTTAGCCCCGTATTTAGTATTAAATCGTTATTAAGTAATAAAGTAATATAGACGCTTTACTAAAATTAGCTTAAGCGTAGTAATAAAGTATAGGATACCCTTGCGTTTCTAAAACTAGTCGGGCTAGGGTTACCTAAATACCTTTTAAAGGCTAGATACTACTTATTTTTAATTTCTTATAAACTAATAAACTATTATAAAGGAAATAGCCGCCCTTATCTTAAATTATTATACTACTACTAACTATATTAAAGATTTATTACATAGCCTTATAAAAGCTACGTACGAGTCTCTAATTATATATACTAATAATAATACGAATTCTCAATTATATTTTATATAATACGATATCTATACGACTTTACGAGGACTTTAAAAACTACGATATAATAATCGAAATACTAGTTCCTAAATCTATTTTAACCTCTTCGAGCTAGTACTATTATAAATTTATAATATTCTTATAATTGAACCTAGAATATAGTATAAAAATAGCTTAGGTAACGTAAGCCTAGAATACCGGACTACCTCTGGTAGAGCTTAGTAAGAATAAAAAGAGTTCGTTTACTTATCACTATTTAATTACTAAGGTCGTTATATAATAATTACTAATATAAGATTGAGAATAAAGCTAGCTAAAGGAGTAATAAAATAACTTATTAAAATTTATAATAATATAATTTATATTCTACTTATTTAATACGTTCTTTGACCCTAGAGGGCTTATATTACCTATTTTTATCTTATACTTTTTAATCCGTATTAACCTCTTTTTAGATCTTAAAGTTAGTATTTTAAGTAATCTAAAAAATCTTTTAAAAGCTTATTTTCTTAGCGAATTTTACGTAAAAGTAAGCCTCGTGTTATTTATAACCGAGCTAACCGAGCTAGCTTAAGGGAGTACTTTTTCTTTTAAATAGGCTATTTTTATTTAAAATATATAAAAGCTCTTAATAGCGATATATCCTAGTTTAGAATTAACTTTTATAAAGTAAATAATAAGAATCCGGCCCCTATAATACTAGTAGAGGGCTAGAGTTAGAAAAGATAGGGATAGAAAAGCTAAACTTAAAGGGCTTAAAAATAGAAGGGCTATTAAGGAGATAAAGACTTATTATTAAAAGCGACGACTTCTTGAGGTATAGTTAATAATACGCTATTAATTAAAAAGCGTTAAGTAATAAACTATTACTTTAGCTTCGTACTTTAAATCGCCTAAATATTAGATAATACTAGGGACTATTAATAGTCTAAAGAGATTTCGTTTAGGATTTAACTAATACTAATAAGCATAACGCTATATTAGCTCTTTTAAAACGTTATAAACGATAATAATACTAAAAACAGCAGGCCGTATTTAGTTAACTATATTATAAAATTAAATAATTTATATGGTTATTATAACGTCTAAGTCCTCTTAAGTTTGCTTATTACTAGCTAACGGTAATTAAAAAGATATTATCCGAGCTAAAATAGTATTTTTTAGCGAAGGTCTTAGTAAAATAATTTATTATTTTTACCTAAGGGCGAGATATTATCTCCGCTATTATCCTTAGTATATATATAACGTTATTAACGCTTAGCTAGGAGCTCCTATGCGCTTACTTAATTCTACTTAAGAGGTATATTAACTAGCTCTATTATAAAAAGGATATAGGACGACCTATTTAAGGATTACGGTACTTAGTATATAATATTTTTTAAATTAGGAGGAAGTAAGTAATTATTAGGCCCTTTTACTCGGCTATTGCGGCTACTAATAAATCCGTTAGTTTTATATAGCTACTAAGTATACTTTATATCGTCGTACGCTATTTATATAAGTTAAAATAAACTAGTTACTTTATCTATTACTTATTAAAATCTAGTTAAAAGAGAGCTTAAGAAAAGAGTCTTTAAGCGGCGCTTAATAACCTAACTCTATAAATAGATCTTTACAAATAGGCTAGTAAATATACCGAGTTTATTAGTAATACTAAATTATCTTAGTATACTATGCTTATTCTTAAATAAGTAAATAGTCTTTTACTCCTTATAAATCTTTTATAACTTTTATTACCGACTTATTACTTCTCTATATAAGTCTTTATAACTAAACGGGTAAGTGTCTTTTATAGCGTAATTAGGATATTAAATTTATTATCTTATTATAGCTACTTTAGAGATTATAAAGGGTACTAGTAGTCGAAGCCCTTAAAAAGCATTCTATATAATTATATAATAAAGCCTTATTTATAGCTAATACAGAACAAGGCTAGATTATCTAAGTATATTTCCTAAAAGTTAGTACTATACTTAATTTATTAAAAAGATAGTACGTATAAGTTTAGTAAATACTCCGGAATAGTAGTACTCTTTATTTATACTAAAGCTTAGATAATAAAATTAGAAAAGATTAAGAAAAGAAAACTAAGTATAAGGGTAAAAGTACCTCTATAAGTAATTAATAAAGTCGTCCCTACTACTCTTAGCTATTTAACTTAGGGTAATATAGAAAATAAGAAGTAAGTTCTTTATTATATTACGATCTATTAGATCGATGGAATAATAAAAATTAAGAAATAGAGCTATATCCTTATAAGTATATACGAGTAACTTAAAATAGTAGTATTACCTTTAATAACTATAGTTATAATAAGTCTTCCGTATCCTAGTAATATTTATTAAAATAAATAGTATGCGCAAATATTTCTAGCACTTATTATAATATTTACCTCCTTCTGTAGCGATTAAGATTAACTCAATCTAAGGCTAATCCTAAATTTTATAATTATATAATTAGTTAGGCCGAGGCTATTAATAAAGTTTGTTAATAATCTTATAGCTAAAATATACCTAAGTTAATAAGGTATAAATAATATAGTTTAACTAACTTAGTAAGGCTATTGTTAAACTATTAAGGTCTCTTTTTTCTTAATTATCTAAAGTTCTTTACTAAATTACTATTAAAATCCCTTTTAGAGTCGTTAAGTATTATAGCCTAAATCGGTTCTATATCTAGGGATTTTATATTACTATATTATTTAGTAAGATTATCGAGCTATATAATTATTGTAGTCTTAATAGTAAAGTCGTTACTAAATCGATCCTAGTATATTTAATTTTCTTTAGTCGTTTAAGCTTTGTAGTAGCCTAAAATTGCGTCCTTCTAAGAGGCCTCCTAGCCTATCTATCTAGGATATATAGCTAGTATAAATATCTAGTATAAATATTTAGTACATATACCTAGAATATATACTTAGAATACATACCTAAAATAAATGTTTAGTATAAATATCCGGTATAAATATCTAGTATATATACTTGGCATATATACTTCGAATACACACTTAGAATACACACTTAGAATACATACTTAGAATATATACCTAAGATAAATATCCAGTATAAATATTTAATATAAATATCTAGTATATATATTTAGAATATATACCTAAGATAAACATCTAGTATAAATATCCGGTATAAATATTTAGTATATATACTTAGAATACATACTTAGAACACATACTTAGAATATAAACTTAGAATATATACCTAAAATAAATATCCGGTATAAATATTTAGGATATAGAACATTCTATTAGACTACGTACTAAGGTATTATACAGTAAAGCACGAGTTATAATAAAGTTATACTTTCTTATCTTATAGCAACGTATCGCTTATATAGTATAATAAATATTTCTTTATATTACTATACGTAACGTTTTATATCTAAACCTAACCCTAGGGGTTATTAAGAACTATATACTATAATTCGAACCTATTCTAGAGATATAAATCTTAAAGATCTATATCTGGGGTACACGTCTAGGTTCTTATTTTCGTTACATATTTTAAGTATAAATTATATAGTAAATTGTTTTATAAATATAGATTTAGATAAACGGCTAAAGCTATATAATAGCGCTTAATATAATTAAGTTATAGTATAAAGGGGCGAAACGAAAGATTAATTAGGTAAGCTATAATGCTACTATCCTATCTTCCTTATGTCTAATATAACTACTATTTATTAAAGAAATATAATTACTCCCTTTTTAAACGATTTTATTATAATATTAGTTAACTAGAAGTAGGTACTCCTTAAGTAAGAATAGGATAGTTTAAGAATATAATAATATTAAACCCCGCACGAAACTTTTAACTCGAGCCTTATTTTTTTAAATAGTTATATTAAAGACTAAGTATTCTTCCTTTTATAAAATTCCCTCTTTTATAATTTTAAAAGTAACTCGGCGTTAATTCTTTTTTTAATTTGCTACGGTATTTATACTCTCTATTACTATTATCTAAGTTTATAATTCCCTTAAATTATGCTACTAATCGTTTATATTATTTTTATAATTATTTAGAAGCGTAGTAGCAATTACTTTTACTTCGTTATAGCTTTAACAATAGGATATTGCGAATAGTATCGAGTCTATATCTAAAGTAAAAAGTAACTTATAAAAAAAAGCTACATAGATAGTTCTAAGTAGAAATAAGCTAGTTGTTAACTCTCTGTTTAAAACTAGTTACTAATTTATAATATTAAAAAAAAAGAATTCTTATTTCTTTTATAAGCCTCTCGAGTAGACTATAAACGTACGTTAAGTTTAGGTCCTTTATCGCTAATAATAAATAATTATAGCGTACTACGTTTTAAACGAGGCTTTGTATCTTAAATAAGCTAAGATATCTAACATTATATATTTTAGGATAAGACTTTATATATAGGACTATATTCTATTCTAAATAGAGTAATTTAAGAACTATAATTTCGTTAGTTTTAAAGTATAAACGAGAAGCTAAAACTGTAAATTAGGGGAGTATACTAGGATTCGTTATTATATTTTAGAAATATTATATTATAAAAAGCTATATTTAATTCTATTTAGTATTAAATAAAAGTTTTAGCTTAATAACGCGGACTTCGAGCGTCGAGTTAGATACTTAAATAAGATAGTAGTTATTTTTTATTATAAGTCGTTTAAAAGTAGCCTAGAAAGTATTATATAGGCTACCGTATTAAAGAAGCGATATAAATAACTTTATATAGCTCGCATATTCTTTAAAATACCTAAAATATTTAAAGAATATTAATAGTAAAAGGACTACGACATTTAAATTATAAAGATTTTATTAGAAGAATTTCTGTTTAGTTTAGTTAAAGTTCTTAAACGCTTAACTACTAATAATAATACTATAGAGATCTCGTTTATCTCTAGTAAAGAATCTAAGATACTTAAGCTCTAAGAACTATACTATATTTATATTAACTTTAATTAAGTTAGACTTAACTCCTTTAATAATATATAGCTAAATATTATAAATTAGTCTTAGATAATTAATATTTTCCTAAGCTTATTATTAACTAGGTCTAGGAAAGAAGTAAATAAAATATAAACCTTATTATATCGCACGCTCATAAATTTATAAAGACTACCCGTTAATATACCCGATCGGATACTTATAATACCTACTAGTTTTTTAAATACGCTACGGAATTATAAATAATTAATAATCTACCTCACGCCCCTCTTTTAATTAAAAAATAAGAGGTTTTTTAAACAATAAACCTATCGTATTTATTAATTCTTCTTATATTATAGTATTTTCAAAAAAGTATCGCTTTTTATAAATACTTTACTAATAGCGAAGGGATCGTCTACTATAATAAGAATATAGTTTCTAAGTAATCCTAGATTTGATCCTATACTTACTCTTTTACTTTATATACGTACTTATACTACTATACGTAATTCTAAAGGACGATAAGGAGCCGTATATAGTATTACTATAAGACTATTAAAAAAAAAACCCTACTAGCTATATCTCCTTATATTTTATTTAGTAAGTTAATTAGTAAATATTTATAATTATTTAGTTATACGAATCTAACTTTATATTTTAAATATTTAACTAAGGATAGGGCTATTTTAAGATAGTCTTAGTAACTAGTAATAATTAACGCTAACGTAAGTACGAATTAGTAAATAAAAGCTATTTTACTTTTTTATTAAAATAAGAGATCGCTTTAAGACCTTCTTAATATCGGGCTATATAATATTATCTACCCTATATTCCGAGTTATTTCTAACGTTTTAAAATAGCTATTTAAAAATCTCCGCTATATCTATTTTTAAATATCCTTAGAAACTAGGATACTAGTCTTATACTTAGGCCGGCGTTATCCTTAGCTTTATAATAAGAGTCTTACTTTATAATTTAGTATTTTATATATAAGATCTAGATCTAGTTCTTTTAAAAGTCGGCTTTACTATAGGATTAGAATATAGTATTAATTATATATTACTTCCTCTTAATAATATACTTTATCTTTCTAAACTTAACTTATATAGGCTGTGCCGAAAGTTAGCCTTACTATATATATATTACTATAATTAATAGTAAGAGAATAGTAGCTATAGAAGCTAGTTATAGATATTTTTAAATAGCTATTAAATACGTATTATTACCCGTACTATATTTAATAATCCCGACCCTATATTTTGTTTATAAATAAGTCGCTATAGCTATTACTAAAGGTTTAAAGGGGTTTATTATAATAAGCTTTAGCTTCTTAAATATTATTAATGTTTATAAAAGAGGAAGTGATATATATATATTACTTTAGAAAAGACAAAACCTTCCCGTCCTTACGAAGATAGCTTAGCCTCTTAATATAAAATATAGTATAATTTAATATAAATAGTAAAGTCGGATTTAGTTTTCGTCTTTATAAATAAGAATTATTCTATATATAGATATATATAGATCCCTTTACTAATAGGATATATACTAAGACCTGTTAAGTATATTTATTATTTAACCTCTATAATAAAGCTAGAATCGCTCTTTTACTATGTTCTTAATTTAGACCTATATTAAGTATTATAAAGGCTATACTTATTATCGCTATTTATAAATATTAGATTATATAATATAGGTCTTATATACGAACATAGTATTAAAGTAATTTCTAATTTCGGCTACTAAGGTTATTAAAAAGATACTATCGGAGCCTTGCTATATACCCTATTAATAAACGGATCTATTAATATTTATACGTAGATTAATTACTACTTACGAAGAAGGTATAGTTTTATATATGTATTACTTCCTCTCTTATTAATATTTTCAATATTTAAAAAGCCGAAACTTATTATAATAGGTCTTTATAAACCTCTAGTTATAGCTATAGCGACTAGTTTATAAAGAAAAATATAAGTTAAGATAGCGAACGATAGTGCGAGTAATAATACGTAATTAAGAGCTATTCTAAAATATTTATAACTAGTTTTTATAGTATTTATTTTTATATATCTAATTATAGTCGTATATATATAGTTAGAACGACTATAGGCCTAGCTTATATAAGTTAAGTCTAAATAGATAAAGTGTGTTACTAAGAGGAAATAATATATATATAATTAATACTATAAGCGTTTTTAATTTCTATTAAAAAGAAGCTAGGCTAGTAACGACTCTTAGTTCTACGTAGTACTAGCTAGGAACCTATAAATACCTTTTAGCCCGGGGTATTTATAAAGTAAAGAAAAGTTAACGCTAATTAGTATTTATTTACTAATTTAAGTAATAAGTGCGCATAGGGCTCTTAAGCCCTACTACTTATAAGCTATAAGGGAATACTATAAAACCTACTTAATTTATAACCGCGAAATCGAGCCTATAGATAATAGATATATAGTTTATAAAATAGGATACCCTTAGGGTACTTTTAAGCTACTTTGCTAATAAGAACTAAGTTATATTAAGAAGCGAGAAGATAAAAGCGTATAATAAAACTAAGGGAATTGAGAATAATATAAGTAATACGATATAACCGATCTTATTTATAAAGAATAACGAAGTACTGTAGTTAGTTAGAGGGATAATACTATGTCGCTTGGCTATTTTAGTAATAAAGAGGATATAAATAGAGGCCTTTTTATAAAATATAGTCGGCTTTATAAAAAAGATTTTATATAGTAATATAAAATAGATTTAAGAATCTGCGGGGCGTAGTATATAATAAAAGTAATAGAAAGCTAGATTAGTAAATCGTAAATATAATACTTTTCATATAGCTTAAGAGAACGGACGCGCGTATTAGTTTATTACGAGAACGGGACCTTTTAAAGTAGTTATTAAGGATAGGATCTATAAAGAGACTATTAAAGTTAGCTTAAGGAGTAAACTAATATTAACTTACGAGCTAATAATACCTTATAAAAGAAGCGGAATTAGATTTTAAAAAATATAAAATAAAGGGTCTATATAAGTAAACGTACTATGCCTTTACGAAGTATTTTTAATATAAATTAATACTTAGTTATAGTAAAAGAAAGTACGAGACTAAGTAAAATACAATAGAAACGACCTACTAGAGCTTACTTAATAGTACTAAGGATCGCTTTATAAAGTATATAATAAAAGTATAGAGCTTTACTTAATAACGTAAGAGTATTTTTAAAAAAAGTTAATATAGTTTTATTAAAAAGGTATACGCGCGAGCTATATAATAAGCTTTTTTAAAAAGAAGTTAATATCTTAGCGTAAACAGAAATATAGAGAGGAAACTTATTATACTTTTTTGAAAAGAAGAGCGCGCCCGACTTTAATAATTAATTATTATATATAAACGTTATTAACCCCCCGATAGAATAATCCGCTAGGGCCGTACCGTATATTACGTATTAAGGAAAACTAAGTATATTACGCTCTTTACCTAATTACTAATTAAAACTCCTAACCTTCTCCCGTAGTTCTCTAAGTTCTAATTATTTAAAGAGCGAGCTATATTTATTTTAATATATATAAAGCCTCCTAATACTAGCCTATATAAGTAGCTAGATTTTATATTATATACTCCTTCTTATTAAGGGTTAAGGGGCCCCTTATATATTCCCTTATATTTATAACATAGCCCGTATTAAAAGGATTTTTAACTCCGTAAAATATAATTTCTAAGCTAATATTAATATATTAAATCTTAACGTCCGTATTAACCTAACTATTTATAGCGTTTATATTATTACTTAGCTAAATTCCGTACTATTAAAAAGTACTTTACTAATCCTCGGGCGTACTTATAGTAGTTATAATAGCTATAGCGTCGAGCTAGCTAAAGAGGGCGCCTAGCCTGAGAGAGGTAAACTTATTAATAAGTATTTTTAACTTACTAATTACTAACTATATACTAAGAGTAGAGTAATAGTTTATATATTAATAAGTTTATTTAGTAAATTTATTTAGTAAATCTATTTAATAAATTTATTTAGTAAATTTGTTTAGTTTAAATAGAGAGTAGCTTTAGGTAATATTAGAAGCGATAAGGATAAAAAGAATCTTTACGAGCTCTAGTACATAAATATTAGCCTATTTAGCCCTTTTTTTAAAAACCTCTACGCTACTATTAAAGTTTAGAACCTCTATAGTTAAGGGCCGTTTTTAACTATTATAGCTAATTATTATAGTTAGTTATTACGGCCGACCTCTATTATCGACCTTTTTAGCTAGCGCTATTATATAAATATATTACTTAGCTTATTATTAATAAATAATAGGGTAGCTTACCTATCCCGAATTATATAGCGGTTTTCGTATCGAAATTATTATATTACGTTAAGCGCGTACTTAGGGCATATTGCGCGTATTATATAATTAAAAAGTATACCGTATTATATAATTTTCTTTAAAAGCGTAATCCCGTTAAGGTCGATCTTTTATACTTATAAAGCTAAAAGAAAACCACTATATAAACGTTATTAAAAAAACGATTAAATCTATTATAAATACGTAGAGGCTAGATATATAGATTAATTAGTAATAAGATTATATACTACTTATATTAATATACTAACTAAGGATAACCCCTACGTACCCTCGTACTATTAATAATAAGACTAGCTTTAGTTATTAATAATAAGATACTAAATTCTTTAAGAAATAACCTTAAAATAGCCTATTACTAATACTACGAGTAACTATAATATTAGTATATAAAATAAAAAATAATATTTATAGAGGTAGATAAAACTTATATAGGCTTCTAGGAGGTAAGGATATAAAAGAAAGTAGAGAATAAGTAGATAATTATGTAAGCCCTAAATAGCTTAGCCGGGGCGTAATAAACTATATATATATATAAGTAGACTAGCCGTAAAGGGTTCCTTAGTAATACCTAGTAATTTATATAAATAGGGTGTATATATATAGAAAAGCCCTGTTCGGATTACGAAAGGCTAGATCTAGATCTTATAAAGAGGATATTAAGGAAATAAGATCCTCGTTATATAACTAGGGATAACGCTAATTCTAATATAAAATACGGCGCATATTTTAAGTTATAAATAACTTAGAACATAGGGTATTTAGTAATTTTAATAATATATAGCTAGGGACTATAGCTAGAACCGACGTTTAATAAGAGCTAAAAGCGGATATTATAAATAGGCTAGTTAATAAGTAAGATCCTTATTCTAACGCGAAAAACGACCTATAATAAAAAAGTAGTAATACCTTTCTAACTTGATTCCTAGATCTCGACCTCTAAGTATATAAATAAGAGTTAAAAACTAATTATATAAGGGGAAGGCCTCTCGGTACTATATAAAGGCCCTTAATTACGTTTTTAAGAATATATAATTCCGGCTTATAAGCGTCGATACGGGTTATTAAAAAGAGCCCAGTATAAACTTTATAAAAACAATATAATAGTACGTATAAGCGTATTATTATTTACTAAAGGTTCTTATAATAAAAAGTTAGGCATGTCCCTAAAAAGCAATTTCCGGATACTAAATAATTATAGCGTTAATTATATATATACTATATTATTTCTTCTTTATAATATATTTTATTTATCTAGACTTAACTTATATAGTCTAGGCTTAATATCTTTCTTATTTATAAACTATTATAATCTATATTAGGAGAATATAGCTACTATAGAAGCCGATTATAAATACTTTTAAAGAGCTCTTAATTACGCGCTATTATTTATACTATCGTTTACTATCTTAACTTATACTTTTATTTATAAATTAGTTATTATAGCTATTACTAGAGGTTTATAGAGGCTTATTATATTAGTTTTTAGCTTTTTAAATATTAAGAATGTTTATAAGAGATAGAGTAATATATATATAATACTATATAGTAAAGGCCTATTTAGGTTCTATCGGTCTTACGAGGGCTAGGCGTCTAAAGCCGACGTAAATACTATTTATATATTTAGTATTATCGTCTACCTAAACCGGAGCTATAAGCTCTTTTCGGATCGCCTAATATCCTAAGCCTATTTTTAACCTATGTCTAGAAAAGCTAGAGATTACTTATAAATAACGGTACTATTTATATAAAAAATAAACGAGATACTTTTTTTATAACTAAAAGAAGTACTATAGTGCCTAAATAATAGAACTTAAGACCTTTTTTAAATAAGATAGTTAATTTTTCTAGCACGTATAGCTTTAACGAGGTAATGCGGGATATTCTTATAAAGAATATAAAAAGTGAATATTCATATAGAAGCAAGAATATATGAATATAGGGGATATAAGCGTATATAAAAGAGGTTTTTGTAGTAAAGAGAGTAATATAGTTGAATTACTATATGAGAAGTTGCTTGCTTAACGAAAGGTCTAGGTAGGCAAATACACGCCTACATATAGGCATAAAAACCTCCTACTAGAATATTTCATTGCTTATTAATTATGATATGATTAATAAGCGTATACGTAAGTGAATGCGTAATCGTAGTACGTAATTCCGCCTCGAGTAAATTCCAGATTATTCAGTTACCTTCCAGTACTTTCCATTGCTCACGTAAGCTTATATAAGCAGTATTGCTTACATAATCAATCCCTAGAAAGATCTACAGAAATCGTAGATTAATATGGTATATAGTTTGCTTACGTAATATTGATAATAAGGCGAATAATAAGGTAAACAAAGTTACCTTCGTAACAATATCTATGTTTGAAAATAGGACTATACGCTCTCTGATAGTACGCCTATTCTTATCTAAAGGAAACGTAAGATTAATACCTAAAATAAACTAATTAAAGAAATAATCTAGAAGAATAGCTCCCGGATAGACCTCCCCTATTATTATTCCATTTTACAACGTAATTTATTTGGTAAATACTAATTAACCCCGCATAGAATATAAAATACGACTAGCTACTAGTTAATAACTATTATAATAATAATCGATATTCTAAACTATTAGCCCCCGTAAACTATATAAATATTTGAAATAGTAAATAAAAACCTAATTAGCGAGTTTACTAATATAGGACTATACTTTATAAGCGGCGACGCTCGTAGAATCTAATTAAGTATAGCCTCTTATATAATAATATACTAATATACTTAGACATAGTTCGTACGCTACTTAAACTATAGCTACGCTAAGCTAATAAATACGATACTTAAAAGCATAGAGGTAAGAGTAATTAAATAGTCGTTAACTTAGTACGATATCGTTTACTTAATCTTACTTATATTCTTAAGAACTTACGACCTTTTTAACGAAGTAAACGTAAAAGAAAATATAATATAGCTTATTAATAATAACTATAAGAAAACCTTTATTAATAGAGACTACTACTAGTCTATTTCTTTGCCGTTTTTTAATACTATCTTATTATATCTAGAGACTACGTAGGTTTTATAGTGCTCCTCGCTATTGCATTTGGGAGGGAGAGTATTATTAGTTTTTATAGCCTTAGACCTTAGCGTATAAGGCCTTAAGAGTACTAAAAGATAAACAAAATAAAAAGTAAGGCGAGTAATAAAAGAGTTAACTAGGAATAAGAATAAGGTTCTCTTACTTCCAAAAACCCTATAAAAAAAGATATTAAAACCGCGTGTAGCCTACGTATAGCTTAAATAAATAAACGAGACTAAATTTTAAGAGCTCGTAAGTGCTCTTACTTATTTTACGTAACTTTCCCTTATCGTTAACTGCTTTAGCCTGTTTTACGTCCGTATTATAGCCGTTCCTTTATATCGTTTATTTTAAGCCTTAGTATATAGAGTCGATCCTTCCTTATAAAGTAGTTATGAAATAAATCGCCGAACTACCTTCTTTTAATAACTTAAAACGTAGTATAATTTATAAAATAGTTAATCCTATTCTATTATATTTGTAAACGGGCTTTCTTAAGTAGGCTATTTAGCTAGGTAGTTAACTTAACGATTTTATATATAAGATTAATAACAACTTATTATAGCTACCGTATCGCTCTAAGCTTATAGTAGAGTATATTACTTTCTTATTATAAAACGTTAATAACTATATTATACTACTTATTAAACTGCTTTATAAGCCTAAGGAGTAGATTATTAAGCTTAAATATATCGGAATAGACGCTTAATATGCGACGAGGTTCTATTTTTGTTATAGTACTTTTCCGGTTTAGTAATAATCGGATTAAGTACTTTAGGGTCGTTTATATTTAGCTCTAGGGCCTCTATTATTAAGTAATATTAGTTACTATACTTATAAATATTAAGGAGTTCCTTACAGTTCGATTTCAAATACTTAACTACTACTGTACTAATAAAATATAGATATATCGCTCTTTGAGGGATACTTACTAGCTCCGATTGCTATTAATTATTTATATTCCCCCCGGTTACTAACTACTTATCTTTACCCGAATACTAAAAACGTTACTAAATATCTACTAATTCGAACTATTCTATTAGCGCCCTCCCCCTTTATAACTCATAACTAATATAGCTAAGCGTATTATCTTAAGAGTCCTACTTATTAATAGTAATATATAGAACCTCCCCTTAGATTTCGCTATCTTTCTATACTATTTACTAATATAGGCTAATATTAGTAGAGCGGTACTCTATAGTAGTCTTATCTACCTATAGCAGGGTCTATAGCGGCTATAAAACTCTTTTATAATAGATGCGAATTAGTATTTACGCCTCCTAGCGGCGATTATTCTTATTCAGAAATACTAAGAAAATAATATATATAAAATACCGTTCTAAACTAGCCTCGTAGCTAAAGCATACTTATTCTAATTTATAAACAATAATATTAATATTACTAAGAGTAGACTTTTGAGGGATATAGCTTAGGACTTAAGTATAGATAGTAAGGAGATATATAGGATATTACTATATAGCTAGCCCATAGGTCGGATATCGGGCCGGCGCTATTAAAATACGAACCTATCTCTACCTCATTCTAAAAATAGGAGTATTAATATATAACCTAACTAAATAGAATAAGTCGGAATATAGAAGTTAATATTTTCTATAGTCTTTCGCTCCATCTCTAATTCATCCTAGCTTTTAACTATCCTAATTTAGGTTATATTTATAACGGCGACTAGAGTCTGTTTTCCTCGTCTAAAGTTAATAAGCAAAACTCGAGGCGGTTTACGGAAAGATTCTATTAAAAACCTAATCGATATTATAATAATAAGAAACGCGAGACCTCTATTATTATCTAAAAAGAAGATAAAAGGTATAAAAGTTCGGATAACGGACTAGGTAATAGATTTAGTTCTGCTTAAAAGAAATAATAGTTATTCCTTTTATTAGTAGCGTAAACTTAGTCTTTACGTACTATATAATATTATATTAACGCGGGTAGTTAGTTTCTAAGACGTTAAAAAAATAGCTTAATTAATAAAAACCGATTTTATTTACTATTTAATAAAATAATATTAATAAGTTAAAACGTAATAACTACAGAGTCCGTCCTTCTCTAGCATAATATTTACCTTTTTTAAAAAATAAAGAGTAATATAACGGTTCTTATTACTATAATTAGAGTTACGCTAGTTATTAAAAAGAAGTAAATAGTACTAACAATAAATATTAGTACTAAATCTAGTAATAGCTAAAAAAAGCCTTAATAATTAAAGTAAGGTGCCCGCTTAAAAAAGCGGGGTAAATAATTATATTTAAAAAATACTCCGGATACCCCCGCTAAATACTAATACTAAATCGGGCCGCACCCTCGTAAAGTACAGATCCTAAACCCCTCTAACCCGCCCTATAGCCCCCCCCCCCCCCGGGTTAAAAGCTACTTACTAAGCCTCTTCTAACTCTTATATTTTTTATTACTTTCTTACCTTAGCCCTATTTAACGGTTTAAATTTATTACCCTAGCCGCTCTATAGTTTCGTTACCTAACCTAGGCCTAATTTAGATCTCGTTTACTAAGAGCCAACCGTAGCCGTTTACTTATCTAAAACCTATAAGTTTAATCTTTCTTATTAACCCCTACTATAACGCTCGCTTAGTAATTATTTAAAATAGAAAAATATTTATTTTGTTAGAAGTACGTAGTAAGACGTTAATATTATTATATAATGAATAAACCTACCTCTTTTTAAACCGCTAACGTATAATAAAGGAGAGGATATTAATAAAAATGTAAATAGAAAGGTCGTTTCCTACTCCGAGTTAGGAGTTTTCTTAGTAAGCTAGGCTTTTAACCCTACCTTATTACTAAAATACCGTTAACCCTACGTTAACGCTACTATTTAGTAATACTATTAATAAATTTCTAATAACGCTAAGTAACGGTATCTTTATTTTCCTTTCTTTTTTATTAACAATTATAATAAGGATACTAAGTAGCGGTTTCTACTTTTCTTTTATTTTTTATTAATATCTATTCTAACAATACTACTAAGATATTTTTATACCCGCGATATAGGTAGCGAAATTCGGACTCTATAACCTCCTCGTAATACCACTTAAGAACCTATTTTTATTAGTAATAAAGCTAGTATAAAGACGTAATAGTACATAACTACTAGGGCTAGCAACCGCCGTATACTAGTTATTAGGGGTTATTTAGTTAAGTCGGGGTAGTTTATAAGTTTCTCCTATAGTTAAAAAGTAAGTAAATAACACTCGTAGTATTTAATATACTATTATGCCTTTCGAAGCTCTTATTTTTAATTTTTATAGCTAGCCGTACTATCTTATTATAATAGCTATTGCTATAGGTCCTCGTAGGGCGGGTAAAAGGCCTCCTTAACGCTACTTTACTATATATACACCCCTATAAAGATATTAGTAGTAGGATATCCCTATTATAAGTAATAAACTATACCTATTATTAGTTAGGTAGCGGCATCTTAATACTATTTTATTTTATTATACGTAGTACTAAGTTTATATTAAGATATTTGTAGGACGCTAGAATTATTATGTCTAGGATACTAGCCGAATTAGTATAGCTATTATCCTAAATATTATAAAGCGCTAGAAGTAATATAAACTACTAAGGGTTATATTATACTACACGCTAGTTTATTTCCCCCCTTATTATAATATTAATAAGGATCGGCCGCTTATACCGAGCTTAATAGTATAATAAACGTAGAATTAGCTTTAAAATACCTTTAGAAATACTTTAGAATAATAGAAATAGTGCAGTTAGGGAATATAAACGTGGTAGCTAGTATATACTTATTAAAGTCGAGCGCTAGTTATTTTTAGGCCGGGTGGATTTAGTAAAGTAGCGAAGAAGTAAACTTAGAAGTCGCTAGTTAAAAACTAAGATTAGTTATAGCTATATTATACTTGCGTTATACGGTTTTATAGTACGCTTAGAAATATAAAATTAGAGTTAAGTATATTAGAGAGCTCTTAGTAGCTATTAGCTATTTTTATTAGCTAGGTGCGTATAGGGATTATATTTAGCTAGAGCTATAGGCTTTATTAATTAGCTAATTTAAATACTTAGTCTATTTTAGTTTATAACTTAGCTATTATAAACCGTACGGTATGAAGCTTATTTGTGCAATAGCCTTTTCTTATATAGTTATATTTAAGCTATTTATAAACTTAATAATCTTATTAAAAATGGGACTATTATTACGTAACTATAAACGGCTATATAGTACTATTTAGTACTACGGGTTTATTATAGGACTAGCTATAGACCCTCGTACTAAATTAGTATTAATAATATCGTAAGTTATTATAATAGATTCGGGATGCGGCCGGCGATAGGACGCCGATAACTTAGCGACTAGTACACGGATCTTATTATAAAAGAACTTTTTAAAAAGCAAAGCTTTTATAAAGGACTTTATAAGCTTTAGTCTTATAATATACTTATACCTATATTATAGCCTCGCTAGTTAAGTACTTATAACTTAATCTTTTATAATTCTAAAGCTTTTACCTTTACGGAGTAACTAGTATAAGTAATAATAAATTATAGAAACGAACGGAACGTTAATAAAACGACGCCTAGTTATTAATAAAGAGCCGTTAGTGCCGACGAGCTATAGCTGTTTAGAGTCGACTACTCGACCCTATTCTATTTAAAAGAACGAGCCTACTATAGGGCGAGTCCTACCCGAATACTAGTATCTACGGAAGAGCTAGACAAAGAAGATAATCGGGGCAGATTACCCTCACGGGCTAGTTACCTCGTTAACACCCCGAAGACCCTATTTATTATAAACGGGGCGTTTATTAGCGACTAATCGCCGGATATATAAGGTTAAAGCGCGTATAAAGGCGCGGGTAGTACTAAAATAGCTAGTTTAGTAGACCCTATAGGCCTAATAATAACCTACTTCTATAAGATAATAGAAATAATAGTTAAAGATCGAAACTAAGAACGGTGTTAATATAAGGAGCTCGTCCGATAGCTTACCGAGCGGCTAGCGACGTATCTAAGTTAATAAGAATACGAAAAGCCTCTTTTTTATAACTATAAACTAATTAGAAAAGAGTCTATAAGTACCTAGGTAGTAGACTAGATTATTACTATAAAGGTAAGTAATAAGCTTCGCGCAAAAAGCACTATAAAATAGTATATCGAATAGGCCCTATTTAAGATATCCCTATTACTATAAACGTAATAGCGTAATTACGAGAAGAGCCTCTAGGATCCCCTCTCCTAGGGTAACTTTTTAGCGTTTATTTACTAATAGTACGTAGACCCCGAGACTTAGGAACGGGAATACTATAGAGAGCTAAGGATAAAGAGGCTAAAGAAGGGCCAGACCCCTACCCAGTTCCTTACTAAGTAGTTAGTAATCTATTATAACCTAGGTATAGAAAATATAGAGAATTTAAAAGCAGAGGTATACTAGTTCTTTTTTAGATTACTATCTTAGCTATAGGACGATCTAATTCGTTATAAGGTCTTAATTAAGAGAATACGTAATATAGCCTACGAGGCTAATAAACTATAATTATTAAATTAGTAAAAGGGCGGCGACTAGTTATAAAAGGATGGTAAAAAGAGGCTATATCCGTTATTAGAGTAACTACGTTAAATATCCCCCTTTTATAAAGAAAAGAGTAGAGAGAGCTCTAAAGGGCTAAGCTCTAGGGACTCGCTAGGAGTAATATTATAGAAGCTATATAATAAAAGTAATCGCGCCGAGCTATTATAAAAGCGTCGTAATAGCGATATTAAGTACTTTACGTATAATAAGACAGGCTATATATTTAGTAAGTACTAAAAAAATAAGTTAGGAAGTAGGGGTAACGATAAGCTAACGTACCCCCGATCGAAGCTAACGTTAATAACTATCTAACGGGTTACTACCGAGCTAAGAGTTATAGAGGTCGACTCGTTAGAAAACGAGTAAACGTAAGTAATATACTTAATATGCTTGCGCTAAGTATTAAGAGGGTACTAATAAGAATAATTATAAAGGGTAGGGTAATAGTTCTACGAGGTATTACTAAAAGGCTAGTAAAAGTTAATATAGATATATACTCCGAGATAGACATTATTAGTACTAGGCTTATAACCTACTTAGGGTTAACCCCGGCTACTACTATAGCTCCCTCGTTAAGGGACTTTTAGGGTAAAGCCGTAGGCTAGGGGAAAGCTTACTAATTAACGCTCTTCTTTATTAACTACTATAGGTAGCTAAAAAAGATTTAGTAACTATTCGCCGTAGTTAATAAGGATAAAGGAATAATAGACCTCTTACTATTACGACTATTAATAAGCTAAGAGGGTATTCGTATTAATATAGCGACGAATATATAGTCGTACGAGCCTATCTCGGTTACCGAACTAAAGGCAATAGCTCGTAATATCGTTAAGAATTATAAGAGGGCGTATATATTATATATCGCTACTATAAAAAGTATTGCGGGGGTAACGGAGACTAAACTACGAGGGGGTCTACTACTAGAATTTTAATTAGAAATAGAGACGTTCGACGAGTAGTTAGCAAAGGGACCGTAGTTATATAGCGGGGCAGAACACTCTATCGACCTAGTTCCGGGTACTAAACTACTATATAGTCCTATCTATTTATTAAGTAAGAAATAACTCGATAAGCTTCGCGTATATATTATTAAAAACCTAGCGAACGGTCGTATTATACTTTTAGTTAGTAAGGCTAGGGTACCGATCCTCTTTATACTAAAGAAGGACGGCACGCTATACCTCTACGTAGACTACCGCGAGCTAAATAGGGTAACTATAAAGAATCGATACTTACTACTACTTATCGGCGAGCTCCTAGATAGGCTTCGCAAAGCGAAATAAATCTTAAAAATAAATATTAAGGATACCTATTACTATATCCGAATTAAAAAAGAAGACCGATAGAAAATAGCGTTCTAGAGCCGATACGGTTACTTTGAGTATATTATTATACCTTTTAGGCTAACGAACGTACTCGCAACGTTCTAGGCGTATATTTACTAAGCGCTCGCCGACTTATTAAATACTTACTATATAATATATATAGACGATCTAATAATCTACTTAATAATAAAGGAGTAGTATACAGAGAATATTAAAAAGGTCCTCCGATATCTACGTTTACACGGGCTTTTTATTAAACTATTAAAGTGCTCGTTCTATTAAAAGAGGGTCGAGTTCTTAAGTTATATTATTATACTAAAAGGAATCGAGATTAACTCGTTACGAGTACGAACGATTGCCGATTAGAAAGCGCTAAAGTCTATTAAGGATATTTAAGTATTCCTAGGGTTCTATAACTTCTATTAGAAGTTTATTACTAAATACTCGGGTATCGTTGTACTAATAATAGTATTATTAAAAATAGAAAAGGGGTAGATAAAGGACTTTTAGTAAACTAAGGAAGTAGACGAGGCGTTTAATTAGCTAAAGGTCGCTTTTACCTCGGTAACCGTACTTACGTACTAGAACTTATAACGTATTATATAGGTAAAAACCGACGCTTTAGTTAAAGCTATTGTGGTAATTTTGTTATAATAGGCTAATAGAGAATAGCGACCCGTTACTTATTAATTACGGAAGCTTATGGATACGGAGTAATAATAGGCTACGGGTTAATAAGAACTACTTGCTATAATAAAAGGGCTAGAGCACTAGGCTTATTACCTCTAGGGCCTTTTATAAAAGTTTATAGTCCTAACGGATTACTAAGTACTTAAGGGAGTAATTGGCGTACTAGCGCGGGACTTTTAGAGAAGGCTCGCGAGGTAAGTATATAAATTATTAGTATTTAATTTTAATTTAGAATATTAGCTAAGGAAAACGAACCCGGCGGACGGTCTATTTAGAAAGCTAGATTATATAGAGGGGGAAGTATTTTATAAAGACGTCCTCTTTACGCTAGCTTAGAAGCTATGTCTTATTAATAAACTACTGCCTAACGTTTAGTAAAGGATAATTAGCTTAAAAAGATAAAATAATACTACTAAGGTATATATTTAAGTAGTTAAGGCCTCCTTTCGTAATCCCGGCTAAATATTAACTAGCTCTAGGGACGGGGAATCCTCTCCCCTATATTAGTAACGTATTATAGGGCGTATTAATAAAATAATAATAGTTATTACCGTAACGACTTAAGGTAAAAAAGTAAAAAAGTTATTAATAAACGCTCGTTAACGGTCTAGTAAGGATAAAGAGGAGTCGGATAGAGCTAGGGTTATTATATTAGAATAGTATATCTTATGCCCCGTTATAAAGGAGCTTATAAGGGGCGAAACGGTATTCGCTTTTTATTTCTCGCTAGAGACTAAGGAGCTTATTAGAGGATTATAAGCTAAAGACGAGTTTTATATATTATAATCGGCGAGAGTTCGTACTAAGGCTAGCGAGCTAAAAATATATTCGCTTAATAAATAGGGTATACTATTTTTTAAAAAAAAACTCGTTATTCTTTAAGTAGAGTCTCTTTAAATAGAGATCTTTTATTAATACTACGATAACTATAGGGTAGGTTATATAAGAGCTACGAAAACTCTCGAGCTAATCTAAAGGAAGTTTTACTAAGAAAATATCTAATGAGATATTTAAGAATACGTTAAGAACTATAAGTATTATTTAGGAGTTATAACCCTAAGACATAAGCCGTACGGGTAGCTATAGTTATTACTACTACCCTCATACCTATTCTAAGAAATATCTATAGACTTTATTACGGGGCTATTACTAAGCGCTCGTAGTAACGGCGTAGAGTATAATAATATTATAATTATTATTTATTATATAACAAAGTTCGCAAAGTTCTTACTTACTATTAAAATACTTAACGTAGTATAAATAATAAGTATCCTATACTAAGAGGTCGAATATAAGTTCGGTACGCCTAAAGGTATTATTATAAATAGAAATAAGCTTTTTATAAACGCATTTTAAAAAGAGTTCGCTAAGGAACGGGTAATACGTTACTAATTATTTACTACGTACTACTTATAAATAGACGGCTAAACGGAGCGAACTTATTAAATATTAAAAAAGTATCTAAGGATCTATACTAAGGGCTCGCTAAATAAGTAAGTAGCGTAGCTAGAGGAGGCCGAGTTTATATATAATAATAATTAATACTCTATTATAAAAGTATCCCCGTATATAGTACTATACGGCTACTGCCCTAGGTACGTTAAATATATACCTAATTATAAAGCCATAGTCTAGGGGGTTCGGGAAAGGGTTTAGAAAATTAGGGAGATTAGGGCCTAGGCTACGTAAGCGTAGGTACAAGCCTCTAAGAGCTAAGTAGCTTATTATAATAAAAAACATACCCTAAAGGAGTTTAATCATAGAGAGGTCGTCGGCTTATTAATAAAGAATATACGATTTAAGAATAATAAACTAGCGCCGAGATATATTAAAGTAGCGATAGCTAAAAGGGTAAGGAAATAGGCTTACCGAGTATATTTATTAGAGTAGTATCGGAGAATATATAATATTTTCTTAGTTTCCTAGCTTAAGCTATAGGGAAATCGCTAAACGGTTAGTAACTAAATAGCAAATCTCCCGGAGTTAGAGGATAAGCAAAACGTTTAAGAAGTTAAAAAAATCGTCGTAATATAAAGCGAGGGAGGAAACTTACGATATCTCGTTAAATAGGCTAAGTAGCTTACTAAGTATAATACGTAGGAGCCTATTAAGTATTTTAAAGGGGTAGTAAAAGTAGTTAATAAATTCGAACGCTATAAAAAAAGGGTATATATAAAATAGGATAATAAACGTTAAGTTCGTAGCAAAAGGTTGCCGAAAATAAGTTAATTAATAATATACTATAGAACCCTTTTTATCTAGCCTAGCGCAATCCTTAAAAAAAAAATATAGTATTATAACCCTTAGTAATACGTTACTAAGAAATCGCTAAGATCTAGCTACGTAAGAGAAGTAACCTATATAATACTAGTAGTAGTAGTAGCGGCTCTAGTATATACCTCTAAAGCTTAATAGTTAGCGATAGTAGTCCGCTCGGTAAGTAAGAAGCGGGGAGGCTTCGTACGTATACTTAGCTAACTACTTAGAATAAGGCCGTTAACCTTATTAATACTATAACGGGTAAGAGAGAGGTAGTTAAAGTCGCGCAGAGTATTATATATATTAATAATAGTAGTTTATAAAGCGTTCGCCGCCTAGTCGCTATTAAAGGCTATAATAAAAGGTATAACGGGAGCTATAATAGGAGGCATAACGGGAGCTATAATAAGAGGTATAATAAGAGCTATAATAAGAGGTAGAATAAGAAGCGAAGTAGGGGCCGTAATACTATTATCGTTAGTAATAGGTCGGGGACGGGGGACGTTATCCGAGGCGACGCTCTTATAGTCCTAGTTAAGCTAAGGGACCTTAGTAATATTAATATTCGTAAAGAACTTAGTAACGTCGAACTACTTATTACGACCCGCGGCTTTAACCTTAATATAAATAATAACCTCGTCGAGCCGTTATAGAGCCTTTATTTAGAGCGAGAGGAGCGCAATACTAGCCTTATTAAAATTTAAAATAATACGACTAAGGGCTAGGGTACCCTCGTTTATATTAAAAAGAGCGTTACGAGTAGGGGTCGGTAAGTTATTAATATTAAAGCGGCGGCGCTTATTATAACACTAAAAAAAAGAATTCTCTAAGTCGCTACCGAGCTCTTTAAATTAGGTATCCTCGTACTAAGACTTATTAAACTTAAACCTAAAGTCGTCCCGCTCGTTATTATTATTAGGAATATAGTTAGTAATAAGAGTACGCTTTTTAATAAGAGTCCGAGTCTCGGGACTATAGGAAATAGGGGTAGCGCTATATATAGTAACGGTATAAATAAGTACCTTATTTACTAAGAACTTAGCGACGCGTTTATAAAAAGTAAGGAAAATAAGAAACTCCTAAATACGTATAATAATAACGCCCTTAGGAGTCTCTTTATAGTACTAAGCTAGAGCGTCGAGGTTATTTCGTAAAGCGGTCGTACGGCTATCGTTATAAAAGTAAGTTAGTTAGAGGTAACTAAGGTAGGAGATAATCTTAGTCTTATTATTAATATTAAAGATACTAGCCTAAAAAAAGAAATCTAAGTTAGTAAAAAAAAAATTCGCTAAACGATTGCTAACGACTTATTATAATCGAGATTAATAAGTTTAAATACTCGTAGTTAGTAGCGAGCTCTTAAAAAGTAGCCTATTTAAAATAGACCTTTTTTACTTTACTACTTACTAACGGGTTAGTAATATAAGTAGCTACCTTCTCCTATACGCTAATAATATAACTAAAGGCGTAGAGAACGTAACTGCGCTTATAGGAGTTAAGGCTACCCTACTCCTCGGTATTATAGAACTCTATAAGGGTATTTTAAATAAACTAAGCGGCGCTATATAGCTCCTCGGGAACCTAAAAAACATCGTTAGCTAATATTTCGGTAACGGATTAGCGAGGACTCGACGACTTATAGCAGAACACTTCTTCTTATTAATTTAATAAATAATATACCTAGCGACGTAAGCGCTAGTAATATAAATAAGCTCGTTAATATCGTAATATAAACTAGCTAAGTAGCGTATATAAGGCGCACTACTACGGAGACCGCGGAAGCCCTTTTTAAAATTATACTCTATATTAAATATATCCTAAATACGCAAAATAATAAATATTTCGGCAGATACTTAGTAATAGTATAGCGAGAGAGTCGTAATTAAGAAATAATATAGAATTAGAATATCGTAAAAAGAAAAGTATAGTTATATAAAAAAGAATTTGTAAAACGGTTACTAAATAAAAAGAGGGAAGAAAAAGTAAATACGTAACTAGTAACGGATAAAAAATCTTTTATTATAATTAATAGCCTAGTAATAATAATAACCGCGAGGTTAGGCGGGCTCTTATATATTACGACGGTTAGAATACTTTACTACGAATATATATTACTAACCTAGTAACTAGTCGGCGCGCTATTACTAAATAATAATAATAAAGTATCCGTTAAATAAGGAGATAAGAGTAATGCCTTATTCCTAAGTAAGAAAGGATATTATTAACGCCTTACGGAATCTATTACGAATAACGACGTTAATAGCTTTATTATTAGCGTTAAAAGAAGATATTACGTAATAACTTTGGGGACTAAAGTTACGTAAGGGGGGAGTAATTATAATAAATTCGGGATGCGGCCGGTAATAGGACGCCGATAACTTAATAACCGGTATATAGATCTTATTATAAAAGAACTTTTTAAAAAGCAGAGCCCTTATAAAGGACTTTATAAGCTTTAGTCTTATAATATACTTATACTTATATTATAGCCTCGCTAGTTAAGTGCTTATAGCCTAATCTCTTATAGTTATAACAGGCCCCTATTCTAAAAGTAGTTTATAAATAAGGTATACTATCTTTCTTATTCTTTAGTTTAGCTACCGGGCTAGGTTAGTTATTATTATATAATATACTACTTAATATTAATTATGCCCTAGTACGGCTATATAGCGCTATATAGCGGATAGAATATAACTTTATCTTAGTATTATAAGTATACGCTATTTATTGTTATAACTTCTTAAGTAAGTAATATAAAGTATATCGGGCTAGTTATACCTTGCCCTTTCGTTCGGACGACCCTTAATAAGTTAAGTCGGGCTTGTTTATTATTAAATTTCCTTTGCGAATATTTAGTTTTAATACGTATTGCGTTCTCGGTATCTAGCTAACTCTTTTATAATATATAATCTCTAACTTAGAAATAGATTATATATAATATATACTCAACGGGGTCTTAACTAACCATATAAATATAGAGGCTTATATACCCTTAGCTTTTATAGTTAGTAAATAGTTCTTATATAAATATAAAAGCCTAAGCGAACTACCTACGTTGCCGCGCAAATACTATATAACGAGTTTCTTATTTATTATAAGTATAGCTAGCTCGATATTCTTATATACTATAATAGTTATAGAGCCGACGTTATTAATAAATAGTACTTTAGAGAACCCCCGACCCGGCCTTTTTTATTAGCCTAGCTTATAGCGCTTATAGCCCGGTTTTAGGGGATATCTTATACTATGCCCTACCTTATACATTTTATAAAGCACCCCCGTTCGTAATATAATTAATAAACCGCGTCTTAACGTAAGTAGCGTACTCTTATATATAATAACTTATTATAATAATAATCGGAATAGTAATATACGTAGTTTTTAAAAAGGTCGGAATATATATACATTACTCTAAAGTATATCCTATACGTAGCTATTAGGGTAGCTATCGTAAGTTTACTAATATTAGTAATAAAGAAACCTACTAACGAGGGTTCGGTAACTAAACACTACCACTACGAACGGTACTAAGGTATAGACGTACTAAGACATAAGGCCTTTATAAATATTACTAACTAACTTACTAGCTAAGTAATATATAAAAGAGCGACTATTTAATAAGGAGGATACTTCCTCGCTATTATAACTAAGCGGATAACTAAAGTACTCGAATTTTATACGTACTATATACTTAAAATTATAACTATACTTAATAAGGATAATTACTAAGCTCTAAGTTAATAAGAGATCTAGAAACGTTAAAAAACTCGTAAACTCGTAAATTCTTAAATAACTATACCTTAGCGTTCGTTTTAAATACCTCTACCACCCGCCCTCTATATTTTCCTGAGTAATTTCTTATGTATATCGTTTAGACTTAGCCCTTAGAAAGTCGGCCTCTATATATAGGTTACTACTTTTTATATAAAAATATTAGCTTACTAATATATGCGTACTCTAGACGTAGAGTTCTTTAGGTTAGTACGTTTTATAATAGTTTCCGCTTCGCTTTTCTTTTTTAGATTATTATTACGAGGATTATAATCTATTATTTAAATATAATCGGGGACGTTAATACTACCCACGTCGAGGCGCTATTTTCGTAACTTTAAACTCGTTAATGCGTATTTAATATACGATAATAATATATTCTTATCCTTAAATATAAGAAGATTACGTCGTCTCCGGGGTCGTAGCTTAGTAGCTCGGTCCTTATTATTATTAATACTACGGCTATTAGTAAAGTATTTATAATAAATACTAATATACTCTACGCACTAGGCCTCGGACCTAGATATATTAAATTATTATCGTAATTATTACCCGACTTTTAAACTATTATCCTTATTACTAATACTATATCTATTTACTAAGTATTTATAGTCTATAGTTTATAGCTTAGGATATATACTAATATAACGTTTTAAAAAAATCCGCCGCTCGATAGTAAGTCTTTATAAGGATAGTAAAAAAAGCTCGGACTACGTTAACTATCCTATCCTATACTAATTAAAACGGGCGGGATTAAGTCTCCTAACCTCTATACTATTTATTCTTACGGAATCTAGGCCAGTTTATAGACTACTCTACTCTACGCTTTTCTAAGCGTATAGTTATTTATTAAGTATTTACGTTCTTAGCTAAATATTAATAACTATATTACTTAAATAGTCGCGCAAAAGATTAGTATAGTAGCCGATATTAAAAAAAAGCAGATTAAGTAAAATAGAGCACTATACTTATACTAATATATATAAATAATTCGTTATGCTAAGGATCTGTCTATAGTAATACTATGTCTAAGATAAACCTTAGCCCGAAAACTCGTTATCCTTTATTATACTATTGTTATAGTAGTACTATTATACGTCTTCTCCTCTTTTATTAAATACGACCCCTACCGCTTTAATTTTAGTTTTTTATACCGTGCGTCCTCGTTATTATTATTATTATTGTTTTAACGTCGTTTTTTATAATAATTAGAAATACTAAAGCACTACTTAAGCTTTTAGCTCCGTACTAATTACTATATAGTAAATAGCGAGCCGCTAATATTACGACCCTTATTAGTAGTTTTTTATAAATAAATAACGAGCGACTTTTATAAACTAGCTACGCAAAACTTTATATCTAAACGAAAATAGTTAATTAAAAAGGCTATTAAGTATAACGCAAAATTATAAGCTATTTTATAACTACTAATATAGAAGTACGCTTTATTTTTAGCGAGCTATTATATTAATTTAGTTAGGCTCTTAGAGCGGGCGCTTAGTTAATAACGAATCTACTTATAGTAATCGTAGCCCTTATTAAAAAATAGGTATAGCTACGAAGTATATAGTTCAAATATAAAAAGCTCTACCCTCGCGTATAATACAAAACGTCTTAAAATAAATAAGCTTTTAAAAGTATACTTATTATCTTATTTATTATTAAAGCTAAATAAGCTATTTAACGGCGGCTCAGAACTTTTAAACTAGATATTAAAATAGAAAAACGTATTAAATCGACTTACTTTCCCTTATATAATAACTTATTATTAAGCGTTTTTATTATACTTCTAAAACGCCTATACTAAATAAAAAATGAAATAGTCTTATTACTTACCGCTAAGTAAGTTTAAAGAGGAGCTAGTACTTATTAAGGTTAAAAGGCTTTGGTATAGTATTTTAAAAAAAAAGGAAGGCTACTTTTTATAATATAATTAAAAATAGGTTATTAATTACTAAGCCGCCGTTTTAAAAAGTACCGAGGCCGTTAATAAACTAAGGTATAAAATAGTTATAGTATTATTAGCGGCGTTTTATAATACTTAGCTATAATTATTTTTTATATTATTTGATTATAATATTATAAAAAGAGAGCGAGACGTAAAAAGAAAAGGGAAAAAAAATATAAAAAAAAGAGAGAGAGAAAAAGAGAAAGAGAAAAAGAAATAAAAAGAAAAAAGAAAAAGAAAAAGAAAAAAAAAAAAAAAAAAAAAAAAAAAAAAAAAAAAAAAAAAAAAAAAAAAAAAAAAAAAAAAAAAAAAAAAAAAAAAAAAAAAAAAAAAAAAAAAAAAAAAAAAAAAAAAAAAAAAAAAAAAAAAAGAGAAGAAAAAGAAAAAAAAAGGAAAAGAGAAGAAAAAGAAGAGAAAAAAAGTAATAAAAAGAAAAAAAAAAGGACTAGTACGGATTACGGAGTAGCGGTTATATATTAAATATTATAAACTAAATTAGCTATTTAATTATCAAAAGCTATAGGCCGTATATAAAATTACGTAAGAAATTATACATATCTTTTATAAAGCTACGCGGCCCTTATTAGTAATTATTTTTAAGAGTTTATAGTTTATATAGTCTATTAGTATCGGCTCGCGCGCTTTAAATAGCCTTAATAAGGATAGAAATAGGGACGGAAACGTAAATAGAAATAAGGAGGCTACCGTAATCGCCGGCCCGCTAGCCTACTCTATTATAATTAATAAAAATATAAGCGCTTACGTTTTATATAGTAATAACTATTATACTAACTATAGTACTTATCGTATCGGCCGCTAAGTAGTTAGCAATACTTTTATTAAAGCTAAACATATTTCGCAAAGCTTTTTTAATATATTATAATAAGTATTTATTATTAAATAAAAATAAAACTATAGTACGTATAACTATAGTAAAAAAGGGGATCCGTATTATTAGTTATATAAGAGGGCTTATAATAAGAATAGATAGAACGTAGCAAGGTATAAACGCGTAGTTTAAAAAGGACTCGAAGTAAGTAATATATTTATTTACTATTTACCTATTAATATAGAGGGCGCCGGCGCTAATAGTACTTATTACGATTAGTAAGCTAGGGGGGTTTTTTATATTTTTATTTATAATAATAACGGTATCCCGTAATATACCTAAGCTCGTCCTAAAAACGACGTTAAAGTTCTATTATATTAAATAGCCGGGTAGCTTAATATTATTTTTGAGCTACTTCAATATTTTAAAAGAGTACTTACCCCGCGTCCCGCTATTATTAATATATAAAACCCGTACTAACGTAGTATCCGGCTTTATATATATTTATATATTAATATTTTATTTATAAAAAATATACTTAGCTATTTTAATAAGCTATAGGTCGGCCGCGCTTACGACGCTAAATACTTTAATATAATATAAATAATAACTATAGTTATATATAAAAAAGACTTATAGAGCGCGCTATGAATAAAAGTAGTATATATTATTAAACCGAAGCTAGACCTAGTCCTCTATAAAAGTAGTAATAAGTTATTAGTATAGCGACGCTAAGACTTAGCCTACCGTTAGTTATTGAAATATATGGACTATCTAGGCCTTAACTATTTTAATAAACTAAAATAGTAAAAGAAAGTTAGTAAACTTTTCGTATATAAGGATAGTAATATTATATATATTATAATACGCGTCTTTATAAAATATTTAAAAAACGTTGCGCGGATTAAAAATTACGGGCTATTAATAAGGACTAAAAGTAACGTATACTTATAAACATACGGTATATACTTAGAGGGTACTAGTTTAATAAAAAGCTAGAGGTAATAACTAGTATAGCAAATCTCTTTAGGTTATTAATAAAGTTATAATATATAAAGAACCCTATAAAGTATATCAATAAATTAGCTATTACTAAGATATTAAGCTAAGAAATAGTAAAGAAGTTAAGGGGCGGCGCACTAGTATTACTAATATACTCTATAATATAATAAAAAAGGCTAGTAAAATAAATAGCTAAGAAAAGGTAGTTAGTAAGTACGTACTTAACTCGTTTTATTTTTATTATATAAAATAGCTCGTTACTAAGGATATCCTAATATAAAGAATTAAGGTAGTATTGAAAAAACTTAAGTATTTTATTAGCTAGGCTAATAACCTAAATACTATAGAATCGTTTAGATATATAGGCATTTATCCTTTTATAAATTAATTATAATAAGTAATTATATATAGAATCCTCTCTATTATTATTTATAACGATTATTAACTAGGGCTTTACTAATAATATAAATAGTATACTTAGGTTTAGTTACGACATAAGACGCTAAGTAACGACCTCTACACTACTAATATTATCAATAAAAGAATATATAATATTAATAAACGGGAGAAGTATATAATTATAGATTTAATTACTAGCTTTTATCATTATAAGTAGTATTACGGACGGTATTATAAATAATATAATAAATATAGTACTTTTATTATAAAAGATCGATAGTAGCCTTATTACGATTTTATAATAGAGCGTAGATTTCCTTAGCTTTCTAAGCTACTTATAAAGTAGAACGTTAGTATTAGTAATTAGCGTCGGCCTTATATTAAACGCGCTAACTAGAGCCTTATTAAAATAGATCTCGCTATAGCCCTAGGTTATATTAGGCTTAGTAATATTTATACCGAGTTTTTATAAAATAACCTACTTAGCTACGTTTTTAATTATTAAAAGGATACTTAGGTATTAGCTATCTAAGTATAGTAGATTATTTAGTAGTCTTTAAGTACGATCCGAGCTTTTAATACCGTATACTTAGTTTTCAATAGCTACGCGTAGCTAATTAGTATATTTATAACGGGTTATATTACGTACCAAATAAGGGTCGTTAGCTATACTAAGTAAACGAGGCGCGTATCTATTTTATAAATAGTATAAAAAGTAACTTAGAAGCTAAAATAAGCTAAGTAAATAGGACTTAAGCCCAATAACCTAGATAAATTTCTAATTATTTACAATCTAATGACTAATACTTTATAGCTATTTGCGTTAGAATCTTTTTTTATTAAAAATTAAGTATAGGTCTATCCGGCTTCGTAAGCGAGCGTTTTAATATATATTAAGAAAGGGAAGATCGAATCAATATATATATTCTCTAGTATACTAGTATATTTCTTATCCGCTATTTATATTTCTATTTCTATACCGTTTAGATAGTAGCCCTTCTATGCCCTCTAGTACTATAACGTACTCCTAGTTTATCAAAACTAGATTTAATTATTAAATCTCTTATTATATAAACGTTTTTAATAGTAAACTAAAGCCTATACTTATACTTATCTATATAAAAATAAACGCTATTAGGGCGTATAATAATAATATATTATTTATATCTATTTAATAAAATTATTATTAGTTATAGAAATAGCTATGATAAAGCTAATAAAAGTAGCGCTTATTATTTAGGTTCTAAGCCTATAGCGGATTATATATATACTCTAAGCTATTTTACGTCGAAGTTATTAGTATTAGTATTAAATAATTAGTAAAGGTTCCGCTTTTAGGCTAGCTACTCTCGGGTAACGTAAAATTACTATTAAATAACTAAAACCTATTATCGTTATAATTACTTCTAGATATATTTTTATTTAAATAATCTTATAAAATAGGCGCGTAAAAGAGAAGAGGTAATATAATACTAATCTTCTATTTATATAACCCCTCTACTTATTTTTTACAACTCGCCTAGCGATCCGTTCGGGGTTTACGTATTAATTAGAACTCCGTTAACCCTATTTCTACGAGCTATTAAAAAGAGCCTTTCCGTTCTACTTATTAAAAGGCCTATATAATATAAATTATAACTTAATAAAAAAGACTAGACCGTTATAACGCTAGTATAACTCGCTAGCGTACTTTATTTATACTTAAGTTCGAATAAACGCTATTTTTCTATCTTTTACCTCCCTTATTAGCCCTCTTAGTATTTTCCTTAAATTAGTAATAAAGTTCGCCTAGTCTTATTACCTTTTTTTTTTTATTATAGAGTATAATATAAATAAGTTATATATACGTTATTTTTTACTTACCTTTATCTAACTACTTATCAACGGATAGTAATAATTCGATAGCTATTTTAATTAGATATAAAAAGGCCGGGTCTATACTAAAGCTATAGTTTAGCGTACTATATTATATTAGTATTAGTTAAAGCTAGGATTACTTATTACCTTAGCCTACGCTCTTATTTTTATAAAATATATAGTCGTATAGTAATTAAAAGGGTTAAGGAGATATATACTTAAAAAGAAAAAGGGACGTATAAATAGGGTCTATTAAATCGAGTTATTTACTACTTAATAATAAATAAGCCCTATATTTAAATTAAATAGTCGAGGCATTTAGCTATACTTATAAGCGTTAGTAAATCCGACGAATTTACTTATTTAATAAACGCTCTTATTTCGCGCTCTTATTTATAAACTTTAGCTTATTACTTTTCCTATTTATATTCTCTTAGTCGTTAATAATATAATATCTAGCGCTAGAAATAAATTCCTTTTAAAAATAAACGCACTTTTTTTACTATACGCTTACTACGAATCGGGTATTATTGAAAACCTATTAATAAAAAACTATAAACTATTACTAATTTATACCGCTATATAGCGCTACGTCCTACTTTATTAATAATAGGATCTAAGTATATATTTCGTTACTAAAGACCTACTTTTATATTAAACGAGAGAGTTATGGCTATTTATAATAAAAAGCCGAATTTAAATATTATTATATAGGGGGCTTATAGGCTATGCCGTAGCTAGTAGTTAATTATTATTTTAATACTATTTCTAAATATATACTAAAGAAACCTACCCCCTTCCCGGGGCTAAGACCGTGCCTTAGCGGGCTCGCTTTCTAAAAGGCTATAGGGGCCTATTTAACTTCCTAACTAATAGTACTTAGAAAGAACGGCTACTATCGTATTAATAAGTAAATAGCTAAAAACGGCTACGGCTCTAAGTATTTAGCCCGGCTTAGTATAACGTAGGACGGGCTCCGTGCGCATTATTACTAAAATATAACGGGCTTTTAAAGTTCGTTAATTACTATTTATCTTATTATATAGTATATAAAGTACGCTCTTAATTAAGCGTCTATAAGGCTAGCGTTATAGTAGTTAAAAAGTACTAATAGTCGCTAGTATTAGGTCGTCTTCGACTCCCCTTTCTATTAATTTATTATTTATTACTAGTTTAGTATTAGAATCAAACTATAATAAAAATACCGCCTAGTAAACTACTTATAAGTAAAGGAATAGGGCTATAGCTCTATATAATTAAAAAATAAATAGGCGAAATCTAAGTATTTATTATAATAAAAAGCTATAAAGATCTTGATACTTATTAAAAGTACCGCTTACTAAAAGGCCTAGAGTTTTATACAAAGAAAATATTATTATAATATAAGGCCTCGGTAGTAATACGGCCTCGAAAATAGTAGCTAAAGTATTAATAACCTTTTTAATATAACTTTTAGAATATATATAATAGTTTCTATCTCTAAATAAAAATACCGTACTTAATTTATATCCTAAACTCGTTATTATATAACTTATTTTATAACTCGTTACGCCGCTTTTAAGTAATTAGATACTAGTTAAACGCTAATGCTTAATAATAGCGATATTTTTACGTATTTTAACTTTGCGTCGCTTTTTTTTTATAGATAAGTTATAGTAATATACCCTAGTAATAACCCTTTATTATAGATTATTATAGCTTAACATAGCTTATTATAAATTCTTAATACTATTTAATTATCCTTTTTTTTATAAATTATTATTATATATTATTACTACGCTTAGAATAGGTAGGTAGTAAGAAGGGCGGCACGTTAAGAGCTATATAGGATTACTAATCGACCTTTATTATAGTCGTTATAAGTATACCGTTACCTATATACTACGGCCCGGGGCCGCTATCTTTACGTATTTACGTCTTATATTACTTTAGTTTATTAATAAACTAAGTTTATTTATATTTTAAACTATCCTTATTAAAAAAGCTCTTTAACGCTATAGACTAATATCGGGGCTAGATACTAATAAGTAATAAATATAAACTAAGTAAGCTCGTATATAATATCGCTATTAACTACTTAATAAATAACTATATTATAATATTAATATAGTCCTACGTCTTATTAAACATAGTACTATACTCTACTAAGTATTTAACCCGGATTACTAACGTTACGTACGTATTATTTATTATATAAGCCTCCTCTTCTTACCCTTTTATTAAAATATAAGACCTAATTTATAATAAACTAATATTAAATAATAAAATAATAGCTAAACGTTATTAAAAAGAGATCTTAAGTTATTATATATAGGGGATCGGTAAGAGTAAAATAGTAATATCCTTTATTATAATAAGTCCGTTATTAGTATAGCCTATAGTTTATAAGTTTAGATATTAATAGTTAGTAATAGTACGGTCCTATATTAATTATATAGGTACGTATTACGTTATAAATAGGATAATAAAGAGCGTACTATATAGTAATAAAATAACCTAGAGGCCCTCAGCGATCCTGTAAAAGGTCTTAAATGAGAAAGTATAACTCAAAAAAAGTATAATTAATAGCTTTATAATAGCTTAAAAAACGGTATAGATTAAAGTTCTAATATATAATATTTAACTCGGCGTTAGGATAGGATACTCAAATTCGTAAATATCTAGCGGGCCTACATTACTAAACTTTTTAAATAACGACCTTATTATTAACCAGTATTATTTAATAATATATACTAAAACTAATATTTATAATATATAAATAAATAGTAGCTAAGGTAATAAGGAGTACTTAATAAATAATATTAAAAAGGATTTCTTTAAGAGTTAGGGTTAGGTACTACTATAAGAATAGTTATATAGTCGTCCTTTTATAAACTACCTATATACTATTTATTTATAAAGAAACGAAGCGTTATAATAAATAATATAAGACTATAACTAATAATAAGCGTCTATTAAACTTCCGTCCTTTATAATACTTTAGGGTACTTTTTATATAGTGGTTTTCTTTTCGGCTTTATAAGTATAAAAGATCGACCTTAACGGGATTACGCTTTTAAAAGAAATTATACGATATGATATACTTTTTAATTATATAATACGCATAATATATTAATAGTACGCGCTTAATATAATATAGTAATTTTGATATAAAAACCGCTATTTAATTTAGGATAAGTAAGCTACCCTACGGTAGCGCTAGCTAAAAAGGTTAATAATAGAGGTCGGTTATAATAGTTAGCTATAATAGTTAGCTATAATAATTAGAAGCGGCCCTTAACTATAGAGGTTCTAAACTTTAATAATAACGTAGAGGTTTTTAAAAAAAGGGCTAAATAAGCTAATATTTACTACTTTTTTATTATACTAAAGCTCGTAAAGATTCTTTCTATCCTTATCGCTTTTAATATTACTTAAAACTACTCTCTATTTAAACTAAATAAATTTACTAAATAAATTTACTAAATAAAGTTACTAAATAAACTTATTAATATATAAACTACTACCTAGATAGCTAGTTAGATAACTAGTTAAGAGGTTAGTTAGTTAAAATACTACCTCAATAAGAACCTTACTTAAAAATACTTATAAATAAGTCTACCCCTCTCGGGCTAGGCGCCCTCTTTAGCTAGCTCGACGCTATAGCTATCGTAACTAATATAAGTATACCTAAAGATTAGTAAAATACTTTTTAATAATACGGAATTTTACTAAATAATAATACGAACGCTATAAATAGCTAGGCTAATATAAACGTTAAGATTTAATATATTAACGCTAGTTTAGAAATTATACTTTATAAAGCTAAAAGTCCCTTTAATACGGGCTATATTATAAATATAAGGGAATATATAAGGGGCCCCTTAACTCTTAATAAAAAGGAGTATATAATACGGGATTTAGTTATTTATATAGGTTAGTATTAAGAGGTCTTATATACGTTAAAGTAAGTATAGTTTGCCCTCTAAATAGTTACGTAAGGGAAGGTTAGGAGTTTTAATTAGTAGTTAAGTATAGAGCGTAATATACTTAGTTTTCCTTAATACGTAATATATAATACGGCCCAGGTAAATTGCTCTGTTAGGAGGGTAAATATTATTAATAATACGTCCGTTACTATACTATAAAAAAACTTATAAATATTAACTCGAGCCCTTTTTTTATTACGTTTCTATTTTATAATTTTAACGGCCTTTTGTCGTTTTTTAAGCTTATTTCTATTATAAAAAGACTACTTAAAGAGCTATATTATTAAGTAATTTAAAAGTAAAATACCTATATCGAGCGCGGAATCTATATCGTATAGAATAGTTAGTTAAACCGTAAGCGTGCTCTTAAAAATAATAAAAATAGTATATACGTATAGCTTAATAAAAATAGTAGGCTCTATAATTTATACTTCTATATAACTAGAGAATACTTAATTCTTAATTATATTATATACTACCTAGGATAATAAGCTCCTTACTAAGTAATATAACTTCTCTTTTTATCAGGGGTATAATATTACGTTTATTATTAATAACTATTTACTTTTTTATTAGCTTTGCTTACTAATTACCTCTCTCTTTATTATTATTTTTCTTATATTAGCGTCCTGCCTCTCCCCTTATTATCTTACTTATTATACTAATACTACCTCCGCATAGTACTCTTTTTCTTTAATTAAAAAACCCCTATAATAACTAGCCCTAGCCTACTCTTTTTCGTATTCCGTAGTATATTTAAAACGCCCGTCTTTATTAAACTTATACTATCTTTTAATATTTCTATAACGAGACGTATAATTACGCCTAATAACGTTTATAAGACCCGTAATATAATAGTATTATTACTCCGAGATATTACTCAAAAATAGTACGAATATAATACGTAAAATATCTTTAATAACTTAGGCTCTTATATTAATAAGCTAATTATACTTTAGTAGTCTTATACGTTTATAAAACGCGCTAGCTTATTAATAATATTATATGATATAGTATTATTTATCTTAATACCGCGCTATAATAAAATCGACGCTATTACGGGGTTATTATAGTATATAGAAAGTGCTTAGTTAAGAGTCGTCGTATTATATAAGTCGCGCTTATTAATATTTATATAGCCTAAAAAAAGTAATATCTTAGCTTCTTAACGGCGCTATTCTTAAGTTAGCTTTAGTAAGAGGGGCCTTATTTAGTTATAGCATACTAATATATAAACCGCTTAGTTTAGGTAAGTACTTAATATAAAAAAGAGTTTAATAAGCTATTACTTTACTAATATTATTTTATTATTTATTTTTTAACCCGGGCTAAGAGCGTAAACTCGAGCGGCTTTTAATCGAATATATAGAGCGCTAAATTAGCCCCCTTAACTAATCTATTTAGTTCGCCCATAACGTCCGCTCTAGCCTTTAATAGTACTAGGGTAGTAGAGAATATATAGTCCTTATATACTATACTAAGGGCCGTTATATACTATATATTAATTATTATAAGCTAGTTTATATTAA
Organism: Colletotrichum lupini; assembly: GCF_023278565.1. NCBI lineage: Eukaryota > Fungi > Ascomycota > Sordariomycetes > Glomerellales > Glomerellaceae > Colletotrichum > Colletotrichum lupini. The sequence continues at coordinate 1,141,177 of NC_064672.1, forward strand.
CGCCGAATGATACTAGCTAGTTTATAACCGTTTTTAGTAATAGAAATAATAAGGAGTAAATTAATAACGTATCCTTATTATTATCGGTCTCGTTTATTTCGATTCTTTTTTTATTAATAAAGTATATAATTATTTTAATAAGCTTAGTAATAGCGGCTTAGTAAAAGATATTAATTTTAAACTTAAAAAACTTAAGCCGTGCGCCGTACTAAAAAAGAATTACAAACGTATTAGCGTGTTTATTAAAAAGAAATAAAAAAATAAGAGTACGTAGCTAGTTCTCTAGAACTTTATTAATATTAATACTGTAATTAAAAAGAAACGATATAATATTAATATAGCCTTTAGAAGCTGCTAAATATAAAGCCGTAATAAAGAAAGGGCTATATTAATAGCTCTCGGTTATATATATAATAGCTAGTTTATTATAGTTAGTACTAGCTTAAAAAGTATACTATAGCGTAGCGAGGGCTACTTATATATCTCTATAGTTAGTAATAATATTAAAAACGGTAAAGTACTTTCCTATTTTTATATTATTTTAATAAAGCTTAGGGTTAAAGAACGAATACTAAGTACGTAAGTATTATATGAATACGGACTAGTTATCGAGCTCGTTATAATTAAAAACGTACTATATTACGTTTAGGGATATTAACTCTATATAAATAGACTTTATAATAAGTAGCGTTTATTATACTAAGCAATATAATATAATTTATAATTAAAGTACGGTATAATAAGAATACGAGGTAGTTACGCTATTACTATAAGGTTACTAACTTTATATTTAATATAAGAATTTAGACTTTGTTATATAAGACGGCGCTTTATATTAGAAGTATTTTATATATATATTATAAATCTAAAATTGTTACGAAGATAACTTTGTTTACCTTATTATTCGCCTTATTATCAATATTACGTAAGCAAACTATACACCATATTAATCTACGATTTCTGTAGATTATTCTAGGTATTGAATATGTAAGCAATACTGCTTATATAAGCTTACGTGAGCAATGGAAAGTACTAGAAGGTAACTGAATAATTTGGAATTTACTCGAGGCGGAATTACGTACTACGATTACGCATTTACTTACGTATACGCTTATTAATTATATCATAATTAATAAGCAATGGAATATTCTAGTAGCAGGTTTTTATGCCTATATGTAGGCGTGTATTTACCTACTTAGACCTTTCGTTAAGCAAGCAACTTCTCATATAGTAATTCAACTATATTACTCTCTTTACTACAAAAACCTCTTTTATATACGCTATTTCCCCTATATTCATATATTCTTGCTTCTATATGAATATTCACTTTTTATATTCTTTATAAGAATATCCCGCATTACCTCGTTAAAGCTATACGTACTAGAGTAGTACTATTTATCAAGACGAGCTTAAATAAGCCTTTCTATCCCTTACTTTCACGCTAGATTTTAATATTCAATTATAATAGTAGATCAATAGTATAGAAAATATTTAGTCTATTTTAAGTAACTAGTACCTCGCTTACTTACCTATTAATATAAAGTCTACGGACTTCCCTTATTACTTTCTTAACTATTTCTATACGTTAAGTAATATTTAGTAATAATAAAGATTTATTAAAAGTGCGCAGAAAAGCTTTAAAAACGAGGAGTATAAGAACGAGGCTATTTAAGCTAACTATATTATTAACTACTTTAATTACGGCTTAAAGTATAGCCTTTACGCTTATTGATAAGTACTTATTTTAAATAATATTATATACTTTTTTAAGTACTACGTAGTATTTCTTAGCTTTATTAATACTATTATAAGCTTTAATAAGTACTTTCTTAACTTTAATAAATATAGATCTAATAAAAGATTTAAACTTTGTAGTACTAAAGTTCTTATTAATATTTATAATAATTTAGTTTAGTAGACCGAAGTAAGCGTTAATCTAATATAGCTAAAGAGCTTCTTAAATATACTTCGTAATTATATTCGTAAGGAACTTTATTATTTAAAAAGAAGTAGTAATATTAATAATATAAAATATTAGTTAGTTAGTACCCTTATAATTTATTAAGTATATTACGTTAATTACGATTTCATAGTTAAAATCGTAATTATTTTATAAAATAAATTTAAATTAACTAGGGGTAGTAGCGTTAAGTTAATATTATTAGTAAATCTTCGTAAGCTTCTTAAGGGCTACGATTTCTATATTATTACTAGACTAATAGAGTAGCTTTAGGAAATAAAGAACCGAAGGGTAGCTAAAGTACTAATATAAGTAGTATAATTTACCCCCCGTTAAGTAGTTAGCGATAGCTTTCTTATTATTAAAGAGTAGAAGCTAAGGGTATCCCTATTTATAAGTAATAAGTATTATAATATCTCTTTTAATTAATAAGTTATTAATATTATTAAAGTATACTCTTAGCTTATTTATATCCCTTAGGTAATATAAAAAAAGAGTATTAATTAGTAAAATATAAAAAGTAATATTACTAAATAGGGTACTAACGACCGTAAATCTTAATAACCTTATAGGTTTACCGTTACTAAATTAAATACTTACCTTATTAGCTCTAGAAGTATTAAAAGTAACTTTAGGTTATTATTATTATAATACGAGGAGTTAAGGGTAGCCCATAATTAAGAATTCCGTAGTACTAATGTTAGGTATAATACCTTAGAAGTCCCTTAATAAGTACTTCCCGTTTAATAAGAAAGAGGTTATTAGTTTTATAAGCTTAGTTAACTCGTTAATAAAAGTAGTATTAGTAAGGCTATACTTTATTATTTAGGTAGTAAGGATGTTTATAAGGGTTTTATTACTAATAGTAGTTATAAGGTATATTATTAAAATCTAGACTTTGTCCTCGTAATTATTCTTATAATTAAAGTTAAGGCTATTAAAGTATTAAATTATAATATTATTATCGTCATTATCGTTAGTAAGGGCAGTTCCCTTATAAAAAATAAGGAATTATAAGTATAAGCTTAATATAAATCTTTTATTTTTTTTCTTATTATCTTTATACTTTTTATATACTTAACGTTACTCTTTTTCTAAGTACTTAGTTAACTAATAGCCGGTTTTATAATAAATAAAATACTTTTTATTAATAGTGCTACGGCTATATTAATTCTATTTATTAAATCGGGTTTCTTTACTAGAGCTACTATAAGTACAGTCGGTTTAGTAAGTAGCGGGGACCTCTTTATTATAAATACTATTTTAAAAATATTACTACTACTTATTATAGTTATACTCTCTTTTTATAGTATTAATTAAGGTACTAAGCTAGTAATAAATATTAGTAAATATAAGTACTAGGTTAAGTATAATAAGTTTATATTTTAGTATACTACTTACGTAGTAAAGGAGTTAGTTATTTATATTAAAAATAGATCCCTAGGTAGCTAGCGCCTCGTAAAAGATTATAATACAGTTAATTAGTACCTATAAAATTTATTAATTCGACTTACTTAGGTTCTTATAAACTATAAAATATTAATAAAGGTTATAGAGCTTAATAAGGTAGTTTTAACGGCTCGTAAGTAGCTTAAAATATTCCTAGGTCCTCTAGTATATTATATTAAAGCTAAGCGGGTTAGAGGTATTATTAAGTTAGTTAAAATAAAAGGTTAATACCCTTCCCTTAAGTATATTTAGGAAAGTATTAGAATAGTATTATTTACTAATTCTTACCTATTAATGTAGTATTTTAAAAATCCGAAGCTTTTTATTAAAAATATTATACTTCTTATTACTATATTTATTTTTATTATCATAAAGCTTAATAAGGTTAATTAATTAGCGAATATTAAGTATAATATTGTTTTTAGTTTTTATATCGAAGTATAGTATTTAATAAGATAGATTTCGCTATTAGGTAATAATAACTTTATTTTTTAGTTCTTTTTCCTCTTCTTTTTAAAGAGGTAATAGGTTAATTAATTAATAATAAGGCTAAGGTCGGAATCTTAATTATTGAAATTAAATAAGTTAGAGTTATACGGATTCCCTTACTATTTTTTTAGTTTATTAAATAAGATCGTTAGTATTTATTAACTATAAGAATAATAAATAGAGGAAATAAGGATTATAATATAATATATTAAAGTATTTAATATAGTTATAATAAGCTACGATTTTTTTAAAAGTCTAAGTAGGGAAGTATTAAGTATTAAGGGCGCTAACGATCTTTGTTATTATTTAACTACGATTTCTTATTATTAAATTAACACCGTTATTTATAAAAAAGTTTCTTAGCTTCTTAAGAATTATATTTTTAATTCTTAAGAAGTCCCTTACTTCTTAGTTTTAGAAGTTAGTTTTAAAGTCCTTTTATAGCTCCTTACTTATTAGGCCGTCTTAATAATAATATCTTATTATATAAAAAATAAAGGTATTAAGCTTTTTATCGTTTATAAAAATAAGTATAATATTAAATAAGCCTTATTAAGTTAGGTTAACGTAGTCGTATTAGTAAATTAGAATTAGGTATAGTTCTATAATTTAAGAATATAGGTAGGCCGGAGGTAATATTAACTAATTATTAAACCCTTTTTACTTATTACTAGGGCTAGTAGTTATTATAATATATTTATAAAATAAGTTATATAGTAAAGAATTATTATAAGAGGTAATTATTATATTATAATTATAATATAACGTTAATTAGGTTAAAAAGAGTAGTAAGTTAGTTATAATAATCGTTTTAATAGTAGTAAGCGGGCTATTATTACTAATTAGAAAATTCTATTCCTTTAACGAGGTATATAAATAGAAGGTTACTAAAGTTAGTAAAAGGTCGTAAAAAAAGAAAAAAGGCCTTTTATAATCGTACTTTTAGTAATAAATAAAAGATTCTATTGGCTACTAATTAGCGATTTCTTTTAGTATTTTTCGTACTTTATTTTTATTAATTTAGTCTTAGAGCTTTTATTAAGTTAAAAAGAGGTAGATTTATTAGTAATATAAAATAAATCCCTATTATTACTATTATTAAGATCTTTTCTTTTTTTTAAGATTTTAGAATACTTTGCTATTAGCGAGAGATTTATTATTAATATACTTATAATTCTAAAAGTCTTATTATTACTAAGTATTAATATACTAGCAATTATTAAATTAATCTTTTAGTAGTTAATCTCCTTTTACTTATTACTAGTTTAAAGTAGTACTTAGCTATAATATATTTAAAATAGATTCTTTTATAAGCGGCTTAATTAGAGGGAAGTTAGTAGTAGTAATAAGGCTAATAAAAATAATATTAATAATAGAGGCGAGGTTAATAATAATAATAAAATAGTTAATCTTTTTATAATAGTGGTTTTAATAAAAGAGATTATATATAATAAAGTACGCTCTTAATAGCCTACGACTAGTTAATTAGTTATTAACTAATAATAGCAGAAAAGAGTTAAGGTAATATAAACTAGGCCGCTTATTATTAAATAAATAAATAGAACTAAGTTAATAAGTCAGAATAGCTAGCGAGGTAAGTTAAAGTTATCTTTTTTATAGTTATATCCTTACTAACCTGCGGTAGAAATATATATATAATTTAATTACTAATTAATATTAATATATACGTAAGTAGGTTAGACCTTTTAGTTATAACTAGGTTAATAAGTTAGTATAGGTCTATTACGTGTATATAGGAGGGGAAGATCGTGGGCAGAGCCCGCGGTCCCTCAGTGGGTATAGGTAGGTAGAAGGGTCCGTCTACACGGGCCCAGACTGCCTACCTACTACCCCTACCTAACTACCTAATAGGGCCCCTTTTCTGCCTCGTAATCCGACAGGACCCGACAGGCGGCGATGCCCAGGCTACAATACTACATTCTGCCGGAAAATGAGGCCTCGTCTTAGTCGAGTTTGGTGACGGATGAGCCGGATGTGGGGCAGCGGATCGCCTAGGGTCGGACCCCAATCTGCTTGGCATGATGCTGACCCCACGTCAACGCGGCCATGAAGTACGGATTGTCATGGCTCCTATAAGCAATGCATAAAGAGTCCGAGAGGACTATCTATCATTCCGAGCGCCCTGGTTTTTTTGTGAACCTAAACAAACACAGCGCAGGTTATGGGTTAGCGCTCGTACGAGTCCCATCCGTTATCGGGCCACATTTCATTTCCGCCCCTGATATTCGCATTTTAGAACGTGCACCTAAGCGGAGACAGATCAGGCAGACAGCCTTAGTATTTAAGCTCGATTCCGGGCTGAGAGCGAGAACGAGTTTAGATCAACTTGCCACTGGACCAGACACTAAAAGTGAGATCCCATATAGGGCAGGTTTCTAGTAGTTCATATAGTCCCTGACAAGTCTCCGAATGCTAGGTTCTGCATTTCAATAATTGTCGACGCGCAGCATGGAACTTTACAGGAACCCGGAAGGTTCGATGTCGAGTGTTTCCTTGCGCTCTTCCCGAGACTGGAACGCTGAAATAAGGAATGAGTTTGCCGACACTTCGGAAACCTGCTTCGTTCGCCTTGCCACACAGTATGCTGCAGGATATCTCACGCTGAGCGATTACTTAGAAGGCGTGCTGTCTCACTTGAGGAAAGGAGCGATAAAGCATAAGTGGGATGTACCATCAGAAGACTTCAGCGACTTGCTGGAGCTGGACCTCTTCGCGGGGGCTGTCAAAGCACGGCATCTCGATCCGACTTTCGTCCCCTTGGAAGAAAATGGTTAGTTTCCGTAACACAATTTCTCCCACTCCATCTGACCTGAACTTTGCCACGCCAAGACTACTCTCAGGCAAAACGCCTTGCTTCCAGATCATGGACCACAAATGATCCAGACGAGTTCGACCGGCTCGGTAGAGAGGACCAGATCGACCCCTCAGCGTTGATGCCGGAAATTGCCGACTTTTTATTGATCATCTGCTACGCAAAGCGACACACACTTCTGTTTAGACACCTAATTAGTCTATTGCCGGGGCCTCCTAACAGGTCTACTTTCGACTTTCTGAACCAGAGATTGCTTCAGCCGCGAACCGCCTATTGGACCATAATACACCAGCATTCTCCGAAACAACAGAGCAATTCGACAGACGAGATAATCATGTGGACTGATATCCTTAACTTCGGCTGGGTACATGATCCCGTGAACGCGGAAACGCAGCGGTTCCTGCATATTGGCATACACAGCCAATATCCTGACGTTGAGAGAGACGACAGTGTCGCGTTTGGGAGCCAGAAACTGAAGGACTTCCACCTCGCATTGGCCTCGAGGGGACTCTACTGTGACATGGCATCACTTGGTGATTATCTGGCGAGTTGCAGGTCTCTCGACCAAGCTCTGGACCTCCTCGCAATATTCCCCGGGAACAAAGTCAGGCCTTCGGGCCGTGACTTATACGAATGGGAGTCTGGCGGCTTAGTGGGTAGTATCGCCGGTTCCTCGACTCTGGACGGGAAGCTGCGGACGGACATCATGAGCCTCGCGCTTGAATCCATCGAAGGCGTGGATGTCAATGCCCCATTCAACTCCAATGCATGGGAAGATGACTTGCCGGGGAGGAAAAGAACGCCTCGCATGACCGGTTTACAGGTCGCAGCGTCCAAAGGGGACCGAGAGCTTGCTGAGGTTCTGATCCAGCACGGGGCCCGATGTGATGTAGTGGAGTACACGACAGGGTTAAACGCAGCGGGATTTGCGAGGAACAACAGACAAGTGGACTTGGCGGAATGGCTTGACGATTTGTCCCAGAAGTAAAAATCAGGTCATAAAAGCCTGTGTACCTACGAAAATATAGTCTTTTGTCACGTTTCGCATCAATTTGTGGCAATCACGGCGCGGCAATAGGCGAACTCCTTTGTGATCTATTGCCACCTGAACGCTCAAAGCCTGATTTAGTTGCGTGGATCACGGATAGTGCCAAGTGTTGTTGGCTGGGAAGTGGCTTACACTGGAAGGTGTTTTCTCGGCGTGACATATCCTAGTTATAATTCAAATGCACCCAAAATCTACTCCGTCCCAATTACTATGCTTCTCGATAAACTGTCTTCGCCATCTATTTTATTTCCTCTACCATTGCTTCTCCTGCCGAGCTGACTTCTTCGATCGGTAATTCTCTATAAAAGCATCGCATTCATGCAAATATTCTCCTGACATATATACATTTGTACTTCGGTTCCTGTATACACCATGACCGCGTTTTGGCTCGTCATTCTCCTCTGCAGTACCGCCAATCTTTTGCATCTTACTATACGCATCCTTACGAGAGCACGAGACCCTCGACTTGGCAGGTGAGGGCAGGTTAGTTGCGCTGAATGAAGCGTTGGACATAGAAGCTTCTCGGTCTAGTGGAATACCATGGTCATGCATTTGTGAACACAGTAAATAAAAGAAATTATCTCATAATCGGTCCTCTTCTACTTCATTCTGGAGAGCTATTTCGCTAAACCAATATGCTAAAACGAAACAATAAAGACAGAACCTTGGAGAATCTGAAGAAATGGAGGTCATCCCGGATAATTACTTTAAACCTATGAATCTCCTCTTCTAAGCGCTCTTTCTCCCCTGGCACGGGAATCCTATCTATCCACCTCGGTCAGAGCCTCCAATAGCGAGTCTCTATTTGCTAGGAGGAAGGAAAAAATGTTTTGTAGCTAATAATGCGAGGATGTCGGCCAACTAAGTCAAACCACCCACTTTTAGCCCACCCCCCCTTTTGGCCCACCCCAATAACATAGTCTTAAAACATCGGCATTAACTATAGTCAATTAATTAACTACCTTCCACTACTATAATAATATAATTAATATTATTACTAAGTAATTCGACCCCTACGAGTCGATTAGGACTAACTAAACAGTTACTAAAATCCTCCTAAGCCTTTTATATATTCTAAATACTCGCGAACCTAATATTTAGGTCTATTAATATACTCTTTTTTTTCCTAGGCCTTATGCGCTCAACTCTTACTTTTAGAACTCGAACTTAATACCGAGATATAGCTAAGTAGTAGGCCTACTCGCTAAATGCCTTTTTTACTTTTTTAAATAGTAGTCGTTAAGTAGTATCGTCTAGACTAAGCTCTATAAATAGCTTTAAGTAGTCGCTTATTACGACCTAATATGTATAATAAAGCTAGGACCTCGCCCTATAGGACCTACGGCGGCTACTATACTATATATATAGAAGTACGAACTTAGGATAACTCCTCTTAGGATAGAAAAACTATAGACGAGTTACGTAACTACGATTATATAATAAGATAAAGAACGGACGCTTATAAATAAGTAGAACGGACGATTATAAATAAGTAAGACGGGTAACCGTTTAGTAAATAATTAAATAATAGTAAATAGGGATATTATAAAGGATATATTTAAGAATAAGACTTATATATAGTATAAACTTAAGCTAGGCTTAAAGATAAACTTCCTATAGCTTCTTTAATAATTAACTTAGTATTAGATTTTATAATCGTTTTTAGTTATTTTTATTAAGAACCCCTCTTAATAAGATTATAATCAATTACCAAAGCCTTACTTACTTTATAACTTATAAATATAGCTTTAGGGAAGCTATTTATAATTACGAAACTATTTACTTAGTACTCGTAGCCTTAACTTTTACTAATATACTTACTACGACTAGCTAGCTATAATACTTTAATTATTCTTATTTAATAAGTTTATTTTATAAAAACTAACTAAATAATACGAATATATTAACCGTTAGTAATAATAACATAGCGTGGCTTATTGAAATAACTATACCTATTATTTAATAATTATATAATATAATACTTAAACTTAAGAATAAGCATAAGTAATTTTATACTTAGCTTATAGCGCCCCGACCTCCCTTAATACCTAGAGCTAAGTACCTTAAACTAAAACCCTATAACGGGTCCCCGGATACTCTCTAAGGATTCTTTATTTAAACTAAGGCCTATTTATATTATTATAGGACCTTTTTTATTATTAAAATAAATAAAGTTTAATACGTAGCTTTATTCTTTAAAAAAGATACCCTTATTTAGTTCAAACCCTTTATAAGAGACTATTTTAAGAACGAACGTAATATTTAAAATAAAGATATTAAAAAGATTTTTAATAATTATAACGAGTTTAAAAAAAGACTTAAGGAGACCTTTAATAACCTTAACGAAGAACGAATTACTAAATAAAGGCTTATAACCCTTATATAAAAAGGGTTAGTTAGTAAGTATATATCTAAATCTAAATAAATTGTTTCTAAACTTAATTGGGGTAATAAAGTACTTATAATAGCTTTTTATTGCGGCCTAAAAGAAGAAGTTAAGGACGACCTCTCTTAATAAGACCGACTAAATAAGCTCTATAATTATATTAATATAATAGTTAAGATTAATAATTAACTTTACGAACGACGCCTCGAATAAAAGGGATAGAATACTTAGAATAACTAAGCTAAACCTAATAGTAAATATAAGTATAAACTAACGACTATTATTACTAAATACTATAGCGGACTTATAAACTTTAGTATTATTAAAAAAAAATATCCTCGCTAAAAAAAGGACTTTAAGTATTATAATTACGATAAGATAGGGTATATAGCTAGAGACTATTAATAACTTAAGTATATTTAATACTAACCTATTTTAGAAAAGCGAGCTAACGTTATAATATTACGGTAGTAGGTATTAGGGCCCTGTGGGCCCTATAGCTTAGCCTTAGGCTACGAGGCGAAGCTCTTAATAATTATATAATAAGCTAGACCGCTAGGCCCAAAGGGCTAGCTCGCTAGCTTCTACTTACTATTCTATTTTTTCCCTCTTTATATTAAGTTTTTAATTAATTAGGTTAATATAGTAGCATTCTAATTTACCTCGAGTTCCCTTTTATAATATTACTTAACGTTACTTAATTAACTATTCTTTAAAAATAGAACGATAATATCTTAATCAATTAATTACTTACTATCCTAACTAGCTACCCCTATAAAAAAAGCGTATAAAAAAGCTAAGTAATGGCTAATTGAATTAATTATATATAAGTAGTATAATTAATACTCCCTAAGTATATACCCCCTTTACTAAACGTAATAATTAAAGGATATAACTAGGGAGGTTAGGTCTCCCTTTATATTAATAGCTTTTAGTAAAGTTATTATTTTTATAAGTCTTAATAGAGCGTTATAGGCCTTAATAAAAGTACTAAGCTCTTAGTTATTAACCCTAAGGTCGTACTATTTAATTAGTTAGTAGAGCGCTTCTTATTTTTTATTACTTAAGCCGATGACTTTGTATACCTTAATAACATAACTAACTAGCTTACCTTACTTATTTATATTTATAATAATATCCTTTTTAAAAAAAATACTAAGTAATATATTAACCTCGACTTTATTTAGGAGCTATATTTTAAAAACGACGGAAAGACCCTATTTAAATAGATCGAATAATAATTAAAAATACGTATTACTTAGTACTAATTAAAATAGGTCCTATTTTTTATTATTAGCTAGCTAAGTAATAATATTAAGCGCTTATATATAATAACTTATAAAAACCTCGACCTTACGTATATTATTATTATAGAGCTTTGTATGATAAAAGAAGCCCTTACCCGAGCTTATATTAATAATATAACTATAATTAAAAGATTAAAATAATTAAAAAACGGTTCCTAAGCTAGCTCTATTTAGGATACTACTACCCTTAGTATATTAAAGTAATAGTTAATATATTTAGAAACGTAGGGTGGCTATAAAACTACTCTAGCCTCGTCTTATCCCGTTACCTACGGCTCTTAAAAAATAACCGACGTATTTATTTTAATAAATAATAATACTAGCTTTAAGTTCGATTATTAGCTTTAGTATATTATAAAGCGCTTAAAAAATACTAATTATAATTTAAATAGGTATTACTTAAAGTATATTATTAATAAGATTAGAAATAGTATTATAAAGTTTATATACTTAATACTAACTTCTAACGAGATTATTATAGCTGAGTAGCTATTTTATAAACTTAAGTCGGCTTATATTAGCCCGACTATTATAAACGACGCTAATTATAAGCTAAACGTATTTATAATTACGTTTAAAAACGTTTATTAAAAGCGCTCTATATTTACTAAGTTCGCGCGTATTAATAAGTTTTTAAAGTCTTAGTAGAAGCGCCGTTTTTATAATAAGCTATTTATATATTTTCGTAACTAGGCTATATTAAAGTACTTAGATAATACGGTAATTTTTTAAAAATATACTAAGTACGTTACTTAGTTAGTTAACCCGATATAGCCCTTTTTTATAAAAGACTGCTTAGTTAAAGTTTTTAACTAAGCTCGCTAGACTGTAAATAAAAATAATAAAAGTATTAAAAGTAATAAAAATAATAAAAGGACTAGAAGTACTAAATAAGAGCGAGGTTATACCTCTATTTATAAAATAATATTTAAAGCCCTATATTAAAAGCTTAAGGATAGTAATACTTATTTTGTTTATAATAATACTAAATATATTTTTAAAGACTATTTTAAAAAGCCGAAGATTACTATCGCCGCTATTAATACTACTACGGGCCTTATTACATAGAGTTAGGTTCGGAAAATTAAAACCCTTAATAAAAATAAACTCCTAGCTAGGGGATATATATAAAAAGAATAGAAAATTAGTAATTAAGTTAATAAATTTATAAAATCTTATAGGGGGCTAGCCCTTTAAAATAGAGCTTATATTAGTATTTGATAAATATAAAAATTATTCCAGAGCCTTATTTAATATAGGAGCTAATAAGTACGGATTTATAAATAACTACGTAACCCCTTTATCATAGCGGTTCTGCGCAGGCCTATCCCGTAAATTACTATACTTAATCCCTATTACTAAGTTTAATAAAGAGTAATTAGATAATATTAGCGTAATATAGACCGCTAACTTATATATTAATTAATAGGTTTTTTTAAAAGTACCCCTTTTTTAGCTTAATACGGGCCGCTACGACCTAATCCTAGGGTAAAAGTAATTCGAATATTACGGGGTAAACACTAATATTCGTTACTAACGGCTAATATAGCTTAAGGACTTACTACTATAAAAAACGCCCTTTATTATTATTAAGGATATCGAGGACCTATATACCCTAGAAGTTATTAATATATAATACTAAATTAATACTAACTATTAATAGGACCTATTTAAAATAGATATAACCCGCTATAACTAAAAGCTCTAGTAATAATAAGTAAAGGGTATACTAATTAGGATATTATTACGCTTACTAAAAATAATAGCTTACTAAATATAGTAATTAAATAAAGCTAAGAATATAAAAAAGATAGAACGCGCCCTTAATAATACCCGTATCGCCCCTATAAAGAGGGCTAGGTAATAAAAACTATACTTAATAATAATATAAATACATATTATTTTTATTAATACTCCCGCTTTTAAAAAGAACTTATAATAAAACGACGTCGATATAGGCTCTATATTACTTTATAAGCTTAATTATATTATAAGGGATAAGAAAGAAAAAGGAGACCCTTTATATAATAATAATTAAGTTATTTATAACTTTATAATAACGAACTTATTAAAATATTTATAGCCCTAGACTAACGTTTTTAGTAAGGTAGCTAACGATATATTAATACTTTATAAGCTATATAATTATAAAATCGAGCTCTTAAATAGTAATAAAAAAAAACTAACTTATTACCCTTTATATAAGTAGTTAGTACCTGAGCTAGAGGTTATAAAAGCCTATTTATTAAAGTACTTATAAAAAGAATTTATTAAGCTAAGTAATGCTCTTTTTATATTACCGACGCTATTTATAAAAAAGTATAATAATAATCTATACTTTTATATTAACTTTTATAAGCTTAATAAAGTTATAAAAAAAAACGCTACTTATTATTACTTATTAACGAGACCTTTGCGTAACTAAGTAAAGTAAAAGTATTTACTAAATTAAATATTAAATAGGCCTTTTATTATATCTAGCTCGACTTAATTTTTAAGGACTTAACGACGTTTAGAACTCGCTACGGGGTATATAAATATAAAATAGTACTTTTTGGGCTTTATAACGGGCTTATTACGTATTAATAATATATAAATAAAATATTAATAAAGTACTTAAATAATTTTTATACAGTATATATGAATAATATCCTAATCTTTTTAAATAACCCCCTCTAGTACTAAGAATATATTATTAAAATATTAAACTATTTATAGAAAGTAGGTTTATAAGTAGATATTAAAAAGTATAGATTTAGTATTATTTCTACGAAGTACCTAGGCTTTATAATTTAAATAAAAAGTATATAGTTAAATAAAGAAAAAGTTTTTATAATTAGAAATTAGAAACTACTTATATTACTCAAGGGTATTTAATCTTTCCTCTGGTTTTATAACTTTTATAAGAGATTTATAAAAAGTTACGGCTACTTTACTAGGCTTTTTATAAAGCTAATAAGTAAGGGAGTTTTGTTTAATTTTAATACTAATTACGAAACGGTTTTTAAAGTTATAAAGCTAGTATTAATATTAATACTTATCTTTTATTACTTTAGGTTAGAATTACTAACGTAATTAAAAACCGACGCTTTTAACTTAATATGCGCTAAAGCGCTATTATAATAATAAGAGGATAATAGGTTATAATACTTAGTAGCTTTTTATTTAAAAATAATAAGTAGTATAAAGCTTAACTATATTATTTATAATAAAAGAATATTAATAATAGTATTATACCTAAAGGAATAGTGCGCGGAGCTTATAAGCTATAAACATAAGTTCGACGTTATTATAAACTATTAATTATTACTATTTTTTATAACTAAGCGCTTATTTAACTTATAATAAGCCCGCTAAGCTAGTATACTAACGGATTTTAACTTTTAGATTTATTATTATTTAAAAAAAGAGAACGTATTAACTAACGTCCTCTCGTAAAAAATAGAGAATATTTATACTTAATAAGTATTAAAAAAGGTTAATAGGACTTAAGTCCTTTTATTATTAAAATTACTATTTTCTAATATTATAATAAACTTACGGGCGTTATTAAGTACCGTAATTAGTTAATTATAGTTTATAATTAGCTCGCTCTTATTAAAAAACGAGCTTTAAAAATACTTATTAATAAAGAAGATTTTAAAGCTTAATAAGGACCTTATTATAACGTCCCTCGTATTGATACGAGCGCTAATAGCTAAGGGGCGCAAGTATTAGTTTATTTAAAATAACGGATTATTAGGAATAAACCGGAAGCTTATAATACTTAAAGAAGAGAACTTTTATATTATAATTATCTATAAAGTCTATAAATAAAAGCTCCTTACTTACCTAGGGCGTAATAAGGTTACAAAATAATTAAATAGTAATATTATTAGCCGGGCCTAATAGCGAATACTTATTAATATATACGGAATTATTATACTTATTACTAATTATAAAAACTACGTAATAAGCCCCCGGAGGAGCTAAGGCTATTTCTAATACCTAACTACCCGTAATAATATATTTTTACTAATTTTATAACTATCTTTACTAATTAAAAAGGATTTAATAATATTTAGGTAGTAATAAACTATTTAAATAAGAGGGTAATATTTATTCTTTATTATAAAACTATTATAATAAAAGATATAAGCTAAATATTTTATAAGCGGGTACTACTTATTTTCGGCTCATTAAAAACTATTATATTAAACTAAGGCCCCTAATTTATCTTTAACTTTTAGAGGGAGCTCTATAAGATTTATAGGGTTAAGTTATAATTATTAATAGCGGATTACTTTTAAATAGACGGCTAGATAGAGGTACTAAACTAATATATCTTATAGTAGTTAAGATTACTAATTAATTAGTACTAAAATAATTAGAGCGATATATTACTTATAGTTAATTTTATTTATACTACTTAGCTTAGTAACACTACGGGGTTATTACTATATAAAATAAAATTCGGTCGTTAACTATAGCTCTTTTTTAATTAGTCTAAGCGAACTTACTAACTCGGCTTTATAAAAGAAAAGCTAAACTATATTAATATATAATAAATAGCCCGTAGGATATACGAGGCCTAGGAGATTATTAAGGGTAATATAGAGGTTGTTTAAGTATAATATAAGAGGTATACCAACCGCTACTAGCGCCCGGACGATTTAAAGTTAGGAAACCGGGTTTTTATTAATACTTCGTATTAGAAGTTTATTAATATAAATAAGCTATAGTAGCCGTAGGCCGGGCTATAGCCTATCGTTAGCGCCGGATAGGGGGGTATATAAATTATTAAATTATTAATAAGTAACTAAGTATACTTAGTTTTCTATCTGAATAAGCTAAAAAAAGTTATTAACGACTTATTACCTAGGTAGAACTAAGACCTATTATTACTAATTATTAATAATAATAATAAACCGGAGTATAAGGTTTTTAAAATCGTTAAGTTATAATTATATAAAAGAAAGCTATAGTACTAAGCGGATTAAAAATGGTACGATATAGACCCGACTTAATATAATATAAAGAGCTTTAAGTATATATTAATAGCGCTCTAAGCGTTCTATTATTAATACTTAATTACTAAGGGCCTACTAATGAACCTAAATATATAAATAAAAATTACTATAGTTAATAATTCGCTATTACTAAGGGACGACGATAATATAAGAATAGTAATTATAGCTATAAATTCGCTAGAATAAGAAGTAATTTAAAAAATCATTTTTTAATACTATAAATAGCGCCCTTTAGTATAGAGGGGGGGGTAATATTATAATAATAAGTATTAGGGCCCTATAAGCCCTATAGTTTAGCCTTAAGCTATAAGGCTAAGCTCTTAATAATTACGTAACGAGCTAGACCGCTAGGCCTAAAGGGCTAGCTCGCTAGCTTCTACTTACTATTCTATTTTTTCCCTTTTTACGTTAAGTCTTTAGTTAATTAGGTTAATATAATAGCGTTCCGACCTACCTTAAGTTCCCTTTTATAATACTACTTAACGTTACTTAATTAACTATTCTTTAGAAACGGAACGATAATATCTTAATTAATTAACTACTTACTATACTAACTAGCTACCCCTATTAAGAAAGCGTATAAGAAAGCCGAGCGATAGCTAACTAAATTAATCGCGCGTAAGTAGCGTAATTAATACCTTTTAAATATATACCCCCTCTACTAAACGTAATAGTTAGAGAATATAGCTAGGGAGGCTAGGTCTCCCTTTATACCGACGGTTTTTAATAAAGTCGCCGCCTTTACGAGTCCTAATAAAGCGTTATAGGCCCTAACGAAGGCGCTAAGCTCTTAGTTATCGACCCTAAGGTCGCGCTATTTAACTAGCTAATAGAGCGCTTCTTACCCTTTACTACCTAGGCTAATTACTTAGCGTACCTTAGTAACGTAGCTAACTAGCTTACCTTACCTATTTATATCCGCGACAATATCCTTTTTAAAAAAAATACTAAGTAGTATATCGACCTCGACTTTATCTAAGAGCTATACCTTAAAGACGACGGAAAGACCCTGCTTAAATAGATCGAATAGTAACTAAAAATACGTATCGCTTAGTATTAATTAGAACAGGTCCTAGCTTTTATTATTAGCTAGCTAAGTAATAATATAGAGCGCCTATATATAATAACCCGTAAGAACCTCGACCTTACGTATACTACTATTATAGAGCTCTATATTATAAAAAAAGCCCTTACCCAAGCCTATGCTAATAATACGGCTATAGTTAAAAGAATAGAGTAATTAAAGAACGGCTCTTAGGCTAGCTCTATTTAGGATACCGCTACCCTTAGCGCGCTAAAGTAACGGCTAGTATACTTAAAAACGTAGGGTAGCTACGAAACTACTCTAGCCTCGTCCTATCCCGTTACCTACGGCTCTTAGAAAATACTTAACGTACCTATCTTTATAAATAATAATACTAGCCTTAAGTTCGATTACTAGCTCTAGTATATTACGAAGCGCTTAGAAAATACTAACTATAGTACGGATAGGTACTACCTAGAGTATATTATTAATAAGATTAGAAGTAGTACTACGGAGTTTATATACCTAATACTAACTTTTAACGAGATTACTACGGCTAAGTAGCTACTCTATAAGCTTAAGTCGGCTTATACTAGCCCGACCGCTATAAATAACGCTAATTATAAGCTAAACGCACTCGCGATTATGCTTAAAAACGTTTACTAAAAGCGCTCTATATTCGCTAAGCTCGCGCGTATTAATAAGTTTCTAAAGTCTTAGTAAAAGCGCCGTTTTTATAATAAGTTATTTATATATTTTTATAACTAGGCTATGTTAAAGTACTTAGATAATACGGCTACTTTTTAAAAATATACTAAGTACGTTACCTAGCTAGCTAATATAATATAGCCCCCTTTTATAAAAGACCGCTTAGTTAAAACTTTTAGCTAGACTCGCTAGACTTCGGGTAGAAATAATAGAAGTAGCGAAAATAATAGAGGTACTAGAGGTACTAAATAGGACCGAGGTCGTACCTCTATTTATAAAACGATTCTTAAAGCCCTATATTAAAAGCTTAAGGATAGCGGCGCTTACTTCGTTTATAATAATACTAAATATATCTCTAAGGACTACCTTAAGAAGCTAAAAACCACTATAGCCGCTATTAATACTACTAAGGGCCCTATTAAAATAGAGTTAGGTTCGGAAAACTAGAACCCTTAATAAAAGTAAACTCCTAGCTAGGGAATACGTATAAAAAGGATAGAAGATTAGCGATTAATTTAATAAACCTATAGGATCTTATAGAGGGCTAGCCCCTTAAGATAGAGCTTATATTAGTATTTAATAAATATAGAATTTACCTAAGAGCCTTATTTAATACGGGAGCTAATAGGTACGGATTTATAAATAACCACATAACCCCTCTATTATAATAGTTCTGCGCAGCCCTATTCCGCAAATTATAATACTTAATCCCTATTACTAAATTTAATAAAGAGCGATTAGATAATACTAGCGTAATATAAACCGCTAACCTATATATTAATCGACAGGTCCTTTTAAAAGCACCCCTCTTTTAGCTTAATACGGGCCGCTACGACCTAATCCTAGGGCAAAAGTAATTTAAATATTATAGAGTAAACCCTAATATTCGCCGCTAATATCTAATGTGGCCTAAGGACCTATTATTATAAGAGACGCCCTTTATTATCGTTAGGGATATTAAGGACCTATATACCCCGGAAGTTATTAACGTATAATACTAAATCGACGCCGACTATTAGTAGGACCTATTTAAAATAAATACGACCTATTATAACTAAAAGCTCTAGTAGTAACGGGCAAAGGGCATACCGATTAGGATATTATTATACCCGCTAAAAACGATAGCCCGTTAGATATAAAAGTTAAACGAGGCTAAGAATACGAAAAAAATAGAACGCGCCCTTAATAGTACTAATATCGCCCTCGTAGAGAGGGCTAAGTAGTAAAAGCTATACTTAGTAATAATATAAATAGATATTACTTTTATTAGCGCTCCCGCTTTTAAAAAAAACCTAAAGTAAAACGACGTTAAAATAGGCTCTATATTACTTTATAAGCTTAACCGTATTATGAAAAATAAAAAAGAGGAGGTAGACCCTTTATACGACGACGACTAGGTTACTTACGACTTTATAATAACGAACTTATTAAAGTATCTACGGCCCTAGACCGACGTTTTTAATAAGGCTACTAGCGACACACTAGTACCTTATAGGCCGTATAATTATAAAATCGAGCTCTTAAATAGTAGTAGGGAGAAGCTAACTTACTACCCTTTATATAAGTAGTTAGTACCCGAGCTAGAGGCTATAAGGGCCTATTTACTAAAGCACTTATAAAAGGGATTTATCGAGCTAGGTAATACTCCTTTCGTATTACCGACGCTATTTATAAAAAAGTACGATAATAGCCTGCGCTTTTACGTTAACTTCCGTAAGCTTAATAAGGGTATAAAATAAAACCGCTACTTATTACTACTTATTAACAAGACCCTCGCGCGGCTAAGTAGGGTAAAAGTATTTACTAAGCTAGATATTAAGCAGGCCTTTTACTATATCTAACTTAACCTAGCCTCTAAGAACTTAATAACATTTAGAACCCGCTACGGGGCGTATAAGTATAAAGTAGTACCCTTTAGGCTTTATAACGGGCCTGTTACGTATTAGTAATATATAAACGAGATACTAATAGAGTACTTAGACGACTTTTATATAATATATATAAACAATATCCTAATCTTTTCTAACTACCCCCTCTAGTACTAGGAGCACGTTACTAAAGTACTAGACTACTTATAAAAGGTAGGCTTATAAGCGGATATTAAAAAGTGCGAATTTAGTATTACTTTTACGAAGTACTTAGGCTTCGTGGTTTTAACAAAAGGTATATAGCTAGACGAGGAGAAAGTCTCTATAATTAGAGACTAAAAACTACTTATATTACTTAAGGGTATTTAGTCTTTCCTCGGGTTCTATAACTTTTATAAGAGGTTTATAAAGAATTACGGCCGCTTAGCTAGGCCCCTTATAAGACTAATAAGTAAGGGAGTTCTTTTTAACTTTAGCGCCGGCTATGAAATAGCTTTTAAGGCTATAAAATTAGCGCTAACGTCGGTACCTATCCTCTATTACTTTAAGCTAGAGCTACTAACGTAGTTAAAAATAAACGCCTCTAACTTAGTATGCGCCGGGGCGCTATTATAATAATAAGAGAATAACGGGTTATAATACTTAGTAGCCTTTTATTTAAAAACGATAAGGAGTATAGAGCTTAACTACGCTATTTATAATAAAAGAATACTAATAATAGTATTATACCTAAAAGAATAGCGCGCGGAGCTCGTAAGCTATAAATATAAGTTCGACGTTATTATAAACTATTAGCTATTACTATTCTTTATAACTAAGTACCTACTTAACTTATAATAAGCCCGCTAAGCTAGCACGCTAGCGGACTTTAATTTTTAGATCTATTATTACCTAGGAAAAGAGAACGTACTAGCTAACGCCCTCTTATAAAAAATAGAAGATATTTATACTTAATAAGTACTAAAAGAGGCTAATAAGACATAAGTCCTTATACTACTAGGACTACTATTTTTTAATATCGTAGCGGAGCTACGGGCGCTACTAGGCGCCGCCGTTAGTTAACTATAGCTTATAGTTAGCTTACTTTTACTAAAAAACGAGCTATAGGGGTACTTATTAATAAAGAAGATTTTAAAGCTTAATAAGGACCCTATTATAGCGTCTTTCGTACTAATACGAGCGCTAGCGACTAAAGGATGCGAGCGCTAGTCTATTTAAAATAACGGATTATTAATAATAGATAGGAAACTCGTAGTACTTAAGGAGGAGAACCTCCGTATTATAATTATTCATAAGGTCTATAAATAAAAACTCCTTACCTACCCGGGGCGTAATAAGGTTATAAAAATAATTAAATAGCGGTATTACTAGCCGGGCCTAACGGTAAATACTTATTAATACGTTTAGAACTACTATACTTATTACTAGTTATAAAAGCCGCGCAATAAACCCCTAGGGGAGCTAAGACCGCTACTAGTGCCCGACTACCCGTAGTAGCATATTTTTACTAACTTTATAACTATCCCTACCGATTAAAAAGGATTTAATAATATATAAGTAGTAATAGACCGCTTAAGTAAAAGGGTAATATCTATTCCTTATTATAAAATTACTATAATAAAAAATATGAGCCGGATGTTCTAGTATAGAGGGGGGGGTAATATTACGGTAGTAAGCATTAGGGCCCCTATAGGCCCCGTGGCTCAGCCTTAGGCTACGAGGCTAAGCTCCTAGTAGTTACGTAACGAGCTAGACCGCTAGGCCCAAAGGGCCAGCTCACTAGCTTCTGCCCACTATTCTATTTTTTCCTTCTTCAAGTTAAGTCTTTAGTTAATTAGGTTAATATAGTAGCGTTCCGACCTGCCTTAAGTTCCCTTTCGTAATATATTTCTTATTAAGACCTGAGTAATAATAATAAAAAAAGAAAAAATACCCGCCTATTAACCCTATATTCTTAAAGAAAATAATCTCGAATATATCGCTATACTCTCTTAGATTTATAAAAATATAAAAGAGAAAGCTAAAACGGATTCTATTATAAAGGATACGCTTTACTTTTGAAAAGAACGAATTAAATAAAGACTCCTAGCTAGTATAAAAGAGCAGCTCCTCGAATTTAAAAAAAAGAGGACTTAATATAGAAATTATAAGTAGCCTCGTTTATATAGTATAATAAAATAATATAAACTAAACATATTTTATTAAATTTAAAAAGAAACTTAATCCGGATAAAATCCTAACTAAGTCTATTTATATAATATAATAAGTAAATAATAATAAAAAACTTATTTAAAAAGTTAAAGAATAACTTAAGGACCTCTTATATAAAAATAAGATCGAAGTACTTAAGAGACCGACTCTTAACTTCGGAGTTATAAAAAAAAGAAAAATTAACTTTAAACTTAGGGAAGAAGATATTAAAATAAGAACTAGCTCCTTTTATTTTAATAAAATAGAATTACTTTATAATTCGGACGAGCCTCGTAATATTACTTAATAACGTACTTAAATAGAGATCGATTATAAAGTACTACTTAGCGTTAATAATACTAGCTCTAAAAAGGACGACGACGAACTATAATATAAGTATATTTACTTATTTAGGGACGACTAAACTATTTAGTTTTATAGAACTAAAGAACGTAAAAAGGTTATAATAACTCCCTATATAAATAAAGACTACTCTTTACTCAACCCTAAAGACCCCTTTTATAAGGAATTATTTTAGGTAAAGTACCTAGATAATAAATACCTTTAGTACTTCGTATATAAATAA
This sequence comes from Colletotrichum lupini, assembly GCF_023278565.1. Taxonomy (NCBI): domain Eukaryota; kingdom Fungi; phylum Ascomycota; class Sordariomycetes; order Glomerellales; family Glomerellaceae; genus Colletotrichum; species Colletotrichum lupini. The sequence goes on from NC_064672.1 coordinate 1,164,034, forward strand.
GATAGCCGCTTTTATTTATAAAGACGTAATAATAAGCTTATTAAGAATACTTACGTAAAAAACTAATTACCTAGCTAAACGTTACTAAGCTTTAATAATAATAATAAAATAATATTCGGTCTAAATCTTAACTTTTTTATAAAGTATTTTAATAATAAATATATAGAATAAGAAGATTATAAATATGACTAATATTAAGTCTACTACGTTAAAAAAACTAAAGCTTAAAAAGAATAATAAGAACTATATAAGTAAGGCGCTCGACAAAAGAAGCGTATATTAAAAAACTAAAAAAGCCGATCGTAAAAGAATAATAAAAAGTAAAAATAAAAGAAAAGTTCTTATATATAACTAGATAACGTAACGACGTATATTTACGAGTTAACTTTAATATTTACGGACGAAGACTAAACGCTATTATTAATAATAGTATATAAAAAACTTATATTTTACTAAGGATAGTAAATAAACTTAATTTATTATAAGTATAAACAAATAACCTATATTAATTATAAATAGTAAAAGGAGAACGAGTTAATTATAACTACGGATATATTAATTAAGAGACCGTATACCTCTTAATATATATTAATAATTAATAAGAATGATTATAACATAATATTACGGAGATCGGAGATATTAACGTTATTCTAAGAATCTCGTAGTTACGAAAATATAACTTATGGATAAATTAGATTACTAGCTAGGTCCTCTAGGAAAATCTAGTTACTAAATAACTTAAAAAGAAAAAGTATTTAAATAGATTTTTAGTAACTCCTAAAGAACGAGAATAAATACGATATATAGCTTTTATTAAAATAATAAAAAACTCTAAGAAGTTTATATATAATACTAACGATTAAGGATCGTAACGACTCTAAACTATACCCGAGGAGTACTAGATATATATAAAACGATTTATAAAACCCAAAGAAATAGGATTATTAAAATATAGTAGCTAAGATATAAAAATTAAAATTAAAGAAGGAATATAACTTAGGTTCTATTTAATATACTTAATAAATTAAAAACAATAAGAGTGTTTTAATAAATATATTAATAAGAAACTTAAGAAGGGATATATTTAACTATCGAATTCTCCCATAAGATTCCCTTTATTCTTTATACTAAAGAAGGGTAGAAAGTTAAGACTTATTATTAATTATAAAAGACTTAACGAAATTACGAAGAAGAATTATTATCCTTTACTACTTATTACTAAGCTTAGAGATCTATTTTATAGAGCTAATTAGTTTATTATTATAGATCTTAAGGAAGGCTTTAGTACGTATTCTAAAAATATATACTACTTCTTAACGTCCTCTTAATCTTACTTAAGGGCTTCTAAATATTTATTTTAACCCTAGTTTTCGCTATTTCTTTTCGTTAGTTCGCGTATATTTAATAAGTTCCTTATAGTAGTGACTCGGGGGATTAACTCGTAATTAAATATACTGAGTCGCTTACTAATAGCTAAGCTACTTTATTAAAATAGTTAGTATAACGTAAGCTAGCTAGCTAGTTACGACGCGAGGCCTATATTTACTAAATTCATAAAGATAATATAGTCTTGCTTCCTTATAACCGTTAGGAAGCTAACTACTATATATAATATAGTTTACCTTAATTAACTATTAGCCGTTTATTAATATAGGCCGTGATTACCGCCCTAGCGGGTAGATATATTATATTTGCCTTTACGCGCCCTGTTTCTTAGTATATATAAATACGAGCTAAATACTTTTTATAATAAATACGTACCTATCCGGGTCTGTTACTTACCCAGACCTATTATAGCTAATTATCCTTTTTTTTTAATTCGTAGTAAAGATTATAGTATTAAGGCATAGTATTTTTAATAGTTACTAACGCACCGCTTATATAACTAATAAGAATGTCTAAGTAATAACTACTAGAAATAATTATAGCTAAAGTACTATTTAGTAGAGGTTTTTATATAAATAAAACTATAGTACCGGCCTATTATATACTATTTAATTCCCATAGCTCTTAAAGTATACGAAGGTAGTTATAGCGAGAAACCTCGTATTTAGATTAATAGCGCCCGCGGACTCGATTTACGTTTTACTAGCTCCTAAAGTTAGGGCTTACTCTTATAAAAAGGGATACTGCCTAGCTTATATAATAAGTTAATATTTATACTATGCCTACGACTATATACTAGTGCCCGGCTAATGCGACGTAGTTTTATACGTACTATAAAACTAATACTTATAGAGAGACCAGCCCCGACCGATTAATAATAAAAATAATACTTCTTAAGGCCTCGTCCTTAGAGCTTCGCGCCCGCTAAGCTCCTTTATTCTAAATATCCTAACTATTACTATTATTAAGGGCGAATAGGTTGCCTAGGATAAGTCCGTTGTGCTTATAGTAGTTAAAATTTAAGTTTCGTAGCTCGGAGTCTATTTTACCTCGTGCTTTACCGTCTCTAGTAGCCCCTCTTTAGTCCCCACCGTCTTTTAAAACGTCGATAAGCCTAAAAGAGTAGCTTTAGAATTAGGCATATAACGATCTTAAGTCCAGCTATCCCGGGGTCGTTAAAGTATATAAAACACTTTTATTAGCCGAACTTTAGAGCGGCAGTTCTACTCCTACTACTATACCTAAGAACTATATTAAACCTACCTTATAAGGAAGATAGTAATAAATAGAAAGGCTTATTTAAGCCGGGCTATAGAAAATAGAACGGACCGCGACTACTTAATAAGTAATTAATAATACGATTTAGATCGCTTCTCTACTAAAGGAAGTAGTTAAGAAGGTTATATAGGCTACCCCCGAAGCTACTATTACCTAGGTTAGCGTCTCCTTTACTCTTAAAGTTAGTTACTTTATAAACTTACGAGCGTCTATTAACCTTATATAGATCTTTAAGAACCTATTTACTAAGCCGGGTATTTAACGCGATAGTATTACTTATATAATATTAAAAATAGACTAGTACTAAAACCTTATCGATCTCCTCCTTAACCGGGAGAGTACCGGGCCGGACTTAGAAGGGCTGCGTGGCTAGCTTAAGAAATATATTATCTAGCTTTACTAAAAGCTCCTTCTATACCTAATAAAGAGTATCTACCTCTACTCTAAGAGCCAAGTTATTATCTTTTTAAGGGATATTATAAAGCTAGATAACTAGGCTAGTAAACTTAACGATATAACTACTACCGAGACCGCTATACGAGGCTGTTCGGACTAGTATTACGACCTAAAGGTATTTTAATACTTCTAAAAAACGCGTTAATACTTCTAAAGCCTCGAAGCTAAGGCGGAGTACTAGCTTAAGCAGTTTTAAAGTATTACGTCTACTACTTAATACTAGACTAGGTAATATGCGGAAAGGTAATAGGACTAGGACGATAGGAAATGCCTAAATAACCTCTTCTAAACGGATCCTTACGATAATAAAATACGTATCTAGGATACTAAAAGCGGTCTCCTTTAAGATTCGTACTTTTAAGTTCTAAGTTACTCCGACTTCTAGTAGTAGTATATAGATACACAGAGCTACTTACTCTAGATAAGGGGTAATCTAAGTAAGGGTAAAATAATACTCCTATATAGTATTATTAACGAGCTAAAAAAGGAACTTTCTAATAGGCTATCCTACTTCGTTTACTAAGCTACTATAAAAGGCCTAAATAGTATAATAGCCGTACTACGAGGTCTAATTTATAGTCTTATAAAGTAGTATTAACGGCTTATTCCGCATATCTATAAGGAATATAATAGCGGTAGTAAGTAGCGATTCGAGGACCTAAACGCTTAAGAGGTTATATTTAAAATCCTTACGGCTATACTACATAATCCCGCTCTAAATAGCGTCCTCTTAATTATTAATATACTCGACGAGTATATAATAGATCGTCTAAAGCTTCTTAACTTCATTACTTAAATATTATCCTCGTCTCGTGCTAAGTAGATCGTATTAAGCCGTAATTAGCTAGAGATTAAGGAAATATTAAACGATTGTATATATTAAGTTACTTTTTACCTCGAGCTAAATAAAGAATCTATCTCTTACTTTATTCGTATGTATATTTATTATAAAGTAAATAAACTAGCGGCGTTAAAGGAGTATAACGATAAAACCCGTATTAACGTTTAGAAGTATTTAATTAATAACTTAAACGATACTTTCCTCTAGGTAGCCTTAGTCTATAGGGCGCTCGCTGAGTATTAAGGTTTAGACTAAGATATGCCTAAGGTCCTAAGGGAATTGCTACCGGGCCTTAAGTCTCTTTACGCGCGCATAATCGACTATATCTCTAATTCTAAAGTTATAAACCTCTATAAGGAGGTTTTAGCCGTAATATTAGTTATATACCGTCTTGTTATATTAAAAGAACTATTATCTATTGCGAAACTACTAACTCTCTTTACTAAGGATCTTAAGAAGGTTATTAAATACTACGGCTCTTTCCTAATTCTGCGTAATAAAACTATTTATTTTATATACTAATTAGCTAAGGATTCCCTCGTAAATAAGGAATATAAAGCGTTTTACTAGATTCTACCTTTTAATATTACGCATTAGTACTACGCTATTTTTTTAAGGTCTCTAGAACTATTATTTAGAACTCTTAAACGCAATATCTACGACTTACGCGCCTCTAAAACCCTTAGAGAGGATATGTTACTACCTAACCTAGACCCTTTAACTTCTCTAACGTACTCGTCTACTTACTAAGTTAACTATTTTTAATACGCAAATCCCATAAATAGCCCGGCGTGCGATGATTTATAAAATAACGCTAATATTTACGCTTTTTATAAAATTTATTATTTTTACTAACTAAAGGCTCAGAGTCTTTTATAAAGTATACTATAAGTAGTAGTAGTAGTATAGAAACTCTAAATATTAGTAATAAGTCTAATAGAACTATATTTTAAGAAATAACTTAATAATTCTATAGGTAAGTAAGGAAATATAATTTATAAAACTCGTTTAAAATACCTATCGGTTTGTTCTTTTTTATAAGCAATGCGCAAAAAGCTTTTTACTATAACTATATACGGCTACTCTTTTATTTAACCCTATACGTAGCTTAATAAGGTAACTATTTTAAGTAGAGGCACTAGCCTAGATTACTATACTTATAAAGGGAGACATAGACTAGTATACGTATCTATAAATACTAGAGGGCTATAGCGACCCCGTTAACTTAGTAAGGTTCTCTCCTAATAAACAGTAGCTAGTATTAGCCTCTAGTAATAATACTATTAAGCTCTAGGACGTAGCTATAGGCCGGTACTAGCGCACGCTAGAGGGCTATAGTAGCTTAGAAAACATATTTACGAAAACGATTAAAAAACTAATTTAAAGTTTTAATAATTAGAATTAAATACTTTTATAAGAGGGCGTCTAGATTACGAAAAATTCGCAGAACGTACTTTAACTACCTCTAGAATATTATACGGAATATTATATAGTTAATAAATTAAGATTAGCTATTAAATATAGATTAGGCCGCGTATTACTTCTTTAAGTTATATTAGGGAGTTAATAGTAATATATAAGGTATTTATTACGAGTAGTTAGGGTAACTACCTTAGTATAAACAGAAGCTTTAGTAGTAATAGGCCCGGCGCTATTTAAGAAGGGTAAGAATAGAGGTTTTATTATATATTCTATAGGCGTAATTAGGGAAAGTTCTAGAATATATAAAAAGCTAGCTCTTAGGCTTATATAACGTAGAGGGGCCGTTAATTAATTAGTCTAAGGCTAAAGAGAGAAAGTGTTAAGGGACGGACTCCGTATAAGTTTATATTCTCCCCTTATTTTCCCCCTTTTCCTCCCTAACCCGCGCGCCGCCTATTTTAATCACTCCTCTCCCTTATCCTCCTCTACTTTATAATTTAAGCCCGAGTCTTTATTTTATCGGTTATTAATATTAATCGTTTATTCCGTTTATATCTAATATCTAACGCTCTCCTATCCTATAATACTAAACAGTCCGGTATATACTTAGTATACTTAATATTTTTAACTTTAACGTTCTAGTACTTCGGGATCTTATCGGAGTTATATTAACTATAGAGCAAAGTATATTAATAACCGAGCCCGGGTAGAGCACTTCTACTTAACTAACTTAGTAATTAAAACCACTCCCGCCCGTCTAATTACTCCTTTATTCTAATTATTAATAAACTAATACTACTACCTTTTATACTTCTTACCTTAGTAGAGCGCAAAGCGTAACGCTTAATTCTTATTAATTAATTTTAACTTACTTAGTTTTAGCCGCTCTTTAATTAGTAACCCTACCCGGATAGCGGGGTCTAGTTAATAGCCGACGCATTATTAAGGAATTACGGCACCCTATTTCGCCCTACTATCTTATTTTGGCTAGCTATTTCGAATTCCTTATTAAAATATCTATCCTCTACTAAGGTTCTTTTTATTAAAATATCTCTTCTTATTGCGTCGATTTTTTATTCTCTTATTATAAGTATTTCCTTTGCCTCTAAATTCCCTCTTTTAAATCTTCTTACTTTAGCTCTATCGCTATTCCTACTTTATTTAGTTCTGCATACCGAACTTAGCGTTTAATAATAGCCTTATTTACAGAATCTAGTTATAATAACCTCTTATAAATTAATACGGGCAATAACCTTTTAACTATAGAATACTTAAACAATAGAGGTTTTAAAAATACTTACTTACTATTACTAATAATAAAAGGCAAAAGGTCTTTCTTAACGGCTAACGTAGCATAGTTCTAATTTACGTTACCTAAAGGTTAATAAGACTACGTAGGATTGCGGGATAACGAGGTAATATTACGTTGTTATAGCTTATATAGATATTTATATCTAGTATAAGAGCTCTCTCTAATTACTACGTATTTTATTAAAATCTTCCTACTACTTAGTATTTTTCTCTTATAATATAAGATTCTATATCTTTATTAAGTCTAACTCTATATCGGTAAGCTATAGCTAGATAAAAAGATCTCTTCGACGTTTAGTCCCTAGCTCTAGAATTTTCCTATTTAATAAATAATTCTATTACTTATTATATTATTTTTAGGGTATCTCAAGCAAACTGCCTTTAACTCTAACGATATTAAGTACGCTACTTATATTTACTTATCCACACTTATTACTATACTCGTAATAAGCTTTTTTAACTACCTATTAATAGAGCTAAGTCTAAACGTAGTTAAAATAGTTAAAGCTATAATTAATATAACTATGTATATTTACGTTTATAACGACGCTATGCTAATACTAATAATATAAACTACGAAACCTATCTAACTAACCTACCGGACGAGTTTATAAAGGTAACTATTCGGGATCGTCGGGGCCTTAGTAAAGACTAGCTTAACGAGGTAGCGAGAGATCTCTATTATAACGCTTTTTAAGTCGTTTAAAATAAGAATAACTTTTGCTTAGGTCGTATCCTAATTTCTTTTTTAGGCCTCTTGTTCTGCCTCGGTAATTACTTTATCGATCCCGGCCCGGTTTTACTATATTAGTATAACTCGCACGACGACCGAAAGAACTATAAATAGGATATTTAAAAAGCCTTATTAATTAGCTAAAAGCATAGTAAGGGCTAGTAGTATCCTATAGTACGGGACGCTAATTACTAAGGCCGTTTAAATATAAAAAAGACCCCGCAGTAGAGATTTCTATATTTCTTATTAAATCTTATAATAGTCTAATAAAAATCTTAAGCTCTTAGCTAGCGGGAGAGCTAGCTTATTATCTCTATAGTCTTAATACTTTCCGTTAGGTTATAGAGCTCGAAGTTAGATTGCTTTTTTATAAATTAGTTATTTACAAGGACAAAGGCGCTTAGTAGCAATAAAAACTTAGCGTAGCGGTTAGGAATATAATAAACGGCAGATATTTTAAAAAGCTATAATAAACGTTACGCTACTTACTATAATAAGGGGATAATATCTATCCCGTTTTAAATATTTACCTAAGTATAATATAAGCTAGTTAGCCGGCTATATAAAATACGTTAGTAACTAAGCTACCCGCTATCTATATAAAAGTATATATAAAAGCGTAGTTCGTCCTTATATCTACTTACGGAGCTCTTACCTACTTTAGCAAGCTAAGCATAGGGTTCGTTTACGATAGGTTTCGAAGTTAATATAAACTCTAAAATTAAGGGATAATTATTATAAAGTAAAAGCTTAGGCTAAGTCGAATATAAGGAGCGAGAAGTATATTACGGGTCTTAAAGTTTTAGTAAGCTATTACGTAAAATATTTAAGTAGCGCTTATTAAAGCAAACCGTTCTTAAGATACCGATCTTATCGTATACTTATTTTAAAAGGCTTATTTAACCGCCTTTAGTACTAATATAATTACTATCGTAAAGTAATCCGTTCGTAGGGGCGTACGGGGGTACGGACCGGGCCGCGGAGTACGGCTAATAAACTAATATTAATAAGGATAAGAAGTAAGTATATATATATTACGAAATAAGCTAAGAAGTAGTAAGTTACTTTATTTTAAAAAGTAGCTATCTATTTATTTACGTCGCGCTTACTTATATAACGTATATCTATACATAAGTAGATTATAACTCGAGTACTAAATACTTATAGTTCTATTCTTAAGGAGGGTAAATATATAACTATTTAGGGGCTATTTTGAGGGTATAGACCGGTATAAAATCTAAGCTATTTTATAAATAAGTATAGAATACTATGTAGTTAGGAAGTATATAGAATATCCGAAACGTTAATTACTATGCCCTTTAGTATACTATATATTACGAGATCTACGCTATAACTTAGCCCTAGAGTATTAAGAAGAGAGGTTAGTAAGCGGCTATATATAAAATAGCTAGTTTTTAATTATAGGGCGGCCTTTGCTTATTGATATACCCCTCTAGCCGAAAATGCTTATTAAATATATCCCTCGTTTTTACTTTAGTTTAGTTACTTCGTAATTTAAATCTTTTGTACTAAGCTATAGCTACGGCCTTAGCCGCTTCGATTTATAAATATATAAGTTAAGGGCGATTTTTAAAAAGCCCGCATAGCTACGGACTATAATATACTATCCCTTATTATATATAAATACGTAGCTATAGGAATAATTAAGATCTTTATAAATTACTTAAAACAGAGGGTAACTAGTAAAGATTTAGGATATATATTATATAAAGGTAACGTTTATTAATACTCGCTAAGCTCGTATTTAAAGCGCTCTAAATCCGTAAATATACGCGTACGTTAAATAAGAATATAAAATATAAACCTATTAGCTATAAGTAGGCTATTAGATATTAAGATCCTTTTTATTTATAAGACCCTATATACCTATAGAATCTAAGTAAGTATGCGCGTTCGTACTTATAGGAACGTTAGTAATAAGATCTCTTATTTTAATACGGGTACTACTATTATACTCTAAGGAATCGCTATCTTATTTAGGATTGTAGGGTCGTTTTAAAACACTTAGCTCTATATAATATCCTTTATTACCTATAATATACTCTAAGTCAAAGCACCCACTTTTAGGCACCCCCCCCTTTTAGGCACCCCAACAAAACATAGCATCTAAACATTAACACTAAGTATAATTAATTAATTAACTACCTTCCACTACTACAATAATATAATCAAAATTCTCCCTAAGTAATTCGACCCCTATAAGTCGATTAGGACTAACTAGACGGTCGCTAGAGTCCTCCTAAGCTTTTTATATATTTTAAATATCTGCGAACTTAGTATTTAGGTTTAGATATATAGTCTTCTTTTTCCTAGGCCTTATATACTTAATCCTAGCCTTAAGAACTCGAACTTAGTACTGAGATATAGCTAATTAGTAGGCCTACTCCCTAAAAGCTTTTTTTACCTTTTAGAATAGTAATCGTCGAGTATTATTATCTAAACTAAGCTCTATAAATAGCTTTAAGTAATTACAGAGCTCGCTAGCCTTCTTAGGAGTTAACTAGTTGATAATAGAGGTTACTAATACTTAGTTAAGTAGTCTACTAGTATTACTAGTCGTCTACCTAGCTTCTATACCCCTTTTAAATAATATAACTTATATAAATAGGACTATTAAGTTAAGAAGTAGCTTAGCTATATTAAGTAGCTATAGTCTAATTACTTTTTACTTACTTCGTATATTTAACAACGTTAAACTAGCTAAACGAGTAAGCTAGTAATAGCTTAAGAAGTACCGCTTTTTAACAATGATAAAATTATTTATTATATCCTCCTTACTAAGCTCCTTTTTATATATAGACTTAATAGGCCTAAAAATAGCCATATTTAATAGCTAGAAGATATAGGAAGCGTATAATAATAAGAATAATAAGTAGACGTTATTTCTATAGTACTCCTATATAAATTCTATCGTCGTATGACTCCTATACCTATTTAGCACTAATAATCGAGGCTAGTTTAGCTTACTAAGCCCCCTAATAAGGGGGGTCTTAGTTTATAATGAAAACACTTCTTTTAGCTAGTAAAGGGCAGTCTCGTCGGTCGTCTAGCTATTATCTATTACTATAAACTTCTAACTATTATAAGCGGTAAGTTAAAGAGGGAACTACTATTATTAAACCGACTTTCCCTTATAAATAACTAGTAGTTTAATAGCTCTACTATTAATAAAGATATACTTAATAATTATTACCTAGGTACGCAAACTAGGCTCTTTTTTTCGTACTACTATAGCCTCTACTATACCTAAAACTAGCCTATTAGCTCCCTTACCCTCTATTATACTAGTCTTATCTATATTATACTTATTAGCCTATTTAATACCACTAATTTTTAGTATATTAAATAATCTAAACTATTATTTAATTATATTAATAGTAGCTCTATTAACGCGGTGCGAATTAATTAAATAACTTCTCTAAACCCTTATTAATAAATTCCTTTTAATAAAAGCGTTAATCTATCTCTTACTAAGTAGTTTATTATCCCCCTAGGACCTTAGAACTCGCTTAGCGAATTCCTTAATTTATTTATAAGTTAGTATAATACCTAGGTAATACTATATACGAATCTACTAGGCTAGCTAGTCTTCTTATTATAAAAAAAGCCTCTAAAGCTCTATAAATACCCTCGCCCTCGTTTAATGGCCTCTCCTTCGACCCTAAAGTATTATCCTAGGAACCCCGAACTCAATCGAGGCCCTTTTAATAAAGAGACCGTTTTTAATAGTATTAAGTACTTATTAAAGCTTATTTTTAGTATACGATACTATTACCTATTAATTAGTAAGTATGCTAAAAAAGAATGTATTTAGACGATTTTTGTAGTTATTATATTGAATTAAAATAATAGGTAGGGTTTTAATGTGGTGGCTGGGAGGGACTTTTAGGGGTGCCCAAAAGGGGGGGGTGCCCAAAAGTGGGTGCTTTGACTTATTTAATAACTACTACTTAACTATCCTCCCCCTTTATTAAAGCTATTACGCGCGATAAGTATTATAATATATTTTATAACCTTCGTACCTACTCTTCTTATAATAGCTCTACTACCCTACGGTGCCCTTATATAAGTATAATTAGGAAATAGGTCGGCTAGACGGTAGGTTTAGTAATTAATCTATTAACGTTTAAAAAGTAAACGAGGTTACTTTTTATATAATCGTTAAGTATTTCCTACGCTAACTAATATACCCCTATTAGTATAGCGTTAGAGACCCCGCTTATATAAAGTAGTCTTATTAGCGCCCGATTTTTTAGCTATATAATATATAGCGACCTAAACCCGTTTTAATAAAGTATCTCGCTTTACTAAATAAGAATTATATTATACGCTTCCCGTAGTCCCTAGTTATTAAAAATAATTCTTATTACTACTTTATAAATATCTTAGTATACTTTAGTAATAGGCTAAATAAGCTTCTTGGCGTAGGTCTAGTCCTCGTATTTAGTAGCGCTAGAGATATTAAGTAACTATTATATAAAATAGAATTTAAACTCCTCTTCGCGGCCCCTTATTTTAACTAAGCTTAATAAATATATAGGGGCATTTTCTACCTATACTAGCTGGCCGGGGTTAAACTCTATATTAAGTAGTATGCTATATACGATCTTATTTTTATATTATTACAGAAGGCCGTTAAATAAAAGAATAAGACTAGCTTCGATAGCTCTAAAAAGAATAATATCGTAGTTTAAGGATAAGATATCCTCGCTTATCTTAGAGCGATACTTAGTTATAAGCTAAGGGTCTTTTTTAAGGTCGTTAATAATGATATATACGAGTAACGTATAGAGATCCTCTAGGTATTTAAGCCTTTTTATAAAGATGTTCCGTACTTAGTTAAAAAAAGGGCGCGTTAGTACTATAGGACTTAGCTACGTCTTTATAAAGACCTTATACTAGTCGTAGTAAATCTATTGAAGTAATAGAACGCTAACGAGGGTACGATTAACCTCTTCGTACTTAGCTCTAAAGAGGATCTGGGACGGCGACGGGTTAGGGGAACGGGTAATATAGCTACTACGGATAGAATAAGCACGCTTAAGGCGGTCTATTTCTTAAGGAAACTTCTTATAGATTTAGTATAATAATTTATTAGCATTAATACCGAAGAAGAGTCCTTTATTAATTAGGTTAGCTCTGAAAAGGGATTTTAATATTATAATAAAATAGGATTTCTTAGTAATAAGACTTATAATTATTTAATAGTTTTAGAAAAATAGTAAGATCTTAACGTTATAAAAAAGGAAAAAAAAGTAGTTAGTAAAGGCGCTAGATATCTTTTAGGCCTTTTTAGGTTCCTTCCTCGCTAGTACTTTATAATTAAAATAAAAGAGGATATATAGCCCGCGTACCTTATATCGTTAACACGAGGGACGGGGGCGTTACTAGCTAGGTATATATATTATACTAACTTAAAAGTATTTAGTACCGTCTTACCCTAGCTAGTTATACTAGTATACGGCTAATCGCTTTTAAAAACGATATATTACGGTAGGGCTATAACTTCTAAGGGTAAGTAATTTTAGTAAGTATAGTATATAAATAAATACTAATAGGCTAAGTAATACGAAGGCAAGTATTACTATACATACTATAATATTTATTCTAATACTATATAATTAAAAAAAGAGAATTAAGAATTACTAAACCCTGGCTGCGAGGTATAAGTTATAGCTAGGTAGCTATATACTTATTTTATATCTAGCCTCTTTTACGTAATATTAAGTATATAACTTAAATTACAATACGTAATAATAAAAGATATTAGCGAAAATAATAGGATATATAAAGAAGTAAGTCCTTAACCCACTAGCTATTTCTTATTAATTTAGTTTATTTAAGAGGTATTTTATTTATAATAGTAATAAAGTCTTTGCTAACACGTTATAGTTATAGTATAATAGCGCGTAAGTAATAGCCTTATTTATAATAGTAACGGAATTTTTATTAATACGTTATAGTTATAATAAAATAGAGCGTAAGTAGTAGCCTTATTTGCGATAGTAATGGAGTCTTTATTAATATATTATAGTTATAGTCTAATAGCGTATAAGTAATAGCCTCGTTTGCGATGCTAATAGAGTCTTTATTAATACGTTATAGTTATAGTATAATAGGCTATAAGTAGTAGCCTCGTTTACAATACTAATAAAGTCTTTACTAACAAGTTATAGTTATAGTATAATAGGCCGTAAGTAGTAGCCTTATTTGCAATACTAATAGAGTCTTTGCTAATGCGTTATAGTTATAATATAATAGGTCGTAAGTAATAGCCTCGTTTACAATACTAATAGAGTTTACTAATACGTTATAGTTATAGTATAATAATACGTAAGTACTAGGCCTCTATAGCCTAACCTACGCTTATTAAATATCTTAACCTTTTTAAATAAGTAGTTTAACTAGGATAGTTAGTACCGACCTAAAGACTTCTCCCTATTTCCTATTAGAAGTTTTAGTAAGTCTTTTAAGCACGTCTATTCCTTAGAATCGAGATGCTAAGACCGTAAACAGACCTGTTTAGTAATTAATAACTTTCTATTTATAATTAGATTTTTATAATTAGAAAGTGGCTTACTCACTATAATAGCTATAAGAAATATCTAGAATGCCGTTATAATATAAATTATTTACTAACTCGGTTAATCGATCTAAACAATATACTATTTAGTATTATCGAGTTATTTTGTTTTAGTACTAGCGAGGTCTTAGTAAGTAACGATACTTATATATATACCGTTAAGTTATTTATACTATCGAAGAGCGAGGTAAATTATATAGCTTTATCTTATTATTAGGGTACTTATTCAACTAATAAAGCGTACTATTAGTTTCGTAGTAATTAGAGGCCTTTTCTATTTAAGAAACTACTGCGGATATTTTAATACGTAGTCATTCTAACAAAGACGATTAGTAAGCGATTTCTTTAGATTAACTCACTTTATATTAATTAGGACGATATAAATAACTAGAAAACGGAGTTAGAGAAAATGGATAAGGTTTTTAAGAATGCTTACTATACTATCGCTATAACCTCTGCGATGCATTCTAATAAAGGATTTCTTAATAGGCTATTTATAGTACCCGACCCCAACTCTTAATATAAAGAATTTAGGCAAGACTTCTAGAATACTATTAAAAATAGCGTATTAAATAAGCGCGCATAGGTATTATAAAAACGTACCCTCTCGCGACGTATTCTCTATTTTACTGAGAGCTAACTATTTATATAATATAAAAGAGGTATATATTAGGGCCCATTTAGCTATATAGCAAAGTAAGCTACTATAAATAGAGAATAACGGTCTCTTACTAATAATAAAGTAGGGAATTCTTTTTTTAAAGTAATCCGACTTTCTTAAAGTTCCTTAAACGCCGCGACCTACCCGTTTAGATTAGTCTTTTCTAATCTCTCTTTAGAGACTATTCTAGTTTCGGTTTAATAAAGGTAACGGATAGACTAATTATAATTAAACCATTAGTTAATGCGTTAGCTAAAGTTTTCGATTTACTAGGGACTAAGGGTAACGATAGTAAAGGTAGAAGAGTCTATTATAGCGTCTTTAGGGCAATACTATACTTTTACCGTAGCCTCTTTTGGTATTAGCTAATAGATCTTCTTATATCCTACCTTAGTATCTTTAGGCTCTAGCTTAGAGAGCTAGAGCTGGGGCATAAGCTAGCCCTTTTAGGCCGGGTTAATTTTAGTAAGGCTAACGTAACTCACCTCTAGTAGCCTCTAACTTAGTCCTAGATAGCGTGCGAGGAAACTATCGACTATTTAGATATCGAAGACCCCGAGTAGGATATAAGTATTACGTTTTTAGACCCCCCAGGGCGTCTAGAGGTTTAG
Source organism: Colletotrichum lupini (assembly GCF_023278565.1). Taxonomy (NCBI): domain Eukaryota; kingdom Fungi; phylum Ascomycota; class Sordariomycetes; order Glomerellales; family Glomerellaceae; genus Colletotrichum; species Colletotrichum lupini. The sequence continues at coordinate 1,179,337 of NC_064672.1, forward strand.
GTAACTAACTTCCGAGCGGTAATATATTTTTTTAAAAAGAGTATGCTTAGAAGTTATAAAACTGAGCGCTTATTATATAATTAAAAAGGAAATTAGACCGCGCAAATTTAGTTTAATTAAATAATACTAGCAATATATAGAGGACTGTAGTATGTATTAATAAGAAAGGATAAGAGCGTATAGAAAGAAGGACGTAGGTATTACGTACTACTTTTTCTTACCGAAGGCACGTTATTATTAAAAAGGCTTAGGGTCGGGTAGATTAGTAAGAGGGCTATTAATTTTTATAAAATAGAGTATCTCGAGATTTTATAAACATATTAAAAACGGGCGAATATAACTTATTTTATTTCGTTACTATAGTTTATTCGCCTAGTTATAGTAGCTAGGGCTCTTATAATTAATCTATACTATCGTTCGTATTTTAGCCTCGTAAAAGCTTATATAATTAGGACTTAACTCTATATATAATCCTTAGCGTAGCTTATTATTTTTATAGTAGCTCTTGGGGTTAGTAATAATCTATTTTAATATCCTTACTTAATTAGCTTAATACTATACCCCTATGTTATTTACTTTACCGCAGTAGTTAGTAGAGTATACTAAGCCTATTTCTATAAATATTATATAATAACGCCTTTTGCTACTTCCTCTTTTTTATAGTTAGTATATTAGGAAATCGGTAGTAAGGGGTAGGTCCGGCGCTAATTAATAGTAGGCGAAGCTATTATTAACCGAGCTACTAGCCCTCGTAACGATATTTAGTAATATTAATAGGATTTTAGGCGGTTGATTAGCTAGCCTCCTTATACTCTATTAGTACGTTCGCGTCTACTTATAGTAAATATATATACTTACGTATCTACTTTTATCCTTAGCTTTTCTAATTTTATAATTCTAAGGCCTTAGAGTAGCTATAAATCGTAGCATAGTGAGGTTATTTGTTAAGTATTTTACTACCCGCCTAGAAGTCCTAGAATCCGTAAAAAACTACTTTACGATTAGAAGATAATATTACTATAGCCTCGCGTCTTTAGCGCTATTACTTACTATACTTAGGCACTTTATAGCTTAATATATAGATATATAGAAATATAGGTAAGTAGAAATTATACTAATAACATATAAAACTGTTTTATATAGTCTTTAATCCTCGGGAGATGCCCCGCTACGTCTATTTTAAGTACCGTTGCGTAGATATTATAGCCGTTAGGCTATATTATTTATAAATAGTCGTCGGATACTCTAACTAACGATAAAGTCTATAGACGGTTATTTACCCTACCCTAGTATATATAGATCGTTACGTTTCGTGCGGACTCTGTTAAGTAACTATTATTTTAAAAACTACGGTATTATACTTACGACGTCTTTTTAATTATAACTAATCTTTATTAAAATATTAATAATAGGGTGCGTTCCGATTTATACTATATAGCTCACCTAAGTAATTTACTTACTTAGTTAGTCCGTAGGACTATACTAATAGCCTACTTTTATATTTATAAACGATAATACCCGCTATACGATAGACGTAATTTATTACTTAAATAGTAAAAACTAAAGCTATATATATAATAAGGACGTACTCGTTACTACTAGCGAAATACTAATCTTAGTAAAACCGGGCTAAGGCTAGAACTTTTTATTATATATTAATACCTAGGTTTTATAGCTTATATACCGTTATACTTTTTAATAAAAATTAAAAAGTAGTTATATACTTTATAATATATGTTTTAGGAGTAGCGGACGCATTTCCTATAGTATTCTTTAATCATAAAAACCGAATTGGATTATATAACATTATATCGATAGGTATACTATATTAATATTTATAAGTACGTAATAAGGGCTATAATTACTAAATTTATATATAATAGCTTAATCCCCTTTTTACTAATAGCGCATATCTAATACTAAGATAAAGTAATAAGCTCTTATTATACTCAGGCTTACTAAGTAGACCCTTATATTCGTAATCTTCGTCCGGTACGGCCCGAAGTACCCGTAGTTTTATAAAGTACTATAATTATTAGTATACGCGTCGCTATATAGCTATAAGGAAATTATAGTATCTAAGACTAGAGTACGACGCGGCTTATTAAGTTTTATAATAATAGTATTATATTAATACGGGCGTTTATAATACGCGTTAAGTAAGGGATAGATAAGTAGAGGAGTAGGAGATAGGTAAATACGAACGTGCCGCGCCGACTATATTTATAACTATTTAACTAATAGTATTATTATAAGTAGTTAAGTAATAAAGAGCGGCGCGTTTTAATAAAACTAGTGCGCGGGCTATTATAGTAATAAAGACTTACTAAGTTTAGTATATACTTATATTAATATATTCGTAATACGAGTATATATTAGGGACGTGCTTTATTACTATAAGAAAGTCTTTATATACGTTGCGCAATATAAGATATTGATATATAACGGCGCGCTTTATATACGAAATATTATTAAATATTAAAGTATTTTAAAAAGTACTAATAGCCTACTAGGCCGTCCGTACTACTATACTTATAAAGCCGTTATAAGTATTAATACGAACCTACTCCGTTACTAGCCCTTACCTAGCTTATAGAACGATAAGAAGAGTTTTATCTTAAGCTAGCTTCCTATTCCTTCTTATAGCCGCTTATAGACTATTAGATATAGCTAGGTTAATAAGTAATCGTACTAAACTAGCTAAGATTTAGATTATATAACGGGATAAGTAAAAAGGTAACTTATTATATTAGGCCCTGTTCTGCCGTTATAAAGATTTTATATTCCGATATCTTAGCTTAATAAGCTATTACCTAGAGTCTACCTCGTTACCTAGCTAGATTTCCTCCTAGGAAACTTTTTAAAATAGTTCGGGATACTTTAGAGATTACTCTAGCTCTCGATCTATAATACTCTCGGATAAATATACTCTATATCCTTTAGGACTAAAGTAGCTAAATAATTTAGAACGAGGTGCGCATTACGTACGAGCTTTATACTTAAATAACCGTTATTATAAGTACCGTTTCTATATTATATAATAATACCGGATTCTTAGTACCTCGAGATCTACCGTATTATAAGTATAAGCTCCCTTTTATTATAAAGGATAATAATAAAATATTAAATTATAGCCTTAGGATTATTAAACGAAGGTTAGAGAAAAAACTAAAAACGATAGATAAATAGGTATAGATATTACTAAAAGCTAAGAACGCCTTATATATTTTACGCTTCGAGTCTAAACGAATAGTATTTAAATATTAAGAGACGGTCCTCGTAAATAGCGATATTAACGAGTTATTAGCTTTGGATAAGATTTATTAAAGCACTTTTATATTAAATAGATCGAGGTTCGATACTTAATACTATAATAAATAACCCTAAACCGTATCTCGCAAACTAGCGACGCTAGATTATCGATTTTTCTTTACGTTAAACTAAGAGATTAGTTAATAAATTAGCCGCTTTTTAATATATTATCCCTATAGCTATAGCAAAGACTATAGAGTAGGATCCTCGTAGTATAAAGCCGGATCGTTAACGATAAATATATTAAGTATCGGATTAGAAGTCTAATTTAACCGTAGTATACTACCGACTGCGCATAGGCCAATTAGGGGCCCTATTTATAATTATCGTAACTAGCCTAACTTATAGTTAGAACCTCTTTTTTATACCTACTACGTAAATATTTATATAGTTTAATTAATCTCTTTATTAACTTACGGTTCGAACTAACTACTTTATAATAAGAATACTAATACTAATTAGTAATTAAATTCTATTATTATAAATTAGTAAAATATCTCGCTATATAAAAGAGACGACCTTTCAATACCGTACGGGATAAGAGATTTATATTAATTAACTTTATAAAAGTAAACGAAAAAGGAAGCGATTTTTTAATACCGCACGGAATTAAGTAATCGTAGCCCTTTATTACTTACGAAAAGTCGATATTTACTACGTTAAACTATATTAATTAATAGAACTACTTAAATAACTAGCCTTTTACTATCGCCTTAAGTAGCTTTTTTATTAATTAACTTTTCTATAGCTAGCTCGTAATTAAAAATTAACTAATTAAATCAATAAAAAGAAATACTTACGTAATAACTACTTACCTAAGTAATTAACGTAATAAACGAGCTTAATAATATAATATAAAAAAGCACCGCGCGATTAAAAAAAAGGATCTTTAAAATATCTAATCTTACTAAGTACGAGTAATAAGTAAGTATTTTTAATAAATCCCTAACGTTTATAATTTTATAAAAAAGAGGGCTTAACTTTACTAATTATATTTAATAGCCTATATAGCTCTTTTATAAGCTACTTAGCATCTATTTTTAACTATTTTTATAAAATATTACCCTAAAAAAGGTAAGTTAAAAAAAGAAGCTATGTAAAAATTATAAAAAGCACGAGGCTTAGGAGGCTAAAAGTATATAGAATAGCGGAAATTAATAACTAATAAAAATCCTTAGACTAATTACTATATTTTCTTATAATAATATAAACGCTTACCGCTATTATTAAAAAAAGGAACTACTAAAACTTACCCTTTTATATTAAATAAAAAGGAGGATCTTAGTAAGTATAATAGCTAGCGATTTAAAATAATAATAATAATTACTAAAAATAATAAAAACGAGAGTAGTAGCGAAATAGTAAGAAGAAGCGGGAATCTCTTAGACCCCGATAAATTTACTAAGTAGTAAAAGTACGGATTTACTATAACTAGTGCGCAGATGAAATATATCCTTATTAAAATTAAATATATTAATAACCGCTAATATAAGTATAAACTAGGGCACGACCCTTAATAAGTTAAAGTAAAAAAGAAAAAGGAGAAACCCGATCCTAAATAGAATCCTAATCCCTTATAAATAAATAAATATTAATCCGGACTATTAAGGGATGTAAATATATAAAATTATAGACTAGCTTAATAATAAGTAAATTAATATAATATTAATATATTTAACTAAGGTTTATAAAAAAAAGGGGCTATAGGGGTAACCCCTATTTTATAAGATCGTAAACGACTTTAGTTACTAGCTAAATAAATAGTTCGTAAGTATAAGCCTAAGAATTATAAAAGTAATTAATAAATTTTTTTATAAATAAAGAGTATTATTAGCGTAGTTATAGTTATAAGAACTATATAAAATCTTAATAATAATAATTACAGAGGAGAAATTCGTATTATAAAACTAGGTATAAGTTAATAAGGTATATAATCGCTTTAACGAATTTAAAAAAAAGGTAAATAACGTAGATTTCCTCCCTATAATTACTAATAGTAATTTATTATTATAAAAGGATATATAAAAATAAAATATAGTATTATAAGTACGATAATTAACGATTCTATTTATTTTAATTTATAGCTCGTCGCCGTTATTAATACGAAATTTAGTACTAATTAGTTAATAGAAAAAGAGGTAAATAACTAAAGGTTACTAATAGTACGTAGCGACGCAGGGATCGTATATAAATATTAAAAATATAGAGGTAAATACGAGGTAATTTATAAACTTTAAAAAGATCTTTTTAAAAAACAAATTATATTTTAAGAAGAAGTACGAGGTCTTATAAAAAACCCTAACGATATTTTACGATTATTATAAAAAGGTTAGGATTAGGGAATACTAATACTATTTAGTAATTAATATTATACTCGTAAGTAAAGCCTTTAATTACTATTACGAAATAGTATATAATCTCGATCAAAACGACTTTTTTAATATTATTAACGTAATTTAAAGCCGCTTTAAGACCTATAATAAGAACCTAGAGCTCCTATCTAAGCTACGAGCAATTTCTTTCGTATTTATAATTAGGATAATAAAGGGTAAATCGTAAGTAGAGATCCTTAAAAAGCTTATCGATCGAATTAATAAGTTAATAAAAACTTAGTTAAATAAGGGAACTAACGAGCGGAAAGTCGGATATTTTTATACCGTAGTTTAGTATATATTAAAAATAAAAATAACCTTATATTAAGTACTTAAAAATTATAAAACGCTCTACTTAAAGCTAAGATCTAGTTTTAATATTAAAGCGAGAATACTATACTAAACCTATTTCTAAATATACGACGGCCCTTATTAATAATATTAAGTCGATTAAACGTATAATAAAAAAAAAAAGAGGCTAAATACGGTAATTATTAATAAAGAGGCCTAGATTCGTTAAAAAGATAGAGATTTAACTCGCGAGTAAAGTAATAGAAAAAGTAATATTATATTTATAAAAAAGATAGATATTAGTTAAGTAACTACTTTAAAAAAGAGCGTACTAAATTATATAAATAATATAAAAGGTTAAGGATAATAAATAATAAAACTAGCCCTTATTAGTATAGCTAATTCCTTATTATATATAAAAGTAGATTTAGGGGTATAAAACTTAATAAAAATAGCTAAAGGGGCGGCTTAAAGTATTCGCTCCTTATAAAATATTTAGAAAATAAAGAAGATCTTACCCCCTATATTAATAAATTAGATTATAACGAAATCGACGATATTAACTACTCTTTTTTTACCCCGTTAGCCTCTAGAAAATATACTAGGCTAAATAAATAAATAAAAAGTAATAGAATTCTTTAATAAATAAGCTTTTATTTATAAATAATAAGGGAAGGTCCTTTAGATAATAGATACGGAGGTTATTAAAAAGGCGAATTTAATAAGGCCGAAGCCTATTTTCTTAATACTTAAAGAGAAGACGCTACTTTTTTTAATATTTAAAAAACAAAATATAGTACTAAGTAAATCTAAGGGTAGTTAAAGGGGTCCTTTTTATATTACTTAGATTACTCAAATACTAAGCTTATATAAGTATTTTATACGAGCGAAAAGTATAGCTTAAATAGCTTTTATAAAATTATTCTAAATACTAAGGTATTATAATAGTTAATAAGAGGAAAAGGGTAATTCTAAGTACTATAGAAAATTACGCTAGTAATACTTAATATATTAATAATAAGTATTATAAAAATTAGTTTTAGCCTAAGTAAGGAGATCGTTACCCTAGGTATAGTAAAAATAGAAACATACTTTAGAATAATAACCTTTTATATTTTACTTATTAATACCCTATTTCTTTTATATTTAAAAAATATAAATCGACTAAGTATTATATTTAATAATACGAGGAATAGAATCTTTAGTAATAAATATTTCGAAATAGTTGAACGATAATAGGGGTATACGTTTATAAAGCTTATTAATAATACGAAGTTAATTAATTACCTAACGGAAACTAAGCTTAGACGATTATATTAGAAATTCGGGTACTTATGAGTCGCGAGGCTATATAACCTTTTAAAATAATTAGGTAATAATAATATTAAAATAGAGGTACTAGAGTAGCTAACGAGAAGTGTGCTTATATTAAAAGTTTATAGTATAGTTAACGGCGTTAACCTTACTTACGTAATTTTAACGACGCTAAAGAGGATTACCGATCGACTTAGCCTTTTACTAATCCTAATAGTTATTTATACTAATTCTTACTCGCTATATAAATACCTCGTTAAATTAAGAACGACAAAAGAAAAGAGGCTTATAATTAATATTATAATCTTTAAATAATCGTATAAAAGGTATAAAATACTCGAGATCCGTTAGATTAATAATAATAATAACCTCGCTAACGCTTTTATAAAAGTAGTACTTAATAAGGGGTTAGAGTAATTCGTAAGTAATAAAAAAATTAATATATAAATAAAAGGATAGGTTATATAAAAGGAATACAGAAAAAGGGGAAAAGGAAACAACTTAATAAACGGACCCGAGGTCGAATTATACCTCTAACTATAATAAGTCAATTAAAAAAAAAAAAGAAACTTAGTATTAGATTAGAAGCTTAATTCGACTACAGTATATAACTAACTATATATAGGCTAATTAGGGGCCTTATTTATAATTATCGTGACTAGCCTAATTTATAGTTAAAACCTCCCTTTTATACTTACTACGTAGATATTTATATAGTTTAATTAATCTCTTCGTTAACCTATAGTTTAAACTAATTACTTTATAATAAGGATATTAATATAGAAAGACTTTTTTTCGCGCCTTATATTATCTAGCTTCTTCTATAAAAGCTATTAAGATAGACATTATAGCGGACCCGATCGGAGTAAATATTATATATCTTAGGAGTCCCTCGGCCGAGAGGGGAGCGTCGTTAGTAACGTCGAGTTAGCTTCTTATTAGGCTAGGCCGAGTTAGCTATACTTTAGCGTCGTAGCGTTACTTAACTTTTAAAATAAGCTTTAGCTCTAGGAGTACTCTAGAGCCTAGCTCGGGGTCGACTATATCGGCTAATACTAATCCGGTACCTAAGGGTAGCTACGAGGCTATCGCAAACGCGGGCTCTAATAAAAAAAAGAGCTTTTAATTATTAATACTCTAATAAAAAACTCACGCGCGCACTAATAGCAAATACTAAGAAGAATTAAGTAAAAAGTTAAGAGCGTAGCCCGAATAGCCTACTAGCTAAGGGGATATCCGTTAGTAATATTAATAGACTTAATTAAGGGCGTAATAATTTACAGTTTTTTATAAAAGAATAATTCTATTTAATAGCTTATATAGAGAAGTCTTTAGTACCGCCTCTTCCTTTTAACTTACTTTCTTTTTTTATTTTAGTACAAAAAGATTCTTTATATTAATATAGAGCGTAGCTAGATTAGTCTAGATTTCGTCGTATAGTCTTTTTATAAGCTAGGCCTAATTAAGTTCATAGTACTAAACGATAATAAGGATCCTAGCTTTGCGACCTTCTCTTAATATAAGCTTCGTTATTAGTTTTTACTTCTCGTACTATCCGATAGGCTAACCTAGCGAACTATACTTAGTAATAAATAAAGGCTCGTTAATATCGATCATAATCCTATATTTAATAGGATAAGTACCGGCTAAGGACGAGATACGTCTAATAGTTAGTACTAAGTCTACTTTAAAAAGCCGGTCGGCCTTACCTCTTAATAATACCGTAGTTAGGACAAGCGTTCTTTATAAAGGGAGGGTCGCTAAATAGGCTAGTAGCGGCCTACTTACCGTAATAATAGTTCTTAATATCGTCTAGTTACTTAGCGTTCTTAATAAGAGCGCTAGTAATAATAGTAGCGAGTCCCTTAAAAGGCACTAGTAATATTATAACTTAATAAAGACTTTCTACTTATATAACTAGCAGAATAATAAGCATTAGGGGAAGTATAGTATTAAAGAAAAACATAATAGATTAAAATGATTTATTTACGAGATTTAAAGGTTATAATATAGGCTATATAGTAAGTAAAAGTATCAATACGGATAGTAAATAATACGGATAGTAAATAACCTTAGTAAAGGTCTTATAATCATCTAATAATAGTTAAGAAGTAGCCTCGAATATGTATTAAGTTAATCTAAAGGTACGATTTAAGTATATTTAGTATTACTCAATGCGCAATTTGGTAAAACTAAAATAAGCTAGAAGATATAAGCTCTTTAGGGTATTAACCTAGTTACTCTTCTATATTTTTAAAATAGATATTAAGCCTAACGACCTATAGTATTATATTATACTACAAAGCTACGACGATTTCTTTTTAATAATTCGAAGTAGAGACGGTAATAGGGATCGGGATAGGAAATTTAAGTTAAACTCAAACTAAGTTAGTAAATTCGATTAATTTTATTAAGTAACTCCGAACTATACTCCGGAAGAGGTATCTTATAAATTAAAGTCGTAATACTAGTTACGTCCGAGAACGAAACTATAAAAACGAGAGTTCGTAACGATCCTAGTTATTTAGTTATTTTAAGAGACGTGATATTTAAGTTTCGGATATACCGACTTCGCAGGGCGAGAGACCGAACGGCGAAATTTAAATCCCCGTCCGACGTTAATCGACCTATCTATATTTAAAATTAAAGCCTTATATCCCAGTCTATAGCTAGAAACGCTAAGGAATCTTAACGTATATTTAATAAGCTATAATAGTCTTTCTTAGTACTAGGCTATCTACTTAGCTAAGTCTCTTTTATCGGACATTACTATATTCTTATACTTTTAGTAATTAGATTATACTCTATTAAATAGTCTAGCTTATTACCGAGCTATATATCTATATATCGATATCCTCTAGGTAATAAAGAGCGATTATTCCTTATTACTAAAGTTTAGGAGGGAAAACTAAATTAAAATTTAAATAAATAAGAATAACTTCTACTAATACTTACTTTATACTCTAGCCCTTAATTCTGCTCTATTAACTTATAAAATTTATTTCGGTTCGGATAGGCACTATAAATTAAAGGCTATATAGCGAGGATATTTCATAACTATATTATATAAATATAATATAATGCCCAAAACCGTATACTTATTAATATATTTATTATAACTACGCTAAGACTACTAAATATATCTTAATATAAAAGCTTTAGTAATAATATTACCTACCCCCTATTCTACGTAATTTAAATACGTTACTTAGTACCCGACTAATTAGCTCATATTAGTACTATTAAGCATTATATCTATTATTAGTACTACAACTAAAATAGCTATATACGCGCCGCCCGATCGTTTTTTAACCGCCGGGTTACACTTGAGTAAAGAAGATAGTATTAACGTCTATATAATAATATTCGGATATTTAGAATTAACGAAATTAGAATAACTAACTATTAAAAAGCTATAGAATTATTAATTACGGGAATCCCGTATAATTATAAAAAATTCAACCGAGCCCAGAATATAATTACGGCGATCTAATTTCGTGCTCTTAATCCTTAGTAAGCTAGATATAGTAATTATTTATAGGCAACTACGATTAACGGATTTCTTTTTATTAATTATATTACCACGCACTCTAAGCTAAAACATAGGGTTAGCGTTGCCCGTAAAGTATAAATAGAACATTCCTTAATAAGTACTAGTCCTCGTTATAAAGTGCCCTTATTCTATATTTATTATAACTAACTAAGTAATTACTCTAGATAAAATATTATTTAAGACCGTTCGAACTCTTCTTAGCTATCTTCTACTTTTGGAAATAGTAGTATCGTCCTTATTACTACGTACTAACGACGATGCTAGTAGTTATGATTAGATTAACTATAATAAAATTATACTTTTTACGTAGAATACGTCTCTTGGGTTAGAGGGTTAACTCGAGCTTTACTTTAATCCCGACCTTAACGTCTCGAGAAGCTACGAGCCTTACGTAGCTATTAATACTATTAGAAGTCTCGGGTTAGTCTACTATACCTTAAATATAATTCGATCTATAAGAGCTAATATTAAAAAAGTACTAGCCTAAAACCGACCGGCGGTAAACGAAGTAGTTATAATAATAATAATACTAACTAAGTTTATACCCGCCGCGGTCGTAGCTAGGGCCGCACCGCTATTATAAATAGCTTTTATATACTTAAAGTGCGCTAGGCTAAGGGAGATAGTAATAGTTACTGTTATTACTAAGCTAGTATTATTATTTAGCTCTAAAGATAGGGCTATATAGCTAACGACGCTACGGTTATATAGCCCGTTAGTATCTCTTTTACTTCTAACTACTTAAAATAGGATATAGCTAATGCCGGTAATATCTCTTTTAAGTCGTTTATTATAAGTATTAATATACCGATATATCCTTAGATATAAATCTATAATAACGCCGTCGCGCTATTTAGTAAGGGAGATTTAGAGAAGCTTTTTAAAAAGATACTTATTAACTAGTGCTCCTTACTAAATAACGTCTAGCAGGCCCTATCTAACGTAAAATACGAAAAGATAAAAGTTCCTTTTAATAATACTAATTTCTAGTGCTAAATAGACGCCGCCTATTATAAAAGCTTTTATAGTAGTTTATAAAATAGCTAAGGTTATAATAATAACAACGCGTCCCTACCGTTACCTAAGACCCCTAAGTCCGAGCCTTCTTCGTCTTTAGCTAAGCCTAAAGAAATAAGTAAGCTAGACTCGTAATAAAATTTAGCTAACGTCGTTCTCTAAAAAATAGCTCTAACTTTAAGTAAACTATAATATAAAATATGTTCTTAGCTAAGTTAATATCCTATATTTTATTATAAATAGTTAAATAAATTAGTAAGCGGTTAACCTCTAGTAGTATAGTAGTCTTATAAGTCGTAACTATAAATAATAATTAAAAAAAGAGGCTTAAATAAGTTTATAGTTTTCGGTATGCCTTACTATAAGTACTAGGCCGTCGAGATTCCTAAAGACCTTAGCGAGCTATATTAGCCTAAAGGGTTATATTAAGTCCCTTTAGGTAAGGATCCTTTAGGTTTTAGTCTTATAACGCTATAAATAAGGTATATAGTACTATTTAGAGTAATGCCTTATAATACTTAGAATAGTATCGTATAAAAGAAAATTATAAAGCACTAGCGATATAACTATATTAGTATAAGGTTTCGGTTTTTTTAAACGGCTTCTTAACTAAATATATAGTTCTTACGCTAGAACCCTATAATTCATTTTCTATATAATAAAGATTAATCTACTAATATAGCTCCCTAATCGCTCTAATAGGATAGTACTTAGGTACTTACGCAACGATAGCATAAGTAAATAAACATATTATTAAAAAAATAAACTTTACTAGTCGATTTAAATAGCTATTATACTAAAAGAATAAAATTAACGGGCATAAGTCCTAATAGACCGTTCTAAATTAGATAATAATTATTATATTATATACTACGCGAAATAACTTCGTAGCACCCTACGCCGGGCCTAATATAATAATACTAAATATACTTTTATCCTAAGATATTTATAACCTCGCGACCCGCTTAATCTTTTTAAAGTCTACTATATTACTTTTTTAAAGAAATTAGTATTATAATAAAATTATTATAAGTTCTAGATAAGTCAAAGCTAACGTAAAGGGTACGAATATATAAAAAACCTTATAAGAAATAAAATAAAGAAGTCCTAATTCGTCGCTTTATTTAATAGTATTTCTAGTCTTCTCTTAGCCTTAATATATATTATATTATATAGTTATAGCCTTATTTTTATTTCGTCCGCTACGAGAAAACTAAGATAAGAAATAAAGATATTAAAATAAAGCTATACGGATATTAAATATTAGCGGGGCTAGTATTCTTAAGCGTTACTAGCTATCGCTATTAATAAGCGCCGTGCGATTTTCTACTTCGCTTTATCTAAATCTATATTAACTTATTATACCGCGTTTAAATAATCTACTTTAACCTCTAAAACAAAGAGCGTATAGTTCTTAGTATTACGAAGTATATCCGAATCGTCTAAATTAATATATTTTTAATAAATAATTAAATATTAGCGAACTACTTATAACGCTCCCTTTTACTTATAGCCCCTTCTTATTAAAACGAGATAATTAGACTTATTATAACGTCTAGGATAAAGAGACTATATCGTCCGTTTTATAAGCTCTAACGACTCCTTTTATATAAGTTATTTCGTATAGTATCGTACGCCCTGCGGTCTAAAGGGCATAACGTCTTAATTTCTATTTACTTAATAACTACTCTTTTCTTTACGGGCCTAGTCCCTTAGTAAAGAAGCTAGGACATAGCTAAATATAACCCCGGGAGGAAGATACTAGAGCTCTTGTATTTTCGTATATTGGTTCCGTAAATAAGGTTAGGTAACTAAGTACTACTGCCCCTTCTCTAGTTTTTATCTTATTAATATACCTATCGCTTTCTTTACTAAGGTCCTATATACTATTATAAACGTTCCGTATTATATTTTTTATAGTAAATCGAAAAGCGTTATTAACTAGAACCCGTAAGAATCTATTAACACGCTTTTTATCTTTATTATATTTAAAAAGTAAAAGTAAGTAATAGATTAATATCTTATTTCTAAACTATACGATATATACTATAGTCGTATGGGAATCTTTTTTAAGAAAAAAGTTATAGGCCGTAGTAATATACTTCCTTATTTATAAAATAGTATAATTAATTATAGCGACTTCTATAAAGTCGTATTAATAAGCTCTATCCTTACTAATATTTCTTTTTATAACTAAGAACTGCGTTAAACTACTCCTCTTAATTAGCTAAATAAAAGAACTATCTACTATAATTAAGTCCCGTTCTAAAATAGTTATAAATACTAAGTAAGTAAAAAGTATTAGAATAACCTGGCGGGGAATATATATAGTCGGTATAAAACGAAGTAAATAGTTAGGAATAGGGATTCTATAGAACATAAGACTAGAAACGAGACGATTATTTATAGCTTAGGAAGTTAATATAATATCGTTTAAGGTACTACTAGAAGAGTAGTTCTTTTTATAAAAAGTACTTACTACGGAACCGGGATTAAATCGTATCTCTTTTTAACTATTTAAGAATACTACTCCGGGGATACCGCTAACGTAACGCGAACCTACCTAAACTCTACTAAAATATTAATTACTAATAACATAGCTTTAAAAAAGATAATATAATTTCTTTTACCCCTAAACTTCTAGCTAAATTTAAAGCGGAGCTTTTTTATCTAAATCGCCTCCTAATTAATAAAAGCTAAATGCCGTTTTTAATAATATATATTTTAGAAATTAATAATAAGAACTTTTTATAATATATACGCTACTACCTAAGTTAAGTATTAGCTCTGTGCGGGATCCGAATCGGTATACGATATTTTAGCTTATATTATAGGAGAAATACCTATATTAAATAGTAGGAGTTAATTTAAAGGTACCGAGTTATTATTATCCTTCTTAAAACGCCTATTTAGCGTAGAAATAGGCCTAGGTAATTATCGTAGTAAAAAAAGCTTTAAATAGCACGGCTATAAGCTAATAGAATTATTTAATCTATTTTTAAGCCTTAGGCTAAAGCTTTAGAAGATATAGACTAAATTAGTATACCTAGAACTTAATAAATTCTATAAGAGCTTATAAAAGATTTAGACTAACGTTCTTAATAAATAGCTAATACGTAAATAGTCGTTTAGAAATTCTTTTTAACTCTCCCGAAGTTTCCGATTACTATGGCTTATTCGCTTCTAGGCTAGTAAATAGTACGCTTTAGCGCGAACTTATTTTAGTTTCCGTCCCTAGAAGTACTAATTATTCTTAACTCGTTTGCTATAAACCGTATAGGCCTTTTATCGTATCCGTTTCGGAATTATAACTAAGCTAGAGGGAAAACGCGCCTTTTTTTTTAAACTTCTAACTACTTTTTTCCTTATTATATCGGTAGGATAAAACTTAGTTTAGTATATTTACGCGGTTCGTACCCGCCGTATATTTATCGTCGCTCGCTATAATTAAGTAGCTACTAAGATAGGAGTTTATAAATTACTACCTTATTAACTAAAACGGTAGGATATAAGTTATACTTATAGACTAGTAGTACTCCCTAAGGCTTACGCCGGCTAATTTTAAGGCTTAATAAGGCCTATTATTATATATATAGCTAATTACTTAAGGTTACGTAAAGGGCATTACGAATAAGCGCCTAACTATTACCTAAGAGCAGCGGCCTAGATTACCCGCTTTATACTTAATTAGATTATACTATACCTCTATAAATAAGAGCCTCTTTAAGAAAAAAGTCCCGCTATTAAATACGGTATTAAATAATATATATAATATCGTAATAATGCTCTAGGTACTCCTAATAGGCTATTATAGCTATATATTAGACTACTATCTTCTCTCCTAATCTTATATAGAAGTTAATAAGTAGAGGGTAATTAAAGTATTTACTAATTAAGTAGCCGTAAATATTACTTACCGCACTATTATATTAGTTAGATCTTAATATAAGACGTTGATATTTAATTTATAAAGCTTACTTAAGCTATAATTTACCTATTAAGCACTTATAGTCGTAGTAGTCTCGTTATTAAATAAAGCGGATTACGTACGTTAAAATATATTATATTAATAACCGGAGTTTTGAGCATAGGGGAGTTACGGAGCCTTTATTGAAGTTCGAAGTTTATTATATTTAGTTATTATAGTTAGTAGGAGCTAGTAATAATTATAGTTAACTCGTATCTACTTAGAGGATTCTAAGACCTATAAAACTGGGGTAACTAGCTAAGCGCTTTAGTAATAAGTAGGACTATTTAAATAAGGATTATTATTAGTAGAAAGTATCGAAGCGCGGTAATATCTAAATAAAGACTAATTAAGCAAAACCATAAGCCTTAGGGAAGGATTACTTTATTTAGTATAAAACTTCGGTTTATAAAAAGTGCTTTCTCTTATAACTTATAATAATATAATGCCCTATTATTATTTATAGGGTATGATATTTTATTAGCTTATATATTAAGTTTATTTAGGTACCTCGATTAGTACCGCACGTACTATTAAGAATTATATAGAGCGAAATCTACGGTCTAACTTAGTACTTAGCGGACGTTAGAGTTCGAAAGTTATTTCTTAGCTAGAGGCTACTTATAATTAGGGGTGACCTAAGATTATATATTTATTATAATTCGGGCTTAGCTAACTAAAACGTAGTTTATTATAGCTACTTCGTTTTTATATATAAAATTAAAAGTGAAGTACGTAATTAGTAGGGTAAGTACTATTTAACTTTACTCGTACCCTTACTTACGGCTTATTTTATAAATACCCTACTTATAATACTATGTATAGAAATGTCCTAGATTTAAGTTTTAAAAGTAACCCCGTCCCTAGGAGATGCCTTCTTATAATTAAGTTTATACTATACTAGTATTAAATCTTAAGGGGTCTAGGAGGCTCGTCTTATTACTATTTCTATATTTTCGGTATATATATCTTAAATTGACCGTAAGGAAGCTAGTTCTAAGTAATATATTTAGGGTAGAATAGTTATTTACCTTATTAAATAAGTATA
Organism: Colletotrichum lupini; assembly: GCF_023278565.1. Taxonomy (NCBI): domain Eukaryota; kingdom Fungi; phylum Ascomycota; class Sordariomycetes; order Glomerellales; family Glomerellaceae; genus Colletotrichum; species Colletotrichum lupini. The sequence goes on from NC_064672.1 coordinate 1,196,211, forward strand.
GAACCCTAAGATAAAATTAGTATTTTAAGTAAGTACGTTAATTATTATAGTAAATTCGAATATCTTTAAATCCAAGAGCTTATACTTACTTTACGTTAACTTATTATCCTTATATCTCTTAAGAATAGAGCCTTTTATATAGCTTAGCTACTTATTTATCCTATTTACTTTTAGTAATCGCTATACGTCTTAGTTATAATATAAGCCTCTACCTCGTAGCTAGCTTACTCTTAGAATTTACTTTAGGTATAGTAAGTTAGACTTATTATCTTTTATAAAACTATTACTATACTATTTTAAGCTCTAACTAGTATTACGATTCTTTAAATTCTCATACGTTAGACCTTTTAAACCGAAAATCCTCCGATTTTTATTTAATTTCTATTATAAGGAAACGAAGCGTATACTATAAATAATACTATATTAGCTAAATTAGTTTATACGAATAGTTATAAAAATAGTAAAAAAGCTCTCGTTCGAGTTATAATCGATCTTTTTAATTAAAACATTACGGCTAAAGGAGTATAGACCGCCCTTAATAAGACGCTAAACCGATTATATTTTAATTAAATTATAATAGCGTTATAGGAGGACGATAGCTTAGAGCCGGGAAAAATAGTCTCTATCGAATTTACTTAGATCGTTAACGAGCTAACGAAAGATATAATTATTAGTGTTCGTAATTAGCTCGGTTTAAGCTCCTCTAAAAAATTTAGAGTTATTAAAGATAAAATAGAATAGGATAAACTAATAGGATGCCCGTTTGGCAAGGTCGTATAGAGATTAGTAAACGACGCTAGTAAGCTAATCTTTTTAATTACGGTAATAGATACTAGGCTTAATAATATAACCTTTGAATTTTTATAACCTATGTAAAATAAGAATCGGAATTCTTATCTATTTAAGTTTCGGCTAGATAGATAAGAAGACCTCTTAGCTTTTTATACTAAGGTAATTAAAAAATAAGTATTCTGCTACGTTATAATCGTAATTAATAACTAAACGTTCTATATAGGCATATTGTCTCTTTTATTAAGATAACCCTAACTATAAAAGCATAGCTATCTATCTCTTTTTATTATATTTATAAATATTAAGGAAAGGGAAAACAAGTACGTTATTAATAAAGAGAAAAAGAGGTATGGGGGGGGGGGGGCTCTAAGTTAGTAAGGGCTAATTAGCTAGGGTGCTGGCCGGCGTGTTTATTTAGTCTTAGTACCTATTTAAGAATCCGTATTAAGATATATCGTAGTTAGTTAAACGAGGACTAGTCTCTAAACCCGTTTTTATTAGTTATATAGAGGCTACGGGGGCTTCGTTTATAGCAAAAAGGATTATCTCCTAGGTATTAAGAAGCTATTAAAGTATTTACTTTTTTAGTTCTAGCTCGAAGTAGCAACGATAGCGTAAACGTTAGCTACTTTATTACATAAGTAGGATGTATCTAATAAAACTAAAGTAATTAGAAACTTAGCGGATAATATAAGTAGTTAAAATAAATAAGACTTCTATAATATATAGCGCCGCTTAGTTAGGATATCTATTTTAGAGTATATAGCCCTTCTAGCTTCTATTATAGTAAAAAAGGAGAATAATACTCGGGTACGTAGTTAATAAGAATTAAGTATACGATCCTACGTAACGCCCCCCCCCCCCCCCCGTAGCTTATAAAAACATTTTGATTAGTGCGCTTTTACTAGTCTTATTTTAAATTAATACTATAAAATATAATACTATAATTCTATTAATAATAGAAAGAAAACTCCTTATTAGACACTTTCTTATTACGCTAGTTAAAGACTTATTCTAAACTATAGATTAATTATCGATTAATTATAGCGCCCTATAAGTAAAGACGACTAGAAGTTACGGTATCTTTTTCTTATAGAGTAAGGATATAGGGCTAGGCTACGTAAGTATAAGGTTTCCTATCGGTACTTTTATATATACTTTACGTATATAACTCTAGCCCGGCTCCTCGTTAAAACCCGGGTCCTAATACCTTATCTCTTAATTTTATATTACTACTATTAGCTAGTACTAAGATAGGTACGGACGACTTAGAAAGTAATATTTCGAAGAAATAATAGGGCGGATACTTATGTTAGTAAGTAATTAGAAGCTATTAACGAATAGTACTCTAGACGCTAGTACTACTACGAAGTACTATAAAAAAGACCTTAATAAAAGAGACGGACTAGGAGTAAGATATAACGGATAGATCTAGCTAATAAAATAGGATAGTATATAGATTAAGAAATAGCCGCGCGAGCTAAATATTATCCTAACGTTAAGTAATCGTTAGTATGCTTAAATACGAAAGGTTAATTAAAAAACTAGTATTACTATTCTAATTATTTTAAGAAACGATTATTCCTTTTGGTTTATATATTATAATTCTTAGCGTACGATAATTATTTTCTAAGAAAATCTCTCGTTTAGAACAATACTAAGAAAGAATTACATAGCGGATAGTAAATTCTTTTTATTAATATTTATATAATTTTTATAAGGTTAGTATAAAAATATAGTTTTTACGTAGCGTATAATTTACGGGGTTATATTCTTTTATATAATAGTAAGGAATATATATAATATAACTACGCAGGAAGAGCGGTAAATAGAGTGTTATTAAGAATCTCTTAAATAATAAGCAAAAGTAGCATTTTTTTAAAATTGAATTGCATAATAGAAATAAGTTAAAGTAATAGGACGAAATTTACTTAACTAGTTTGCTAAATATACTTTTATTACGTCTCTCGCGTAATAGGAATATTAATATAACACAAAACGTATAAAATTATATTTTTAATAGTATTTTATAGCTGCGTGTTATAAAAGGATTATAGTTAATAAGTTAGTATAGTTAGGCAAAGTAGTCTATTACTAAGGGATGTTATAACCGACGTATTAGTACTATCTTTTTTAATCAATCTTAGTATGCCTCGGAAAGACCGAATTTCTAGTTCGATAAAATTATCTTAGCTTCGAGGATACTTAGTAACGTAGTCTTACTAAAGTCCTATAAGAGTCTATTATAAAAAGGGTTATAAGCTAACGTCGTATATAGTATATAAGTTCTATGCGCGTATTACCTCTAGGTAAATAGTTCTTTACCGTCTCTCGAATAGCCTCTTTTATAAATATAGCTTAGATGCCGTTAGTAGTCCTCCAGAATAATAATAGCTCTTACGTTTTTTTTAGTTATTATAGTCCCTAGCTCGGGATAGCGTTACTTTAATCCGTAGACGGCGCTTTTTCGGGGAGCTAGGCCTCTATTAAAATTGCTTCTTAATATCGCACTTTCTAACTTAAGGTTAGACCCGACGACTGATTTATTATAGTTACCAGTAAAACTTCCGTTCCAACCTCTTAATAAGCTTTAGTAATGCCCCGACGACCGGCTGCGTATAATAATATTAACCGACTTTTTATAAGCAATCTATATAAAATTATTAAGATATTACGATCCTATATAGGCCCATAACTTAATTAGAAAGTAATAGTATTACTAAGTAGCTCGTCTCTTTTTATTATTTACCGTTACTTATTTAAATTAGATACGCTTATATATATATTTAATATAATACGAGTTATAACTACCTTACTAACTACTAAAACATATACTATTACTATAAAAGATTTTTAACGGATCTACTAGCGCGTAGTTATAAGAGCAGAGGCTAATTAAAACTAATATATAAGGTTAAGTAGGATATAGTTATACTTTACTAAGCTTACTAATTATACTTTAATATCGCTTAGATATATATTATATAAGGCTAATAGCATAAGAGTTATTATTAAAAATAACGGCCGAGATTAATATAGTAAAGCCGAAAATCGAATAAAAGTACGCTTAGTTTTAAAAAGTAAATTAAAAAGATTAGCTAGGATAGTAAATAGTCGAAGGAGTATATATAAGAGAAATAGTTTCTCCTATAGTAGATCTAGTCCCCGCTAGAGTAAAAAAAGCTATTTTTAATATAATAAGTAATTTTAATCTTAACTTACGTCCCCCTTTCGTTAGTATATTAAAGAATATTAAGGGGCTTAGTAGCGCCTAGCGGAGGCACGCTCGCCTTTATCATAAAAAAAGATAAGTAATAGCTACTAATAATTATTCTTAAAGCCGTAAACACGTTATTATTAATATTAAAACTAGAGCCTAGCGAGATAGGCTAGCGGCGTAGAAATAATAGATATAGTACAAGCCTAGGTTAGTTCTATAACCTCTTTCTAAAAGATAATATTACCGGGGCATACTATCCTAGAGGGCTAATATTTATATTAAGATCGGGTAGTTTTTTAAAATAGCGGTTATGCTATATACCTATTAGAAAGGCTCTACTACTATCCAAATCCTCGAATTTAGCTATGTTTTTCTTAATAAGATAAAATAAACTTTTTTTAGTAGCGTGTTGAAAAAAGGCAATCTTATACTAATTTCTTTTTCGTATAGAGTCTAATATTAAGTTTAGTACGAACGTTAGAGCTATCGGATAGTAAGAGTTACTATTAATAGTATACTTAGTAATATTTATTTTAGTAGCTTAAGTAGGTTTAAGAGAGTTAGCTACGGTAGTAAGTAAGTAATAAAAAATAAGGAGATAAGTAAAATAAAATATCGCTAGCGTTAAGGGAAAGGAAATATAAAATAAGCGCTAAAACGAGGAGGAAGGATAAGAAATAGGCTTAAGGAGGGAATAATAGTAAATCTAGGATAAGGAATTTATAAAGCACGACTCTAAAATAGATATATAAAGTACTTCGAGGTACTATATTATATTATTTTATAAAATTACCTATGCTTAGGGGTGGCAGTGTTAGAACTTAACCTTAGATTATAGAATATATAGGATTATTAATAGCTAAAGTTAGATATTATAATAATTACGAGGGGGTAAATACTAAAAACTTCGTAATAACGCCTTATATTAGTACCTCTCGTCGCTCCTACTACTTTAGTACGAGTAAGACCTAAGCCTAACTTTATAAAATGTTAACTTTAATCTTCGTTTTATAGGAATCTATAAATAGGTAAGTATAGCGAGTAGTGGCATAAGGATTAAACTAGAAATACGCTCGAGTCTAAGCGTAAATTATATAGATTTAATTAGATAGTTAGGACGTAGAAATGGGCTAGACTATCGGACGGAACTTATAATAGTAAACTTTAAAAATTTAAGTTCGCTTATTACTAGTACGTTTTAGTAATAGATTATAGTAATCGCTAATAGATATTCCGCGTTTATAACTAAGACTCCGGGCTACGGATATATTAAGCCGACTTATTTTATTAGTTTATAACCTATATCTTATTCGTAATTCGTTTAATACCCCTCTATAGAACCGATTCTATCCTCTTTATAAAAACGAATCCGGTATGAGAGTTCTTTTCGCTCGCTAATCCTAAATAGCTATTTTTTCTTACGTAAAGCATCGCGCGATTTTTTTTTATTTTATATATACTAACGGCCTAACCGCTAGCTTATTAACAAAACGCCCTATAAGCTTTATATATATAAATTATACCTAAAGTCGATAGTATAGGTTAAACGAGTTATAGGCGTAGTAGTAATAGTATTTATATTAATATTTACATACTAATCTACGTATATGTACAAAAACTTTTATTAACTAATAAGTAGCTAGTATTTTTTAAATCCCTATTTAAACTTATTTTAGTTTTAGTACGTGTCGCTAGTCCGTATCGGTACTTAAAATAAGATCGAAAATTTATTATTACTTTAGCTCGAGATTACTTTAGTTCGAGATTACTCGAGGGCGGTAGGGTACTATTACGGTTTCCCTTACTTATAGCCCCTATATTAGGGAGGGCTATAATAAGTTACGCTCGAATTTGCTTTTTAGTACGACGCTTAGGCAATTTCGTAGCTAAAAAATATAAATACAAACCTTTTAGTAACTTAATTTAAATAACGTAGTATAAAGAAGTAAATAGTTATATAAGGCTCCTATAGCTACACAAGACCCCTATATTTTAAAAATCAAATATCGATAGGCTATGGCTTAGAACGTTAGTATTTAATTTCTTAATAGGATGCCGCTTTTTTTAAAGCTACGACGATTTAATAACGCGTACCGTAATTAAAATAGCCAGATAGTAGTATATAAGGATTACTAAGGCGGATCGAGGCTAATACTTTTTATTATAAAAAAGCGATTATACCGTGCTAATTACTGGTTACTTTTTATATACGTATATAGTTATTAATACTAAGTTAAATTATTATTCTTCCCTCTCCTCTATATCTAGGTATAGCTAAGAACGAAAATTAGTAAGCCTCTTAATAAGATTATATAGTACTAACTTATTAATATAGGTAAATATAATAACCTGCTTACTTATTAATAAAGATATATATTAAGTCTAATATTTCTTACGAAAATAATATAACTTAAAGACCCTACCTCTTATAAATAGCTTAAATATATCTAAGTAAATAGTTAGATATAACCTCGGGATATGGATATTTAACCCGTAGTAGCGGTAAAAAAAGCCCCTAGTACTTAGGTAGATTAAGTAACTAGCCGGGCTAGGGGAGAGGTTTTACTACTTCTTATGCCTGCTTTAGTACGAGATAATTTTATAACTAAGGAAAGACCCGAACTGGGCGTCGAGGGCGTTTTTATAAATTCGCGACTACTTAAAATATTAATCCTTATAACCTAGCCTAGGCCTAGGGCTCGCTACTTATATAGCTACTTTACTAAAGCCTTAATAAGTTAGATTATATATACTAACGTACGTTTTGATCCCTTTTGGTATTATAATTTATATATCTTCTTTACGTTTATTTACTTTAGTATTTAGAGGTACGGAGATATCCTTACTTATACGTTAGTGCCGGACTATATAATATTAAAGTCGTAGAGTAATTAGGCAGGGCTAATTATAATACTCGTAACTTATCCCTAGCTTATAGTTTATTTAATAATATCTTAGTAGCGAATAGCTCTAGGTAATTAATTATAGATATCGTAGTATTATAATTTCTATACTATAGAGCTTTTAAGAGTATTAGACTACCCTAGGACATTCGTTACGGTACTTATTTCGCCCTAAGTAATCTAACTTATACTAAACTAAAAGTATAAATAAGGCTAATAAGGGTATCCTTATATAAGGGAATTATATACTTATTATATAGATATAGGGTTTCTTTTTATAGCTATTTATTCGTTATACTTATTAATATATATATAATAACTCTTACCTATCTAACTACTACTTAATAGATTTGCTATAGGCTTAGCAGATTACTTAAAGAGTTTAATAATAATTATCCCTATTTATTATGCTATTACTAACTATACTAAAGGTCTATTACTATATAGTAGCTGCTCCGACCGGGTCTGCCTTAAGATGCGTATTAATAGCCCTAGTAGGGGAAGCTAGATAATGCGATATACGAATAGACGTCTTTTTAGTTATTATACCGTCCGTTAATAGCGTTATTACTAGCTTTAACGGTTTTAAAAAGTAGATTATAAAAGAAGCTATTATTTATATTACCCTAGCCCTTAATAAATAGATTAATTATAAGGCTACTTTAATAGCGGCCCGGAGTTAGGTAGCTATTGCTATGCTAATAATAAGTAATATTACTACGGCGACCCGGAGCGGCTAGAGCTCTACTTACCTAAGGGCCGTACTCCTAGCTTAGGATCGACTATAAGCATAGCTAAAGGAGGACCCCCGTAGTTTTACTTATATTTTAAAAAAAGGCTTAGCCGCTACTTAAAAAATCGTACTATTTACTTTATAATAGATCGTTTATAAGGCCTTTAGCCTAGGGCTTATAAACCTTCCCTATATTTACTATATTAATATAAAATACTTTTTAAAACTACTAAATAAGTAAATATAAAAAAGACTACTTATAAATAAAAAAGAGCTAGTAAAATACCCCGGTGCTTATTAAGTTAAAACGCTTATTAAGTAGTATACTTACGTTATACTACGATACTTAATAAAACTACTTAATATTAGTGCGGACGTCTTATACTTAGCTACGCTTATTAAAAATAAAGTTTTTATATAAATAAAATAGAAACCTATCCTTGCCCAACCCTCCTGCCTTGGGCCTAATTTAGTTACGAACGAAATCTCTTAGCTCGTATTATTTATATAAGAGGTCTCACCCTTTAGTCTTTTTAATTAAAGCAATAGATCTAATCAAAGCGGACCCGTTATACTTAAGGTCGGGGTAGGGTATATAATAATCGTTATAGGAGCGATAGTAACGCCTTTATATAAAAAACGGGTATTAAGGATTTTATAATTATATTAGAGCGGTAAAGCGCCGACTTATATTATATAATTTTATATAACGACTCGAACTTAATAAAGACCTTACGAAGTAGGGTAGGCTATTGATATAAATTAAGTACCTTAATTATAAGTATTAGTAGCTTAATAAGTATATTAGCAATATTAAATACTTAGAGCTAGAGTACGATAGATTATAATAAGAACTTATTAAGAATAAAAGTTTTAAATTTATAAGATAAAAGAGTTTATATATAAGGCTGCTCTAGGAATAAAGCGCGAGAGAGAGAGAAAAGAACTAAGTTAATAAGGCTTAAGAAAGGGTAGAGTCTAAAGCGAAGTAAATATATATACTAACCTAAGAGGATCCGAAGCGTTTATATATCTTTAAAAAGAAGCGGGTATTAATAATAAAATATAGTATAGAGAAATTACTTATTATAAGGCGATAATTAGAGTAGGCCCGAAGCGAATCGTTTTTTATTATATAATTCGTTCGGGCTATATTTAGTTATGCGGGCGCTAAGAGAGATACTACTTAGTACCGTATCTTTATATAATAGGTTTTAAAATAAATTCTTTTGATCGAGGCTAAGATAAGCCTTTCTATAACGAACTAATATAAGTATAGCGGAAAAAAGACGAAGATAAAACTCGTAATTAATAAAGAGCCTTTAGTAAGACGCGCCCGGAAGAGAGTTATATTCGATCTTTACGAGAGAAGGCTAATTAACGTAAGACTTTTATTAGTAACTATAAAGATATAGTCTTAACTTAGTACGGTAATAAATTAAGATATAGCTTAAGGTATATAGCCCGATATTCTTATTATTAATAATTAGTATAAAGAGAATAACGTTTAAATAATACCGCTAGGACTCCGCTATAGCGTACGTATCGCTATTTTTAAAAAAGCTATCGAACTTAATATCTTTTAAAATAGTTCGCTCTTAATACTAAAAGCAAGGGCTATATAACTATTCAAGAAAAATCTCGCCCGCTAAGGATATAAAAGCTCTTTTAACTAAGAGGAAATCGTAACGTAATAATTAATATAGTATAACTAAAGATAAACGGGGTTGCTAAGGCGTTAATAACAAAGGGTAGTTAATAAATAGTCTTAAACTAAATAACTTAATAAAGTCTATACTATATCTCTAATACCTAAACTATTAGGTCTATACTATTCGGTTACCTTATTTATAGTATCTTAGCTACGTACGGCTATTACTATATTCTTTTATTTTATTTATTCTATTTTCTATACTTTACTATTTATAATAAGTAACTTAAAGTAATTAGAAAGCTAGTTGCTTATATCTAACTTACTACTACCGTATTAGCTACGTGGTATATTACTAACGAGATAGGCTATTTGCCGTTCTTAGTTAAACTAACCCCTATTAAGACCTTTTATAATCCGTAGCCCGATACTTAATTATATTTATATAGACTACTTTACTAATTTTTAATATTAGCGAGCCCGCTCTTTATATATAGTAATAAAGGTAACTTTTATACCCTTTTAATATAACTATTACTACCGTAATTCCGTCTATCCCGTAACGCCCTTAATTATTTATATTTACTATAGGGAAGGTTTTAGTAACGTTAATAGTTATATTACGACTATTAGAAACTATTTAATATGTCTATTCTAATAGTTAGTGGGGGCCCTTGCTGCCGCTATCGAATTTTTTTATTTAACTTTTGCTATCCTCCTCTATATAAGTATTAAGATTTTATAAGTACTAGCTCCCTAGCTAGGCTTAGAGTAACGCGGGCTTATATGTTATATTAAAAAGGTATTTTAAACTATATATTATATAGGTAACGCTAATCTTTACGCTACTACTTAGTAAGTAGTTTAATAATTAAGGTAGTATTAGGACTTTATTAAGTAAGAGGACTGCGCTTCCGAAGTCTCGTATAGCTCTTAACTATATTTAATAAAACCGTACTTTATAATATAAAAAAAGACTACTTTATGTATATATAACCGTTACGGAAGCTAGTAATTATTTAAGTTTTAATAATATTAACCGCGTTCCCGTAACCCGATTCCTTATTTATATGCTTATCCCGCTTACTTACGCTTACCTTAGCTTATTATATTTAAAGCGGCGAGGGATCTGGGGATACTTAGGTAACGTATTAGCGCTACTAAAAAACTTTTAAATAGGGAGAGTAAGTAAAATAGAGTAATAAACGTAGCTATAACGAATATCTAAACGGCTTGAGGATAACTATGATCCCCTATTAGGATATTTAGCCGTTACTAAAGAGCTATATACTACTTTAGTCTAAGGAAAGTTTCTGAGCGAAAGATTAATAATCGATAACTATTACCTTAAAGCGTATTAAGATATATCGAAGCCAGAGTTTAATACTTACTCAAGCCTTGGTCCCCGGCTAGTTATACTAATACTAAGGTGGGGAACCTATTAATAAACGCTATTTAATTTTTTTTAAGTAGCTAGGATATTACCGTAGGGATTAGTATATATAAATCTTATTTAGTGCGCCTATAGGTATCTTATACTCGTAGGCTATATATTTAATCGAATTACTATCGATAGCTAATAAGGTTCTAGGTTTAGCGATCGTTAATTGATAAATTCGTGCTTTTTAAAATATAACTAAGTTATTAAGTTTATAATAAGTAAGTAATAAGAGGCCTGAGCTATAGCCCTTACTAAGCGGTAACCCTATTAGTATAACTAACTAATCTAGATATAAAATTGCTATATTCTAGACTGCGGCGACCTAGGCTTTTAGTAATGTTTGTAATAATATCTTTAGCGAGCTAAGAGCGTTTATAAAGTCCCGTTATTAATAAGGGTAAAAACACTAGCCTCTACTCTTTTATCTTAAGTTTAGCTTCCTACTTAACCTATTCTCTATAACGTAAGAACTATCTATTACGGACTAAAAAGTCGTAATAAAGTAGGTCTTATTATTTTTATATTGCGCGCTAGGATATAAACGCGTTACTTATAAAAATATAATAATTTCGAATAGGCTTTAAGTTAGTTAGTTCCTTATTATTAGTGGCTAAAGCTAGTTCTATAGTTAATAGCGGAGGTACGTAGGGTTATTATTTAACGATAGGGGCAAGGGCTATTCTATTAATAACTAGCGTATACGTTTAGTTTTACTACGCCCACGACCCTAAGTAACCTACCCCTACCCCCCATTAGAACTACTACTCGGTCTTAACTTAAATAATATAAATAATATAAATAATATAAATAACGCCCCCATCCTCTCGAGCCCCGTATAAGCTCCGTAAACTCTAGGCGTAAATATAACTATAGAAGTAACTATAAAGGTTACCGCGCTAGCGATGCCCTATAGGGGTAATTAAATATTTTAATCTACGTCTCCGTACTATAGTCTTATAATATTATAGCCTAGAAGTTAAGGTACGACCCTAGATCTAGCTTCTTATTAATACTACGATCTAACCCGACTCTCCCCCGCCTCTAACTTACTACCGACCCGTATTTAATTACGTTTTATTATTAAATAATATAAAGCGGTCCCTAGGCCGACACTACTATATTCGCTCCTATCTACTGGCCCGACCTAAGTCCTTATATTACGTTCGATTATAGAGTACTACGTTTTATAACTAGCCCGGTTATATAACTTAAATAGCTCTACTACTATCGTAGCTAATTCTCTAATTAATAGAGGACTTATAGAGAATATATATAACCCCTATAATTAAAGACTATCCTAGGCCTAAGGCCTACGTTATAACGTTAAGAATATTGCGGACCCTAGTAGCGTTACTATTACGAAAGTAACTTTGTTTACCTTATTATTCGCCTTATTATTAATATTACGTAAGTAAGCTATATACTATATTAATCTACGATTTCTATAAATTATTATAGGTATTAAGTATATAAGTAATATTGCTTATATAAGCTTACGTGAGCAATGGAAAGTACTAGAAGGTAACTAAATAAGCTGGAATTCTCTCGAGACGGAATTACGTACTACGATTACGTATTTACTTGCGTATGCGCTTATTAATTATATTATAATTAATAAGTAATAGAATATTCTAGTAGGAGGTTTTTATGCCTATAAATAGGGGTATATTTGCCTACTTAGACCTTTCGTTAAGTAAGTAACTTCTTATATAGTAATTTAACTATATTACTCTCTTTATTATAAAAACCTCTTTTATATACGCTTATTTCCCCTATATTCATATATTCTTATTTCTATATGAATATTTACTTTTTATATTCTTTATAAGAATATCCCGCATTACCGCGTTAAAACTATATGCGCTAGAGTTATTATTATAAAAGTAGTGAAATCCTGTACCCTTAAGGCGTAAATAGACCGGGTAATTAAATAGTACGTTAATAAGATTATTTATAAGATAAGGTAACGTATGTTAATATACTTAAGAGCTGCGATTTGAGTATTAGGAAAGCTATAAAAGAGGTGCGGACGTCTAGCTAGATTGCTAAGAACTAGACGAACTATATTAGCTATTACTAAAAGCTAAAGCTATAAGACTTAGACCGACGTAGTTATCGCTAGACGTAATTTATATAGGAAACCTATATAAAAATTATCGATACTATTTTAGTTTTACTTATATTAATAGATCTCTATTTTATTTAGGATTACCTCTAGCTATAGAATATTGCGGGGGAGACCGAGCCGCTTTATATTATACTTGGTAATAAAAACGTCTTTTAATTTCTCTTTTTTATCTTTTTTAATATAATTTAATATTTTTATAACGAACTTAGATAAGTCTCATAATATAATAGGAAACCTCCTAAGCCATTTATTATTAGTTATAAAAAGGGCTAGTTAATTATTAAATATAAGTATATTAGTCGATCGGCTAATAATTAAGCTCCCGTAGCTATATACTAGTCCGGAGATATTTGCGGATATCTTATCTACCCTAAGACTTAGAGTATAAAGGGTAACTCTTATTTATTATAAACCCTCTTACTAAGTCGTAAAGGATATTACGCGTTATATTCTTAGCTGATATTACTAAGACGGTTAGAAAGTATTTAAAATAGAGAATATAGCGCGTACTAAGTATTAATATATCTCTTATATTTCTAATTACGTCGGGCGACGTTTAGCTAAATAAATAATATACTTCGCCCTATAGGCGCTTTAAGGTTAGGGCTATTAATATAAAGCCGCGCTCTTATATTAAAGTCCTTTATGCGAGTCGTTTTACTATATAACCGGCTACTATTACTATATAAATACTTACTAATTAGCCGCTCGGTATTAGCCGTGCTTAGGATATATATCGGGGCGCACGTAGCTATTTACTTATTATTAATATACTCTAGTAATAGAGTTTAAAGATTACTAACGGATATTCCCTATGTCTTTATATTTAAAAAAATAGAAATCTCGAGGATCTATTCGTAACTAGTTAATTACGTTAGCTAATAAAAATAGCTAGGTTATAATATACGTACGTAGCTATTATTTAGTGTATTATTATTTAGTATAGGATTTAGGATAGACTTAGCCGTATATACGATATTTAGTATAGTTAGTTATAGAGGCCGCCTCGTTTTAGTATTAAAATAGGGTAGGGTAATTAGTCCTAGTAGTCCTTTTTAAAAGCTAATTAAGTCTAGGGATTTATAAAAGAGCTAATTAGAGTAAGATATAAAGAAAATGGCCCTAATTAGAGATAGGAGCTCGGTAGCGCGGACTTTTATTTTAATTATATATATACCCTTTTTAGGATCGAACTAGAGCCTTTTTAATAATTTATTTTTAAACGTAATAATATAAAACGATTAAAAAGTCTACCCTTCCGATCTAGTTAATACTATTCTTTTTTATTTAGTTATAGTTTTATTAATTAAGACTATATTAACTCGATCGAAAGAGGTATTTTATATTATTTTTATAAGTATTAGTAGTTCTTTTAAAGTACCGTACCGCGAGAGTCCCTTATACTTTTTATGTTTTTAGTACCTTAATTTACTAAAATTAGCTACTTGTTAAATAAGATAGATCTACTACGTACGGCCTTTATAATAGTTATATTTATAAACTAGCGTCTTAAGGTACGGCGCCTAAGCTACGATTTTATTACCCATAGCTATTATAAGTACTACCTCGTAGTTTTATATTAATACGCTTATACTATATAGCTTAGAAAAAAAGGCTAGTCGTAGTACGGCGCGCTTATAAAAATACTAAATAAGACTAGAGGTAAATCCTTTACGTAGTTTAATAAAAAGATCGATAATGTCCTATTCTACCTCGGCTTACGAGGTTATAACGAAGGGGTAGCTTTTTAATAAGCAGACTCTTAGTATTTATAAGAGTAGATACTAGCCCGCCTCGAATATTAATAGCCTCGATAGCTAGATAGAGACGCGCACGGCCCCGGTATCGTAGTTAATATAGGCTTTACCGAACGTTCGTCCTATTATTTTATTATAAAACGCTATTAGGCTTATTTATAAAAGGCTTATTAGCGCTATTATTATAAAATAGACGTATAGCTATAGCTAAGAGCGACTGGCTATTAATTATAAGTAGAGTGCGAGTCCTATTATTACTAAATAAGAGAGCGCTTAGTAAGTTTTTAAATATAGCTCGTAAATACGGCGTTAGAAAAAAAAGAGAAAGGTTATTATTACTACTATAATTATAGTAATAGAACCTTATAAGAGTAAGACGAAGTAACGGAATTTATTAATAAAAATAGCCCCGCTACTATAATTATAAGGAGCTCGTTAGTACCCTTAGAGGCCTAGACTAAAGATTTATTATTTTCTATAGCGCTAATAATATAGCCCGTAAGGAGCATTGTTATAACGCGACCTTACTACTTATAGAATATTACGTAGTACTTAAGAGGTATAGTAAGTAAATTTATAGTAAAGTCTAAGCAGAGCCCGGAGAATAGGGGAAGTATATTAAAAAGTACTAGATTTTTAAAACGGGCTAAGAGAGTTAACGGTTAGTATATAAAGTAAAATATATTTATATTTAAGAAAAGGGTCGGGATAAGTAAGGAAACGGCGTTCTAAAGACTAAGTAACGAGTAGTAGTAAACGAGTCATTAATATACTAAGTACTTTTCTATAAAATAGGTAAGTTATTTACGGGCTCTATCTGTGCGAGATAAGACGTTTAAAAAAGCGAGACTAATAATAATACCTATAAAGCAGATTATATAAAAAGCCGTTACCTAGTCCATAGAATACTTATAATTACGAGGACTACGACCCGGGAGGAAATTAATGATAGTAATATTTAGATAAGTATATATAGGCAGAGGAGTATAAGAATAAAGGACTAAAAGACTAAAGGACTAAAGTAGTTAGGGAATAGTAATAACATTATTAAATACAATATAATAAGTAGAATTAGCTATATATTATAAAAAGAGTAAGAAATAGCTAATGAAAGCTTAAGTTAATATTAGTATTACCTTAGCCTCGTAGCTATACTCTCTTAAAAAGACCGTAATACGTATTAAATTAATAAGATCGAGGAAATATTTAATATTTCGATATCTAACGAGCGGGTACTATAAGTCTCGGTTAGTCCTTTTGCTCTATAGTCCGAGCTTAAAACGTAGCTAAGTATTAATATAAATATTTTATAACTTAATAACTAACGAGGTAGAGTCGATCGCTATTAAAAAGCTAAATACGTCCGAGGTCGTTTATACCCAGCGTCTTTTTATAATACTCTTATATAAGGAGTTAAATAATACCGCTAAGGGCCCTAAGGTAATAACAGCTATAGTATTTAAATAGCTAATAAAGCTACTAATTAGCTAAATAGTTTTATACGTTAAATACTAAATTCTTAAACCTATACTTATCGGGTAGTAAGAAATAAACTAATCTTTACTACTCCCGTATTAGTTATTAATACGCTTCTTCTATTTATCGAGGGGTGTTCTAAGTTTTAGCTTTCTAAATAGCTAAAGCCTTTTACGAGCTATTACTTAGGTATAGTTTTCGTTTTTAATATCTCGGCTCTATCTCTCTAGTCTAATCCCTCTACTTACCTAGCTAACTATAATACCTAGCTATATAGTATTAAGATAAGTCGGGCATTTCGCTATATATAAAAGGCTAATAGCCGTAGCCTTAAAAATAGCATAAAAAGAAGTCGGCGCTATATATACTTAAATAAGCTCGATAATATTTAAGCAATAGAGCCTTCTTAGCTTTTTTAGGACTTTTTTTAACTCCGTATAAGCTAGTTTATAAACGTAGAAAAGTTCCTAATATTTTGTTACTATTATAAGAGCACTCCCGAGATCGTAGGGCTCGAATTCGGCCTAATAGTACTTCTAGGGTAAGCCCCTTTCGACGTCCGATAGGCGGTCCGGAACATTATCGTATCTCGGGCTATGTAAACCTATTTTAAAATCCATAACTAGAACTTACTCCTTTTTCTAGGTCTTAACTTATATTAAAAGGTATCTATCGGCTTTTCTTACTACTACTTTAGCTATGGGTCTGGCCCTAGGATTCGATATAATAGTATTTAGGACGCTATAACTATTCAAAAAGATAGCGATCTAGGTTTTTTAGTTAGGATTTATTATACCTACTTCGATATATATAACGAACTATCCGGTATTCTTAGAGGCGTTTAATAATAAATAAGTATGCTCGTTAGGAGTAGAGTCTAGTATTATATAATATATACGAGTAAAAAGAAGCGCGATCTAAATTAAGATATTACGGCCTTCTATATTTAGCTATTAGTTTAGGTCCTCGACGTAGGTTGTAGCTTCGCTTTAAACTATAGGGCTTATAAAGAAGGACTTCCTAAATATCCTCGTATATTTAGTAATCGTCTATATACGAAAGTATAATAAAGAAGGCGCCTAGGACGAATATAGTATAATATAATTTCTATATATAAATATATAAAGGTTATGACTATAGATAGTAAGTTTAAAGTAATAAAAGGATTATAATAACCCGTAGAGTTAGGTCTAAATATAAAACGTAACGTAGAGAAGAGAAAAGAGAGATTGCGCTATATAAGTAACGCGTAGCCGTAAAAAAAGGGGCTATAGTATTATTATAACTCGTAATATACTTAATACTACCTTGGTACGCAATCCCGTAATAAGATATAAGGTTTTAATATATATAATATATCTAAAGCTAACTTAGATATATTTCTTACTATATAGTAAAGGAACGTAATAGATATTTAGAGGTTATTATACGGTATAGTATTCTAGTTATAGTTATTTTTAATCTATCGTATTATTTAATATATATCTCTAGCACGTATAGCTTTAACGAGGTAATACGGGATATTCTTATAAAAAATATAGAAAGTGAATATTCATATAGAAATAAGAATATATAAATATAGGGGAAATAAGCGTATATAAAAGAGGTTTTTGTAGTAAAGAGAGTAATATAGTTAAATTACTATATGAGAAGTTGCTTGCTTAACGAAAGGTCTAGGTAGGTAAATACACGCCTACATATAGGCATAAAAACCTCCTACTAGAATATTCCATTGCTTATTAATTATGATATAATTAATAAGCGTATACGTAAGTGAATGCGTAATCGTAGTACGTAATTCCGCCTCGAGTAAATTCCAGATTATTCAGTTACCTTCCAGTACTTTCCATTGCTCACGTAAGCTTATATAAGCAGTATTGCTTACATAGTCAATACCTATAATAATTTACAGAAATCGTAGATTAATATGGTATATAGTTTGCTTACGTAATATTGATAATAAGGCGAATAATAAGGTAAATAAAGTTACCTTCGTAATAACTACTTATATAGTAGAATTATTTTACAGCTTAATAAGCTTTTAGGCTATTATAATTAAACCTTAGTACTTAGAGGAGGTCGACCCCGAGCCGCCGGTTATAATAATAAAATATATTAACCGCTTATTAATCCCCGTAATTAATTAACTAATTAATAATAGCACTACTATAAATAAAGTCCTCGACGAGATTATTATTATAATTAATAACGACTTTTTATTATAAAATAAGAGGATTAAAAAAATATTAATATAGTGCGGCTATAGTAATACTTTTATGACTATAACCTACTTTATATTTAAAGAGGAGGTAAATCTTAAACTAGTTACTAAGCTCCGTAATAAGGGTATTATTACTCCCCTAAGAGCACTTTTTATAAAATCTATTAGTAAAGAGCTTTTAGGATTAGTAAAAAGAGGGGTAATTAAATTCGTTTAACTTAGCTCTAAATATAAGGATATAAAGATATTTAAATCCCGATTTGTTAATAAAATTAAGAACCTAGGACTTAACCCTATTAAAAAGTCTTACTTAGTTATATAAGGGTATAATAATAAGGGGAAAAAAGAGATCCTTATATAGTTATTAATAATTTAAAAAACTAGTTAATAACTAATCCTCGCCCTAGCCCCGACCCTAATTTAAAAAGGCTATATTATCTAGTTATAAGTTATTATTTAAGTATATATATAATTAAGCTAACCTCTTTACTATAAGGTTTTTACCTAATTACTAACTCGGATCTATTATTTATACCCTAAGAGTATTATTTTATATATTATATAGCTACTATATAGTCTTATAAAATCTAGTACTTATTAATAAGTAATGTATAATAAGTATTATTTAAAAATACTCTAAATAATAATATTTACGTTCGATCTATACTTACTAATCTCGATAAAAAAAGCGGATTATTCGGTATTATTAGTATATAAACCGATAATATTATTAAACTATTAAATAAGACTTTTAGTTAAAAAGAAAAAACCGAGCTTAAGTGCGCTAAGCTACTAGCTAAACTAAAATAATAACTATTAACTAACGAGCTACTTATTTTTAATAGTAGGATTATCTTATTAAAAAGTATTAATATAGTACTTAAATAAAAGAACTAAGGGAAGAAATTTAAATAAGTTAACCCCTCGGTATTAGATATTAAATAATTTCGTTAAGTAGCGAGCTCGAGGTATTTATATTATATTAATTTACTAATTAAAAGTAGTTTTTAATACGTCGTTTATTACTTAATACTAAATAGATTTATTATTTACTAATTACGCTATGCTAAACCGTTATATTAAATAGTAAATAAATTACTTAAACCGAGGGCTTATATTTATACTATTAGATCTAACTATAACTAAACTCTTTATTTTTATAAATAGGTTATTCGTAAATAATACTAATTATACTTTATAACTAAGTTATATTATTATTTTTATAAATAAAGAATAGACTAATAAGAGTTTTATAATTAATAGTAATATTATTTACTATAGCTCTACGAAAAGTAAAAAGATTACTTAGAGCGTATTAATATTAAAGGTCTACGAAATAATTATAAGTATTAACGTCGCTTATATTATCTTGATTACCCTAAACCTTATTATTAAATAACTCAACGTTCTAAAGATCTTTATTATAATTTATATAAATTTATATTTATTATATAAATACCTCGTTAAGCTAGGTATCATAAAAGAAAAGCGCTTTATAATAAATATTATAGTACTTAGGTAATTATATAAATACCGCGAGCTTTACGAGATTTATTAAATTAGTAATAATAATAACCTAACTAACGGGTTTATAAAAAGTATATTAAATAAGTCCCTTAAATAATTTATTAATAAAGGAATTATTATAATTAAGATAGAAAGATAGGTAACATATAATTAAAATAGTAATATATTATAAGTCATAAGTTATTTAGTAAACGTATATACTTCTTAGGTTTTAGTTTAGAGAGAAACGTACGTATTTAGGGCGTAATTAAA
Organism: Colletotrichum lupini; assembly: GCF_023278565.1. Classification (NCBI taxonomy): domain Eukaryota; kingdom Fungi; phylum Ascomycota; class Sordariomycetes; order Glomerellales; family Glomerellaceae; genus Colletotrichum; species Colletotrichum lupini. The sequence continues at coordinate 1,216,312 of NC_064672.1, forward strand.
CTAATAAAAAGCTCTTTTTTAACTACGCTAAATTTAATAATTTCTAAGGAGTTTAAGTATATAAATTATATATATTAAAAGATTAAAAAGTAATTAAAAAGAGGGAATATTAAAATTTTTATATAAATAATTATAATAGAAGCTATACTAAAATTTTAATATACGGCTTTAGGTATTTTTAAATAAGGGATTAATTATAAATTCTATTACTAAGTCTTATTAATAGGGGACCTAGCCCCTATTCTAGCCTTTTTTATTATAAAAATAGAAGATTACTAATATTAAATTATAAGGTAGAAAAGGGGCCTTATTAAGTAGTTAGGTAGGGGTAGTAAGTAGGTAGTCTAGGCTCGTATAGACGGACCCTTCTACCTACTTATACTTACTAAGGGACCGCGGGCTCTGCCCACGATCTTCCCCTCTTATACACACGTAATAGACCTATACTAACCTATTGACCTAGTCGTAACCAAAAGGTCTGACCTGCCTACGTGTATACCAACAGGTCCTGAAAATTGCCAAGATCACGCAAAAGTGAACGAGTATATGGGAATCTTCTTGTGTTGTCTACGTGTGCCTGCCTTCTGCGAAATCTCTGCAGCGCGCTTTTGGCGGCACTCGCGAATCTCTGTAATTAAGCAGCCCTGGAGAGAGATCTACTGTTTACAAAGTCTGGAATCAGCTGTTAACGAACGAATTCGCCCGTTCAACGTCCTCTATCTACCACCCATTGCTTCCGTAGGATCCAAACCAGTCCTGACCCGGTTCCTGAGATCCAAGTCCGTTTCTCTTGCACATATTGGCGACCTTGGCCTGCAACTTGGAGTCAAAGACATCAGACGTCTCATGGCCCAATTTCATATCTCGTCTGAACTTAATGGAAGAGCCAAGCTCGAACGTATCGACGTCTATAACTTCCCAGGCTTCTTTGGTGTTGGAGTCCAGTACATAGAGCTTTGCTTCTCCCTCTTTCGCCTTCCGTTGGAGGACGGGTCGCTCGTGAGACCAGAAGATGTTGTTGAAGCGTGCGTCCTGGTACTTCTTGCCTGGCTCGTAGAGTGCGAGCTCTTTCGGAGTCTCTGTCATGATGATGATCTCTCCGAAGCATGCTTCAGCCATGGACTCTGACATTTGCTGGAAATAACGGATGCTCGGCGGCACTACTCCGACAGGCAATGTCTTCTCGAATTCTTCCTGCTTTTTCCTGATAGGTTCTAGCCAGCTTCCGGGCGTGAACATGGCATAGAGGTCCCGGACGCCCTTATGAATAGAAGCATCATAGGCGTTAGGAAATAGATTCTGGATGGGATCATTGGTCAGTTTCATCACTTTGAGGGCCTCAAATCCCCTTAGAACTTGGTGAAATGCATACCCATATTGTGTACCGAGGTTTCTTCGACTCTCCGCACGCCCATTCTGTAGCAGCAGATGATAACCCTGTAGCTGCTCCAGCAGCGGTGACTCCTTTGGTGTAGAAGACACACGTATCAGTAAGGTCTGCCTTGTCTCCTTTGATGTATCGAAGGAAGGTCTCGGCTGTCATAAGTTTGATGATAGCCTCCGAATCTGTTTCGTCGATGGCAGTTCCATCGTTTTGAATTGGAGAGAACACGCAGTTCGAGGGATCGAACCCGGGACCCTGATTCATACACGCCAAGTCCACCTCTTTAGCAGTGCTGGGAGGAGCCGGCGTTGCTGTCGGGGTCGGCGTTGACGTCGGGGTAGCCGATTTGCAATTATCGGCCACGGCTGCAAGGTTGATGTAGGAAAATGTGTTGAAAGCAGCGTCCAGGGATGCTTGGATATTATTGTCATTGAAGGGACACCTAGCCTTTTCGTACTGGACACCGTTGAGCTGCTCTATTGCCGGCGGAGAGAGCCTTTTCCAGCTGATCAATGGCGGGCTTAGGGCGTACTCAGTGCCGTCTTGAGAGGGGAAAACGTTGACTTGACCGTCATATCCGACGATGGGGTGTGTGTTACCAGGACCGGAACCGCTATCGCCAGAGCTATAGAGTGTATTACCGCTCACTGATGTATCGTAGGTTTCTTTGCCATTAGAGTAACTGACTCCAACGACGCGGTAATCGTCGGCCACTGGGTCGCACTTATCAGAGTATAACCAGATCACAATAGTCAGGTACCAGTGCTTGTGACGTTCGGTGTCCGTCTGGACCTTGGGTTGATACCACGAATACATAATACCGGTCCGACCGTTGGAAGTTCCGACCCTGGCGTAAAGCTGACCCTTGCTGGCATCACGGCAGTCACCGCCACTATGGCCTGTAGGTTTAAGCCCCATTCTGAGTAGGCCAAACAGTCAGACGTAACGTTGATCGACGTGTATCAAGAGAAACATATGTTGTACACATACCCGTGGTTCCCATCCTTGTCGACGGCGGCGTAGGGGAAGCAACCGCTCCTATCGTTGAGCCAGGGCTTGAAACGCAGTTCAAGCTCGCCTTCGAGGTCATAGGCAGCTTGCTGTTGGAAAACCGCAACCTCAGCATGCGGTTTCCATTTGTCGCCGACTGCAACGTCGCCATCTCGGGCATGGAGCACGCTGCCAGAAGCGAGGGAGGTTAACCCCAGAAAAAGGAGAGGCGAGAAATATTGATACAACATTGCTACTGAGAACGATGAATCACGAAAACGGAAAAGATGAACGCAGGAGCGAGAAGCCTGCAAAGTAGCTAATGTGGGGATCCAAGTTGGGCAGCTGAGAAAGACAATATATACATTTCGCTCCCATATGTCGGAAACGCCGGCCATTGCGAGCGTACTACGTCAAGCTCATCAACAGCTACACAACGTTATACTACCTCCAGAGCCTGACCATATTTCACAGTTCACCTGAATGATGAAGTTTAATAAATGGGATTCTTCATCCTTCACATCATCAATGAAACTTCTAGTAAAAGTTGGGTTGCGAGTCAGTTGCATCAAGATTGTGTCTTCAACAGCATTACCCTTCACTTACTAATACCTTAGCGCATACCCAAGATCAGCTTGAACTTAACCCAGCTAGCCATCTTAGCTCCCTGACTAAAAAAGAGCCGCTAGAAGTTAGAAAACGCTAGCGCCCTTTTTTAGGTGCCGGTGACGCGGTTTTGCAAGGTGAACTTTGGGCTAGTGTAAATACGACCTCGCGCGAGCCAACGCCATTAACTCTAGTATCCAGCTCTCGGTACATTCCTTTTTGTATATTAGACCATTGGGTTATGTCGACATGGTTTATCACTAATGTTCAAAGTGGTTGTTTGCAGTAAGCCCGTAGCCCCGCCTTCCGAAGGGCGTGGAAGTAGAGATCGAATCTCAGGGCGGTCAAAGTTCGCACAGTTGTAGGTTCTCTAATTTCGGGTATACCGTAGAGTCAAAGCTAACGGCGATTGAGCCTCATGATACACCCCTTACAATATCAGTTCAAGTCTTTACTAACCACCGCACTTCGAGTCTCTCACAGCCCTCATAAGTTACATAAAGCGCGCGCCGCGAGGTCATCGCGCCCGTCTTAGCGACCCATCTAGTCATGTCCCGTGAACGATTATACGAGGCCTTGGTGCAAAGACTACTTACGAGATTCCGTGCTGTCAAGGGTATCAGAAACGTCTTAACATATGATTCGATTCCTTCGCTTATCATTAAATCTTTTTATTTTTATTTTGTTTTTATTTTCCCATTTTTTCAGGATCACTTATAAATATAGCTGATATATAGCTTGTCTAGGAAATTAGTAGGGTATGCTTTCCGGTGTCTGGCTACCGATATGACGTGTACCACGAGCCTCAGCTACGACTTCGGGTTTGCCGATGTTGATGGTTTTGAGTATGACATGTTGATGATCGCGAGGGCCTCGGGGTGCATAAACATGATCAATCGTTATATTGGACGCTGGTTCTTTGGTGTGATGCTAGCTCCTGTACAATGAACTGAGCGCGTGGAGCCGGCCAGCCCCGGTATCGTCTGGCGATCTTGGAGTGTAAGTCTTTCCTTACGCATGAGTTAAAAAGACCTTCCCCTCTACAACGCACACACTTTTTCAAGATGCCTCGGTACGTTCCGCTAGCGAACCCATAGGGACTTCGGTCAGCGAGTTCCATTACACAAAAACTACCTGGGTGTCTGTTGATTTGCATCTTACCGTCCAAGCTTGCCCAGGGCTCCTGGACAAGAACGACGTCGATCCGATCCCTCCAGCATAGCTCAAGAAGAGCTGTATGTGTCGGAGAGGCCTTCCTTACGTTACACTGGGCTCCCCGCAGCGTCCGCAGCGTCCGCAGCGTCCGCAGCGTCCGTAGCGTGGCCGTCTTTGACCTACGACTCCGAGTCAAGTTCGAGATGGGTGTAGGTATTTGCGATGTTGTAGTTCGGCTTCTGCGCTGTCCTTTGGCTCCTGCTCAGGAGAGGAAGCATCAGACGGTCGTTTCGGGAGTCGTTCGCAGGCTCCTCTTCCTGGTCTTCGTCCATGCTACTACTGCTTGCATCTCCGTCGCCCAGGCACACGATCGAGCTCGCCGATGGCGTCCTCGTGCGTGTACGTTTGGAGCTGGGCTTTTGGCCCTGGTCAGAGGTAGTCTTATCCGTCGACAGCTGAGTTCCATCGGGGTGGTCGGGTTGTGTGGTTTTGTATAGAGTATCAGACAGACTTTTGCCGGCCTTCCGGATGCGAGCCCGATCCTTGCGGCTAGAAATAGAAGCGACACCGTTGACGATCACTGGCCTTGCAGGACAATCTTTATGGCTGGACTGATAGGGGCCACAGCAATTTGCACATTGAGGCTTGGCTGCGCAAGGCTCGGTCTCGTGCGAGTCGGACGGTCTGCCGCAGTTGCCGCAGAGTGCCCGCTGGCCACAGTAGCGGTTTGAGTGGAAACTCTGGCAGCCAGGGTCGTGGCGAACGAGCGTCCTCCTTTTCTTGATGAGCTGCGACCTGCTGCTCTGATTGAACAGTCTGAAAGGCAACACTTTCGACGTGAAGGAGATGAGCCAAGAGACTTCGTTTGTCGTGGGGTTTGGCCCAAAACAAGATTGTCTGACACGGACCGAATTCTGTCTCGTCTGGGCATAGACCTCGTCTTCGATCACCGTAGCGGGATCAAAGAGGTCTCCGCCGATGGTGCGTCATTCGGTCGGGCAGCGGGGCACAACATAGGTGTACCACTTCGTCGGCATCTCTACCTTATGTGCGCCCAGGCATCGCGCCAGCTCCTCTTTACCCTCGAGCAGTTTTTGCTGGATCTGTTTGTTCAGTGGCTTTAGGGAGTACCCTGTGCCGACGTGGTAGACGTGAGGAAGGTCCGCCAAATCTAAATCGAAGGTTTGGCAGATTGTCTGGCGAAGCGCGAATGGGGCGACTTTCCGGGCAGGCAGTGAGCCTCTTCGGGGATGCGGGCGAGAATGCGGAGATCCTCCTGCGGCTGGATCTATGGTCGGCTTGGGGGTCGTAACCGGGAGTGGGGCCTGCAGGCGAGCCAAAGTCTGCCTAGAGGTTGGTGCATCAGCGGCAGCCGGGGCTGCAACGGTAGCCCACGTACGGGCTGCCGCCGGGCCCGTGTCAGCCTTCATCAGTTTCCTCAGAGCCTGGGTGATGTAGGCAGTGGCCTCCTTCGCGAACTGTTGCTTGGAGCCGTCGAAGCTAGCGACTACACTGTCGACAGACCGGGCGATGGTCAAAAATACCTCTTTTCGTTCCTCGTGCTGTCCAGCCTCCTCGTCGAGAGCTGAAAGGACGAACCTGTTACGGAACCGCTTGTGGCCGCAGTCAAGGGCATACGCGTGGGGCTAGGCCGAAATGGCTGTGCCTCGGTGTTGCGGCGGCGCTTAGACCTTGAGGTAGGCGTCGGCTCCGGGAGAATCTCGGAGCCTCTTTCGGCTGTTAAGGACTTCATGGAAAGGTCACCTATGCACTAACAGAAGATGCCAAGACAAATTAGGCGAGAGAGAAGTTCCTTGAAGATAAGCATCCCGACACGCTCACCAGCATGAGCAACTTGGTGCACGCTTGAAAAAGCCAGAAACGGTACTTTAACGCAATACCATTGATGCGTGACTGCCTCCGACTACAGCAGCGCTCCCTTGGAATTGGTCATCCTGACACTGTGTCTTCTTTTTCAAGCCTTAAGGAGTGGGAAAAGGTTTCTATATAAAATCTAGAGAATGTTCCGTTGCGGAAGAATTGAATCAGCTTCAAGCACGACTTATATAGACGATGAGAGCTTAGTGAGAATATCATATAACGAATACAAGAATTTGCAGTGAAGCTCCGAATAAGCCAACTAGGCTGGCCGATCTGCTCATTCCACGACGATCATGGTGAGGTGGAAGAAGAGGCGGCCGGAACGAAGGGGGAGAGCAAAAATGGCTGCAAGGTACCCTTTGGTCGAGGTGGACCCCTAAACGGGTCCCTAAACGGGTTACCAGGGGACGAAGGGGTATTAGCGGCCAAATCCGGCTCTGTTAGTAATTGTCTGGCCACTACAAATGTGGTCTGGCAAGCCAAGTAAGCCATAGCTCCACACCACCACTACTGAAGATGTTAAGTAGAATAATTCGCGAAACCTTTTACGCCCTTTACTGTATGAACTATACAGTACATGAGCGCTGTACAGCCCGTGGTCACTGTTTCGTGTTTCCGAGAGAACGTCCTAATCATTCGACGTTGTTGAGTTAATCGCTGTCGAGAAGCTCCGGAACGCGCTACATGGCACTAGCACGATCTACCGTGTGGCAACTTTACGCACGTCCCGACGGGATGGATCCCGAGCTAGATTCGACGTTTATAACCGTTACGAGGGAGGTAATGGTAGTAAGCGACGAGGACTTAGTATTACGAAGGGTATAAAAACTATCTATAAAAGTTCGACTAAGCTAAACATACTAAGAGATAACTAAAGATGCGTTTAAGCGAGCGATTAAGACTGCTAATAATAGCCAGTAGGTAACTACTACTCGAGCTATAACCCTAGCTAAGGAACGCGCAAAGCCTATTAAAGAGGACGATAAAGGGCTGCTCTTAACAATAGGTAAGTAAGTAAGTTAGAGAGCTATACGTAGTAATTAAAATTATATTTAATACGTAAAAGAAGTTAGAAATATAGAATAAGAACGTTAAAATAGAGCTTTATATAGTTACTTTAGAGCTATAAATAGTTAAGAGTAAGCTATAGTTTATAAAAAAAAAGCTATAAGTAATAAAAGAACGTATAGAGGATAAAAGCGCTAAAACGAACGAGAACTTTAAAGTAATTATAATAATAGCTACGACCCTAAATAGCTTAAATATATTATATATAGACGTTATATAAAGCAGGTTAAATAGGTAAAGTTATAACTTATAAATAGATATACTAAGTAATACGACGCTACTAAGCTATAGTAATCCCTTTTTTTATATAATCGATATATTAAGAGTTAATAAAACGAGCGATAAGCCTAACGTAGGTTAGATCTGGGCTATAATAAAGAAAGAGATATGCGTAATAGATAGTTAGGGTAGCTAGTATTATTAGGCCGTTATAATAGACCTAAGGAACGTAGATAGGATCTAAGTTATTTATTATAATAATACTAAGTATAAGATTATTAAGTAAATTATAAAAAAGAGATTTAGTTCTAAAATACGTATATTATAGAAATAAGTTCTATTTTATAAAAGTAAATAATATAAAGCGAACCGAGGTACTAAATAAGAATAGTAATATTAAGGCTAAAGCGGCGGAGGCACTTAGCTAAGAAAACGAAACTACTATTACTAAGATATCTTAGCTTAGTAAAAAAGATATACCTAAAGCGTATAAGTCTATAGTTATATTCGTAACTAAGGCTAGTAATACGTATAGACTAATCTCCGAGGGCTTCTTTTACGTTAAAAAAGAGTCCGGTATAATAATAGTATTTAAGTAGCGGCTACGTCCTTAATAATACTATAACTATTAATAAATTATTAAGTATAAGGCGTATTAGTGCGCGAACCCTTAGGTATATAGACGCTATATTAAAGTAAGCTATTATTATAATAAATACTATAAAACGATTATAATATACATACTTTATAATAAACTATACGAGTTATTTAATAAGAACTATTTAAAGCTATATCTACGCTCTTATAAATAAAAAGGTCTAAATCCTTTAGCTTAATATAAGGAAATAGGCTAAGGTTTATAAGAGTTTAATAAATAACGAGGCGCTGCGCGACTTTATAACTATAGTAATATAAGAGCTATAAGTATAAAGGATAGAAAATAAGGCTATTATAGTTCTAATAAGATATATTAAGTAGACTAGGATAGTACTAATAGAGTAGAGGGATAAAGGAAGATAGGGAATTAGGAGTTTACTATAAGTAAATAGAGAAGTAGAGGTAGAATAAGTACTAATAGCGTCTTTAAATATTACTACGGCTATTATCTAGTTTCTAAATTAAAGGTTACTAATAGTATTAGTATACGTATTAGTATAGAAGCTAAAGATACTACGGTAAGTATATAACTTACTAAAATAAGTTATTATAAATATCTAAATAAGAACTAATAAAAGGGTAAACGTAGCCTTAGTAAAAGACTTTAATTACTACGATAACGTATAGGGAGGTAATAATATATTAAAGGGTTAGTAAGGCGAGGTAGACCCGATTATCGATTTAATAAGCGAGTATTCGCTCTATAGCCTCTTTTTACGTAATATAAAAACGTAAGAAAAGAACGAGGTAGTAATAACGATCGACTTATCCTTTATATTTAAAGAGCTAATAAGAACGGTAATATAATACGCCTTATATAAGATAAATTACGGGTCGGATTACTAAGTAATTAATATAACTTTTAATATTACTATACTTAAGATAGAAAGCTAACTACGGCTCCTTTTTAAGAACGCTTTATAAAAATAAATTAATAAGAGACTAAAAATAAACCTAGGGCGAACGCTAATAAGAAATATAATATAGTAATAGACTAATTAACTAATATCCGTAATATACGAAGTAAGAAAAGTATTAATACCTAAGGCTAAGCTATCTCTATATATAAAAAGATAATAAATAGCTAACTTTACTTAGTTATAGTAGATTTATATTTATTAAAAGAACTGGGTAAGGGTAGAGAGAAGGGTAGGTAATACTTAGCTTAAGCTAAAAAAACGCGCCCGCTTAGTAACTAAGTCATATTACGACGCTATTTAATAATAAAAATAGAGCTATTGAGAGGACTTCTTAGCTAATAATATAAATATATAAAAGGTTACTAAGTACCTTAACGCTAATAAAGGGGCTTTTTTTAATAAAATCCCCTATTTAAAAAGAGCTAATAGTTCTTGAATAAAAGACGCTATAGAGTAGACTAAAGAGCTACTTTTTATATTCTTCTCTCCTCTTTTTAATATAATTAAAGAGGAGAGGGAGCGGCTATAGAGGTCGCTAGTACCCTTTTCTAACCTTATATTAAAAAAAGTAAAGAGATAGCTTTTTATAATAAAGACGTAGAAAGTACTTAGAGAAAATAGTTTATTAGTAGTAGTATAAAAGTATATATAGCCGGTAGTAAAGGGGAGGGTCCTCTTACTTTTCTAGGCCTCGCTAAATAAAAGGACGCTACTTTAATAATAGTAATATATTTAAATTACCCCGTTAAAAAAGCTAAATAAAAACGACTACGGTATAATAAAGGCCTAGTAACTAATCTTACTTTTATTAATGCTTAGAAAAGTACTAGAGTTAGTCTTAGTAAAACGTATTTTATATACTATTAAGACGTTCGGCCTCTTCTCTATAAGCTATTTTAGCGCTTATAAATAGAGGTCGGTAGAGTAAGTACTAATACTATTATAAGAGTATATTTATAGAGTATAAAGAAAGAGAAAGGTAGTTAATTTAGTTAGCTTTAATATTAGGGGAGTATATAACGGTATATATAAGGAGAGACTACTTTAATAACTTAGGGTATAGAGTATACCTAAGAAGCTTATAAAATAAGTCGACGCTTTTTATTCTTATTATATAGTAAGTATATTAATTAATAGTTACGAGTCCGAGGCTTGTTTATTATTATAGGCCGGTTTGCCTTAGGGATCGCTACTATTACCCGTACTATTCCTTTTTTTTAATACTAACCTTATATAATACTATATTAATAAGACTAGGGGCGCGCTAGCCTTTATTAACGACTATATAGTATAGGTTATTAAACGATTATAAAAAGTAAACTAGGAAAGTATTTAGAATATTATTAATAGGGTACTTAAGTAAGAACGACGAAGCGGGGCGACGTTTAAAATAAATAAGACGGCTATTATCTATTTTATATATAACTATAAGTTATTAATAAACTCGACTAGCTTTGTTATTAAAAGCGATACTATCTAACTAAGGGACTATGTTAAGGTACTAAGGGTAATAATAAATACGAAACTCCGCTTTAAAAAGCATATAGTAAATATAATAATAAAGGGGTTAGAGGCCGTACTAAGGCTTAGGCGCTTTAAAGGCCTATTTTTAGCAAGGGCTAAATAGCTTTTTATTATAACCGTAGTACTAATAATAAACTACGTATCGAATATCTAAAAATATAAATATTAAGTAGCGCAAATAAGAGTAATGAACTAAGTATAGAGGATTAGTACCTAAGTAGTTATAAGAACTTTTAACTTAGTAATTATAGCGGTTACTTAAGTAAAGGTAAGTATATAATCGGTATAAAAGAGATATAATAAATAATTAACGATATTCTAAATATAGATATAAAGCCTTCTTAAGACCTATCCGCTTTAGTATTTACGGGTAATAGCTTTTAGATAATTCTTATTACCCTTTTAGCTAATAATAGATGCTTATTACGATCTACTTTTTAATAAGCTAAAGACTATTAAAGGGTATCCGATTATTTTATAAGAAGCTTATATTAATATAGTAGTTAATAACGACGCGGTTAAGGTTACTAAAGTAATTTAGTCTGGGTAAGTAGTAAGGATAATAATAGGGAGCTTGGTAAGAAACGGAGTTATAGGCTATAGAACGGTTATAATACTACTTATATTACTTAGAGGGAGTAGCGGTATAATAACGGCCTTGTGCATACTGAGCTTAAAAATAAAATAAAACCCTTATATAATAGAACTAGAGGCGCTAATAAACGCAGTTAAGTCTCTACCCTAAAGGCTCGATTACTAAGCTATTTACGTATTTATTTATAATAAAGCGGCTATACTAGCTATTCGTAACCTATAGTAATAGTTAGGCTAACGAGAGATTTATTAATTATACACTAACGTATAAGATTTTTAAAAAAAAGGTAATAAAGTTACAATCTTCTGGCTTTTATTAATAATAAAATTAGACTTATTAAAAGCGGCTAAAGTAGTAATAAAGGAAATTACGAGACTAAGTAAGATATTATAGAAACGACTAGCTAGAGCTTATTTAATAGTACTAAGAATCGCTTTATAAAGCATATAAAAGAAGTATAGAGCTTTGCTTAATAACGTAAGAGTATATTTAAAAAAGATCGATATAGCTTTATTAAAAAGGTATACGTGCGAGCTATATAATAAGCTTTTTTAAAAAGAAGTTAGTATTTTAGTATAACTACGTACTAAAATAGTAAGACTAAACTAGTACTTATACTAAATTATAGTAACTACCTTAGTATAATACGCCTATAAGTAAGTAATAGAATCGGTAGAGCATTTTCTCTTCTATTATATATAGTAGACGGTATAACGAACTTAGATATTTTAATAAATAGAAACGTAAAAAGGAAACCTATCGTACTTTTTTTAAAAAAAAAACGCGTCTAATCCTAATAACTAGTTACTAAATATAGATATTATTAAAGAGACGATTAAGTTTATTATAAGTACGGAGAGGCTAGATATATAAGTTAACTAGTAGCGATATTATATACTATTTATATTAATATACTAACTAATAATAACCCCTACGTACCCTCGTATTATTAATAGCGGGACTAGCTTTAGCTATTAATAATAGGATGCCGAATACTTTAAAAAATAACCTTAAAATAGCCTATTACTAATACTACGAATAACTATAGTATTAGTATATAAAACTAATAATAATATATATAGAGGTAAATAAAACTTATATAGGCTTTTAGGAGGCAAGGATAGGAACGAAAGTAGAGAATATATAGATAATTATACGAGCCCTAAATAGCTTAGCTAGGGCGTAATAAACTATATATATATATATATACGTTAATAATATAGTACTATCGTATAGTAGTCCGTACTTAATAAACTATAGCTTCTCATTAATAATAACTAAAAAAAAGGAATAGAACTAATAAGAACTACGATAAAATAATTAAAAATATTATATAGCGTTATAAATAGATATAACGACGGTACGGGGCCGATATATATATCTAAGTCCGCTTTAAAAATAGGTTTTATAAATACTCGTTTTTTGATAAGTACAATTTCCCCAAATCTCGTAATAAGTTAGTAAGTTTAATTATATTATAGCCCTTTAAGGCTACTTTTAAAGCTAAGGTTTAGTAAAAAACGATCTATTTAGTTTTAGTAATAAGATCGCTACTAAACTATATAGAAAGAAGATCTTAAAGTAACGTTAAAAGTTAATCTAGCGTAGGTAGTAGTTAAGTATAATAATATAGCTATTTAGTAGAGGATCGTAGTTATATTAATATCTATTTTTCTTATATATCTATTATACTGCCCGGATTATTATATATACTTAGTGTATTGCTCTCCTTATATTCTTTAATCTATGCTGTCTCTTTAGGAAAGGTAGTGGGTAATATATTTATAGTATTACTCTTTAAATTAACTTATTACTTTTTATTAGTTTTATACCGTATTACGGTTTATAAGAAGAGATAAATTAAGACCCGTTCGCTTATATATTAGCTAAGATATATTAGTATTTAATCTATCCAAGTCTTTTAGCTAAGTCTATATAAATTATATAACTATAGTAATCTTAAAATCCTTAGGTATAATATAATCTAACCTAAAGAAATCTCTACTTCTATTTAATACTAAAAAGGTACTAACGAATATAAGTTAGTAAAACGATTATAATATAGTTATATTAAACCGGCGAGGTATATAGCTCGTGCGTTAATAAGTCTTTTTACGTACGTAATATATATATAGAGCGTATATAAGTTATAATATAACGACGCCTCTTTTTAAATAGTTTAGTTCGTAAATAAATAGCTTACCTATTAATAAGGACGCTAGGGATTACTTAGTATTATAGTAAGATCCGTTCTATATTATAGGCTAGCCTAAATACTTTCCTACTACTTTCTAGCCTTTAAAAGACTAAATATATACCTTATTAACTATACTAATTAAGGATATTATAAACTAAATAAGAGATACTAAGGATTTAACTAAGTTTTTATAAAAGAACGTGCTAATAAAGAATAAGAATACGCTAAGGTAATAGAGTAACGAACCTAGCTTATTTTACTTAACGAATATATCCTTGCTTATTATTCCCTAGCTTTTACTAAATTTATTATTAAAATAGACCGTAAACTAACTTTTAAAAGCTCTATTATAAATTTATAGAATAGGTTATGTTTTATTAATCTCTACTTATAGCTTAACTTCGCGCTAATTAAGTATTACTTTTATTACCCCTTATTATACTCCCTCGCTAACTAACGTTATTTTAAAAATATATTATTCTTATTTAGCTAAGAAAATAGGATTACAAAGCATAAGACTACTAATAAGAAAGCTATCGAGGGCCTCGTTAAAATAATTATAAATAAGCTTAAGAAAGTAAAAGAAGTCTAAAGTATAGTTAATTTAGTTAACGGACTTATTTTTAAAAACTACTTATATGCGCTTAGTAACGTAGTAGTAGAGGTCGTTAAACGCGAATTCTATTAATACCTCTTTTTATAACGTATAATAATATATCGATCTTTAATAGTTATAGGCCGTTAGATTTGCGTTTATTATATTAAAAACGATAACGACTTAAGTAGCTCTTTAATACTTTATATTCCTAAGTATAGATTACTATGTTAATTTCTTACGTAGTACTTACGTAGTACCTATACTTAATAAATATATATAAAGAAGTAGTAAACTAGAAGATAATATTAATATTAATTAACTTAGACGCGCGGTTTTAGTATTATATAAAGAGGCTTATTATAGTTATTATTCTATATAAACTTATTATTAATAATCGAAGGCTTACTTAAGTACGGTTTATTAATAACGGTTAAGGTAATCGTATTTATAAAGCTTAACTAGTATAAGTCTAAGACGCGTCCCTTTTATTTAGTAAAGCCTTTTATAGAAGTAAAAGCCTATTTTAAATATACTAACCTCCGTATAGTAATTACTTAATACTTAACCTTTAGTTTAATTACTCTTAGTATATTAAGTAAGAAGTATTAATACTACTATCCCCTATAATACGAGTAACTTAGTATAATTATATAGTATAAAACGCCCCCTCTTATAAACTAATAAGGCTCGATATTACTTCTTAAAATATAAGTAAATAGCTCTTAATTACTAAAAATATAAGTAAATTACTATTTTCTAAACCGCTTCCTATTAACTCTAGAGCTCGCCCTTTAACTTTTCTAAAATAGCCTTTTTTATAATATATAAAGGGTATACTTTAATATTTAACGTCTCTATAGCTTTTTTATAGATCGTAATATAAAACTTATCTCCGTTTTCTTAGATAGCTTTATATAGTTATATTAAAACCGTAGCTAACTTACGAAGTTTAAGTTAATACGTTTCTTCTTAACTTATAAATTAAGCTCTTATATTAGTAATTCTTAGCTTTTTAAAAGTCCTATTTATATACTATCCGAGGATAAGCTAGGGTGTTTTACTAAACTAAAGCTACGGTATATATACCCCTAAGCTCTTATACTTAGCTATTATTTTAATTTCTATAGTATTTACTTAATTTATTAATACTTATTATATTAATTATTAGCTAGTAAAAGCATTTCTTTCTTAGCTATTATTAGTTTATAATCGATTTATTATATATACTAACAATTATAAAGTACTACCCTCTTCGACTTTTTATTAGTAATATATATCTACTTTAAATCGTACGATATATATAAGATCTCTTAGTTAATATTAAAGAGCCCGGTAATACGCATACTATTTTCTAGCCTAAGCGGGTATTAAGTAAAGGTGCGCTCGAAATTCCTACCCTATTTAGAATTTTATAAACTACTAATTAGCTTACTAACGGTCTTTTTATAACGCTTAATAATTAGGGTACGGTAAACTAAGTATAGATTAATTCGAAAAGTGTCTTATTACCGTTTTTAATAAAAGTCGAGAAGCTTCTTAAGACTATTTCGATTTATTAAAATATCGACTTTATTAAAATAAAATAACGGGTTTATTAATACTTTAGCGCAAGATATAGGCTTAAAAAAATATTTAAGAATACGCGCCGTGTTTTTATTTATTAAGCGCGTAGCCTAGTCTCTAAGTACTATAATTAGTAAAGAAACCTTTTATAAAACCGCTATAAAGCTAATTAATAGTTAGTTATATAGTATTGTCCCTAGGTACTTAAGGCCTACTGGGTATTTAAATCTTTAGATTCTAGCTAGCTTTCTAATTATAGTTATAAATTAGGTCGTAACCTATTACGCTAGATATCATAGAGTCCGATGGCTTTATAGGATGCTTAATATAATAAATTACCCGGCTATTTATTATAGTCTCTTATATTTATATATTACGCCCGGGGGAAGTAGGATATAGGTAGGGTTTCCCCGTCTCTCCTTTTTATAAGTATTCGTTCTTCTCTATTTAATAATAACCCGGATTTATAAATAAAAAAGACTAAAGTCTACTATATAAAAACTATACCGTACGTAATAATAATATAGCTAGAGTTATAAGCTAGGTATAATAAGGATAAATATTATATATAAAAGATCTAAAGATAATAGCGTAAAGCGAATAGTCGTTACTTAGATTAAGTCGTTACTATTTTAAATACTAAGAGTCGGTACTTAAATTATATAGTTTACTAATATTATTTAGTTTTAAAATCGGGCCCGTAAGGTCGGCTTTTTACGGTACTTTATAATATAATAAGAGGCTAATATATAGTATGCTACTAGTATTATTTTTATTAGATTTTTATACTTAGTAAAGTAGGCTTAAGTATATAAAGCGCCTTAGAAAAGTACGTCCCTTTGCTCTATTAGTATTTAGTCCTTAATATAGATACTTTTAGGTTCTATTATTATTTAGTAAATATATTCTTACTAAAGTCTTATCCTAGTATATAGAGAAGTATTTATTAAGGTTAGTATACTCTATACGTAGATACTAGTAGAGTAGATATAAGTAAAAATAAAATACTAGTAATTAGTAAGTAAAGTACTATAAATACTAGATCGTGCCTTAGTATAGTTACTTAGTTAGCTAGGACTATTTAATAAATAGTAATAGTTAGGTTCGATCGAAATACCTTAATATACGTACCCTTTTACTATGGGCGGGTATTAATTCTATATCTAGCTATTAATACTTATTTATATATATAGTTTAAATAATTCTGCTACCGTTCTATCTCGTCTGATTTATAAAAGAAATAACCTAAGGCTAAGTAGATTTTATATTAAATATAGTCCGTTACTATAATTATAACGGAATTAATAAAGGGCTCTGTCTAGGACTTACGATAGTTATATTAATAAGTTAAACCCTTAGCTATATATTTATAAGTAATAACCTACTAGCCTAAGTAATTCGACTAGCTAAAGCCTAGCTTATTAAGGTCGGGGTACTTTTACTTAGATAATTAATTAAATATGCTATAAGTACTTAGTAAGGGTTTTTACTTTAGCCTAATATTATAATAGTTAATTAGTACGAGGGACGCGAATAGAGCCTAATAGGCTACTAAGATAATTTTATAAAAAAGAATAGAGCTCGCGTTTAGTTATATTAGTTAAAATAAGGATTATAAATATATAATAAATAACCTAAATAGAAAAACGTCTTTTTAAATAGTTAGAAAGCGGGTAGGTAGAAAAGTATAGCTAAGAGTAGTAAAGAATTAATATTAGGAGGGTAGAATTTAGAATTAAGAAGGCGGATAGATCTAAATAGCTAGTAAAAAAGCGTAATAAAATCCTAAGAAAGAATAGTAAAAAAAAATAGTTTAAAATAATAGAATAAAACCGGGGTAGTAAAATAAATTGAAGTTTATTAATAGGTATAATAACTTATATAAATAATAGAATTAAACTTAGTATAATAGAAATACTAAACTAAGAATTAGATTTACGGGGATAGTAAAAAGATAAGTAGGGTTAAACTATTTTAAGGGTAGTAGAATTAATTTAAAGCAGGGGAAACTAATTACTTATTAAAGATAATAGAGCCCTTTTCCTATTCTTAGTAATATAAGTTCGGATAATACGAAATAATTATAATAATAACTTTAGCGGATTTTTAAGAGAACTCTTATATACGCGTTATATATTATATAGGCCTTAGGGGTTAAAGGCCATAAGGGTAAACGGGACTAAATAGCTTAGAAATTACTAAGTAGTAATACCCTTTTCTAATTATACTTTTATATTTTAATAAGATAGTATAGGGTACTAAGACGGTATTTATCTCTATAAAATCCGATTTTTACTAATTCTTAGTACTTTATTAAAAAGTTAATTTTATATAGTACTTATTTCGAGGCTTTAATTACTTAGCTATTATTAAACCTTATATAGAATAGCTAATATACTTTTACTTATATAGCCCTTTAGAACCTAAAATAGACCCCGTATACTTTTAACTACCTCTTTTAGCTAGAGCTCGTTATGAGTAAGTCGTAAGATAAGTCCTTAATAGTTTAGCTATTCTTTGACGTAAACTACTATAATCTTTACAAATCCTTTAGACCTATAAGTTAAAAAAGCTATATAATTAGCTAGTTAAATCTCGTTTTTAAGTTATAAAATACGGTTTAAGAATTAAAAACTTTATTAGTATTAATACTAGGCGTTAACTACTTAGTACGGGGGGGGAGGGGGGGAAGGGGGTTATTTTAGTTTTAATAGTTAGACAATAGCCCGATAGAATTTAATCTTATTATTAATTATTTATAATAACGGCATTTTAAAAAGTAACTTTTTAACTATATAATCTAGGTATAAGTAAGTTAACTAAGTTTTATTTTTATTTAAACGTTAAGGAGTTTTATTAAAAGCTAAATTAGCGACGTTAATAAAGGATTAAGAATCGAATAGCTAGCCTTAGGTAAATTAATATTAGATCGATAGGAGACTAGATAATTAAGGTATAATTACCCTATTTAGCTAGAATTAATAAGGGATATAATATACCCCTAAGGCTTATTAAATTAGGCCGCAGGAGGTATTATAATTAGTATTCCTTTATATTATATAATAAAATTACTAAAGAGGACTATAGTTAGAAAGTAGCTAGGCATTTTAACTAAAATAGCGACATTCTCTGTATTTTAAAGTACTAAACCTAAGTAATACCTAACCGGCTAAAAAGCTAGGGAGCCTCTTATATATACTTTACTTACGTAAAATAAGTACGTAAATTCTTATTTACTAACTTAATATAAGCCCGTAATAATACTATTAGCTAATATCTTAGCTACGGTATTAGTAAAGAGCCTGCTCGTAATTATTATAGCGTTCGTATAATAACGCCGAATATAATAAGACAAAGGCTATTAGCTAATATTATATTAATTAATATACTAATATAAGTACAGCCCCCTAGTAGAATAAAGTAGGTACGTTTATATATATATATTTATAACTAGTAAGAGGGTTATGTTTATAATAATTTACTAATATTAAACGCTTCGTAAGCTATTTTCTTATTACTATTCCCGGCTTTTATAAATATATAAGTTAATAAGAACTTAGAACGGTTTTTTAGAACCCTCGAGTAAAGAATCTTATACTTTCCTAGCTATATTAACGGCTATTTCTTACTATTTAATATCTATATATCTCGATATATAATATACTATAAAGTCTAGCTCTTTTATAAATCTTTTACTCCCTTAGCTATTTAATATAGTTAATTTCTTTAATATCCCCCGCTTCCTCTTTTTATTCTAATGGTTTAAACTAAGTAAACTAAGAGGTAAGTAGTAGTTAAATTCCGCCCGCTTAAAGTTTATTATTATAATACTTTTACTTATTATACTCTTATTACGTAATATATTATATAATTTATATTACTATAAAGAATACCTAATTAATATAGATTCTAATACGCTTAGGTAACTATATTAATATCTACTTTAGTTACTTAATTAGTAAAGTTAAATAGAGGTTTTCCGGCTTAATTAAGAAATAAGATATACTCGTATATACTACTATTAGAGTATAATAGCAGGGTTAAATTAGTCCGACCTAAGTAAATAAGAATATATTTTCCCTAAATTAAGTAGAGTTTATTATATATCTTTTTTTTATAGTAAAGGAGGGCTAGGTTAAGTATCTTAATACTTTTAGTAATAAGAGTATAGCTATAGGAGGATATCCTAACCTTAAAGAGTATATTAATAGAGCTAAATAAGTAAAGTAGTATAACGTTAATATCGTAACTACGGTCTTTAGCTAGTTAAACGTAGATAAGTTAAAGGAAATCTAGTCGGTTTAGGTACTAATATCCGTAATTTTAGAAATTTAGGTAGCGTTTATCTAGGGGCTAGCTATTTACTAATCTAAGTAGATATTATAATATATAGAACTAACGATCTTTTATATTTATTTACTTTTTTTAGTTATAATATTAGTGCTCTTATACTTATTTACTAATGAAGGCCGTACTTAACTTCGTAAGAGCTTTTTTATTACTAAGGATTAGCTATATTAATATTAATAAGGGAGGAGTTCTTTCTTTATCGTTATTACTACTATCCCGCTACTTTATATTACTATCGAATTACTTATACTAAGACCGTATTTAAATTAATAAGCGCTTAAACCCTTACTAATATTAAGGCTTATATAGAGAGATACGTACCTCCTTACCCTTACGTATTATTTTAAATATATTTTTTAATACGTCGTTATACTTTATAGCCTAGGTATTAAGACCCGTAATAATATTATACTAGGACTATAAAAGTAAGTTAATACGTAGAGCCTAAAGGATAAAAGTAAAGACCTATATAATAGCTATACTATAGAGCCTGTTTTTATTATTATTATTATTAAGAATATTTAAATTAAGTACGCATATAAAATAGTATATAATAATAAGATCGTCCGGAATATATAAAAAAATAAATACCTCTCTTATATATATATATTTATATTAGATACTTTTATTAATTATATATAAAAAGAGCTAGGTTATAATAGTAATAACGAGCGATCTTAACGTAAACCTAAACCCCTTACCGTTTTTATTTATTATATCGTATTTAGGTCTAATTTCTAATTCTAAACTAATAACGACCTCGTTATATTATAACTTATATAGTACTTTATATTTAATTACTAAGGCCGGATTATTTTAGTTATTAGAGGTATAGTATATATAGAACTAATTTACTTAATTACCCTTATTCTTAGCTTTTCGTTAGGGCTTATAACTCGGTAGCCTTAAGGGAATTACTATAGCGTTAATATTATTTTATTTAATAAATAATTACTTTATAAGCTCGGATAGGGCTTTATCTATCTAACTAAGGTTCGTATAACTTTTAAAAGTTATAGTCCTTTATAAGCCGATATTATTTCGGAATTACGTATTATTATATACCTTATTAATTAGTTTTTAAACTACGTTTTTAATTATATTACGCTAGAAGTTTTGGAGGCTAGTCTCGCTATTAATCGGGCTAATTAGAAATATAACGTAATTTAATTAATACGGAGATAGAAATATAGGCCTCGAAGCGAACGTATTAAAATTTAAAAGTTAGTCTTATATCTCTTATTACCTCGTTACGAAGTTATTTTATAAAACGATTTATTAAGGGAAAATCCGGCTTATTAAATTAGTTATATTACTTTATATAGTTAAGGTATAATCGGTTACTATTTTAATAACGAGGCTAAGTAAGTAATAAGATACGAAATAATATAAAAAGGTCTATAATTATACTACTTTTATAAGTTCTTTAGCCTACTTACGTTAGTGCTATGTTTTATTACGAAGTTATTACGCTTTTAGAAGCTATTATCGTAGTTTTATAAGTTTATTTTTTATTATAATTTAATATATATATAGTATAAACTAAGCGATTAGTAAATTCGACCCTTAAGTCTCGATAATCTAGATTATTTAGATATATTTTATTACGTTTAGTTTATATCGCCCCGATAACTATTATACCCTAAATTTAGAGTTACGTAAAAAAGTTATAGTAAGCTAACTAAATCTATCTTTTACGTCGGCTCTTAATAAGCTTATTAATACGTACTTATAAAAATAACTAAGTAAACTAGTAGTACGGATTAATAAATACGTTTTGCGTTAGTTTATACGTTTTTTTATACTACTATAAAGAGTAGATATACTATTTTTAGCTATTACTTAGACTTACGAATAGTCTAATAAAAACTCCTATAACCTATATAATAATAGTATAATATAAATAGACGAACTTAGATTATTCGAGAAGTATTATTTTTAAAGCGGTACTAAATAACCCTATTATATCCCCCGTTATAAATCCTAGGATAATATATTTATTAATAAGGAGGTATTAGCTTTTTAAAAATAACTGGATAGCGTATATAAGCTCTATTTTATTAAAAATATAAATAAAGTCTCCCTCTTTAATTATTAGCGTTAGCTAGCCTAGCCTTTTATTTTACGTATTACTAAACTACCGGTATAGCTTTTTTAATATTATACTCTCGAGGAAATAGCTCGATTTAAGGCCTATGCTTATTATTATAATAAATAATTACTTACTATAGTTACTTTCGTAGGCTATAGCTTTATAAAGCTATATTTAAATAATAAACTCTATCCTAACTATTACTAAACCTTAAGGAACTTTAT
The DNA here is from genome assembly GCF_023278565.1 of Colletotrichum lupini. Classification (NCBI taxonomy): domain Eukaryota; kingdom Fungi; phylum Ascomycota; class Sordariomycetes; order Glomerellales; family Glomerellaceae; genus Colletotrichum; species Colletotrichum lupini. The sequence goes on from NC_064672.1 coordinate 1,238,335, forward strand.
TATTAATAAAAGAATTACTTAGTAATACGTTTTATAAAGCTCCCTCGATATTAGTCGCACCCGAGGCCTTTATAATAACTAAACATTCTTTAAGCTATTCCTATCTTTACTTTTATATTACTTAAATATTCTTTTAAAAAGAATAAAGATCTTTATTAAATACCTTTTTAATAATATAAGCGTCGCTAAGATTTTTATTATCTAATCTAAGAAAGCGAACCCTATTGATAATATAGCCCCGTATTCCTAGGATATTATTACTATTATATAATACTGTTTATAGTACCGTATTTCTAGATACGTTATAGTCTTTATATTACTATATAGAGAACTAGGTAACTAAAGTACCCCCGTCCCTATTACTTATTATACTTTAAATATTTAATACTTAAGAACGTATTTAACATTTTAATAGAGTAAAGTAAACGAGAGACTAGAGTAACTTAAGATTTATATTATTAGTAACGTAAATAGATACGAACTATTAATAAACTTTCTTTATTAAGCTTTTATAGTTAATTAGATCGAAGCGGTTAGTATTAAATATAATACTTATTATTATAAAAATATAATTATAAAGATTAGTATATTTAAATTCTAGCGTTCTTATAATAAGAAACGGTAGAAGTTATTTCTCTATACCCTCTATATATATAAAGTAAAGCTCGTAATAAAAATAATTCTAATACGTTTTTACTAGCCTTAAGAGAATTAGGGTAGGTTTATATAAACTCCTTTTTTATTTTTAAGTACTACTTAATAAAGCTAATCTAGCGAACTAGCGTAGTTTATAAGAGATATAATTTATTAATTATTAACTTTAGCTTTTATAATTTTACTAGTTCTTAAATAACTTACTTTTATATAAATTATTAATAATTAAATAAAGCCTAGATATATCGAAACGTAGTAGTTCGGTGCTTACTAAACGCCGCTTATAACGGCCCCTTAGCCTAACTTTTAGTAATTAAGTCTAGGCTAGACTTTAGTATGCCCTAAGCTATAGCGAACTTATATAGCTAGTTAAAAGTTATTTTAACGTCGCTCGATTCTTTATTAAGCTAGATAATTATAGTAAACGTAGCGGTATATATATTACTTATTATTTTAACTTACTAACTACGCTCTTATAAGAGATTAGGCTATGAGTACTTAACTAGCGAGGCTATAATATAAGTATAGGTATATTATAAGACTAAAGCTTGTAAAGTCCTTTATAAGGGCTCTGCTTTTTAAAAAGTTCTTTTATAATAAGATCCGTATACCGGTCGCTAAGTTATTAGCGTCCTATCGCCGGCCGTATCCCGAATCTATTATAATTGCTCCCCCCTTACGTAACTTTAGTCCCCAAAGTTATTACGTAATATCTTCTTTTAATGCTAATAATAAAGCTATTAACGTCGTTATTCGTAATAGATTCCGTAAGGCGTTAATAATGTCCTTTCTTACTTAGGAACAAGGCATTGCTCCTATCTCCTTATTTAACGGATACCTTATTATTATTATTTAGTAATAGCGCGCCGACTAGTTACTAAGTTAGTAATATATATTTATAGTAAAGTATTCTAACCGTTATAATATATAAGAGCCCGCCTAACCTCGCGGTTATTATTATTACTAGGCTATCGATTATAGTAAAAGATTTTTCGTCCGTTACTAGTTACGTATTTACTTTTTCTTCCCTCTTTCTATTTGGCGACCGTTTTACGAATTCTTTCCTATATAACTATACTTTTCTTTTTACGATATTCTAATTCCGTATCGTTTCTTAATTACGACTCTCTTGCTATACTATTACTAAGTATCTGCCGAAATATTTACTATTTTGCGTATCTAGGACATACTTAATATAGAGTATAATCCTAAGAAAGGCTTCCGCGGTCTCCGCGGTAGTACTCTTTATATACGCTACTTAGCTAGTTTATATCGTAATATTAACGAGCTTATTTATATCGCTAGCGCTTACGTTACTAAGTATATTATTTATTAGATTAATAAGAAGAAGTATTTTGCTATAAGTCGTTAAGTCCTCGCTAATCCGTTACTAAAATATTAGTTAACGATATTTTTTAGGTTCCCGAGGAGCTATATAGCGCTGCTTAGTTTATTTAGAATACCCTTATAAAGTTTTACGATACCGAGGAGTAGGGTAGTTTTAACTTTTATAAGCGCGGCCGCGTTCTCTATACTTTTAGTTATATTATTAGTACGTAAGAGAAAGTAGCTACTTATATTACTAACTCGTTAGCGGGTAGTAAGGCGAAAAAGGTCTATTTTAAATAGGCTACTCTCTAAGAGCTCGCTACTAACTACGAGTATCTAAACTTATTAATCTCGATTATAGTAAGTCGTCGGCGATCGTTTAGCGAATTTTCTTTTTATTAACTTAGATTTCTCTTCTTAAGCTAGTATCTTTAATATTAATAATAAGACTAAGATTGTCTCTTACTTTAGTCGCTTCTAACCGGCTTATTTTTATAACGATAGCCGTGCGACCGCTTTATAAAGTAACCTCGACGCTCTAGCTTAGTATTATAAAGAGACTCCTAAGGGCGTTATTATTACGCGTATTTAAGAGTTTTTTATTTTTCTTACTTTTTATAAACGCGTTATTAAGTTCTTAATAAATAAGGTACTTACTTATACCGTTACTATATATAGCGCTGCCCCTATTTCCCGCAGTCCTAAGACTCGGACTCTTATTAAGAAGCGTGCTCTTATTATTAACTATGTTCTTAATAATAACGACGAGCGAGACGACTTTAGGTTTAAGTTTAATAAGTCTTAGCGCGAGGATACTAAATTTAAGGAGCTTAGTAATAACTTAGAGAATTCTCTTTTTTAGCGTCGTAATAAGCGCCGCTATTTTAATATTAATAACTCGCTAACCCCTACTCGCAACGCTCTTTTTAATATAAATAAGGGTGCCCTAGCCCTTAGTTATATTATTTTAAATCTTAATAAGGCTAGTATTACGCTCCTCCCGCTCTAAGTAAAGGCTTTGCGACGGCTTAACGAGGCTATTACTTATATTAAGGTTAAAGCCGCGGGTTATAATAAGTAGTTCGACGTTACTAAGTTCCTTACGAATATTAATATTACTAAGGTCCCTTAGCTTAATTAGGACTACGAGAGCGTTGCCTTAGATAACGTCCCCCGTCCCCGACTCGTTATTAACGATAATAGCGTTATGGCCCCTACTTTACCTCTTACTCCGCTTTTTATTATAGCTCCCGTTATGCCTTTTATTATAGCTCTTATTATACCTCTTATTATAGCTCCCGTTATGCCTCTTATTATAGCCTCTAACGGCGACTAAGCGGCGAACGCTCTACGAACCGTTATTATTAATATATATAATACTCTGCGCAATTTTAACCGCCTCTCTCTTACTTATTATAATATTAATAAAGTTAACGGCCTTACTCCGAGTAGTTAACTAAATACGCATACGAAGCCTCCCCGCTTTTTACTTACTAAGCGGACTATTATTACCGATTATTAAGCTTTAAAAATATACGCTAGAGCTACTACTATTACTATTAATATTACGTAGGTTACTCCCCCTACGTAGCTAGATCTTAGCAATCTCTTAATAACGTATTACCGAGGGTTATAATACTATATCTTTTTCTTAAGGATTGCGCTAGGCTAGATAAAAAGGGTTCTATAGTATATTATTAATTAACTTATTTTCGGTAACCTTTCGCTACGAACTTAACGTTTATTATTTTATTTTATATATGCCCTTTTTTTATAGCGTTCGAATCTATTAACTATTTTCGCTACCCCTTTAAGATACTTAATAGGCTCTTATGTATTATACTTAGTAAGTTACTTAGCCTATTTAACGAGATATCGTAAGTTTCCTCCCTTGCTTTATATTGCGACGATTTTTTTAACTTTTTAAACGTCTTGCTCGTTTTCTAACTCTGGGAGATTCGCTATTTAGTCGCCGACCGTTCGGCGATTTCCTTATAGCTTAAGCTAGGAAACTAGGAAAATATTATATATTTTCTAATACTGCTCTAGTAAATATACTCGGTAAGCCTATTTCCCTACCCTTTTAGCTATCGCTACTTTAATATATCTCGGCGCTAGTTTATTATTTTTAAATCGTATATTCTTTATTAATAGGCCGACGACTTCTTTGCGATTAAACTCCTTTGGGGTATGTCTTTTGTTATAATAAGCTACTTAGCTCTTAGAGGCTTATACCTACGCTCGCGTAGCCTAGGCCCTAATCTCCCTAATTTTCTAAACCCTTTCCTAAACCCCCTAGACTATAGCTTTATAATTAGGTATATATTTAACGTACTTAGGGTAGTAGCCGTATAGTACTATATACGGGGATACCTTTATAGTAGAGTATTAACTATTATTATATATAAACTCGGCCTCCTCTAGCTACGCTACTTATTTATTTAGCGAGCCCTTAGTATAAATCTTTAAATACTTTTTTAATATTTAATAAGTTTGCTCCGTTTAGCTATCCGTTTATAAGTAATACGTAGTAAATAGTTAGCAACGTATTGCCCGTTCCTTAGCGAACTTTTTTTAAAATGCGCTTATAAAGAGCTTATTTTTATTTATAATAATACTTTTAGGCGTACCGAACTTATATTCGACCTCCTAGTATAAGATGCTTACTATTTATACTACGTTAAGTGTTTTAACAGTAGGTAGGAACTTTATAAACTTTATTATATAATAAATAATAACTACGATACTATCGTACTCTACGCTATTACTACGAGCGCTCAGCAACAGCCCCGTAATAAAGTCTATAGATATTTCTTAAAATAGGTATAAGGGTAGTAGTAGTAACTATAGCTACCCGTACGGCTTATGTCTTAGGGTTATAACTCCTAAATAATGCTTATAGTTCTTAACGTATTTTTAGATATTTTATTAAATATCTTCTTAGTAGAACTTTTTTTAGATTAGCTCGAGAGTTTTCGTAGCTCTTATATAACTTACCCTATAGTCGTCGTAATATTAATAAAGGATCTCTATCCGAAAAGACTTTATTTAAAGAATAACGAGTCTTTTTTTAAAAAATAGTATACCCTATTCGTTAAGCGAATATGCTCTTAGCTCGCTAGCTATAGCGCGAACTCTCGCCGATTATAATATATAAAACTTATTTTTAGCCTATAGTCCTCTAACGAGCTCCTTAGTTTTTAATAAGAGATAAGAAGCGAATACCGTTTCGCCCCTTATAAGCTCCTTTATAACGGGGCGTAGGATATACTATTCTAATATAATAACCCTAGCTCTATCCGACTTTTCTTTATCCTTACCGGACCGTCGACGAGCGTTTATTAATAACTCTCTTATTTTTTTACTTCGAGTCGTTATAATAGTAACTATTATTATTTTATTAGTGCGCTTTATAATACGCTACTAATATAGGGGAGAGGATTCCCCGTCCCTAGAGCTAGTTAATATTTAGCCGGGATCGCAAAGGGAGGCCTTAATTATTTAAACGTATACTTTAGTAGTATTATTTTATTTTTTTAAGCTAATTATCTTTTACTAAACGTCGGGCAGTAGTTCGCTAATAAAACGTAGTTTCTAGGCTAGCGTAGGGAGGACGTCTTTATAAAGTACTTCCCTTTCTATATAGTCTAGCCTTTTAAATAGACTATCCGCCGGGTTCGTTTTCCTTAGCCGGTATTCTAAGTTAAAGTTAAATACTAATAGTTTATATACCTACCTCGCGAGCCTTCCCTAGAGGTCCTACGCCAGTGCGCCGATTATTCCCTTAAGTACTTAGTAATCCGTTAGGATTATGAACTTTTATAAAAGGCCCTAGAAGTAGTGAGCTTAGTGCTCTAGCCTTTTTATTATAGTAAGTAGTTCTTATTAGCCTATGGCCTATCGCTACTCCGTATCCATAAGCTTCTGCGATTAATAAGTAATAGGTTATTATTTTTTATTAGCTTATTATAATAAGATTGCTACGATAGCTTTAACTAAAGCGTCGGTTTCTACCTATATAATACGTTATGGGTTCTAGTGCGTAAGTACGGTTACTAAGGTAAAAGCGACCTTTAGCTAATTAAATACCTCGTCTGCTTCCTTAGTTTACTAAAAATCCCTTATCTACCCCTTTTCTGTTTTTAATAATATTATTATTAGTATAATAATACCCGAGTATTTAGTAATAAACTTCTAATAGAAGTTATAGAACCCTAGGAATACTTAGATATCCTTAATAAACTCTAGCGCTTTCTAATTAGCAATCGTTCGTACTCGTAACGAGTTAATCTCGATTCTTTTTAGTATAATAATATAACCTAGGAACTCGACCCTCTTTTAATAGAACGAGTACTTTGATAGTTTAGTAAAAAGCCCGTATAAACGTAGACGTCGGAGGACCTTCTTAATATCCTCCGTATGCTACTCCTTTGTTATTAAGTAGATTATTAAATCGTCTATATATACTATATAATAAGTATTTAGTAAGTCGGCGAGCGCTCGGTAAATATATGCTTAGAACGTTGCGGGTGCGTTCGTTAGCCCGAAAAGTATAATAATATACTTAAAGTAACCGTATTAGCTCCGGAACGCTATTTTTTATCGGTCTTCTTTTTTAATTTAGATATGGTAGTAAGTATCCCTAATATCTATTTTTAAGATCTATTTTGCTCCGCGAAGCCTATTTAAGAGCTCGCCGATAAGTAGTAGTAGGTATTAATTCTTTATAGTTACCCTATTTAGCCCGTAGTAGTTTACGTAGAGGCGTAGTGTGCCGTCCTTTTTTAATACGAAAAGGATCGGTACCCTAGCTTTATTAACTAAAGGTATAATACGACCGTTCGCTAGGTTCTTAGTAATATACGCGCAAAGCTTATTAAGTTATTTCTCGCTTAACGGATAGATAGGACTATACGATAGTTTAGTACCTAGAACTAGGTCGATAGAGTATTCTACTCTGCTATATAATTACGGTCCTTTTACTAACTACTTATTAAACGTCTTTGTTTTTAATTAAAGTTTTAATAGTAGACCCCCTCGTAGTTTAGTCTCCGTTACCCCCGCGATGCTTTTTATAGTAGCGATATATAATATATACGCCCTTTTGCGATTCTTAACGATATTGCGAGCTATTACCTCTAGTTCGGTAACCGAGATAGGCTCGTATAACTATATATTTATCGCTATATTAATACGAATGCCCTCCTAGCCTATTGATAGTTATAATAATAAGAGGTCTGTTATTCCTTTATCCTTATTAACTACGGCGAATAGTTACCGAATTTTCCTTAGCTACTTATAGTAGTTGATAAAAAAGAGCGTTAATTAGTAGGCTTTTCCCTAGCCTACGGCTTTACTTTAGAAGTCCCTTAACGAGGGAGCTATAGTAGTAGCCGGGGTTAACCCTAAGTAGGTTACGAGCCTAGTGCTAATAATATCTATCTCGGAGTATATATCTATATTAACTTTTACTAGCCTTTCGGCAATACCTCGTAGAACTATTGCCCTACCCTTCGTAATTATTCCTATCGGTACCCTCTTAATACTTAGCGTAAGCGTATTAAGTATATTACCTATACTTACTCGTTTTTTAACGAGTCGACCTCTATAACTCTTAGCTTAGTAATAACCTGTTAAACGGTTACTAACGTTAGCTTCGATCGGGGGTACGTTAGCTTATCGTCGCCCCTACCTCCCGACTTATTCTTTTAGTACTTACTAAATATATAGCCTATCTTATTATACGTAAAGTACTTAATATTACTACTACGACGCTTCTATAATAGCTCGGTACGAGTACTTTTATTATATGGCTTTTATAATATTATTCTTAGTAAGTCCTTAGAGCCTAGCCCCTTAGAGCTCTCCCTACTCTTTTTTTTATAAAAGGGGGACATTCGACGCGGTTATTTTAATAACGGATATAGCCTCTTTTTACTATCCTTTTATAACTAGTCGCTGCCCTTTTACCGATTTAACGATTATAGTTTATTAGCCTCGTAAGCTATATTGCGTGCTCTCTTAATTAAGACCCTATAATAAATTAAATCGTCCTATAACTAAGATAGTAGTTTAAAGAAGAACTAGTATGCCTTTACTTTTGAATTCTCTATATTTTTTATACCTAGGTTATAATAGATTATTAATTACTTGGCGAGGAACTAGGTAAGGGTCTAGCCCTCTTTTAGCCTCTTCGTTCTTAGCTCTTTACGGTATTCCCGTTCTTAAGTCTCGGGGTTTACGTATTATTAGTAAATAAACGCTAAGAAGTCGCCCTAAGAGAGGGGATCTTAGAAGCTCTTTTCGTAATTATGCTATTGCGTTTATAGTAATAGGGATATTTTAAATAGGGCCTATTCGATATGCTATTTTATAATACTTTTTGCGCGAAGCTTATTACTTACCTCTATAATAATAATCTAGTTTACTACCTAAATACTCGTAGACTCTTCTCCGATCGGTTTATAGTTATAAAAAGGAGGCTTTTCGTATTCTCGTTAACCTAGACGCGTTGCCGGCCGCTCGGTAAGTTATTAGACGAGCTCCTCGTATTAATACCGTTCTTAGTTTCGATTTTTAATTATTATTTTTATTGTTTTATAGAAGTAGGTTATTATTAGGCCTATAGGGTCTACTAAACTAGCTATCCTAGTACTACCCGCGCCTTTATATACGCCTTAACCTCGTATATTTAGTAATTAGTTACTAATAAACGCCCCGTTTATAACGGATAGGGTCTTCGGGGTATTAATAGGGTAACTAGCCCGTAAAAGTAATCTGCCCCGATTATTTTTTTTATTTAGCTCTTCTGTAAACGCTAGTATTCGGGTAGGACTCGCCCTGTAGTAGGCTCGTTCTCCCGGACGGAATAGGGTCGAGTAGTCGACTCTAGATAGTTATAGCTCGTTAGTACTAATAGCTCTTCGCTAACGGCTAGGTATTATTTCGTTAGCGTTCCGTTCGTTTCCGTAATCTATTATTATTTATATTAGTTACTCCGTAGAAGTAAAAGCTTTAGAATTATAAGAGATTAGGCTATAAGTACTTAACTAGCGAGGCTATAATATAAGTATAAGTATATTATAAGACTAAAGCTTATAAAGTCCTTCGTAAGGGCTCTGCTTTTTAAAAAGTTCTTTTATAATAAGATCCGTATACTAGTTGCTAAGTTATCGGCGTCCTGTTACCGGCCGCATCCCGAATCTATTATAGCTCTAAAATATTATATTAGTTAATATAGAGCGTATTTATTTAGAAGAGGGTATTATAAATAAGCTATTAAAAATTGCGTAAGGCGCTATATAAGCTAAGGCTAATCTCTATCTTAAGATTTAAGTAATAAAATGCTTTTCGTAGTTATGAATTATTTTATATATAGGAAAGCGCGGTAAAGTATAGCTTTTTATTAAAAAAGACGTGTACTAGCTCGCTAAATAGCTTCTTTACCTCTATTTTAATATATAGCTTTAAGAAGCGAATTTAGTAATTTAATATAAGTAGAGAGTATTAATATTATTTTATTTTAAATAATATTTAAAGATAGCTATTTTTCGAGCTATACGAATTATATAAGAGACCTAGGAGAGTATTAAGTACTAGTTATTATTAGGCTTAAGAGTAATGGGGGTATTTATAGAATTTTATATATATAAGTACCTATAAGCTTATTAAGAGCCCCTTATACTCGGGTAATAGTAATTTAAAATAGTAGCTAAGTTAATATATAGATACGGAACCGTATCTAAGTAAGTATATTTATAGAGGGTTTTATAGGACGTCGTTATACTTTTACCTAAGAGCCTCTTTATTATAAACTATAAGGACGTTAAGAATATAGTACTTATTACGTAGGCTACTATCGGGCTCTTTTTACTTATTAAATACGAGGAAGTTATCTTTTTAATATCCTTTATTCTTTATCTCGTACGATTACTAACTTATTAAAATTTATTATTATTATACTATAATACCCTTTACTCTTAATTTTAGTTTTAATCTTTTATTAGTTAGTTACTATTTTAAGTCCGATCTTAAGTTATTTCGCTTTTAAAAACTAGCTTATCCTAAGAGTTTACGTATTATTAACTCTCGTAATTATATCGACCCTATTTTAATAGATATACGTTACGGGGTAATACGGGCACGTTTTAAAATAACTCCTTATTATTATAGGAATACTATAGGTAAAAATAAGAGGGTATAAGCCTTTATTCTTAGAATAGATAAAAGCTAAGGTATAGAGATAATAAAAAGCTATTTGTTTAATTACTATAAAGTACGAATCGCTTTACCTAAACTTTAGACTAACGATTTATAATTTTCGACCGTATTTCGTATATTATTATTAATTAGTTCGTTTACTAAATAGTACGCTAGTAAGTTTATAAATAGCGGGCGACTAAATCTTATTACGTACCTTTATAGCTAGAACGGTTACTATTTCTAATTTTCTTAATACTATAATTATTTTATTAGAGCTATAGGTATTCTAATCTAGAACTTAGCTACTAAGTAAGTATAGTAATAATACTTAGGTAGCTTATAAGTAAGAGTTACTAAAGCCTTCGGGCCATAAAAGCGCTTACCGGCTTCGAGGTCTCTATAAACGAGATACTTCGGTATAAGCTACTAATAAAGCTACTTAGGTATAGAACTTTTTAATAATAATAGTATAGCCGGGCTAAGCGCTTCGGGGGTCTATAAACAGGATATCGTATTCCGTATCTATACTACTTATTAACTTATTATTAAAAATCTTTTAAAGCGCCCGTTTACGAAGCGCTTATAGCCTAATTATACTTTTAGTAATTAAATCGGCTCCCCGTTAGCTTAAGTAAAAGTAAATAGACTTATTACTAATAAATAACTCCTTAATCGGCGCTTACTATGCTACTATTAATAAGCTTTATCCTCGGTACCCTTTTAAAATAGTTTAGACCTTTAGATTACGAGTTAGTATCTTATTACGTTTAAAATATAAAATAAAAATATAAGAGGTAGTTAGATATATCTATCTATATATTAATACTAAATATTATATATAATCTAGACTAAGCTTAGTTTTATATCCCTTTAGCTATCCGTTTATACTTTACTTTTTTTAATTATCTTTACTCGACCTAGCTTAATATCCTTAGTAAAACGTTATAAAGAGTTTATATATATTATCTAAATATATTTAGTATTACGAAATTCGGCTTATCTTAGTATTAAGGATAGTTATATTAAATAAGATTACTACGTTATATAATACGCTCTTATTCTATTAAATACTAATTATTAAAATAATTATTTCTAACTACTAGTTAGTAATACTTAAACATCCGTTTTATTAATAAAAGTCTATAATCCTTAATATAATTAAGGTACTAATTCGGATTAAAGAGTAATAAAAAAAGCTTAGGTTAGGGAGTCTTTTTAATAATTAGCTTAGGTTAAAAATAAATATAAATACGGTCTTATTTAACTATCTCTTTCTTATTATAAAATATAATTATTAAATTAATAGCCTTAATCTAAAGCTCTATAAGTTTATTATAAGAGTAGTCGGCTAGTTAGTAATAGAGGATATAGGCTAGTTTAGTATACTTAGGGATCTAGAGGTTAATATCCGGTTTAGTATACTCCTCGTCTTTTTTATCGTTCGCTTATTTTTTAATATCCTATATTAAGTAGTTATAAAAATAATATTTATAATACTCTTTTATAATACTCTTATTATATTAATCTTATTTTATATATATCTTTTTAGTTAGCCTACGGATTTCGGCTTTATTCTTTTTATTTTATACTTAGTATTAACTACCCTTTAACTTTTATTACTATTATTTTAGTTTTATAATTTCTAAATTAAGAAGTAAGTTCTTTTAGACCTCCTTAGGGACTATATCTCTTATTACCTAGGGATCGCGCGTAAGGCTAATATATATAAATATTTTATATATTTACTCCTTAATTTCCTTTTTTAAAAAGATATTCTAGAGGTCGAACTAGACATTCTTATTAAAATATATACTTTAAAACGTAGCGAACTTAAGATCGTAACGTATTATTTAGTTACGCATAGTATTAAATATATTCTTTAAAATTAAAGCTTTAAGTATCTAAAGTCTTTATAAATACTATTTATATTAACTTACTATTTACTATATTTACTATTCTTTTTTAAACAAACTATAGCGTCTAGGCCTTTTTAAAACCTATATTAAAGCTCTATTAGCTTATATTATCTCGTAATTTAAAATAGCTTATAGCCTTGTTAATAACTAACGTACTATTACTAAACTTTTAAAAAATCGGAACCTTAAGTATTAATTACTTTTATTATAAAGCTATAGACTAGACTAAACCCCTAATTTCTATTCTTAGTACTTAAGTTATATTTATTAAGCTTATTATATTAAAAGCTTAGTTATAGAGCGCTAGAGTAATAATAGTACTAACGGTATAAAACATAAACCTTTTTATAAGTATAAAAAAGAAAATAGTCCTATTTATAATTAATATAAAAAGTATTAAAAGCGATTAGAGCCGCGGCGCTATATATACTTACGGTCTTAGTTTATTATTAGCTTTTCTATAATAAATAAACTTAATAGCTATTACTAATACGGCTCGTCCCGTTACTAAATAGCAAATAATTATTATAAGTATATCCTTATAATATAAGGCTTTTAGACATCCCCGCCCGGCTATTTCTTATATTAATAATCTATTAAAAAAAAAGAAGTCTTTATTTTATAATAATTAGTTATTATAATCTACGTTCTTTACGTCTTTATTATACTTAATATTAAGGGACTTAATACTTTAGAGCTTAAAAATCTCGTCCGTGCTTCTATTTTTAGGTTTTTTCTTTCTAATATATACGACTTTAATAGGCCGCGCGCTAATATAATAAAAGAGCTAGTAATAACTAGCTAGCTAAGTGCGCTACCGTTTTAATAAAAAGATATTAGTATTATATATAATATTAAATATTAAAATAGCTAATAAGTTATTAGCTCCGAGGACTAGCTTCTTATTAATATTTAGTACTTAGTATCCGAACCGGGGGATTAGGATCGTATAATAGAACTAGCCTAGCCTATATTAATATTATTATAGAACTATTAGCTATTATAATTAGTAAATACCTTATATAGCTCTTTTATATTATTCTTATTTATATAGCAACTAGCGATAGTAATATAAAGCTATTAAAACTACCGGATATATACTTACGTCGTACTCTAGGATTTAATTTTCCTTATTAACTACTCGCTAATCTAGAGAAAGAAGTTTATTATTATTTTACGACTTACGTTTTCTAAGGCTATTTACTATTTACTAAGGTTCTATTTTTAATAGTAATTATTATTATATAGGTTAGTCAATAAAGAAATAAGTATAAGATTTATATAGCAAACCGTTTCTATTTTTTATATATAACTATAATATTAATCTTAGTTTTATTTATATATCTTAGCTCAATAAAATTAACGTTTTTAAACTACTTACGTAAGTCAGCGTACTCTTTAGTTAAGAACGGCTTTAGTTAGTTCGCAATCCGACGTTATATTTCTTAGTTAATAAACTATTTTAAAAAGTTAATAGTTATTTTTATTTATTAAGGTCGATAATTTATAAGTATTAGCTAGGATATAGTTACGAAATAGTTACTTATTAAAGTAATAAAAGAGGGGTTATAAGCGTATATTATATTAAATTAAAAAAAAAGACGATAAAAAACGATAAGTATAACGCCGCTTTTTATAATAAGTAGCGCTATTATATTAAATAGAACTTAAATAGCCTAAGTAGCTAAAAATTATTTTACCGAATATTAAAAAGTAAGGGAGTTAAAAAAAATAAATAAGTAGTAATTTAATTAATAAGTAGGGTAAAAGAGAAAGAGATAGAAGGTACTTAAATAAAAAATAAGGGCGTATTATTATAACTAAGTTATAGATATTAAAGGGAGCGGGACGAAGTATTTAATACTTAGTAGTATTTACCCCTCGCCCCGCTCCCTCTTATTATTAATACCGCTTAGAACGGCGGTACTTCTTATTAAATTCGGCGGCCCTAGTAGCGACTTCTCGCTTTTAAAAGTAATAAAGGACGATATAATAACTACCTTGCTAATAGTAAATACTTTAACTACTAATAAAGCTAGACTACTTATTATTACCTCTACTATAAATTCTAGACTAGATATTAAAATAAGATTCGGAATAAGAATATTTATTATTATATAATTATAACTTATAACTTCCTTTAATAATAATACTAAAAAGAAGGTTTATATTAACATAGACTATAGTTAATTAATCGCTAACCAATAATAGATTATAGCTATTTTCCTATTTTTAAAAATTAAATAACGTACTATTCCTCTAACTGTTAAAGGCATTAAAATAGATATATACTAAGTATAAAACTATATAGTCTTTTTATTTTATATTAAGGGCACTATTATAGATAATAATATACTATCCTTAGTATATTTTATACGAGAAGTATCGCTAGTTAATAGCCTATAAATAAATATATTAATTGGTACTAATATTATAAACTTAAAGAAATTCAAAATCGACTTTGCTACTTCTATTATTATTATTTAATTATATAATATTAATGTCCTAGCGTTTTATAATGCTAAATATAGACTACTTATTAAAGCTATGATCCGATTAGCTACGACGATAATAGTACTACTATATATATTATCTCTACTCTTAGTTTTATACTCCGTAATAACTAACGAAAATTTACTATTTAAGTTAGTACTATATAATAAGTTCGTATCTTACGCATTATTAACTAACGAGAATATATATTATATTATAACTATTAATAATACTAATAAACCTATTATAATCCCTACGAAAGCTAAGGTCGGCTCCCTTAATTTAATCATTAAAAATACTTATTATTAATAAGTTAATAACGACTAAGCGAGCATAGTGGCTATTTTTAATAATATAAATAATAAGCTAAATAAGGTTATAACTTCTAAACTAATAAAGGTCTAGTTAATAAACCGAATAAAGAAATATATAACTAGAATTATAATATATAATAAAGCTAATAAAGTAGACTATTTTATACCCTTACTAAACTATTTCTAAGACGTTTTTAAAAATACCAGCTCTATTAATATTCCTAAAGACTAATAAATACGAATTACTTTTAAATTAAGCTAAGAAAAAGAGGTCTTTAAAACGAAGAAGATCTATTATTTAGGAGTTAATAAAAAGGAAGTTATTTAAAAATAACTAGATATACTTATTAACTAAGGACGACTATATTATATTATAAACTTAGTACCGTTTTTATTCTTAGTTTTCGTAATATAATATAAATTCGATAGAAAATAAAAAAGCTATATAGTTATTAATATCCGCGGACTAAATAAGATTATACTCTTAAATAGCTACTTAATATAATTATAGGACGATTATTTTAATATCGTTAAAAATAAGCGATATATTACGGTTATAAACGTAAGTTCGTTTTATTATTAATAATAAGTATACCCCGAATCTCGTAACACTTTTATAATTATTATATTTAATAAATAGTATACTTTTAACTACGCTATAATAAGTTATAAAAACTCGAATACCTATATTTAATAATAAATAGACGCCCTTTTTATAAACGTCTTAGCCCGATTATATTACGACGATATTATTAATAAATTTAATACGTTAGAGGAGTATATTACTAACCTCGACGCCGTTTTTTATTTATTATAATAAAAAAACATTAGTATTAACTTATTAAAAACCTTTATAGGATTTCTAAGTACTACCGTTTTTAAATAATACGTTAACGCCTTCGGCCTATTTATTATAATAAAAAAGTTAGATATTCTTAAATAACTTAAATATTTAACGACCCTTTATAACCTCGAGATATTTATTAGCCTCGCGGGGTACTTCTATAATAACGTCCTAGGATATATATTTATTATAAAACTAATAAAATAACTAAAAACGGATTTATTATAATAAAGGACTAAAAATAATAAACGAATTACTAATAAGGATCCCGGGTATAAATAATAAATAAAATTAATCCTAATTATAACTACTAATAAAGAACGGTACGCGTTTAAAAAAGTACGTAGCGACTTATTAAATAATATTAAGCTATACTACTACGACCCGATACGATTACTATTTATTAATTTTAATATAGTAGTAACGGGCATTAGTATTATAGCTTATTATATTAAGCTAGAAGTATTATAAATAATTATAAATAATAAAGGGAAGCTAACTAAACTACCGCTAAAAAGTACTATTTAACTAGTATTATACTTATTACGAACCCTATTCGAGCTTAAAAAAAGATATTAGCTAATAGAAATAGAAATACTAGGTTTTATCTAGGTCCTAAAAGAATATAACTACTAGATCTCCGTATTAAAACTTACTACGACAATTATTACTAATTATTCTACTATTATAGGCCTATAATAATGATTAGATATTACTAATACTACGGCGAATAATGCTAATAATAAGAAATTAATTAGAGTAATAGAATACGCTAGCTAATTTAATATTTAGGTTATATATAAGCTAGGTAAGGAACATATTATATTAGACGTATTATCTAAACTATTAGCTAACTTAGAATATAACGGGCTAAATTTAATAAATAGCGGTTTAGACGTTTTACTAAATAACGTACTAAACGATTAAGTAATATAAATATAAGTATAATTAGTTTTCTCAACTAACAATACCTATACTATATAAATTAGTTTATTACTAATATGTATAATTAATAACTAGTAGCTAAAAAACGATATTATACTATTAGCGACGTAAAATAGTACTACTACAATTCTTTTTAAAATAGTACCGAGTTTTAAAAAGAAATCTAATAGGGCTACGATATAGACCTAGTTTTTAAATCTATTATTAAGATAGTCCGTAATAATATAAAACTATTTAAAGAGAACCGTACCGAATTACTATTTCTTTTATATAAAGGACTATTATAAAAAGTAATATATAGTATATACAACTAATTATATATCCTTTAAATATACTACGCTAATATTTTTAAAACGGCCTATAAAAGAAACTATATAGGCTATAATAAGATAATTATAATACTATTTAGATATTATATATTATAATTTATACAAAATTTAAAGTAATATATCTAGGGTTACCTAACGTACTTAATAATAAAACTTAAAATATACTAACTATATAGTAATATATAACTTATTATACCGTTACTATATCCCTATTATATAATTACTATCGATTTTATTTTAAAACTACCGACCTCGAGAGAAAGATATAACTATATCTTATTAATAACTAATAAAATATTTAAATAGATTAGTTTAATACCTAAATATAAAACGATAATAGTAAAGGAATGGGCGACGTTATTAATAAACTTCTTATAGCGCTATAACTAGGGACTACTAAAAGTAATCCTAAGTAATAAAGACTTTATATTCCTTTTTATAATATAGAAATATATATAGGATAAGTATGTAGTGATTTTTTTCCGGCTCTATAGGCGCAAAAAATCGACCTTAACGGGATTACGCTTTTAAAAAAAATTATATAATATAGTATACTTTTTAACTATATAATACGCATAATATACCCTAAGTACGCGCTTAACGTAATATAATAATTTCGATACGAAAACTATTATATAATTCGGGATAAGTAAGCTGCCCTATAGTAGTGCTAATTAAAAAGGTTAATAATAGAGGTCGGCCGTAATAATTAGTTATAATAATCGGCCGTAATAGTTAAAGGCGGCCCTTAACTATAAAAGTTCTAAACTTTAATAGCGACGTAGAGGTTTTTAAAAAAAGGGCTAAATAAGCTAATATTTATTACTTATACTAAAGCTCGTAAAGATTCTTTTTATCCTTATCGCTTCTAATATTATCTAAAGCTCTATTTAAACTAAATAAATTTACTAAATAAATTTACTAAATAAACTTATTAATATATAAACTACTACTCTCTTGGTATATAGTTAGTAATTAATAAGCTTATTTAAAAATGCCCGTTAATAAGTTTACCCCTCTCGGGCTAGGCGCCCTTTTTAACTAGCTTAACGTTATAGCTATTATAACTAATATAAGTATACCTAAGGATTAGTAAAGTACTTTTTAGTAGTACGAAATTCGGCTAGGTAAGAGTATAAACGCCGTAAATAGCTAGGCTAATACGGATATTAAAATTTAGTATATTAATATTAATTTAAAAATTATGCTCTATAGAGCTAGAAATCCCTTTAATACGGGCTATATTATAAATATAAAAGAATATATAAGGGGCCCCTTAACTCTTAATAAAAAGGAGTATATAATATAGGATCTAGCTATTTATATAGGTTAGTATTAAGAAGTCTTATATATATTAAAATAAATATAGCTCGCTTTCTAAACGGCTAGAAGCGGGGGAAGGTCGGGAGCTATTTTAATTAGTAATTAGGTATAGAGCGTAATATACCTAGTTTTCCTTAATACGTAATATACGGTACGGCCCCGGCGGATTACTCTATTAGGGGGATAGGATAAGTATAATAATAAACTATTATACTTAGTAGCTTACTATCCCTAAACTAACGGCTAGAGTAAATAAACAAACCTTATAGTTAAGTTAGCGCTATAAATATATTTTATATCGCTAAAACCCCTAAACTAATAGCCCGATAGTATTCCTTAACTATAATTCGAGATTAATAATACTAAATTAGTAGTAATAACTAAGTTGCCTAACGAAATTATTTTAAGATTTACTCTTAATAATATTATTAACATAGTCGTAGACGTAATAAATAAACTACTAACTAAACTAAAAATACGACTTAAAGTATACGACGTTATTATTATCGTAGCCGTCTAGATAAAATTATATTATAACTAAAAGCGCCTTACTAAATTTTTCGAAATTAAATAACGTATTATATTAAAACTATACCGCGGTTATAATATACTATAATTAACTATACTAAAAAAAAATACTTATAATAATATACTAAGCCTTTTATAATCCTTAAATAGGTCGGACGACTCGTATATAAGCTTAACTTACTTTAATATATAAAGATATACGACGTAATCTTAATGAACTACTTAGAACTAATACTACTATTTAATATCTACGGACGAGTATTACTAATATTAATAGTAATTTTACTTACTAATTTATTAAAAAGAATTATTAACGTTTAATAAAGTAAGAATAGACTATAGTTCTTATTATAATTAGAGGGACTAAGTAAATAATATAAATAGTAGCTAGAACTTCTTTATAAAGTTATTATAACGAGGTATTTATTATTATAAAAAAAAGAATATTTAATTTAGCTAAATAATAATTCCTTTTTATAATAGAGGATAGTATTAACTATTCCTAATTTTAAATACTTATTTAAAACCGAAGATCGAACTTACTATTTAATCTCGACTTTATATCGCTTATAGCTAGCTATTTAAACTTTATTTTTACCCACTTTAGCTATACCTTTTTTTTCCCCTCTATATATTTATATTAAAATAGCATAACTAAGTAAGACTAATAATAGCTTTACTAACTTAGCTAATTAAGTATATAATAAAAAAAGTACTAACTAAAAGTCTATTAATAATCCTAATAATCCGGTAACCCCTAATATTAATAATATAAATACTCTTAAGTTATTATAATACCCGCTAACTATTAAGGGTAAGAATAACGGATTACTTAAAATAAAAAACGAGGATAATAACTTAGTAAATAAGGAGGACCCCGGACTCGAAGCTAAACGTAGGGGATTTATTAGTTTATTTAGTATATATAACTTATTTATTATAAACCTACCTCCTAAAAGACTTAGAATATTTAATACCTAATTATCTATAATACTAAATAATACTACCTAAAAATTCTAAAATTAAATAAATAGGAAATTACTATCCTAGCTAAAGAAAATAATAGCTTAAACCCCGATTATAATTAATAACGACTTATTATTTATAAAATTAGAAATTAAAAATAAAAAAGTTAATAATACGAAGTTATTATTAAATAATAATAACGATTTCTTAAAAATCGAAAAGGGGACTAGTAACGAGGAGTTTAATAAAAGAGAATTTAATAACGGCGTTCTACTTAATAAAAAGCTATTAAAAAAAACGTAAGACTAAAGGAATAAAAAATACGGGTAATAAGAAGCTAAAAATAGCAATTTTATAAAAGAATTCTCTTTAAAACGATCTGTTAAAAAAGATATTTATATCCCTAAAGCTAACTCTTAACGATCCCTTAGTATAACTAATTAAAATTAATCTAAATATATTTACTCTAAATAAAATAATACCTAAGTAGTACTACTTAACTCCTAAGCTAATATAATAAAGTTAGCTATATAAAAAAAATTATAATAGCTTATACTACGCTATAGTATTTTTTAATAATAACTTAGATAATATTATTTTCTTAGAGTTTAAAGCTTTTTTAGTTATAACAACTCTTTACTAAATACTTATAAATAGTTGAAAAAAAAGCGACTTATTATTATATTTTATATATAGAGCTTTATATAAAACTATTAAAAAAGAAGTAACGGCTAAAAGAATTATAATAATAATATATTTATATAGCCTTAACTTATTAAAGAGTTAGCGTAACTATTCTAATTAAATTAAATTATTAAAACACCTTACTATTTATAATTTTATAAAGCCTAGATATAATAATATACTAAATACGCTTCTTATTACTTACGGATAATAAAAGTTAATACTTTAAATTACTATTATAACTCCTAGGCTTCAATATTTATTTTTAAAATAATTAGAGTAACCGCTAATTAAAAAAGAAAAACCTAGGGATATAATTTTATAATATAATACGACCCTAGTCTAGAATAATAATAAAGAATTCTTTAAGTTTATATAAAAAATCACTATTAAAATAATAATAAATAATAAAATAAGGATAATTCTTTTTTAATAAAAAATATAAAAAAGAGGATAGTAAAAAGAAGTAGACTATATAGTAAAAATAACTAATATAGTAATTCTTAATAACGAATAAAAAATAATTAATAAAAAAGTACTCCGTAATCTCGATACTAAATTACGAAAATAACTTAGTAACTTATTACTAAAGTATTATATTATTAAATATAATAATTACGACTATTATAAAATATTTTAAATAATATATTTACGATAATTATAATAGCGTTATATTATAATAATATTATATTTAAAAGAAATAATTAAGGAATATAAATAATAAGGACGTCGTAAAATTTTAATTAGGGGGTAGGTTATTATACTATATAGCTATAAGCTATGTATTATAATTAATAATAACTAGCTATAACTATATATAGGGGCTTCTGCTTATATTAGGGGCTTCTGCCCACATTACCTAGAAGAATCAACCACTACTTGACACATCACATTGACCCTACCTTTGCCCCCTGCACTCGTGCTATTGCAGCTCCTGCGACAAGTTACCTGCACATCTGAAGTTTTATACAAGCCTTCCTAGTAAATGCACAAAACAACCCAAATGGCGTGGGGATTTTCTTGAAAGCGGGTCAATGTCACGTCAAGGTCTGTGAGCACTGAGAGCGAAGGCACAACCTTGCAAACTTGAACTGACCAACCTTGAGGTCATGATCTCGGCACTAGCAATCCTGAGCGTACAGCTGCGCGTGAGCTGGTCGAGCAGAAGGATTGACTGACGTGTTTCGAGGTTGAGCTCTGCTAGGCCCTGACACGATACTATTCATGGTGTTTCTCGAGCTCTGGCTGGTATTATGTGTACGGTACCTTAAGACAGCATGTAGAAGCTTGCTTGTATTGCTAGACCGAAAAACTGAGGCGAGATACATGGCTCTGTGCTCTTAGTGGTTGGTGCCCAGACGCGAGGTAACGTCGACAGGAGGCAAGGAACAGGCTAGCAAAATAGTTCAATTGCACCGATCAGAGTTTTTGAACATGTGCATACACTAGGTACGGATAAGGATAGGCCTGGATATGTGGTCGACCCTGACTTTGAGCTTCAACCGGAAGAAGCTTCGAGATATTGACTTGCGCTTCACTCAGGAGCATCAGCGAACAGGCAGAGCATCAATTGCTCAGGAGACCTGCTTACAGATATGCTGCTTCATCAAGCCGTACATAATTTACCCCAGATTTTGCACAATCCCTAGCGTCACTTATGGAATGACGAGACAAAAGTATCGCGGCAAGAAAGGCAAAAGGCGGGGCGAGTGAGACGAGGTTGCGAGGGAAAATGCGCAACACAGACTTTTGCCCATTCCGAATAGCCGAATTAAAGACCTCGAGAGAGAGGTACGTGCCGATGACAGCGCTGTCTCCCATGTACTACCCAGAGTCTACTTGAACAATTTGCGTGCCAGTGCGGAGGTTCTTGAGGTCTCTGCGGCAATGATGCATCATTCTCTCAGGCTTCGCATTGTAGACGACCCGCCCCCCGACCGTTGATGACGCCAAGCTTGTGCGCCACGAGAGCAAATGATTGGCTGGTCTCGGTAGCACACCAACGAGAAAGAAGCAAAGCTTCCGGCGACAGGTGCCCCTCGGCCCCCCAAAGCTAGGAACTCTGGGTACCTCTCACCTCTCTCGGCGCCCTTGTGCTTTCTCCGTCTCCATGAGCTATTGATCACCATCTGTGTGTTTTTCTCATTCATTTCATTTTTTTGACTTTCTCAACTCTTGTCCCTAAAAACTCCTACCCTCGACATAGCTCTATCGCAGCCCTCCTCGCATCATCAACAAAGTGCCATTGCAAGACCCATCTGCAAGGCACCGTCACTCGAACCATCGCTACCCACAGCAGAATCCACTCGTCTTCCGATCTTGGCTCGTTTGGTGGAGCTTGCCCGCTCGCCTTGTGCACTTGCGTACGCACAGCAGCTGCAGGTAAACAGAGGTGGAGTGCAGCACCTTTACCACCCTGACTCTGCCCCGTTTCTCGCCCGTCTCCCGCGTCCGCCGCATAAAATGTGCGCTTGACCTCGCTACTTTCCCACCTACTACTCCACGACACTCTCACGACATCCGATTTCTCCATTGACGAGCCGAGTATTATGGCCACAAGGGGAGTCGTCCCGACACGACGGGGCAATAATGCCGGCGGCTTCGGCGTCTTCCGTACTGCCGTTCTCGGCCTTACCAAAGCCTTGACGCTGGGCGTTTCCTCCGTCGCCGCCGCGCCCATTCACGCGCGAGGCCATCACGATGAAGAGCCAGAGGCTGGTGATGCTTTCTGGCCCCTCATGGGTGCCTCCATTGCCCTGGTTTTGCTGGGAGGTGCCTTTGCAGGTCTGACGATTGCGTAAGTTCTTGTCTTGTTCGCATTTCCTACCAACTCCTATACCTGTTTGCTGACCTTGGCACTTAGCCTGATGGGACAGGACAGCATCTATCTCCAGGTTGTCGCCGGCGACCCCGACGAATCGCAATCCAAGAACGCCAAGCGCGTCTACGACCTTTTGAAGAAGGGCAAGCATTGGGTTCTGGTTACTTTACTTCTCTCCAACGTCATCGTCAACGAATCGCTACCTGTTGTCTTGGACCGCTGTCTTGGCGGCGGCGTTGAGGCCGTCGTTGGCAGTACTGTTCTCATTGGTAATTGGAGTATATTCTCTAGCGATAAACGACCTTTACTAACATATTGGCAGTCATCTTTGGCGAAGTCGTACCTCAGTCCATCTGCGTTCGATACGGTCTCCAAATCGGTGGTTACATGTCCAAGCCTGTTCTTTTGCTCATGTGGCTTATGGCGCCTGTGGCTTGGCCTACTGCGAAGCTCCTCGACTGGGCGTTGGGCGAGGACCACGGCACCGTTTACAAGAAGAGTGGCCTCAAGACTTTGGTCACCCTGCACAAGTCCCTTGGCGAGGTTGGCGAACGCTTGAACCAGGACGAGGTCACCATCATCAGTGCTGTCTTGGACCTGAAGGACAAGCCCGTCGAGAACGTCATGACCCCAATGGACGATGTCTTTGTCATGGCCGAGGATACTGTACTGGACGAGAAGACCATGGACCAGATTCTTTCCGAGGGGTACTCCCGTATTCCCATCCATGCCACCGGAAAGCCGACCGATTTCGTTGGAATGCTTCTTGTCAAGATTCTCATCACATACGACCCTGAGGATTGTCTGCAGGTCAAGGATTTCCCACTGGCGACGCTTCCCGAGACCCGCCCTGAGACGAGCTGCTTGGACATTGTCAACTTCTTCCAGGAGGGCAAGTCGCATATGGTCCTGGTGTCCGAGTACCCCGGTGCCGACTACGGCGCTATCGGTGTCGTCACCCTTGAAGATGTCATTGAGGAACTTATTGGAGAGTAAGTTTACCACGACTGTACTGCAGAATAATTACTGACTCGTAACAGGGAAATCATTGACGAATCCGACGTCTATATTGACGTTCACAAGGCCATCCGCCGCATGACCCCCGCCCCGAAGGCCCGAATCACCAAGAGGACAGGCCAGCCGTCCCCTCGACCGATCCCTGAGAACGGTGATCTCATCGAATTCGGAGACGAGCCGCAACCTCCCCATGAACGAAATGGTTCCATCAGTGCGCTCAGCGATGCCCCGGAGAACCTCTCCAGCAGCGCCCCTAGAACCACATTCCTTATGAGAAGAAGCTCGGCCGGTCCTGACGGGCGCATGACGTCGTCTGCTGTTCCCGTGAAGGCCACCTTTGACGAGGCTAAGCAACACCTCAAGCATCTTGGTCCATCCAACCGCGCGTCGAACCCGAAGAACACCAAGTCTACAACCGTCAAAATCAAGCCCGTTCAGACCGGAGCGCCCTTGTCGCAGATCCACAGCCCGTCCCCCAATCTTCGCCCTGCCTCTATAGCTGGAGAAGTCAGCGAGGAAAGACTGGAGCATGACACGGACGAGCATACCCCCCTTATGCGCCCTAAGCTGACCGGAAAGGGTGGCGTCCATGCTATTCGCAAGAGCTATGGTGGGGCCGGCATGAGTGAGACTCAGGTTAGGCTCTCGAGCGCCGCTCACGACCACGACGCCGAGGGCGCCAAGGCCCCTGAAGGAGTCGATTTGCCCCCAACTGTCCCTGAACATGGCAGCCCAAAGGCCACACGGAGCGCAAGCCCTGAAGCAGCCCGGACGGACCTGACCATCATCGTCTCGCCTGGTCGGGCAACCAGCGCGACGAGCGTCACTGATGTTATCGATGAAGGATCTGCCACCCCCAAGCGCCGACCCCTTGTTCGAAGTGGTAGCATCAGTGAGAACGTGGTCGAGACTAGCAGTGGAGTCCGGAAAATCATCATCCAGGCCGCCAGCTCCGATTCCGATGAAGCCGGGTCTAGAGGTTCCAAGGGCTCTTCCGGGCACCGCTCGCGGGCTACCAGCCAGAGTAACAAGCAGTCTTCTAGCCACGATTCAGAAGGCGAGGAGCAGGAGAATGGGGACGGTGCGTCGAGCATGGCGCAGAGCACCAGCAACAATAGCCAGGCAGCAAGTAAGAAGAAGAACAGGAGGAAGAAGAGGAAAAACAAGTCGTAGATTGGGCGTAGTAAGATTGTGTAGGTGTTGGTGCTGTCCCCTGTATGATATCGCATTGTAATCTGAGCGGTTGCGGCGCTCGTTCACCGTTGTTGCTCTTCAAGTCAAATTTTTGGACCACTAATTTCCTGTAACATGATGAAGTCGATGTGATTGTTTGATTGTATGTTTCTATATTTTGCTTTATATTTGTTTCTCCTATTATCCCCGCTACCTTGACCCCTCCCACCTGCCCTGCCAGTCTCAATCGTACCAAATGGCATTCATTCCGAATCCGGGCTCGGGAATACGCAACCGCGCAACACGGCCCAGGAACTCGTCTTGCCACCGGTAGATCTCGATCCAGCCCTCCTGGTCATCCGTGATGGCGATCCACTCGTCGCTCCAGTCACAGGGGCTGACGGCGTTGCTGTGCCCGCCGCTCGTGGGCGTGGGGTTCAGGCAGATCTGCCTCTCGATGTGGCCGCTGTCATCGAGCTTGAAGGCGGCGATGTAGCCCGTCACGTCGAAGCTGTTTGAGCGGGCCGTGGCGAAGAGGTACTTCCCGCTGTGGGAGAGGGTGCAGACGTCGGAGCGGTACATTTTCGTGGTCGCACCCGGGATACCCGGGGGGATGAGGGGGAAGGAGCGGTGGGTGTAGACGGGGAGGCGGGTGGCCGGGTCGACGACGTATTCGCAGAGGCGGTTGCCTGCCTCCATGAGGGCGTAGAGGTAGCGGCCCGTCGGGTGGATGGCGACCCAGCGGGGGTGGTCGCCTGGGTCCGGGGCGTCGACGGAGCCGACGAGCTCGAGTTCGGGGGAGTCGGGGGAGGTCTTCTTGTGGGCCCAGAGCTTGTTGGCGGTGAGGTCGGCGGAGTAGAGGTAGGTTTCTGTGGGGTCGAAGACCATGCCGTGGATGCCCGTGTTGGGGTCGTAGGGGTAGTTTTGGACGTTTGTCTCGAGGGCGCCCGAGGAGGAGACGGAGAAGATGTTGCCGTGGGAGGCGTGCTTGTAGAAGGGGTTGCAGTAGACTGTGTAGGGGGGTTTTTGGGCCGCGAGGAGGAAGATTGCGCGGGTGTTTGTTGTTGAGAGGGCGGCGTTGGCTGGGAGGGATGGTGTTAGTTGGAAGACGTTCACGAGAGTGACGAGGTGGTCGTGATGTGACGCGATAAGGTGACGTTGGCCCGCTTGCTATGAGAATGAACTTACGGTCGTGGGTCATGTCGTGAGAGGCCTCGTGGACGATTTCTGAGGGGCTCTTGACTGCGAAGCTTGCCCACTTCTTCATGGCGGCGCCGTAGAGGTTCTTCTTGTCATGCTGTGACGTACATATGTGTGTAAGCCAGGTTTCTTGGTCACAATGGGATAGAATGCCACTAAGCTCATCCGAACTCAAGATGATCTGCGGGTAGACTGATCTGAACTTACGCTGAAAGTCATCCATGATATCGGCTGGTCCTCGGGAATCTCGGTGCGCTTTACGAGCTCAAGGGTGAGCTTCTCGTCGTCGAAAGCGACGGTGAAGATGGCGCCTGGCGGGGTCCAGGTCCCGATCATGAGGTGGTGGACGGGCATCTTTGTGGTTGTTGAGAAGAGCCTAGCGGGGAAGCGTTTGCTTTGGAAGGCCGAGAGGAGACGGAAGGATCGCGAGAGCATGAGCTAGAGGTGAGGCCGTCACGAGGAGAGGAAGAGAAATTGTAGTTTCAAAACGTCTCGGAGAATGTAGGAGCGAGGAAACTATGGCAAGTCGGGTGAGTTTCGCCGAGGTAATGAGGAAGCTCCAGGGATGTCGAGCTCCGATTGGCAAAAACGTCACGATGACTGGGTCAGGGGAATACTCTTTACGAGAAACGTCAAGACAGAATCATGTGAAAGGGGAAGGGGGAGGTGTGGGAAAGATTTAAGAAAAAGAGTAGGCAAGTCTGGTGTACCTTACAGCTCCTGCCCCTCGTCTCCGAACCCCGGACAACACGACGAGGGGCATGCAGCAGCAGCACCCGGTGCGTGGAGAGACGGGCCCGCTTTTTGACAGTTCGAGTGTGGGGTCGCCGCAATTTGGAGGGGCTGCTCGGGAGATGTGGCGGTAATTGGGCGGAAGGAACGATTGCTCCCGGCAGAGTGTTCTTCCCCCACCTTTGGGCAGTCGATTCAGCCAGCGCTCCGGAGTTGTGATTTCACGGGACATCGAATGATAAGATAGCTTCATCTGCTGGTTCCTGCTTGAGGCTCTGGAAAGAAGTGGATTAGGTAACTATGGCCTCGTATGATACCAATGGGGATCATGACGCTCAGTCGTTGTCAAGCGACACTCAATGAGTGATCGTGCGCCAAGTATTAGGGTGCTCCGTGCTCCGCGACGACTGCCGGGCCACGATGCCGAAAGACCGGGGAGAGGAGTCCAGAGTTGCCAGCCGGACACCGGCCGGGGGGATACAAGAACCTCGGGAGCATCTTGGCAAGGCCCACGCGGCAAACGAAAGTCATAAAGGCGATTGACCCATCAGTTCATCCGGAAT
Organism: Colletotrichum lupini; assembly: GCF_023278565.1. Taxonomy (NCBI): domain Eukaryota; kingdom Fungi; phylum Ascomycota; class Sordariomycetes; order Glomerellales; family Glomerellaceae; genus Colletotrichum; species Colletotrichum lupini. The sequence continues at coordinate 1,266,368 of NC_064672.1, forward strand.
ACCCGAACAGAGTGGCGTTTCTCGTTTGTGTTAGTCAAGCAAGTCAAGTTTCCGGGGGCTGGCTAGTACGGCACAAGCGACAGGTCTGTTTCTACGTCGTACTTCGTCCATCAATATGTATGTATATACCTTGATTGGCTGTGAAAAGAAGGGAGGTGCGGCAAGGAATCAGAACCTACAATAATATAGGCCGAGGCTCGAATCAGGCTGTGGCTATAGACCATGACTTCCGTCGCAAAGCGACGACTCTTATGGAGAGCAATAGTCATGCACAGAATCCCGGCGTCAACAGAATGGTTACAAGATACGGACTGACATTTCGGAATGCTTGACTGTACAAATAAACTTGCCATGTGCGTATCAAGCCTGCTATGGTCTACTCGTCGAGACCCTGTTCGTCATCCCGAGTCCCCTTTCTGAATCTACATCTGAGAGAGCATTGGCACTCCTAGGTGAGGATTCGTATCTGCTCAGTACATCCTGGTCATCGCGCGTGCTTACACCGTCTTTGACGTGAGATACCCATGCCCTCGCCTTCGTTTCAATCTTCGTCTCAAGCTGTTGTTGCCTCTGGTCAGCTCTGGCTGTATGCTTACACTGAGGTGGAGATCATAATTCTACTAACCTCAGTAAACTTGAACAGAAGCCACACAACAGAGGTCAGAAGCGAGGTGACTGCGGCGAAAGGGACATAAGTCCACCAGGCAGGCTTTTTGCCGTCCAAGATGTCTACGTTCATCCCAAATAAGGTCTAAAATTCTATTGTCAATGCATGATGAACGGCTCTTGGCTTTTGAGTCTTACCCCTATGAATGTGAGTGGTAAGAAGATGAACTAGTCAAGGTGTTAGTTAGTATGTAGAGCTATACGCTACGGAGGTGTTACCGTGATCCAGCTCAATCGCTTCATGCTCGTCGACGAGTGCACAGACTGTCGCGCTTCTTTAATAGATACGAGATTGCATCCCTTTGACCTGGTAAGTGGCATGTTCAACACTGGCAACACCGTCTATACCCACCAGCTGAATGAGATCTCTCGAGTTCTCGTCCAACTCACCGAGCTTCTTTCCAACCGCGGCAGCCAACTGGTCTATCGCCTCTGTGAGTTCCTCGAGATCGCCGGTCTCGTTGTGCTGTAGGCAGTACTTCCTCGCAAAATTCCTAATGCTGGAAGCGACCTTGGAGAGGTTATGACGATGGCTGAGCCACCTTTGTCCATTCTCAAGGAGGTGATCCAGGAGCGCCGGGTCAGATCCCTTGGATTCAATGATTCTCTTGCGAAGCTGCCGTGTTGCAATGCGTCAGTGAACCTCTCGAAAGTCAATGCTGCTGGGGTAAAGGAGATACGCACATGGAGATCCACGAGATTCGCATCGCAGTAAGCAAGCCATGTATGTTTGACATGGATAAGAAAGTGCCTCAGAAAGACCGCGCCATTATCCGGAAGCCAAATGTGTGGCATGGTGGTGAGGTGAGCCTTTGTGTGCCATTGATGGGTTTGCTCATCGCGGAAGACATCCCAGCACAGCACCAATTGCTTACAAGGCAGAGCTTCGTCATTATTGGGAGAGTTCCACATGAATGCCTCAATGTAGTAGGTGATGTGACTCCTGTTGTCTTCTTGTGAGATGATCTTGAGATTCAGTTCCTCAATCTGAAGATTGTCTGTCAAACGACGAAGCTGAGGTGAAAATGGGGCGTCGCCGAGAATCTGTTGTTGCCTATAAAAGTGGTAAGCGTTACAGTCAGCGGCCACGGTGAATGGAGACGCTTACAATGAGAATCTCTCTGTCGGCCCCCAATGCTCGAACGAGCGTCTGTCTCCTGGCTTCAGCCGTAGAACTGTGGTCTTGTCATCTTGAAAGATCTCTAGAGTCTGGCTGTCCTGCCACCCGTGCGCCCTGCGGAACTTGGCCGTATTCACGAAATCAGTATACCCTCCTTTTCCAATGAGGAGGTTGATTATGTTGCTATTGCGATTATTGAGTGCTATTGCAAGCGGTGTTTCGCCTCCCATGTTCTGCACGTTGACGTTGGCAGCAGCGGACAAGAGATCTTCAACTATGTTTCCATAGCTCCGGCGTACGGCGTGGTGCAGCGGGGTATCCAGCGAGGCATCGGCGATATTCACATTGTACTTGCCATCGAGCAAGACTTTGATTAGATCCCTTTCTTTAGCCACGACAAGCAGTGAGAGTGTGGCCGTGTCACTTCGGCAAAACAGTCGGACTACCTTATCTTGTCCATAATGCGCGGCCCACCAAAGTGGCGTCCGACCTTGCGTGTCGACAGAGCTCAGCGGCGCAGTTCCCTCGCTGAGGAGCTCTTCAGCAGCAGTTCGTATCCCGAAATAAGCTGCTAGGTGTAGTCCCGTGACGTTCTTAGGGACGCGCTGCGTATACCCGGGTGTCCTTGTTGAGGATTGTTCGATGAGAATGGCCTGGCTTGACATTACGACATTGGCACGGTTGTCTAGAAACCTCATAGCGGCTGCAACGGGCTCCGAACATGTCTGCGTATGGGACCCCCAGTGACAAGCAGCGTAGAGGAAGAATGGATTGTGGCTTAACCTCTCTTCAAAGTCCTCGTCCGACTTGCAGAACCCATCGTCGGAAGATATCCTCGAAAGCTGCCTCAGACAATAGCTGACGATGCTGTCATGAATCTTGGGAGCCCGGTCGCTTCTCTCGTGCCAAAAGTAGTCTTTGACAGCGCAGTGGAAAAAGGATATTGACTGTCCTCCCTGCTCTCCCTTGATTGTTACAATGCCGTGCAATGCAGACGCGATCTTCTCTGGCGTCGGAGGCACACGCAGGTACTCTGAGACGTCCGCTACCAGAGCATGCTGAAGCTCGAGCATTGTGAGTGCTCGGTGAGAGAAAGTAAGCCAGTCGATGACGTGCGAAGCGAGACCAGACTGAAAATGATCTGAACGCGCTTCAATTAGTTCGCCGAAGACGTGGTTCAGATGCCGACGTTCTTGAGTCCAATGTCTCAAGAATCGTTGGAACTCGAACTTCGTGTGCATCGGCGAAAGTTCCTCGACGATACGACTCGCGACATGAAATCTGGAATGACTTAGCGACGCATTAATTTTCACGACTGGTGAACTGTGACTTACATCCCCTCAGTTGCTCTCAAAATAATTTCGTAAAACTCGATGTGCTCTGGGATCGAGTACGACGCTGGTGGCTTCACGTGGGAAGTGATATACTCCTTCAGGTCCGTTGTGTCCGAAACTGGCATTGGTAGGGTCGTAATTGAACTGTCTTCGTTTGTCAGAGACACGTCAAACGTTGAAGTGGCGAAAATCTTGATGTCGATCTGAGCACGAAGGCGACTGAAGAAGGACAGAAGGCTGCAAGACACTTCAATGTCAAGTCTATCGAGTCCATCCCAGACGAGTGAGATTCTTGCCCTCTCGGTGTCATTTTTGGTGCTACGGTGACACAGCAACGATTCAAGAGCTGTTTGACCATTCCTGTTCCCGACGTTGTCGTCTTTCCTCGGCCTCGAGAGCTTCGACAACAATTCCACATCTGTGCCGTAATCGATACGCTCGAGTAATTGTTGGATCAGACATCCCGTGAGGAAATCCATTTGCTGAGAATGGTTCTCGCAAAATAAGAAGAGTACTAGACTATCTGATTTCTTCAACTCGTCGATTACCGCGGTAGCTAGAATCGACTTGCCCACCCCAGGCGGACCGATACAGAAGAGCGTGTTATTGCTCTCATTCTCCCACTGACGGTATATTTCCCTGTCAAAAACCCAGCTACATGTTTGGGGATGACGAAGTGCTAGGTTCTTTATATGGATTTCTTTCATGTGCTTGGCAGGAGGCAACGTCTTTTGAAAGGCATCCCATGATTGAAGCTCCATCTAAGCTGTGGCAGGTAGTTTGTCGGAGATCACTCGACTCAAGAGGCAACAAGTATGGTGTTAGTTGCAGGTGGGTTTGAGGGTGAAAATAAGGGTGGAATTGAGGATGAAAAGCCGGGGGCGGAGACAAGAGTGAAGATGAGGGAGAGGAGAACGAAGATGAGGGCGAATATGAGTATGAGAGTATTGATGAAAGTGACAATGAAAGTGATGGGAGTGAGCGCCTGACCAGAATCATCAAAATTACTTGCTTCAAACGAGGCGGCAGTGAGGCAAGGCGGTTCTGCATATTCAGCCTGCGCCTGGTCATGAGCCGTAACAAAAGTGCAACTTCAGCTTGGAGACGGATGCTGCGCCTGAGGGAAGATGGCACGGAAAGTTCTATTGGGTAATGACAACCAACTTCGATCTAAACCAAAAAGCCTATGGGGAATATACAGTCACTTACCGCCAATGAGGTGACAGCAGGGCAAGTGCCGATTACTGCTGACCCTACTATTGATGCAGCCTGAATAGGGTGTGGTTGGCGGTATGATCCTACAGCCTTACTCTTTTCTACGGCTTGATGTTAACTCGTGCGGTCGGTCTTATAAATGCCAGGTGAGGCAGTCTGGTTGCTCGGAAATATGATAAGTGAGATGACTGACTAAAGCATGTCTGGTCTTGTTCATCACTTGCGTGGTTGTCTTCGCTGATATGATGTACCAAAAGCCATTGACGTCAATTCCATGGTCATCAGCAGCAGCTCCAGCGCACCGCTTGAGAAAGAATGGCACATACTCCGCACTCCATAATCGCTGCCTTCTGAGAAGAATGTTCCATGTAAAATTCTAATGGAAAGAGGGGTATCTTGATACGTTACAAATACAATGCCGAGTTGGGATACACATTCATCTTACAATTCCTCAGTTCCCTCCTAGCAGCCCTAGTGTGCCACACCCGATGACCCCTCATACAACGCCTTGAACGACGACTCGCTCTTCAGGAGTCTACGAGGCTCCCCATACTCGACAACTACTCCTGAATCGACAACCGCAACTCGGTCAAAGTCTAGTATCGACTCCAGCTTATGTGCAATCGCGATTACGGTCCAATCTCTGAACCACGAACGCAGCACCTCGTCGATGATTCTACTGGACTCGTCGTCCAAGCTATTCGCATAGAAAGTCAGCTTCCTTGATCCACTCAGGTAGGATAGGTGCCAACTTGAAAAAACACTTGCGAAAGGGAAATAGCAAAGAGTAAACTCACCTGCTCGTAATCTCATCCAGAACAAGCACCCTCCCCTTCCTCAACATAGCCCTCGCAAACACCAACAACTGCGCCTCACCCTGCGAGAAGAACTTATCGTCAATTACGGCATCCAGACCACCGCGCTCCTCGACTTTCTCCCAGAGCTGCACCCTTTTCAAGACCGCCGTGATATCCTCGTCCGACGCTGTCTGGCCCGGGTCGAGATTCAACCGCACGGTGCCGTCGAAAATATAGGACTCCTGCGGGACCGCGACGATCTTGGAACGGACGTATTCGTGGGGCAGCGTGGCGTTGTCGACGTTGTCGATGGTGATTGTGCCCGAGTCTAGGTCCATCATGCGGAGGAGGCAGAGGATGAGGGAGCTTTTGCCGCTGGAGGGAGTGTTAGATGTCTTTGTGCTGGTAAGGTTGGGGCTAGGGAATCACTTGCCTGCCTGTTCGGCCGCAGATTGCAACCTTTTGACCTGGTTCGATTGAGATGTTTACATCTTCAAGTACGGTACCAGATGATCTATTACAACGTCAGCTTTACACTCTCAAGGTCCGGTTTAACGATTCTATAAACTTACGCGTAGGACGCCGTCACTTTCCGAAGCTCAACGGCTCCTTGACTTGGCCACTCTCCTTCTGGCTCCGCAAGCTGCACACGAGAGTCGTCCTCAGACGCCGTAGTCAAAGAAAAGTTCCTCACCCTCGCAACCGCGCCAAGCGAAACCTCCAACATGACCCACGACGTGATAATCGCCTTCACGCACCCACTAAACGCCAACACATTCGTCAACGCAACACCAATGAACCCGGGCCCAATTTGTTCGCGCAGCGTCGTGACCAATACAACGAGGACAACGGCGATGACGGCAATCACCATGTCAACCGAAAACGTTAGCCAGCTTTGTAGGCATGCAAGGAGGTACTTGGGTCGCTGTGAGTCGTCGAGCCGGCGGAGGTTGACCTTTTCGAAATTGTCTTCCCAGCGGAAGGCTCTGATTGTCGCTAGGCCTTCGAGGGTTTCGATGAGTTGGGAGTAGAGGGGTGCTTTGTGCTCGATGTCGAGGAGGCGCATTTGTCGCGAGGTGCGGAGGTAGAAGTGCTGGATGGCGTAGAAGGTTGGGATGAGGAAGGGGAGGATGGCGGCCATGTAGCGTGAGGAGACGGACATGACTATGAAGCGTGCTACGCCGAACGCGACGCCTAGGATTGGAAGGTTAGTTGGGCTTCGGTTTCGTTAGAGATGGAAAGAGTCTTGCGTACCTACGGCCAGGCCGAGTGCTGCGGCGGGCAGCTCCATGTCGATGAGCTGGAGATCTTGGCTGAATCTGTTGACTGTGATGCCGCTGTCCACTGAACTGTGAAATGTCATGGGCGCACTATCTCTGTTAGTATGGACAGCAAAAAAAAAAGTCGGTTGTGTACCTTACCGAGATGTGGTGTCTAGTAGAACGCCGTGGAAATAGACTCCCGACTTGTTGATGATGACAATGAAAAGTTGCCTAGAATGTTTCGTTACCAACGGCTCTGGTTAATACTGTGATGGTGCAAGTACTTACCACATCCCAAAGAGCACCGAAGCCACAGACCCGACTCCCAGAGCCGCGTAGACACCAAGCCACTTGCCCAGATCTTGGTTCGGTCTCTGCTCGTTGGACTCCGCCCACCACTTGAGCCAGATATCTGACGATGAATTTGTTAGTCTGATGATTTCCACGTCAATAGACTCTTGGGGGAGATTACCGGGAAACGAGTCGCAAAAGGCAAAGACAATCATGGCGCCAGCAAATGTCGATAGGCTAAACCACCCAGCTGCCCTGGCATAGAAGCTATACATCCCCCAGTCGCCGAGTTGACGGGCGGAATCTGCTTGGTCTTCGAGTAGGCCGAGGACCGTGGCTGGTGGTTTATCGTTTGTTACTGTTATCGGCGGCACCTTTACGCTCTCGCTATCGCTTGTTCCGGCGCGTTTGCTTGAGGAGGATGGTTGTCCTTTCGTGACCGCCTCGTTGTCTATGATTCGACCCTCATCGTTAAGAAGTACGACGTCGTCGGCAAACGGGACACGGCGAGCTGTCAGAGGGTCGTTAGCACTAAGCCATATGAGGAGTCAAGGAGGTCGTACAATCAGATGATGCTAGAATGACCGTCGTATCCGTGTGGCGGAGCAAAGCATTATTGCCGAAGAGATTACTGAATACGATGTCTTCGGTGCTAGAGTCTAGGCCGCTGAAAACGTCGTCAAGTACCAACAACTCTTGTCTTGCGTACAAAGCGCGGGCAATGGCCTGCCATAGTGTTAGCTTCACTCGTCTCCCCAACTCCGAAACAAGCTCAATGACAGACCAGACGATGCTTCTGACCACCGCTCATAGAAATTCCCTTCGTACCCGCCACGGTACTGTCTCCATTCGGCCAGCTAGCGATATCTTGCTCCAAAGCACACGCCTTGATGACGATGTAGTACCAGGCCGAATCGAACGCGGCGTGACCGGTGATGATGTTACGTACACTGTCGTTCGGTATCCACGCGGTTTGGCCGCAGTACGTGACGCCAGAGAAGTTGGTGGAAATGGTGCCCTTGAAGGACGATAACTCGCCGAGTAAACACTTTAGAAGCGTCGACTTGCCACAGCCCACAGGCCCGAGTACCAAGGTGAAAGCTCGTCGCCGGACGTTCCAGTTGTCGATGTCGATGACAGGCTTGGAGTCGTCTGACCAAGAGAATGTTCCCTTTACAGAGGCGATGACGCTGAGGGGCAAATCGGCGACTGGCAACTCACTTTCATGCATGTCGGACAGCTCGACGTCTGGGCCTAGACCAGCAGCTTTTGGGGACTCTGTCACGGATTTCCCAGCCCCGGCGATTTTGACACCCTCGCTAGCGAGTCTGGCGTCAACTCTTTCCTTGCCGTTCAAAAAGTCTTGGATTCTCTGGAAAGAAGCCAGGGCAGAAGCCAGGAGCGGAAGTCCCATGACGATACCGACTAATGGCTGGTTCACCAGTATCAACAAAGAGTACGCGGTGAACGCCTTTTGGATCGTCAAAACATCGCCGGTTCGAGCCGCCGTTGCAACGAATGTGCTGAAGGTGAGTATTGGAGACCAGATCGGCGTGCAAATCACTTGAAAGGAACAGTCTCAGCGTACATGTCACGGAGAGGCAACGCAGGAAAAAAGCTTACAAAACATCATGGAGATGCCCAACAGTACCCTGAATCTCTTGGAAACCTCGAGCTCTACGGTTCGAAGCTTTTGAATCACTGAAAAGGCAACATCATTGAGGCCAGAGATCTTGAGCCATTTGATGTTCCCCAGCGTCTTGGAGGTCGTTGAGACGCGATCTTGCGAGGCTTTGATCCATTCCGCGGATGCTTTGCCGGTAGGAACAGCGAGAAAAGCTGTGGCAAGTAGGACAACTGCCGATATGCATCAGATTCTGAGGTTCTCTCAGCCAGCGAAGCTGATATGGCATCCTACCGAAAACGAGGGCAACGGGCATGGCACAGGCAGCTCCAAGCTGCCTGTAAATCAGGTAAATCCCGATACCAATCTCGACAAGTCCACTCCAGACCTCGTGAAGCTGCATGATGCCCTGGCTGATGGTCTCGCTATCGGTTCCAACTAAAGTCAGAGCCGCGGAAGGGCTGACGTTGGGCGACGTCAAATCCAGCCTCAACGCTTTCCGATAGACAAGTGCCGTCGTACTGCCCCTCGTCATGGAGGCCGCACGTTGATTGCGCCAGTCATACTGGCCCGTCGAGACCTACAACATGATATCTCAGCGTTCCGCACTTTGAGTAGTTCTAGAACGCCCTCTTGACCGAGAGCGAAGATGACGAAACGCAGAACCCACAGCAATACCGGTGTAAACGATCACGTACGCCCCTATCAAACCAAAACCGTGATTATTGTAGGGCTGCTGTTGCGGCTGACTGGCAAGGCGAATAGCCTCGTCAATCAGAAACGGCTGGGCGTAGTTGAAGGCGATCTGAAAGAGTTTCGGGACGATGGCCGCGGCAAGAGGGCCGGCAAAGGCGCGGAGCCAGGTGCTGAACAAAGCGCCGGGGACCGTCTTGTCGGGGACTTTTTTGTGTAGAAATCAGATATATTAGTCCGCGGAACATTTCGTGTTTTAGTTTGGGGGCCGAAAATAGATTACCTTGGTCCCACGCGCCGGCGAGTTTTCTGTAGAGCGGCTCTGAGGCTAGCTTCGGGTCCAGTGGATAGAGGTCATCTAGTTGAAGGATGTTTCTGTATCCGTTGATAAAGAGTGACGTCAACCAGAAGAAGACTGATCTGTTGAAAGTGCCGCTGGTGACCTCCTTGGAGTATCCTTTGTGTTCTGGAACTAGGATCCTGCGCTTCTCTGTTGATTCTAGAAGGATCATGACAGCTCTGACAGCCAGAGTACAGGTGAATATGGCGGGTATGGTCTGATGGGGCCCCAGCATCCACAAAGTTCGGGTACGAGCAGTGTCAAACAGAATTGACAGAAACAAGTAAACTGACAGGACGAATGACGGCCTTACGGACCGTTGATGAGCGAGCCATGATAACAGACCCAATCCTATCGAGGCAATTAGACTAATGATGGCGGTGGGAATGGTCGCGCGCGTATGGGTGATGGTTGTCGATGGTGTAGTGATCCAGAGGATCAGAAGAACGAAGTTTAGGGCAGCCAGAGAAATGGATGCAGACTTTCGAGATCAGCCATTGTGGTAGGAAGCAGTTTGCCAGGACTAACAGCTTTGAGCCAGCGCAGGGTGCTGGGCACAACTTTGACATCGGATCTTGCCAGGCGTAAGGCACATGTGGGGAGCAACAGCAGGAGGAGAGATTGCAGGGGAACAGCTAGTATGGCCTCCTCGAAGAAAAGTGTAAAGTCGAATCCGCCCCGGCACAATTCTCCGGCCCACGGACCGAGAGAGTTGTCAAGGCCGGGAGAACAAGCCGGCTGCGGGACCCACATGGTGCTAGCGGGCACCGGGGGACTCTCGTGTCGCTGATGGTGTTTCAAGACCAAGGGAGTGAGGCAATTTAATCAAAGTGAGATTTCAAACAAAACATGAGCCGAATGTAACGCTTTGTGACTCGTTTACTAGCAATAGCGTCAAAACGAGGTGCCAAACTGAAGAGAACAATTCCAAAACAGAGTTGCAGTACGCCCAAACTTATTGCACGTCGAGACGAAAGGAAATGAATGGAAATAGTATGAGATTGACTGGGAAAAGGACAGAACAGAATGGAAGCGACGGGCCTGCAGTCACCGCACCACACGCCGCAATCCTCCGTAAATTCCCAGACTCGAGGTAAGACGGTAAGAGCCTTAGGCAGAGGGGGCCAAGTTTGGTGGTGTTGACGTGGAGTTGCCAATCAAATCAAGGTGTGCCTGTCTCGGGGTGCGGCATAGCGGCAGCTAGACACAGCCACCCCGTGAATTGCCCAAAGCGGAACCGGTCTCATCTTGGACTGATGGACCAGATGACAGTCGACGTCAACCGAGATGGGGGATTGAATGTCCGATGTAAGAAAGGGACGAAAACCGATCGGCTCGAAGCAGCATCGCCGAGCAGTCAGGCAGGATTTTGGTGCTAGTCAAGGAAGTTGCATCGGACGACTCAGGCCCCGTGCATCGACACAATACGGCGTGTTGGTCTGACCAGGTACTCCGTAGCCTGTAGGTCAGGTGTGAGCGTCTGAGATGAATGAATGCATCAGCACTGACAGAAAAAGACAGGAAACCTGGAGTCGGGGGCCGATGGACGCATCCAGTCTGACCGTGGAACCGTCCAAGTTAGAGGTTCATGTTGATGAGATGACTTTCTCCAGACTTGAGATGATTGATGTATGTGGCGGGTGTCATGTAAGGCGAGGCGTGTAGAAGGTTGAAAAGCTGTCTACTGTGCCATTGGAGCCTTGGGCAGCCTCAGTGGAAGACGGCTGTAGGTAATTGACTCGTCCGGGAGCGATAACGACATCTGACCACCACCATCACGTCGTCTGAAGTTGGTTGTGTTCATCTTTGCTAAATACAGAACTGTACGATTCGAAGCAAAACAGGCGTGTGCAGAGGATAGAGTCATTTGAAATCCCAAGTTTGGGACAGCAAGGAACCTTATGGTACCAGCCATGCGGTGTCCCACGTGTTGAAGAGCCGCAGTGGAAGGGAAGACCCAACCACATCTGAAATGGGGATTCGTCACCTCCCACGTGATTTGGACTGTGCTTCAGCCTCTGTTGATGCACAAGGAAGGCACGTCCACGAAGTACCTTACCTATCTTACTACTGTGTAAAGATAAGGCAGGTACTCCGTACCTATGAAGGTAACCTGATGATGGAAGGAAGCAAGAGACAGAAGAGGGGAGAGAAAGAGCAAGTGCGAGGAGGGCAGCCACGTGATTGTGATGGGTCTTGCCAAGACGGGAGTCCAATGGGGCCTTCCTTCTGCTCGGGTCGAGTCTGTGTCGACCACATCGCATGACAGGGCAGTCACGACGGGACTCACAGACTGCTGCTGCCATGTTGGGAACTTGGGGCAAATACTTGCTGGGAACCTGGAGGGCTGGAAGACAACCCGGGACCCAATGGAAAAGACGGGTCATGGAAGAGAAATTGGGAAGGAGGGACCCCCCTTCAGTCAAAGTGATGCGAACCGTCCGTCTCCTCTTCAATTCTCGTGGGGAAAGCAATGCACCGGCATCATTGACCAAGCTCCTCTCTCCTGTGTCTGATTTTCCTCGCTCGCCGATCACTGCTCTGCTCTCCCGCCTCCTTTCTCCATGATTTCCCAAACAGGATCGCAGCACATCCGTTCATCCCCTGATTCCCCTCGCCAAAATGCTTGGCCTCTACTGTAATTCTGGAATACTGGAGCCGCCCCGGTGATCTCCAGACTCCAGAAGTTGCCTGAGGTCTGATTCTGACTCTGACTCTGACTCTGACCAAAGCCAAGACTCCAAGATTAGGTCCAAGACTACTAACTACAAGCCAGGCCTGGAAAAACTAAAAGAAACCAAGAGATTTCTGATACTCGCAACCAAGGCCGGAAGCATCGCCAACACCGAGCGTCTCTCTTGGTATTTCTTAGTTCTGGCCTGTTATTCCCACCTCAACAAGAACGCCATGCTGCTGTGGTCTTGGCCAGTGTTGCGCGACGATCATCGCCCGACTTTGTCAATCTGCTCGAGACAGAAGTCCTTGGCAATTCGATGCACCAGTTGAAACACCGTCCCTTCTCTCGACTTCGATCCCTCAACCCTCGAGCCAGGTCGACCAGGGTGCGGAGACTCCCAACGTTGCCTTGTGTTCTAGCCCTCGGCATTTATTGTGTGAACTGTGAAGGGATGGGAACGGACGGCATGGAATGGGACGGAATGGCGCAGCAACCGCAACCCGCGGCACCGCTTCCAAACAAGCACCTCTCCAGTCGAGATCCCCCAATTTCTAAAGGCCTAAGCAGACACTGCAAATCAGACAGCCTTCAGGAACAGTAGTGCGGCGAATGACGGAAGAAGGAGAGCGATGTAACGGTATCGACCAGGGCCAAGCTTTAACCCTTCAACGCTTGATTGCGGCTCACAAATCAAGCTCGTGGGGACTCGGAGCGTGTCTTGGTTGCTATACGCTACTTCGTACTGGCAGTGTACTATTACGGCCATCGTAACCGGTGCCCTAGCAGAGATCCAATAAGTTTTTGCAAATCCTGCCATTCAGGCCACTTTTTGCTTCTGCAACGCCTAGGGGGCCGGTTCTGATTCACGAGAGGCTCCCCTGCTTGTCAAGAAACGACCCAGGGTGCATCGTTGCACTTCTGAAATTTAGACTTCATCGCTTCGCGCATGCTCATCCTTCAAACGCCATCCTGGCACCTCACTCTTCAAATGGGCGGCATCCCACTCGTCACCAGCGTCTTGGGATGGAGACAGTCGCGCGCAGAGGGGAAGGAAGACTCTTGTTGGGAAGCGAGAGGCGTTCGCGATTTTGGCCAAGCGCCCTTTTGGGCGGTGTTTCATCCCAGGTTTGACAACCTGTCCTCCGATCAAACCCTTCAACCCCCATGGCTGTTCCACTAACCGCAAGGTACGCGACCTTGAGAATGCCACCACCGCACAAGCATTAACAACACATGCCAACCAGGGCACGACGGACACTAGTTCCCACGTTCTGTGTGTGCAGAGTACGGGATGATGGCTGGATGCAGCCTATTACCAGGTCTAGCTACCGTCAAGCAGCCACCACCGTTGGGGACCCGTTCCACCTCCGCAAGCCTCAGTTCTGGAGAGGTACATACAAGAATCCGCCGCGGCGGGGCCGTTCTAAATCACCAACCGTCTGATCAACAGTCGCCCTCCATGGCCACCACTGGCACCCTCAACCGCAAACGCATGGTAGCGAGGCCCATCATCAATCGGCTACAGACACCTTTTCTGCTCTCTTTTTATTTTGGGACCTCGTCTCCGCTTTCCCCGGCTCACGGCTGCTCCGGGGTTTGGCGCGACATGGCACCGTCGTGATGCTTGGCACACACCTCTTCCCATTCGCCATAACGTCTCTTTCTCAAACTGAGGACCCGACTCCCCTGCTCCACCAAACTGCACTGCCCTCGCGATGGATCACAGTCTGTGACATGGCTGACATGGTGACATTGGGCAAAGATAGCGTTCACCTCATTTGTTTGACAAGACGTCTCAATTCCTTGGCACTGTGACCTCATGGGTGCAATCTGTGCCTGCTCTACCTGCGGCATGATATTCCGAGGGATCTGGATCCGAGTGAGATTCCCAGGAAGCTTATACTCTATATCAACCCAGCCCGATCTGGCCTTGATTTCGGTTTCTCTTCTCTCGACACTCTCAAGTCTTCAACACAACAACATTTCTGGTTCAGTTCCTTCTCTTTGGCTGGTCCAGTCTTTCCTTGAGTGCCTTTCTCATTTCTTCCATTCTCACATTCCATTCTCTCCAGGTTCTGTGAACCCTTTTCAGTTGTAAATTATACCATCAACTTTTTCCTTCATCTCTTTGACTAGAGACATTCAGCACTCCTTCAAAATGAAGAGCTCTATCCTCCTTTCCATTGCGGCCATCGCCGCCCAGGTCATCGCCCTCCCTACCCAGGAGGACCGATCCGTGGCTCTGCCCGTCCGTGACCTGAACTTCCCGGCTCAAGTTGATGTCAGGCCTGTTCTGCGCCGCGCCAAGGGCGAGCAAGGTATGTCAAAGAAACTCACACATCAACGTTCGGAACTCATCTAACTTTCAACGCCAGCCGGTGACAACGCCGACGTCCAGCAGGAGGGCGAGAACGCAGGCGAGAACGCAGGCGAGAACGGAGTCGCCACTAAGAAGGCCGCCAAGGACGCCGCTGCTGCCGGAGGAGCCGGTGCCGCTGCCGGTGGTGCCACTGCCGGAGGAGCCACAGCCGGCGGTGCCGCCAACAACGGAACTGCCAATGCCGGAGGCAAGAAGAAGGGCAAGAAGGGCAAGAAGAACGCACAGGCCAAGGCCGCGGGCAAGAAGAACAACGCTGCCGCCGGTGCTGCCGGAGCCAAGAAGAACAAGGCCAAGAAGAACAACGGTGGCGCTGCCAACAACGGAACTGCCAACGCCGCCGACGGCGCTGCGGCTGGCGGAAAGAAGGCCAAGGCTGCAAAGGGTAACGCCGCTGCCAAGAAGAACAACGGAGCCGACAACGCAGCTGGCGGCGCGGCTGCTGGTGGTGCCGCCGGTGGTGCTGCGAACAACGGAACCGCGAACGCTGGTGGCAAGAAGAAGAACGGCAAGAACGGCAAGAAGAACAACGCTGCTGGAGGCGCCGCTGCGAAGAACAACCAGGCAGCCGACGGTAACAACATCCTCTCTTCCATCCTCGAGAGCGTAAGTAGCCCCAGAGACGCATGCCATTGAACATTCGCTAACATTCACTTGCAGATTGGTGGAGGCGCTGCAGGCGGAAACGCTGCCAACGGTGGTGCCAACAAGGCCCAGGCTGACCCTCTCGCCCTTCTCAGCGGTCTTCTCGGACGTGACGAGGAGTCAGCCGACCTGGAACAGCGCGAAGAGCATGACCTGGCTGAGCGTGACGACCACGAGCTTGTCCAGCGCGACGAGGAGGAAGCCGATCTGGAGTAAGCGGGAGTGGACGCTCGAGTGTTGAGCGGCTCCAGATGCCGGGGCCCCAGGGCAACAAGCCGAGTCGGAGCCTGGGACGGTTCCCGGCGGTCCCAGCGATCACCGGAGCTGTCTTTGACGGGCTCGACCGGTGGCAAGTCTGAAGCAAAGGCAGCTACGCTGGTAGAGCTGTTTCCGAGTGTGTATGTCTCGAGGTCGGAAAAGAAATGAACTTTTTGTTGGTGCATACATTTTGCTAGCCTGATCTCGCTTGAGATATCAGTAGGCAGCTGTTCCTGTCGTCGCCAAGGGTTTTCTGAGGCATATACGGGAAACTTCACTCAATGGCCAAGAGGTCCTTGGGATTTGTACAACTCTTTGTAATGTTCTGGGACAGTTTTCATTTGTAGGAAATTGAGTGAAGGTGTGCACCGCAGTTTTTAGGCCAGATCCCCATCTTTGAAAAAGATTAGTTGTGATACCACGATAGTGAGAATTCGACCAAAGATTCTTCAAATGAGTATTAAGAGAGTGTGGTGCATCATAGACTGTTGACTGCTGGTTCATGAGTACGAGTTCATGATGCTACGCAAAGAATGTGAGGACAGGTACTCAGCCATGAGGGAGGGAGCTGAAGGGGCCCAGCGGAATCGAGTCAAGCTTAGAATCTTGGTAACGGTGATAGACAGGGGCACACCCAGGGACGACCGGGGTTGGAGCTCCGGGGCCGGCGGTCGGTCATCGACACGTGAGGCAGATGATTGGCAGGCGATAAGGCGCAGATTAGCGGCCCCTCAACGACTCCCTGTCCATCTTTTTAGAGTAGGTAATTGACTTTTGCTCCCTACTCTTAGCCTCCTCCTCCACCTTGCCAGCAACGGCTCTCGACCAACAACAGCAAGACACCACGCGTCCACCCAGGTCTTGGCCTCAAGAGCAGACTTGTCCTAGGAGGGGAGTTGGTCCGGCTTGTCTTGCGGTTTGTTCGGCTCTTCGGATCACCTTGGTTGCTACTCCTATCATGGTTGTAGTGTTGGAAATGACACGCTGATTGTGTATCCAGTTTCTCTCATTGCCTATCTCTGCACTCCGCATGGATATATCGTATAGATATGACCCAGGGTCAGAAGCAAAGTTGCTTTCCAACGTTCCGCCGCTCGCCTTTCCCCCACACACCCGTCTCTCAATTCAACCTTTTTCGATATGCTTAGGCCGGGTTGTTCCCCACTGAACTAGACACCAGCTAGGCCACTCTCCCGCCCTCGCAGGAAACCTTCACCTTCCCGATTGAGCCATGGCCAACCAATACAGCGCCGCGATGGGGGGGTTGAAGTCAATCAAGGCTAATGCGGGGCTCATCTAATGTCTCTGCCGGTGCCGTTAGCCCAGGTTTCTTATGACAACCTGACAAGAACGTGCCAGGCACGCATCGCTTTAAGAGGTCAATTGATACGACAGGACCCCTACTCTCCGCTCTCCGCTCGACGGGAAAGAATCATTGTCTTGCCGTTTCCCTCCAGTGAGGATGTCCCGCTAGCCTTACAGGCTACAAGTCAAGAGATATCGAGTGCGTAATATCGGAGCTGGCCGCGCCCTCCTCTCTCTCGTTGTCCAATCTTATCGCGTACATGGACTCTTGGAGCGCATCCGACGCGGGTTGCTCACATGCAAAGCAGGCAGCTCCCGCGATGCAAGGGCGGAATGGATCGCTGGATCCCGGGGGACCCAGCGAAGCGATATGGTGCAGCTTTCTTGGCACTTTGCAACTCTCTCGGCTCGATACGACCCTGACCAGGGGAAACGGGACCGCAATCATGGGCTGAAGAGGTTCAGCTCCATCCTACATATAGTGGCGACTTGCCCCGCGACGGAAGTAAACATGGACGATCCCTCTCTTGCTCTTGTGTGCTCAGGACGTTGCGATTCCAGAGAGAAGAGTGAATAGCTTCCG
Source organism: Colletotrichum lupini (assembly GCF_023278565.1). Taxonomy (NCBI): domain Eukaryota; kingdom Fungi; phylum Ascomycota; class Sordariomycetes; order Glomerellales; family Glomerellaceae; genus Colletotrichum; species Colletotrichum lupini. The sequence continues at coordinate 1,283,555 of NC_064672.1, forward strand.
TAGTCGTTTGTTCTCGTTTTGACGCGGTGTACACTGTCAAGATGAAGCTCACCTCCCTCTTCCTCTCCGCCGCCGGCGCCGCCTCGGCCTTGACCATTGCCGAGATCAGCGGCAACAAGTTCCTCTCCCCGTACAAGGACCAGTCCGTGACCAACGTCACCGGTCTTGTTCTCGCAAAGGGACCCGCCGGAATCTGGATCCGCTCGATGACACCCGACGATGACGCTGCCACCTCCGAGGCGCTCTACGTCTACGGCAGCACCGTCGGCGCGAACTTGACCGTGGGCGACCTCATCACTCTGGATGGAAAGATCCAGGAGTACAGGTACGATACAGTATTGGGCTCTCAATGACACGTAGAGTTCCTCTAACAACACAAAAAACAGGTCCGCCACGAACTACATCTACCTCACAGAGCTCAGTTCCCCCAAGAACGTCATTGTCGTTTCAAAGGGTAACGCGGTCACCCCGCTCGTCATCGGCGTCGACACCCTGCCCCCGCCGACGGAGCAGTACAGCGGTCTCGACGGCGGCGACGTCTACGCTGTCCCCAACGCCGTCGCCAACATCTCCACCGAGAACCCCGTCCTCAACCCGGCCCTCTACGGCCTCGACTTCTGGGAGTCGCTGAGCGGCGAGCTCGTCACAATCAAGAGCCCCGTTGGCATCTCTCGCCCCAACCAGTACGGCGACACCTGGGTCATTGGCGACTGGCCCGTCACCGGCCGCAATGCGCACGGCGGTCTCACCATGTCTGACAAGGGTATACATTGTCTACCTTCTCTGAATCATACAAGTCACTAACACGGCAAACAAGACTCCAACCCCGAGGCCATCATCATCGGCTCCCCCCTCGACGGCACAAAGAACCCCGAGTCCAAGATGGGCGACGAGCTCACCGAGATCACCGGCATCGTCACAAACGCTTTCGGCTTCTACCGCATCCTCCCCCTGACCGGCATCACAATCGCAAAGAACGCCACCAACAACGCGCCCGCCACCACCCTCGTCAGCCGCGGCGACTGCAGAGGCATCACAGTCGGCGACTACAACGTCGAGAACCTCTCCCCGACCGTCGCCCACCTCCCCTCCGTCGCCGCTCACATTGTGGACTACCTCAAGACCCCCGACCTCGTCTTCGTCCAAGAGATCCAAGACGACAACGGCGCCACCAACAACGGCGTCGTCTCCTCCAACGTAACCCTCTCTACCCTCACGGCAGCCATCGAGACCAAGTCCGGTGTCGCGTACGACTGGGTCGTCATCGACCCCGTCGACGGCAAGGACGGCGGCCAGCCGGGCGGCAACATCCGCGTCGCGTACCTCTACAAGCCCGACGTCGTCGAGCTCTACAAGCCGAACCCGGGCGGCGCCCTCGACGCCAACGAGGTCCTCGAGGGCCCCGCGCTCAAGTACAACCCGGGCCGCATCGACCCCACCAACACCGCGTGGGACGCCAGCCGCAAGCCCCTCGTTGCGCAGTGGCGCGCCGTTAATGGGCCCGCGAACAAGACCTTCTTCACTGTCAACGTGCACTTTGCGTCCAAGGGCGGTTCCTCGTCTCTGCACGGCGACCCCCGTCCTCCCGTCAACGGCGTCGTGAACCCGCGTATCGAGCAGGCCAAGATCACCGGCGTGCGTTAATTCCTCACCCCCTTAAAACTTCAAAAGAGATTCAAGCTAACTCTACAAATTCTAGTCCTTCATCGCCGAGATCCTCGCCCTCGACGCAAACGCCCGCATCATCACCGCCGGCGACTTCAACGAATTCGCCTTCGTCGAGCCCCTCAAAGTCTTTGCCTCCACCTCGGGCCTCATCGACCTCGACGAGGCCGTCGGCGTCCCCGTCGAGGAGCGCTACACCTACGTCTACGACATGAACGCGCAGGAGCTGGATCACATGTTTGTCAGCCCCGCGCTGGCGAACAAGAACGGCACCGCGTACGAGCACATCCACGTCAACTCGTGGGAGCTGTATGATGATCTTGTTAGCGATCATGATCCTTCTGTTGCGCTGTTCAATGTTTGTGGGTGTTAGGTGTAGTTTCGCTATGGCGAGGGGTATATGTTCTTGTGTATATGATTGTGGTGCTGAATTGAGATGTATATGAGATATGAGAGTAATACATAATGCCAGATTGAAACTACCAGCCCAGAACACCAAAGCACGTGTCGTTACTTGAAGGACAGACAAGCCTGCCTGACCCTTACATACAAGCTATTCAAGAAGAAGACATCCAACTAAATTATACGGATATCCTCCCAAGGGACATCCTTCATATCTTCGTCGTACGTATCATCAGTACGGGTGAATGCTTCCTCCAGAGGAAGAAGCCGCGCCTCTGTCTCTCTCACAAGATCAAGCAGCGGCTCCCAATTTACCTCACTCACAACATCTGGGGGCGCAGGTTTTACCTCGGCCGGCTTTACCTCAGGGGTCTCAAAACGGCCTGCCAATTTCGTCCAGATTAACTTCGCTGTAGTCCAGAACCCTCTCTTATCACCATTTCTCTCTTCAGGAATTAACTCTTCAGGAACTACTTCTTCAGGAATTGCTTGTTCAGCAATTGTAGTAGAAGAAGTATCAGGACTGCGGGGCCTCTTGTTTACCAGAAGGGTCCATGAATCAATGAAGTCAGCCGCCCAAGTCTTGAAAGGCGAATCCTTCGATGGCCCATAATGCCAAATGTTCTCATGATACAACTCAAAACCAGGAGATTTCCCGACCTTCAAATTCAAAGAGTCGTGTGACCATGGCACATACTTTTCCTGGAGCGTATCCCAGCGTAGAAGGACTTCGCCGGCCGTCCGTAACATTCCCTCAAATGTGATGATCTGCTGATCAAGCCCTTGACTCAGAAGCACTCTGACAAATCTTGCTGGTGAAGGTTGCTGTAGGCCTGGCCCCCTGTATGCGTATCCATATACCTTTGAAAATCTGTGCAAAAAGTCTCGTACATGGCCTTCTTCGAAATATGCCGGGTTCCATGGAAGCTTGCGCTGATAGCGGCCTGACTCGTCTTTATTCGGAAAAGCCCCCAATTCCCATCCAAAAATCAGCAGGATCGTTGAATCCTCTTGTAGCCTTTGCTCTATACCTCGATGTAGAAAGTTTTTGTTTGCTTCTCTTTGTATTTCACTGTTTGTTTTCCATCTGATCGCTGACCAATTCCGATTCTGGCCGTAGCTCTTGATCTGGTCGCGGAGTCGGGTTCCAAAATCAAAACCCGACGAGCCCTTATCCTCGCCTTCCATATTTCTCGCATGTTTCAATTCCCAGCATATGGCTTTGATTGCGTCCCATGTGGCTGTTTGAAACCAGAGTGCTCCGTTGCTCATGCCTCTGAGAACATATTGCCAAGCAGAGAAAAGAAGAATCACCTTGCGATCCAAATGGTTGATTAACTCAGTGATTCGGGCAATTTGGGGCTGTTTGGCAACAGCTACAAAGTGATATGCCTTGGGTGCCTTCATAACGGGCCGAAGCACGAGAGCATGGTCCTTCAGCCCTCTGATTTCTAAAACTTCGTCGGTCAACTCGGCCCAGTCTGGTACGACCTCCGCGAAACGGGTATCTGAAATACGGTAAAGGTGACCTTTCACGACGCCGGGAGGACCCTTTCGAGATTCAGAGTCGAACAAATAACTTGAAAGTTGAGACACGAGGCGTCCTCGAAGTACCATAGTACCATTATGATAGAAGCGAGGAGTATCTCGAGGTTCGCTGATAAGATATGTTTTCGAATTCGCCTCGGGTAGGTACGGCCCCATGTTGTTCAGGATGCTGGCCGACGACCAGTCAATAGCCCACGACGTAGGCAGAGACGAGGTTGACGGCTGAAGTGCTGCGAAGATTGGCAGCATGAATGCCGGACTTTGACAGAGCATGCAAGCAGTCAAGCCGCTAAAAACTTGGTCCACGCTGAGCGAATAGTCTGCTATCAACTGGGCTTGTTTTGCTCCTTGGAAGAGACCTAGTAAGGCGTAGACCCTGTCCCGGGGGTCCGTTGCCTTACACAGAGCTGTAGCTTGTAAGAGCCTTGGAAGCTCTTGCAGATCCATGAGCTTCCCTTGCGGAAGCACATGAAACCAATTTTGCAGCTGGTGGAGCCGATTTGATCTATCACCAGAATTTCCGCTAGAGCTGCAGTTTCGGGCCTTGGTCTCCTCCACCTGATGGAGAAAATCTAACCATCGGTCTCCTTTCGTCCCAAAAAGAACCCATGGATTTTGCGCTGCAGCGATCTCTTGAATAACCCAGACCCTCTTGAAATATGGCTCTTGTGTAAGATCTCTGTCTCTAGGCAATGATCTTTCGTTCCAGATGTCAAAGTTCCACGGAGATGAAGAAGTGGTATCTTCGTCTTTTGAGTTTTCCCCTAGATATATGAGGACCCTTGTGGCAGTTGCGTAAATGCTTTGCATCATTCCCACTTGATGAGACCTTTCGCCCGCATCATTCTGGTTTATGCAAATGGCGTCGACCCAAAGTCTTCTGCTACGGTAGGAAAATCGTAAACGGCGAAGAGCATTGAAGCAGTTCTCGGTGACCAGCAGGATATCCCATCGCTCCCCAATGTAAATCTTCTCGCACCTTGAAGAGTCCTTCTTTTCGTCTGCCCATGTATACGATAGGGCTTCGTACTCCGGTTTGATGGTCAAGTCTGCGACTTGAAGCTCGACTCTGATTGGGTCGTTGTAATTGCCTTTGAGTAACTTCAGAAGCCGAATTTTTCGTGCGAATAAAGGCTCATACGGTGCCGCAACTCGCATAGATGAGTCTGTCGCAGGCTCTTGGCTGCTTGTGGTGGGCTTCCCAATATGTAGCGTGACGTTTCCGCGCACATCTTTCGACGAGGATATATTTGGTTCCGCCGTCATTTTGCCCGGCAGATCAGAGACTGAGGGATCGTCCACAAAAGGTAGCGAAAGTGGCCACGTTAGCTCAAATCTTGTCCTAGGAGACGGTACTAATGGCGCATCGTGGTGTTGGGCCTCCACAATGCCTTCCAGTGCAGCAATGCATCCACAGCTGCTACATGCCGGCACACCCAGACCTTCATTGAATTTGACATCAGGTCTCCGGCATGACTCATGCCAATTGAATATCGTCATCGCTTGCTCCCGTTCCAAGTATTGACAATACCGCGTGATGATGCTAGAACAGTAAAAGATAGCAAAAGATGTGAGCGTTCCCAGAAGGCCGAGCAAGAGCAAGTAAGGTATCGATTCAAGTAATACACCAACGGCGGGGTATGGGGTATTTAGCAGCCTGACTGACAGCCCAACTTTGCGATGAATGTTGGAACCCGACATCTGCAAGTCTCATTGGCTTGAGAGACTATGCATATATAGACGGTGGCGCAGGGACTGCGCCAACGATAGATTTCAGATCGGTGTAGGCAAGGCTTCACCCGTGGATTAGGTTGAAGACAAGGCAGATTTGAAGTCTCAGTGCAAGAAACAATTGGATGTGTGCTGCGCTTCAGACATGTAGGGGATTCAGCCACTGTGCCCTTTTCAATCAGCAAAGCATGGCTGGATTAGCTGCATGCGACGGAATACATAAGTGCCGCGGTCAGAAAGCGTCACCAATTTCTATATCTATACTATCTATCACTAAGTGCATTCTGCCGCAAGAGATGTGGCAGCCTTCGATTTCCTGCTCTCGCCTTGTCGTCTCAACTGCTGTCGACCAACATGCCGACAGTGTGAGATATAAATTGGCGCATCTCGTTCTGTTGATAAGTGGCTATGAACCATGATTAATGGCTTTGTTCAATACCAGTCCGCTGCTTGATACCTTATGCATCATGTTGAACACGATAGTTGGGCTTGGCTGACGTGATTGCGATATTTCTTCCAATACGCTCAGCCTCACATACAGGATCAAGTAAAGGCCTCTACAATACCTCCACACTATTGAAGTAGTCTATACAGAATTCTCTTTATTTCGGACACTTGTAGCTTTCAGTCCGATGTGCCGCGTTAGCCAGGGATGTCACCTTGGCCATTATGTAGTCTAGGTGATCTTTCCTCCATCTTTCCATGAATGAATGATTCTCATAGAGCCCGTTGTGAGATGGCAAGAGAAAAGTCGTCTCTTCAAACTATCACAATATCCTCCCACACAGCTTCACTTCTCAACTCGTCCATCGGTTGATTCGCCTGCAGAAATGATTCCTGCAAAGGATACAGGTGCACCTCGGTCTCCCGTACCAGGTCAAGTAAGGGCGCCCACTTTGCCTTTGCGTCGGCCAAGTAGCCCTTATCCGATGCTTCTTGCCTCTCGGGTGGCTCAGCGTCATCAAAAGAACCTGGGCGATGTCCCTCCATCAGATTGCTCCATGCTTCGAGGAAACGGGCCCCCCACGTGTCTTCAACTGAATCGACGCCGGAATCTAGATCTTCCCTGCCAGAATTTGGTTCCAGGTTCAGGAAGTCCAGCAACCATTGCACCATTCGCTTGTACTGAGGTGTTTGAGGCTTCTTGTCCGGGTCTTCATCTTTCGAGAACATCAAGTGTAGACTGAATACCTTTTCTTCGAGACCCTCGTACAGCAGCCTACTAACAAATATCTTTGATGACGGCATGTCAAAAGGCATACAATCGATGTCGTCATCGAGAAAGTGACCAAAGAGATGAATCCAGGACTCTTCTGCTGCCATGTCGATATATGTTCCTGGGTGGTCCAGCGACTGCTTAGCCCCCGGAGATTTCATGGCGTTCTTGCGTAAACCTCATTCCCATCGAGCTCGCCGAAGGCTCTTCTGAGTCGTAGGTATGCTTTTGATAATGAAGTGAAAAATGTCATAGAGGTGATGCGTCTTGATATCGGAGGCGTAGTTGTAGGTCTCTGATGTGTAGTTGCTTAAGTTCAGGTATCTTGGGAGATCTCGTTCAGCCGACCTGGCAATGTATTCCAGTCGTTCGAGAGTTTTCCTGTTGAGACACATTTCATCCAGCTGGGACGCTATCTGCCAATAAATCAAGTCTCTGGTTCGCAAATGAAGATTTCCGTTGTGAATCTTCTGATTCATCAGGGGCTGGCGTCGCTTTTGGAAGTTATTCTTTTTTGCAAGACTTTGCCCAAGCAGACTGTAAGTGTCAACAACGCTTGTGTTTGTCATATGCTGATGACAAATATCACAGACCATCCCAGCAAGAGACAGTAGTTCTTTTATGAAAAGCGGACAAGTATTTGAGTTTTTCTGGGTCGTCGAGAGTTGCATAGAGTCAGCGAGGACTCCCTTTTGCTGGAGGAGTATCGATTTGGGGACCGTATTTCCAAGTCTTCGCAATGCCTCTTGGGTTTTCTCAACCGCATATGTTGGTAGCTTCGCTGACACAGAAGTCTGAATCTTAACCAAGGAGTCTAAGAAGCGACTGATGGTATCTTCCAACACCCAGCATTCCTTCACCGTTTGACATACATCTCTGATCATATCCCACCGCTCAGAAGAATACCATATTTCTCCACTGCTCAACTCTTCTCTTAAAACATATCGCCATGTTGAAAAGAGCAGAATCACTCTTTGGTCCAAGAGGTTGACGGTTGCAGCCATCGGTTCCACTTTGGGGGGCTTGCAGATGGCAACAAACCGGTACGTTTTCGGGTTCGTCATGATCGGTCGAAGTATGAGGCAGTACCCAGACAGGCTCTGGACAGCGAAGATCTCGTCCGTTGATTGGCACCATCCAGATGGGACCATGGGTCGAGAATCACTTTGCAGATGCCAGATTATGGATTGCTGGTATACGATATCTGTCACAACTCCAGGTGGGCCGTCCCGTGCTCCATGGTTAAAGGCGCAGCTTCCAGCCTGTGTAACTAGGCGTCCTTTCAGTACCAAAGATCCATTGCGGTAGATGCGCGGGATGTAAAGTGGCTGCGATTGTTTGCCCTCGGCTTCAACTATGGGTTTCGTCTCGGCCATATATGGACCCAGGCGTTTCACTTTGGTCTCTGATGACCAGTCCATGACCCACGAAGGCATGACATGAGAGTCTTTGGAGTCTATCGCCGCGAAGATGCGCCACATCTGTTCGGTATGGTTGACAAAGATATATGCTGTGACACCGATAGCCACTTCCTGGTGACATAGGGTGTAGTCCGCGACCAGTTTCGCGTTGTTGGCACCATGAAAGAGGCCCAGTATAGCAAACACCTTGTCTCGCAGATCAGATGCTTTGCATTGAGCCGCAGCGTATAGAACATATAAAAGCCTGTCCAGTTCCATGTATCTTGGCTTGTTGCAAATGTACAGCCATTTAGGCAGTTTTTCTCTCGTCATGGGCCGATCAATGGAAAGAGACAGGTCTCTATTGCGATTCGAATCTGTTTCGGAATTCGTCACCCCAAGGAAGTCATGCCAGCGAGCTCCCCTCGATCCAGAGAGCACCCAAGCATCTCTGGCGGCAGCTATTTCTTGTATCACCCATACCCTTCTAAAGTATGGGTTCTCAGCGAGAGTAGAAGGCGAAGCTAAAGGCCGGTGTATGTATTTGCCGTCGGTCCATGGGACTGGGTTCAGGCTATCAGGATCTTTCGAGTCCTCGCCAAGGTAAATGAGGACCCTAATAGCAGCTGCGTATATATACTGCATAATTCCAACTTGATGAGACCTCTCCTGCTTGTTTCTCTGATCGATACAGATAGCGTCGACCCATAAGTCACGTTCTCGGTAGGGAAATCGCAGACGCCGAAGGGCGCTTGCACAATTTCTGGTGACCGGGAGGATGTCCCAATGCTTCCCAACATAGACCCTGTCACATTTCGAATCATCTCCATCGTTATCAGCCCATGTGTACGACAAAGCCTCAAATTTTGGATCAGAGGTCAAGTCTGTAAGGCGGATATCGATGTGAATAGGGTCATGGTGGCGTTCCGCAGCGGATAGGCGAAGAAGACGGATCTTGTGGGCGATAAGAGGCTCGTAGAATACTTTTTCTTGGCCGCATGCATCTGCCGTATCGTTATGTACAGATATGATTCGCAATCCGCGATCTGTAGTGCTAGCTGCGCCCTTGCTCTCTGCCGACAGGGGTTGTGGTTGCGACTCGACTGGCGAATCATGCTCGTGGCTTGTGCCGGGTACTTCTCCCACAAAAGTTATAGAACCTGGCCATCTAAGCTTGATCGTAGTAGCTGCGTCCGGCATGGAAGATGGAGATGTATCGGCATAAAGATGTTGCAAATCGACCAACAGCGGGGCAGTCATCCCACAGCTCGAGCAACACAAAGTCTCGAAGCCTTCCGGCCGGGACACTTCAGGTCGCCGGCAGCTTTGATCGTGCCAATTCAACATTGCAACTAATTTTTTCGTAAATTTTAGTTTCTTTGAGTTGCGTATGGTGTTCTTACCACGGAATTCCAATTCCAGCATCTTATATCATGACTGCCCGTGTAACAGCAACCTGAACAAGAACCGCCCCCACAGGCCCCCACGGTTATTCTTCTTGATTCACCCAATAGCCGCGTCTCTGACATAAGCAATGCATAGCAGGAATCGTGAGCTGCAGATTTGACTGGCTAGATAGGCTGTGCCGTTGCCGTGGCGCACATATCTGTCAACCATTCTCAGCTTCCTGACCGGCAACCTTCGCTTCCGAGCCGTTTCGAGAGAAAGTGAGCTTACATTCGCAATTTGAGCCATTATTGACTTGGTAAGATTCCAAATATGAAAGGAGACAACTCGAATGGGTGTCATGCCTGGGGAAGACTGTGATCGTGAACTTCACCGAGAAAAGGGTGACACGCGTCGAGTGACGACGTGCCTAGGGCTTCTAGAGCATTCACTCAATGCCCATGTATACATACCTACTACAGTTTGCGGCACGGGAGAGATGTAAGACCATAATTCCTCATTGTATGCACCAAAGTTCTCAATTTTTTGTCACTGACGCCGCCTCCTGTAGGCTGTAGGCAATCACTACTAATGTTCTCGTCAGTATTTGTCAAAACGCACCGAGGGATGAAATGAGTTAGAACTTGGCGGGACTACGTATCGGTAATCCCTGAAGTTGGAAGATATGTGGCCAGACATCACATGAACAAGAAGGGCGCAATCTGGAGCCCAAGAGGCTTGTACCCCCGGCAAACGGCATGTCTTGTAGCCTCGTTCAAGATCAATGTACTGGATATTCAATCATTAGCTTGACTTTATTTGTCATAATTGAAAAGATACCGTCAACATCTTTGATGTTGTACAGGTATATGAGGTTGATTCGTGCGGATATGGAGAGAGGTGGGAAACAGAGGTACATAGCTGGTACACCAAATCCAACCATGATGTTTGACCAACTCTAGGCAGTCAACAAATAGATGATATGTGAGCAAAACTCTGTGTACTTCCTCTACTGTCAGATTCAAGGCACTTACCGCTGTCCCTACCGCTCTCCTTCTTGACTACCGCTCTATGGTAGCTCATCAAGCACACTTCTGAGCCACTAGTGGATGGAACGTAGCATCTAGTATTATGCAGAGTCCCTGAGGAAAACAAATCCATAGGGTTATCGATCTCCAGCATTCCTAGTCTCACTCGCCTCAACGTCTTCCTATAGAGCGAAAGGTGCCTGACGAACCAGTGAATATGGAGTACACATAGCATGGATTCCTTCTTGAGGGCGTAACACATGAGCAGTGTAGGTCGACTTTTTCAAGCAGGACCCTCACGGCACACCCTACATCTTGTACTCGAACTCCAAATCTCCCCTCCTGCAACTGTTCATACATCCAGCGCCGCACGTAGTCACTTCACTCTGCTCAAACAGAAGCCTCAAAAACGACTATAAACACCCGGCCTCACCACGCCACAACGCCCTCAATCTCACCGAGCACACTGCACACTCTTTCAAACCTTACTCTCCCCCTTCGCCCCCTCAGCACTCCCCTCCCCACCCTTCTTCTCCTCCGGCGCAAACGTCAAACTGACACTGTTAACACAGTGCCTCTCGTCCGTCGGGGTGTCAAACCCTTCCCCCTTGAAGACGTGACCCAGGTGCCCGCCGCAGTTGGCGCACACAATCTCGGTGCGCGTCATGCCGAACATGCGGTCCTCGTGGCGGACGACGGCGCCCGGCAACGAGTCAAAGTAGGCCGGCCAGCCGCAGCCCGACTTGAACTTGTGTGTGGCCTTGTAGAGCGGGGCCTCGCAGCCGGCGCAGGCGTAGACGCCCTCGGAAGGGTAGTGCTTGTCGAACTTGCCGGAGCCGGGGGGTTCGGTGCCCTTTTCGCGGAGGATGCGGAATTGCTCTTATGAGATGTCAGTTTCATCCATTACATATCCTTCGCGGGCTATGGGTGCTCGTCTCATGAAAGCCCGGGTTTTATATGAGAGACGCGGCACATGAGATGAAGTGAGAATGGGGCATACATACCCTTGTTCAAAACAGCCCGCCACTCATCGTCAGATCTCTTATCGGGGTACGACATCTTATCCTGCTGCGAAGCGGAAGATCCAAACAGAGCGCCCAGGAACGGGATCGAGGGCATGGAAGCGCGGAGCTGGCGGTTCGCTGCGAGGGGCGCCTGGGTGCCGAGGGACTGCGCGGCGCGGACGCGGGAAAAGTTGGAAAAGGTGTAGACGAGGGTTGAGAGGAAGGGTGAGAATCGCATTGAGCAATTCTTTCTAGATCGCGTGGTACAGTGTGTCTCACCAGTCTTATGAGTCGGTGAGTTTGAGATTGTTCTGATCACTTGGTAATTGAAGGTTGAGGTTGGAGGGAGGTTTATATAAGAACGTCGTCTGAAGATGTTACAGGACGAGGGGTGAGAAGTGAGGCAGTGGAGGGCAAGAGTGACAAATCGGAGCTCGGGTTGTCCAATGATTTGTAGCTGTGGCCAGTGAGAAGCTGAGGGCGACCTGTTGCGTCAACGACTTTCGGCGGGGTGTGGTTCTGCAGTGCGAAGGTCCCCGGGGGTCCAGGCTCAGAGCTCTTGGATAGAGGTCCCGCCACAGCGGCACTGCATCGCCACAGCGTGGAATCATGATGGAATCACGGTAAAGGATTCCACGACGCGCCCGTTATCCGAGGATCCACCGGGTCAACTTTTGGAATCCTCACATCAGCATCAGCCACTCGTGCAGTTTGGAATCACTGTAAACTTTTGACACTTGAAATGCCGTGATTATTTGATTTGAATTTGTTCTTTGATGGAAGGCCTCATATGCCACATCATACGGCCACTATCAGCACTTCACTGAACACCCGCCCGACATGAGCTTCACCAACTTTTCAGACGCCTCCTTTCACATTCAATCCACTCATCCCGCCCAATTGCTGCCTCTCACCGAACGCCATTCCCCAATGCCTTCTTCTCATCTCATCTCATCTCATGCCACTCATAACGTTCCTTTTCCTTGAAAAATGATCTTTCAAATTGAGTGCTTAAAAGTTGGCTTTGCCAGCAAACTTCTCATTCTGGACAACCTCGACCCAGTAGTTATCAGGATCCAACAAGAAAGCAACATTCTTCATGCGGCCGTCGGTGAGGCGCTTCTTCCAGTTGCACTTCAACTCCTCGAAACGCGCGCACGCGGCGTCAATGTTGTCAACCGTGACGCCTATCCTCTTATTAGTATCCTTTGACCTCACTCAGTTAGATGCAGTAAAAGAAAACTCACAAATGTGACCGAAACCCTGGGGCTGGTCGTTGCCGTTGTGGTAGCTGAAGCTCTCGTCCTTCTCGGTGCCGTGGTTCCAGGTCAGCTCGAGGATGCCCTCGCGCTGCGCCTGGCTCTCGCCCTCCTTGAGGTCGCCGTAGGCCAGGAAGAAGAGGGTGAAGTCGCTGGCCTCGTTCTTGCGGATCAGCGTCATGCCCAGGACGTCCTGGTAGAACTTGAGCGACTTTTCGTAGTCCTTGACGCGGAGCATCGTGTGGTTCTACGTCCACAGAGGGTATTGGTTAGCGGTTCCTGCGTCAAAGAGGGCCCAAGATAAAGACAGGTAGTCTCACCATTCTGTAGGTGGTCACATCCGTGGTGGTGATACTCTCCGTCTGCTCAATCGGCTTCTGGCCGATAATCTCAACCCAGTACTGATCGGGATCCAATACGAACGCAATGTGCCGCATCTTGCCGTCCGTCAGCTTCTTCTTGAACGCGTATCCGGCGTCCTCGAGGCGCTGGCACGCCGCCTGGATGTTGTCGACGCTGATGCACGTGTGCCCGAACCCGCGGTGCGGCTCCGTGTTGCCGTTGTTGATCTTGTACTCGGGATCATTCTCGGTGCCGTAGTTGTGCGTCAGCTCGATGATGCCCTCACGGTCGAACGTGCCGTTGCCGGCGGACCGCGCGTTGGGCGAGTCGTAAGCCAAAAAGTAGAGGTCGAACTTGGCCTCGGGCTGCTGGATCTGCTTGATGACCTTCATACCGAGGGTCTCGTAGAACTTGACTGTGAAGCTGGGGTGTCAATGAGGGTGCTGGAGGATGAGTGGCGATGTTTGGTGCATACCCGAAGCCTTGGGGTCCTTCACTCGGATCACTGAGATTTATCAGCACATATTTCTGAATTGGTCATGTACCAACTTACTCGAGTGGTTGAACTTGTAGTTCTTGACATCCGTCGTGGCAGCCATTGTCGCGAATTGACTGATTCGTCCTAAAGACACAAATTGCAATCAGCTACACTACATCTTGGCGATGAGGCAGAAGGGATGGGCAGCGCCAAGCCATCATACAAGACTCACCGATAGGTTTCGTGGCAAGTGTGTTCTGTATAAGCTTAATTCTCTGCAAGGCTCGGAGGGCGTTCATAGAAGCAACAAGGTTGGTTCATGCAATGGTTGCTTTCAGGAAGTTTGGGAGCGGGGGGGAGTCTTGACAATTGTTTCGGGGATCGAAGCTGCATCAGATGGAGCCTTTTCGGATATAACAGTTGGAAAAAAAGTGCATGACGATTTGTCACTGTCGAGCTGGGCTCCGTCTGTCTTGTCGCAGCTCCTTGTCTGAGCAAATAGCTTACCCCGCCACGAGAGAGCTGCCCCTCACCAGATCCCCACTGACGTCAACATGAAGCCAATAGCACAGCACGCCGATTCCCCGTCTTACTCGAGGCCGCTCCGGACCCGAACGCCATCGGGCGACTAGTCGGAACAAGAACAGCAACTCGGCTCAATTGAGCCGGAAAGCACTGGTCACGCAAGAAGGACCTGTTTCCACGAGGGAGATATCTTCTACGTGAATACCCGCTGCGATTGATCTCGGAAGTCTATTCTAAGCACGCCTGCTGCAGAGCGTCTGTTTCCCATCCTGTCAACAAGCCCTGCTCTCCATTTTGCCCGCTGTCTGATGCAATCGCTTCCGGTACGCCGACACACAAACAACCTCATATGTAGTACATTGTGTCCTTCAAGTTCTCATGCACGCTGACGCTCAAAGTCGACGGGCCACCAATGGTACTGCCAGTCTCCGACGCTTCCGACGCATCAAAGTGCTCAGGCCGGTGGACACGAGCTCTCTCGCACACAATGTCTGCGTAATAGGCTGGGGGGCAGATGCTGACGGCCTTGGTAGCTCGGCCAAACGAGTAGCAGAGGTCGTGGGTGAGCTTCTCCAGGTTATCCGCCGCTCTGTCGCCGACACCATACTTATCGCGGAAAATCTCGTCCAAGAGCACCGTGTAGTGAGCCGGGCGGGCGGTGCCCTTCAAGGCAGTGTGAGCTGTAAGGAAGAAATCCCAGTAACGCGCTTGAGTGATTCCACGATCGACAACCGTGCCGTTCTTGATGTTGCGCGACTTGGGATCCATGTCAGCTTCCGAGGTCGGATAGAATCGAGTCTGGTGGCGCTTGACAGAGACGATGATCGAGATCTTGGGCCTGCGGTTACCGTACATCGCGGTACACGCTTGACGGATCATGGGCAGCTCAATATCGAGGACTTGCGTGAACTGACCCTCAGACACGCCATCACGGTAGATGACGATGTATTCCGGAAGGTTGCCCTTGTTGTGCGCTCTCCAGAGCTCGAGGCGACGCTTGAAATGGGTGACCAGCTCGTTACCAAGCATTTCCTGACGACTGTCCTGTTCCCAAGCGACGCCCGGCCATTGACCCATGTCCTTATCAACGCTGGCGACCAAGCCGACCAGACTGGGTGCCGAATTCTTGTCATTTGGCATGTTGGTCGGGTGAGTGACGTCGTAGCCAACGATCATTGTCTTCCCCTGGTTGACAATGTCAATAGGATCCTTGACGATGTGGTTGACACCACCATTCTTCAGGTTCCATTTGAGGCCGACGTTGGCATAGGTCTGCTTGTTGTCCTTCATGAAGGTTTTCTCCACAACGCACACAGAGTGGAAGCCATACACCGTATCTGCGAGCTTCTTGACGGTGCTGTACAATCCAGTATCCTGTCTGGGAAGGACGATGAGCAAGAAGAGACCCTTGGCATTGTGCTTCTTGAACTTGAAGTACTCGTCCAGCTTCTTGAAACGATCAGCGATTGCGCCGGCGCTGTCGGCTACTTCGTGATCTGGAAGTTCAATAGGAGCCGAAAGGCTCATGCCGTTGGTCCTAAGCTCTTGAGCAAAGGCGCCGACGACTCGTTCCACTTCACTTTTCGAGCTCCTTGAGTATCGGTCCTTGATACGCACCCATGTCCAGCTACTGATATTGGGTCCCGCCTTGGCAAACTTGGCATTGATCATGTTCCATGAGCCTTTTGAAGCGGTGATGCTCTTGTTCGCATACGAAAGATTAGGCGCGATTAACTCGCGACCGTGGACGGTCAATAGATTCTTGTCGACCTTGAGGCCAAAGTCCTTGACAACCTCGCTGTCGAGGCCCAAAGCTTTGCAGCTGTCGAAAGTGAGGGAGATGGCGTTGCTAAAGGGGGATCGACAAGCAAAGTTGAGCATCTCGGTCGTCTCCTGGCCGTTGAGCTTTGCGCGAACAGCTTGGCCGGCAATGATGGTGCACTGCTCAGCTGGGAAGAATGTCGGCTTTTCGCGGGTTCCAAGGTTGACGAGAGGCAAGGTGAGATCGGGAGCTGTGCCGTACTT
Organism: Colletotrichum lupini; assembly: GCF_023278565.1. NCBI lineage: Eukaryota > Fungi > Ascomycota > Sordariomycetes > Glomerellales > Glomerellaceae > Colletotrichum > Colletotrichum lupini. The sequence continues at coordinate 1,299,564 of NC_064672.1, forward strand.
CCAGGTCCAATATTGCTCGACGGTGTACATGCCTGGCGGTCTGTTGTTCATCACCGTCCTTTGTCCGTCTGCTGGCTCCATCCTGAAGAACACCTGGCGAGGGCCACCGTAGTGCCATGGATCCGCAATTCTAGCATCGTTGCTGCTGAGGTCTCCCCTGTATGCAAGGCCGAGAACCGTCTTCTTACGGGTGATCTCTTGTCCCTTTGCATCCTTGAACTTGATCTCGACACGAGTGCGAGCCAGAAACTTGGACAGGGCGCGAAGTCTGGTGATGTTCCGTGTGGCATCTGCAGGGCTCCTTTGGAAGACATCGACCTGAGACCAAAGGCAAAGGTCGCGAATACTGACGGGCATCTTGAAGACACCATGGGTGACGTTGACGTTCAAGAGCATTGACCCTGTGCCCAATTTCACGCTTTGGAAGTATCCTCTGATAGCCGTGAGAGGATCCTGTTGGCCAAGCTGGTGACTGGTAGATCCTTGACCCCAAGGAAAGAACCGGCCCTTGCCAATAGCAGTGACCTGGTCGTTCTTACGGGCAGTGTAGCCGAGAATGACGCCTAGAGCGTCGACAGAGGCTGCAAATCTAGGGAAGTTGGCTTCGTCCGGGTCGCTCTTGTCAATCATGGTCTGAAGATACTCCTTCATCTCCTTCAATGGAGCTGCTGTTTCGCCAACGATCTTAACCAGGTAGCTCTCTGACCTGTCGGAATTCTCCTGCCTGAGGATAACCTTGATGGGGTTGACGGCCAACTTGAGCTTCTTCAGAGAGATGAGCTGGCTTTTGAACTCGGTGGCGAGAATGGCGTTTGGCTCAAGGTTCTTCAACTCTTCGAGAGCAGCTTGAAGAATGATCTTCAACTTGCGAGCCGGGATGGAAGATGGAGGGCCATCGCTGCCGCCGCCGCCGCTACTGCTGCCACCACCTCCAGGCTGGGCCTTCTCCTTGCCCTTGCCCTTGCCCTTAGGTGTAGACTCCTTCTCCTTAGTTTCGCCCTTGCGGACTTCAAGGTTGTACCGCCAAACGGCGTCAGGGTTGACGGTGAGGTGGAAGTAGTTGGCCCACAGGATGACCTTTTTGCCTTTGGTCCCGTAGGCAGGGCGACGGGGCATGAGTGCGGCCGAGTTCACTTCAGTGAGCGTCATCGAGCTCATCTTCTTGAAAAGTTGGGCGTCCTGAGACTGGTGAGCCTTGATGATGCGATTCTCGAGCTCGATTGTGCCGCGATCGGGTTGGGGAATTGACTTGTTCTGACTGCTGAGAGTTAGTCGAGCTTTAGCGATGGCTGTGATCTTGAACCTACCCGAAGAATTGAGACTCATTCTCGAATGGGTCTCTGAAGCCGCCGTAACCACCTCGTCCACCACCACCTCGTCCGCCGCGGTCAAAGCCGCCTCGTCCTCCCCGGTCACCTCGGAAGCCACCACCACGGCCACCACGATCACCTCCAGGACCGCCACCACGGCCGCCGCGGTCTCCTCTAAAGCCGCCACGTCCGCCGCCTCGGTCACCTCGGAAGCCGCCGCCATCGCCGCCTCCTCGGGATTGGAAGTCACCGCCTCCGCGCCCTCCTCCACCACGGCCTCCACGATCTCCACCACGACCCCCACGATCTCCTCCCCGGCCACCACGGCCACCGCCCTGGCCACCACGTCCAGAGTCAGCCATTGAATAAGTGAAGGGGTGTTCAGTAAAGCTGAAGCTACATAACAAATCAGTCACAAGTTCAATTGAGATTCCAGTGCTCGGCAACACGAACTGTGGGAGCGCTACTTACTGAACGAGACTGTATTCAGATATTCCTTGGCTTATTTATGTGCCCTGCGTCGTCAATGTGTAAGCATGAAAGAGCCCAGGTCAAGTATGCTTTCGGGAGCAAAGGCACATTTGGCGTCGGCCAGCGAGTGGCATGCCAAACGGAAAAGTGCAATGATTTGGCCAATGGCGAATTAAAGCAAAAAGAACAATGGGTGACAAATGATGAAAGTACCAAGGGCAACCGACGCGGGAGGCCGTCAAAGGTAAAACAAACGAACCAAGGTCACAAAAAGCTACTCAGCTGATGATCTTGGGTTGGAGGTGTTGCGTTAGTCCAGCGTGAAAGATGGGAGATGGGATGGGTGAAAGTATGTAGGTAGGTAGTGGATCTCAGTCCCGGTAGGGAGGCGGCGGGTATCCTTGTGTGTCTGAAGTGGGGCACTGCACCAGAGAAAGTCAAAAAGGGTCTTTCCGACTCCTTCACGACGGTACTTGGAAGTCCGGGGTAGCTTCGGAGGAGCGACTACCTACTTAAGCTTAAGGTGAAGGTCACTATGGTGCAAAAAGAGGCTCAATCAGGGTGGCAGGCAGTTTCGTAGCTTCCCACTGTTGTGAGAGCACCTGCAGATAAATATGGATGATTTGTCCAAGGCAAGCCAAACTGACGATGCCCAAGCTGACAGTTTGCACAGGGACGTAATGCAATCGTTGGAAACCGTCATTGGGACCTATTATCGGTGTCTATCACCCTATCAAAGAACTTGAACTACTGTGGTAAAAGTACTCTGTGCGACGCAACATCAAAGTGTAAAAACGGCGGGGGAGGATGGCCTCCTTTGCCCAAGCACCAACGTCTGCTTGAAGCCCGCAACCAGCTGTCTTTCTCCCATTGCTCCCCATGTGGCTCAGCCAACGCCCTGGCATACTACCGGTGCATGCACAAACCCAGGATATCCAGGGGCTCTCCCGATTGGTTGAATGCGTTTGATCAGCTTCGTAAGTCCACAAGATGGTTGCGGAAGCACACCCACACCAGTCCCCAACTCCCGATAGACTGCCTGCCAGGCATATGGCCCATGACCAAGCCGACCAGTACAGACCGACCTCGCCTCAACTTCCGGCCATGACTGTTTTAGGGTATAAAGACACCATCCCTGGTGGAATAGATGTAGCTCTTTTCTCACTTTGCCGGTGCTTTCCTACCGGTAGATGCGTGCGTGTTTTGCTGTTCTGAACGTCGTTGATGATGCAGTCAAGCCCATGACTGCAGGCGAGGTCAAGCCAACGCAAAAAGCAAAAAGGAGCGGTGTGTATCTGCACAGCAGGGAAGCAAAAACAAATGGAGTGCCTACCTTGAGTGAGGGGTGCGACCATTTGGTTTGCAATCGGCAGCTGGCCGGACCAGAGACACCGGGAAGGCGAAATTGTGGCTGCTGATTGTCCGTGTCATCAAGTCTTTCGCTCTGCTATGGCACTTACCTTGCTTTCTTCGGGAGTCATATGCTATCAAGTCGAGAAAGCGTTTTATTTCTGGCATTTAACTAACATGAAGCTCACGATCTCCGAGCTAGGATATGATGCCATCGCTAACGATGGAGGGCATCATTGCAGTCCGGCGTTTGAGGTGGGGCCGGCTGAGAAGGGACCTGGCAGCGGTTACCGGGCGATTAGCTGCGTTGGAGATCCAGCGCAGGTTAACTGCATACCTTACATCAGGATGTGCCAAGCTACCTACCTTACCTAGTGTACCTAGTGTGCCTAGGTAGATGAGTAAGTTGGTGCCCAAGTACGACTACCAACGACTCGAGAGATTGAGTGAGCGAAAGCGTGGAGCATTACACGACCTCAAGTTGAGGCGGCACAAAAAGTAGAGTTTGCAGCTTGGAGGATCATTTCAAATTGTTCAGATTTTACAATGATGCCCTCTCCCTATTTTCCTTTCAACACCGCAAACGCCCTCGTTGTGAACGCAGTTAGAAAACAACTTGTGAAAGGCAGTTTGTCGTCATCCCACAGCGCGCACCCTTGCATGACAGCGGACCACCGCATACGCCAGCATTGGCGGCAGCCCACCGGCGATATGGAAGCATCGAGCAAACACGCAACCAGTTCATCATTGATCTCACCCCGTCGCTATTGGACAGCCTTGACGTGGCCCGCCGTAGCCACCTTGAGAATATCGCCTTCGAGCCCCTTGATGTGCACGAAATCGACACCCGCCCTCTCGAGCGCGCTCCGTCCGGTATTATCCTTGACGAACTTTTCCGGCTCCTGAACACCTACGTAGACGGTCTTGATAAAAGACCGCAGCTGGAGAATCCTCTTGGTACAGGGCAGATTCCCACTGAGCCTCGTCGAGCACGGTTCCATGGTCGTGTAGAGCACAAGCGGCGTCTTGATGACGGAGCCCAGCTCCTCCTCGGTAACGTCGTGCTGTTGGGCCAGCTTCATGAAGCAGCACTGCTCGGCGTGCGTGTTACCTGGCAGCTCCAAGGTGTAGCCCGTCGAGATAACTGTGTTGGTGGCGGGGTTGACGAGGGCCGCTCCGACTCTGTAATTTGTCGGCTTTGGTGGTGACTGTTTCGCCAGCGAGAGCGCATATTGGAGGTACCCCTCGTGGTCGCCTGGCGCTATCGGTGCTGGTTGAATCCCCTCAACCTCTGATGCCATTTTCAGGATATACGAAAGTTGACTGGATTACTTCGAGTACAGTGCGATAAGTGAGATTATGAGGGTTTCCCGAGTGCTTTGAGATGTTTCAATACTGCAAGACGAATTGAGCTGGAATGGCCTCTAACATGAGATTGATTAGTTACAAAAAGTAGCTTTCATCAGTGAGCCAGTCATCGTGGGAGGGGCAGAGGGGCAGGGAGTGAAGCTCTTGCCTCAGCTCAGCGCATCGGTGCCGCAAGCCCCGTTTCGCCGACTTCCTCGACGCACGGACTGCCAATCGACCCGGTGCTTAAACGCATGCGTCCCACCACTTTAGCAGGCGCGTCTCCGCGAGCTTGAGCGCGTCGCAGAGCTCTGAGTGAGCTTTCTGTCTATCATCAACCCAACATTCACATCCCCACAGCCTTCAAAATGTCATCTCCCGACGAGCTTGTTGACGACAGTCCCCCCGAGATCGACCCCTATGAGATCTTGGGACTCGAACGCGAGGCTACACCGGAACAGGTCAAGTCTGCCTACCGAAAAGCAGCACTCAAGAACCACCCAGGTAAGAGGGAGCAGCCCACCATCCTCGTGGGGCATGATTGACATTACTTCTCGCGTAGACAAGGTCTCCGACGACCAGAGAGATGAGGCGAAGGAAAAGTTCCAGGCCATTGCTTTCGCCTACGCCATTCTCTCTGACCCGGCACGACGCAAGCGATACGACACAACCGGTTCTACATCCGAGTCCATCATCGACTCCGAGGGCTTCAACTGGTCCGACTATTACCGCGAGCAATTCCAAGATGCGATCTCTGCAGAAGCCATCGAAAAGTTTGCCAAGAAGTACAAGGGCTCCGACGAGGAGAAGGACGACGTCTTGATCGCCTACGAAAACTCCAAGGGCGACATGGACGGGATCTACGAGTCAGTCATGCTAAGCGACGTGCTCGAGGACGACGAACGGTTCCGCCAGATCATCGACGAGGCTATTGCCAGCGAAGATGTCCAGGCATACAAGCGGTATACAAAGGAGAGCAAGCTGTCAAAAGCGGCTCGCGTCAAGGCAGCAAAGGGCGAGGCGAACGAGGCCGAGGAGTACGCCAAAGAGCTTGGAGTTCACGATAAGCTCTTTGGCGACAAAAAGGGCAAGGGGAAGAAGAAGGGCAAGGATAATGGAGAGGCCGACCTGGCCGCGCTCATTAAGGGCAACCAGCAAAAACGTGCAGGTTTTCTGGACGATCTCGCTGCCAAGTATGGAGCCACCAGCCAGCCTAAAAAGGGCAAGAAGAGGGTCGTGGAGGAGGAAGAGCCGTCAGAAGAGGCATTCCAGGCTGCAGCTGCACGGCTGAAAAAGCCCAAGGCAGACGAAAGCAAACCTGCCAAAGCGGGAAGAAGATCGAAGCGGTAAAACATGGCATTTCTGGATTGGCGTCTAAGGCTTGGGGGAAACCGGCAAGGATATGGAATCTTGGTATGGGACTCAATCGCATGAATGAAAGTGATATTTCTGAATTGTTGGAGACCTTCCACGTCTTCACGATCATGTTCGATAACTCCCAACTTGGCGGATGGTGACGAGTGCTTTACTCTAGCACTATTTGGATGCAAAGTGCTTCAGAGGTAATGTGAGGTAGCACTTGTATCAGCATGGGGTCCTGGACGGTAGCGCCACAAGGCGGGGCACTCGGCACTGCAGTCGCTAAAACATCCCCAGGTCAACCACGAAAGTTTACTTTTCCCCCAAGAACGGAATCTCCCACTATCACGTACATGTTCCAACGCGACGCGCTTTCGGAGCCTCAGAACGGCCGACCGCTCCCATCCGAGGTAACCTGCAGCTGACTATCACGACATTTCACGGTCAGGTCTTGGTTGAGGATGCCAAAGTGATCCTCTACCGACAATGCCATGACGAGCGATGTATCAATAGGCGGCCTCTATCCGCAGTACTGCCTGCAACGCTCCCCAACCTTCAACACATGGTGCCTCATGCAGGCATCCGACGTACACGCCCTGAAGACCGTGCCTGAATATGAAGGTAAAATTGCCGCCAACATGCCCAGTGTGCGTGGCTCCACAGGCTGACGAGTGAATACATGCTGCAGTTCAGAACTTCTACTTCTACAAGAACCTGCCTATCAAATGGGCACGCATCGTCGGCATCGTCGTCGCCGTGGACGACTTCCCGGGCCGGCGCATCTACACGGTTGACGACAGCAGCGGGGCTTGCATCGAATGCACAGTCGCGACAAAGACACCGCCGTCCGACAACAGCGCTACCAATCTGGACACCAACGGGTGGTTCACCAAACGACCGCAGCCGCAGCCTCCTGCCGACTGCGTCGACGTAGATGTCGGCACCGTCATCGATATCAAGGGAGGACTGGCTATGTTCCGTGAGGAGATGCAGATCAGGATCGAAAAGGTCAAGATCCTCCGGTCCACGGAGGAAGAAGTGGCGCTGTGGGAGAAGCGCACGCGGTTCCGGAACGAGGTGCTTCTGCCGCCGTGGGTGCTTAGTGAGAGGCAGATTCGGAAGTGTAAGAAGGAAGGGATGAGGGATGCCGAGAGCGAGGAGAGGAAGCGCAAGAGGGAGAGGAGGCGCGAGGAGAGGAAGAAGGAGGAGGAGGAGATGCGGCGCAAGACTGAGGCTGCCGAGGCGGCGGCTGCGCAGGAGAACCGGTATCGTGCATACAAGTTGAAGAAAGCAGATGGATCGCGGCCGATGGTACAGACCAGCCAGGTCTTTACGGCAGTTCCAACCACAACAGCGGCTGCAGCTGCCCCTATCGTGGAGGATCGATACCGTGCGTACAAGTTGAGGAAAGGAGACGGATCGCGCCCGATTGCGTATGCTGGCCAAGTCATCGCGGCGGTACCGACTGAGGCTACGGCTGCGTCGGTCGTGGAGGACCGATATCGTGCCTACAGTCTGAAGAGGGGACACTCAACCCAAGAACAGCAGCCTCAACGAGTCACGAGGCCGGCTCCGAGTCCGGCCGCGGAAGACCGTTATACAGCCTACAAGATCAAGAAAGGAGGAGACAGTCGGCCGGTCATGAGGCCAGATGCTACGACTATTGACACCGCTGCTGCCGAGGCCGTGGAGGATCGGTACCGCGTTTACAAGCTGGGCAGGTCTGGGGCTAATAGCCTGGAGAAGAAAAGATGAGACTGCAAGGGGAGCAACATTCTCTTGGTTTCTGATATACGGTTCATTATAGGCGCTTGGGGCGCTTGGGAGTAGACTTGCTTTCGATACCCGCGATTGGCTCTGCGATTTCAATTGACTACTATTACTATCCATTATATGATGCAGACTACACTTCCGACACCATCTTTCGCCTGACGCTACCTTCATCGAATTGTACAATTCATCTGCACATGTTCCAGTTCACAGCAGCAAGCCAAGTGTGGCCACTGACATTCGCCAAGATGACGCCAAGGATTTCTCCAAGATCATATTGCCTGGTGACAGGCAGAAGAAGCTGGTTACACTGAAAAGAAGCAACCTCTTGTCGCCAATGCGTCAGCAAAGGGCATCTTCTGACCACTGTCGTCAACCTCAGCTCAACATCTGCTCTCGCAACAATGGCCTGTAGTTGCAGTTACCACCCCGATCCAGCTGCTCAAAAGTCAGCGATGCCATTACTCTTACGTCACTGGCCCGAGTGTCTCGCTAAAGGCAAAGAGAGGGACGACGATATGCCCCTCCATGGCTTTGGTCCCTGGAGATAGAAGACATTCTTTTTGCCCCAACGGGTCTCAATTATACGTGCATACCATCGTATTCGAGGCCAAGTGACCTGTTGCTCTGTCAATTGCACCGGTCATTTTTGCCAATATTGGCTGATTTCCCCTCCCTTCTCGGACTGTCAAGCGGCAGCTTGGATGCCGAAGAGTCTCCACGCCAAGGGCAGGCACGCGTCAGCCAAAGAGGGTCGTTTCGTTTGGGTGCTGCATTAATCGTGCATACTTAACCTCATGAGTCGAGACTCCCCATCGCAACATCTCTCTCCAATTGCGCTTGCCAGAAAAAGACCCAAGACCGCCTAGTTGAACCAGTACACATACCTACCTTGTCTTTATCTTACTTGCCGGTCTTTTTGCGGCTGCATCGCGTCTTGTCGCCCAACGCAGTCCTCAGACCATTGCCGGTGCCGCTGTTGCCAGCCACAACATCATCGTCGCTTCATCAGCTCTTGGCCAAATACTCAGAAGCCTCTGCTGCCATCAAGACACGGCCACCACCGACGCCTACCTGTCTTGACTGATCGCGATCCCTCAGTGCCTAGCACCTTATCCTATCTCACCAGGCGGCTCTCATTGCTCTGTACCTAGACCTAGTTCCCCGGCAAGCCGCTCTGCATTCCTAACCAGGTGAGACCTATCCATTGTTTCTGGAACCGGTACATTCCCTTCACATTCTTGGCCCATACGTTGCGCGGTAACGCTGCAAATCTTCACGTTCTGGACTGCGGCAATCCCACCCGTGGGCTTACCACTATCGGTTCACCGAGGACTGTCCATTGTTGATGTGTGGCTGCTTTCACCATGACACCTGTTTATATGAGTTGGAGCACCGCTCCTATACTACCTCATGCAGAATTGAGGAACTTCTCTCCCTGCCACGCGCTACCTAACATACCCCCAAAAGCCAGAAACAGGCTTGAACATCCTCTACAACCTCATACTAACACGATAAGATCATTGCCTCCCCCGCAATGACGGGCTTTCATAAGAAAATGGGGATCCTCAGGCTAACTTTGATACAGGTCCTCCTCTGCGAGAACGCACTTGCCCTATTTCACCAGCAACACGTTCGCCTTCACGATACTCACCCGGATTCGGTGTCTCTCGGCCAATTGAACGTCCGGGCTTTACTCCTCGATAGTCGTGATATAGCTTGCGTGACAGAGACGGCGAACGTAACCGTAACAGTCAGGGCCACGAAAGGATCACAGCAAACATCAGCACCAGCATTGGATAACTCCCAGGTTCCCAACGTCGTCACCAGCGCCGAAGCTAGCGGAACAGTAGTGATCTTGCCATCTCTAACCAACACAGCGCCTCAAACTTCTGGATACGTTGCGACTGGTCTCACTGCATCGGGCAAGGTTACGTCTTGCCCTCTTATGTCAAACCCTATTCCGACGCCCTCATCTCTCATCGACACAGCTGCGCCTGCTACTTCAGTTGCACCACTTCCATCCGCGCCAATGCCTTCCGGAGACATCTTTTCTGAGCCCATTGGCACTGGGGCACCCCCGGGCACCATCTCAGCCCGCAGTGATCACCCGGTTCCGAGAAAGGGCATCACCTCGAGCTCACCGATTCAGACAAACAAGTTTTACTCCAACTTCTTCCTCGGAGACCAGACGGCGCCGACGTACACCTACCCTTATGGCATAGCATGGGGGGCAGGACGAGGGGCTGCTGCCAGCTACGGCATGACGATTTCCCACATCGAAGCGAGCCAGCGTGTCTTCGGCCCGACCAAGGCGGATTCTGGAGCTGCGTCTTATTTCATTAACCCGGTAGGTATTCAATCAATGGTAATTAGCGCTCAGGAGCTCGGGTCGGACACCGCGGTGGGAATCGACAGCATCACGGCCTTCTCTGCAACAATTCACCTGAAGCCGAATGCCCAAGCTGTGCCGGCGGTTTCTTTCCCTCTCGTCCAAGGAATGCCCTTCATCACAGCCCAGTATGCCGGCGCGACCCCCGTGATCCGCACGGGAGTCTTCTTCAGGACGGTTACGCGGGTGACACAGGACCCCAAGGCCGGCGTTGCCAAGTACACTTTCCAGCTCGAAGACGGCAAGATCTGGCGATTGTACGCATATGCAACCACCGGATCTCAGCTCAACCTGCAGGTTGTCAACAACGGTCTCGCCCAATCAACGCAGCCGTTCTACGGAATCATTCAAGTCGCCAAGGATCCTGGAAATGGAGAGGCACTGCTTGACCAGGCGGCCGGTGTTTATCCCACGACAGTCGCGCTGTCTGGTTCAGTGAGCGGCACCACGGGCTCGTACACGTTCAAGTTTGCCAAGGACGGTCATCCTGATGGCAAGCTGGTCATGTACGCGCTGCCGCACCATGTCTCCTCATTTGATTCTACGACGAGAAACGGCGTTCAGCCGGTTCAGCTCATGACTCCTGCCAAGGGTATCGCAACAGCAGTCTTGGCTGACCAGTGGACGATGCAAGAATCGAACTTGCCTGTGAGCATGGGTTTCGCTCCTTGGAGCCCTGACCAAGGCAGTCTCACCACGCTATCTGACAATGCCAAAGTCGTGATCCGCGGGATAGCAGCCCAGGAGGTATCCCAGGACATGATGGCTCAGTCTGATCTGGACTCCATGTACTTCAGCGGAAAGGTAAGTCTACTTCATATATCTGTGAAACGTCTCAACTAACTCGCAACTAGGCCCTGGCCAAGTTTGCCTTACTGATTATTGTGATCAATGACATTCTGGGCGACCCAGCATTGGCGCAGTCAGGCCTGAACAGGCTCAAGGCAGCGTTTGCCACGTTTGCTACCAACAAACAAAAGTACCCGCTGGTATATGAGAGTGAGTTGCGGTTTCTCGAGACGATACATACATCCCGCTAACCAGACCCAGGCGCTTGGGGAGGTGTCGTGTCTTCAGCAACCTACGTCACGGGCAACGACGGCGCCGACTTTGGCAACACGCAGTACAATGACCACCATTTCCACTATGGCTATCATATCCTTGCAGCCGCAGCCATTGCTCATTTGGACCCGAGCTGGCTGAGTGCGAACAAGGACTATGTGAATGCTCTGGTGCGAGACGTGGCCAACCCCAGCACCCAAGATACCTACTTCCCTACGTGGCGTGCTTTCGACTGGTACCATGGCCACAGCTGGGCCCATGGTCTGTACGCCTCGTACGATGGAAAGGTGAGCTGCGCTTTTCCTCGAGGTCGAAAGCGCAAGAACTAACATCACGGACAACAGGACCAAGAATCAAGCTCCGAAGACATGATGCACGCCTACGCCCTCAAGATGTGGGGTGACGCCTCGGGCGACAGCATGCTCTCATCGCGAAGCAACCTCCAGCTCTCCATCATCGCCCGCGCCCTCCAGGACTACTACCTCTACAAGAGCGACAACGTCGTACAGCCACCCCAATTTATCGGCAACAAGGTGGCCGGCATCCTCTTTGAGAACAAGATTGACCACACGACCTACTTTGGCGCTAACATCGAGTTCATCCAAGGCATCCATATGATTCCCCTCCTCGCGCCCTCGCCTTTTGTCCGCACACCGGCCTTCGTCAAGGAAGAATGGGACGTGTACTTTAGCAACGGACGCGTCGATACTATCGCGGGCGGCTGGAGGGGTATCATCTATGGAAACCTTGCGACGATTGACGGTAAGACGGCGTGGAACTTTTTCAACAGCTCCAACTTTGATCCTAGCTGGATCGACGGCGGCGCGAGTTTGACGTGGTACTTGACGTATGCAGCTTGTAAGTGTCGACCATATTTCAGCCTTGTGCAAGGAAATTGTGAATACTGACACAATCTCACAGTAATGGGCAACGTCTAAGACGTTTTTCAACACCCTGAATGGGAAACCACACCAGTCCTATATCAACACTTACATGACTGGTGTATGGAATGAACGACATGAAGATCAAGAAGGGCGGCACCATTCGAATTCGGTTTTCTCTTATTTCTTTTTTTTTTCTTATTGCGCGTGGACGAAGTAATGAACGACGAAACAACAATGAGCAACGAGCATGACATGAAGAGATGGGAGCAACGAAACAAATGTAATGCCTCAATACGAAATACGACACGAAATTCCTACGACACACACGCCCTACTCAAACAGAACCTTAGATTATATCTTTTTATCACGAAGAAAGAGAATTTTGCAATTGCCTCTCGGCCTTTGAGTGTCCATACTGAGTACACAAAAGTGAAAGAAAAAAGTGCCTGCCAAGCGAATAAATGCCAAGCCTCTCGCTCTCTCATCTCAAGTCGTCAAAACGTTCATCTGTCCTCTGATCATAACGATCTGGCTGATATTCCAAGCGACCATGGTAATAATTCAGACGAAATGAGCCCGCCAAGACACGGTGACCATTCGGACCCCGTTGAATCATGTACATAATAGGTGAACAGATGAAATATGCAATACACACATCCGGTATCCCACAAAAAACTGTTGGACAGCCAGCTGAAGAATGCAGGGTCTGCATTTCGCAGCGGTCATAAATCAGCCGAGCCTCGTGTGCACCTCACCTGCAGGAGGGCGAGACAGCTAAGCATCCCAAGCCTCGAGGTAGCTCAAGCAACGAGCTCGGGGCGTGCAAGCAAGGAAAACACGGCACATGCATTTTTATGATCCACCACCCCCTCCATCATTGATCAAGCGGGAGAGCAGCCCAGCAGCAGATTGACAAGAAAATCCCAGGGGGGCGGATGGGTTTCTCTTTGGCAGGGCCACGGATGACGCGTCACCCATCCACGTAACACGGGCCCCCGGCTTCTCTAGCTCTTGGGGGGCAGCGAGGGGTACGAAGTGCGAATGAACGGGAAGAGAAAAAAGATTGGGGGCCGGAAGGCTAAGCTTTTTGGTCGCCACAATGCTTATTGCAACTGCTGGTTAGAATCAGGCTGCCGGCGGACAAAGTCTTGGTCTAGGTCTCTTGTGCAGAGAAACGATCAGCTTGATCAGCCAGATCTGTATTGATCTTGAAGTTGCAAAGATGGTGTCGAGATGCCGGTGCCTACTGTGTACGGAGTACTGCCACATAGACATAGCATCCAAACTCCGTACGGCGACTTGCGCGCACTGACTGCCAACACTGTGCTTACTTTGGTATATACGGGGATCGAGCTTCCACATTCATGCCGGTTTTCGAGATTCAGAAAATCGTCCTGGATGTGGAGTGGAAGGCGAGATTTCGACTTCTCAGGAAGGTCATCAACTTGGCTTGCGATGTTGCTGCATCGCGTCAGAGCAGCAGGCATATTATTGTATCAAGAGCCACGTTAGGTAAACTGCCTTGGCCTTGTAAGTCGAAGAAGGGCCAGCGGTCACAAACCGCCATGGATGCAAGGTCTCGTTGATGTCTGTTCTTGCCAAGTCTCTTACCAGCTGATGCGTGATCCTCACTGCTCGGAAGTCGGCACAGCTGGCTCAGGTACGATGCCTTTCAGCTCGGTAGGGCATTGACTGACAGTGCACCAGAGATGACATCCCGTGTTGGGGCGAGGATATAAGACGAAATTCTAGTAGCAAGGTATTCGCGTAACCGTCATGCTTTTTTACCAAATCCGCGTTTGGGCGGATGTTGTAATAAAGGCCCTGCTACTTGTCCCAAGACTGATTTGGTCTGAACCAAGTCCGCTGTGCTGGCACCTTGCTGCTCTGCCAACATCAGTGGATGCAGTCAGCTTAGAAGCATGACTGCTGTGGCCGTGTCTGTCCGCGAGGATTTGCCAAGCGTGATCATCGTTGGCTGTTTCTATGACGGGTGTCCATGAAGTCGACTCTGAGATCTTTACACCGGCAAGTCTTCGACATTGAGAGAAGCTACTGCTGCTTCTCCTTGCTATGTCAGCCGGCTGGCCAAGCCCTCAAAGCCACGTGCCTCTTACGAAGCACCCTACGCAACAGACAGCAGGTGCTTTGGCACCACCGTATCAGAGATCGTTGCCGGAGTTTAGTGGGGTTTGCTGTGTCTTTCGAATGGATGGTGGTGGCTGTGAAGGTGCCAGCGCACGAATTTCGCGTGGAAGCGCGCGCGCATGAAGCATGGTGTGGAGGATGACTCGGGATTCGGCTGGGAAGTAATATCAATCGGCGACAGGCCAGCCTCCGTGCCCGTCCCCGCAATTCAGAGTTGGGGAAGCAACGTCGGAAAGGCTAATGTAGAGCAGCATTTGACTTGAATATTACTGCGAGGCAGAAATGCCAAGCTCGAAGACCATGAGTCGGGCCATTAAATCGCAAGGCTGTGTGTGTGGCAATGGGCACATGAATTCTTTTCGGCTGAGTAAAAGGCCAAGACTGACGATGCTTGGCAACGAGGCTTTGATGATGGTGAGGACCGCAGTAAAGCGGCAGCGAAGTTTATCGATAAAGAATCATGGCGATAAGGGGACCAACGTAAGGGGATTCCTGGCCCCATGTCCGGTCAAGGTTCGAAATGGCATTCAGCGATGGATTGGGGGGTCCGTAGATCGGTGCAGGGGACTCCGAAAGCGAATGGACAGGGCGGACCCCGCCACCCTCAGCAAGCCAAGGCAAGGCGTTTCGCAGGGCAACCGAAAACAGCATTTGGCCAGAGAGTAGACTCTGGAGCTTGTTTGTCACCGTCGTTGTCGTTTTGGGTGTAAGATGGAACTCTGGGCGCCCTACCTATCTGAGCCCGAGGTTGTATGGATGCTCTCCGTATTGTGACCGAAATAACTCGGAGGGTTGAATCGAAGCAAAACTCTTCAGACGAGCACAGCACTTTGGGTCCCGTTTGACGTTTGGGACAAAGTCGAGGGCGGCGAAAATGGGCCAGCAACTGGGGCTCTGCTACGAATACAGTAGTGCGAGCGTGGTATTGGCACGATTGGGTAGCGAGTGCCATGGTGAATAGTGGGCTGGAGCTCGAGCTGTTTGTCGCATATCGTCTGGTTCCCTGAGCCGAAAGTCAAGACGAATTCCCTGAGAGTGGGACGGCTTCGTGCCGAGACGAGGAATTGTGGAAAGGCAGTGTCAAGCCAAGACTGAGCTTGATCATTTTTGACTCCAAGGTTTGGAAGGTTGCTGAGGCAATGCGAGGCGGGCGCGCAGCATTGGGTTCGAACAAGATGAGTGTGGGTGACCAACGGGCAACGATAGTGTTTGCATTTTTGATAGGGGCTGTCTAGCGAATGTATCGATAACGATGGTCTCTCTTCTTTTCGATGCGAGGAGCCGTGTAGCATGTGGATTGTGTTCCTGGTGACGAGGGAATGGAAAGTTGACAGCAGACGATGACGGAAAGCATGGGAGCTATCGGTAGCGTGATGGATAGCAGGTACGTGTCCCTCGGAACCTTCGTACTTGGGGAAATGGAAGGCGCTCCTACTGGCGGAGATGTGGGAGGGAAGGAGTGAGCGAGTTCACAAGTGACATTGTGCAAGAGCAACTCAGGGAGGGAGGGATCCAGGGAAAGCTCCTTAGCTCACTGCTCAAGAGGGTAAGTGGGCGGGCGCCGAACAGGAAACAGCGGAGAAAGATGAGAAGCAACGCCAGACAACACAGCCACGCTTGGCATCCTAGCAAGCTCCTCATTGGGCGCCGCCAACATCACCCCAACCTCACCCCTTGGCTTTGGAAAGACTGAAACCTGTTCGCTACTGGCTAACCCGTTGTATGACGTTTGGGAGGGCCTTTCCCTCCCCTAGTAAAGTGGTTTTCACTGCAAAAAGGCCCATGGTTACTCAAAGCTTCTCCTTCCGGCGGTGTTTTAGTGAGGTAGATCCGTACAATGCTGTCATACCGGGGTAATCAGCAATTGTCTTGAGTGCCGGTAAAGCTGGATTCAGCAGCCATTGACAAGCTGAACAGTGCTAGTGTAGTGTAGTGTATCCGTATACCGACGTCGTTGAGTGGGTTTTCAATGGGTTGATATGCAAAATGTTGGTTTGGATATGTACCTTTTTGCATGTACCTTGCACTAACACGGCGTGCACCGTTCGTCCTTGCATGTATCCGGGAGGCCGCCCATGCATCCAGAAGTGTCATTCCTCGTTCCCGTCACTCCCTCTCGGCACCACAATCACACCAAGCACCACCACTTTCGCAGCAGAGACTCAGAGCGTCTGTTTCGTCCCGTCCTGTTTCTCTCTTCTTTGGGTACCACGGCATCCGTCCCACGTTCTCCATAGTAGCCTGACAGGAAAAGGGGGCTGTGTTCGTTTCTTGTTCAACCCTTCTCCCCAGCCAAGACTCATTTGCCATCGCTTGAACTTCTTGGAACACGGCTTTGGACAACATATTGCTGCCGTTGCTACTTTTTCGGTAACAAATTACAAGCACTATCAATCACTATCAACCAGACACAGATTCGCCCGATACCAAGCCCGCCTCACCTTTTTTGCATCACCGCAGAGGCTACCAATTGGCCTTGCCCTTCCACACCATCTCTTTCTCAACGGTAAAGACACAGCAACACCCTTCCCCGTAGCCCGTCGTCGAGTCGCGTCGCTCTGCTTCAAGCCTCCTGCAGTCGTGCTGCAGCAGCATCCATCGCATCGTCACGCTCACTCGCACGTTCAATCCCAAGCACCCAAGGACCCAATCCACTTGGACCCCCTCCGGTCGATACACCGTCCACATAGATTCCTCTGTACTTTGGACTTGGCAGCCCAACACTGCTTGCCATTGCCTTGTATCTATTGGATCAAGCCGTCACTGAACCGTCCGCTACCTACCTTACCTTACTCCACTCTCTTTGCCGTCGGGCGGCGCAGGCACAGGGCCTCGAGCAGAAATCTCATCCGGTCCGTTGCGACTATCACTATCGGAAATACCCACGCGCAAAAGCTTTGTCTGCAGCTTAGGACTGCCGGCCGTGATAACAAGGTAGGGGACAGAAAAGGCCAAGCAACTCATCAAGTCACTTATAGGCGACATCATGGTGTGTAAGTACATTGCAATTCTCATTCTCTCTGCTTGATCTCGGTACGGATTTACCTTCTTATTCGCACTTTTACCACTTGACTTCTCTACCTGCCTTGTTGCCTCTCTGAGCACAAATATCTCCGTTTACCACCCACGTTTGTATTATTCTGCCTTGAAACCCGCTTTGTACTTTCTCCATTCGCACCTGCTTTACCTTATGGTTTACCTGCGTCTACCAAACCTACCTACCTTGCCGCACTTATTCCACTTTCCCACTCTTCCGCTACGACATTACCTTAGTGTAGCCCCAGCAAGCCCCGTTGGACTTTCTTTCCGCCCCATGTCCTAGGTTCTTAGGTAGAGAAGCTGCATCCCTCCCCTGGACACCTTCACCTTGGCGCGCTAAGTCATTTCTACCACGGGGTGAAAGTCATTCACCATCTTTCCCTCCTCCAAGCCACACTCTGGCATCGCAACCACCCACCACCCGCTACTCTTTTTCCATTCTTCCACTACACCTTTAGGATTCGGGCGCACAAATTATCAGGTCGCCCTATCCCGCGCGTGGATCGTCACTCCCTTGTCTCTTCCTTTTTCCATTCTCGCCTTTTTCTAGCACTCGCCGGACGCCTTACCCCCAAAATCCGATCCGGCTTCCCATCTGTCACATCCACGGACCGCGCGACAGGAAATTCTTCTTCTTCATACTGGTCAGGGCTCCGGCTAATTATGACGGCGCCATGTCCGACGATTCAGCCAACCAACATTTCCGCGGACAGGTCCGCTCCTGGGGCACAGCCAACAAGCCCAATGGCCGCGAAGGCGACGTGAACGAGAACTCGCCTCTTCTTTCAAATGGCAACCACTCGGGAACCCACGATAGCCACATTGTCAACGGCGACGGCGGCAACAAGACCCTGAAGTTCCTCTTCAACGCGACACAGACACCCGGCACCGACAGCCCCAATGCCGCCGTAAGATATTCATCGCACGCCTGGCATGTCACCAAGGTGTCGCTCCTCAGCAGTAAGTTCAATCATGCGATACAGCGTTACTATGCGCCGCCGTGTGCTAACAGACCGTTCTCTCTCAGACTATGTCAACTTCCTGCTTGTCATGGTGCCTATTGGCATTGTGGCCGGAAAGTTGCACTGGAGCCCAGTCGCCGTCTTCACCATTAATTTCTTCGCTATTATCCCCCTCGCTGCTGTTCTGTCCTTTGCCACTGAGCAAATTTCGATGAAGCTGGGCGAGGCCCTCGGAGGCCTGCTCAATGCTACCTTTGGAAACGCCGTCGAGCTGATTGTCAGCATTGTCGCCTTGAAGGAGGGTCAAATCGAGGTTGTCCAGTCGTCTATGCTGGGCTCCATTCTCTCTAACCTGCTGCTTGTCATGGGCATGTGCTTCTTCTTTGGTGGAATCGTCAACATGCGCGACAGAGTTACTGGCCAGGGCATGGAACAGAGCTTCGCCTCTGCTACGGCGCAGACCACTTGCTCGCTGATGACGCTGTCATCAGCATCGCTGGTCATCCCCGCCACGGTAAGCACTCCCGACAGGGGAAACCCCGCGCCTAATGACTAACAGTGCCCTCGTAGCTCTACTCGGTCCTCGACAAGGCCGAAAGCGCCGAGAAGGAGCACAGCATCTTGGTACTCTCCCGCGGCACAGCCATCATCCTGCTGTTGCTTTATGTCTTGTACCTCTGGTTCCAGCTGCGCACTCACCCCAACCTCTTCGATGCCGAGACCCAGCACCACCACGAGGAGGAGGTTGAGGAGCCGATCATGGGCCCTATTGCGGCGGCCGTCGTTCTCGTCGTTACCACTGTCCTCGTCGCCATCTGCGCCGATTACCTCGTCGAAAGCATCGATCCCATTGTCGAAACCGCCCACATCAGCAAGAATTTCATTGGTCTCATTCTTATCCCCATCGTCGGTAACGCGGCAGAGCACGTCACAGCCGTCGTTGTTGCTATCCGCAACAAGATGGACCTTGCTATGGGTGTTGCCATTGGCTCTAGCATCCAGATCGCCCTTCTCGTTACCCCGTTCTTGGTCATCCTCGGATGGGCTGTTCTCGACAAGCCCATGACTCTCCACTTTGAGACTTTCGAGACTGTCGCCTTCGCATTCTCCGTGCTGGTCGTTACGTACACTGTCCAGGACGGCAAGTCCAACTACTTGGAGGGCGCCATGTTGCTTGGCCTGTACATCATTATCGCCTTGGCCTTCTATGTCAGCCCTAGCGACGCTATCGATCGGGTGCTGTCCGTTGTTCAGGGTTGAGGTAACTAAGCGCTGGAAATGCCAAAAGTTACAAAAAAGCAATTCGCAAGGCGCTGTCCACCCGACTGCCTTGTATACGTCAGCAAACAACCCAAGCCTACCACCATGTTGAGTAGGCGTCTTGGCGCTGTGTCGATTACGGGACAATACCCAACAGTCACATCGAGCCCACAGACACCGAGTGACTGAACAATCTATCTTTGGGGATGATGCGCCCCCGGTGCGCATTTCCCTTGTGTACGTAGTCCGAACTGTATTATATTCCCTTGGTGTGGCTTTTTTCGTTTGTGAGGCCAAGGTTTTAGGTCTCTCCGCAGAAACGGAGAAAATTGAACGGAGCAAAGGAACAGAGAAAGAAAGAAAAAATCATTGGTTCGCAAGGTCCGTAATCGCTAGTCTTTGTTCCGAATAAGAGAGAATATATACCACTATTGTCTGAAGAACCAAGAATTGCACTTTTTTGTATTTGCCTTTGACGCCTTGAACTATGACCCTGGAGATAGAGAGTGCCGTGACATGATCTATCTGGGGTAGTAGCATGTAATAATAAGAAAATAGGTTGTCTCAACACCCAGTGTCCCACCCCTCTGCTTTTCTAGTCCCCGAAAAACCTCTTTACATTGTCGGTCTGGACATGGGAGCAATGATACCCTGCTTCTTGAGCACGCGCGGCTTGACCGCCGCCTGGTGAGATTCCTTGGTGACCCATTCCGGACCCATGGGCAGGCGGATCGAGCGCTCGTACTGCTCCTTGGACTCGAACTGGTGAGGGAGCTGTGTTGCGAGGTACTTGCCGTTCTATGAAACGATATTAGGAATGAATTTTCACTTTGAGAGATGGAAGTATCGAAACAAGAGATGAGGGAAAGGAGAGAGATGCCACAGATAGTCTGGAAATAAGGGGGGGGGGGGGAATGCATACCTTTTTAACGCGCTTCTCGCTGATGATAACCCTCTCCAACTTGGCATCCTTGCGGTTCGCCTTCTTGACGCCCTCGACCTTTGTAACGAACCGGCCCTGCTGGCGCTTCTTCTCGCGCGCGCTCACGCCGTCGCCGACCCAGCCGCCCCAGCCGGGGAGCGTGTTGTCGACAATCTTGTCGTCGTCTGCGGTCTGGATGGCTTCCTTTTCGCGCGCGAAGTCGACGACGACGTCGTCGCCCGCGAAGGCTTTGTCCATCTGGGAGATGTCGCGGATGGCGAGGGGCAGGTGGGATTCCGGGGAGTCGGAATCGGAGTCTTCGGAGGAGGTGTCGGCTGCTGCTGCTGCTGATGTTGTCGTCTTGTTTGCTTTTGACTTTGATTTGGGCTTGGAGGAGGAGGCCGTGATGACGAGGGAGTTGTCTAGGTCCTCTACGCGCGCGCCGCTGGATTTGCCGCCCGTCTTTGCGGATTTCTTGCGCGGGCCCGAGGACCAGGCTGAGCCCGTCGTCGAGGGCTCGGCTGTAAGGGAGTAGCCCGTGTTGACGGCGCTGTTGTTGGGCGCATCGTCTCCGTCGTCCACGTCAACGTCGTCACCCCGGGCGGCGGCGGCGGCAGCCTTCTTTTGCTTCCTCGACAGCGCCGGGGCCGAGATGGCGGGCTGCGCGGCGCTGCCGTACTTCTTGCGCCCCACCTCCGTGACCTCGTCTTCCTCCTCGTCATCGCTGCCGCCCGAGTCCAGGTCCCGACGGATCTGCGCAATGAGCTCGTCGTTTGCCTTCTTCTGCTGCGCCTCGGCCTTTTGCATGAACTTCATCTTCATCAGGTCGGACTTGGGGCCGTCGTCCTCTTCGTCGTCGATGCTCTCGAGCTGTTTCAGGAGTCTCCTATTCTCCTTTCCGCTGCGGCGGCCGGTGCCCTCCCCGTCTTCGGATCCGTCCTCGCTGTCGCTGTCCTCTTCCTCCTCCTCCTCATCAGAATCACCCGTCCGGCCCTCCTTGCGCCGCCTCAGCTCCTCCTCGCGGCGCGCCATGTCGTGCAGACCTGCGCGGTACTCATCGTCCCAGACGGCGCGCTTGTTGGACGACCCCAGCTTGGCCCACTTGGAGTCTCTGTGTCTCGCGCCGACGCGTTCCAGCACCCGCGCGCGGTCCTGGGCATCCCGCTCGGCCTCGGAGTCGACCTCGACGTCGCCGTTCTCGGCCATGGCCTCCTTGAGCTTCGCCGCCTCGCGCTCCTTCTCCTTGCGGTGGACGCGGTGGTACGCCTTGGACTTGATCTTCTTGATGCGCGCCGCGCGCTTCGTCTCGCGCGAGGCGAGCTCCCTCTCGCGCCGGCGCTGGTGGATCATGTCCTGCAGCTCCTCCTTTGACATGCCCTCCTCCCTCTCGGCCTTCGCGCGCGCGTTCTCCTCCTGCTTGTTCATCGCCAGACCAGACGCCTGCATGATGTTGAGGATCGTCTGCTCGAGCTCATTGCCCGTCGAGTTCTTGGCCGTGATGGCCTGCAACTCGCGGTTGTCGAGCCCCTCGTCGGCGGCGTTCTGCGGGAGCGGGAAGACGAGGTGGTCGGCGCGGCGGTTCTGCTTCACCGTTTCCTGCCACCGGCCGATGGTCTCGCTCGTCTTCTCGTAGGCCGCCGCGCGCGCGAGGCGGTCTTGCTGGCGCTTGTACAGGGGCACCTCGAGCTTCTTGCCCGCGCCGGGGCGGGACGCTTCTTTTTCTTCTTTGGCCATGAGCTTGACGGATTTCCGCATCTGCGCGTCCTTGACGCCGGACAGGCCGAGGTCCTTGAAGCTGATCTTTTGCTTTTGCTTTGTGGGGGCGGCATCCTGGTCTTCGTCGTCACCACCAAAATTGGCGATGAACTTTTGGAGATCGCCGAGTTTGGAGGGGTCCGCTTCCTGGTCGTCTTCGTCCTCGTCTGAGGAGGGCGGGCTCTCGGCCTCGGAGTCTGAGGCGTCCGAGTCGTCTTGGCCGTCCTGGTCTGCCATGGACTCGTCGGACTCGTACTCGTCGAGGGCTTGGGCCAGGTCTATCGCGTCCTCGCCAAGGGACTCATCGTCATCTTCGTCGTCTTCCTCTTCTGAATCGTCCTGTGTAATCTCAGTCAGCTGTGGAAGCTCTCTCGTGGGCATATCAAAACGCTTTGTTCGCCACCCACCTGGTTCTTCTTCTTGCCCTTGCTACCGCTGAATGCGTAACCCTGGAAATCCTCGTGATCGCTATCGCCAAAGGCCTCGTCACTGTCGAGCTCCGAATCCTCGTCTTCGTTGACGCCGTAGTGCCACTCGTTTCCGTCGCTGTCACTCTGGTACTCGTCGGAGTCACCGCCTGCGCCGCCAGCAGATGGCTTGGCCTTCTTTCGCCTGGGCTGGTCGTCGTCCTCGTCTTCGTCGTCCTCTCCATCTTCGTCGTCATCGTCGTCGGCGGCGCGGCGCTTTTTCCTAGCCTCCGGTGCGGCTTCGATCTCGCGGAAGCGTGGAGTGCGCTTCTCCTTGGGCGCGTACAGCTCGGAAGCGGTGGTGAAGGCGTCGAGGGCCTTGACTTGGGCCTTGTTCTTCGACTTGCGGAAGGTCTTTGCCGCCGGCTTGCTGGAGAGCAGAGGTCGGCCGTGGGCTTGCCGCCCATGGGATTGCCTTCCTGGGGGCATCTTGTGTGTACAAAGTAGACGAAAATTAGGTGTTCACTTTGGTTGCGAAAGAGGTGACGCCGAAACAAAAGTTGAAAAGTCGTCGACCGTGTCCCGCCTCAGCTCGGATTGCAGCGCACACACACAGTTCGTGGTTCCCCAAAGCAGCGAGCATGGGCAACTTTTTCAAATTCTGCCATGGTGGGCGCAAGGCGGTGAGCCAGAAATTTACAGCGGGGCACACATCGAAGACCCGGACCCCTGCTCGATTCTCAAAGTGTCGGATTCCAGTGGTCTCCAGTTTTCTGTTCCGCGCCGCTGCCCACCGGCGTCCACTGACCGTCTAGGCCGACTCCAGAGTCCAGGGGACCTTTGCGCGATCGAACGAGTGGGCCCACTTTCCACACTGATCAAGCCGAAGGGACCCGGAACTGACCAGCCAGGGAAGTCCGACCACTGGGCTGCCCTGGATTTCCAAAATAATTTATTCTATGATTCATTTATATCTACAACGTCCACACCTCCACCTCCAATTGCACTCTGGAAACACCGCAAACACCACTACCACCACCATGGCGTCGTTCGCACCAGGCCTGCGGAGGCTCGCCGTGAGGGCATCACCCTCGCTCTTCGTGTGCCGCCAATGCCAGCGCCCACAGCCGCAATGGCGCTCGTCCCCGTCCCGCGTCCTCGACACCATCGTACGATCCCAGCAGCAGACCCGGAGCTTCACCCAGACCAAGGCGCCGCTCAACTTCAGCAGCAACGCCGTCATCGCAGACAAGCCGTCCGCCTCGATCGCAGCGCAGGCTGTGGCCAAGGCCAAGAAGGCCACCAAGAAAAGGGCGTGGCCTGAGACGAACTCCAAGTCTGTGGGATACTGGCTCGTCGGCAGCGCCGTCAGCGTCTTTGGCATCGTCGTCTGGGGTGGCCTCACACGACTGACTGAATCTGGGTAACGATAATTCTCCCTCCTATTCTTGGACTGCTTCCCAGGGACACAGCAGCTAACCCCTTTCCAATGCAGCTTGAGCATCACCGAATGGCGTCCCGTAACCGGCTCCATGCCCCCGATGAACCAGGAAGACTGGGAATCCGAGTTCGAAAAGTACCGCGCCTCCCCCGAATTCAAGCTCCTCAACCCGCACATGGACCTGGCCGAGTTCAAAAAGATTTACTTCATGGAGTGGTCCCACCGCCTCTGGGGCCGCTTCATCGGAATGTCCTTTGTCCTGCCCACCCTCTACTTCATCGCCCGCCGCCGCGTCACCCCCAAGATGGCCGTCAACCTCTGCGGCATCTCCTGCCTCATCGCCTTCCAGGGCTTCATCGGCTGGTGGATGGTGAAATCCGGCCTCAAGGACGACCTCTTCGCCCCCGGCTCCCACCCGCGCGTCTCCCAGTACCGCCTGACCGCCCACCTCGCCACGGCCTTCGTCTGCTACTCCTGGATGCTCCTCTCCGCCCTCACCGTCTTCCGCACCCGCCGCCTGCTCGCCGACCCCGCCGCCGCCAACAAGGCCCTCGCCGCCCTCCGCAACCCGGCCATCAAGACCTTCCGCCGCCTCTCCTTCGCCCTCGTCGCCCTCGTCTTCACCACCGCCATGTCCGGCGCCCTCGTCGCCGGCCTCGACGCAGGCCTCATCTACAACGAGTTCCCCTACATGGGCCTGGGCCTGACCCCGCCCTCGGGCGAGCTCTGGGACAAGTTCTACTCTCGCAAGGAGGACGGCTCCGACCTCTGGTGGCGCAACATGCTCGAGAACCCTAGCACCGTCCAGCTCGACCACCGCATCCTCGCCATGACCACCCTCTGCTCCATCCTCTCCCTCTTCGCCTACTCCCGCACCCGCCGCGTCGCCGCCGCCCTCCCCGCCAACGTCAAGAAGGGCGTCCTCGGCACCGTCCACCTCGTCCTCATGCAGGCCGCCCTCGGCATCAGCACCCTCATCTACATCGTCCCCGTGCCCTTGGCCGCGGCGCACCAGGCCGGCGCCTTGGCGCTGCTCTCTGGTGCCTTGGTTCTCGGACACCGCCTGCGCGTGCCAAAGTCCACCCTGGCTATGATCCAGAAGCGGATGAAGGCCAAGGCGAAGGCTATCAAGTACAGCAGGCGTTCCTAGGCCCGAGTCCACTCCCCCAATGACTTGCGACTTACTCCCTACAGAGTTACAGTTTTACACTATTTGGTTTAACTGCATTATGGCAGCGACAGCATTTTTTGCATTATGGCACGTACGATACACACAAAAGCAAGTAGATATGTATAACATTGTAGCAACAACGGATGGACACGGCCAGCCCTTTGAGGCGGTCATTGTGTAACTCGAATCTATCCCATTCAAAACCTTTTGTTCATTTTTTTTTTCGTAATAGAAGCTCAACTCTAGACTATGGAACGTCTGCCGGATATCACTGGGGGCGTACACTTTCTCTTTTTATCTTCTCCGCGTGCGTCACTTGTAGACAATCATACAGGGCGATTCGTCTTGACATCCGATCCCAGCCATATTGAGAACTCTCTATTTGTGGGCTGTGATGCATTGTTAGCCTCAAAATTTCGCTGCAGCGGAAAGCATTCAAGACTTACCAATTCCCTCCTCGGGGACAGGCTTGACGCCGACAACCTCAGCCGCGGAGGCCTTCTTCTCACCCTGCTTCTCCTCCTTCATGAAGGGGAAGGCAAGCACCTCACGGATGCTGTAGTTGTCGGTCAAGAACATGACCATTCTGTCGATACCCATACCCCAGCCACCGGTAGGCGGCAGACCGTACTCAAGAGACATGCAGAAGTTCTCGTCAATGAGCTGGGCCTCGTCGTCACCCTGGTCCTTCTGGCGGGCCTGCTCCTCGAAGCGCAGTCTCTGGTCAAAGGGATCGTTCAACTCGGTGTAGGCGTTGACAATCTCCTTCTTGCACACAAAGGCCTCGAAGCGCTCGCACAGACCGGGAATGTCGCGGTGGTACTTGGCGAGAGGGCTCATGACTTGCGGGTGGCCGAAGATGAAGGAGGGGTTGACGCACTGCTCCTCAATGTACTCGCCAACAAGCTTGTCGATCATGCGGGCGTTGGTCAGGGGCGGTGAGCACTCGAGGTTCATCTTCTTGAGAACCTTCTGGAGGAACTCGTTGGTCTCGGCAGTGTGGAGCTGGTCGGCGGGAGGGAACTTCTCGCCCGTGGCCTTCTCGAGCTCGGGAATCATCTCGAAGCGCTTCCAGGGCTTCTCCCAGTTGACCTCGTAGACCTCACCGTGCTGGGTGTGGAACTTGGTCTTGTAGCCGCCAGTGACATGCTTGACAAGGCCGCTCACGAGCTCTTCGGTCAGGTCCATGATGTCATAGACGTCGGCAAAGGCTTGGTAGAACTCGCAGGTGGTGAACTCGGGGTTGTGCGTCAAGTCGATGCCCTCGTTTCTGAATTGACGGCCAAGCTCGTAGACGCGGTGGAGGCCACCGACGACGAGCTCCTTGAGGTAGAGCTCAGGAGCGATTCTCATGAACATTTGCATGTCAAGGTCGTTGTGGTGGGTCTTGAAGGGGGCAGCGGTGGCACCTCCAGCGATGGGACCCATCATGGGTGTCTCAACCTCGATAAAGTCCCTGTCGTCGAAGAAACGTCTGATGTAGGTGACCATCTTGGATCTTGCGATAAGGATCTGGCGGCTCTTGTCGTTCATGATGAGATCAAGGTAACGCTTGCGGTGGCGCTCCTCGTGGTCCTTGAAGCCGTAGTACTCGTCGGGAAGGGTGTGCAGGCAGGGGGTAAGGAGAATGAACTCGGTCGCGAAGATGGAGAGCTCGCCCTCCTCGCCCTTCTCGATCTTGGACTTGGGTGCGGTACGGCCGGGGTATCCAATGATACCAACAATGTCACCTGTGCGCGGTCAGTATTTCATGCTTCTCACTCAGACAGAAAACTCAATGCTTGCCTCGGCGAAGGTGGACGTGCTGGTCCTCGAATGACGGGCTTCCCTCTGCAACCTCTTGCGCCTGGGCCATGACCTGGACCTTGACGCCCTCGGCACGGATATCGTAGAAGAAGAGCTTGTTGCCGGAGGCACGCTTGTTGTAGATACGAGCGCCCACGCGAACGACCTTCTCCTTGTCATGCTCGCCGGACTTGAGGTGACCAAAGTCCTTGACAAAGTTGCGCAAGTCGTAGTCGGCTGCAGCGATGTCAGTATAGAGGTTCAGGGATGAATGTGTTTGCAGATCTCACTGTGGAACTTGTGGGGGTAAGGGTTGGGAGACTTGGTCTCGCGCAGCCTATCGTCATATTGTCAGCCCATACAACCGCTTCTTCGTCTCCGTGGGAAATACGCACTTGTTGATGGCGCGGGATCGGTTCTCGAAGTACTGGCTGGGGTCCAGGTTCTTCTCGTCGGCCTCGGCGTTGCCCTTCTTGGCAGCAGCAGGCTTGGGAGGGGCAGCGGCGGCCTTCGCAGCCTTAGCAGCCTCTCTTTCGCGGGCCTTCTGGCGCTTCTTCAGCTCCGTCTTGGAGACCATCTCGCCGGTGACCTCATCCTTGAGAAGCTTGGCGGTCTCCTCGACCTTGAGGTCCTTGACCTGCTCGGTGGGGGGTTCGGGAGCACTTGAGTCGGCCATGATTGCGGTTTGCTGTGTCCACAAGATGTTTGTCAGGAAACAGAATCTGGGGGAGGGTGTGCGGGGGAATTCCCGTCGTTAAATCAGGGAACGGAGGTTGACTCACCAAATTTGTCTTGCGTCTCGCGATCGAAGTTTTACCAGTCAAAATTATTTAATGCCGGGACGAGGGGCAGCAGTGCATTGGCTACGGCGGGGTAGTGCCATTGACTCATTTGCCCTGACTCACCGCCTTCGATGGAGGGGCAGAGCGACCTGCGGGGGGAGGGGTGCTTTCCCTGCCAGGCGGGCTGTGCCACGATAAGCTCAGCACTGTATTCTCGCACTGCTACCCCTGAGCCCCTGAATGGAGTCCACGATGCTGCAAGAGCGGTCTCACTTAAGTCCCAGGGCTCAGAGAGATGGTCTAGTATACTTTGCGTGCTTCTGTAGATACTGAAATATCTGAGGTAGATGTGTCTTGTTCAATGATTATCCTATTCCAACGATGCGTTGTCATTTGGCTTGACCTAGCCAGACGGATGCAAAGTCCCACGGTCAACTATTCTGCAAAATATCAGAGCGTAATACATGGGTGTAAGTAATCCTGGCAAATGCATCATATGATATCTATGAGTTCATTCTTCGCCCGTCATAATGACTATTGTATGCCACAGTCAGTCAAATGAGCAGACACCAGCTACAGCCGCATGAGGACGAGTCCAAGACGGATACATTTGAACCTCAAGTCATTGATAATTTCGTAAAACACTACTGCTATGAATATATATGTGTCTTGAAAGCAGTCCTTTCTCAGGGTCTGGAGGATGGAAGAGATCGGCAGCATCTGGACATGAGCTGAGTCTTGAACCTGGCTTAAGGTATCTAGCACGAACAAGATATGCGTATGGATACAAATTGTACATGACCTTTAAATCACAGAATAACCAAGCCAGAGTCCCTGGATCAGATAGGTCGAAATTCAGGAAAGACACACACGAGCATTGGATGGGAAAGGAGACTGCGTTAGCCACCGAAACGATACAAGAAGTGGGCAATTATTTCGCTGGGTAGACAAGCTAAATTCCTACGAATCATATGCGTATTTCTGCATGAGCTCCTTTAAACGATCCAGAGGCAGTTCCTCAACCGTGTGTCCCAAGAAACCCTTCAAGGTCTCGGCCGAAGACAAGGCGTTGTAGATGCTCTCCTCCGTCGCATCCGCCGCCGCCTCCAGAAGCGCATTGATACTCGTGTCGTCAACCGACTCAACCTTGAGCGCCTTGGCCTTGAACGGGTCCACCTCCTGCGTCTCCGTCGTCAGCGTCTGTACGGGAATGCGATTGCCCGTAGAGAAGGCGAGGAAGATGTCGCCCGAGGGATTATGCCCGTAGCCGCCGACCCGCGCCAGCCCGACGGTGGCCCTCTTGGCGAGCCGCTGGCACTGGATGGGCGTCAGGGGCGCGTCGGTGGCGATGGTGACGATGATGGAGCCGTCCTTCTTGTCCTTGTGCGCCATGACCTCGGCCAGCGTGTCCTTCTTCTCCTTTGCGAGAGTGCGGCCGACGGGGAAGCCGCCGATGCGGAGGTGGGCCGCCCTGCCGTAGTTAGCCTGCACGAGGGCGGCGACGGTGTAGCTCGTCTCCTTGCCCTCGCTGTCGATCCCGGGCACGACGCGGGACGAGGATCCGGTGCCGCCTTTGAACCAGTGGCAGATCATGCCCGTGCCGCCGCCCGTGTTGCCCTCGGGCACGGGGTCGTCCGTCACGGACTCGATTCCCTTTGCGACGTGTGCGGATGTGACAGCCAATTTGGAGATGTCGTTGAGGAACCCGTCAAAGGTCTCGCCGACGACGGGTAGCAGGAACCATTCGATTTCCCCGTTGCCGTTGGAGTAGTGCTTGATGGCGTACTCGTAGATGCCGCGGTACGCGTCGCCCACCGAGAAGGAGTTGGTTAACACAATGGGGCTGGCGAGGAGACCAGTCTCCTCAATCCAGTGGGATCCGGTCAGCTCTCCGGAGCCGTTGAAGCGGAAGATGCCGGCGTAGCAGGCCTCCTTGAACCATTCCCGGCGGGGGAGGATGACTGTTACGCCCGTGTTGACTCCCTCCTCTGTGCGGATGCTCTGCGTTGAGGCGAGGACGCCGGGAACATCGGTAATGGAGTTCTTGGGTCCCGCCGGCCATCTTCCGAGGTCGAGGTTGGGTAGGACATCGCGGATGCGGCCGCGAGGAGTTGATTGTGTAGCCATCTTGTGGAATCAGTTGAGTTGCTTTAGAGTGGAAGTTGAAAGTGAGAAGTCAGACAACTCTGTTCTTAAGGTTCCAGTTATAGAGCCGCAAGCACAGTCTTTATACATCTTCGCAATTGTAGAATCATCGTGATCAGCAAACGTAAGTGGCGTGTCGCAATCTTGTCAACGTTCAAGTTCTTCGCCGATGAAGGATTGAACGGCATCCACCAATTGACTTAGGCCGCATCAGCATGAGAGGATATCATCATGGATCCATTGGCCAATTGCGTCGTCGAACGAAGTCCGAGCCAGAACTTTTACGAATGCCTGGAGATCGCGCGTGGTTTCAATTCTTTCGGCCAGCTTCTTTGGGCAGGTGGATTTGGTACAAGTGGCGCCGCTACCTCACTGTGGACGTAACTCCGCTTACGTTGCGGTGTCAGCGCGGGCTAACCATCCGTGTGTACTCGCGTTTCTGACGTTCAATGCTGACGGTGTTTAAATCCCTCCATGGGCCGTCGACAGCAGCCTAGAACCAGGCATCTTTCGAAGATAAATACTGTACTCAATGGGCCCAAGATAAGGTGATGAATCAATGCGGACGGAAAAGGGAGGTAATCAGGTACATGTACCTCGGCAAACGGGCCCCACACACAGATCGCTCGGCCGGCAAGTGGGGTCCGAATGCGGGGAAGCTGCTCCAACCCCCGGAGTGACCATCATTACCAAGCTCCCTGTCCAGTCTGAGAGCCCTGTGCGGAGGAGGCGCGGGACTTCGAATCCGACATCGCTTTCTCTCGCATAGCATTGCAGCAGCTTCATCACACACCTTCTCTCCTGTTTTCTCACATCTTGCGCAGAGTGAAGCGTCCTATCAGCCGTCACCTTGTAGACTATCCGGTGCAACCATCCATTGACCGCTCACATATTCTTTCACAATTAACCATGACGCCCTCACTTCGGGTCATCCCCAACGTAAGCAGTTGCTCCCCTCTCGAGACAGGTCCCTCACTCACACAAGATCACAGGCGGCGTCTCGTGCCGTATCCCTCTTGCGGACAATCCAGGCACATCCGCCATCATGCCCCTGCCATACCAACCCCGGCCATCACCACCACCACAACCCTTTGAACTTCACACCGAGGCCCCTCCGGACGAGCAACAAACGCGGCTATGCCACCCCCGTAGACGGCCCGCAGAAGGAGTACGCCTTTGAGATGGCCGCCTCCTCCATCCGCTTCGGCCCCGGCTCCACGCAAGAGGTCGGCATGGACTTTGCCAACATGGGCGCCAAGCGCGTGGCCGTCGTCACGGACCCCGTCGTCGACGGCCTCTTCGCCATGCAGCAGGTCCGCGAAGCCCTCGACCGCGAGGGCATCAACTACAAGGTCTACAACCAGACCCGCGTAGAGCCCAAGGACAGCAGCATCCGCGAGGCCATTGACTGGGCCCGTCCCTTTGCGCCCGATGCCTTCCTCGCCGTCGGCGGCGGCTCCGTCATCGACACCGCCAAGCTGATGAACCTGTACTCGTGCTACCCCGAGGCTCCCTTCCTCGACTTCGTCAACGCGCCCCTCGGCAACGGACGCCCCGTGGACAAGGCCTTGAAGCCGCTGATTGCCGTGCCCACCACCGCGGGAACCGGCTCCGAGACCACGGGCACCGCCATCTTCGACCTGGTTTCCAAGCGCGCCAAGACGGGCGTCGCTCACCGCAATCTGAAGCCCACTCTCGGAATCTGTGACCCGCTCAACACCCGCACGATGCCCTCGGCCGTGAAAGCCGCCTCCGGGCTTGACGTACTTTGCCACTCCCTGGAATCGTGGACGGCGATCCCCTACCACGAGCGTACGCCCCGGCCCAAGAACCCCATTTTGAGACCCGCGTACCAGGGCGCCAACCCCATTAGTGACGTCTTCTCGTTCCATGCGCTGAGAGCCACGGTGAAGTACCTGCCCCGTGCCGTCAAGAACCCCGACGACTATGAGGCGCAAAGCGAGATGCTGCTCGCCGCGACTCTCGCCGGTGTCGGTTTCGGCAATGCCGGCGTCCATCTCTGCCACGGTACGTTCCTCAAAGTACACCCCTTACGAAGATTCTTCCCCTAATGTGAGATAACACAGGCATGTCATACCCCATCTCGGGCCAGAACCCGGGCTACCAGCACGCGGGATACAAGGTCTCCTACCCCATCATCCCGCACGGGGTTTCCGTGGCCGTCACAGCGCCCGCCGTCTTCCGCTTCACGGGCGCCTCCAACCCTGAGCGTCATCTCCAGGCGGCCGAGGCTTTTGGCGTCGACGTCTCGCGCGTGCGCAAGGAGGACGCTGGAAAGGTCCTGGCCGACGCGCTGACCAAGTTCTTGGCGGACCTGGGTGATCAGCCGGCCGGTATCAAGGAATTGGGCTTCGGTACGGAACACCTGGACGACCTTGTCGAGGGTACGATTCCGCAGGCTAGAGTGTTGATGCTGGCGCCTGGGCTGGAGACGGAGTTGCAGAAGGAGAGGGAGCAGCTGAGGGGTTTGTTCGAGGCTTCTATGGTGCACTCATAAAGTCTGGGACTGGTGAACCGTGTGTACTGGGCAGTGATAGGGGCCAGGATATAATCTCATGGAATTAAAAAGAAATTGAGTAATTCAGGTAGTAAGCAATCACCTTTTTGCATTGTTTTCTCGTTTTTTTGTCTTTGGGTCGATGGTTTTTGGCATCAGTCCCTCATCTGTCTTACGTTGAGGTTGATCCTCTTGTTCTGCATCCAGCCCTTCCACTCTTCGTACTTTCCATCTTCTGCCGGCCAGTCAGCCAAGTAATCAGGGCAAGTACCCTTCATGACCTTGGGCACGCCGTGCCACGCAAACCGTGAGCCCTTGGTCATGTAGATGGCGTCGCCGGAGCGGATGCGGAGAAGCAGGTACTCCTTCCCCGTCGCCCTCGCCTCGTCCGAGATCTTGTCCGGCTCGTTGGGCGCAATCATGAAGAGGCCGTCGCAGCCGAAGCTCAGGCTGACGAGACCCTTGTCCGTCTCCTCGCTGACGTCGCGGTGCATCATCATCGTGTCACCGGGCGTGTAGAAGTTGACGATGGCGGCCTGGGCCAGGGTCTCGGGGAAGACGGTCTCGAGAAAGTTGGCAATGTCGGACGGGAACTGCGGCGGGCGCTCTTCTGGGTAGATGCGGTTCGTCCAGTCGTACTGGCCGCCTAGCGTGACCCAGTGAAGACGGCGCTCCATGACCTGCTTGATGGATAAGGGCTTGTGGACGGAGGGGTCCTTGGGGGTGAATATGGGTGTTGGCTCGGGCGGGTATGAGAAGAAGGATTCGGCGGACCCGTCTTGGGCCTTTGGGTAGGGCAGGTCATAGTGCAGGTGAAGATTGGTTTGGTGTGTTGGGACGCTGAGATCTCGGTTGATCATCAATGAGAGCAGGGTCTTTTGTACTTTTGGAGGAACCAAATCCGGTACTATGAGAAGGCCTTGAGCGAATATGTTAGAAAACTTTCTACGTCTTGAGTTGTCTCGTTTCGGGCATCTACCTGGCAGAAGTGGGTGATATAAGATGGGAACTTCTTTGAGTAACGAGGTATCGACGGCATGCGGGCCCAAGTGTGAGAAAGCAGCGGCCAGCTGCTCAACGGAAATCTTGCCAGCCTGTGAGAATTTCCCGGCTTGTTCTGGAGATCTCGTATCATCGAGAGAATCTCCATTTATGAGTTCTTTTTGGTCTGCTCTGGAGTATCCCTTCCACTGTGCCCGCATCGCCTCCGAGGGCTGCTCATGAGCGTCGAGCTCGACAATTTCAGCCGTCATGGTGAAGGGAGTGAATGGGTCTCGGAGGTGTATGAGGAAGCTGTATCGGTATTATAAAATAAAATGAGTGTTATTGGATTTTGTCGTCCATCAACGAATTATTCCAACTGGGTAATTTTCTCTCACGTCTCCTCTGTCTTCGCATCGTATGAGAATAATTGGTGACTCTGCGGTACAAAATCAAGAGTGAGCCAGTCCGTGACCCCACCATCAGCAGTGACCTTATCGCTATCGGATAAAGGATAAGCTCGTTATCGAGGTGGGGTTCAACACAGCAGGTACGCGGGCAGCCCACCAATAACCAGGGGAGCCCAGGCCACCCTACCACCTTCCGCAGACGCGACCCTTCCCTCCAGCGGCCTTGGTTGGGTGAGATCAGATCGCGCCTTGTTTTTCTTCATTGCTAGTAAACAACGACAACGGATTGCAATTTTAGCACCACAAAACATCGCCCAATCCGCCAAACGAAAAACGCCCATCCCGCCTGGGCCTTTTGCGACCGACATCGACGACAACACCCCATGGAGATTCTCCCCTTGTAACGGCCCTTCGACCCTCGACTTTTCTGCGTTTCCCCCTCCTGCCTTTTTTCTTGTGGTGCATCTTTGTTGCCCCCCTGACGACGACAACGTTCCTCCCTTTGGACTCCCGTCTTTCACTCTCTGCCCCGGAGAGACCCTCAGCTGTGCCCCTCCACACTTCGAGGTGACCGACCACACAACGAACCTGAACCCACCCGAACAACAAAGGCCGTTCCGATCGTGACAACGTCCTTCGACATTCTTTGGACCACCCTGCGATCGGACTCAATTAATTCGCTTGTCTTTTCCCCTACGAATTGATCCCCCGGATAAATACGCCGCACTGCAACCATGGAGAACTACCAGAAGCTCGAGAAGATCGGTGAAGGTAAGCAAGCCCCAGACAACGCTATCCTGGGCAGTCGACCTAGAATGGCATGACGCAACACCGGTCGGCTGCCACCTGTCACAAGTAAATACTGACTTGACCTTCTTTTTGCAGGTACCTACGGTGTCGTCTACAAGGCCCGAGACCTTCTCAATGGCGGTCGTATCGTGGCGCTGAAGAAGATTCGCTTGGAGGCCGAGGACGAGGGCGTCCCCTCCACCGCCATCCGCGAGATCTCCCTCCTCAAGGAGATGCGCGACCCCACCATCGTGCGCCTCTTCAACATTGTCCATGCCGATGGCCACAAGCTCTACCTCGTCTTCGAGTTCCTCGATCTCGACCTCAAGAAGTACATGGAGTCTCTCCCCGTCAACGATGGTGGTCGTGGCAAGGCCCTTCCCGAGGGCAGCTCCGAGTACCTTGGCCGCCTCGGCCTGGGCCAGAACGTCATCCAGAAGTTCATGTGGCAGCTCTGCGACGGCGTTCGCTACTGTCACTCCCACCGCATCCTTCATCGTGATCTCAAGCCCCAGAACCTGTTGATCGATAGAGACGGCAACCTGAAGCTGGCGGATTTCGGTCTCGCGCGCGCCTTCGGTGTCCCTCTGCGCACTTACACCCACGAGGTCGTCACCCTGTGGTATCGTGCCCCGGAGATTCTTCTAGGTGGACGCCAGTACTCCACCGGCGTCGACATGTGGTCCGTTGGCTGCATCTTTGCCGAGATGTGCACCCGCAAGCCTCTCTTCCCCGGCGACTCCGAGATTGACGAGATCTTCAAGATCTTCCGGTACGTGTTCCTGTCAAGCAGCCCCTGTTTCACCCTGTACCTGTCGCTAAACTTATCCACAGCTCGCTCGGAACGCCGACCGAGGATGTCTGGCCCGGTGTCACGTCCTACCCTGACTTCAAGAGCTCCTTCCCTAAGTGGATCCGCGACGAGTCTCTGCCGCTTTGCACGAACCTTGATGCAGAGGGTCTTGAGCTTCTCGAGATGATGCTGGTGTATGACCCCGCTAGCCGCATCTCGGCCAAGGCCGCCTGCAACCACCCGTACTTTGAGACCTACCCCGACCAGCACTCTGGCCAGACCATCAGAAGCGGCGGCCGCATCAACGGACACTACGGCAACTAGGAGTTTCCCGTGGTCCAGCGCGCGGTTCCGATGCAGCATCAGCGCTTCGGCCGCTTCTAATCACATCACTTTTTGGTCCTTGCATTATACCTTCGTTACACAAGGGAGAGGGAAAGGGTTTTCTCTTCGGGGGCCGGCCTAGGGCAAACAGCAGACTCTATGATCAGTATCCTATCGGGTTTTCAGGATACTGCGAGACTATGCTTGTCTCCCTTTTGGTCATTGAAGGTTCACCTGCACAGAAGCAGGCTTTTACCATTCTATCCGCTGAAGGGGGCGGGACCATGGCCAACTGTGCATCAGGCCATGTTAGTAAGAGGTAACTGGAGAATCGTGGGTAACCGGTTCAGTTCGGCACTTGGCAGTTTGACACGTCTGCGGATGTAAGGATGCGCACAACAGTCACACATGATGGGTTGTCAGGGCATTCGGATGTTGCGACAGGAAGAGATGATGTGTACGTCTTGACACTTTGCGTTTGGCTCAGCGGCACATTACACATCGTGGGACGTGACCATCAACCTGTTGTCCAGTCCATGTGCCACCAGACAACTGGGGGAGGCAGCCTTCCCCCAATATAACGAGAGAAAGAACAAGCAGAACAAAAACACCATCCCATACACAAACACAAAGGAGGACGACTTGACTTCTTCAATTTTCTTTTGTCGTAAACTTTAATGTACGGAGTAAGATGATGCATACGGTCGGTTTCGGTAGGGCAGGTTAATGGAACAAAAAGACTCGTTTGGCATTCTGCCTTTTGCCGCTGAAAATAATGTCACAAGCAAGAATCATGGCCTGTCTTGTGTCTGTTTGAGGTTCATCTGAGGAAGAAGGGGGGGGGGGCATCGACTCTTTGAAGAAATCGATGCTTCTAGACTTTGCTTTACGAGGTTTTGTTTTTGGCGTACGAGCTATCTCAATGCTTCTGTATAGTCTCGTTCCCGTCTTGTAGAGTTCGAACGGCGTCAAGACCCTTACTGCATAAGCTCCAGATCTATAGCTCGGTGGTGTGTTGAGACGAGACGGAACCCTTCGTGCATGAGAGCCTAGACCCCCCCGTTCTGGTGTCAGCTACTGGATTACAGAGGGCGAGAGGGATCAGTTCATCCGACCATGTAAAGTTTTGGCCGGTTCGATTTTTTTCAAAGGGAGATGTAGATGTGTCCCCGCTAGCTAGCTTACCCGTGCATCCGCGCCGTCCGTTCCTCGGCTTTCGATACTACTACCTGGGGCCACCGCTGGAGTCTAACGGCCAAGGGACCTTTGCTGGAATAGACGGATGACCGATCTCTGGCCCCTTTGTTGCGTCGAATGATTTTGGGGTGGGTTTGGCGTATGCAGGGCAGAGGGGGAAGAGCGTTCGAGATCGTGTTCTGCGACACGGGGAAGAGAGTGTGCGAGTATCTGGCGTGAGATGGAGGTGGTTTGGAATGTTGTGGCTTTAGAGGCGAAGGGGGAAGGGTGGTTCAGCTGGGGGGGAGTTATTGGGAACGGCGTTTGATGGGTTTCTCCCTTTGGACCATAAGGAATCACTGGGAATCTCTGAGAAGATGACTTTACGGGTAAACTTGCCTCGTATATTTGTCTGAGGTTTGAGGAAGTTGGTGTGAATGTTATCGCTTCATCACCCTTGGGACTTCTTCAGTTGGCAGAAGCAGAGGTGTAAATGAGATCAATATCAACTGGACCTAAGACTTAGTGATGGTGCCACGCGAGAAGCTACCTTTCAGTCTCGCGAGAAGAATTTGCAATGTAGTAAGAAGCCGCCTGTTGCGGCTGAATGGTACCCGTTAAGCACATGATCGCTCGAGTAGGGATATTGACCAGGATGCCCATCCAATTCCGCACACATTCTGGTTCCAGACACCTCCTCGCGGAAATCAATCCGCACAGATCAAACGTTCCCAAGTGAAGCCATCGTGGGCAAATTCGACCACATCCGGCAGAACAATCAATGTCTTCTACTTCCAGCCCCAAAGATAGCTCCACGTCAGGAAATCATTCGACTTTCTCCGGCATTCGAGGAGCTAAAAGCGTGTGTCCCTGGCCCGAAACACGTGGTAAAAAAAAAAAGTCGTATCATTCTCTCACAAGAGACAAGAGGGTCCCCTCGTGATTCGGGAGTCAATGAACCGAACAGGTCTGGCGTGAAAGGGTGAGAGAGGGGAAAGGGGCGTGGGAACGACGTGATGGAAGCCTATTCAGTCCCATCTCTGGATCCCCTTCTTTTACCTTCTATTTAGGTTTCGTAGCTGGGGTAGAGGAGAATAGAGGGACAGAGGTGTGCAGAGACGTAATCCCTCGGAGAACATCCCACATGCGGCGAAACTTTCGAGTGAATATCGTGAGAAAGGCGCCAGCAAAACTGTTGAGCACGTGGGTAATAGGAACACTCATCGGCGGACCAAGGAACAGCAAAACGGTGGCTTGTGATGGAACGTCCCACTTCGCCGACCTGAATTGCCCTACTCATTGCTGTTTGTAGAAACGAAGAACAAAAAAAAGAGGCAAAGAGTCGAGGTAGGTAGGCAGCCGAG
This sequence comes from Colletotrichum lupini, assembly GCF_023278565.1. Lineage (NCBI taxonomy): Eukaryota > Fungi > Ascomycota > Sordariomycetes > Glomerellales > Glomerellaceae > Colletotrichum > Colletotrichum lupini. The sequence continues at coordinate 1,337,681 of NC_064672.1, forward strand.
CCATCGTGGTGTTCCTGACTCGGGGGAGGTGGTGGCTATCCGCCCGCGCGGCAGTCGTCGGAGTGGTTGCCTTTCCCGGCGAATTCTGTCAGCCGGGCGTCCGCGGAGTTTTGCTCTCTCTTATTATCCACCGTTCGTTCACGGTAGATACGGGGGCGTGGTTTCGTCAATGGAGAGAGAGAGAGAAAAAGGCATTCACCGAAAGAGGCTAGGTGGAATCCAACGTAGAAGCGCTAGAAGGGATCTTCGCGCAGGAACAAACGACCTGAGACATTGTAGTGAAGGAAAGAGAGGAGGGGGGGAGAGGGGCAAACACATTTCAACAGAATCAACAGAAACAGGTTCGAGATGGACAATGAATAGGGGACGGTGTAAGTCTACCTATCCTATACACCCCCATCGTCCATCGTTGGAAGACATCACACAATATAGAGTTTCCCACACCCTCCTCAACCGCGAAATCGACGCACTTTCCTTTCAATCCAGACTGTGGGCGCGGAGAGAGAAATAACCAGCATCGAAGGATTCGGCAGGCTGAGCGGCGCGGGAGGGGTGCCACCCGTTCTCTCTCATCACGCCTTTTCTTCTAGCGATAGACGCCCTTCCGCACATCGCCTGCCTTCTTCATGGTTCGGCCTCTTGGATGGATCGCCCTACGAAACGGCTTCCTTTTCCAAGTGATATCAGAAAGGGTGGGGGAGGAGGATCTACACTCCGATGCCGAGTGAGTGTGTGTCTGCGTATGCCCTTTCACAGCCGTGATAGCAGTGACTGGCTGGAGCAAGCTCCGAGCGAGTGTGATGAAAAACGCCCCAGAGACGATCATGAAGCTAGCTATCGGTTTACACAAATCCTTCAAACGGAAGGACGATCATCCCGTTTCCCGCGCCGCCCCTAGTAATGGAATTCTTACCCTAGCCTCATAGTATCAATTCTCAAGACTTCCAAGGTAGAAGCTAGAATGTGACAATATCCACCTCTTCCTGCCCTATTACCTACCTCCTCGGCCCCCCCTCCCCACGACGAAACGGTTTCCTAAGCCGGAGTTTAGTCCGCCCATGTCTTGGTGACAAACAATAGGAGGGACGAAAAAAATGCGGGAAGACACTACCCGCTACCTATTTGGATTCCGCCATTGAATTTCCAGTCCAATGATAATCCAAGAGATAAGATTCTCCCGAATAGGAAAGAGCAATGACAAGAAGCATGGCAAACAAGTAAACACGCGCAACGCTTTCCTTTCTGCCAAGATGAAAAAGGAGAATGTAAGATATTTCCTGAACCGGCCATCAGAACCGCGTGGTATCTTCACCTGCCACTGCTGCTTGACCTTTACCTTACGTACTCATGTCAGTGACTTCACAAGGCACAAGGCCGACGGGAGGAATGAGGGCGTCGGCGACTAGAGAATGGAAAGGAAGAAGATCGTCCCTCCTCCCATCGGCATCGGCACCTTGCCGTACCTCCCTCCTCCCCGCTTACCCCGCCGAGCGCTCTCCCTCCCTCCCTCCCGGCGGCGGGACGATCCTCCCCCGGACGGGACGAACGGGATCCGATCACACACGCGCGCACTTCCCTAAACCGATGGACGAGATAAACATTATATCTAATATCCACCTAGTGATTTGATAACAATGCTAGATCGACGAATAGCCGACAGGTAAGCGGGGACTACGATGAATAAGGATCTCCGCGTAAAAACATGTACACAATGAAGCAAAAAGTAAGCCTTACGTGATGGAGACACTAGACTCATCAACGGGAAGCTTGCTTCCCGTCGTAGCGATAGGGTACCGGTGTCGTAAAAAACACAAATCGGGACCACAAAGTCCTGCATACGTTGCCTCCCTTTCCATGATTCCGAAGCCATCGTCAAAAGCAGAGAAGCAACGAGAGAGAAGCTTCTCACTAAGAGAAAAGTACGCGTAAGGCGGGAAAGGTGCGAGACGGGAACAAGCACCACACGCCAACGAGAACAACGACGACGATGGCGGCGGCGGCGACGGCACACTGGCTGGCCGTACACATATTCACAAGGCCAGAGACGGGAGGCTAGCTCACCCAGAAACAGAACCCAATCACTACCTAATTCAGCAATGTCTCAAATGTCGTGACTGTCCCCCCATCGCCGCGCTGCCCCGGGGCTACATCTTTCCGTGTATCCGGGGTGAGCTCGATTTGTGTAATCGTGTGTGTGTGTGACCACGCCAAAAGAGTCGGCGTGTATGGGTAACCTAGAGTGCCCAAGAAAGGTGTACCGCAGGCAGCCTCCCTTGGAAGAGAAAGCTACCACAACGATCAAGGCTCGAAACGACGCAAGTCCCTACGGACCGAGACCTTCGCGCGGGATAGAAAAGGCGAATGAACGCCTTTGAACGTATCTAGTCTAGCCGCTCTGGTAAAACCACCCACCACAAAAAACCAGGAACCGCGGTAAAACGGGTGAAAAGAATCCGTGTCCGTGTTTACCTGACTACACCTCTCCTCATCTGCCGCCATCACGTAAAGTCAACAACTCCATACCATTTCCGGCGATTGTTCCCCTCTCAAATGTGTAAAGGTAAACATGAATGGGTATAGACGGAGGGGAAAAACCAGGGGTCTATCTCTTACGGGTCTGGTGCCGAACAAAACGTAAACAAAACAAACAACGGGTAGATCGGTTCAGACGGTTGATCCCTTTGCACAGTCAGCTGCGTAAGCAAGTAGAGCACCAGATAGGCTAGAAGAGGCTTTACATCCGTCATGGGAACTTTTGTAGGTTACCAGTCGGCAGTAGAAGAAGTCTCGAAGGGGGACAAACCATGGTAGAGGGTCCGGAGTTAATACGTCAAATCCGCAAGGAGAAAGGACTGCGGTAGTCAGTGTCTCTTCCTCTACGTAAGCTCTGGTGACGACGCCGAAGAGGAGTACCTAAACGAAAGAAGGAGACTGCAGTCAGTACGCGAGTGAGTGAGTGTGCCACATCACACACCGTCACACGTCATTCTACGACGAGGGGCAACGACGAAACATCGCCAACCTCAGACCAAACCAGACCTGGCCAAACACTACCCACCGACGACCAGAACGAAACGGAACCAACGTTCCCAGCTTTATCTCGATTCCCGGGCTTGCGGTTCAGCTGCTGCTTGCTGCTTAAACTCATACCCAATCCCCGGATTTCGTACCCGGAAATCTTATTCAAAGTGGTAAGACAGGCCCGGCGACTGTTTCTTACGTGCGAAACTATGATGATCCCAAGAAACAGGTTTAAACGGGGGATCATTGGGGATAGGCTTTGGAGGGAGGCAAAAACCCGGGAAGCTGGAAAGTGTTCCAGCACAGCCCCGATGGGTGAGACCTCCGTAAACGATTTCGTGAAAAGTCTAGCGGAAGAGAGTTTTTCGAAGCTCCAGTGACCATACCTAGAGGGGACAAGATGAGAGACACTCTGCTACTCGTCCCCCCGATGAGCTTGTGGTTCCACGAAAAAGATCACCACGACGAAGTGAGAGGCTTCCCGACGGGCGTCTGCTCTGGTTTCTGTGCCTGGTGTTCTGCTTGCCCGGGCAGCCAAGACTTGCGTTCAAAAGGGCAATAGATGAACAGAGTCGACGTATCAATGCCTTTTGAGCACTAATCAGAAGTCGTGTAGCAGACTCTTGGGCGTACCTTTACGAAATCGCGTGGAGCGTTTGTGTGGATGGGGCCGTTTCTGGCCCTGGGGCCCTCAATTTGTTTCCCGCACCGGACTTGAGGGGAAAAGTAAAGGCTGCGAGCGTACGTGTGCCTGAGAAAAGTGACGGTGCGGCCAGTAGAAAGACGCTAGAAGGCGACGAAGAAGTTTTCCGCACGTCACCGGCGATGCCGCAAACGGGAGGCTTTCGACCGGGGACCTGGGAACGAGAGAAGAGTACGCGGTGCGCGCGGGGCGAGTCCAGGGTGCCGCGGGGCTTGAGGCTACTCGACTTTCCCACATGGAGGGCGTGCAAACTCGAACGAGAAGCAAAACGCAAACAGACAGATATCGGTCCCAAGGACGTGGTGCGTGTCTCGGGGACCTGAAGCTTGTGGCAGCAAGACTGGAGCCACTACACCTTTGGCGGACAGAGAGCTGATGGAAACCGGCGGGAAGTGTGTCTCTGGCATCCTGCGATGGGGAGGATCGAGGCACTTTGTGGAGGCTGTGCCCGTTAGCTTTCTGGTTGTCGATGAAGCAGGAGGCTGCCATGTGCGCTGGCTGAACATGTCTCGCCGGATGCGGGTTGAAGTTCGTTGGTGGATAAGAAATGGGATAGAAAGCTCTTTTGTTGACCAGCGGGGATGTCTAGCATAGTGGACCCCGACGAAGATGATGTGTGCTGTTTCTGCTGAAGGCCATCACCTCGACGGTGAACACCAGGGCTAGATCTTGTCTCGGTCCGCGCAAACAGCTGTGAACGCCTTCATCCAGTCTGTCGGGTCCAGGAAGTGAATGACGAAGAGGACTCTGCGAGGCGTTAGTGGGCAAAACTCGAGTTCCTAAAGCGGGTATGTAATAGAGTTGAACAAGGTGTGCTGCTTTCGGGGAATTGTTGTTGTTGTCGTCCTTGACTGTTACCTTACCTCAGCTAGCGGATAACCTTGCAGTAGGATTCTGGGGTCGGTAAGGTATCTGGTAGGGTGACTGCGGCTGCGGGGCCAATGGCCTTGCGAGTGGATGCATGAGGATGGCAGCGGCTACGCAGACTGCCGTGGCTATTTCCATCAGCCAAAGTCTGTGCGGCGTCTATTCGAGGCATGCCGTCCGGGCAGGCCAATGAGACGTCGACGGGCGCTTGTGGGGGAGGGGGAGGGCGAGAGCCTCCCGGGAGACATGGGAGGAATGAAGAGCCATGTTCGGATGACTGATGCGCGGGCGCTAGTCAAGGTCCTGCAGCTCAGCGATGGAACGAGAATTGAGGCGCAGAGGACGAGGACGCGCTTCCTGAAACGCGGCGGTTGGGGGCTGATTCGAGGCGACGGCAAGCGGTTCGTGTCTTACGCTTTTGCTTGTCGTGTAGAGACCATCTTGGTTTGGCTGCCGTCATTGGTTCCCACGAGCTGGCGTCTTTTACAGCTGGCGTTTGAAGATTAAGGAATTGAGCTAAGAAGAGGATAAGCCGCCTGCAGTCTTTTGGCGCCCGGCACCAAAGCCATGAATTGCATCTGTTCAAACCTCGAACAGCAATCCTTTCAGACCTATGCGTCCGACAGCAGGAAGCGTAGTCCGATGGTTATGGGGGTGTCAATGTAGAGGGAGAGCCGCTGTGGTGCCAGTGAACAGCATCATTCTCACAGGAGAGCAAGAAAAGACAAGCCTCAGTTTTGGTGGTACAATGTTGGCTTTCTTGTTCTTCTTCCTGGCGTTCCTTGCGTGGGCCGGCGTTGAGCTTGAATTGCCGTCCACATGAGGAAAGGTCACTCGGCGACGTGCCGACGAGGCGTCGCGCAAGACACCGCATGGTTGGCGTTTTCGAGTCGACGTAGGTTTTACGTATTGTTCATCGTGGTGCGGCAAAATTTTCCCGCTTCCACGCCGCGACCGAGGCATCAAAGGATTGGGGCGACCGGACGGCGCCACGCCCCGGTAAGCGGACGCCGCTGGTAGATGACCACTGGATTACACAGGAGAAGCTCCTTACAGAGTCCTCGCAGAAAGCTTGCAGTGCTCGTTCTGTTGAGTCTCGGCGAAGTGACATTTCGTACGAAGGGTGGCTTGGCGGGCTTCGTGCCTGCGTTTTCCCTTCCAATGCTATGGGCATGGGTTCTTGGATAAGAGTGACATTGGCTTGCCTGCACCGCCATAGTGTTGTCAAAGTCCCGATTATTCTTCTTCCTTTTTCTGCGGCGGAGACAATTTGCAGTGTGACGCTGGCCGGGTCAACATGGCCTTCCAAGCCACCAAAGAAGGACACGAATGACTAACCACCAGAGCCATGTTCGGATCCGGGAAGTGGCGGCTCGGGTGGGACGGGAGGGAAGAATGAATAATCGCCGCGGGGAGGGGAGGCCCCAACTGTGGCTGGTACCGTAGTACGTTCGCCGTCGCTGTCGCGTCCTCTGGCGCTGCGACTGCGACTGCGAGTAGCGAGGGGCGACCTGGCGAGGAAGAGAGCGCAGCAGGCCAGGCCTGTAGCCAACAGGAGCAAGGGGGCTCGACGCAGGCACGGCAGGGCAGCTAAATCCCTGAAGAGGGTGATCGGAAGAGTCGTCGATCAACTGACTAAAGAGCCGAGGCCGGCGATCAGCGATGGATGGGATGACAGATTGAGAGCAGCGCACGCACCACACCTTGGAATCCCCTGCTGAACGAATGGGAACGCGCGATCATCCCAGCGTGACAGGGGAAAGGGTCCCAAGGGGGGGCGTGAACGTTGATGCGTTGAAAGGCATGCCGCAACTGTGGCTCAAAATGGGAGAGAGACCGCCCTATGCGGGGTACAGATTCAGCGAATGCCTGGCTTCCATCACCCCCTGCCACGGTCCCAGGTCCGTACCCCGTACCCGCGCATGGGCATGCCTCCCATCAGCTGGCACAAGCCGAACGGTACAGGGGACAAGACACCATAAGTGGTTCATCGCTTCAGTGGGCGCATGAATTCGCATCACGAACATCTCCGTGTGGCGGAGACTGCCGATGTTTGTTGTGTCAGGCGAACAGGTGTCTTTTTTGATGAACTTTGTCTGAGCCGCACCGGATCACGACGCTGCGGCCGAAGACGTTGTCGCATTCGGCTCAACAGGCTGGAAAATAATCGATTTTCGTCAATAGGCAGGCCTCCCGAGCAGCTGGTCGTGGGCAAGTTCGGAACTTCAGCCACAATCTGTCTCGGGACATAGCCACCTTGTGTGGCCTGGGCCTTGAGGCGCGATTGGCGAACTCGTACTACAGTGCTGGTGTTCCGTTCCAAGGCCACCCCGCCAATCACGGCTCTCGCGTGGCATTGTACCGGAGTGGTCTCCGACACACCAGGACCGAAGCGGCAAGGCCTTCCGGCGCATGTGGGCCCCGGGTTTGAGGAGGTGGGAGATGGAGCTCGGGAGTCGTTGGGAGGAGGGAGAAGGGAGGCGGTGAGGAATTCGGTCGGGTGCCGAGACGGTCTAGACGGACGGACGGCCGGCGGACACTGCATTTCTGCAATGGCTGGACGAGGTTGAGTCTCTGCGTTGGCTCAGCATGCGACGTGGACCAACTCGACCGAATGAATTGGTGATGCCACAGCGAAGGAGCATATCCGGGCGGTGAAGATGGGTTGATTCTGCTCCCCCTCTTCCAACTTCCCTCTGCGTTACTTGTGATGCTTGTAAGCAGGGTACCTGGTTGCATTACTGCATCAACCTTCCGGTGCCAGATACAGTCGAATCGATTCCTCTGCCATCGACCGACCCCCTGAAAATGGGGTTTAGTTGGACAGCCGATGAGGTACTCACACGCTTGCGCAACCACTTCCCCAGGGCTAGACTCGAAAGCTGTGGTATGTCCGCCCCGCTGCGTTACAAGCAAAAGAGGGTGCAGATCTGTCGCGCCTTTCAGGGGAAACTCCAAGTGGGCTGCAATAGAGGTTAGGCTGTTGCAGGATTTCAAGCATACCATCTTTCAAGCACTCAGCGCCTTGATGCATGGTGGCTGTCGTTAGCACCCTCATGCCCGAGATAAGAGGGGCATCATAGTACCCGTCAGTTAAGCAGATAACGCCGCAATAGGTAACGTAGGGATCGAGTACTAGTAAGCGGCTGAGTGTCTTAATATTGGCTACGATGAGGGGGAAAGCAATGTAAATTGGGCCCGAACAAGACGCCTGACACATTTGGCAAGTCGTTCGGTGGCCAGCGGGTCATGGCGAAGCCACCGTCGCAGGAGGCCATTTCGAACAGACGCTTGGCGCGAAGCTATCGACGCCGACCGTAGGGCTCGAGCATGTGGTTGTCGACGGTGCTTGTGGCCGCTTGTCAGCTGCCATCCGGTCTCTGCAACGAGGGGCCCGGGCTTATTCGCACGAGACTCTGCATGCAAGTCGTTGGCTCACGATGGAGCCAGCAGGACCACACTTTGTTGGGGGCCTTTGGACGATAATGTGTGAATGTGAGTCCTTGCTTGCGCTAGGCTGTCAGCTTCTCACCCTCCGCATTCTCGACTCTCACCCTGCGTCTTGGCGTCGGCCCACTGACCCGAGGAAGCCAGAATCAAATGGAGAAGATAGGGGAACCGTTGCAGTGACCCCAAACGCGACTTGGAAACGTAAAGCCGGAGGGGAGTGCATTCGATTGGGAATGAAAAGGCATACACATGAAACCGTAACGTGGGGAACGATCTACTTCAGGGGACGGGAGTAGCGATTAGTGCGTGAGCATATTGCCAGCAGGGGGCATTTCCCTCCAGTGAAGTCGAACACGAGCTCGTTCTGAGCCACAGCATGGCTACACCCTCTTGTCAATTGCGGGAAGGGAGCGATCAGTCATGCGAACCCGAAACTTTTGACTTTTTGGCGGGTGGTAGGATTGCGCCTGTAGGCTGTTGGCGGCATTGAGACAGAGTCCGTGTCCTGCGTGTTGCCGGAGATCATCTCCAGCGTAGGGCAGGGTAACCGGTTATGGGAAAGGCATGAGGCCCATATCTCGACGTTTGGCTGTGATTGATAGCCGGCAAGGGTTGATTGGCCTGGACGTTTAACTGACTGTTGAGCTCGGGGCTAGGATTGCGGCGAGGGCTTTGTGCTTGATCGAGGATTGGATGAGATTCCCGCCTTGTGGAGGAACTCCGTGTACTCGAAAAGTCAGTTTGGGATTTCAGTGGGAGGCGAGTAGGTGAAGCCACACGAATAACGGCTCCTTCTTCCCTTTCAGGCAAGCCAAGGTGCGCCAGGAAATCCAGTGTGTTGCTGATACCCCGAAAGCCCGACAAAGGAGCAAACCCCCCAGCTAGAAGCGTGAGGTTCTCAGATTCGTGGGGTTGGAAGACATTTCCTGGCTGGACTGGGCTGGGGGTAGCCTAAGTCTTTGAAGTTAACAGGGAGCCACTGCTGAGTATGCCAACAGGCCGCTAGAGTGTAATACGATTGACCGTGGTTGGCTGACAGCCCTCATGTTCCGCTAGCTAACGGTTAAGCTGGTGGCAGGACGCAAAACCATTCGGAAATGTCTCAGAGGCCGAAAAAGAGGGCGCTGTGTATGTGTGTCGTTTCATGAGCAGCACCAGACGCTTGACCCGTTGCGGCCTTCTTTTGCTGTTGAGCTGTTGATGCGAAATGGGAAACAACATTGGTGATGATTTCGAAACCAAGGAATCGCCCAGGCGGGATTGGCTATGCTGTGCCGCAACCTGCGGGCGTGGTCTCACTTTGTTCAGACTGTTCAGGCTTTTGCCAGCGCGGGCGTTGGCCTTTGGAGCAACTCTGTGGATGCCAAAGCTGGAGGCGTTCATCGTCGTCCATGTGGACTTTCTTGAAGATGGGCGGCATCATGTAGGCCGTAATTCACACCAAAGCAGCACTGGTTGCAGAACAGTAGCTGGCTGTGGCTTTGTTTGATGATACTTTCCGCCCACGGGTAAACCATTGAGTGTACGGAGTACAGCAAGAGATTCAAGGTTCAAGAAGGGCGTACGTGTGTTGATCCCTTCTGGTGCAGTGATAAGATTGGCAAAGGCGAGCATGATTGCAGGCGAGTAGCAGGGGCGTCTCCAAATCAGAGCAGCATAGCCAAGCCTGGCCAACAGACCAACAGCGGTAAACCGTGACACAGCAGAGCGGTAGGGCACAGGAGATGAGTCACGGAGGCGTAAGGTCAACTTGTTTCCAGAGCCTAAAATTCTAAGCAGAGGGCGAGAAGCAAGGCGGCGGCGGCGAATCGGCGCCAGGTCAAGAAAGATCGGTCACGACGCGGGCCGGTTCTCATCGGTCGGGAAGTGCGCGGCGCGGCATGCTAACACTCGATAGACGTGGTCGACATCATGTCTCGTTCAGGTAAGGCGAGGCAAGGCCGGTCGATACGCTGTTTCAGAGAGGGAGCCGAAAATAAAGAATTGCGGAGATTACATATAGACGCCCAGTAGTTCGAGGTGGGCGAGTTGAAGGGTCGTTAGTCCTCCAGACGGAAGCGAGTTCGAGTTCTCCGGAGGGTCTTGTTTCTTGGCCATGTTCGTGAATCGATTGGTAGAGAGGGCTGGAGACAGCTGCCCATCGCTTGTTTCATCGGCGTACTCAAGGTAGGACGCGGCCACCAATGAACCGCGCGCATCGATTGTGTCGTTTTCAGGTCTTTTGGGGTAGGTATACGACAATATGCGTAGACCTAGCTGCAGCAGTCCATGTTAGTGACAGCGGAAAGCAAGCTGACGTGCGTTGGAGGTACCTTGGCTCGCGTGCCTGAGTCTGTTCTGCTGTGCTTCACTGCAAGGTAGTAGGTATGCCACTACTCCCGTATGCATATTCGTGGTTGATTCTTTTTTGGTGGTGAGCTGGCGGCTGAGGATTCGTTCATTTGATCCAGTCACATTTCATCTCTGGCTCCCACCACCAGCGTCAGGCGTCAGGCAAGGGCTGCAACAAGAGGCAAGAGGCAAGGGAGGGCGACTCCAGGTGAAAGCACAGATACGTATCCGTATCGTACTTGCTCCTTCCGCCTCATAGCAGCCAATGAGGATGTCCAAGCAACGTGAGGTGCAGGCGCCAGCTCACTTGACTGACAGATGGAGAAGCAGCGAATGGCTGGGGGTGGGTCTGCTTCTGTGCCTCCCTTTCCTTCTTCTCCCGCGTACGAGGTGCACTTTCCTCGATAACAAGGTACCTGGAAGTGTACCTCTCAAGTGAACAGGAATAGGCAAGCACCAAGGTACTTAACCATCCGTACGGAGTGCCTTCCTCCAGATACCTTAATCTTACTGGCGGGCCGCCGCTGGCCTTCGTACGTGCGCATGTTTTGCTGCAGTCTGTCGCCTGGGGCTCTGGGTGGACAAGAAAAGCTGCTGCTGCTTGTTTTGGGAGACATGGGCCCTTGCTTGTGGGATCGTGTCTTGGTGTTTCTACAACCACTGGCTGAAATGGGATCGCTTCTGGTGTGCAGCGGTACTGGGTTGCGAGGTGGGAGGGGCCTTGAAGTTTCGAACCGAGCTGTTCTGGCCAGTCAACGGGCTTCGTGAGACACTCCCAAATGAAGGTCGGCCTATTACACAATGGTTCGCGGCTCGGTTGTTGTCGTTCTTGTTCGTCGCCGCCGTCAAGGACCGGCGGATCCAATCCTGCATCGTGCTCCCGTCCGTAACCCGGCCCAGCGTTGCGCGTGTACGGATACTTTGTACCTTGATTTGGGCCGTGGTCTTGGTCATGGTCTTGATGAGTGGTCTCAATCTTACTTTTGGGTCTTGGGTCTTGGGATTTGGGCTTGCAAAAGTAAATATATCGATCTCATCCCTCATCTCGGCGCCTCTAGCAGCACTATATTTCATCCCTGTGTCCTCCTCCCTCTTGAGTCTTGAATCTTGAGTCTTGATCTGCTCGGACGTGATTCTCCTTTTTCTCTATTTCCAAATCAACTTGCATCATCGCCGGCATTCGAGGGCTGTTGTATTGAATACGACAGTTTGTCATTAGTCCTCTCCGCATCCAATAGCACCACCGCCGGGCTTCACCACCATCCATCAACCAGCGAAAGCAGGGAGACGGAGCAGAGACAGCACCGACTCGGAGGTACTCCGGAAGCTACCGATCTACCAACGCAGAACGCGTCTCTTTCCCCCGATTTCATCTTCAACAACAGCCGGCCTGGTTAATACGAATCGGATCTCTTCAATACTTGTTTTTTCCTCTAGTTGCCGGGCTTCTTGTTTACCATTCTGTTTACTTTCCTCGGATTTCTTGTTTATTCTCAAATATTGAACCCCTCCGTTGCTGGTCATCGCGTCTCCGAGAGGTACATCCCCAAGTTGCTCGTCGCTCCTTCCCCCTCGAGCCCCTCCAACGACTTTCCCATTCCAGTGGCTCTGTCGCCCCACAGCTGCCAGTAGCGCCTTCCAACTGTGCACCACCACGGAGTACTTCGTACGCACTCTCACACACAGACCAAGCGTCGCTCCTGCCCGCCCGCGCGCTCTCGTCCCATCCCATCACTTCGCCGCCAGCGCCTTTCCGTCTGCCGACTTGCCAAGGCTTTCCTCCAGATAATACCAATTTTGATCCCTTTGGTCACGGCCGCCATCCGCCGTCTCCATCACCAAGAGATTTGGAACTGGAACTGGAACCGAATACTCCTTATTGGATCTATTGAATCTTGCTTGGATCGTCATTTTCCGTCTCGTCCCTGTCGTCGTTGTCGTCGTCGTCGTCGTCGTCGGATATTTCGCCCACACGAGTCTGAATTAAAAGGCAGACACCAGCCTGCATTCTTTCAGCCATCAACTCAACCACCAGCCATCAAGCAATCCATCAATCACCCACACTCTCTTCACCATCGACACTTTAACCCTCGTGTTCAATTCCGCCTTCGATTCTGCCCGAAAGCCTCGAACCCTTGGACAAGCACCTGCTGCATACTGCATCATAGCGTGTGTGGTTCCCAATCAATCTCATCCACCCAATCCAGTCGACCCCAACTGCCCAACTTGGACGTCCCCTGCTTGCGGCTTTCCATTCGCAGAAAGACAACCTGCACCGCCTCGCACCCAACTGCCACCGGACACACTCCCGATACTTTGCACGGTCGAGAACTTTGAGAACGGCATCAAGTACCCGCTACCTCCTTCTCCGCGCAATTTTGACCCGTCGGTCCACGTACCCCATACTCTCCACCGCATCGCCCTGAGAAGTGGAAAGCGGATTCAACTTCGGAAAAGTGCATTGCCAAAGCCTCGCTCACTATACAACTTTGACCTTACACACGGTTCACGTTGTGCCCAACCTTGGACGTTACCGAACCTTCTCTACAGGATACGTTATACGTTAGGGGACACTGCTTGACAACTGCCCTGTCGTCATTTCCATCTTCCCAGCACTCTGGTCCAGTAGAACAGTTCTCTGGACACATTGCTTGTTGCATCGAGAGACTCCATTCCTAGGACCATCCCGATTCCTAAACACCTTGACGTCGGTACCTTGTTGCCCTGTAACGTCAATATCGACTTAATTCATCTGTCAGCGACACTTTGCGCCGGACAAACCTTCGAGTCTGGTCTCTCGCTCCGAGTTGAAAGGAGTGTCAATCATTTTCCCGTCTTCGACCGCCGCTCTCACGTTTTCGGACTTCGGATCCCGGCCGAACAAAGCACACTGTTGCTGCTGACCAGCTGCTCTGCTCTGCTGCACATCCGACTGCATCGCAACCGCCCCGCGGCCCCGAGAACAATTAATCAACAATCGACATTCGTCTTGCACCGTCCGCTGGCTCGGAAGCTCTGATTCGACCGTCCTCGTCGTTGCGAATAATTTCGATCCTCAAACGGATCACCGCCGCCCTGCCGCTTCTACCGCCTTCAGGTAGAGCAAACTAATACCGATACCTCACGGATACTCCATCCCACTCCCTCATCCCGCTCGCTGCCGAGTAGCCTTGGATTCACGACGCACGACCCAGCCGTCAATCTTCACTTGCTTAATCAATCCGATCCAACTCAAATCGCCGACCGTTGGCTCAATCTGTCCTAGACAGTGGTCGACGCATCAAGCTCATTTCACGACGAGACGAGGAAATCGCATCGACGTCTCGACCCTTTCTCCTAAACTCAAACCCAAAAACCACAGGCCGCAATAATCCCTGACTCGCCCCCGGGTCGATTTACTTGACGCCGTCACCTCCTCAACCGCAACTCTTCCAAGCGCTTGGCAAACTTGACTCGGCTCTCAGCGTCCGTTTGCAGAACCTTGAAAAGTTGTCCTATTCCTCCATTCGTCATAGGCCACCGGGCATTTTCCAGAAGTTTGGGTTTTGGTCTGTTCACTGCCATTGTCGTCGCCTTGAACAATCGCAATAAGCATTAGCCGCCATACTCCAACTTCTCTGTTTCCAGCATCCAGGAAACCCACTTGACCAGCGCCCTTTCGTCCTTCTTTGCCGACGTCGTTGGCGTCTACCATTCTACTACATTCACAAATCGCCACCTGCCGGATACTCGCCGACATCGCCGAAATCGTTTTTCTATTCCGCTATACCAGCACATTCACAATCATTGCAACAATACCCACAACACCGCAGCTAGACCAATCTCTCCGTTGATACCGACGAGATTTACTTGTTTCCGTGTCCTATCGACCGCGGCATCTTTGCACCGCCAAGGCCACTTGCGAGAACCTCGCAGCAACAATATTACACTCCTTCGTCTGGGCAGACTCAGACCGTACGCGAACTTACTCTCCAAGAGGGTAGCGCCACAGTCCCATCTCTGATTTGAAGGTTAAATACAGCAGCACGAAAAGCAAACCCACCGACTTGCAGCCGCTCGCACCGAGTCTGCAACCCGCGAGAGTCTAGAGATCCAGACCCCTGCCGGCCAGTCCGCTTACCCCCCCTGCGACCTCGCTTCTTTTGGACAACTTTCTTGTCCAGTTCTGCTGGTGGTTTATCGACACACCTCTTTTCCATTCGGAGCATCGTCCACGCCTCCCTAACCACCCCCTGCCACCCAAACCCAAGCACGCCCCTCCCCCCTGTTGGCCTTCACACCCCTGCACCCCTGGGATCTACAGCATTCCAGCCCACCCCAAGCATCCAAGCCCCCCCAGCAGGCACTTCCGTCGGCGTCCTGCTGAGACTCCCCTAAAATACTAACCCCCTACTACGCTAGCACTTGACTAGCGGCCCCCTGACAACCTGCCCACTCAGCCTCGTGGACCGCACGTCACCCACTGACGACTGGCTGTTCCGCATCCCTCTCTACCAGGCTCATCCCCAGAGGCTGGCCCCAGCAATTGCGACGAGGCATATGAACTTCGCCACACACCACGCTCGTACCCTCCTTTTCGTCTGAATATATCAGCCCAGCCTGCCCTTCTACCATTCTCTCTAATCTCCTCTTATTTCGTCACTCTTCAACGAACTCTTCACCAACCAACAACAAAAGGAACACTCCTTCTACACCAAGGAGCCCTTGACTGTTACTACGACTCCACTTGGAATCATCATCTCCATCTCCATCCTTCACTACCAACCACCTCATCCTCAACCACATTACACATACACAATGGAGTCACGGTCACATCTCAGCTTGGCCGAGCTCAACGCCGCCGCCCTCGACCACTTTGTCTACCAACCCGTCAGCAAGTCCATGATCTCGTACTTGGCCGGTGCCGCCTACAATGTCATCTCATGCGACAGTGCTCTGATGCCTCCCGCTTCCGCAGAGGCCCAACGTCAACAGCAGCTTCCCCCGACGCCACCCAGGACACCCGAGCCCCGCGCCGTTCGCACCGAAGACGCCGATTTGCCTACCCTCGAGGCCTTCATTACACAACTCGTTGTTTCCTCCAACGTCCAGGTCCCTACTCTGATGTCTACCCTGGTCTACCTCACCAGACTCAAGTCCCGCCTCCAGCCCATGGCCCGCGGTCTGCGATGCACAACACACCGCATCTTCCTTGCTGCCCTCATCCTGACCGCCAAGTATCTCAACGACAGCTCACCCAAGAACAAGCACTGGGCCACCTACAGCCACGTCAACAACGATTTCTCCAACTTTGGCTTCAGCAGAACGGAAGTCAATCTGATGGAGAAGCAGCTTCTCTTCCTCCTCGACTGGGAGCTCAGGATCTCTGAGGAGGATCTCTACCGCGAGCTTGACCCCTTCCTGGCTCCTATCCGCGCCGAGATCGAGGCCAAGCATGCCCGCCGCATCGCACGCCGCCGCAAGCAAGAGGAGGAGATGCGCCGCAGACACGAGGAGATGATGTACAACACCTACCCCAGCCCCCCGTCATCGCGTGCGAGCTCCCGCTCCCGCCTGGAATCGCCCGACCACGCCCGCACGTACAGCGGATCTTCCATCACCCCTCCCGGTCTGTGCTACAGCAGCAGCTATGGCAGCTCCGTCAGCTCCTACGCTCCTTCAGTGGCATCGAGCCGGTCTCAATCGCGTGCCACCACGCCTCTCGACAACCCCGCCGACGAGCCGTACATGTACGTTCCCAACGGTAGCTTGTACGAGTCGCCAGTGGAGGTGCACATTGAGCAGCCTGCATCAACGCTTCCGAAGCGCAAGCCTCTTTTGCCCTACGAAATCAGCACCGAGGAGCTCCGCGACATGCAAGATGGCACAAAGGCCAAGAGAGCCCGCATGGGCCGCGGGATGTGGGGCCGCGTCTTCGGCGGCGCCGTGACTGTGCGGTAAACCTGCTGCGCAACACAATTTTCACCTTTGTCACAGCCTCCATTTTTACAACTTTTCTCACGTTTTGAGCCACCCCCCAAAAAAGCATGGTGTTGGATTGTGCTATAGAGACATCCGGGGGAACAGACTTGATTTCACCATCTTTTTTTCCTTTTTCTTTTATCCGAAGGCGTTGGTAATGGACTGGTGGTACATGGACTACGAATCGAGGATAGAGCATCCTCGGGCATTTGCATATATGGAACGGTGTTGGGCGGACATTCATGAACATGATTTTTCTCTTCTTCTTTGGGTCATTTGACGTCCTCGCATGGTAGAGGGTCGTCGTGTGGGATTAGGATTGGGGAAACTGGCACGCCTCGGCTTAGACAGTCTGGCACATACTTTAGCCTAGCAGCAGTACGCGGGTCACTCATCGAAGTCGCAACTGCGAAACTTGATACCCCTACAAATGAAAGCAACGGGCCTTGGCCCGCTTCCAAACAATTATCTCGAGTTCCCGACTCTTTGGTTATCGTGAACGGTGAAGTCGACTCCTGCTTGCAGCTCGGGCCAGACTTTGACAGAGTCCGGAATCATGGTCTACCTAGACCGGCTGGTTGGCGCTAATGAGAAAAATTTATTCTTGTATGGTACCGGTATGTCTCGATGAGAACCCCTCGTGACGGGTGAATGCAGCCAGCCAGCCAGCCAAACCGGCGGTGTGGGGGTGGTGGTGGTGGTGAACCGTGAGCAGCCCAGAGGGAAGGAATTCGCATTCAGCGGACAATGCGAGACATTTGATCTCGTAAAGACAATTGTGGGGGTGGTAACCTAGAGGGCGATGCTACGCTGCCGGTCATTCCACCGTGTTCTCATGTCTGCCCGCGGCATACTCACGGGATCGCATGCAGTTGGGATTGTTCCGATACTTTTTTCTTCTCTCTTTTTCCCTTCCGTCGGTGATGTAGTCGATTTCTCCACGGTAATGCAGAGCATTTCTTGTTTTTTTTTTTTTTTTTGGTTACTCTTCACGATGCCGGGTCATTTCTGGAAGGGTAAAATTCTTGATTGTACTGATTTGCATGACGTGCCATGACTTGATGAAGAAGCTCATCTTTTTCACCCCGTACTGGGATGTCAATAGCTATAGGTTTGTTAGGTCGACAGATTCACTCTAGTCACGAACATGCACCGAGCGACGTCAGTACGCAGGGCAGGCAGGGGCAAATCAGCGTGCGCGGTACGGATACTGGGGGCACGAATCGGACGAGAGAGTTTTTTTCTATTGCTGCAACCTTTTGTCGGTGTGTTTCTGCGTTTGGTTCTTCTTTCCCCCCTTCCAAAGGATGCGGTCAGGTACCTCGGAGAAGTTAGAGAACGGAAGAAACCTTGAAAGCCACCCAAGGATCCAAGATTTGCAATCGTAACGGTCTTTTTTTTCGTCACGCCCGATCGTTGGGTAGACGATTTCGGCATCTAGAGGTACCGAGTATCCGTATTTGGGATTGAAGGAACCGGGGGGAAGGAATAAGTGAGACCTATGGGATTTCCCGACGACGGATGCGGGTGTTGGGGAGACCGGGTACGGGGTTTTTCACGGGGGTGATGACTTTTGGCTGAACGGACGGAGGCGGACTGGAGGGCGTGGACGTTTACGTGCGGTAGTGGCTTCGGAAGGAGATGTGTACCGCGAGCCCGCAAGCCTCTGGATCTTGTTCTTCACCGATTCAAGGAAGGGAAAAGGAGGATGAAAGACAGATTTGGGAGTGTGTTTGGATCGGGTTTGGATACGGGCCTGTTGGCTTGGTTCACTCCCCTTTCCCCTTCCCCTTTCCTAATCCCAACCTTCCGTAGGTACCTTATCGGAGAATAGCGGTCGATGATGCCGGTGCCGGCGGTGGGATCGGAGGAGGAGGAGGAGGAGGAGGGGTCCAGGCCTTGGATATCGCGGGGGATGGTCGATTAGGCAGCCTCGAAATCCGCTTGATGATAGCGTACCGTATTTGACATGACCACTGACAGCCCAGGCTCATGACAGATTTCCAAAAAATCCAACAAGCTCACAGTCTAGATCTAGGCTTTTCCTCTTCCTTCCTTCCCCCTCCCCCATCTCTCCGCCCTCCGCCCCCCTTTAGATCTGGCGCTACCGCTACGTTGTGCTACGGTACTACGGTGCTGCCGCGAAAATAAGCGTCGGGCATCGTTCCGGGTCTTTGGGTCACTTGAGAGAGAGGGTAGGTAGGTAGGTAGGTATTCCGGAACCCCTTCACGGAGCATCCCGAAAAAAGGTATCTGGGGTCGGGACGTCAGAGTGGTGAAAGTGTGTCCGCTCTATTCCGGTTCCAGTGAAAGGAAGTTCAGAATCCGAAAAGGACGAGGGCGAGGGGGGCTGAGTGAGGGTTGACGAATCCGATCGAAATGCGGCTCATTATACTTGAATAAACCTCCCCCGGTGAAAAAGGCCCAGCCCACAGGCTGTCGTCGTGTTTTGGGCATCTTCCTTTTCGCATCCATCCTGCTTACGTTTATCTCCGAATCCGCCGTGTATCCAACGGTTTTGAGAATAGGTACCCTACATCGGCGTTTTTTTGGGGGGCGATGCACATAGAGGTGTCGTGACGCATAATGTGGTTACACGGGTACGGTACCTAGTGTGTCAATGACATGTGCGATAAATTCGGCGGAATGGGCCAAAGTGAGGCGGATAAGCACGTAGTATCTACCAGAAATTCGCCGACAAGGTTTTCTCGATTCTTCGGGGTCCAAGAACATAGTGACGTCGGTAGAAAGGTGCCATCTTGGACATTTTGTTGGGCGGCAGCGAAAAGAAGAGAGTTTCAAACAACACTTCCAAGTTGGCTGTTGGTTTGCCTTGGGTTGGTTGGGTTGGCGTGGGATGGAGGGGTCTTGCTTGCTCAACCACCCCCATTTATCAGACACGTATGTTTGCCCTATCATGCAGTGAAATACACGTCTCTCGTCCCTCTAGGTACTCTTCGTCTGTGCCTCTAGGCGTTGTTATCACAAGCTTGAGGAAAATATGAGAAGTGAAAGACAAGGTCCAGGTCATCGCAGAATGCGCATCCTGGTGGATGATGGGGGCATTCAGGCTGCAATCGCAGTCGGGGAAAAATGTCGGTCAATGATCGGAATCTGGGATTGGAAGAGGAGGGGGAGGGGTGTGCGCGACCGATGATCGTGCGCCGTTCAGATTTCCGCCGTGCTTTAGGATGTGCATGTGTGGCTGGGGGTGGGGTGAAAAGGCAACGAAGAATGCATGCCAGGAAGCAGGATTCTTAGGCTCCGACCCCGCGAAGATGTTTCCCCTCCTCATACAGAGTATTGTGCAGGTATCTATTCCTACTCCTTACTCGTATGAGTGGACGAGGTTTGTTTGCCAGAGGTCGTGATCGTGATCGTGAGAAAGGACCTAGGCGGCCCAGGCCTTCCTTGCCCCTGGCCTAGGCTACCTAGGCATGCCTGGTCAAGATACGGATACGTGGATGACAGTTGCAGGGTGTGCGCCGCTTCGTGTTCAGTGTTGGGCTCCAGTAAACTTGGGAAGACCGGAGCTTCAGCCCATGCCTGGCCGCTGGCCGGCGGTCGGGGTCGGCGTGGGTCTCTCAAGAGTCGAGGCCGGCTCGGAGGGGCTGGGGGAGTGAGTGTTCATCAATCGACACTAGATGAGTCACGAGGTCGGGGGGCGCCGGGCCAGGTTTTGCGGTCGGATGACTGGCAATATTGGCTCAGTCTAACGGGCTCAGTCGACGGTTCCCACTGCAGTGCCCTCTGCCCGCCCAATCGGCTGTATGTCAGCTGTCTCTTTGAGGTTTGAACAGTAAGACCCCACCCCACACGACGGATTACCCCCCACGACAGATCACCCCATTTAGACGATTTTTTCCCTCCTTTAATACTACTACTACTATAATACGTAAGTAATAAATTATTAAAAAAAATCGCGAAAATTATACTGAAATTACTAGTAGATTTACTATGCTTAATTATATAGAAAAATATATTAAAAACGCATAATACGACGTTAGCTTTAATAAGTTAATTTAGAAAGTTATCATAAACTAAAGAATCTCCTATACTACCCTCTTAAGCCGGTTACGAAGTATTATAATAATTAAAAAGTTAAAAAAGGATTATTAAAAGCTTAGTAAATACTAAGAGTAATCCCTTATTTATTAAGTAATTTTATAAAGCTAATTAAAGTTCGCTCTAACTTATATTTAAATTAAAGAGTTTATAATACGTATTTTTCAATAAAATAGTAACTAATACCTATTTAAAAAAAAAAATCTTATATAAAAATCCTACGCTCTTAACGCTACGGGCCCGTTATATAAATTCTAAGCGCATTAAGTTTATTATTATTAACATTATATAAGCTTTTTAAAAAATCTTAATACTTTTAAATATTTATAAAATCCTAATATCTTTTTATTAAAATATAAATAAGACGGGTTTAATAAAAAGGAGTAATAAGGACTATTTAGTACTAAATAAGTTTAAAAAAAGATCTATTTATATTTAAACGCTAAGGGACTATACTTAGACCTTTATATTTAAATATATTTTTATAAATAACTAATACCTCCTATTATTAATTATTTTTAAAAAGTAAACTGTATAATAATAATAGTTCTTTATAAAAATATTAAATTATACTTTATAAAGCTTTATGTCTTTTATAAATAAGTAGATTTCGAATATAATTAGGCTAGAATAGCTAGTTAAAATATTTATTTTATAAATAAAGGTAGAGGCTTTGAGACTCCGATCTAAGCGTCTATTTATAATAATATAATTAAAATGCGGTAGTAGATAATATAAGTAAACGCCCTTAAAGTAATATTATTATATAAAATCGTTAGAAACGTAACTACTATACTTATTAATTATAAATAGACGCTTAGATCGGAGTCTCTAAGCCTCTACCTCTATTTATAAGATAATATAAGAGATTAGGCTATGAGCACTTAACTAGCGAGGCTATAATATAAGTATAGGTATATTATAAAACTAAAGCTTATAGAGTCCTTCGTAAGGGCTCTACTTCTTAAAAAGTTCTTTCGTAATAAGATCCGTACACCGGTCGCTAAGTTATCGGCGTCCTATCGCTAGCCGCATCCCGAATCTATTATAATTACTCCCCCCTTATATAACTTTAGTCCCCAAAGTTATTACGTAATATCTTTTTTTAACGCTAATAATAAAGCTATTAACGTCGTTATTCGTAATAGATTTTGTAAGGCGTTAATAATATCCTTTCTTACCTAAGAATAAGGTATTGCTCCTATCTCCTTATCTAATAAATACTTTATTATTATTATTTAGTAATAGCGCGCCGACTAGTTACTAAGTTAGTAGTATATATTCGTAGTAAAGTATTCCGACCGTCGTAATATATAAGAGCTTACTTAACCTTGCGGTTATTATTATTATTAAGCTATTGATTGTAATAAAAGATTTTTTATTCGTTACTAGTTACGTATTTACTTTTTCTTCCCTTTTTTTATTCAGCGACCGTTCTGCGAATTCTTTTTTATATAACTATATTTTTCTTCTTATAATATTCTAATTCCGTATCGTTTCCTAATTATAACTCTCTTACTATACTATTACTAAGTATCTGCCGAAATATCTACTATTTCGCGCATCTAAAATATACTTAATATAAAGTATAATCCTAAAAAGGGCTTCTACGGTCTCCGCAGTAGTGCTCCTTATATACGCTACTTAGCTAGTCTATATCGCAATATCGACGAGCTTATTTATATTACTAATACTTACGTTACTAAGTATATTATTTATTAAATTAATAAAAAGAAGTGTTCTACCGTAAGTCGTTAAGTCCTTACTAATCCGTTACCGAAATATTAGCTAACGATATTTCTTAGGTTCCCGAGGAGCTATATAGCGCTGCCTAGTTTACTTAGAATACCTTTATAGAGTTTTATAATGCCGAAGAGTAGGGTAGCTTTAACTCCCGTAAGCGCGGCCGCGTTCTCTACGCCTTTAGCTATGCTATTAGTACGTAAGAGAAAGTAGCTACCTATATTACTAACCCGTTAGCGGGTAGTAAGGTAAAAAAGGTCTACTTTAAATAAGCTACTCTCTAAGAGCTCGCTACTAACCGCGAGTATTTAAACTTATTAATCTCGATTATAATAAGTCGTTAGCGATCGTTTAGCGAATTTTCTTTTTACTAACTTAGATTTCTCTTCTTAGGCTAGTATCTTTAATACTAATAATAAGACTAAGATTATCTCCCGCTTTAGTTACCTCTAACCGGCTTACTTTCGTAACAATAGCCGTACGACTACTTTATAAAGTAACCTCGACGCTCTAGCTTAGTACTATAAAGAGACTCCTAAGGGCGTTACTATTACGCGTATTTAAAAGTTTTTTACTTTTCTTACTTTTTATAAACGCGTCGCTAAGTTCTTAGTAAATAAGGTACTTACTTATACCGTTACTATATATAGCGCTACTCCTATTTCCCGTAGTCCCGAGACTCGGACTCTTATTAAGAAGCGTACTCTTATTACTAACTATATTCCTAATAATAATAACGAGCGGGACGATTTTAGGTTTAAGTTTAATAAGTCTTAGCGCGAGGATACTAAATCTAAAGAGCTCGGTAGTAACTTAAAAAATTCTTTTTTTTAGTGTTATAATAAGCGCCGCCGCTTTAACGTTAATAACTCGCTAACCCCTACCCGCGACGCTCTCTTTAGTATAAATAAGGGTGCCCTAGCCTTTAGTTATATTGCTCTAAATCTTAATAAGGCTAGTATTACGCTCCTCCCGCTTTAGGCAAAGGCTCTATAACGGCTCGACGAGGCTATTATTTATACTAAAGTTAAAGCTGCGGGTTATAATAAGTAGTTCGACGTTACTAAGTTCTTTATAAATATTAATATTACTAAGGTCCCTTAGCTCGACTAGGACTACGAGAGCGTCGCCTCGGATAACGTCCCCCGTCCCCGACCCGTCGCTAACGATAATAGCGTTACGGCCCTTACTTCGCCTCTTACTCCGCTTCTTATTATAGCTCCCGTTATACCTCTTATTATAGCTCCTATTGTGCCTCCTATTATAGCTCCCGTTATGCCTCTTATTATAGCCTCTAATAGCGACTAAGTAGCGAACGCTTTATAAACCGCTATTATTAATATATATAATACTCTGCGTAACTTCGACCGCCTCCCTCTTACCTGTTATAGTATTAATAAGGTTAACGGCCTTACTCTAAGTAGTTAGCTAAGTATGCGTACGAAGCCTCCCCGCTTTTTACTTACCGAGCGGACTGCTATTACTAATTATTAAGTTTTAAAAGTATACGCTAGAGCTACTACTACTACTGCTAATATTACGTAGGTTACTCCCCTTATATAGTTAGATCTTAGCGATCTCTTAATAACGTATCGCTAAGGGTTATAATACTATATCTTTTTTTTAAGGATTGTGCTAAGCTAGATAAAAAGGGTTCTATAGTATATTATTAATTAACTTATCTTTAGTAACTTTTTACTACGAACTTAACGTTTATTATCCTATTTTATATATACCCTTTTTTTATAGTATTTAAATTTATTAACTACTTCCGCTACCCCTTTAAAATGCTTAATAGGCTCCTACGTATTATACTTAATAAGCTACTTAGCCTATTTAACGAGATATTATAAGTTTCCTCCCTCGCTTTATATTACGACGATTTCTTTAACTTCTTAAACGTCTTACTCGTCCTCTAACTTTAGGAGATTCGCTATTTAGTTACCGACCGTTTAGCAATTTCCCTATAGCTTAAGCTAGGAAACTAAGAAAATATTATATATTCTCCGATATTACTCTAGTAGATATACTCGGTAAGCCTATTTCCCTACCCTTTTAGTTATTACTATTTTAATATATCTTAGCGCTAGTTTATTATTTTTAAATCGCATATTCTTTATCGATAGGCTAACGACCTTTCCGTAATTAAACTCCTTTAGGGTATATTTTTTATTATAATAAGCTATTTAGCTCTTAAAGGCTTATGCCCACGCTCGCGTAGCCTAGGCCCTAATTTTTTTAATTTTTTAAACCCTTTCCCAAACCCCCTAGACTATAGCCTTATAATTAGGCATATATTTAACGTACTTAGGGTAGTAGCCGTATAGTACTATATACGGGGATATTTTTATAGTAGAGTGTTAACTATTATTATATATAAACTCGGCCTCTTTTAGCTACGCTACTTACCTATTTAGCGAGCCCTCGGCGTAGATCTTTAAATACTTTTTTAATATTTAATAAGTTCGCTCCGTTTAGCCGTCTATTTATAAGTAGTACGTAGTAAATAGTCAGC
The DNA here is from genome assembly GCF_023278565.1 of Colletotrichum lupini. Lineage (NCBI taxonomy): Eukaryota > Fungi > Ascomycota > Sordariomycetes > Glomerellales > Glomerellaceae > Colletotrichum > Colletotrichum lupini. Next base: position 1,362,337 of record NC_064672.1, read on the forward strand.
GACGTATCGCCCGTTCCTTAGCGAACTCTTTTTAAAATGCGCTTATAAAGAGCTTATCTCTATCCGTAATAATACTTTTAAACGTGCCGAACTTATATTCGACCTCCCGGTATAAGATACTTACTATTTATGCTACGTTAAGTATCTTAATAGTAGGTAAGAACTTTGCGAACTTTATTATACGATAAATAATAACTACGATACTATCGTACTCTACGCCGTTATTACGAGCGCTTAGTAATAGCCCCGTAATAAAGTCTATAGATATTTTTTAAAATAGGTATAAGGGTAGTAGTAGTAACTATAGTTGCCCGTACGGCTTATATTTTGGGGTTATAACTCCTAAATAATGCTTATAGTTCTTAACGTATTCTTAGATATTTTGTTAAATATCTTCTTAGTAGAACTTTTTCTAAATTAGCTCGAGAGTTTTCGTAGCTCTTATATAACCTACCCTATAGTCGTCGTGGTATTAGTAAAGGATTTCTATCTAAAAAGACTCTACTTAAGGAATAACGAGTCTTTTTTTAAAAAATAGTATGCCCTATTCGTTAAGTAAATATGCTCTTAGCTCGCTAGCCGTAGCGCGAACTCTTATTAATTATAATATATAAAACTCGTCTTTAACCTATAGTCCTCTAACGAGCTCCTTAGTCTCTAGCGAGAGACGGGAAGCGAATGCCGTTTTGCCCCTTATAAGCTCTTTTATAATAGGGCGTAAGATGTACTATTCTAGTATAATAACCCTAGCTCTATCCGACTCCTCTTTATCCTTACCGGACCGTTAACGAGCGTTTGCTAATAACTCTTTTACTTTCTTACCTCGAGTCGTTATAATAATAACTATTACTATTTTATTAGTGCGCCCTATAATACGCTACTAATATAGAGGAAAGGATTCCCCGTCCCTAAAGCTAGCCGATATCTAGCTAGGATTGCGAAGGGAGGCCTTAATTACTTAAACGTATACCTTAGTAATATTATTTTATCTTTTTAGGCTAATTATCCTTTACTAAACGTTAGGTAGTAGTTCGCTAATAAGACGTAGCTTCTAGGCTAGTATAAAGAGGACGTCCTTATAAAGCACTTCCCCCTTTATATAGTCTAGCTTTTTAAATAGACCGTCCGCCGGGTTCGTTTTCCCTAGTTAGTATTTTAAGTTAAAGTTAAATATTAATAGTTTATATACCTACTTTACGAGCCTTCCCTAGAGGTCCCGCGCTAGTGCGCCGATTACTCCTTTAAGTACTTAGTAGTCCGTTAGGACTATAAACTTTTATAAAAGGCCCTAGAAATAGTAAGCCTAGTGCTCTAGCCCTTTTATTATAGCGAGCAGTTCTTATTAGCCCGTAGCCTATCGCTACTCCGTATCCGTAAGCTTCTATAACTAATAAGTAACGGGTTACTATTCTTTATTAGCCTACTACGATAAGATTATTACGATAGCTTTAATTAAAGCGTTAGTTTTTACCCGTATAATACGTTATAGGTTTTAGTACGTAAGTACGGTTATTAAGGTAAAAGCGACCTTTAGCTAATTAAACGCCTCGTCTACTTCCTTAGTTTACTAGAAGTCCTTTATTTACCCCTTTTCTGTTTTTAGTAATACTATTATTGGTATAACGATGCCCGAGTATTTAGTAATGAACTTTTAATAGAAGTTATAGAACTCTAGGAATACTTAGATATCCTTAATAGACTCTAGCGCCTTTTAATTAGCGATCGTTCGTACTCGCAACGAGTTAATCTCGATTCCTTTTAGTATAATAACATAACTTAAGAACTCGACCCTTTTTTAATAAAACGAGTACTTTAATAGTTTAGTAAAAAGCCCGTATAAACGTAAACGTCGGAGGACCTTTTTAATATCCTCCGTATACTACTCCTTTATTATTAAGTAAATTATTAAATCGTCTATATATACTATATAATAAGTATTTAGTAAGTCGGCGAGCGCTCGGTAAATATATACTTAGAACGTCGCGGGTGCGTTCGTTAGCCTAAAAAGTATAATAGTATACTTAAAGTAACCGTATTAGCTCCGGAACGCTATTTTCTATCGGTCTTCTTTTTTAATTCGGATATAGTAGTAAGTATCCCTAATATCTATTTTTAAGATCTATTTTACTCTGCGAAGCCTATTTAGGAGCTCGCTAATAAGTGGTAGTAGGTATCGATT